>NC_134354.1:694785115-696237757 GCF_048569485.1 Anomaloglossus baeobatrachus
TCTTATTCCTATGTTACTGATTTGTCAGAATATTTTTAGTTTTGCAAAGCAGCATTGTAGTAAGATGTGAATCAAGAATAGATGAAACAGTTTTGGATGAAAGTTGTAACTGAAAAGTTCTGGATTTGGCAGTGTCAGGAGCATAGGAATGTAATCCGTGTGATTCCAGCAGTCCGGGGAGGAGTGTCAGTCACAGGTGGACTGATATTGGCTCATGTCCTCGAGGTTCACCCACCCGCACGCTAGAGGTTGTAGCTATGTAGGGATGGGATGTCATAGTATTGACTTGATTATTTGTCTGTGGAAAAGAAAGCGCACATAGGGTTTTACCAGGTATGAGATTTTACAAATAAGGTGCCAAAGGCACACTCACCAGCTGAAGTTAGGACAGGCACAACTCCTTGAAGCACTTATATCAAAAGTGGTCATCAGCAGCCCTGAAAAAAATGGTGAACAATAAGAATAAAAAAAAGGAATCAGGTTCAATACTGCGCTAGAAACCACATGAATGCAAGGATGTGTATTAAAACCTTTTCTTTATTTCTGCAGGTCAACGCGTTTCAAAGACATATCCGTCTTCTTCATCAGGACACAAGAAACAGTATTGTTTCTACCACCACCGCCACTACCACTCCTATCATCTTCCCTGGGGCTTAGCTTCACCTGCGGAAAGTTGAACCATCCTAGCTGTGACACCATCCGCCCCAGAGGACAGCGACCGCAGCAGCGGCTAATCCCTGGCCGCATACCGCAGGTGGCATCACGAGACAACTACAACTCCCAACATCCTCGACCCCCTTCATCCACTTCATCATCATCCCACCATCCTCCACATTCCTTTTCATTGGACACCTCGGGGTCACAAAACCGGGCAAGGGCTACCTGTGACAACCCCCTGACCCTCCACTGAGCTGGTGACGAGTATTCCCAAGACCCCGTAGGGTGCTCCACATGCGGGCAGTCTTTGATCTTTCCTCACTCCTGCACTCTACAGTAGCTTGCTCTGCCCTCTTCAGGGCAGATCAAAGTGCGCATGGGGAAGAGCACAATGTAGGCCTCTGTGAATGACGCAGGATGCCTCATGCACACGGGGCTGGGCAGGAGGACGGCGAACAAAAGACATAATAATAAATAGAATAAAATTGACAAGTCCAATTTAAAGGTGGGGTGTGGCGTTTTTTTTATTTTTGTATTAATATTAGTGATTATGGAATCAAGTATTTTTAATACAAAATTAAACTCACTGTTTATTTAGTTTTTATTTAATTCTATTTTTACTGAAGCACTGGGGGCTGCCATCTTGGATCTGCTGTGTGTAACAACAGTCACTCACCTCCTTTATGGCAGCCCTTTGTGCAGTGACTCTGATTGTCAGGCTCCGACCCTATTCTCTAACACAGAGACAGCATCTGCTATAAAATAGACATGCCCCCTGGGCTGTGCAGATCACAGCAGAGGGAGGAGATCACCGCCACCTTTGTGGAGCTCACAGCGTATGCTGTGTGCTGCACTTTCACCCTGTCACCCGCTGGGATGGGGTGAGTACTGGTGCCGTGCAGCAATGATTGCACTGTAGCTGATCCTGTCATGCTGCTCCCCACCCTTCCACTCAATTCCCACTCCGCCGCTCAACCCCCTCCCCCTCTGCTCACCACCCACTTCGCCGCTCATTCCCCCCCACGTGTGCTTACTTAGGGCCTTTGCTCCTTGCTGCTCTGTGCTGTGATCGCTGATGGGAGGAATGTGACACCCAGGTCGTCACAGGGTATTGTGCAACCTGCCCTTCTGCACAGAATCCCCCCTCCTTGTTTAACGGATCCCAGTCCTCAGGTGTTGTTGATAGCTAGTCCAATAAAAATCCTAGGAACACTTCGCACTTGAACCTATCAGACACACCATTGGGGGTCCTGAAGGGAATAGGACCGCCCACATGGGGGGTTGGTGAGGAGAAAGATAGGACAGTGACAGTTGAGCAAGAGAGTTGAGTTGAGACAGTGGAGAGGGAAGGAGGTGAAGTGACTCTCTGCGAAGTAGAGGTCACGGAGCAAGGCTCCTGAGTACTAGGTGGCAGATGTTGGTCTGGGCCTGGTAGGAGCTGGAACCCCGGTCGGAGGGGACAGTGTCAAGGGGCATGGACTGCTGAGCAGGGCAGCCGGCGGCCTTGAGCTATCACCAGGCAGGGGCCACGGCACGACAGGGTACGTGGACCCCAGGAAGGAAAGTAGCTTCACGCGTTCTGGTAATGTACCCGACGGGCGTGAAGACTTCAAGTGTCATCCCCAACCCGCTCCAAAATCGGGGTACTAGCGCACCGATGGGATAGGACTTTCCCACTACAGTCCAAAGAAATCCTACGCGTGAACCCTGAGAGCAAGCTCACTCCATTAGCCATGCGGGTGATCGGGACCCGGAGAGTTTCATACCAACGCGTCCAAGTGAGACTAAAAAGTGCCAGGTTTAGGGACACAGACCATCAACAACACCGAGGGCACGGATCCAGACGTACTCCCCGTGGACTACGGTGGTGCTCGGAACTTTGGTTTACAAGCTGTCGGTGTGGTTATTCTAGGACTGAGTGAGTACGTTGAAAACCCTCTCTGCACTTATCCCCCAATGGCACCCAAATTCCACGATCCAACACCAACGGGCTCTGGGACACCAACCCCCTACCCACGGAGGGGTTACACATCAGGCTGCCACACCATCGTCACCAGGCTCAACACCAGCGGTGGTGCCTCACATTACGACGCACCATCACAAACTTTCCAAAATCCCCCTGTACATATCTTCCCCCCTCCTTTTAATCGAGTGGCCGCGCGACCCCCGGGTCCGGAGACCCCTCGTGCCACCACGGATCTGGATCCGAGCGGCGGCAGCGGACAGGCTGCTCGCCCAGCGGGCGCCCCAGGGGGCGGTACACCTCAAAAAAACCTGGCGTCACGAACAGGATACGAGCAGGACCCACTTACCTGGGTGACGTGCGCCTTGAGAGCCAAAGACCGAGGGTCAGGATTCTGTTTGTCGCCAATTCCGCCATTATCCGCCATCTTTTCGCGCCAAAATACCGTCTTCTCTGAGAAAGTACGTGAAGATTAAGCCCCGCCCCTCGCCTTCCTGAAGTGGCTGGAACCGGAAGTTCCCAGAGGTCCACGGTCAGTGAGAGAGTGCTGTGAAAAGACCAAGGGGGTGGACCAGGATGTGTAACTAGCGGAAGCGGAGCAGGGACGCCAGGACTCTGTCACAACGTTCCTGGAAAACGCAGTGGCAAGATGGCAGAGCGAGACTGGTCCCCGGAGCGTGCTGTCCCCGGGACCACGGCATGGATAGAGGAGGAAACAGAGCAGCTGTGCGAGAGGATGCGGACGCAATTCCTCTTTATTCTGAACCACTGGAGGGAAGAGATGAGGAGCCTAGCGGTGGTGGTGCAAGCCCGAGAGATCGAAATCCCACGTGAAGAGAGGGTAAGCGATTACCCAGTTCCTGCTGATTGCACAAATCCGGCCAAAGTGGTTGAGGGATCTGGACCGTTCCCGCTCGCAGTGAGCGCTCCACAGCCGACTACCCCGTCCTTGGCGGACGCCGAGCTGCCCCCACCAACCCCGGCAGCGGAACCTTCAGTATGTCTACCAGAGCCTCCAGCTGCAGAGATCCACGGCAAAGCCCTCATTCCAGCCATGACAGTGGTTCCACAGACACCGGCCAGACCAGACCCGGCCACATCACCGGGCTCGTCCTCAGAGGCGGAGCACCCGGACCCTGCAACCCCAGCTGCGGAGCAGTCGGTTGATCTGTCTACACCAGCGGCAGCGGAACCAAGATGCCTGCCTGTTCCGCTACCACGTGGCATCCCGACGGCTGTTGGGGCCGCCAGAGTTCAAATCAAGCCAGAGCCAGATAGGGAGCTGAGGCCAGACGCTGATGCCCCCCTACTGGGAATGCCAACAGTACCAATTACAATCCGAAATTGCAAATCGAGACCGGCGACGACGGGAGCTTGCCGCCCGTGATAGAGAAGAGAAGGAGCAGATAATGAGCGCTGCTTCCCGAGTAAAAGGGCCACGGTGCCGTGGCCTTGTGGAGCGATTTGACCCCGAGCAAGTATGGGGATTCATCCGTGAAGCAGGTCTCGCAGCAGGGGTGCATGTGTCTCGTTGGGATGTAGCACAGCACCTTCCGTGGGGCCACCAGGAGCATAACCTTCAGCCTGAGGAGATGATTACCTATATCCGGCATTGTGGAAAGCGGGGCTGGTATGCCCTGGAGGTAATCAAGCATGTGATGTTTGAGGAAGGGTATGTGTCGGCGTCAGTAGCACGTAGCCGCAAAGACGCATGGCTACGGGACCTGAAAATCTATTACTAGAGTGTTAAATGCTACAGTATTAACAGTTGCGATGCCATAGCATGTTAGGTATCGGTGTTTCGTTTATTATTTTCCACAGTTTGTTATTTTTCATATAGAAAATGTTAGGAATCAACCAATTCTTCTAATGAAAAGAGTGAAAGTTACCTGGATTTTCTAAAAATTGCCAAAGTTTGTACACCGGTACATGGACTCAGTTTTTATATTTTAAGTAAAAATGGACCACGGTCACAGGACTGGCGTGACCAACACAAACTTGTGTCTTGTATAATAGTTGCACCTCCTGTGCCAGTCAGAGTCGTCAAAATCAGAACACCTGGGACCTTAACCCGATCACGGACACTTTAGGTTTCCAGGGGGCACAGGTTGTTTGGGTGGCGGGTTACTGGAATCCGGGACGTTGGGACTGGACTGTCGCAGGAAGGGGCTGCAACGGAGTAGGTTGAGCCTCCGTTACCAGGAAAACCGGCAGCGTCCCACTATGGGCGACGAACTCTAGTGTGGTATTTTAGTAACGTTAAGTGCATTACCTCCCCTGTGTGGGATGGACCCATTTAATAAAGAATGTTAACCTGTTATATATTCCCTTTCAGTTCCAGCAAAACAAAATAAACCTCTGAGATCCTGTAGCTCATGGACGAGCTATGTTAAACCAAGGAGGAATGTGACGCCCTGGCCTATCAGGTCATTATAAGGGTATTATGTAACCTGCCTTTCTGCACAGTATCCACCTTCCTTGGTTAACAGATCCCAGTCCTTGGGTGTTATTGACAACTAGTCCAATAAAAATCCTAGGAACTCTTCCCACTTGAACCTACCAGACACACCATTGGGGGGCCTGAAGGGAATAGGGCCGCCCACATGGGGGGTTGGTGAGGAGAAAGTGAGGACAGTAACAGTTGAGCAAGAGAGTTGAGTTGAGACAGTGGAGAGGGAAGGAGGGGAAGTGACTCTCTGCGAGGGAGAGGTCACGGAGCAGGGCTTCTGAAACTCAAAACTCTAGGGACACTTTACACTTTACCCACCAGACACACAATTGGGGGGGGCTTGAAGGGAATAGGGCCGCCCACATGGGAGATTGGTAAAGGAGAGTGAGAAAGTGAGGAGAAGAGAAAAGCGAGAGAAATGAAGTGGTGGTGGAAGGAAGTGACTCTCGGGAGAGGTCACGGAGCAGGGCTCCTTAATACTAGGTGGCAGACGTTGGTCTGGGCCTGGTAGGAGCTAGAATCCCGGTCGCAGGGGATAGTGTCAGGGGGCACGGACTGCCAAGGAGGGCAGCCGGCGTCCTTGAGCTATTACCGGGCAGGGGCCAGGGCACGACTGGGTACGTGGACCCTAGGCCAGGAAGTAGCTTCACGCGTCCTGGCAATTTACCCGATGGGGGTGAAGACTTCAAGTGTCCTCCCCAACCCGCTCCAAAATCGGGGTACTAGCACACCAATGGGGGTACAGTGTAAAGTGTTCCTAGTATTTTGATTGGCTCAGCTGTTAGCAACACCAAAGGACCAGGACCCGTAACCAAGGAGGGTGGATACCGTGCAGAAGGGCAGATTGCACAATACCCTGTGATGACCTGATAGGCCAGGGCGTCACATTCCCCCTTGGTTAAACGTAGCACGTCCCCGAGCTACAGGACACCAGAGGTTTATTTTTGTTTTGCTTTAACTATAGAAAGGGAAAAATATAACATATTAGCACACTTTTATTAAACGGATTCCATTACACACAGGGGAGGCAATGCACTTAAACATTTCTAAAATGTGTTAAGAGTTCGTCGCCCAACGGTGGGACGCTACCGGTTTCTATGGTAATGGAGGCTCAACCTACTCCATTGCAGACCCTTCCTGCGACAGTCCAGTCCCAACGTCCCTGATCCCAATAACCCACCACCCAAACATTCTGTTCCCCCTGGAAACCTAAGGTGGGTCCGTGACCAGGTTAAGGTCCCAGATGTTGCATTTTAGATGATTCTGGTTGGCACAGGAGGTGCAACTATTATACAAGATACAAGTTTGTGTTGGTCACGCCAGTTCTGTGACCGTGGTCCATATTTACTCAGAATATTTAAACTTTTAACGGAGTCCATCTACCAGCTGTACACTTTTAGCAATTTACTTGTAAATCAGGTAACTTTCACTCGTTTCATTAAAACTAGTTGATTAGGCATTTATTCACTAACATTTTCTATATGAAAAATAATAAACTATGAAAAATAACAAACGAAAACACCGATAAATAACAATTCTATGGCATCGCAACTACTGGTTCTGTAACATTTTTAACACTCTTGGCCGCTGCTTACTGCAACGGGCAATCACGATCAATCTGCGCCAGTGGCCCTTCCAGGATACAGCGCTGCCTCCGGCCACCATTCCATGGGTCCCAGACCCAGGAGACACTTCCACTCACGAGCTCATGAGCAGCAATTCTTCTCCGGCACCGCTCTCTGGCTATCGCTTTTGTATGGAATCGCAATAGCCGCCGCCTGTGCATTTCTCCAGCATGGGAATCGATGCTAGGCTGCATTTCAGCCTCTGGGACTGGTGGTAAGTGAACCTCTGCGGCACTGACAGCCGTCGGGATGCCGAGCGGTAACGAAACAGGTAGGTATCTTGGTTTTGCTCCGGCTGGTGTAGACTGATGAACCGACTGCTCTGCAGCCGGGGTTGCAGGGCCCGGGTGCTCCACCTCTGAGGACGGGCCCAGTGATGCGTCCGGGTCTGGTCTGGCCTGTGTCTGGGCGACCGCTGCCGTGGCTAGGATGAGGGCCTTGCTCTGGATCTCTGCAGCTGGAGATTCTGATAAATAGACTGAAGGTTCTGCTGCCGGGGTTGGTGGGTGCAGTTCGGCGTCCGCCAAGGACGGGGTAGTCGGTAGTCCCAGAGACAGCATGCTCTGGGGACCAGTCTCGCTCTGCCATCTTGCCACTGCGTCTTCCAGGAACGTTGTCGCAGAGTCCTGGCGTCCCTGCTCCGCTTCGGCTAGTAACACATTCTGGCCCGCCCCCTCGGTCTTTTCGCAGCACTCTCTCGCTGACCGTGGCCCTCTGGGAACTTCCGGTTCCGGCTTCATTGGGAAGACGAGCGGCGGAGGTTAGGTTTTGCGCGCTTTCTCGGAGAAGACGGTATTTTGGTGCGAAAAAATGGCAGAAAATGGCGGACCTGTCGGAAAACAGAATTTTGACTCGCGGTCTTAGGTATTCAAGGCGCACGTCACCCAGGTAAGTGGGTCCTGCTCGTATCTTGTTCATGACACCAAGTTTTTCGAGGTGTACCGCCCCTGTAGCAGCAGCCAAGCCGCTTGGATCCGGATCCACGGTGGCTCGAGGGGTCTCCGGACTCGGGCGGTCCACGCGGACACTCGAATTAAAAAGGAGTGGGGGAGTATATACACGGGATTAGGAAAGTTCGTGACGTCACCCATGGTGCGTGGTAAGTTAAGGTACCACCGCTGCTGTTGGGGATGCCCGGTGGTGATGGTATGGCAGCCAGGTGATTTTAACCCCTCCGTGGGTAGGGGGGTTTTTGCCCGAGAGCCCGGTGGTGGTGATGTAGGGGTGCCGTTGGGGTAGGAAAAGGGTTTTTCAGTGTACTAACTAAGTCTAGAAATAATCACACCGACAGCTTGTAAACCAGAGTTCTGAGCACCACTGCAGTTGGGAGGGAGCACGCTTGGGTCCGTGCCCTTGGTGTTGCGGTTAGTCTGTGACCCTTTCCTTGGCACCTGTGTTTTCTTCTTTGGACAAAACCTGAAACTTTTCGGGTCTCGCTCACCCGTATGGCTAACGGAGTGAGCTTGCTCTCAGGGTTCACACGTAGGATTTCTTGGATTGTATTGGGGAAAGTCCTATCCCATTGGTGCGCTAGTACCCCGATTTTGGAGCGGGGTTGGGGATGACACTTGAAGTCTTCACCCCCGTTGGGTAAATTGCCAGGACGCGTAAAGCTACTTCCTGGCCTAGGGTCCACGTACCCCGTCGTGCCCTGGCCCCTGCCCGGTGATAGCTCAAGGTCGCCAGCCGCCCTCCTCGGCAGTCCGTGCCCCCTGACACTATCCCCTGCGACCAGGGTTCCAGCTCCTACCAGGCCCAGACCAACGTCTGCCACCTAGTACTAAGGAGCCCTGCTCCGTGACCTCCCCTCCCGAGAGTCACTTCCTTCCACCACCACTTCACTTCTCTCGCTTTTCTCTTCTCCTCACTTTCTCACTCTCCCCCCTACCAACCCCCCATGTGGGTGGCCCTATTCCCTTCAGGCCTCCCAATGGTGTGTCTGGTGGGTAAAGTGCAAAGTGTCCCTAGGGCTTTGATTGGCTTAGCTGTTAGCAACACCAAAGGACCAGGACCTGTAACCAAGGAGGAATGAATACTGTGCAGAAGGGCAGATTGCACAATACCCTGTGACGACCTGATAGGCCAGGGCGTCACACTGCTCTATACGAACAACATGTAGAATAGGTATATTAATGGGTGAAGACCAAACCTAATTATACACACTGCTTTAATAATGACTAAGAACGGCCTTTACCTCACAGATCATGCTGTTGATTTGTATGGCCGCACAATGGATGGGGGTAAACAATAAAAAATGGTTTCATCAAGCATCTTCTTCATTCACATCGGCAAATGAATTCTCCGATCACTTGAAAAATGATCAAATCTTAGTGACCCCTAGAGAGTTACAGATCTAATCACACAATTGTGAAAATGATGGAACTGAGACTAAGGGGTACTTTGCATGCTGCGACATCGCTAGCCGATTGTAGCGATGCCCAGCGCGATAATCCCAGCCCCCACCGCAGATGCGATATCTTCTGATAACTGCTGTAGCGAACATTATCGCTATGGCAGCTTCACACGCACTTACCTGCCCTACGACGTCGCTCTGGCCGGCGACCCGCCTCCTTCCTAAGGGGGCGGGTCGTGCGGCGTCACAGTGACTTCACACGGCAGGCGGCCAAGAGAAGCGGAGGGGCGGAGATGAGCGGGACGTAAACATCCCGCCCACCTCCTTCCTTCCTCATTGCAGGTAAGGAGATGTTCCTCGCTCCTGCGGCTTCATACACAGCGATGTGTGCTGCCGCAGGAACGAGGAACAACATCGTACCTGTCACTGCACGAAATTATGGAAATGACCGACACTACACAGATCATCGATTTTCGACGCTTTTGCAATCGTTTATTGGTGCTTCTAGGCTTTAACACGTTGCGACGTCGTTACCGGCGCTGGATGTGCGTCACTTTCGATTTGACCCCGACGAGATCGCAGTAGCGATGTCGCAACGTGCAAAGTACCCCTTAGATCCGTGAAGCTCAGAATATGCCCTATTGTATTTTTCAACAACACGTCAGAAGAGAGTTTGTGTGCTCTCTGGTAAAAAATCATGCTGCACACCCACTTTCACTCACCCCCACACACATTAGACTAATGTTGGCCAAACTCACAAATATTGACAGGTTCAGCTGACGATCTCATGTGTATTATTATTATTTATTATTATAGCACCATTTATTCCATGGTGCTTTGCATGTGAAATGGGGTATACATAATAGGGACAAGTACAATAATCATAAACAAAACAAGACACAGACTGGTGCAGGAGGAGAAAGGACACTGCCAGCGAGGACTCTTAGGGGTGCTTTACACGCTGGGACATTGCTAACGATTTATCACAGTGTTTGTGATGCACATCCGAAGTCGTTAGCGACATCGCAGTGTGTGACACGTACGAGCGACCTTCATCGATCGCAAAAGTGGTAAAAATCATTGGTGTTGGAGAGGTCGTCCAAACACCAAATATCGTTGTCTGATGAGTAGCGATGTTGTTCGTCGTTCCTGCGGCATCACACATTGCTATGTGTGACACCGCAGGAGCAACGAACATCTCCTTACCTCCGTCCACCGGCAATAAGGAAGAAAGGAGGTGGGCGGCATGTTCCAGCTGCTCATCTCCACCCCTCCTCTGCTATTGGACGGCTGCCGTGTGACGGCGTTGTGACGCCGCACGAACCGCCCCCTTAGAAAGGAGGCGTTCACAGGCAACAGCGATGTCACTAGGTAGGTAAGTATGTGTGACGGGTGTTAGCGATGTTGTGCGCCACGGGCAGCCATTTGCCCGTGACGCACAACCGACGGGGGTGGGTACACTCGCTAGCGATATTGGTACCAATATCGCAGCGTGTAAAGTATCCCTTAGTCTACAAGGGATGGGTGAGGGTAGAGATGGTTGTGCGCCGCTATATCGGACTGCGGGTTACGACAGGTTGTAGGCTTGTCAGAAAAGGTAAGTCTTCAGGTTCTTTTTGAAGCTTTCCAAGCTAGGCGAGAGTCTGATATGTAGTGGCAGAGAGTTCCAGAGTATGAGGGAGGCATGAGAAAAATATTGGATACGATTGTGGAAAGAGGAGATGAGAGAAGAGTAGAGAAGGAGATCTTGTGAGGATCGAAGGTTACCGGGAGACTAGGTCACAGATGTATGGAGGAGACAGGTTGTGGATGGCTTTGTTTGCCATGGTTAGGGTTTTAATCTGGAGTCGTTGGGCAATGGGAAGCCAGTGAAGGAATTGGCAGAGTTGAGGTTGGGGAGTAGCGGGGGGAAAGGGGGATTAGTCGGGTAGCATAGTTTAGAATAGATTGTAGGAGTGTGAGACTGTTAGAAGGGAGACCACAGAACAGGGGGTTGCAATAGTCCAAGGGCATGCACTAATGTTTTTGCATTGAGTGCATGGAGGGTCAGACGATTGATGGTCGATGTCACATTAATGTCACATGTAATTTCAGACTGTTGATCACATTGGTCTCCCAGAAATAAGCCATCAATCGCCATGTCAGCCGGCACGTTTCTCACAAAGAGCACAGAAGAGTTGGTTGAGAGGACTGTCAGACCAACAATGGTCCAAAGCATCGTTTGGGCGCCACCTATCTTATGTGTGCGGCCAGCTTTAGCTTAACAAGAAAGACAAAGATCTTTCTTAAGAGCCATAAGCTGAATTTCCAGTCTGTTTAGCTTCTACTACAGCAATAATACATAGTCAGTTTCAGATTCTGTTGGTATATTCTCCACTTTCTTACCCTACTATTACCATGTTCTTAGTCCCTGAGGCCATCTGTCACACTGCTCCTCACTCCACCTGTATTGTAACATTCCTCCTTATATATAACCCCTATGACAAACTCAAGTGAAAGGTTTATTTATACGCGTAGATGGCGGAGCATTCTTAGATGTAGGGTAGAGAATCTTTTCACATCGCTCCTTCATACATTTACAGCCTTGTGTTAGATCTAACATGTGCCTAATCCCCACACAGAGATGCCTTACATACCTTGCTTAGAAATTGTCATTATTAAATCTCATGTCAAGCAGATTTTATATCTTCTTGTCAATTGTCATCAAACTTTCTGTGCTTCTTAAAGCTATGTAATCTCCAAATGATTGTTCTGTTCAATAATGTAATTAGAAATATGTAAAACGTCCGTCCCCATATAAACCCCCCCATGACAAATGATGGTCATGGCTGAACTGGTATTGTCACTTATCTCAGACACGGGTTGTCACGGTTCAGAGAGGTTGTCATGTCGGTACATGTTCAGTTTGACCCAAAGCTTTTCCCATTGTAGACTGCCAGCCATTCCTGAATTTCCTGCAAATCTGGTCATTCCAAGGAACACGACACAGCCCAAGGGCTCTCCAAAGGCTATCTAATATTTTATAGTGTTTTATAATGGATGCAAAGGGAATTCATACAAAAGGTTAAATAAACTGATGCCTGTGCTGAAATGATAATGAAAATTACATGCAAAGAATATTCATACTTAGAATATAGCAAAAGATGTACATAAGACAATACAACACAAACAGGATATAAAAAGATGTAAAACATCATGCAACACAATAATAAACTTATATTACACCCAGCCTCCATACAAGACTTCCCATTCTGCAGTTTCTATTAGACTGAACTCTTTTCTCTATCCTCTAACCTTTTGAGATCCCCCTTGTGTTGTTGAATTCTCTTTCTAAACAGTGGAGTGGTCTTATCTGTAGACCCTGAGATCAACACTTTGGAATGTCTTTGTCCCCCATGAAGTGTCTATGTACCATGCACTCCCTGGTTTGTCTGGAAATACTAAATGAGATCTGAAAAGAAGAATATTAACCCCTTGACAGTTCGTGACATACTCTAACTTCATGAAGTTGGTCAAGGTGTTTGGATCAAGCCCGCCCCACGCAGGGCAGATGGCAGCTACAGTATATCACAAAAGTGAGTACATCTGTCACAATTTTGCAAATATTTTATTATAGCTTTTCATGGGACAATACTGAAGATATGACACTTTGATACAATGTAAAGTAGTTAGTGCACAAAAGTGAGTACACGCCTAAGCAAAATTGGCTAAATTGTGTCCAAATAGTTATTTTCCTTTCCTGGTGTCATGTGCCTCATTAGTGTTACAAGGTCTCAGGTGTGAATGGGGGCAGGTGTGTTACATTTGGTGTTATCGCTCACACACTCTCTTAGGCCTGTTTCACACGTCAGTGATTCTGGTACGTTTGTGCTTTTTTTTAAACGTACCAGAATCACTGACATACGCAGACCCATTATAATGAATGGGTCTGCTCACACATCAGTGATGTTTCACTGACCATGTCTCCGAGCAGCGTTCACGCGTGTCCGTGATTGCCGCACGGAGAAATGTCCATTTTTTTTCTGGCATCACTGATGCCCCACGGACCACGCAGTGGTGTGATCCGTGAAACACGTGCCAGAAAAAAACGTGCTTTTAAAATAAAAAACATTTTTACTCACCCGGCTTCAGCCGCGCTCTCTGCAGCCCGTGCGGTCTGCTGCTTCTGAGCCGGCTCATTACTGTCACGCATATTCATGATGCACGACACAACCGACCCAGAAGCAGCTGCTGCGGGGGTCAGCGCCGGCCGGATGCTGCACCGCGGGAGCAATCAGCACCATGGAGAGCGGGAGCGCGCACAGGTGAGTTGATTTCTAAGTGCAATCATGGGCCACGGAGAACGGAGCCCGGATTGCACTTAGACAACCCACGTGTGCCGTGATTCACAGCACACGGAGGGACATGTGCGTGTTTTACACGCCAGTGAAAAACGTCAGTGTTTTTCACTGACGTGTGAAACGGGCCTTATACTGGTCACTGGAAGTTCAACATGGCTCCTCATGGCAAATAATTCTTTGAGGATCTAAAAAAAGAATTGTTGCTTTGTATAAAGATGGCTTAAGGGCACTTTACATGCTGCGATATCGCTATCGATATAGCAAGCGAGCGTACCCGCCCCTATCGGTTGTGCGTCACGGGCAAATCGCTGCCCGTGGGGCACAACATCGCTTACACCCGTCACACGGACTTAACTTCCCTGCGACATCGCTGTGGCCGGCGAGCCGCCTCTTCTAAGGGGGGAGGTTCGTGCGGCGTCACAGCGACGTCACTAAGCGGCCGCCCAATAGAAGCGGAGGGGCGGAGATGAGCGGGACATAACATCCCGCCCACTTCATTCCTTCCCCATTGCGGGCAGCCGCAGGTACGAATTTGTTCCTCGTTCCTGCGGTGTCACACATAGTGATGTGTGCTGCCACAGGAATGATGAATAACCTGCGTCCTGCAACAGCAACGATATATGGGAATGGAACGACGCGTCAACGATTATCGATAAGGTAAGTAATTTTGATTGTTAACGGTCGTTCATGCGTTTCACATGTAACAACGTCGCTAACGAGGCCGGATGTGCGTCACGAATTCCGTGACCCCAACGTTAGCGATTTCGTTGCATGTAAAGCGGCCTTCAGGCTATAAGAAGATTGCCAACAGCCTGAAACTGAGCTGCAGCACGGTGGCCAAGACTATACAGCGGTTTAAAAGCCAGGTTCCACTAAAAACAGGCTTTGCCTTGGTCGACCAAAGAAGATGAGAGCATGTGCTAAGCGTCATATCCAGATGTTGTTTTTTCAAAATAGACATATGAGTGTTGTAGAGGTTAAGTGGGTAGCGGGGTCAGCCTGTCAGTGCTGAAACCAAACACCACACACAGTATCAAATTGGTCTGCATGGCCGTCATCCCAGATGAATACTGTAACGCCTGCCTGGATCCACAGACTCAGATGGGCTGTAAAGGGGAGGCTAGAGGGAAGCCACTCACCAAGCAGGACCCCCAGAACCCTGAAACCCTTTAACCCCTATACAGGGATTTGGAATTACACAGGGCCCGGGTGATCACTACCTGTGGAAGGCTGCAGTCCGATGAGAGTAGTAGTCAGGCAGGGTCAAACCAGGAATTGCGGAACAGGGACAGAATTGTCAGGCAATGACGTAGTCAGCAAACGTAGCAGAGGTCAAATCCGGATCGGGCAGAGAGGTACAAAAACAGTAGGCGGGGGGGTAGTCAGAAAACACGCAGAAGTCAGCACACAGGAATAACCAAACAGAATAGGATGTAATAGGAGCCAGGAAAATCAGAACTATCTCTGGCAGTGGTCATGTGACAGGAGGGGGGAATAAGAAGAGTGTGGTGTCTTCCCATTGGCTGTAGCTGAACCCTGGCAACTTCAGCTGGAAGACACATGCCACCCACATTCAGCATGCGGTACTGCAGATCCCAAGATAATCCAGCCCAGTGGATGATCGGAGCCTGCACCCACCGGTGCCGCTGGCATCGACTCCTCTCCCATCACCATCCACGGTAGGAACACGGCGTCGCCTGGAGATCGGAGCAGAAGTCGCTGGAGCAGACTTCGGCTGTGACGTAACAGATACCTTTTCTAAAGATGATGCACAAGAAAGCCTACAAATAGTCTGCTGTAGGTTAGCAGACTAATGCGGGCGTCACACGGTACGATATATCTGGCGATATGTTGTCGGGGTCACGTCGTTAGTGACGCACATCCGGCATCGTCAGAGATATCGTACCATGTGACACCTATGAACGAGAAGAAATGCTCACCTTCTCGTTCATCATTGACACGTCTTTCATTTTCATAATCTCGTTCTTCCTTCTGTGCTCCGGTTGTTCGTCGCTCCCGTGGCAGCACACATCACTCCGTTTGACACCCCGGGAGCGACAAACACAGCTTACCTGTGTCCCGCCGGCAATGCGGAAGGAAGGAGGTGGGCGGGATGTTTACGTCTCGCTCATCTCCGCCCCTCCACTTCTATTGGCCAGCTGCCGTGTGACGTCGCTGTGATGCCGAACATCCCTCCCCCTTCAGGAAGAGGATGTTCGCCGTCCACAGCGACGTCGCCCGGGAGGTAAGTGCGTGTGACGGGGGGTTAACGACTTTGTGCACCACGGGCAACTAATTGCCCGTGACGCACAAACGACGGGGCGGGTGCAATCGCTTATGCGATTGCACGATTTATCGTCCCGTGTGGCGCTCGCATAATGACATGGAGCACTGGAACCATATCCTGTGGTCTGATGAGATCAAGAGAAACATATTTGGTTTAGATGGTGTCAAGTGTGAGTGGCAGCAACCAGGTGAGGAGTACAAAGACAAATGTGTCTTGCCTACAGTCAGGCATGGTGGTGGTGTTGAGGAGAGCCATAAGATGAAATACTTGATTAACCTCTGGACATAGAGCATTGTTAGAAGTGTGTTCAATTAAATCAATTCTCTATACATAAGTCAGTCACTCTTCAGAGGAACCCAAAATGGCCCCCGATGACATCACAGACTCTACCATCAGCATGGATCCACCAGATGACGTCCCTCCCATCACCATCACCATGGATCCATCCAATGATGTCATAGACCCGCCTACAATGACGCCCACCAATCAGCTTATGGACTAACACATTGTTCGACCCACTGACCAATGAACACATCCGGACATGCCCCTTTGCAAGGTTATATCAGAGCAAGCTCAGTTGTAATAAAGGCAGAGCCCGGGCCGACTATTGTCGAGGAAAGATGAATATCCGACTGTGTCTGATCTCATTTTTCAAGCATGCACTCGATCCACACCAATTAGGCCAGGCAGTAGGCAACTAGTGATCTCTGATTAACCCCTTCACGACCGCGGGTCGTAAAATTACGTCCTATTTTAACGTGACTTAACGACCAGGGACGTAATTTTACGGCCTAAACTTCATTTGATTGCCGTGGCCATAGCAACGGCTTTCAAATGATGTCCCCTGCTGTTTCTTACAGCAGGGGACCTTTGCTTGACCCCAGGGGGGGCGGCATCGCCACCCCCTATCGACGATCGATGTGATTGGCTGTTCAAATCTGAACCGCCAACCACATCGATCGCACTAATTTCGGCAAAAATAATGCCCGAATTAGTGCGATCCTGTGAGATCCAGCTATGAGATGCCGCAGCTGCTGCAGCATATCATAGGTGGACCTCAAACATGCCGCCCCCAGCCCCTGCAGCACTGATTGGAGCGATCGTGCTATGACGCGCAATCGCTCCAATCAGTGTGCAGTGGGGCGGTCTGATCTGCCGGTGGCCGCCCTCCCCAGGCCTGTGTTGGTTTGGGAAGCCCTCCCCCAGCATGTTTGCAGCGTGCACTGGCTGGTACTTGTAGTACCACACAACGCTGCTGCCGCCGCCCGATCGCCGCTCCTGCCCCACTTGAGTATTGCACGCCTGATAGCCCCTGCGCGCTCCTGTGATGGCCCTGCCCCCTGCCGATGTGTCCCCCCGATCTGCTCCCCGCCACGATCTGCCCCTCTGCTGCGATCTGCCACCCTGCCACAATGTGCCCCCCTGCTGCAATCTGCTTCCTGCTGCGATCTGTCCTCTGCCATGATGTGCCCCACTGCTGCGATCTGCCTCCTGCCGCAATCTGCCCCCTGCTGCCATCTGCCTCCCTGCTGCGATATGCCCCCTGCCGCTGCGAGCCCTCCCCCAACATGTCTGCAGCGTGCAGTGGCTGGTACTTGTGGTACCACGCCACCGCCGCCGCCGCTGCTGCCGCCGCCGCTGCTGCACGTGAGTACTGTGCTCACTTTGCAGCCCGTGCGCGCTCCCGTGGTGCCCCTGCGCGCTGCCGTGATAGCCCCTGCCGTGCCCCCCCCCGCGATCTGCTCCCCCCAACCCCCCCCCCCCATCCCGATCTGCTCCCCCCGCTTTCTGACTGCCTCCCCCATTATCTCTGTTCTGCTTCTGCAGCTCCCTCTCCGGTCTCCCCCTCTGCTCTACCCCCTCCCCCTCTGCTCCCCCCCCTCTGCTCTCAGCCCCCCCTCTGCTCTCAGCCCCCCCTCTGCTCTCAACCCCCCCTCTGCTCTCACCCCCCCCTCTGCTCTCACCCCCCCCTGTCCCCCTCTGCTCTCCCCCGACGTCCTCTTACCTGTCTTCACCGGCCTGATCACATCTGCGTCCATCGCTGGGTCCTTCCTGGGCATTCTGCTGATCTGCCTGCTGCTCCTGTAAAGCTGTCCATCTCTCTGCCATCTGTTCCTCTGCAGCTCTTCTGGTCAGTGATCCTCCTGCTAGTCCTGTGGGTACTGTGAGTATAACTTTTTTTTTTTCCGTATCCCCTGTCCATTTTTATACCTCATCCGTCCGTGCGTCCCGCCAAGCGCTGATCAGGGATGCAGATAACGGATCGGCATCCCTGCTCAATTTTTGGCGTGACTTTTTTTTCCGTATCCCCGACGCTTTTTGTATTGCATCCGTCCGTGCGTCCTGCCAAGCGCTGATCAGGGATGCAGATAACGGATCGGCATCCCTGCTCAATTTTTGGCGTGACTTTTTTTTCCGTATCCCCGACGCTTTTTGTATCACATCCGTCCGTGCGTCCCGCCAAGCCCTGATCAGGAATGCAGATAACGGATCGGCATCCCTCCTCAATTTTCGGCGTGACTTTTTTCCGTATCCCCGACGCTTTTTGTATCGCATCCGTCCGTGCGTCCCGCCAAGCGCTGATCAGGAACGCAGATAACGGATCGGCATCCCTGCTCAATTTTCGGCGTGACTTTTTTCCGTATCCCCGACGCTTTTTGTATCGCATCCGTCCGTGCGTCCCGCCAAGCGCTGATCAGGGATGCACATAACGGATCGGCATCCATGGTCAATTTTTGGCGTGACTTTTTTCCGTATTCACGACGCTTTTTGTATCACATCCGTCCGTGCGTCCCGCCGAGCGCTGATTAGGGATGCACATAACGTATCTGCATCCATGGTCAATTTTTGGCGTGACTTTTTTTTTTACGTATCCCCGACGCTTTTTTTATCGCATCCGACCGTGCGTCCTGCAGCGACCGATCAGTGCACTGCGTCTGTGCGTTTGAAAAGTCAAATGGCGCTCCTTCTCTTCTGAGCCCCGCCATGCGCTCAAACAATTACTTTCCACCACATATGAGGTATCTGCGTACTCAGGAGAAATTGCACAATACGTTTTATGGTGCATTTTTTCCTGTTACCCTTGTGAAAAAAAAAGCTACCTAGTTGAAGCAACCGTTTTGTGGTAAAAAAAAATAAATTTCTTTTCACGGCTCAACGCTATAAACTTCTGTGAAGCCCCCAGGTGTTCAAAGTGCTCACCAAACATCTAGAAAAATTATTTGAGGGCTCTAGTTTCCAAAATGGTGTCACTTGTGGGGGAGCTCCACTGTTTAGGCACCATAGGGGGTCTCCAAACGTGACATGGCGTCCGCTAATGATTCCAACCAATTTTGCTGTCAAATGGCGCTCCTTCTCTTCTGAACCCCGCCATGCGCCCAAACAATTACTTTCCACCACATATGAGGTATCTGCGTACTCAGGAGAAAATGCACAATACATTTTATGGTGCATTTTTTCCTGATAGCCTTGTGAAAAAAAAAGCTACCTAGTTGAAGAAACCGTTTTGTGGTAAAAAAAAAAAAATTTCTTTTCACGGCTCAACGATATAAACTTCTGTGAAGCCCCCAGGTGTTCAAAGTGCTCACCAAACATCTAGAAAAATTATTTGAGGGCTCTAGTTTCCAAAATGGGGTGACTTGTGGGGGAGCTCCATTGTTTAGGCACCTCAGGGGGTCTTCATACCCCACATGGCGTCCGCTAATGAGTGCAGCTAATTTTGCACTCAAAAATTCAAATAGCGCTCCTTGCCTTCCGAGCACTGCCGTGTGTCCAAAGATTTGATTTCCACCACATATGAGGTATCTGCGTACTCAGGAGAAAATGCACAATACATTTTATGGTGCATTTTTTCCTGTTACCCTTGTGAAAAAAAAAGCTACCTAGTTGAAGCAACCGTTTTGTTGTAAAAAAAATTTTTTTTCTTTTCACGGCTCAACGCTATAAACTTCTGTGAAGCCCCCAGGTGTTCAAAGTGCTCACCAAACATCTAGAACAATTATTTGAGGGCTCTAGTTTCCAAAATGGGGTCACTTGTGGGGGAGCTCCATTGTTTAGGCACCTCAGGGGGTCTTCAAACCCGACATGGCGTCCGCTAATGAGTGCAGCTAATTTTGCGTTCAAAAATTCAAATGGCGCTCCTTCCCTTCCGAGCTCTGCCGTGCGCCCAAACAATTGATTTTTACCACATATGGGGTATCAGCGTACTCAGGAGAACATGCACAATAAATTGTATTGTGTACTTTCTCTTTTCTCCCTTGTAAAAATGAAAATTTTATGGCTAAAGTAACATTTTTGTGTTAAAAAGTAAAATTTTCATTTTTTCCTTCCACATTGCTTTGGTTCCTGTGAAGCACCTAAAGGGTTAATAAACTTATTGGATGTGGTTTTGAGCAGTGTGAGGGGTGTAGTTTTTAGAATGGGGTCACTTTTGGGTATTTTCTGTCACCTAGGCCTCTCAAAGTCACCTCAAATGTAATGTGGTCCCTAAAAAAAATTATTTTGTAAATTTTGTTGGAAAAATGAGAAATTGCTGATGACCTTTGACCCCTTCTAACTTCCTAACGGAAAAAAAATTTGTTTCGAAAATTGCGCTGATGTAAAGTACACAAGTGGGAAATGTTATTTAGTAACTATTTTGTGTGACATATCTCTCAGATTTATGGGCATAAATTTTCAAAGTTTGAAAATTGCGAAATTTTCAAAATTTTCGCCAAATTTCCTAAATTTTCACAAATAAACGCAAAAAATATCGGCCTAAATTTACAACTGACATGAAGTACAATATGTCACGAAAAAACAATCTCAGAATCGCCAGGATCCGTTGAAGCGTTCCAGAGTTATAACCTGTCAAAGTGACACTGGTCAGAATTGCAAAAAATGGCCCGGTCATTAGGGTGTTTTAGTGGCCGGGGGTGAAGGGGTTAAGAGTTAACATTACATCACCTTAACATTAAGAGTGCCATGGCTTGAGGAAGCATGAGTGCTGCTAGCTGTGGGGACCTACAATTCATTGAAGGAACCATAAATTCCAACATGTGGTGTGACATACTGAAGCAGGGCAGTGTTCCAACATGTTAAGGACCCCAAACACATCTCTAAGACAACCACTGCATTGCATTGCTAAAGAAATTGAGGGCAAAGATGCTGGACTGGCCTAGCATGTGCCATGATGAGACTGTAAGATAGCGGGGGACAGGGGCTCCTATATCGCTCACGCTAGAGAAACCTAGGCTATCCTTAACCTCAGGATTACTCCTGATAGTGGAAATGCCTAAGGGGTGCTTCACACACAGCGAGCTCGCTGCCGAGATCGCTGCTGAGTCACGCTTTTTGTGACGCAGCAGTGACCTCATTAGCGATCTCGCTGTGTGTGACACTGAGCAGCGATCTGGCCCCTGCTGCGAGATCGCTGCTCGTTACACACAGCCCTGGTTCGTTTTCTTCAAAGCCGCTCTCCTGCTGTGACACACAGATCGCTGTGTGTGACAGCAAGAGAGCGACAAATGAAGCGAGCAGGGAGCAGGAGCCGGCGTCTGACAGCTGAGGTAAGCTGTATCCAAGATAAACATCGGGTAACCAAGGTGGTTACCCGATATTTACCTTAGTTACCAGCCTCCGCAGCTCTCACGCTGCCTGTGCTGCCGGCTCCGGCTCTCTGCACATGTAGCTGCTGTACACATCGGGTTAATTAACCCGATGTGTACAGCAGCTAGGAGAGCAAGGAGCCAGCGCTCAGTGTGCGCGGCTCCCTGCTCTCTGCACATGTAGCTGCATTACACATCGGGTTAATTAACCCGATGTGTACTGTAGCTAGGAGAGCAAGGAGCCAGCGCTCAGTGTGCGCGGCTCCCTGCTCTCTGCACATGTAGCTGCATTACACATCGGGTTAATTAACCCGATGTGTACTGTAGCTAGGAGAGCAAGGAGCCAGCGCTTAGTGTGCGCGGCTCCCTGCTCCCTGCTCACACTGGTAACTAATGTAAACATCGGGTAACCATACCCGATGTTTACATTAGTTACCAGTCTCCGCAGCTTCCAGACGGCGGCTCCGTGCAAGCGCAACGTCGCTTGCACGTCGCTGCTGGCTGGGGGCTGGTCACTGGTCGCTGGTGAGATCTGCCTGTTTGACAGCTCACCAGCGACCATGTAGCGATGCAGCAGCGATCCTGACCAGGTCAGATCGCTGGTCGGATCGCTGCTGCATCGCTAAGTGTGAAGGTACCCTAAGTCCTGTGCCTGGCTATGTTCTTGACCAGATCTAATCTGATTCCCCCCTCCCACCAGAAAAGTAAGGGGTAGAAGTGAGAAGGAAACACAGATAAACACAGACAAGGGAAAGCCAAAACTCTGACAAACGCCATACACACAGGAATAGACAATGAGAGACTCAGGAGAAAAGCAAGAGCAGAAAGGTAGAACTAGCAACAAAAGGCAACAAGGGTTAACCCTACAACCGCACTCAGCAACAAGTACCACAATCACCAGATAGTCTCTATCACAACACCTCACCAGACCAGCTAAGATAAACTATAGCTGCCATAGAATGAAGGCTCTAGCCAGCATATCATAGTATCATAGTTTTTAAGGTTGAAGGGAGACTCTAAGTCCATCTAGTTCAACTCGTAGCCTAACATGTTAGGCTACTATATATAGGAGGGGATCTTATATAATTGGCTCCCCCACAACATGTGAACAAAGGAGACTATAAAGCAGACTACCAGAGATTAAGGTTCTGTGTACATGCTGCATATTGGGTGCAGACATTTTCTGCACCCAATCTGCACGCTGTGGCAAAGAAAGTGTCAAAATCGGATGCACTTTGAGAGAGACAGTGAGAGAGAGGTAATCAGGCAAAGTGTCAGAATAAGTAGTCTGAAAAGATCCCGGCTTGTATAAAATTTAGACTGTTATACGAGATGTACACTGATTACTTTACATCGTATCGAAATGACATATTTTCAGTGCAGTCTCATAAAAAGATATAATTAAATATTTACAAAAATTTTAGAGGTGTACTCACTTTTGTGATTTACTACATATAACTGGCATCTGCCTTTAACAGCAATGATTAGTGTTACCGCTAATCAATGCTGTTAACCTCTTAAAGGGAATTTTGTCAGCAGGTTTTTGCTATGTATATTTTTCCATGTATTACTTACTAGGTTGCTTGCTGTATAGGGGGGCCATTCATATGGATACACCTAAATAAAATGGGAATGGTTGGTGATATCAACTGCCTTTTTGTGGCTCATTAGTATATGGGAGGGGGGAATCTTTTCAAGATGGATGGTGACCATGGCGGCCATTTTGAAGTCGGCCATTTTGGATCTAACTTTATTTTTTCCAGTGGGACGAGGGTCATGTAACACATCAAACTTATTGAGAATTTCACAAGAAAAACAATGGTGTGCTTGGTTTTAACATAACTTTATTTGTTCATTAGTAGAGTTGAGCGCGGTTTTAGGTTCGTGGTTCTCCAGTTCGCGGCTCGAGTGATTTTGGGGCTGTTCTAGATTGAACTAGAACTCGAGCTTTTTTGCAAAAGCTCGATAGTTCTAGATACGTTCGAGAACGGTTCTAGCAGCAAAAAACCCAGCTAATTACTAGCTGGCTTTCCGCTGTAATAGTGTAAGTCACTCTGTGACTCACACTATTATGAAATTTCAGTGTATAGTGTGCGGGAACAGCGCATTCAGATCACTGCTGTATGTATAATTTTTTTTTTTTTTCCTTGTCTTCCTTCCCTAAGCGCGCGCGTGTAGTGGGGAGGGCCAGCATGTCAGCCAATCCCAGACACACACACAGCTAAGTGGACTTTTAGCCAGATAAGCAACGGCATGTGTGATAGGATGTCCATGTCACATGTCCCTGCATTATAAAAACGAGTATCTGCCCATCCGGACGCCATTATCTCTTCTGCGTCCTTGGTGTCAGACATCACTGGCACAGCTCCGTCCTGAGTGCTATCGCTGATACTGCTGTATGCGCTCCATACACAGCGCTGGAAAGCTTAGGGAGAGCACTTTCTATCAGTCCTTTTAAGAGCTCATACCGGCAGGGTCAGAGCCATAGGTGACAGGTCCTAAAAAAACAGAGTTTAACAGCTACACAAGATGACAGCGTCTGTGTAGCTAAGGTCAGGGATTTCCTTGCTGCATTTCCCCATTAGGAGGGATAGAAAGGCAGGCTTCCTTTCCTCTACCCAGACCCACAACCCTGCCACTGTACCCTCCTGCCCTTTGCACACTCCAACTCATTGCTACTAAGCCATTATACTAGCAAACACTGAGGAAACTTAGTGGCATCCTAAACGTGGCTATTGGACTTCTGTATAGTCCCACTAGTGCAAAGATATTTGCAGCACCTCTGCCTGCATTGCACACTTCAACTCATTGTAGCTAAGCCATTATACTAGCAAACACTGAGTGTACCTAGTGGCATCCTAAACGTGGCTATTGGACTTCTGTATAGTCCCACTAGTGCAAAGATATTTGCAGCACCTCTACCTGCATTGCACACTCCAACTCATTATAACTAAGCCATTATACTAGCAAACACTGAGTGTACCTAGTGTCATCCTAAACGTGCCTATTGGACTTCTGTATAGTCCCAGTAGTGCAAAGATATTTGCAGAACCTCTACCTGCATTGCACACTCCAACTCATTGTAGCTAAGCCATTATACTAGCAAACACTGAGTGTACCTAGTGGCATCCTAAACGTGGCTATTGAACTTCTGTTTAGTCCCACTAGTGCAAAGATATTTGCAGCACCTCTGCCTGCATTGCACACTCCAACGCATTATAACTAAGCCATTATACTAGCAAACACTGAGTGTACCTAGTGTCATCCTAAACGTGGCTATTGGACTTCTGTATAGTCCCACTAGTGCAAAGATATTTGCAGCACCTCTGCCTGCATTGCACACTCCAACTCATTGTAGCTAAGCCATTATACTAGCAAACACTGAGTGTACCTAGTGGCATCCTAAACGTGGCTATTGGACTTCTGTTTAGTCCCACTAGTGCAAAGATATTTGCAGCACCTCTGCCTGCATTGCACACTCAAACTCATTGTTACTAAGCCATTATACTAGCAATTTATGCTGCCAGTTTAAGGGCCGTAGTTGCATTGTCAGGGATATTTATTCTTTATTATTCTGCTGTTAATAAAGCTAGACCACCGCTGCAATCTACACCACCTCTCAATTTTTACTACCACATTTTCAGTGCACAATCTTGTCGCAATCAACATGAGTGGCAAAATGACAGATGCTGGTGGAAAGGGGAAGAGGCGTGGTGGAAAAGGAAAAAAAGGGTTTGTCCGTGGGGAAGGTGGCAAAGCTCCATTATCATCTGCTGAAGATAGACCATCTACCAGCAAAAGTAAGATGTCTACTACTTACCGTGGACAATCCGATGTGCTCCCTTTTTTACGGACACGAACAACAGGAACAAAGGTAGATGATGGCCAAAAAATGAAAATGCTTGAATGGATCTCAAGTGGTCCAACAAGTGCCCTCTCAGCCACTTCAACTACCGCATCCAAAAAACACCAGTCCTCTGAGTTGTCATCCCAATCAAACTTGCTTTCTCCCAGCTCTGAAGTCTCCATCAGCCCTGCACAGTATGGTGGAACTGAGATGGCTGAGTCTGCAGAGCTGTTCAGTCACACTATAGCCTGGGAATCAGAGGTCTGCTCCCAAGCTACAGTGAGTACAGACCAGGAAATGGTCTGCAGTGATGCCCAGAACCTTTGTGACTCTGATTCAGGCCGTGAGGACCAAGTTTCTGAGCATAATGTTGACCCTTTGTCACAAACTGTAACACCTGTGGTTATAGACAATGAGGAACATACTGATGACGATGAGACGAAGATACCAGATTGGGATGACAACTTAAATATTCGGTCAGGGCAAGAAGAGGCTCGGTCTGAGGGGGAGGGGAGTGCAAACACAACAATTGATGATGAAGTTCTAGATCCCACCTACTGTCAACCCCCAGTCAGGCACTCGAGGAGGTCAACAGAGGCGGTGGAGGAGGATGCAACCGACGACGAAGTTACCTTGCGCCTTCCTGGACAGAGTCGGAGCACTGGTAGCACGTCTACAACTGCATCATCAGCCACCACTCTGCCTCTGAGCACTAGTCGGGGGGGCTCAGCAGGTCGCATGCCCTCTAAGCCTTGCCTAGCCTGGTCCTTTTTTGACATAGAAAAAGATCGCCCAAATTATGTGATGTGTAAAATTTGTCGTGATTCTGTTAGTAGAGGTCAAAACCTCAGCAGTTTGACAACTTCTTCCATGAATCGTCACATGAATAAATATCATAGGTCCCGGTGGGAAGCTCACCGTGCTGCAATGCGGCCTAGCGGAGCGAACCATCCACGGCCTGCCCCTTCCAGTACATCCGCGCGCTCTTCATCTTCTAGGACTGTGGGGACAGCTGTCACACCTGGTTTTCCACGCACAACTTCCACCACTGTAACCGCAACAGGCAGTTTGCTTGGTAGGTCGTCAGTTGGTTTGGAAGGGGAAACAAGTGAGTGTGTACAGCTCTCTCAGACATCGATAGCACCAACGTTGGATGAAGGCAACATCATGTCTCCGCCTGCACTTTCCTTACAAACCTGCATTTTTCCAGGGACACCCTACTCAACACTGTCTACACACAGCAGCCAGATCTCTGTCCCTCAGATGTGGTCAAATAAAAGGCCATTTCCCATGACAAAGCTAAGAGGTTGACTCTATCCCTCTGTAAGCTCTTGGCTACCGAAATGCTGCCTTTCCGCCTAGTGGACACACAGGATTTTAGAGACCTTATGTCTGTCGCTGTGCCCCAGTACCAGATGCCTAGTCGCCACTACTTCTCTAAGAAAGGTGTGCCCGCACTACACCAGCATGTCGCACACAACATCACCGCTTCCTTGAGAAACTCTGTGTGTGAACGGGTGCATTTCACCACCGATACTTGGACCAGTAAGCATGGACAGGGACGTTACATGTCGCTGACTGGGCACTGGGTAACTATGGTGATAGATGGTGAAGGGTCTGCTGCACAAGTCTTGCCGTCCCCACGACTTGTGTGTCAATCCTCTGTCTGTCCAAGTTCCGCCACTGCTTCTGCCTCCTCCACCTCATCTGGGTCCTCCACCTCCGCCCCAAGCCTGCCTGGTCAGGCCACCAGCATTCTCACTGCGCAGAAGGAATCACGCACCCCTCATTACTATGCTGGCAGCAGAGCGCAACGTCATCAGGCGGTCTTTAGCTTGACATGTCTTGGGAATAAGAGTCACACAGCTGAGGAGTTGTGGTCAGCTCTGCGGTCCGAGTTTAATAAATGGTTGTCTCCACTCAACCTGCAGCCTGGTAAGGCCATGTGCGACAATGCTGCAAACCTGGGTGCGGCCCTTCGCCTGGGCAAGGTGACACACATGCCTTGTATGGCTCACGTGTTGAACCTTGTTGTCCAGCAATTTTTAACACACTATCCCGGCCTAGATGGCCTTCTGACCAGGGCACGAAAACTGTCTGCTCACTTCCGCCGTTCAAGCACCGCAGCTGAGCGACTTGCATCGCTCCAGAAGTCTTTCGGCCTGCCGGTTCATCGCCTGAAATGCGATGTGCCGACACGCTGGAATTCGACTCTCCACATGTTACAGCGACTGTGGCAGCACCGCCGAGCCCTGGTGCAATACGTCATGACGTATAGCCAACCAACGAGATGCAGAGGTGGGGCAGATCACCCTGATGGAGTGGTCTCAGATCAAGGACCTATGCACCCTTCTGCATAGTTTCGACATGGCGACGAATATGTTTAGTGCTGACAATGCCATTATCAGCATGACAATTCCAGTCATTTACATGCTGGAGCACACGCTAAACACTATTCGGAGTCAGGGGGTGGGACAACAGAAAGGGGAGGAACTACAGGAGGATTCATATGCGCAAGGGACAACAACATCACCAAGGTCCAGACGTTCATCATCACCAACGCAGCAGGCATGGGACCATGGGGGACAGGGATCAACAAGGGCGCATAGTAGCAGGCGAAATGTTGAGGAAGGTGCAGGAGAACATGAAGAAATGGAGGACGAACTGTCCATGGACATGGAAGACTCAGCGGATGAGGGAGACCTTGGTCAAATTTCAGTTGAAAGAGGTTGGGGGGAGATGTCAGAGGAAGAAAGAACGGGTAGCACCTCTATGCCACAAACACAGCGTGGACTTGGTCCGCATGGCTGCTCAAGACACATGAGTGCCTTCTTGTTGCACTACCTCCAACATGACCCTCGTATTGTCAAAATTAGAAGTGATGATGACTACTGGATTGCCACACTATTAGATCCCCGGTACAAGTCCAAATTTTGTGACATAATTCCAGCCATAGAAAGGGACGCACGTATGCAGGAGTATCAGCAGAAGCTGTTACTCGATCTTAGCTCGGCTTTTCCACCAAACAACCGTGCAGGTGCAGGGAGTGAATCTCCCAGTTGTAACTTGACAAACATGGGACGGTCTCGTCATCTTCAACAGTCTACCCGTACCAGTAGGACTGTATCTGGTGCTGGTAACAGCAATTTTATGGAATCTTTTGGGCTTCAAATCTAGAAAAATGGCCAGAGCTCTACAGTTACGCCTTGAAGATTTTGTCGTGTCCAGCTGCCAGCGTTGTCTCTGAACGTGTCTTCAGTGATGCTGGGTGTGTGCTGACAGATAAGCGCATGCGTCTGTCCAGTGACAATGTGGACAGACTAACGTTCATCAAAATGAACAAGTCATGGATCCACAAGGAGTTTACTACCCCTGTGTCATCCTGGGGAGAGTAAATGCTTGTGGATTTGGAATGTGCTTGATGGAAATTTAGCTGTGAAGTGTACAACTAGGGCACAAGTGCTGCCACTGAATGGGTGGGTGTGTGTGGGGCACAATTTTTGGAAAAAAAGGGAGACTCCACTTGGAGTAACCCTTGATTGCTGTTTTTTTTTTAAAAGGAGCCAAGATGAACAAGTCATGGTTCAGCAAAGACTTTGCTACCTACCCCGGTGTCATCCTGGGGACGGTTAATTATGGCGTATTTTTGAATGTGCTTGATGCAAAACTAGCTGTGAAGTGTACAACTGGGGCACAAGTGCTGCCACTGAAGGGGTGGGTGTGTGTGTGGCCCAATTTTTGGAAAAAAGGGAGACTCCGCTTGGAGTAACCCTTGCTTACATTGTTTTTAAAAGAAGCCCAGATGAACAGAGCTGGGATCAGGAAAGACTTTGCTACCTACCCCGGTGTCATCCTGGGGACGGTTAAGTATGGCGTATTTTTGAATGTGCTTGATGCAAATCTAGCTGTGAAGTGTACAACTAGGGCACAAGTGCTGCCACTGAATGGGTGGGTGTGTGTGGGGCACAATTTTTGGAAAAAAAGGGAGACTCCGCTTGGAGTAACCCTTGCTTACAGTGTTTTTAAAAAGGAGCCAAGATGAACAGAGCTGGGATCAGGAAAGACTTTGCTACCTACCCCGGTGTCATCCTGGGGACGGTTAAGAATAGCGTATTTTTGAATGTGCTTGATGCAAATCAAAACATCCAGTTTGCAACTAGGGCACAAGTGCTGCCACTGATAAGGTGTCTGTGTGGCCCAATTTTTTGAAAAAAGGGAGACTCCACTTCTTGGAGTAACCCTTACTTACATTGTTTTTAAAAGGAGCCAAGATGAACAAGTCATGGTTCAGCAAAGACTTTATCTACCTACCCCGGTGTCATGCTGGGGACGGTTAATTATTCCGTATTTTTGAATGTGCTTGATGTAAATCTAGCTGTGAAGTGTACAATTGGGGCACAACTGCTGCCACTGAAGGGGTGGGTGTGTGTGGGGCCCAATTTTTGGAAAAAAGGGAGACTCCGCTTGGAGTAACCCTTGCTTACATTGTTTTTAAAAGAAGCCAAGATGAACAGAGCTGGGATCAGGAAAGACTTTGCTACCTACCCCGGTGTCATCCTGGGGACGGTTAAGTATGGCGTATTTTTGAATGTGCTTGATGCAAATCTAGCTGTGAAGTGTACAACTAGGGCACAAGTGCTGCCACTGAATGGGTGGGTGTGTGTGGGGCCCAATTTTTGGAAAAAAAGGGAGACTCCGTTTGGATTAACCCTTGCTTACATTGTTTTTAAAAGAAGCCAAGATGAACAGAGCTGGGATCAGGAAAGACTTTGCTACCTACCCCGGTGTCATCCTGGGGACGGTTAAGAATGGCGTATTTTTGAATGTGCTTGATGCAAATCTAGCTGTGAAGTGTACAACTGGGGCACAACTGCTGCCACTGAAGGGGTGGGTGTGTGGGGCCCAATTTTTGGAAAAAAGGGAGACTCCGCTTGGAGTAACCCTTGCTTACATTGTTTTTAAAAGAAGCCAAGATGAACAGAGCTGGGATCAGGAAATACTTTGCTACCTACCCCGGTGTCATCCTGGGGACGGTTAAGTATGGCGTATTTTTGAATGTGCTTGATGCAAATCTAGCTGTGAAGTGTACAACTAGGGCACAAGTGCTGCCACTGAATGGGTGGGTGTGTGTGGGGCCCAATTTTTGGAAAAAAGGGAGACTCCGCTTGGAGTCACCTTGCGGTGTTTTACATGATTTTAGAAGGGTGTGCCATGCCTATATCTGTGTGTCCTCTTCTTTTTCCTTGTCCAGCTCTTTTGTTTTCGCATGAGTATATGTCCTTGTCACTTTCCCATGTGTTTGTGTTGTGTTGTGAGTTGTTTATCACCTTTTGGACACCTTTGAGGGTGTTTTCTAGGTGTTTTTATGTGTTTGTGATTGCCTGCCATTGTTTCCTATGCAGTTCGAGTTCGGTTCGTCGAACGTTCGACGAACCGAACTCGAACGGGAGCTCCGTTCGGCGAACCGACCTCGAGCCGAACCGCGACCGGTTCGCTCATCTTTATTCATTAGTTAGTTACAATTTTATGACCACTTATAAAAGGTGTTCTAAGTGCTGCCCATTGTGTTGGATTGTCAATGCAACCCTCTTCTCCCACTCTTGACACACCACTCTGATAGCAACACCGCAGAAGAAATGCTAGCACGGGCTTCCAGTGTCATTGTTTCAGATGCTGCACATTTTGTATCTTCACCCCATAGACAACTGCCTTCAGAAGATCCCAAAGATAAAAGTCTAAAGCCTGCTTTACACGTTACGATTCTGCATACGATATCGTATGCGATCGTAACCGCCCCCATCGTATGTGCGGCACGTTCAATTTGTTGAATTTTCCGCACAGACGATTCACCCCCGTCACACGTATTTACCCGTCCATACGACCTCGATGTGGGCGGCGAACGTCCACTTCCTGGAGTGGAAGGGACGTTCAGCGTCACATCGACGTCACGCGGCAGCCGGCCAATAGAAGAGAAGGGGCGGAGATGAGCGGGAAGTAAACATCCCGCCCACCTCCTTCCTTCCGCATTGCTGTCCGGGAGCCGCAGGACGCAGGTAAGATCTGTTCATTGTTCCCGGGGTGTCACACACTGTGATGTGTGCTACCCCGGGTACGATGAACAACCTGACGTTCCATTCATGAGGAATGAACGATGTGCATGCGATGAACGTTTTACCGTTTAATCGCAATCGCACGTAGCTGTTACACACTACAATGTACCTTACGATGCCGGATGTGCGTCACTTACGACGTGATCCCGCCGACACATCGTAAAATATATTGTAGTGTGCAAAGCAGGCTTAAGGGGGTCAGATTGGGAGACCTTGGTGGCCATTCAACTAGTCCACGATGACCAATACAGTTTCTAGGACACTGATCATGTAGGAATGCTCGGACCTGACACCCATAATGTGAAGGTGCACCATCACATTATATTATATACTGTATACCAGGATGGAGTCATATGCCAGGAAGATGACATACTGTATATACACCAGGATGGGGGACATTACTACATAATAAAGGGGGAAGGAAAGCAACACATATGTCTTTATAGGCTATAGAAAGCTACGAGGGCCTGTACATCTGACATCAATATGCAGGGGAGTGGGAATGTGGAGGCCAGATCCAAATCTTGCATTGGAGTTCATCAGACTATAGTTATCCCACTGGTGTGGGGGACCATTTACAGTGTGGGAGCCAATGTAGGGGTCATTATACAGGGCGGGAGCTAATGGGAGGCCTTTATACAGTGTAATTTATATGGTCTTGATCTGCTCAATAATAAGCAATAAAATTAATATTAATATAAAATGATAATTGAACATAATTAATTTTATCCTATTATTTTGGCCCTCCGTAACAGTGACATTCTCTTAGTGTGTCCACCCCTTTTTTAAGGTCTATGCTTTCTTTACAATTGCTCTATAGGTTTATACTTTTTTATTGTGATGTTATTTTTAATTATTTTATCTTTGCTAGTTTGACCCAGCCACCATTATTTAGGAAAGTTGGATCAGAAGCAGAAGAACCTTGTGCTGCATACTTACACTGGGAGCAGCCATGGTGCACTTTCCCATAGCAAAAATATTAGTCATAGATTACAAAAGCATTGTCCCTCCGGTTGCCATAAAAATGTACTGCTTATCCAGGAGTGGTATTTAGCAACAGAAAACTAGTTCTATACATAGCTCTGTTCAGAAATAAACAGAATTGTCTTCCATTACATACAACTATCTAATTGTAAGACAAAGGCAATCCACTAAGTAAAAAAATATATAGAAATATTAATATTTTTCGCAGCTACACGGGATATAGACAGCAATAGACACAGAATATATTGAGTGATCACTGAGACCTTTTTAAACATGCTCTGTGCAGAGGTCATTATGCAGGGGGTAGGAGGAAGTGAGCTATGCCCATTATATATTGTTACGTATAGGTGGCATTCTTAAATGAACTTCTACCTATGATTTTAGTTATTTTTAATTATTTGTTTATTTTAATTCTTTAGTTGTCAATATAGATAGCATCATGGGAAGTAAAAAAAATATCAAAATATAAAAAAATGTGTTTAATATAAAAACTTAATTTAAAAAAGAAAATATTTTCTTGATACGTGCTCTTTAAGATGCTCATATGCAATTCTATAAAGCCAGTAGTGGGGATGTCAGTAATAAATAATATCTTTTTATAAGCTGAACACATATAATCTGATTACCTGTAACCTGCCAGGTGACAGGGCAGCAACTGTTTAATTTCAGTGCAGAGTAGAGATGAGCCACCCCCCTAGAGTTCGAGTTCGGTTCGGATCGTCGAACGGTGCCCCGTTCAACGAGCCGTTTGACCAACCTCTCGAACCCCATTGAAAACAATGGGAGGCAATCACAAACACATAAAAACACATTATAAATGTACACATACAGTTAATAAACATTGCCATAACACTTACCGGTGCCCGCGATGCGTCCTGCACTCTGTCTCCCGCAGCTTTTCCATCGGTAATCGCTGCATCCTCCCGGTAACCAGCAGTGATGACAGGACCTATCGTGACGTCAAAATAGCCATGTGACCAGTCACGTGTCTATTATCTCATTGGCTACAGACTGGTCACATGGCTAGACATCATGTCCTGTCCTAGGTCCTGTCAGTGCATCTCTCCAGTACGCAGTGATCGTTTGTGTATCTCTGTGTACCGGCGACATGCTCTGGCACACGGACGACTCCTCGTTCCTGCATAGGGCGCTCTTTACAGAGTCAGCCCACATGCAAGGACAGGCTGTCACAGCCGGTGAATAGCGGCACCGGGAATCACGTGATCGGAGCATCGTTGCTATGGTAACCCGGCTGTGAGCGGTGAAGTCACCGCTAACAGCCGGCAGCCTGTGGTCACTCTCACTGAGTGATTTCTGCACGGGGCATCAGCGTCTTTCTCCCATGCAGTGAAGCCTGATGTAGCTGAGCTGCATGGGTTGAAGGAAAAAGAAGACCATGGATCGTGGAGGGGTGACAGGGAGTAATAAACATGGAGTCTCTAATGTGTCTGTGTATTTATTTCTATTAAAGTATTTTTTCTCTGTGTGGTGTCTTTTTTTTAACCCTTTATTGGAGATTCATAATGGCCTGGTCAAACTTGCCTGACATTAAGAATCTCTGGCTTAATACTAGCTAGGAAAACAAAGCTAGTATTAACTCAAAATTACCCAGCGAGCCACCGTCACCAGGGCAGCTGGAAGAGTTGGATACAGTGCCAGATTATGGCGCTTCTATGAGAGAGACATTTTCTGAGGAGACTGCGGACTGCAATTCGCAGCAGAGGCGCCCAGAAACCTCGGGTTAACCTGTGCTGCGGATTCCAATCCCCAGCAGCCTAGTGGTACCCGGCTGGACACAAAAATGGGGCGAAGCCTACGTCGTTTTTTTTTTAATTATTTCATGAAATTCATGAAATAATTTAAAAAAAAATGGCTTCCCTATATTTTTAGTTCCCAGCCGGGTACAAATAGGCAGCTGGGGGTTGGGGGCAGCCCGTATCTGCCTACTGTACCTGGCTAGCATACAAAAATATGGCGAAGCTCACGTCATTTTTTTTGTTAGTTTTTTGGGGAAAAAAAATAAAAAATGCTTCCCTGGATTTTCCATTGACAGTGAAGGTAACACCAAGTGGGGATTAGCAGCCAGTAGCTGCTTGGATTACCCTTATCTAGCAATACAAAAAAATGCAGCAGGAGCCCATATATATTTTTTTTAATTATTTATTTAAATAACTAAAAAAAAATGGGCTTCCCTGTATTTTGATTGCCTGACATGACGGTGCTGTAAAAATAAATCATTAAAAAAAATGACGTAGCGCCCCGCGGTATTTTTGATTCTCAGCGCAGTTAAAGCAGACAGCTGGCGTTACCTTGGCTGGCAATCAAAATACAGGGAAGCCCATTAATTTTTTTTATTTAAAAAAATAGTTAAAAAAAAAGTGATGTTGGGTCCCCCCATTTTTGATAGCCAGCTAGGGTAAAGCAGACTGCTGTAGCCTGAAACCCACAGCTGGCAGCTTTACCGTGGTTGGTGATCCAATGTTGAGGTCACCCCAGGCTCTTTTTTTATAATTATTTTATAAATAATAATAATTACAAAAAAAAGTAGGGTCCCCCCCAAATTGGATCCCCAGCCAAGGTAAAGCGGACAGCTGTGGTCTGGTATTCTCAGGGTGGGAAGGTCCATAGTTATTGGCACTTCACAGCCTAAAAATAGCAGGCCGCAGGTGCCCCAGAAGTGGCGCATCCACTAGATGCGCCAATCCTGGCGCTTCACCCCAGCTCATCCCGTGCCCTGGTGTAGTGGCAAACTGGGTAATAAATGGGGTTGATACTAGCTGTAAGGTCACCTGACATCAAGCCTAGCAGTTTGTGATGTCATGGTGTCTATCAGATACCCGACATCACAAACTGTCAGTACTAACAAAAAAAATAGACAAAAAAAATGTATTTGAAAAAACACTCCCCAAAACATTCCCTCTTTCACCAATTTATTGTAAGGAAAAAAAATAAGGGGGTCCCAAGATGACTCTCGACCATCTAGAATATGGGAGGACACTCTCAGGGAACGTATCCCCCATTTTCTAGGAGTGGAGACCCTCCATGTGAGGAGTGTGGGTGCAATGAATCTGCACCCACTCTCCCCGGGTCCACAGCAGCAGAGTCCATGTCGTAAGTGTTGCTACCAAAGCTGCAATGCCCTGCTCATGAGGTAAGGGCATGCCTAATCAGGAGAACTATTCTACATTTCCAAATATTGGTATTTGCTGATATTATTGCTATTCCACCTACTATATATTGGGGATAGGATCTTGGAGATGGAATACCCCTTTAAGTCCAGTTATCCAGCTGAAGGAATACTAAACAACAGAGCTTGCTATTTAGACATGTTTTCTTGTGACGTATAACGGACTCTCATTAGTCGTTCAGCAGGGCAACTATAAAATCAAATACCTCCATTTGGAAATGTAGTATAGCTCTCCTGATTAACTATGTTCCTTACCTCATGAGCAGGGCATTGCAGTAGCTTACAGATGCATGGTTACCACCACTCACTCTGTCTGAACACAAGAAGCTGAGCTGACAGCCGCTCTGTGCATGCGTCAGCGTTTATTGTGAAGGAGGGTGCAGCGGGGGATCAACGCTGACAAGGTACCGTGGGACACCGGGGAACACCGGTGGGGTTATAGGACGTGAGGGAGGAGTTTTCTGTCGCATGTGTCATGGCACACGCGACAAAAATCAGAGGAGTAGGGTGAATGTGGCCGGCGCGCTGCTGTGGCCATCTTGGATTTCCGGGAGAGGGTCGGGGGGGGCACTTTGGCGACACCGGGGGACCGGAGGGGACCAGGGAGGAGATTTATCTCCCATCTGACATGTTTGTTCATGCCAGATGGCAGATAAATAATTTTTTACCGGCGCTGTCATTTACTATAACGTGATCATCGGTATACGGTGTATACCGGTGATCACGTGAGTGGAGACCGGAAAAACCGGCCTTAATCATGATCTCCAAGGTCTCAGCTACCCCCTGAAACCCCGTAGATTTTCTGATGCTTAGGGCCGCTATTCACTTATTTCTGCCTGCTGTTTATGTGATGCCCTGGACCCCAGGGGTCACAGGTAACAACACCTACCACATTACACAGACACCCCCATCCCCTGTGAGGACACACCCATCACCCGAAAGGGAGACCTGATGCCTCCCTCAGGGCCAGTAGGGCACACCAGGTGGGCGGAGTCAGGCGGAAAAGCACGCCCACCGAGGAGACTACTCTCCTGAGGCAGGAAATACACACAGAACAGTTTAAGTTTAGAGTGTGACAGTGACAGGAGGTGCAGAGGAGAGAAACTGTCAGGGACCCGGGTTGGAGCCTGGGACCCTTGAACCGTCAGGCAGGCAGACGGTGGTGGCCATCTGCAGGAGTACCGGTACAGCAACCGGCGGAACCGTAGGGATCGGACCAGGGTTGGACCGGGGAGTCAACCGTGTACCGGAGCACCAGAAACCGGGTACTCAGACCCCGTCCTAGCTTAGAAGCCACTGAGTCTAGGCAAATTGACTGATTGCTGGCTGGACCTCACGGGTTCATCCACACCCAAAGTCCCGAAAGAAGGCAAAAGCCCACCGATTCCGGGTGAGTGCCACCGCCAAGGGCCAAACACCCGACGGGCCAGAGCCTGCGGGCAACCGAGGGCTCCTCCGGCAGCTCAACATCGGGGAGTGGACTACCACTGTCCAGGCAGGGGAGCCGAAAAACCACACAAGAGGTGCAAGGGAAAAGGGGCCACCATCAACCTCACAGGGGACACAAGCAGCCGGCTGCGGGACCCGACCATACCCGAACTTTAGTTTACCAGTGACTCTGAGCGTAAATTAATCGTGAGTACACCAGTGCCATCCGGGCACGACACTGCACCACAGCACGGCACCCTGCACCCCAACAACAACACCGTCGCCAATGCAGTCCTCCCCACCGGGCCCCGGGACACACTGCCCCTACCCACGGAGAGGCTAACATGTAGGCTGCGGCCGCAGCACCGATTCTGGACAAGCCCACCTTCACTCCAGCCGCAACGGTGGTGCATCCCGTCACCACGACCCGTGGGTGGCGTCACGACCCGTAGGACGACAGCGCAGCCCGCCCGGCTATGTGCCTCGTCCCACACCACCACCACCCTACTGCCTCTCCCTTAACAGAGCGACGTGGCCCCTGTTCCGGATGCGCTCATGCCAACGACAACCCAAGCCCGGACCTCGAGCGGCTCGGCCCGAGCAAGCGGAGAAACGGCCGGGCCCCTCTCAGGGCGGTACATTTATAAACGGCAGATCTGAATAAGGCTACATTCACACGACCGATCCGTTTTTGCGGTGAGCAAAAAACGGTCCTTTTTTCACGGGTGCATCTGTGTGGCATCCGTTTCCGTTCTGTATACGGTCCATATGTCATCTGTTTGTCATCCGTGTGCCTTCCGTTTTTTTTGCGTACTGCAAAAAAACTGAAGGAGGGAAAATACATAAATTTACCCAGGATCCATAGCTTCAACCTACATGAGGCGGTCACATTTTCACTCTAGTGTCATTTTCAACTGCTTTTCACAGCGTAGAGCGCACTGGTGACTTTCCTGTGCTTGTACACTTCATATCAGTCTTTTCTGTCATTATAATGGCAGAAAGACACATAATGTCCCACTCTCCTGCATTTTGTAATTTTGCACCCTTTGGTGCCTTTCATGTGGCACTAAGGGGTGCTTAGCCTTGTATTTACCAAAAAAATCCAAATACATTTAAAAAAAAAATGACGTGGGGTTCCCCCTATTTTTGTAGCTAGCTAGGTTAAAGCAGACGGCTGTAGCCTGCAGACCACAGCTGGCAGCTTCACCTTGGCTGGTAATCCAAAACTGAAGGCACCCCACGCTGTTATTTTAAATTAAATAAATAATTAAAAAAAATAAAACACGTGGGGGTCCAACCAAAATTGGATCACCAGCCAAGGTAAAGCGGACAGTTGGGGTATGATATTCTCAGACTAGGGAGGTCCATGGTTATTGGACTCTCCCCAGCCTAAAAATAGCAGGCCGCAGCTGCCCCAGAAGTGGCGCATCCATTAGACGTGCCAATCCTGGTGCTTCGCCCCAGCTCATCCCGTGCCCTGGTGCAGTGGCAAACGGGGTAATATATGGGGTTAATACCAGATGTGTAATGTCACCTGGCATCAAGCCCTGGGGTTCGTGAGGTCAGGCGTCTATCAGATACCCGACATCATCAACCCAGTCAGTAATAAAAAAAAATAGACGACAAACACATTTTTATTTGAAAAAACATTCCCTCTTTCACAAATTTATTAGAAAGAAAAACAAATCCAGGTCTGCTGTAATCCAAGGGGTTCCCATGACGATCCATACCATAGTCACTGTCCCAGTCAATGAAGAACAGAATGTTCCCCATTGGCTGGGAGAGCAATGCAGTGACCTGAGCTAACATCAATAGGTCAGCCCAGGTCACTGCAGGGCATGACAAGTGCTGCTGTCAGGAGCGAGGTACATTACCTGCGGTGATGATCTCCTGCACTGCTGACAGCTGAGCTGTCACTGCCTTCAATAACCGCCGCCTTCACAGTCAAGTATCGCGGGAGCCTGTGACGTCACCGCTAGTCACAGTCTTGGGTCGACAGCGAGAGGAAATGTGAAGCGGCGGCCATGGAAGACAGTGACGGCGCTGATGTCAGGAGGGTGGGACTTCATCACCGCAGGTAAGCCGAGCGGGGTAATGTGTGCGGAGTGCGAGGCTGGTGGAGCCAAGCAGGGTAATGTGTGCAGAGTGCCAGGTGGGTGGAGCCAAGCGGGGTAATGTGTGAGGAGTGCGAGGTGGGTGGAGCTAAGCGGGGTAATGTGTGAAGAGTGTGAGGTGGGTGGAGCCAAGCGGGGCCATGTGTGCGGAGTGCGAGGTGGGTGGAGCCAAGCGGGGCCATGTGTGCGGAGTGTGAGGTGGGTGGAGCCAAGCGGGGTAATGCGTGCAGAGTTCCAGGTGGGTGGAGCCAAGCGGGGTAATGTGTGCGGAGTGCGAGGTACGTGGAGCTAAGCGGGGTAATGTGTGTGGAGTGCGAAGTGGGTGGAGCCTAGCGGGGCCATGTGTGCGGGTGGCGGAGTATAAAGTGGGTGGAGCCTAGCAGGGCCATGTGTGCGAGTGGCAGAGTGCAAAGTGGGTGGAGCCTAGCGGGGCCATGTGTGCGGGCGGCAGAGTGCGAAGTGGGTGGAGCCTAGCGGGGCCATGTGTGCGGGCGGCAGAGTGCGAAGTGGGTGGAGCCTAGCGGGGCCATGTGGCGCTGAGGACATCAGTGGCGGGGACTGCATGGCTGGGGACAGGTGAGTGTGAGTGTGTGTGTGTGTGTACATGCCGAGTGCAGGAGGGGGCGGAGCCCAGCGGGGAAGTGTCGGCTCCCTGCACACGTAACTAGGGTAAATATCGGGTTACCAAGCAAAGCGCTTTGCTTGGATACCCGATATTTGTCTTGGTTACCAGCTTACCGCAGGCTGCCAGCAATGGCTCCCTGCACACTGTAGCTGTAAAAAGCCCTGTTTTTGGTAATCGAGCCGTTCTCGAACGTAACTCGAACTGTCGAGCTTTTAGCAAAATGCTCGAGTTTGATCTCGAGCACCCCCCAAAGTCACTTGAACATGAAATTGGCAAACCTCGAACCTCAATCATCTCTAGCAGAGCAACCACAGGGCAACAAACCAGCCGTCCTCGATATGTATGGATAGCTGGGCCCTTTAGGCTATGTGCGCACTTTGCGTCATCCTAGTTGCAGTTCAAAACGCATACTTTGTCAGAAATTGCTTTTGCCAAAGTTGCTTTTGACCATCAAAATGCGGTAAATCCGCGCGTGTATTTACCGCGTTTTAGCTGCGTTTTTAGCGCTTTTTACTTGCTTTTTCATTGCCTAAAGTCAGATGCATTTTGAACACAAAGACACAACATAATAAAGTTTTAACATACAAACACTATGAAAAAAGGGGAAAAAAAAGAAAAGACATAAATTATTTAAATCATAACAAAAATAGTTATATTTAATGAAATTATAGCGGATTTATACTATTTTTGCCAAAATTATCGACAATTAAATAATTGTCTTTATTTTAATTGTCGGACTATGTGTGTGTGTAAAGGGACATATTATTCCATTATTTTGATGTCAGAAACGCATGCGTTTATGAAGTCCAAAATGCATCGTCTCTGCAGCTAAAAAGCAGGTAAAACGCTGGTATTTTGTTGTTGCTTGCTTTTTGCTACTTCTCATTAACTTCAATGTTAGCAAAACGCAGCCCATATGGCAAAAACAATTGACATGCTGCTTCTTTGAACGCATGGTTTTTGCCACAAAATATGCAAATTAAACGCTTCGTTTGGAAATGCAAAGTGCGGACTAGAAATCCACAATTTCCATAGACTTTGCAGGAAAACCAAAACGCATGCCTTTTGGCATGAAAACGCTGCAGTTCAAAACGGACCTAAAAAGCACCTGAAATGCAGGTGAAAACGGAAAGTGCGCACATAGCCTTAGAGTGAGAGGACCTTTTTTTAAAAAACCAAAATGCATTAAAGGGACTCTGTCAGCAGGTTTCTGCAATGTAATCTGAAGACAGCACACTGCATAGGTTAAAACAGAGAATTCAACCCTGCATGTCTTATCTCATAGTCTTTTTTTTGTTTATCTGCAATGTTAGTTTAAGCCTCTTAGTTTTATCATTAGTGAGTCTGAGCAGCTCCTCACTCTAGTCTGACTCCGCCCCTTCAGTGATTAGCAGCTTTTGTCTATGGAGATGTACACTGTAAGCCTGGTGTGGGCGGGGAAGCTCACCCAGCACTGCTACATGCAAAATCTAATATCTTTCATTCTGTCAGGACGGCTGCACCCAGTAATCTAAGTGATACATCGTTGAACTCAGGGCCTCTTTGCCTACATCATTCTGCTCTCAGATGAGGTGGCGAAAACTAGCTGACAGATTTCCTTTAATCTCAAACCAGGGAGTGAATGGATACTTACATTACTTGTTTACCTCTTGTCTAAGTTAATACAATTCCCACATTTGCTATATGATTGCTTTTTGATTTCAAACACTGGTTTAGACTCATAAGAGAAATGTATTTAGCTAAAATTAGTCCTAAACAGAAGATATATACTTTTTTTTTTATTCAGTCTTATGATTGCTTAAAGCACCACTTGAGCATTTTTTTTTCACCCACTGAAATCCCAAGGGTCAGCTTTCGCGGGCCACAGCTCCCAACACACACAGAACCGGGAGTGGACTTCTCCGTTCCATGCAAAGTCGTCCAAAAGGAAAGAAAAACACAAAGTGCAGGAGGAAGGGATACCTGTTCATTAACCTGGGTGTGGGACCCGAATGCACCCTCCTAAGGCAGCCGGCCGCTGGTAACTTGGTTTACTACTGGACTTGTGTTAGTACACCATTGTCCTTCAGTCCAACCTGGCGTGCCACCTCCAGCAGCCATCACTCCTGGGTTCCATCCGCAGACCCCGGGACTACATGTCCCCTACCCATGGAGGGGATCCCATCTTGCTGCCTCGCTCCATCAGCCCCGGGTGCCCCATCACCAGGCAGCAGCGGTGCCACCATCCCTCACCGCAACCCACGGGTGGCATCACAGACACAACAACTAGTGATGAGCAAGCCTCTAGAGGCTCGAGTTCGGTTCGAACCTCTCGAACCCCATTGAAAACAAAGGGAGGCAATCACAAACACATAAAAACACATTATAAATGTACACATACAGTTAATAAACATTGCCATAACACTTACATGTCCCCACGATGCGTCCTGCACTCTGTCTCCCGCCGCTTTTCCTTCCGATAATCGTTGCGTCCTCCTGGTAACCAGCACTGAAGATAGGACCTATCGTGACGTCAAAATAGCATGTGACCAGTCACGTGTCTATTATCTCATTGGCTACAGACTGGTCACATGCCTAGACGTCATTGCTAGGTCCTGTCAGTGCATCTCTCCGGTATACGGTGATCGTTCCAGCATTTCCGTATACTGGCGATATGCTCTGGCACACGGTTGGCTTCCCTGTTCTGCTTCCCCGTTCCGTTATTCACCGGCTGCCACAGCCGGTCAATAACATAGATCACCATTGCTATAGCAACGCGCCTGTCAGCGGTGATGTCACCGCTTACAGCCGGCAGCCTCAGCTCACTCACGGAGTGAAAAGACTGCACGAGGAGCAGCAGCGTCTTCCTCCCATGCAGCGCTGCTGATGTAGTAGAGCTGCATGGGTTGAAGGAGAAAGAAGATAGAAGACCATGGATCATGGAGGGATAAGAGGGAGTAATAAACATGGAGTCTCTAAGTGTGTCTGTGTATTTATTTCTATTAAAGTGATTTTTCTCTGTGTGGTGTCTTTTTTTAACCCTTTATAAGAGATTCTTAATGGCCGGGTCAAACTTGCCTGACATTAAAAATCTCTGGCTTAATACTAGCTAGTAAAACAAAGCTAGTATTAACCCATTATTACCCAGCGAGCCACCATCACCAGGGAAGCTGGAAGAGTCGGATACAGCGCCAGATGATGGCGCTTCTATGAATGTGCCATTTTCTGGGGAGGCTGCGGACAGCAATTCGCAGCAGAGGGGCCCAGAAAGCTCAGGCCAACCTGTGCTGCGGATTCCAATCCCTAGCTGCCTAGTTGTACCTGGCTGGACACAAAAATGGGGCGAAGCTCATGTCGATTTTTTTTTAATTATTTCATGAAATTTATGAAATAGTTAAAAAAAACGGGCTTCCCTATATTTTTGGTTCCCAGCCGGGTACAAATAGGCAGTTGGGGGTTGGGGGCAGCCCGTTAGGTGCCTGCTGTACCTGGCTAGCATACAAAATTATGGCGAAGCCCACGTCATTTTTTGGGTGGGCAAAAAACTCCTGCATACAGTCCTGGATGGAGCATGCTGAGCCTTGTCATTCTGCAGCTGCTGTCTGCTCTCCTCCATACAGGCAGACAGCAGCTGCAGAACTACAAGGCTCAGCATACTCCATCCAGGACTGTATGCAGGAGTTTTTTGCCCCCCAAAGAAATTACGTGGGCTTCGTCATGTTTTTTTATGCTAGCCAGGTACACCAGGCACCTACGGGCTGCCTCCAACCCCCAGCTGCCTATTTACAGGCTGGGAACCAACATTATAGGGAAGCCCTTTTTTTAATTATTTCATGAATTTCATGAAATAATTAAAAAAAAACGACGTGGGCTTCGCCCAATTTTTGTGTCCAGCCAGGTAAAACAAGGCAGCTGGGGATTGGAATCCACAGATCAGGGTGCCCAAGCTTTCTGGGCATCCCTGCTGCGAATTGCAGTCTGCAGCCGCCCCAGAAAAGGGCGCTTTCATAGAAGCGCCATCTTCTGGCGCTGTATCCAACTCTTCCAGCTGCTCTGGTGACGTGTGGCTCGCTGGGTAATAATGGGGTTGGGGCTAGCTGTATATTATCAACTGGCCCTAAGCCCGAAATTCATGGTGTCATGCCAATATTAAACATGGCCACCATGAATTTCTAGTACAGATAAAAAAAACACAACACACAGAAAAATATTTTTATTACAAATAAAACACAACACAAATAGTGACTCCATCTTTATTGAAATAAAGAACACCCCTCCGCAGTAATCCTGGGTCAAGGGTTCCGCGCCGTCCAATCCGGATCCAATATCATCTGATCGGTTTGCTGGAAGGCAAAGCGATCAGATGATGTGTCAGGTTCAAGGGCCTGAATCACATGACACAGCAGCTGATTGTATAAACGGCTTTTATACAATCAGATGATGCATCAGTGCAAAAAAAAAAAAAACTACACACTTCAGTGCAGACTCCTGTCCAACAGCATCAGCTGATAGTTTAGCCAGCCGGGCGGTAAAAAGCCAGCCTCACCGCTCGACTTAAGGGGGCTTTACACGCTGCGACATCGCTAATGCGGAGTCGTTGGGGTCACGGAATTTGTGATGCACATCCGGCCGCATTAGCGATGTTGCTGCGTGTGACATGGGGGTCCATTCTCGATTATCGTTACTGCAGCAGTAACGATGTAGTTCGTCGCTCCTGCGGCAGCACACATCGCTATGTGTGACGCCGCAGGAACGAGGAACCTCTCCTTACCTGTGTCCCGGCCGCTATGAGGAAGGAAGGAGGTGGGCGGGATGTTCCGGCCACTCATCTCCGCCCCTCCGCTTCTATTGGGCGGCCGCTCAGTGACGTCGCTGTGACGCCGCACGGACCGCCCCCTTAGAAAGGAGGCGGTTCGCCGGTCACAGCGACGTCACCGGCAGGTAAGTATGTGTGACGGGTCTGCGCGATGTTGTGCAGCATGGCAGCGAGTTGCCCGTGTCGCACAACAGATGGGGGCGGGTACCCACGCTAGCGATATCGGGACCGATATCGCAGCGTGTAAAGTAGCCTTTAGAGTGTCAGCTGATCCTGTCAGGTGACCGTGACTCGCCCACCCCAGGGCTGGGGGACACCCGGTGCCGGGCCGGACTAGTCCGGTGGTAGTCAGTGGTGGCTGGGCCCGGCTCCGTGGCCCTGGTGGGTGTCAGTTGAATATGTGGCTGATGAGTTGAAGTTAATGTTCGTGACGCCACCTGTGGTATGCGGCTATTAAGCCGCCGCTGCTATGGGAGAACTCCGGGGTGATGTTATGGCAGCTATGATGTTACTGCTCCCCACAGGTGGAGCGATGCCCCGGGATACAGTTGGTGCCCGTGAAAGTCTATGGTGTTGTGTGGCTAACACGGTGCAGGGCCGACAGGCGAGGAAAGAACCAGGCACAAACAACAGTCTCTTTACCTTCTCCTCTTTTACTCTGGGAACAGTCCAGTCCTGGGAGACCGTTACAGGTGGTGATGGGGATCCGGTCGGCCTGGAAGTACTTGGGATGATCTTTCTGGCCAGCTGAGTATGAGGCCTACTCCTGTACTTTGCTTTGTGATGATAGGACCCTGCTTCTCTGAATCCAGCAATGGCCCTCTTTGCTGCTGGGACCGATGGCACGTCCCTTCTTTCTGTAGGTGGCTGCGCAGACCCTCTCTCTGGTGCTTCTCCGCTGGAGTCCACACCGGGCCCTGATGCTGCAGCTGTACCTTGGATGTTTCTGGGCCAGGGGCTTGCAGCTCTCCTGCCCTTCGGACTCGGCTACCAGGGGCGGATTTTATACCCTGGCAACCACAGACTCCGATGTCTGAGTCTCTCTGCTGCCTCTCAGCTATTCCTGCTTCTCTGGGCCAAGCTGCTCCAGCTCTAGGCCCCAGATTCACAGGACAGCTCACTCTGCGTCTGTTCACTTCCACTACTCCCTACAGACTGGCTGCACTTCCTCCCTCTGGTCAGGTAGAGGAAGGCTCCCTGGAATTCCAGGTTCAGAGCTCCCCCTGCTGGCCGGAGGGAGAACTGTGTTGGGTGTTAAACCTGCTGGCCAATGGATCTCCCAATTACCTCCAGGCTCAGCATTAACCCTTTGGGAGGGCAATGCTGCTGTGGCGACCAGGTCCTAGGGCGCCACACTCCCCCTTAGTTAAATTCAGTACTCCCGGACTGTGGAAACAAAACATAACATGTCATACATTTCATCCCAATATGGGAGGCACATTATTTTTAACGTTACAACTTCAGACAGTACTATAAGAGTCCAGTGTGGCTCCCTGCCGGGTGTCCATACACTGCTCCATGGGGGACCCGCCGCGATCAAACCCCCAACGTAGGCTCTGGGCGTGCGTCAGAGCATTGATGACCCCACTCTATGCACGCCGGACGGGTTTTTCTTCAGGGGTGTTGAGCACACTGGTGCTAACTATAAACAATTTAGGTGTTGGCCACCCATAGTCCAGTGGCCCAATTGTCCATTTTCGCAATCACAAAAAAAAAAACATTTTGTACACGACATTACAGACTTTTCACATAACTATTTACATTCTAATAAATACTCTTTCTTTATATAGTTGATTCCCTATACCTTAGAGGGGGTTGTCCCCGAGTGCTGCGTTGAGACCTGCGTAGCTCTGGTGTTTGTCCCTGACTACTTAGTGTGTCTCCTATCTCAGCACTACCGGTAGGCCTAACCCCAATAGGTATGCATGATGATTGCCTATGTGGTCTAGGAGTCGCCAAGGGTATGACAGGTTCACCACTGACAGGGGGTTGATCCTCCTGTTCCACTGCTGGCGTGTCACCGCGTGTCGGGGCGGACGGTTCTTTGGGTGGATCCGGAACCTGTTCTGTTTCTGGCTCGACCAACTGTGGGAACGTCAGGACCGGTACCACTACGGCACCATTTATGCGGGTCCAAGTCTTGGGGAATTTGCCGAGGATCGTTTGTATCATCTCTTCCCCTTCTTCTCGAACTTCCTCCACTTCCCTTTGAACTTTGCACCGCTCAGGGCACGTCTTCAGGCGGTCTCTGGATATTGCTTGACAAGTCTTGCCTTCGTCCTTGCTTATGAGGCACACCTTACTGTTGTCAAAGTTGGAGGGGATAATGGTGTAGGGCTCGTTCTCCCACTGATCATCCAATTTATGCGTCCTCCGCTTCTTCTTGAGGACTTGTTCTCCAGGTGCTAAGGGAGTTGCTGGGGCCGTTTGATTGTACTGCTGCTCTTGTCTTGTTCTGGCTTGAGACAGGCTCCTCTCTACGCATTCCTGGACCCTACGGTACTGCTGCTGCCGTTCTGTATCCCAATCCTCTATTTCTTGAACCGCCTCAGGCGACACAGTCCCCATCTCAAAGTCTACAGGCAACCTGCCAGGTCTGGCTCGCATCAGGTAAGCGGGGCTGCAGTTGGTCGAATTTACTGGGATATGGTTGTACAGGTCGACCAGATCTGGCAGCTTCTCTGGCCATTGGTTCCTTTCTTCCAGAGGTAGAGTCTTCAGCATATCAATAACCACATGGTTCATTTTCTCGCACAGTCCATTGGTTTGGGGGTGGTACGGTGTTGTTCTGATTTTCTTACAACCGTACATGTTACAAAACTCTTGGAACACCTCCGCCTCGAACGCAGGGCCTTGATCGGTCAGTACCCTTTCCGGATAACCGTGAGGCCGGCAAAAGGATGCCTGGAACGCTTTAGCTGCTGTTCTGGCTGTCTGGTCCTTCACAGGCACTACTACCAGGAAACGAGAGTAATGGTCCACAATTGTGAGGGCGTACACATAGCCTGACCGGCTTGGTGTTAACTTCACGTGGTCCAGGGCCACCAACTCCAGGGGCTGCTTCGTAACAATTGGCTGTAGGGGAGACCTTTGGCTGGCATCATCCTTCCGCCTCAGGTTACACGGGCCACAGTCTCGGCACCACTTCTCGATCACCTTTCTCATGTGCACCCAATAGAACCGATCACGGAGTAGGGCCTCCAACTTCTTCCACCCAAAGTGGCCTGCGTTATCATGATAAGCTGCTAGGACCATTGGAGCATCCCTCTGCGGAACCACGATCTGCCAGACAAGTTCATTTGTTCGCCAGTTGACGTGTCTCTTGCAGAGCTTGCCTTGGTAGGTGAACAGTCGTCCCCTCTCTTTCCACAACTGCTGGGCTTCTTCTGGAGCATCTGGACCAAGATGAGTCTCAGCTTGTGCTAGCTTTTCTTTGACCAATCGCACCGCCGGGTCACCGTTCTGTGTCTCTTCCCAATTATGGTGGAGTAATGGGTTAACCGGGACCTCGTGTTGGCTCGAGCGCTTCACTCCCACAGCATGCTCACACTGGGAAACGCCCTGATGATGGAAAGCCGGTAACTCTATCTCTTCGAGTTCATCCAGGTCTTCTCCAGATTCGGGTAAGTGAGGCATTCTGGACAGCGCATCAGCATTGTTATTCTTCTTGCCAGCCCGGTACTTGATGGTAAAGTCAAAGTTAGACAGCCGGGCCATCCATCGCTGTTCCAACGCCCCTAACTTGGCTGTTGCCAGGTGTGTCAACGGATTGTTGTCCGTGAAGATGGTGAACTTGGCCGACGCCAGATAGTGTTTGAAGCGTTCAGTCACTGCCCAAACAATAGCGAGGAACTCCAGCTTGAAGGAACTGTAATTTTCTGGATTCCTTTCTGTGGGCCGAAGCTTCCTACTGGCGTACGCTATCACCTTCTCCCTGCCTCCCTGCACCTGGGACAAAACGGCTCCCAGGCCCACGTTGCTGGCGTCTGTATACAGTACAAACGGCTGGCTGTAGTCAGGGTAGGCCAGAATTTCTTCTCCCGTGAGAGCCCCTTTCAGCTGGACAAAGGAGGTTTCTAGTTGGCTGCTCCATTCAAATGGAGGGCTCTGCTTCTTAGCCTGCTTTGGCTGGCCCACCAGGAGATCTTGAAGGGGCGCTGCTATCTTGGTGAAACCATCAATGAACCTTCGGTAGTAGCCCACCAGCCCAAGGAACTGCCGCACCTCCTTTACCGTGGTGGGTCTTGGCCAGTCCTTGATTACGGTGACTTTCTCCGGATCAGGTGCCACACCTTCTGCGCTGACCACATGACCCAGGTACTGTACCTTTGGCTTCAAGAGGTGACATTTGGACGGCTTGATCTTCAGGCCATATTTTGACAAAGACTCGAACACTTCTGCTAAGTGCTTCAGGTGGTCTTCATAAGTCTTGGAGTAGACTATGACGTCATCCAGGTACAACAGCACGGTTTCGAAGTTGTGGTGGCCCAAGCAGCACTCCATCAACCGTTGGAATGTCCCTGGGGCGTTGCAGAGCCCGAATGGCATGCAGTTGAACTCGCAGAGGCCCATCGGCGTCGTGAATGCAGTCTTCTCCTTGTCCGCCTCTGCCACGGGAACCTGCCAATACCCACTGGTGAGATCCAAGGTGGAGAAATAGTTAGCTGACTTTAAGGCTGTTAGTGACTCCTCTATTCTGGGTAGGGGATAAGCATCTTTATGTGTAATGCGGTTAATTTGCCTGTAATCTACACACATTCTCATTGTACCATCCTTTTTCTTTACGAGCACTAGTGGAGCTGCCCAGGGGCTACAACTATCTCTGATAACCCCAGCCTCCTTCATTTCCCGTAACATTTCTTTGGCACGCTGATACTGTGCGGGGGGTACAGGGCGGTATCTCTCTTTAACGGGAGGATGATCACCCGTGGGGATTTGATGTTTAACCCCTTTCACCTGCCCAAAATCTAGGGGGTGTTTGCTGAAGACCCGCTCGTACTCCTGTACCACCCGGTAAACCCCATTCTTTTGGTGTGAGGGGGTGGAGTCGGTGCCCACATGTAAGTTTTGGCACCAGTCTTCCAGCTGCCCCTTGGAGCCCTTGTCTTCCGCCTGGTCGGACGGGATCAAGGGTTCCACTGCTTTGATGGTGTTGTTGCTGACAGTGTACAGTTTTGCTACAGTGGCGTACCGGGGCAATTTGGCTTCCTCCTCCCCACAATTCAGGACACGGATGGGCACTCTCCCCTTGCGGACGTCTGCTACCCCTCTGGCTATCAGGACTCCAGGCCTACTGTCTGAATACACCGGTTCTACCAAGGCATGGTAATCCTGACCCTTGAGGCCTATTGCTGCCCGACACCATATCAACATTTCACTTCTTGGGGGTATTGCAATGGGTAGGGGGTCACTTACCCTCACACTGCCAATTTCTCCTCCGGCCAGCTCCACCTGCTGCCTCCTCATCAGGGCTCTGATCTCCCTCTGTAGGGCACGCTGCTGCCCGGAGCTGGCAGTTTCAGACGCCTGCTGCAACAAAATTATCACTTCGGCAATACAATTTTCTATCACATTTGTACCAATGGTTACCAGCGGGTCAGATTCTTTGCGATCAATATCTACAATTATCATCCCCTGACATGGCAATTCCACCCGCCCCACTTTAATGGTTACTTCTTTATACCCAATTTGAGGTAAGGGCTGACCATTACTGGCCACAATTGTTAAATCATCATCTGGGCCATGGTCAATGTCTGAATCAGCCCAATATCTTTTGTACAGTTTATAGGGGATGGTCGTTACCTGGGACCCAGTATCCAGGAGGGCATTCAAAGGGATCCCATCCAGCACAATAGGAAGGACCGGTCGTCCTCCCACATACTTGCTGCGGCTGGGGGTTGAGCCGGGCTTCCTTACACCTGGGGGTCGGCTCCTGGCCCCAGGCTCGGCCCATTTAAAGGACAGTATCGTGCAATGTGGCCCGCCTGGCTGCAGCGGCGGCAGATCGGTTGTCCCGTTGAATCATACCGGTCTGTGTCTCTGCCTCGGGTCGGCGGAACCCTCCTCTGTCGCATCCATGGGACGTCATCTGGGCTGGAGGCCAACTCGATTTTTGCAGGCGATGGGGTCACTTGTAGGGACTGCACGATCTTGGCAAGGGCAGCTACAGTCTTGGTCAGCTCCTGGAACTGCTGTCTGAGCTCTGCAGTGGGATCCTTATCCAGGGACTGCGCCTCAGCCCCTGCAGTGGCTCGTGTTGCAGGCACCACCCCGGGGTACGTGATAGCAAGAGGCCGGAGGGGCACTGGGTCATTCGGTGTAGATTCTCTCAGTACCCGGATGGCCTGGTCCTTAAACTTTGCAAAGTCCAGAGCAGGGTTCTGCAGGACCATGATACGCAGCTGGGTCCTGTGGGCATCTGACAGGAGCCCCTCTATGAACTGCTCAGTTAGGAGTTTGTGTTCTTCACGTACACTCTCTGGGTCCACTTGTTTAACCGCTTTCAGGGCCTCCTGCAGGTTTAAGGCATAGTCCCTTATGCTGTCTGTGGGCCGCTGCTTGCACCCAAAGAATCTCATCTTTATCTCTGCTGCGGTGCGGGTGTCAAAAGTACTCTTTAGCTTGGCCAGTATCTGGGTTACTGTCCCTTTATCTGTATCAGGCCAGGACTTCACTTCACGCTGGGCTGCGCCGGCTAGCTGTCCCATTAATATGCCCACCTTCTGGCTCTCAGTCAGCGGATACACCCGGAATAAGCTGTGCAGGCTTTCTCTGAAGTCGCTCAAGGTATGGGACTCCCCGGAATACTGCGGCAGCCATTCTGCGCCCGGTATGTACGGCATGGTGATCGGCATTACCGGCGCTACAGCGGGGGATGGGGCGACGGCGACAGGGATCGCTTCGGCGGGCGCTGCGGCGTCTCGGGCTATGGCAGCCACCTGCCCTCCCTCTGCGTCGGACATCTTCCTCCCCCTTAGTGAACCTTACCAGGCTCCGTTCACTTTTCAAATTTCCTTCCGGGTCGCGCGGGGTTAACAGCGCTCTGCTCTGATGGCGCGCTCCCTTCGCGCCCTTTGTCAGGCACGCCCCCCTTCTTCCTGCGCTCAGTGAGGATAATGGCGGCGGCAGTTTTCAAACAGTGAAACACGCAGTAATACAGTCTTTAAAGCGCAATTATTCAGGCGCACAGTACCCGGTGGAACCGGGCACGAAATCCTGTTCGTGACGCCAAAAGTTGACTCGCCCACCCCAGGGCTGGGGGACACCCGGTGCCGGGCCGGACTAGTCCGGTGGTAGTCAGTGGTGGCTGGGCCCGGCTCCGTGGCCCTGGTGGGTGTCAGTTGAATATGTGGCTGATGAGTTGAAGTTAATGTTCGTGACGCCACCTGTGGTATGCGGCTATTAAGCCGCCGCTGCTATGGGAGAACTCCGGGGTGATGTTATGGCAGCTATGATGTTACTGCTCCCCACAGGTGGAGCGATGCCCCGGGATACAGTTGGTGCCCGTGAAAGTCTATGGTGTTGTGTGGCTAACACGGTGCAGGGCCGACAGGCGAGGAAAGAACCAGGCACAAACAACAGTCTCTTTACCTTCTCCTCTTTTACTCTGGGAACAGTCCAGTCCTGGGAGACCGTTACAGGTGGTGATGGGGATCCGGTCGGCCTGGAAGTACTTGGGATGATCTTTCTGGCCAGCTGAGTATGAGGCCTACTCCTGTACTTTGCTTTGTGATGATAGGACCCTGCTTCTCTGAATCCAGCAATGGCCCTCTTTGCTGCTGGGACCGATGGCACGTCCCTTCTTTCTGTAGGTGGCTGCGCAGACCCTCTCTCTGGTGCTTCTCCGCTGGAGTCCACACCGGGCCCTGATGCTGCAGCTGTACCTTGGATGTTTCTGGGCCAGGGGCTTGCAGCTCTCCTGCCCTTCGGACTCGGCTACCAGGGGCGGATTTTATACCCTGGCAACCACAGACTCCGATGTCTGAGTCTCTCTGCTGCCTCTCAGCTATTCCTGCTTCTCTGGGCCAAGCTGCTCCAGCTCTAGGCCCCAGATTCACAGGACAGCTCACTCTGCGTCTGTTCACTTCCACTACTCCCTACAGACTGGCTGCACTTCCTCCCTCTGGTCAGGTAGAGGAAGGCTCCCTGGAATTCCAGGTTCAGAGCTCCCCCTGCTGGCCGGAGGGAGAACTGTGTTGGGTGTTAAACCTGCTGGCCAATGGATCTCCCAATTACCTCCAGGCTCAGCATTAACCCTTTGGGAGGGCAATGCTGCTGTGGCGACCAGGTCCTAGGGCGCCACAACCGCATCAGCTGATCATCGCCAGGTCTGAGAAAGAAGAGAGAGAAGAGAGAGAAGAGAGAGAAGAGAGAGAAAAGAGAGAAAAGAGAGAGAGGAGAGAGAGAGAAGAGAGAAAGGAGAGAAAAGAGAGAGAGAAGAGAGAGAGGAGAGAAAGAGAAGAGAAAGAGAGAGAGAGAAGAGAGAGGAGAGGGGAGAGAGAGAAAAAGAGAGACTGAGAAAAAGAGAGAGAAAAAAAGTGAGAGAGAGAGGAGAGAGGGGGGAGAGAGAGAGAGAGAAAGATAGAGAGAAAGAGAGAGAAGAGAGAGGGGAGAGAAAGAGAGAGAAGAGAGAGGGGAGAGAAAGAGAGAGAAGAGAGAGGGGAGAGAAAGAGAGAGAGGAGAGAAGAGAGAGAAAGAGGGGAGAAGAGTGAAAGGGGAGAGGAGAGAGAGGGAAAAAGAGAAAAAGAGAGACTGAGAAAAAGAGAGAAAAAGAGAGAAAGAGAGAGAGAGGAGAGAGAGAGGGAGGGGGAGAGAGAGAAAGAAGAGAGAGGGAGGAGAGAGAGAGAAGAGAGGGGAGAGAGGAGAGAGAGGGGTAAAAGAGAAAAACAGAGACTGGGAAAAAGAGAGAAAGAGAAAAAGAGAGAGATGAGAGAGAAAAAGAAAGAGAGAGAAAGAGAGTGAGAAAGAGAGAGAGAGAAAGAGAGAAAGATAGAGAGAGAAAGAGAGAGAGAGAGAAAAAAGAGAGAGAGAGACAGAGAGAGAAAGAGAGAGAGGGAGAGGGAGAGGGAGAGAGAGGAAAGAGAGAGAAGAGAGAGAGGAGAGAGCAATGCAGCCTCATTCCGTGAACTGCTCCGATTTTGGAGGTGTGTCCCGCGGCTCACAGCTGATGTCCGGCTCCTCCCCTCAGTGCCTAATTAAATTAAATTATAATTATAAATATCTAATAATTATAATTTAAAATTAAAAATAAAAAAAAAAAATTCACAACCTAAAGATTCTGAGGCGAGCACTCTATCCACTGAGCTACTGACTCTATTGATAAAGATAGGCAAATTTGGTAATCTTGAAGTCTGCATTGCTGAAGTCTCTGCTGACTGCGCGATTCACTTCATTGCTACGTGGAGCTGATACAGCACGATGGTGTTCTACGGTGGTGCTGCATCTTCAGGGAGCAAAGCTGACAGTGTCGTGTGGATTACGTCGAACCTGGAGGGGTATTTGGGGATTAATAAAGGGGTGAAACAGGGTGTGTCTTATTCCAAATAAAGGATTTTTCGCTGTGTGTGTTTATTTACTTTCAGTTTAATCATGGACGGTATCTCGGGGAGACGCCTGGCATGATTAACTCATTATTACCTCGATTGCCACCGCACCAGGGCAATTCGGGATGAGTTGGGTAGAGTCCCCTGGGACTGTCGCATCTAATGGATGCGGCTATTCCGGGCGGCTGCTGGGTGATATTGTTAGGGTGGTGGGCTCCTGATAACGTGGTGCTCTCCATCCTGACAATACCAGCCTCCAGCCGTGTGGCTTTATCCTGGCTGGTATCAAATATGGGGGGAACCGCATTTTTTTTTTTTATTATTATTTATTTATTTATTTTACTGCACGATATAGACCCGGCCGCTGGCAGCTGTAATTGGTTACAGGGAGACAGCTGTCACTCAGCTTGGGGATGTCTCTGACTGCAACCAATCCTGGGCGCCGGTGGGCGGGGAAAGCATGGAATAACTAATTGACTAATGAAGCGGCAGCCATTTTCTAAAGAGGAAAAGACATCGCAGATTTGTGACAGACGTGGAGCGAGGCGCCCGTGATCGGTGAGTAAGAAAGGGAGAGGGATAGTGCTGGGGATTCAGGACGCATGCAGATAGCAACATGTGCACATAGCCTTACTGTAAAAAGCCACATTTATGGTGATCGAACAGTTGTCGAACCTAACTCGAACTGTCGAGCTTTTAGCAAAAAGCTTGAGTTCGAGTTCGAGCACCCCCCAAAATCACTTGAACATGAAATTGGCGAACCTCGAATATCGCTCAACTCTAACAACAACTCCCCTGTAAATATCCCCTTTCCGACGTTTGTGAGGACGGGCGGCCGTGCGAGCCCGGGTCCGGTCACCACTTGAGCCGCAGTAGTAACCCGGATCCGAGCAGCCCCAGAAGCGGCAGCGGCCCCCTCCCACAACAGATGCACTTTTGCATCTTTTGGTTTGGTTGGGTATGTTCCCACCATCTGCACACACTGCATCCTGGACACAGCACATTTCCTGCAGACACACTAGTGTTCTCTGGAGAAGTACACAGCATTCGTGTCCACGATCAGGATTCAAGGCCCTGCAGCTTTTGTCTGTATTCTCCCTGCGGAGAACACTTGTGTCTCCTCAGTATAAATTGACATGCTGCAGCTCGGGAGGCCAAAATGCAAGTCAGTTTACACTGCGGAAATTAGAAGCACAGTGGGCACGGGATTTCTATAAATTCTATCCACTGTGCTTCTACTGTACAATGCAACATTTCAGAAACAGTGAAAACATAATGAGTCAAAAATGCTTGAACACTGATCTTGGGCACAGACCCTCAGATGGAGTCTGTCCTTTCTCTCAGCCCTAGCTCCTCCCCCCATGGGCTCATCACAACTGCCAACTGTCACTTGTTCTGCAGTCAGTTGCCAGCCAAGCAGTCTTACCAAGATCCTATGTTATAACCTTATATCACTACCAGCACTGCTATATCTATGCATCCTATGCATTTAAATATTTTAATTTCCTACCTAACATTACTACATATATGTATGCACTGTATATACAGTGTGTCCACCCATATCCTGTCCACCGCCTTTAACTTGGGAATGGCGGCAGCTATAGGCATAAAAGTGGTGTCTAGGTATTGTAAAGTAGCTATGCGCTACGCAATGAAACCACCTATAGCGCCACCCGGTGGAAAACAACGGAGTTAGCATTTTTTATCTCTAAAAAGGAACGAGATAGTGAAAAAAAGTGAATTTAAAAATTGTAGGACATCATCAATTCAATACAAATCGACACCTTGCTTAAAATGCTATGATATGAAACCCATGACCCCCAAAAACATTGAATGCTGGTCACGTATATGGCGCTCATTTAACTTTGATGCTCAAAGTGGCCACCGTCAGCTGCAATGCACATCTGGCCTCTGCACAGCATACTGTATTTTGCTGTACGTTGTGCAATATGATAGGTGACACGTTTGCACAAGCATCTGTGATACGTCGTCGTAGGACCTGCAATGTTGGTGGAGGGGTCGCATACACCTACTGTTTGATGTGACCTCACAGAAGGAAGTCCAATTGGGTAAGGTCAAGTGAGCGTGGAGGCCACTCCATGCAGTCACCATACCCAATGACTCGTAGGAAGGTCTCCATGACGTATCGCTTCACATCCGGAGCCTTGTGACTTTTACAAGTTCTAATCATAGCATTTCTGTATGCAAGGTGTCGATTCTTATTGAATTGATGATGCCCTGCAACTTTGTAATTCACTTTTTTTCTCTATCTCGTTCTATTTTTGAGATAAACATGCTAACTCCGTTGTTTTCCACCAGGTGGCGCTATAGGTGGATTCATTCCATAGCGCATGGCTACTTTACTATACCTAGACACCACTTCTATGCCTATAGCTGCTGCCGTTCTCAAGTTAATGGCGGTGGACAGGATATGGGTGGACACACTGTTTAGGCATCCTTGTCATATCAGGGACCGGAAGTGAGTGGTGGGTGTGACTGCCCAAAGTTAGTGGGCGGGAGAGCAGCCAGTGGATGTGACCTCTCCGGATATGCTGCAATTAGTTAACGAAAACAGAGATTGTGCTGGACGTGGCCTAGCATATCCTTTCGTGGTGCAATGGAAGAAACATAAATGTTTAAGCCCACGTGGCCATGGAGTCCTTTATATTAGAAGCAGGGGTCTGGGGGTAAGAGTCCCCCAAGAGGCAGGGAGTAGGGGGGCAAAGCCCCCTTGCAAAATTAAAGCATGTTTTGGGCTGCATAAAATAATACAATTTTGACATAACATAGTGTCATTCCATATACTGTAGAGAAAAAAACACCAGGCCACGCCCACCAACTAAGCCACAGGTATGATGCTTTAATTATCCTCTCCCCAGGGGGGCTCACCCTCAGATTCTCACTTCTGGTGTAAAGAATTCCATGGCACCCTGGCAAAATTAACTTTTCTTCCATTGTGCCACAAAAGGAAATGCTAGGCCTTGCCTACCACATCTTTGCTCTCACTAACTCCAGGCACTCGATGATGCCTATTAGATGCCCTCCCATCCATTAACTTCCGGAAGTCACGCCCCCTGGCTTCGTTCCCGCCCACTAACTCCGAGCGGTGACGCCCTCTCACTTCCGGTCCCCTATAATACAATTATGCCAAATATATATAAGAACACATTTGGTGTCCTCAGGGGTAGGAACTCGACCACCACCTTACAACTCAGGGGCCCAAAAGGTAAGGGGGCCACTTCTACCTCCAAAGCAGGAGAAATTGTGCATTGTGAAGATCTGTTGCTCTGTAAATGTCCCATATACTGTTTTTGCACAGGAGCCTCTTCTGTCTGTGTCCACTAATGGCAGTTTAGCTGCATTTATATGATCTAATGATTCTAAAGAAAACAAAAACAATTAAGACCTCTAAAATGTTAAAAATATAAAATATTAGATTTTCCTGCCCTAGGGTCCGAGGTGCATCCTATTATATATTCGAGGTGGGCACAGCTGATGCGTTGCACAATGCTTTGGCATCTGGAAGTACAATTCACACATCTACTGCATCAAACCTGCAGGGACATGAAGAAAGAACATTCAGCAAAGGAGTCTGAGATCTGATATGAATGGAGAGTATGTGGAAGAATATACTTCACAATATAACATCATTCCTTCACAAAGTATGAAGATAAGAGATTGTTTTATTACTTTACATGAAGAATGACCTGAATTATATTTGCTGATCTTTTTGCAGTATATGTAGCACAGCACTTTATGTATGTTACTCATGTTACTCTTAAAGGGAGCCTGTCACCAGGTTTGTCCCTTATAAGCTGTAGCCACCACCAGTGAGCCCTATTCCAGAATACTGTATATAAGAGCCCAGGCCACTCTGTATAACATAAAAAAACAACTTTATTATATTCACCTGCTTGGCAGTTTGGTCCAATTGGTGTCACTAGTCCAGTGCCTCCTCCTGTCTTATCGCCGTCCTTCTTTCCAGCACCGTGTGGCTGACACATCCTAAGTCATCCACAAAGGCCAGCATTACAGTCTGCGCAGGCGCACTTTGATCTGCCTGGTTGAAGGCAGATCAAAGTATTGTAGTGCGCATGCACAGGCGGTCTTTGACCTTTCCTCGCGTCTGTACTTTGCCCTCACCAGTGCAGATCAAAGTGCACCTGCGCAGAACCGCAATGTCGGTCTGTGTGGATGACGTAGGACACATCATCCACACTGTGTTGGAAAGAAGGAGGACGAGGATCACAGCAGAGAGGAGGTGTTGGTGTCGCGGGCGGGGAGGAGGGTGTCAGCACACCGCGCTCACCCCTTCTGCTCGGGTCCGGCAGCTGCTCAGTGGTGGCTCGAGCGGTGGGCCGGATCCCGGGGTTTCTCGAGCGGCACTCCTCGCCCGTGAGTGAAAGGGGGGGTTGTTTGGGGTGTTGGGATAATGTCCGTGACGCCACCCACGGTTGTGGTGATGTGTAGCACCACCGCTGCTCAATGCGGGGATCCCGGGGATGGTGATGGGGAGCAGCCAGGTGTTGTGTTGCCCCTCCGTGGGTAGGGGTTGGTGATCCCGGGGCCCGGTGATGGCTTGTGAGGTGCAGGGCCTGGTGGGCGCAGGGACGCGGGGGCAGCGCTGTGCCTTGCGGCACTATGGTACTCAATCAGCCTGAGACTTGGACACAGTTTGTACGGTAAACCAAACGGCTGGTAGGACGGTCCCACAGACGGCTGCTTTGCTTCCCCGGTAGGTGACGGTGATGTCCCTCTTCCTTGCACCTGTATGTACGGATGGTTGCGATGGGTCCCCACCGGTAACCCGCTCCCCGGCTTCAAGCTGGGCCGGAGGAGCACTACACTTTGCCCGCAGGCGCTGGCCCTCAGAGACTGGTGCCCTGGCGGTGGCGGTGCCTCTGTTGTACAGGTTGGACTGTTGCCTTCTATCGGGACTTGGTTGTTGGGGGAATCTACGTCCCCTTCACTGACGGATTCGGCAAATTTGGCGACTCCTAGCCTTGCCGGGGTCCGAGAGGCCCCTGCCCTGGTGCTGACTGTCTTTCGGAACACTGCTCCAGACCACCGGGCACACAGCCAACGGGGTCCTTCCAGGAACCTCCAAACGGTCCCCCTCCGGACAGTCACCGCCGTCGCTGACCTTGCTGTTCTAGCCCTACACAAAGCTGGGCTCTCAGGCTTGCTCACTCTTTGCTCTGTCACCTCTTCTTGCTTTCCTCCTTTTTCACTTCTCTTACTTTCACTTCTTGTTGTTTACTCTTACTTTTGCTCCTCACACTTGCCCTGCCTGGGCCTTCTGCCTCCTTCCACCTCCTCCTCCCTGAGCTTTCTGCCTGGTAACTTCCTGCCTCCAGAGTTGTGAGCTCCTTGGTGGGTGGAGCCAACCGCCTGGCCCACCCCCTGGTGTGCATCACAGACTCCTGGAGGAAGGCAACAAGGATTTCTGGTTAGCAGATGTGCCTACCTGGAGTGTGGGGTGTGGTGGTGTTGTGACCTGTGTCCCCTGGCTTGCCCAGGGCGACACATTCCCCCTTAGCAAAATGCAGACCGTCCGCGGGCTGCCGTCCTACACCGGTTTTATTTTTCTGTAAAAAGGGGATAACAGGGTTAAACATAACATAAATACATTTTTAATAACTTCTTCCCAAGACGGGAGGCACATTTTACTTTTAACGTTGCAACGGTATACGGTTACGGTTTCCGCTCTCTCCCACCCAAGTAACCTGGCCCTGATGCTGCCCCTAAAACCCAGGCAGCACCCCTTGACCCACAGTCCAGCACACGGTACCCGAGCGGGATCTGTCCTTCCCTCCAGAGGGTAGCCACCGGTTCCTTTGGTGGCTGGGCCCTGGCCTGCTCTGCTCAGGGCCCTCCCTCCAACCTGCCTCTCCGGAGGCGGCATTGCGGAAACGGTAACGGTACCCAACATATTTACAAGCCACTAACGTTTGTGGTTGCCCTGCAGAGTTCACGGGCTTGTCCATGGATAGTTCCCATGCATTTTTAAACGGTCCCCACGGGGACAACGGTGCCGGCTCCAGCCGGTTGCAAATCACACGGTGAATCAGGTGAAAACTCGGATAATCATTTTTCATCATCTTTCAACTTTGGCAAACTTTCAAACTTTTTCAACAGACAGGTGGTCCCAACGGGGACGGTGCTGCGGGCCTCCATTGCCCTACTCCGGTCTTTCAAGCGCTGGGGTTGCCGGCAAGGGGTAGAGGTCTGCGCTCGCTCGGGCCTCCGGGCCCCTCCTGAGTTTAGCGTCCAGCGCAAACCATCCTCGCTCCCCAAAGTGCCGGGTATACTGCACAATATCTCCCGGCATCAGGTTACGGCCGGGATGTTCTTCGGGCAGGTGAGCATGCACGTCCCGCCGGGCTACAAACACCTCGGCCTCCAGGCCCGGCTCATAGATGAACCCGTAGCCCCGGCGGACATCAAACCGCCTCACCTGTCCCTCGTACAGCGGTCCCCGGTCACGGAAGGTCGCTTACCGGAGGTTTTCTTTCTCCCGGATCGCTCTGGCCACCAGCTCGGCCTTCCTCCTCTCCCTCTCGGCGATCTCCAGGCCCAGCGGTACCGGCTCCCTATCCCAGTACGGCGCTGCTGCCAGCGCCGGCGCACGGGTCGGGCCCCGCGGGACATCCAGAACGTTACCCACTGTCAGGAAGGTGGGTGGCGTATCCCGCGGTGTCATGGCCTTGGGCGCTGCCCTGCAGCAACAACCCGGCGCTACCTCAGCCGAGGTGTGGGGGATGGGCCTAGGGGCTTTCCGCTGCTGGGCCTTCGGCCCGGAGCGGGTCATCGGCTCCGGCTCGGGGAGTTTCTCAGGGGATGCCTCCGGTTCGGTCTTCGGAGTCTTCCACGGCAACACTGCGGACTTGCTGCGGGCTCCGGCTACAGGTTGGCCCGCTTGGGCGGGGACGCTGGGTACTGCTACCGGTTGCGGTGGTAGCAGGCCTAGTGGCGGGGTCACGGCCTCCGGGACGGGTGGCGAGGGAGGCAGCGAAGGGAGAGGGCTTGGACCGGGCCCCACAGCCGCGATGACCGGCCCCTCAAGGGCGTCGGGACGTGGGTCACTCACCCTCCCTTTCTCCGCTTCCTCCTCGCGTCTCCGCACGGTGGCTACAACGTCCGCCATGTCGGCCTCCCACTCCTCCATGAGGAGCTGCATCTTCACCTGCAGCCTTTGGTAGAGCTGCGCGGTCCGGATCTCCACCCACGCCGCGGTTCCAGGCGCGGGGGGCACGGTGTCGCGGGACGGCATCCACATGACGGCTGGTTCGTTTGTTTCCAGGAACGGGATATAAGCAGAGTCCTGGCGTCCCTGCTTTTATAGCCGCAGCTACATGCGGCCGGCCGCCATCGCGTCCCCCTTAGCTCTTTCCGGCCCCTCCTCTCTCGGGGCGGGGTTTTGGCCTTCGCGCCTCTACTGCTCGAGAAGACGCTCGAGCGGGAACTTTTCGCGCCAAAGATGGCGGCTTCTGAAATTTTTCTGCCGGATACCTCCGGCGGTAACAAGGCGCACCTCTACCAGACGGCAGAGCGGTAAGATCCTGTTCGTGACGCCAAGTTGTCGCGGGCGGGGAGGAGGGTGTCAGCACACCGCGCTCACCCCTTCTGCTCGGGTCCGGCAGCTGCTCAGTGGTGGCTCGAGCGGTGGGCCGGATCCCGGGGTTTCTCGAGCGGCACTCCTCGCCCGTGAGTGAAAGGGGGGGTTGTTTGGGGTGTTGGGATAATGTCCGTGACGCCACCCACGGTTGTGGTGATGTGTAGCACCACCGCTGCTCAATGCGGGGATCCCGGGGATGGTGATGGGGAGCAGCCAGGTGTTGTGTTGCCCCTCCGTGGGTAGGGGTTGGTGATCCCGGGGCCCGGTGATGGCTTGTGAGGTGCAGGGCCTGGTGGGCGCAGGGACGCGGGGGCAGCGCTGTGCCTTGCGGCACTATGGTACTCACTCAGCCTGAGACTTGGACACAGTTTGTACGGTAAACCAAACGGCTGGTAGGACGGTCCCACAGACGGCTGCTTTGCTTCCCCGGTAGGTGACGGTGATGTCCCTCTTCCTTGCACCTGTATGTACGGATGGTTGCGATGGGTCCCCACCGGTAACCCGCTCCCCGGCTTCAAGCTGGGCCGGAGGAGCACTACACTTTGCCCGCAGGCGCTGGCCCTCAGAGACTGGTGCCCTGGCGGTGGCGGTGCCTCTGTTGTACAGGTTGGACTGTTGCCTTCTATCAGGACTTGGTTGTTGGGGGAATCTACGTCCCCTTCACTGACGGATTCGGCAAATTTGGCGACTCCTAGCCTTGCCGGGGTCCGAGAGGCCCCTGCCCTGGTGCTGACTGTCTTTCGGAACACTGCTCCAGACCACCGGGCACACAGCCAACGGGGTCCTTCCAGGAACCTCCAAACGGTCCCCCTCCGGACAGTCACCGCCGTCGCTGACCTTGCTGTTCTAGCCCTACACAAAGCTGGGCTCTCAGGCTTGCTCACTCTTTGCTCTGTCACCTCTTCTTGCTTTCCTCCTTTTTCACTTCTCTTACTTTCACTTCTTGTTGTTTACTCTTACTTTTGCTCCTCACACTTGCCCTGCCTGGGCCTTCTGCCTCCTTCCACCTCCTCCTCCCTGAGCTTTCTGCCTGGTAACTTCCTGCCTCCAGAGTTGTGAGCTCCTTGGTGGGTGGAGCCAACCGCCTGGCCCACCCCCTGGTGTGCATCACAGACTCCTGGAGGAAGGCAACAAGGATTTCTGGTTAGCAGATGTGCCTACCTGGAGTGTGGGGTGTGGTGGTGTTGTGACCTGTGTCCCCTGGCTTGCCCAGGGCGACACATTGGCATGAGAACAGCTACACCAATCGGACTGCACCGACCCTGAAGTGAGTATAATAAAGGTGTTTACTATGTTCTACAGAGTGACCTGGGCTCTTATATACAGTATTCTGGAATGCTGTATATAAGGGCTCACTGGTGGTAACCGCAGCTCATAAGGGACGAAACTGGTGACAAGTTCCCTTTAAAAATGACGTATACTGACTTAAAGGGCAAGTACAAGACCAGGAAAACAAAGTCAGAACCCATACCTAACCCACCCGCGAGTCATATCTACTGATGAAAGAAAGTCGACAGTTCTGCTAACCTGATCCTAACTGAATTCTGCATAGTTGCTTGCTAAAGACAAGATTCTAAGCTGCAGCTTTAATCCTTTTATCTTGCTCAACTGGTAGAGTAACTTGCGGCCAGTGCTATAATGGATTAGTGGTGAGATCAAGGTAACAGTAGTGTAAATTGATACATATAAAATAATTACATCTCATCTCATGAGCTGATCTGATGTTATATTGTATATTTTTTTCAGAAAATTTCTGTGTCTTATTGATGATGCAACATTTTACACTTCACTAGTTCACTTATCTTTTGGGCTACTTTTGATAAATCATTCCCAATGTATCTTGAACAAGCTATTTCAGGGGTTGTTCTCCAGTTTAATCTTTGGGAGCCAGTGTACCACCCCCGTGTAAGCGGCCGAGTTGCTCGGATACGGAACCACGGTGGCTTGAGGGGTCTCCGGACCCTGGGGTTCGTGCGGACACTTGAGTTTGAAAAGGGGAGTATGTACAGGGGAGTTAAAAGTTCGTGACGCCACCCACTGTGCGTGGTAATGTGAAGTACAACCGCTGCTGTTGGGGAGCCCAGTGGCGGTGGTATGTCAGTAAGGCGCCCTGGACTAGCCAGGTCGTCACAGGTACTACAACATACACCCCCACCCCGAAACAGGCACAAAAGCCAAAAACAAAATCCTTGTTGCCTCCCTCCAGGGTCTGATGTCCACACCAGGTGGGGTGGAGCCAGGCAGTTGGCCCCGCCCACTGAGGAGTTCACAGGCCTGGAGGCGGGAAAAGGAAGGCAGATGAGATCAGTTAGGGAAGTGAAGGAGTGAGGAGCAAACTGACCGTGTCCGGGTGTGTGGCCCGGGCACTTAGAGCAAGGTTGGCAGATAGTGGTGGCCGTCTGCAGGAGAGGCAGATCACCGCGGAACCGTAGGACCGGGGATGGGCGGTGGCCCGCCGGTATCGAACCGGGGAGCAAAGTGAAGCCAGCACACACAGACAGGGCCTACGGACCCCGACCAGGCTTGGAGTCGCCATTAGAGGTCAACTCCATCAGTGACCAGAACCCCAGGGGTTTCCTAACAGCCAAGACCAGATTGAAGGCAACCGTCCGACCAGTAGAAGGAAATACAGCTACCGCCACAGCTAGAGGCCTGCGGGCAAAAGGGCTCCTCCGGCACATATACACGCTGGGGAGAGGGTTACCTGTGGGAACCCATCGGGACCGAACATAGACAAAGGTGCAGGGAAAGGCAGCCACCGCCAACTGTCCGGGAGAAGCCACAGCAGCCGGCTGCGGGACCCGTCCATCCAGCTGTTTGGTTTAAAAGAGACTTTGCGCGCATCTGTTGCTGAGTGAGTACACCAGTGCCATCTGGCACCACGCTGCGCTGTCCCTGCGACCCTGCACCTCGCCAACCCTGCCTCCCCGTCCCCTCACTGGGCCCCGGGACCACCAACCCCTACCCACGGAGGGGGAAAACAACATCCCAGCTGCTCCCCGCCATCGCTCCCGGGATTCCCGTCACCAGCAGCGGTGGTGCCCATCTTCACCACAACCGGTGGGTGGCGTCACGGACTAAATCCCCAAACCAAACCACCCCTTTCACTCACGGGCAAGGAGCGCCGCTCGAGTCCCCGGATCCGGCCCACCGCTCGAGCCACCGAGCAGCAGCAGCAGCGCCGGACCTGAGCGTCAGGTTAAGTTGAGCAGCGCCCCGCCGCCCGTGACAGCAGCAAGATGTTTAACCCCTCCATAGTCGGGTCCCGCTCACCGGTATGGGGCTAACGGAGTGAGCTTGCACTCAGGGTTCACGCTTGGGATTTTGTGGACTGTACTTTGGGAAAAGTCCTATCCCGTCGTTGCGCTAGTACCCCGATTTTGGAGCCTTTAAATCTTGAAGACTTCACCCCTGTTGGGTAAATTACCAGGACGCTTGAAGCTACTTCCCGACCTAGGGTCCGCGTACCCCGTCGTGCCCTTGCCCCTGCCCGGAGATGGCTCAAGGCCGCCGGCTGCCCTCCTCGGCAAGTCCATGCCCTTTGACACAATCCCCTGCGACCGGGGTTCCAGCTCCTACCAGGCCCAGACCAACGTCTGCCACCTAGTAGCTTCAAGGAGCCCTGCTCCTGACCTCCTCTCTCTTTCACCTCCAACGCCACACTCCTCTTTTCACTTTTTTTACTTTCCCCTACCAACTCCCCAAGTGGGCGGCCCTATTCCCTTCAAGCCGCCAATGGTGTGTATGGTGTAAAGTGTTCCTAGGGTTTTGACTGGCTCTGATCTTAGCAACACCAAAGGAACAGAATCCGTAACCAAGGAGGATTGGATACAGTGCAGAAGTGCAGATTGAACAATACCCGGTGACGACCTGATAGGCCAGGGCGTCACACCAGCACTCCACTGCCTCCCAGCTTTCTGTTTGCAGATGACAAAAAACAAAGAAGGAATAAAGGGGCATATCCAGGACTAAAATCAAAACTCTTTTATTTAATCACAGAAAAATTAATATGCCGCAGGCAATCAGAGACTGACACGTTTCGAACGTGTTACATGCTCCTAATCTGCAGTTTCAGTAGTGTGTAAGGCGCAGAAACCAGATTGTAACGGGTCAGAAATAGAATTATTTTAGAGATAGTGGATTAGACAAAAAGGGACCAAGCATTCCAAACATTTAAAGGGAACCAAACATCAGCATTTTCCTATATAAGGTGCAGCCAGTGCAGTACTGGCACTATCAGGCACATTGTGTACATACCATTAGTGGGCAGCTCGGGTGTTTAGGCTGTGAAATTCATAGCGCTCATCTCCGGCGCCGTGTTTCTGAAGCCCACAGTATTATGGTGCATGAGAGGGCGGTGCATGAGAGGGCGGCGCATGCGCCCTCACTTCTTCAGATCTGTTTTGACCGCGGGAGCGCGCGCGGTCACAACAGGACTGGAGAACAGCTGATGTTACCAATTAGCTGCAGCAGACGATATCGTAGGAGACGTCTGTTGCAGCTAATCAGGGTAAGATCAGCTGTTCTCCAGTCCTGTTGTGACCGCGTGCGCTCCCGCAGTCACAACAGATCTGAAGAAGCAAGGGTGCATGCGCTGCCCTCTCATGCACCGCCCTCTCATGCACCATAATACTGTGGGCTTCAGAAACACGGCGCCGGAGATGAGCGCTATGCGCAGGCGCTAACTCCGATGCCGTGTAACTGAAGAGTAGAAATTTACATACAGCCAGTGAGAGGGAGGAACAGGCGGTGGGGGGGCGGGAATCATGTGCATAACCCGCCCGAACATTAGCATTGAGGTGCGCACGTCAATCAAAAAGTGCATGAATTTTCAAACTTTATAAAGTTGAATTTCACAGCCTAAACACCCGAGCTGCCCCCTAATGGTATGTATATAATGTGCCCGAGAGTGCCAGTACTGCACTGGCTGCACCTTACATAGGAAAATGCTGATGTTTGGTTCCCTTTAAGGCTGCTTTACATGCAGCGACATCACTAGTGATGTCGCTAGCGATAGCACCCTCCCTCGTCACTTGTGCGTCACGGGCAAGTTGCTGCCCGTGGCGAACAATATCGCCGGTACGCGTCACACATACTTACCTTCCTAACAACGTTGCTGTGGCCACCGAACAACCTCTTTTTTAAGGGGGCGGTTCGCTTGGTGTCACAGCGACGTCACTCAGTGGGCCACCAATAGAAGCGGAAGCGCAGAGAGAAAGCCGCATTTGTGGCGCCCCTGACCTGTACTGCACCCATGCTGGGTGGGTACAAACAGGTAATCCTGATGGCTGAATAGGGTCTGGACACACAGACACATAGTGACCAGTTCTTACACACACCTTAGAGGTGACCCCCTGGGCAGACCCAGGAGGGGGCGTGGCCTCCACATCTCAGCTAGTGGTGTGGTGGAGAAGCTGGTTGCTAGGTTGCAGTGGCAGGCACAGAGGGGAGGCAGTAGTGAACCAGTCTGAAGTGAGGAAGCACAGTGTGCAGTCGCAGAAGGAGGACGTGCGCGGTGTCACTAGTCAGACCCTGCAGGTGTAGTGGCTGTTGGCGGGGGAGTTCGGTTGCCACACAGTCAGACTGAAAGGCACCTCAGGAAGAAGCGAGGTGACTGAGTAAAGGGACTCCTGGTAAACCAGGCCCGCACGGGGAAACAGGTCCCTAGAGCAGCAAGCCAATTATTTGGTCTGCTAAACCTGCCGGTGAGAGTGCTGGATGTGCCTCACCGACCAACACAGAGTCTGCAGCATCAGCAGCAATGAGGGGGCCCATAAACGAGATAGGGCAAGAAGCCATCTTTACTTGGTTCATGCTGCCAGCAAACGGGCCAGAAAGGGGAAAAAGGCAGTTACGACTTCCCTGTATGATTCCCGCAGTACTTCAAGTCATGGGTTATCTCAAACAAGAAGGGCTAAGAAGGCGAGTTGACAGTCACCCCTGGACCAGCCTGTAGGATACCTGGTTCCCCTGCAGTTTATCTCAGCATCACCCGGGTTACCTCATAGTGAACAACTGAATGTGAGTAAAAACCCTGAAAGACATTTCTGGACTGTGTGTGAGTTCTTCTGCGACCTGTGGTACTACGCACATACACCCGAGCCCCTGGGGCCAGCCTCACTCTCGGGAGGCCATAACACCAAACTGCTGACACCATCAGCCCCAGATGCTCGTTAAACAGCAGTGGTGGTCCCCCATCACCCTGACCACAAAACCGAGAGTGGCGTCATGATTCCTATTGAAGTTAACCTGTTGCCAGAAGATTTCCAGCACATGAAGACCCTGCAGCGTCCCTGGAGGTGGAGAGACGTCTCTGAGGTCCCAGAGGCGATCGCTGAAGGTGAGGGGCTTCACACATTCACGTCACTCCCACCTCGTTGCCGGAGGACACAGGTACGGTGTTGTTCATCGTTCCCAGTGTGTCACAAATAGCGATGTGTGCTTCCTCAGGAACAACGAACAACCTGCGTCCTGAAAGAGCAACGATATTTTGAAAATGAACGACATGTCAACAATCAACGATTAGGTGAGTATTTCTGATCGGTAATGGTCGCTCGTAGGTGTCACACGCAACGACATCGCTAACGAGTCCGGATGTGCGTCACGAATTCCGTGACCCTAGCAATATGACGTTAGCGATGTCGCTGCATGTAAAGTGGCCTTTAGAGATGAAGGGAAGATTTGAGACAGGTGTGTAGTTAGCAGCGCAGTTTTGGAAGAGGTAATTTTTTTTTTTATAATGGAGCGTTTAAATGAAGAGGAAAGATGCCGGAAGAAAGAGAAAAGCATTCATTCTGTGTTGTCATGGAATTTTATATTATGTCTCTTTATTGTATAATTGTTGGTACTAACTCCTTGGACTGCACGTCAAGACTCTATAGTCTACATTTTCATGACAGTTGAAATTGATACTTTCTTGATTTTTGTTCTTATTTTTTCATTCTGGCACATCCAGTGTCTTAGGCCTGTGTTATTTGTTTTGCAATTCAAGAAATAAAGGTAAATTTATAAAAGAAAGAAAGAGCTTAAATGTTATAGTTAGGTGAGCAGTGATAGCTAGGAAAAGAGACTGAAGGAGATGTGAGGGAAGAGGGTCACTGGTGCAGGTTGTAGGGTGAGAACAAGCAAGCAGCCTGGCCACGTCTTCTTCCGTAAGGTGGAAGGTGAATCCAAGCTGTGAGAGGATTTGGGCAAACATTTGCTGACAGATTTGATCGATTTCTTTCTAAAAAAATAACTAGTCAGAACGTCAGCACTTAGGTTGGTGCCTGTACTTTAGGGCTCATGAGGGAGTAGAAAGTTTCGAAGAGTTGTTTTTGATTCTTGGCTAGTGATGTGATGAGGTTGCTGATGTAGACTTGTTTGCCCAGACGGAGGACAGAGTTATAAGCTTCGAGCATGAACTTAAGGCCGCTTTACACGCTGTGATATCGGTACAGATATCGCTAGCGTGGGTACCCGCCCCCATCTGTTGTGCGACATGCGCAAATCGCTGCCCATGCCACACAACATCGCTCAGACCCATGACACGTACTTACCTGCCCGGCGACGTCGCTGTGACCGGCGAACCTCCCCATTCGTTCAGCGCCACAGCGACGTCACAGCTGCGTCACTGAACCACCGTCCAATAGAAGCGGAGGGGCGGAGATGAGCGGGACGTAACATCCCTCCCACCTCCTTCCTTCCGCATAGCGGCCGGGAGGCAGGTAAGGAGAGCTTCCTCGTTCCTGCGGCATCACACGGAGCGATGTGTGCTGCCTCAGGAACGAGGACCAACTTCGTTACTGCTGCAGTAACGATAATTGAGAATGGACCCCCATGTCACCGATGAGCGATTTTGCACGTTTTTGCGATGATGCAAAATCGCTCATAGGTGTCACACACAACGGCATCGCTAAAGCGGCCGGATGTGCGTCACAAATTCCGTGACCCCAATGACTTCGCATTAGCGATGTCGTAGCATGTAAAGCCCCCTTTAGAGTGGATGACGTCTTCTGCTAAAACTGATCTGACATACCTAGAGCAATGACGGAGAATACGTGTCTGCCGTCGTCTCTGTCGGGTCTTTCTGCATGTTGCAGGTGCTGCTTCATCCAGGGCACTCTGCAATATATTATTATAATGTGATAATGCTGAATCTAAACAGAAGAGGGTGGAGACCAGTGCTATAGACGATTGTAGATTGTTCATAAGCCGCTGGAAATTGATGGCCAGGTGATTTCTGTATGTGTAATAAGTGGGGCGTCCTGAAAGGGCAGACAGTTCTAACATAGAAGGAAAGAAGGTTGTGGTCAGAGTGCGGGAAAGGGAGTTAGTAAAGTCATATACTGAGCAGAGTTGATAGAAGACCAGGTCAACAGTTTGCCATCATCATGAGTAGGAAAGTTTGTAAGTTGTGAAAGGGCAAAAGTGGAGGTGAGAGAAAGAAGATGAGTGGAAGATTCGGAGAGTGGATCATCAATAAGGATGTTATGTCCCCATTATGAAAATGGGAATGTCACAGAGTAGAAAGTGTGGAAGGCAGATGGCAAAGTGATCCAGGAACTGGTCGGTTGTCTGGAGGGTGATACACAACCACCACTCGCAAGGAAAAAGGCTGGAACAGCCTAGCGGTGCGGATTTTAAAGGATTGAAAGTTAGGGCCATGAGCATAGTTGCATTAATTGGCCCAAATTGTGCTCCCTCTGATGCTGCAGTAGCATTGTAGGATGTGTACCGCCCCGGGCTCAGATGCAACCAAGCCACGCGGATCCGGGCTCGCTGGTGGGTGGCTCGAGCGTCTCCAGACCCGGGGACCCTGTGGTCACTCCATTCTGAAAGGGGCTGGCATTTTGGGGGACGTAGGTTTACGGCCGGAGCCGTGGTTAAGTTCGTTATGGGGAGATAAGGTATGCACACCAGTGACTATGTAAGGGGAATACATGGAATAGCAGAAACTGCTGTGTGAATACTGACTTGAAAAATCCAATAGCTATATGTAAAGTGAAAATGTGAAAAATGGAATCTGCATTACTGCCATGAACATATGAATCAAGAGAAATTTAGCTACTGAATTGATCAATGCAATAGAGCCCCAACACTACGCCAAAGTATTTCTCTACGTTGGGGTCCCTAGCTTGTGTGTGTCCTCTCATGCAGTTAAAAAACTTACCGTGTATGGGAAGCTGAGACCCAGGCTATATATGCGTATGATATGGATTGGCAATAGGTGTGGTTGGGGAGGGTTCACAAACGAAAAACAACTAACAAATTAGGATAACGTTTGGAACACCATTCTAAGTCTGAACTGGGTGCAAAAAACCTAAAAAAACATCACTATGGGGAGATAAGGTATGCACACCAGTGACTATGTAAGGGGAATACATGGAATAGCAGAAACTGCTGTGTGAATACCGATTTGAAAAATCCAATAGCTATATGTAAAGTGAAAATGTGAAAAATGGAATCTGCATTACTGCCATGAACATATGAATCAAGAGAAATTTAGCTACTGAATTGATCAATGCAATAGAGCCCCAACACTACGCCAAAGTATTTCTCTACGTTGGGGTCCCTAGCTTGAGAGGACACACACAAGCTAGGGACCCCAACGTAGAGAAATACTTTGGCGTAGTGTTGGGGCTCTATTGCATTAATCAATTCAGTAGCTAAATTTCTCTTGATTCATATGTTCATGGCAGTCATGCAGATTCCATTTTTCACATTTTCACTTTACATATAGCTATTGGATTTTTCAAGTCAGTATTCACACAGCAGTTTCTGCTATTCCATGTATTCCCCTTACATAGTCACTGGTGTGCATACCTTATCTCCCCATAGTGATTTTTTTTAGGTTTTTTGCACCCAGTTCAGACTTAGAATGGTGTTCCAAACGTTATCCTTATTTGTTAGTTGTTTTTCGTTTGTGAACCCTCCCCAACCACACCTATTGCCAATCCATATCATACGCATATATAGCCTGGGTCTCAGCTTCCCATACACGGTAAGTTTTTTAACTGCATGAGAGGACACACACAAGCTAGGGACCCCAACGTAGAGAAATACTTTGGCGTAGTGTTGGGGCTCTATTGCATTGATGAATTCAGTAGCTAAATTTCTCTTGATTCATATGTTCATGGCAGTAATGCAGATTCCATTTTTCACATTTTCACTTTACATATAGCTATTGGATTTTTCAAGTCAGTATTCACACAGCAGTTTCTGCTATTCCATGTATTCCCCTTACATAGTCACTGGTGTGCATACCTTATCTCCCCATAGTGATGTTTTTTTAGGTTTTTTGCACCCAGTTCAGACTTAGAATGGTGTTCCAAACGTTATCCTTATTTGTTAGTTGTTTTTCGTTTGTGAACCCTCCCCAACCACACCTATTGCCAATCCATATCATACGCATATATAGCCTGGGTCTCAGCTTCCCATACACGGTAAGTTTTTTAACTGCATGAGAGGACACACACAAGCTAGGGACCCCAATGTAGAGAAATACTTTGGCGTAGTGTTGGGGCTCTATTGCTTTGATCAATTCAGTAGCTAAATTTCTCTCGATTCATATGTTCATGGCAGTAATGCAGATTCCATTTTTCACATTTTCACTTTACATATAGCTATTGGATTTTTCAAGTCAGTATTCACACAGCAGTTTCTGCTATTCCATGTATTCCCCTTACATAGTCACTGGTGTGCATACCTTATCTCCCCATAGTGATGTTTTTTTAGGTTTTTTGCACCCAGTTCAGACTTAGAATGGTGTTCCAAATGTTATCCTTATTTGTTAGTTGTTTTTCGTTTGTGAACCCTCCCCAACCACACCTATTGCCAATCCATATCATACGCATATATAGCCTGGGTCTCAGCTTCCCATACACGGTAAGTTTTTTAACTGCATGAGAGGACACACACAAGCTAGGGACCCCAACGTAGAGAAATACTTTGGCGTAGTGTTGGGGCTCTATTGCATTGATCAATTCAGTAGCTAAATTTCTCTTGATTCATATGTTCATGGCAGTAATGCAGATTCCATTTTTCACATTTTCACTTTACATATAGCTATTGGATTTTTCAAGTCAGTATTCACACAGCAGTTTCTGCTATTCCATGTATTCCCCTTACATAGTCACTGGTGTGCATACCTTATCTCCCCATAGTGATGTTTTTTTAGGTTTTTTGCACCCAGTTTAGACTTAGAATGGTGTTCCAAACGTTATCCTTATTTGGTGGTTAAGTTCGTGACTCCACCCACGAGTTGTGGTGAAGGTGGACACCACCGCTGCAGTTATGGGTCACCCGGGGGAGATGTTATGCAGCAAGTTGTTAACCCCTCTGTGGGCAGGGGTGGTGGCCCCGGGACCCGTTGGGGGTTGTTTGGCGGTGCAGGGAGGTACGCGGCCGGAGGGCACTGGTGTACTCATGATTAGAAACACACACAAGTCTCTGGTAAACCAAGGTGATGGTGGTCGGTGCCCGTAGCCGACTGCAGTCTGGTCCCGCGCCCAGTTGGTGGTCTCTGCCTTTCTCCTGCACCTCTTTTTAAGTGTTGATGGACTACCTGAACTTGCAATACAAGAGTCCGCTCCCCGGCTTGTGTATGTCGGTGGAGCCCTTTTGCCCGGGAAACGACCTATAGTCCTGGCCGCAATCAGTTAATTAACTCATTCCAGTAGCTTCTGGACCTTGTTTCAGGGTCTGAGTACCCCTTTTGTGCTCCGATTTCCAGTCGGCTCCCCGGGTCGGTACCGGCGGGCCACTATCCTGTCCCAGTCCACCACGGTTCCACCGAGCCGTCTTCCCGACTCCTGCAAGCAGAGGCCTCCGTATGCCTCCTAGCCAGAGGTACCAGGGCTCCTACCCTGGTACCTGTCAGTCAGTTACAGGCCTGTTACACAGGCCTGACTTCCTCCACTAAACTCTGAAACTGATCTACACTGAACTGAACTGTGTTTTCCTGCCTCAGGCTCTCTGAACTCCTTGGTGGGTGTGGCCAACCAGCAGGCTCCGCCCCCTGGTGTGTCCATCCAGCCCTAAGGGTGGTGACCAGGGTTTAAAGTGTTTGGCTGCTGACACCTTGTTAGGGACAGGTGTTGTGCGGGGCTCTAACTGTGACTACCTGGCTAGTGCAGGGCGTCACAAATACAGGGACATTAAAGCTGGCAAAATAGATGAGAATAGGACACACTGTGAGTTGCAACCGATGCGTGTATCGATAAATAAAACTGTATGGGTCAGGCTGCTCTCCGACAAAAAACGGGCAGCACCAGGACGTGTCGATCAGATGTGTGAATGTAGTCTAAGGTTAATTTGTTTAGAAACACAAATAAAGTTGATTCCAGAGATGATATTTCGTTTGAAAATATTTTTTTGTTATTCTTTTCTTGTGGGGATATCAAAAAAAGGCATGCGAAAATAAGTCCAACGTATCGACCAAAACCATCGGTCTTACAGGCACCTCTAGACACTGCGACCACGAGGAACAGGCACAAGGCCCCATGATCATCCTCAGGACCATATTCCAATAGTTTCACCCTCTGGGCTCTATAAGAGTGATGTGTATTAGGTATATGCGAGTGATCATTCTACGCGATACGCGCTATACTACAACCCCTTGAGTCCTTGAAAAAGACCGATGGTTTTGGTCGATACGTTGGACTTATTTTCGCATGCCTTTTTTTGATATCCCCACAAGAAAAGAATAATAAAAAAATATTTTCAAACGAAATATCATCTCTGGAATCAACTTTATTTGTGTGCCGGATTCTTTGCATCTACTGGACTTATATTTTCCGAGCACCTTAATTTTTTCCTCCCCCTTCAGTTGAGCCAGGCCTTTTCTACTAATTTGTTTAGAAAGTGAAAATATCTATTACATAATTCTCTGTGTTTAAAATTTCAAAAGTATTGGGTAAATAGGTAAAGTTATATAACTAGATTTGGCAGAACGACTTTCGTAGCCCAAGGGAATGCTGACAGTCCTGATGTGGATGGGTGTAATTATAAGCATTGATATATTTAATAATCATGTATAAAGTTAGACTAGACCATTTTAAAATGTGCCAAATGTATCATCTTTAGACATGTTTGTCTAACTTTACATCACCTTTTAGTTGCATTATTTTGGATGAGAATTCATGCAAAATTTACTCAACTGCAAAAAGCAACAAAAATACAAACAGTGTAGTGTGTAGGATGTACCACATTTTTTGTGCAATTACAGCGGTTGTCTGAAACTATTTATCATTTATACTATCCTAACTACCTGCCTGTTCTGTCCACGCCAATCTCCGCCAGCACAGAATAGTCACGTATCACTCCTGTCAGCGCTTCAGCTGCTTCACATCGACAGAGCAGCTGCTTCTCTTACACTCTGCTCTGTTGACTGGGTGTGACTGCTGACATCATGCTGATTGATGCCCCTCACCACCACTTAACTCATACTTCCCAACCGTCTCAGATTCTGCGGGACTGTCCCGATTTGAGGGCTCTCTCCCACAGTCCCACGGCTCACAGCTGATGTCCCAGCCCCTCCCCTCAGTGCAGTGAATAAATTAAATTAAATTCTCATCTGCTCTGGGTTACCGGGACAGCCGGGACTCGAACTCGTGAACTCATTATCAATAGGCAGCAGCTCTACCAAAGCTCTTGAAAAGCATAGGAAGATTTGGTAATCTTGACCTTTGTAGTGCAGTAGAGAAACCAGGAGCAGACTATTCAGCTATAAAGATGGATGGATGGATAGCTAGATACATGGATGGATGGATGGATAGATGGATGGATGGATGGATGGATGGATAGATACATGAATGGATGGATGGATGGATGGATGGATGGATAGATGGATGGATGGATACATGCATGGATGGATAGATACATGGATGGATGGATAGATACATGGATGGATGGATAGACAATGGATGGATGGATGGATGGATGGATGGATAGATGGATGGATAGATACATACATGGATGGATAGATACATACATGGATGGATAGATACATGGATGGATGGATAGATACATGGATAAATTGATAGATACATGGATAGATACATGGATACATTAATAGATGGATAGATACATGGATCGATACATGGATAGATGGATAGATAGATACATGTCAATCAGCATGAAGTCGGCTGTCATGCTCCTTTGACAGAGCAGCCCAAAAAAGGAAGAGCTGCTCTGTTGATGAGAAGTCACTGAATTCCTGGCAGGAGTAGTTCTTGGCCACTCTGTGCTGATAGAAATCAGCGCTCGACCCGAAAGGTGGGTAGTTAGCAACTACCAGTCTGTTTGTTTTTAGGCCCATAGTAAAAAAAATCCTGATAAAGCCCTTTAAGTTGTAATTCTGGCACATTTAGTTTAGTTGATTACCCCCTGTATGATATTTTGTCATTAAAATGTGTACTCCTAGCTCATAAACTGATGACCTATCATCAACAGAGGACATAACTTTATAATCGATTGAAGTTCAGTTTCTAGGACTACAGCAGTCCTGAGAATGAAGGGGCCACAATGTTGATTCAGCCCTTTGAACCCCTTTCATTTTTCAAGCACAGCATTGCGTGGCGCCCCTGACCTGGTCAGGCACCACTGAGTACTGCACCCATGTTGTGGGCAGTACAATACAGGTAATCCAGAAGGCTGACCAGGGTGTGGTTACACAGGCACATAGTAACCAGGTCTCCCAGATTGACCTTTTGAAGGGAGGCAGGCACAGACGGGAGGAAGTAGTGAGTCAGTCTGAAGTGAAGCTCAGGCAGAGCAGTCGTAAGGAGCAGACCTGGAGGCTGTCACTAGTCAGACACCGCAGAAGCAGTGGTTAGTGACAGAGGAGAACGGTCACCTTGTAGTGCCACCCAAAATCCACCCAAAGCTGGAGTGCAAAGGGGTGGCTGAGTACGGGGACTGCTAGGAGAGGACCAGGCCACACGGGGTTACAGGTCCCCAGCGCAGGGTCCCATTCAGTTGGCCTGCCAAACCTGCAGGTGGGGGTACTTCATACCCTCCACCATAACACCACAGAGTACGGAGCCACATAGCAACAAGAGGGCCCATAGTTCACAAGAGGCAAGCAGCCGGAGTGACCTGGTCCAGGCTACAAGCAGATGGGCCGAAAAAGGGGAGAACAGGCAGAAGCAACTTCCCTGGGTAACCCCGTAGGACTACAAGTCTGGGTCACCACAAAAACACGAGGGCTAGGAAGGCGAGTCAGTAGCCACCCTCACAAGTCAGCCTGAAGGAATTCCTGGTTCCACCTGTCTATCACAGCTTCGCCGGGTTACTCACCCGTACCACCTGAAAGTGAGTAAAAACCCTGAAAGACATTCTTGCTGTACGTGTGAGTCAGTCTGCGACCTGTGGTTCCACACACCCAAACTGGGCCCTGGGGCCAGCCTCACTCTCAGGAGGCCACCACATCTAACTGCATTCAACATCAGCCCCAGGCGTCCCCTAATCTGTAGTGGCGGTCGCCCTGATTGCAATACCGAGAGTGGCATCACGAATAGAGTTGAGCGCGGTTCGCGGTTCGAGGTTCTCCAGTTCGAGGCTTGAGTGATTTTGGGGACTGTTCTAGATCGAACTAGAACTCGAGCTTTTTGCAAAAGCTCGATAGTTCTAGATACGTTCGAGAACGGTTCTAGCAGCAAAAAAAACAGCTAATTCCTAGCTGGCTTTCCGCTGTAATAGTGTAAGTCACTCTGTGACTCACACTATTATAACATTTCAGTGTATAGTGTGCGGGAACAGCGCATTCAGATCACTGCTGTATGGATAATGGCGATCGCCATTTTTTTTTTTTTTTCCTTGTCTTCCTTCCCTAAGCGCGCGCGTGTAGTGGGGAGGGCCAGCATGTCAGCCAATACCAGACACACACACACAGCTAAGTGGACTTTTAGCCAGAGAAGCAACGGCATGTGTGATAGGATGTCCATGTCACATGTCCCTGCATTATAAAAACGGACATTTTCCTCCAGCACGCCATTATCTGCCTTCTGCGTCCTTGGTGTCAGACATCACTGGCGCAGCTCCTATCGCCAATACTGCTGTATACGCTCCATACACAGCGCTGGACAGCTTAGGGAGAGCACTTTCTATCAGTCCTTTTAAGGGCTCATACCGGCAGGGTCAGAGCCATAGGTGACAGGTCCTGAAAACAGAGACAGCGTCTGTGTAGCTAAGGTCAGGGATTTCCTCACTGCATTTCCCCATTAGCAGGGAATAGAAAGGCAGGCTTCCTTTCCTCTACCCAGAGACCCACAACCCTGGCACTGTACCCTCCTGCCCTTTGCACACTCCAACTCATTGTTACTAAGCCATTATACTAGCAAACACTGAGTGTACCTAGTGGCATCCTTAACGTGGCTGTTGGACTGCTGTATTGCCCCAGTAGTGCAAAGATATTTGCAGCACGTCTGCCTGCATTGCACACTCAAACTCATTGTAGCTAAGCCATTATACTAGCAAACACTGAGTGTACCTAGTGGCATCCTAAATGTGGCTGTTGGACTTCTGTATTGTCCCACTAGTGCAAAGATATTTGCAGCACCTCTGCCTGCATTGCACACTCAAACTCATTGTAGCTAAGCCATTATACTAGCAAACACTGAGTGTACCTAGTGGCATCCTAAACGTGGCTATTGGACTTCTGTATAGTCCCACTAGTGCACAGATATTTGCAGCACGTTTGCCTGCATTGCACACTCAAACTCATTGTTACTTACTAAGACGTTATAATACCAAAAATTGAGTAAACTTAGTGGCATACAAGAAGTGGCTGTTGTACTCCATTAGTGCCCCACTGGTGCCAAGCTATTTCTAGCACCTCTGCATGACACCCTCCTGCTCTGTTTTTAATAAGCTATAATGATAGCAAAAAATACTGCCATTTAGTGGCATACAAAAAGTGGCTTTTGGACTCCTTTATTGTGCCACTGGTGCCAAGCAATCTCAAGCACCTCTGCATTCTACCCTCATGCACATTTAGCTATGCTAATTTTATAGCAAACTCAGGGAATTCGTTGCTGCATTTGATCATTAGGAGGGATAGAAGTGAGGCTTCCTTTACTGTCCTGGTACCCACAGAACACGGCCACTGTACCCATCTGTCCACTTTTGCCACGCTATTTAATTTGCCCAAAGAGCTGACTCTTTTTCTGCCATCCTAAAATTGTATGTAATACTAAGTTAGTGTTCCTTTGCTGCCAAGCAAGGTACAACACATGTGCATTCTACACTCCTTTCCATTTCTGGAATGCAATTATTAACTGCAGGTAGTCCAGCCAATCTGTGACGAAGGTGCAGGCGTGGATATAATGTAGCCTGCATCCAATGATGGTTCTCTCGATGTCTGACAGCTCAACAATACCTTCTGTTTCCACTTCCAAAACAAGTGATGACCTGCCAATCACACTCCCTGTTGCGGGTAAAGGAGTGGAAGTTCAGTGTGAAAAACCATGTGTGACTGCTGTCCCCACAGTCACAGAGGATGAAGAGCACGCAGATGCACTTGATGGGGCAGTGGGGCAGGCGGTGGTTGCACAGGCACGCTAGGCCGCATTGTAGCACAGTGAAATTCACATTGCGACTTATGCTTCATTTTAAGTTGTGTACAGGGTGGGCTCCCCAGTATGCAGCAAAACCAGGCAACAGGAAAAGGACTCTAGGCAGTTGGGTTGATAAATGATTGTTTAACTTTACCAAAACAAACAATAAGAACCATGCATACAATTTAAATAATTGAACAATCTATTCTGTTGCCTACTACCTGCTAATCCCTCTTTGTAGCAGGAATTGTGTGTTTGTGCGTGTGTGTGGGTGTGTGTGTTTGAACACGACTTACCAGTGGCGCATCACAAGAGCTTCCAAGTTATCTACCTAAACATAGTCAAAACACATTACCCCCCTGAATACCCAAGTTAGCTGAAGCCTCACAGATAATGCAGATGATAACAGTGTGAATGCAAACCACACAGCTCTGCAACACAGTCATGGAAATCTTGAAAAGCAACAGTCAATGCAAACATGTGTTGCTGTCCCTCTATGATTTAAACTGTACGTGACAATTTGACAGTGCAGAGGCAGCAAGTCTTATTGTCTATATAGTCGGCCTACCCAGAACAGATATGTGTTTTGCTAATAAAACAAAGTGTTACGTGCCCGCATTATTGTCTGGGCACAGCCTACCGTACCCGGGTACTCTGATGTCCAGTTGCCAGAAATACAGACTTTACACTCCTCTCACGGTAAACAGTATAGACAGCACTGTAAGAATGTTGGTCTGTGGCACAGGATGCTGCTCACTGGCATTACGGGGCTCATCATCAAAGTACAACATGACTCCCCTCACAATTGAACGAAGTGTTTCCGCGGTGGCTCCTTGCTGTAACACACACCTTTAGCTTTTCCTTCTGTTCATAGACAGCATCTCCAAGTCCACATCCGAAGAGCAATTTGATATTGCTATAGTGACCAAACAAAGGCAGATCCAAAAAAACAGCAGCCCCTTGTGTGTAGTCTGCAACAATGCATGCAATGGCAAATAAGCATGTTGCATTGACAGTGGCTAAAGCTGAGCAATACACCTTCACGCTATCAATTCATATCCATGTGATACTTCATGGAGAAAGTACTCAAAAGTGTGAGTTTTTGCCTTCTACTTACAGATTGTTGACAAATCTTACAGATTCCATGACTTGGGTGATCCTTTGCGATGTCCAAAAATTCACAGGCTAGGCAAGGCTTACAGCCCATGCGACCTGCATAGCCAACACGACTTCTGCTCAGAGTCAAAGTTGTGGTCCAGGATTCAGTTGTTGACATGCTTCCAGTACTTTGTCTCTGGCCAGGAAGACGCAACGTAACCTCGTCGTCAGTAGCATCCAACTCCACCTCCTCTGCTGACCTCATCGACTGGCTGACTTTGGTTTGACAGTAAGGCGGGCTTTGCACACTGCGACATCGCAGGCCGATGCTGCGATGCCGAGTGCGATAGTGCCCGCCCCCGTCGCAGCAGCGATATGTGGTGATAGCTGGCGTAGCGAAAGTTATCGCTACGCCAGCTTCACACACACACTCACCTGCCGTGCGACGTCCCTGTGGCCGGCGGCCCGCCTCCTTGTTAAGGGGGCGGGTCGTGCGGCGTCACTGTGACGTCACACGGCAGGCGGCCAATCGGAGCGGAGGGGCGGAGATGAGCAGGATGTAAACATCCTGCCCATCTCTTTCCTTCCGCATATCCTACGGAAGCCGCAGTGAGGCCGGTAGGAGATGTTCCTCGCTCCTGCGGCTTCACACACAGCGATGTGTGCTGCCGCAGGAGCGAGGAACAACATCGGACCGTCGCGTCAGCGTAATCATGGATTACGCCGACGCTGCACCGATGATACGATAACGACGCTTTTGCGCTCGTTAATCGTATCATCTAGGCTTTACACACTGCGATGTCGCATGCGATGCCGGAAGTGCGTCATTTTCAATTTGACCCCACCGACATCGCACCTGCGATGTCGCAGTGTGCAAAGCCCGCCTAAGTGTGGTCTCCAACCTCATCAATAACCCTGTGTGTTTTCATTCCCCTCGTCCTGAGTCCTCCGAGACAACCTCTTCCTGCCCTGACCGAATAGTAAAGTTGTCATTCCAATCAGGTATCTGTGCTCCTCATCATGTTCCCCATTGTCTCCACCAGGAGGATTTACTTTTTGGAAATGAGGGTGTAGATTAGGCTCAGCACCTTCTTCATCGGGGCCTGGATCCCACTCACAAAGCTTCTGGCCATCTGCGCAGATCATTTCCCCTGTCTCATGGAACTCGCTACCTCAACACGTCAGATTATCTGCTACACCCGCAAGCTTCAAACTGAATCTGAAAACTCATCTGTTCAGAAATGACTATAACCTTCAATGACACCACCACCATACGTACTTGAGGCTCAACCTACACCACTCCTACTGTCTCCTCCCAAAAATCCTTTAGAATGTAATCCCGCAAGGGCAGGGCCCTCTTCCCTCTGTACCAGTCTGTCTATAGTTTCTTGTATATGTATTCTGTATGTAACCCCCTTCTCATGTACAGCATCATGGAATCAATGGTGCTCTATAAATCAATAATAATAAAAATAATAATAACTTCCTTGTCTGTACTCATTGCAGCTTTGGAGCAGAGCTCTGATTCCCAGGCTATAGTGCAACTGAACAGCTATGCAAACTCAACAATCTCTGTTACCCCATACTCAGCAGGGCTGGTGGAAACTTGAGAGCTGCTAGGAAGCAAGTGCGATTGGATTGACACCACAGAGGAATGGAGTATTTGGGATCTTGAAATTGGGGTGGAGGAGAGGCCACTTTATGGAGCACTTCAGATCCATTGAAGCAGCTGCTGTTTTGGCCTCATCTACATTTGTTAGCGATGGTTGTGTCCGTGAAAAAAAGGATCATATCAGATTATCCATGGGAAGAAGTACACCTGTTCTTTTGGATGGTATTTGTTGTTACAAAACCTGTAACCTGAAGCCTGCTGCGGTTTCATTTGCACCCAGGCGTCAGCCGCCATTTAGGGCTGTGCCTTGGGTTGTCCAGCTGGCTGCTTTCTCCTCCACGTCTAATTGTGGAGAGGCAGCTAGTGCGCATGCGTGTGCCGATTTACCCCAGCCGCAGCCTAACTACAGTGTTTCGCCTAGTGAGTATGCTCAGCCTGACTGTGCCATTGCTGAGGCTAAGTCTTCATTTCGGGATACAGCGCATGCTCCCACACTTAGTGCGAAAAGCCTCTTTGCACATTGTACTTGCACTCCGTGCCGGGTCTAGGTTCTGTGTTGTGCCTAGACACCATAAAGCTGATAGTCTTTTTTCAGACACTGTATTTCATGCTACTGAGCATGCTCAGGCACTTACTGCATCAGAGACTATGTCCGGTAATGAACTCTTTGGCCCTGCCCCTGATGTGGGGGTCCCATATAGACCACAGGGCATCAGGTGTCCTGACGATGTGGCCAGGCCACTCCCAAATGGCTTGCAGAGGCCCGCCCCTATGACTTGTCACCGCATTATTGATGGTCAGACGATGACTGGTGAGGTGTTTGGGTCATGGCAGCCATGAGGTCATCATTGAAGTTGCGGTTCCAAATAGGACGCTAGTTATGCCACTCATGACGTGTCACTCTGCTTTTGTCTCCAGGAGGTGCATTGTGGTTCACCCTGGTTTGGGGCGGACCCAGGTTATAAAAGGGGCTGGAGCCAACAAGGAGGTGCGCAGTCTTCTATTATGCTCCGAAAGAGCACACCTCCATGTGTTGAACCCATTGCGGCTTTAGGCCAGAGGTAGGCAGGGATAGGGTGTCGATGCAGGCCACCACCACAGTTGGTAACGCAGAACGGTTAAGACCAGCTCCTGTCCTACCAGTCCTGCTTGTGCAGTCCAGTGGCATTAACAGGCCTGCTGCTGCTGATGCACCTGCTGTTCACAGGTGTGGCCCCAATGCACACGGTCAGCGTACTCAATGGCCCCTGTGATGTTAACAGGGAGTTCCTGGGCTGGGTGGGCATGTGGACCCTGTGACGCTAACAGGGCTCCCAGTCTCCAGATCCGAATGGCGTCTAACTCGGTTCAGGCTACTATTAGTTTCATAGCCACACATCTCTGTATCCTCCACCTAACCTTCCAGTTGCCAACTTCTCCTTTTCCATCTGGGAGCACGGTAGACATTGACTGCTGATGGGGATATATACCTTTCTCTTTCTTTTCTTAATAATTTTCGGTATATAGCGGTAACATAGTATATACCACCTTATCCAAATCTGCCAGTCCCACTGTAACAGATGGTGTTTCTTCAGCAAATGTTACTGTTGCTTAACCACCAAATCCATGGACAAAAACTTTTTTCCCCTTTCCAACACACCTGTTCCCCTTTCCACCAGCATCTGTCCTTTTTCAACTCATTTTGGTATATGACCAAAAGTGCAACTCTGCAGGGACACCGTACTCAACGCCATCTCAGCACAGCAGCCAGCCCTCGGTCCCTCAGATGTGGACAAGTAAAAGACCATTTCCTCCTATCCATGACAAAGCGTTGAGATTCACTCTGTGCAGCACTGGTGTTTAGTGGAAAAGCAGATCTAAGATTGCGTACCACCTTCTGCAGATACTCCTGTATACGTGCGTCCATTTCTATGGCAGGAATTATTTTGCCAAATTTTGTCTTGTACCGGGGATCTAACAGTGTGGCAACCCAGTAGTCAGGATTACTTTGAATTCGTACAATCCGAGGGTCATGTTGTAGGTAGTGCAGCAAGAAGGCGCTCATGTGTCTTGTGCATCCAGGAGGACCAAGTCCTTGGTGTGTTGGTGGCAGAGAGGTGAGTATCGTGCCTCCTTCCTCTGCCCTCTCCACCCAACCTCGCACAACCGAAATGTGAGCAAGCTCTCACTCATCTGCTGAGTCTTCCATGCCCATCGCCAGTTCGTCCTCCATTTCTTCATGGGCTCCTGCACCTTCCTCAACACTTTTTGCTGATACTATGCGCCCTTCTTAATCCCTCTCCCTCATCATGACTGCCGACTAGGTGCCGCTGACCATCTGGACCTCGTAGATCTTGTTATCCCTTCCGCATATGACTCCTCCTGTACTTCCTCCCCTTCCTCTTGTCCCAACACCTGACTCCAAATAATAATTACAGTGTGCTCCATCATGTAGATGACCAGAATTGTCACGCTGAGAATGGCATCGCCAGTGCTAAACATCTTCGTCGACATTTGTAAACTGTGTAGAAGGGTGCATAGGTCCTTGATCTGACACCACTCCAGCAGCGTGATCTGCACCACCTCTGGATCAAGTTATCCCAGGCTAAATGTCATAACGTATTGCAGCAGGGTTCGGCGGTGCTGCCACAAACGCTGCAACATGTGCAGATTCAAATTCCTGCATGTCGGCACATCGCATTTTAGGTGTTTAACCACCAGACCTAAAGACGTCTGTAGCGACGAAAGTTGTTGAGCTGCTGTGTGCGCACGATGAAAGTGAGCACATAGCGATCGTGCCCGCTGCACAAGGCCATGTAGGCCGGGATGGTGTTTTAAAAATTGCTGGAGAATTAGGTTCAACACGTGAGCCATACAAGGCACGTGTGTCACATTGCCCTGACGATGGCCCGCAGCCAGGTTTGCATCATTGCCGCACACGGCTGTTAAGTCACCAACGGAGTCCGCTCCATCAATTTGTACTCCGGTCGCCAGGTGACAACGTGTTCCTTTCATGCATAGTGCTGATGATGGGAGAGGAGTCGATGCCAGCGGCGCAGGTGGACGCAGGTTATGCTCACCCACTGTGCTGCATTACCTTGACAGATGCAGAATCTCTGGCTGAATGTAGCTGGTGGGTATCTCACAGATGAAGTACCATCATTCAGCTACAACCAATGGGAAGACACCACACCCTTTTTTATGCCCATCCTGTCTGCAGACCACTGCCAGACATAGCTATGAACCTCTGGTTACTTTTACCCCCAGTTCAGTTTTATGATTTTGTGTGCTTGTTACCTGACTACTTTTCCTGCTTGCTGTTTATGTACCTTGTTGGCCGATCCGCATTTAACCTCTGCTTGTTTTCTGATTAAGTCCTGGCCGTCCCATTCTGTTCCTGTTCCTCAATTAATGTTTTGACCCTGCCTGACTACTATTCTCTGGAACTGCAGCCTTCCACAGGTATTGATCACCTTGGGCCCTGTGTAATTCCTAATCCCTGTATAGGGGTTAAAGGGTTTCAGGGTTCTAGGGGTCCTGCTTGGTGAGTGGCTTCTGTCGCGGGCGGGGAGGAGGGTGTCAGCACACTACGCTCACCCCTTCTGCTCGGGTCCGGCGGCCGCTGCTCAGTGGTGGCTCGAGCTGTGGGCCGGATCCCGGGGGTTTCTCGAGCGGCACTCCTCGCCCGTGAGTGAAAGGGGTTTGTTGGGTGTGGGGATTGTTTATAGTCCGTGACGCCACCCACGGTTGTGGTGATTTCACCACCGCTGCTCAATACGGGGATCCCGGGGATGGTGATGCGGAGCAGCCAGGTGTTGTGTTGCCCCTCCGTGGGTAGGGGTTGGTGATCCCGGGGCCCGGTGATGGCTTGGGAGGTGCAGGGCCTGGTGGGCGCAGAGACGCGGGGGCAGCGCTGTGCCTTGCGGCACTGTGGTACTCACTCAGCCTGAGACGTTGACACAGTTTTTACGGTAAACCAGACGGCTGGTAAGACGGTCCCACGGACGGCTGCACTTGCTCTCCCGGTAGATGACGGTGATGTCCCTCTTCCTTGCACCTTTGTGTACTTGTTGGTTGCGATGGGTCCCCACCGGTAACCCGCTCCCCGGCTTCAAGCTGGGCCGGAGGAGCTCCACTCTTTGCCCGCAGGCGCTGGCCCTAAGAAACTGGTGCCTTGGCGGTGGCGGTGTCTCTCTTACACTGGCTGGGCTGTTGCCTTCAATCGGGACTTGGTTGTTGGGGGATCTACGTCCCCTTCACTGACGGATTCGGCAAATTATGGCGACTCCAAGCCTTGCCGGGGTCCGAGAGGCCCCTGCCCTGGTGCTGACTGTCCTTCGTAACACTGCTCCAGACCACCGGGCACACAGCCTACGGGGTCCTTCCAGGAACTTCCAAACGGTCCCCCTTCAGACAGTCACCGCCGTTGCTAACCTTTCTGACCTGCCCTGCACTCAGCTGGACTCTTCAGGCTTTGCACACTCTTTCTGTTCTGTCACCACTCTTGCTTTCCTCCTTTACCACCTTACTCCGCTTCTACTTTCACTTCCTTAGCTCATCTTAGCTCTTTACTCCTTCACTCCCCTAACTGTTCTGCCTGGTACTTCCCGCCTCCAGAGCGGTGTTCTCCTCGGTGGGCGGAGCCAACCGCCTGGCCCACCCCCTGGTGTGAATCATCAGTCTCTGGAGGAAGGCAACAAGGATTTTTGGTTAGCTTAGATGTTCCTACCTGGGATGTAGGGTGGGGTGGTGTGTGACCTGTGTCCCCTGGCTTGCCCAGGGCGACACACTTCCCTCTAGCCTATCATTTACAGCCCATCTGAGTGTGTGGATCAAGGAAGGCGTTACACCGTGCTCTCTGCAGAAGGCCATGTGGGCCAGGATAGTGCTTTAAAAATTGCTGGACAACCAGGTTCAACACGTGAGCCACACAAGGCACGTGTGTCACATTGTCACAGCGAAGGGCCGCACCCATGTTTGCATCATTGTCGCACCCGGCCTTCCCTGGCTGCTGGTTGAGTGGAGACAGCCATTGATTAAACTTGGTCTCCAGAGCTAACTGTCCACAACTTCTCAGCGGTGTGACTCACATTTCCCATACATTTCAAAGTAAACCTTTGACCGCCTGATGGCATTGAGCTCTGCTGCCAGCATAGTAAGAAGGTGTGTGGTATTCCTTGTGCGCAGTTACAAGGAAGGGTGGCCTGACCACACAGGGTTTGGGCCAAGGTGGAGGACCCACACGAGGTTGAAGAGGCAGAAGCAGTGTATTAACTTCTACATACAGAAGAAGGATTGACACAACTCGTGGGGACGGCAAGACTTGTACAGCAGACCCTTCTCCATCTCTCCCCACAGTAACCCATTGCCCAGTCAGCGACATGTAACGCCCCTGTCCATGCTTACTGGGCCAATTATCTTTGGTGAAATGCACCCTGTCACACAGAGTTTCTCAAGGAATCAGTGATGTTTAGTGCGACATGCTGGTGTAGCGCGTGCACGCCTTTGTTGGAGAAGGAGTGGCGCCTGGGCATCGGCTCTTGGGGCACTGCGATGGGCATAAGGTCTCGAAAATCCTCGGTTAAAAAGGTTGGAAAGGCAGCATTTTGGTAGCCAACAGTTTCCAGATGCTGAAAGTCAACCTCTAAGCCATGTCATGCCCTTCTAAAAGCATGTAAAACACAGCGAGGGGACTCCAACCACAGTCTCCCTCATTTCCACTAACTGGGCCACACACACCCCACTTGACTGGCATCAGTTGACCCCCATTTTCAAGCTTACAAAGATGCTTTGCATGAAGCACTATCAAAAATACGCGTGCCTTTCGCCTCCCCTGGATGACCCAGGGGAACAAAAGTCCTCTGAGAGCCATGACTTGTTCATCTTGGTTCTTTTTTCAAAAGCGAGTGAACTCCAACCACAGTCTCCCTCGTTTCCACTAACTGGGCCACACACACCCCACTTGACTGGCATCAGTTGACCCCCATTTTCAAGCTTACAAAGATGCTTTGCATGAAGCACTATCAAAAATACGCGTGCCTTTCGCCTCCCTTGGATGACCCAGGGGAACAAAAGTCCTCTGAGAGCCATGACTTGTTCATCTTGGTTCTTTTTTCAAAAGCGAGGGGACTCCAACCACAGTCTCCCTCGTTTCCACTAACTGGGCCACACACACCCCACTTGACTGGCATCAGTTGACCCCCATTTTCAAGCTTACAAAGATGCTTTGCATGAAGCACTCTCAAAAATACGCGTGCCTTTCGCCTCCCCTGGATGACCCAGGGGAAGAAAAGTCCTCTGAGAGCCATGACTTGTTCATCTTGGTTCTTTTTTCAAAAGCGAGGGGACTCCAACCACAGTCTCCCTCGTTTGCACTAACTGGGCCACACACACCCCACTTGACTGGCATCAGTTGACCCCCATTTTCAAGCTTACAAAGATGCTTTGCATGAAGCACTATCAAAAATACGCGTGCCTTTCGCCTCCCCTGGATGACCCAGGGGAAGAAAAGTCCTCTGAGAGCCATGACTTGTTCATCTTGGTTCTTTTTTCAAAAGCGAGGGGACTCCAACCACAGTCTCCCTCGTTTCCACTAACTGGGCCACACACACCCCACTTGACTGGCATCAGTTGACCCCCATTTTCAAGCTTACAAAGATGCTTTGCATGAAGCACTATCAAAAATACGCGTGCCTTTCGCCTCCCCTGGATGACCCAGGGGAAGAAAAGTCCTCTGAGAGCCATGTCCACATTGTCAGTGGACAGACACGTGTGCTTATCTGCCAGCAGACCCCCAGCAGCACTGAAGACAGGTTCCGAGAGAACGCTGGCTGCAGGACACGACAAGATCCCCAAGGCGTACGTGGCAAGTTCAGGCAATTTATCCAGATTGGAAGCCTAAAATGAGCAGGGCTCAAGTTGCACAGTAATGGCATCGACGTTTCCTTGCATATACTAATATATCTGTGTGTCCTCCTCTTTTTCCTTGTCCTGCTCTTTTGTTTTCGCATGAGTATATGTCCTTGTCACTTTCCCATATGTTTGTGTTGTATTGTGAGTTGTTTGTCACCTTTTGGACACCTTTGAGGGTGTTTTCTAGGTGTTTTTATGTGTTTGTGAATGCCTGCCATTGTTTCCTATGCGGTTCGAGTTCGGTTCGTCGAACGTTCGACGAACCGAACTGGAACGGGACCTCCGTTCGACGAACCGACCTCGAGCCGAACCGGGACCGGTTCGCTCATCTCTAATCACGAATCCAACAGAAATCAACCTACCTGTGACCAGAAGATCTCCAAGCCTGTGGCGACCCTGCGACGACCTGCACCTGAAGGTAATGCGTGGGGCGGCACATGTTGCTCTCAGTTTACGCAGCTATGCAGAGAACTACAGCAGACCTAATCAACTGAACAAAAAAATTGCAACAATCACTGCACAGGAATTGGCCTGCACAGGCAAAGCCCAAGGAGGGTGAATCTTTATTCACCTCCCACATTTTTATTTTGTCAATAAAACTTCTCTAATTGTAAAAATGAAGAATTAGAGAGTGCTGTATTCTTGAACTTATTCGCTCTTCATTTGCACCTCCATAACTGCTTACTCTATATTATATCTAAAATGACCCATTATTACACAGTTGGAGGGGAAGGGCACAGAGATCAGATTCTTGGTGGTTATAAAATATTTGCATACACTACTGATTATTATTCTTATTATTTATTTATAGAGCACCATTAACTCCATGGTGCTGTACATGAGAAGGGGGTTACATACAAAATACAAAATACATATACAAATTACAGTAGACAGACTAGTACAGAGGGAAGAGGGCCCTACCCTTGCGGGCTTACATTCTATAGGATTATAGGGAGGAGACAGTGTATATATATATATATATATATATATATATATATATATATATATATATATACAGATATAATATCATCACTATGGATGAGCAAACCAGAACGGTAAAGTTTGGGGCTTCATACCAGACACTGAGTATCCAGGTTTCGGACTCAAACATACCCTATTAAAAAAAAAACTCACTGTCCGAGTTTGGAGTTTGGGTAATGTTGGTATGCTAATGTGCTAATGTGGCGCCCTGGACAAGCCAGGATGTCACAGAACAACACCTACACACCCCACACTCCCGGTCAGGCACACCTAAGTCAGACAAAAACCCTTGTTGCCTCCCTCCAGGGGCTGATGTCCACACCAGGGGGTGGGCCAGGCGGTTGGCCCCGCCCACCGAGGAGCTCACAGTCCTGGAGGCGGGAAAAGTAAGGAGTTCTGTTTTGGAAGTGAAAGTGAGAGGAAGGAAAGTAGCAGTTGAGCAGACAGAAAGTGGTCCGGGTGTGTGGCCCGGATGGATTAGCAAGGTTGGCAGACGGTGGTGACCGTCTGCAGGAGTGGCCTATTGGAGCTAGCCGTAAGGACCGTGGATGGGCGGTGGCCCGGCGGTACCGGACCGGTACGCAAAGAGAAGCCAGCACCATCCGGCAGGGGCTTACGGACCCCGGCAAGGCTAGGAGTCACCGTGAATTTGCCAAATCCGTTAGCGAAGGGAACCTCCTGGGTTTCCCAGCAGCCAAGTCCTGTCAGAAGGCAACAGTTCAACCGAGAGAGGGAAACACAGTCACCGCCAAGGCTAAAGTTCCCAGGGCCGCCCGCGACAACTTGGCGTCACGAACAGGATCTTACCGCTCTGCCGTCTGGTAGAGGTGCGCCTTGTAACTGCCGGAGGTGTCCGGCCGGAAAAATTGAGAAGCCACTATCTTGGGCGCGAAAAACTCCCGCTCGAGCGTCTCCTCGAGTAGTGGAGGCGCGAAGGCCAAAACCCCGCCCCTGTAGAGGAGGAGCCGGAAAGAGACTAAGGGGGACTGATGGCGTCTGGCCCCATGTAGCCCGCGGCTATAAAAGCAGGGACGCCAGGACCCTGCGGCCATCTTGTTGCTGGTTCCTGGAAGAGGCCATGAGGCCAGAGCCATGTTTATGCTGTTCCGCAGCACCATAGCCCCCGCGCCTGGAACCGCGGCGTGGGTGGAGATCCGGACCGCGCAGCTCCAACAACGGCTGCAGGTCAAGATGCAGCTCCTCCTGGAGGATTGGGAGGCCGACATGGCGGAGGTTGTAGCGACCGTGCAGAGACGCGAGGAAGAGGGAGCTTCGGAAGGGAGGGTGAGTGACCCATGCCCCTGTGCCCCTAGTGGGTCGGTCATCGCGGCCGAGGGACCCGGTCCACACCAGCTCGCCCAGCTACCTCCCCCGCTACCCGTATTGGCCGCCGCGCCCCTGCCACTAGGCCCGCTACCCCCGCAACCGGTAGCGGTACCCCTCATGTCCGCCCAGGCGGATCGGCCTGTAGCCGGAGCCCGTGACTGACCAGAATTGCTACCCTGGAAGGTGCCGAAGCCCGAACCGGAGGCATCTGCGGAGACTTCCCCCGAGCCGGAGCTGACAGACCGCTCCGTGCAGGAGGCCCGGCGGAAAAGGACCCCTGTGCCCATCCCCCACACCTCGGCTGAGGTTGCGCCGGGTTGCCGCTGCAAGGCAGCACCCCAAGCCAAGTCACCGCGGGACCTTTCACCCAGATCACCAGTGGTGGGCAGTGTCCAGAAGGTCTCGCGGGGCCCGACCCGTGCGCCGGAGCTCGCAGCAGCCCCGTATTGGGACAGGGAGGTGACACCGCTGGGCCTGGAGATCACGGAAAGGGAGAGGAAGAAGGCGGAGTTGGTGGCCCGCACGATCCGGGAAAAAGAGAGCCTCCGCCAAGTGACCTTCCGAGTCCGGGGCCCCTGTATGAAGGGCAGGTAAGGCGGTTTGATGTCCGCCGGGGCTATGGCTTTATATATGAGCCGGGCCTGGAGGCCGAAGTCTTTATAGCCCTGCGGAATGTTAATGCCCACCTGCCGGAGGAGCACCCAGGCCGCAACCTGATGCCAGGAGACCTGGTGCAATACACCCGGCACTGCGGGGAGAGGGGGTGGTTTGCGTTAGACGCAAAGCTGAGGGGCAGCCAAGAGGCCCGAGTGTGTACCGCGCGCCCTCCCCCGACAGACGCCGAAGAATCCGAGTGATGGCAGCGGAGTACCGTTGCAATTGTCCCCGTTGGGACCACCGGTGTGCTGTTTAAAGTTTCTTTGAATGATAAGAAAGAATTAACCGAGATGTCACCTGATTGAAGCCTTGATTAGCACCGGTCGTTGCCGGCAACTGGTCCCCGTTGGGACCCCTCACAAACCAATGCGTAGGAACTACTACGGACAAGCCCGAGAACTAGCAGGGCAACCACGAACTTGTGGTTTGTAAATAAAAATATGTTTTAAGGCTTTACCGTTAGCGAAGGGAACCTCCTGGGTTTCCCAGCAGCCAAGTCCCGTCAGAAGGCAACAGTCCAACCGAGAGAGGGAAACACAGTCACCGCCAAGGCTAAAGTTCCCAGGGCCAGAGCCTGCGGGCAAAAGGGGCTCCTTCAGCACCCATCCAAGCTGGGGAGCGGGTTACCGGTGGGAACCCATTGGAACCGTACACGTTACACAGGTTCAGGGAAAGGCAGTCACCATCAACCTGCCGGGAGGAGAAACACCGCAGCCGTCTGTGGGACCCATCCATCCAGCCGTGTGTTTTACCGAGAACTGTGTCCTCATCATTGACTGAGTGAGTACCACCGTGTCATGCGGCACAGCGCTGCCCCCGCGACCCTGCATCTCGCCAGGCCCCGTAACCCGCCTGCCATCCATCCCTACCCCATCACTGGGCCCCGGGACAACCAACCCCCTACCCACGGATGGGAGAACTAACATCCAGGCTGCTCTCTGTCATCGCTCCCAGGATCCCCATCCAGAGCAGCGGTGGTGTCACCAATATCACCACAACCGTGGGTGGCGTCATGGACAATATCCAATCCCTACAATCAAATCCCCTTTTCACTCACGGGCGAGGAACGCCGCTCGAGTCCCCGGGATCCGGCCCACCGCTCGAGCCACCACCGAGCAGCAGCGGCAGCAGCAGCCGGACCCGAGCAGTGGGAGAGCGCAGCGTCCCCTCCTCCGCCCGCGACACTAATAAAGTTTGTTGAAAGGCTGCAGCACAGCCAATCAACAAGCTTTTATTGCATGTGGAAAATGTCTCTACACTGCTAACAATAAAGAAGAAAAATGACTTGGGCTCACGCCTGTGTCTACAACCAGTGCAGGTAAAGCAGACAGCCACAGGCTGCAACCCCCAGCTGTCAGGTTTACCTTGGTTAGTTATCAAAAATGGGGTCCCAGGTCATTTTTTAAAATTATTTTAATAAATAATTTTTAAAAATTATGTGATGTTTCACTATTTTTAAGAACCAGCAAATGTAAAGCAGACAGCTGAGGGCTGGTATTATCAGGCTGTGAAGACCCATGGTTATTTGGCCCTTCCCAGCCTAAAAATAGAGGTGCCAATTCGGGAGCTTTGTCCAGCTCTTACTGATTACCCTGGTGCAGTGGCAGTTGGCGTAATACATTAATGAGGTGGATGTCAGTGGTGTATTATCAGTTGGCATCAAGCACAGGGGCTAATAATGGAGAGGCGTTTGTCAGACACCCCATTACTAACCCGCAAAGTTTAGAGTTAAAAAAATAAACGCACAGCGAAAAAATTGTTTATTTGAATAAACACTCCAACACATTCTCTTATTCACGAACTTAAAGAGTAAAAAAAAATCCTTGACATTCCAAAGTAATCTAATTGGTGAAAAAAGACTTTTCCCACACCCCCTCATTCACATATTTATATATCATATCATTTAAGGGGTTAAACTACCAGAGACAGGAGGGGGACGATCCCTGGCTGTGCAAGCCAGGGCTCGGCTGTCATGTAAGCCAAGCTCCTGATGATGATCGCACGGGCACAGCTCCTGTGACCTCATGATCGCCAGCACGTATTGGTACGTCCAAGGTCAGGAAGTACCCGACAAATAGGATATACTCAGTATATCCAACATCGTTTTTTCATTTTTGCTTTTTCCTCCCTTTCTTCCAAGTGCCATAACTTTTTTATTTTTCCGTCCACATAGCCATAGGAGGACTTTTTTTGAGGGGGGGGGGGGGGGGGGCAAATTGTAGTTTTGAGTGATATAATTCATTTTATCATGTAATACACTGTAAAGCAGGAAAACAATTCCAAGTGTGTTGACATTGCAAAAAAGTTGTCACACGATGTTTGGCTCTAAACTCGCCGAGTGTCACAGTGGTATCAGACACTGTTCAGGCTACAGACTTTGACACTCCGCACTACACCATGTGTAGAATTATTAGGCAAGTTGTATTTTAGAGGATTTTTTTTATTATTGATCAACAACTATGTTCTCAATCAACTCAAAAGACTTATAAATATCAAAGCTTAACATTTTTGAAAGTTGGAGTGGGTTTTTATAGATTTGGCTATCTTAGGAGGATATCTGTTTTTGCAGGTAACTATTACTGTGCAAAATTATTAGGCAACTTAATAAAAACTAAATATATTCCCATCGCATTTTATTTTCACCAGGTAAACCAATATAGCTGCACAAAATTTAGAAATAAACATTTCTGACATGCAAAAACAAAACCCCAAAAAATTAGTGACCAATATAGCCACCCTTCTTTATGATGACACTCAACAGCCTACCATCCATAGATTCTGTCAGTTGCTTGATCTGTTTACAATCAACATTGCGTGCAGCAGCCACCACAGCCTCCAGACACTGTTCCGAGAGGTGTACTGTTTTCCCTCCCTGTAGATCTCACATTTTATGAGGGACCAGAGGTTCTCTATGGGGTTCAGATCAGGTGAACAAGGGGGCCATGTCATTATTTTTTCATCTTTTAGACCTTTACTGGCCAGCCACGCTGGAGTAGTTGGATGCATGTTATGGAGCATTGTCCTGCATGAAAATCATGTTTTTCTTGAACGATAATGACTTCTTCCTGTACCACTGCTTGAAGAAGTTGTCCTCCAGAAACTGGCAGTAGGTCTGGAAGTTGAGCTTCACTCCATCCTCAACCCGAAAAAGTCCCACAAGTTCATCTTTGATGATACAAGCCCATACCAGTACCCCACCTCCACCTTGCTGGCATCTCAGTCAGAGTGGAGCTCTCTGCCCTTTACTGATCCAGCCTCTGGCCCATCCATCTGGCCCATCAAGAGTCACTCTCATTTCATCAGTCCATAAAACCTTTGAAAAATCAGTCTTAAGATATTTCTTGGCCCAGTCTTGACATTTTATCTTATGTTTCTTGTTCAAAGGTGTTTGTTTTTCAGTCTTCCTTACCATGCCCATGTCCCTGAGTATGGCACACCTTGGGCTTTTTGATACTCCAGTAACGTTGCAGCTCTGAAATATGGCCAAACTGGTGGCAAATGGCATCTTGGCAGCTTTACACTTGATTTTCCTCAATTCATGGGCAGTTATTTTGTGCCTTTTTTGCCCAACACGCTTCTTGCGACCCTGTTGGCTATTTGCCATGAAACACTTGATTGTTCGGTGATCACACTTCAAAAGTTTGGCAATTGCAAGAATGCTTTTTGCCTCTGCAAGACATCTCACAATTGTGGACTTTTCAGAGCCTGTCAAATCTCTCTTCTGACTCATTTTGCCAAAGGAAAGGAAGTTGCCTAATAATAAAGCACACCGTATATAGGGTATATAGGGTGTTGATGTCATTACACCACACCCCTCCTCATTACAGAGGTGCACATCACCTGATTTACTTAATTGGTAGTTGGCTCTCAAGCCTATACAGCTTGGAGTAGGATAACATGTATAAAAAGTATCATGTGATCAAAATACTCATTTGCCTAATAATTCTACACATGGTGTAATACAGAGCAGCCTAAAGAATCCCCCCACCCAAGAATCCTGTAATCAACACCCCGTTGTAAAGACCATAAAAAATTGCACTAAATTAAAAGGCCTCTATGGACTATATTATTTTTTTAAACTAAATAAAGAATAACCAGGGGAGCATTGGGAATAAAATAATAGCAACTACTGTTCATTTTTTAACCTGCTGACAATTTCTCCTTAAAAAAGTCACAGCTCATGTATGGAGAGGCAGTGTCATTAAAAATGCCAGTAGACTGCAGTAATATCCGCAATTACATTTTATCAACTACTGTTAACTTCCAAACCACAATGGTAAATGCTCGAAGTCCATAAGAGTAAAGGCTCTCCTCTATATTCATGGTCACAACAACTAATAATCAATGTTTACAGGCTCAAGTCAAGGTCCTCCAATTAATTTAGTTATACTAAGCTGCCAGGGGTTATTGTGCCAAAACCAGGCAACAGTGCTTGAGCAGTAGCCATAGGTAACCCTGCTCCCCTCCCTTCAGAATGACCTTTGCACACGCTCATTAGATGCTTCAATAGAAAAGATAGGGTCTTACTTGTCCTATTGCTGCTAATGTACATGTGAATTTCCTGAAACAATAGGAAGTAGGAGTCTAAAAAAAAATAGCGTGGTGAAATGAAACAAGAATATTGTAAAAAAAAATGTTCTAGTAGAGTTAAAGAGAGAGTCTTACATTATATGTGTGTCCCCCATGACTTCAATGAATTGAATTCACATCATGCAATGCTTCACATCTTCAGAATGTGTAATCCTTATATCTTTTTCTATATATATATATAGTGACTGTTTATTGACGGGTAATATTACATATACTGCAGAATAGGAATATTTCAGTGATGAGCTAATGTTAATGCCGCATACCAAGTTCAGGGACTGTATCATTCTAAAATTCAAAACATCACAAACAAGAACCTCTGTTAAAAAAAACCTTAAAGGAGTCGTCTACCGAAGAAAAATATTTTTAGATCTCACAATCTTGTAGAAAACTAAAAAAGCATACTTAAAGGGGTAGCTTCAAATTCTTAAATGGTTAAATTGGAAAGTGCTTGTAAGGAAACAGCAACTTTGCAGTTTACCTATTACACAAAATTCTCTCCATTCTCAATAACGAAGGATATTTCATTTTTTTTCTTCACTAGTTGTTGCCTGAGATAACAGCGAACGTTAGTCTTTCAGTGGTTCTGGTCAGCATGGCAAGGGGCACTTGTAACCTGGATCGCTGCCAGCCTCAATGCCCCTTCTCTCCTCCGATGATGCAGAGGCAAAACTGTTTTTGCTTGCAGCATTAATTCAAATTGGTGCGGAAGGGTTAATGCCGCGCTACTGTAAATGAGAAGAAACTACTAGAGAGATTCGATGATGATTTTATTAACAACATGTGTTGGAAATATTCATCTCCTTCATCAGGTCAAAATCACATTCTGTGATATGTGATTTCAACCTGATGAAGGAGATGAATATCTCCGAAACGCGTTGTTAATAAAATCACCATCGAACCTCTCCTGGAGTTTGCTCTCATTTATGGCTGCGCAGCATTAACCCTTCTGCACCAGTTTCAATTCACCTTCCATGTGGGACTGCAGCGGCTGTGTTCTACACTATCATAGTGGTTGTAACTGTCACAACCCCTCAAGTTGAACCTCTCTCAGTGCCTTACCCTTATTCTCTCACCTGGATAAGACCCTATTTGCACTCCTTGTCTTTTTCGTTTGCTTTGCAGCATGAGAGAGCATATAGTTCAGGCCAGTGCATCATCCATGTGGCAGGTCTGAACTGTCAATGATCAGGAGCATACTGTCTCCGGCAAGCAGGAAGCTGGGAGGGATGGGAGCAGTGCGCTCCAGAAGACAGAAAATGTGACAACTAGTGATGGATGAATAGTAAAATATTATTCGTACCGAGTACTATTCCAGTATCGACACAAATAACGAACCTGATGCAAGTCAATGGGGAACCCGAACATTTTTCTTGAAGATTTCCCTGAAATTCTTGGGTTCCCCATGAACTTGCATTAGGTTGGGTATTCGTGATGAATACTGGAATGGTACTAGGTATTTGGTAAGAATAATCCAAACCTGAATATTTTACTGATTGCTCATGTAGCACCCACGGGGCAAGGGATTAACCTTACTCAGTGATGTCGGGTCTAGGGATGTCATGGGTGGCCCTGCCCGGCTTCGTCGCCCCAAGGCGTACAATAAAAGGGAGAATGAATGAAGGATGGGATGATGGGGATAGTTTGTCTCGTGACGCCACCTGTGGTACGCAGCCAGGGATTATTCACTGCTACTGTCGCTGTCCTCCGGGGCAGATAGTTGTAGCAGCAAAGATGGTTCTGCTCCCCAGAGGTGGAGCGGGCCCCGGGGAGGATGATGAGGGGAGTAAGGTTGTTGGCGCCGATGCGCGGGTACAGAAGCGGTACGGTGTACGGTACGGTCTTTGCACCTTTAGAGATGGATCCCTGTGGCCTGAAGCTACATGGGGACCCCGGTACTTGAACAGTTAGCTCTTGTCCCGTATGCAGGTGCATATCATGACTTTGGACCCTATGTAGCACTGTGCTCTGGGAACTGTGGTGGCAAGAGGGACATACAATCCCCCTGTCCTGCAGATTCTGGTGATACAACTTGAAGTCTGTTCCACCCTAGGATTCTGCACCTTGCACCGCGCCGGTCCCGAGTGAGCAATTAAACTCTCACCTTGGAAACCGTATTGACTCTTCCGTCCCACCAGAGCCACCGGTAAAACACATTTCCTCGCTACCTTTCCTGCTGGAGAACTCCTCCTGCAGTTCCCTGTCACTAGTGGGTGGCAGCCCCCCATGTTTGGTGACTACCGTAAGACCCAACCTTAGTTCGGCCCCCATTGGGGAGGGCAACCTATTGGTGTGTTTGAGTTTGTGTGTTGTGGAACCGGCACCGACCTCCTCTGGATCCAGGATGAGTACCGCACCTTATGTGAGGTGCAGTACTCTGTGGCGACTAAAGCCCCAGGGGCGCCACACTCATCACTAGTGACAACCCCTTTACCTTATAGATCACCACTGATTTCTTTATATTACTGCCAAGATTCCCTTTTGGTCTCTACTTCCTGCTGCAGCAATAACATCCTGACACAGAGACATGTGACTGCGGTACGTAATCACTGGCCATGGCAATCAGTGCTGACAGCCTTTTCTGTATGTCTGTGCATACAGCAATACTGAATAGGACCGCTCACTGGAGTCTTAAACATAAGCAAAGTGTAAACTAAATACTGTATAATACAGTATGTCATCTCTGAGCTTCTTAAGCCTGCTTTACACCATACAATCCAGCATACGATATTGTATGCGATCGTACCCGCCCCCATCGTATGTGCGGCACGTTCAATTTGTTGAACGTGTCGCACAAACGAATAACCCCCGTCACACGTACTTACCCGTCCATACGACCTCGCTGTGGGCGGCGAACATCCACTTCCTGGAGTGGGAGGGACGTTCGGCGTCACATCGACGTCACGCAGCAGCCGGCCAATAGAAGCAGAGGGGCAGAGATGAGCGGGACGTAAACATCCCGCCCACCTCCTTCCTTACGCATTGCCTGCGGGAGCCGCAGGACGTAGGTAAGATCTGTTCATCGTTCCCGGGGTGTCACACACTGCGATGTGTGCTACCCCGGGTATGATGAACAATCTGACGTGCAATTTTTAGGAATTGAACGACGTGCATGCGATGAACGTTTTACCATTCAATCGCAATCGCACGTAGCTGTTACATGTTACAATGTAACTTACGATGCCGGATGTGCGTCATTTACAACGTGACCCCGCCGACACATCGTAAGATATATTGTAGCGTGTAAAGCGCCCTTTAAGCTATCTTATATATCAATCCTAATCGCTCTTCCTGCTATCTACACAGAAGACCACACATGCAACGTAACATGTCCTTGAGACATATAAGACCTGAATGTTCCAGGTCATTTTTTGATCGCTGCTATCCCGCTGCGCCATGCTGATAAGCTGATAATCCTTGTGTTTGACACCGCAGCAGCGACGATCGCTACGTCTGAAACCACACAACGACCGTCGACGTCGCTATGATCGCTGCTCCGTCGCTGCTTTATATAACATGTTTGACAGCTTACTAACGATCATCTATGGTCGCTGCTACCGGCAGGGCTGTATTTTGCCTTCGTGCTGCCCTAGGCACTTTAAGTGGTCGCGCCCCTTATTGACAACGTAAAACTGAGTTTTCGCACACGACATCTGTTTAAGGCAGATCTACTCTGTAAAACACTTTAAGGCTATGTGCGCACGTTGCGTACAGTTCACTGCAGAAATTTCTGCAGCGATCTGAAGAGCACATGTGCGCTTCTAATCGCTGCAGAAAATGTCCGTAGTGAGCGCCGATTCCATGCGCTCTGCCTGCAGCTCCTGCCATAGACAGAGCAGGAGCTGCCGGCAAAGCGCAGGAAAGAAGTGACATGTCACTTCTTTTTACGCAGTGCTTCGGCAGTAGCCGAAGCGCTGCGCTCTAAAGCGCCATGTGCGCACGGCCCCTGCACAATCTCCATAGACTGTGCAGGGGACGCAGGACGCATGCAGTTACGCTGCGCTACAAAGCGCAGCGTAACTTCATGTATTTGCGCAACGTGCGCACATAGCCTAAAAAGTATCAATGAGAAACGAAGGGCACTAACCCCCCCCCCCCAATGGGGATCACCACGGGCACATCAAAACATAGCATGAGTATAAAATATTTCCACCACACCGTCCCCACTTATATACTGTGACTGTGACACTGCCCCTAATAAACTACACACTGCCCTCCCTTATAAATTATACCCACCACACCATCCTCAATTATGAAATATGATCTGCACATTGTCCTCACATCATGCTGCCCCCTCCTCACAATGTCCCATGCATGCTGCCCCCTCCTCACAGTGTCCCATGCATGCTGCCCCCTCCTCACAGTGTCCCATGCATGCTGCCCCCTCCTCAGTGTCCCATGCATGCTGCCCCCTCCTCACAGTGTCCCATGCATGCTGCCCCCTCCTCACAGTGTCCCATGCATGCTGCCCCCTCCTCACAGTGTCCCATGCATGCTTCCCCCTCCTCACAGTGTCCCATGCATGCTGCCCCCTCCTCACAGTGTCCCATGCATGCTGCCCCCTCCTCACAGTGTCCCATGCATGCTGCCCCCTCCTCACAATGTCCCATGCATGCTGCCCCCTCCTCACAGTGTCCCATGCATGCTGCCCCCTCCTCACAGTGTCCCATGCATGCTGCCCCCTCCTCACAGTGTCCCATGCATGCTTCCCCCTCCTCACAATGTCCCATGCATGCTGCCCCCTCCTCATAATGTCCCATGCATGCTACCCCCTCCTCACAGTGTCCCATGCATGCTGCCCCCTCCTCACAATGTCCCATGCATGCTGCCCCCTCCTCACAATGTCTCATGCATGCTGCCCCCTCCTCACAATGTCCCATGCATGCTGCCCCCTCCTCACAATGTCCCATGCATGCTGCCCCCTCCTCACAGTGTCCCATGCATGCTGCCCCCTCCTCACAATGTCCCATGCATGCTGCCCCCTCCTCACAGTGTCCCATGCATGCTGCCCCCTCCTCACAATGTCCCATGCATGCTTCCCCCTCCTCACAGTGTCCCATGCATGCTGCTCCCTCCTCATAGTGTACCATGCATGCTGCCCCCTCCTCACAGTATCCCATGCATGCTGCCCCCTCCTCACAATGTCCCATGCATGCTGCCCCCTCCTCACAGTGTCCCATGCATGCTGCCCCCTCCTCACAGTGTCCCATGCATGCTGCCCCCTCCTCACAATGTCCCATGCATGCTGCCCCCTCCTCACAGTGTCCCATGCATGCTTCTCCCTCCTCATAGTGTCCCATGCATGCTGCCCACTCCTCACAATGTCCCATGCATGCTGCCCCCTCCTCACAATGTCCCATGCATGCTGCCCCCTCCTCACAGTGTCCCGTGCATGCTGCCCCCTTCTCACAGTGTCCCATGCACGCTGCCCCCTCCTCACAGTGTCCCGTGCATGCTGCCCCCTCCTCACAGTGTCCCATGCATGCTGCCCCCTCCTCACAGTGTCCCGTGCATGCTGCCCCTCTCCATGAGCTCCTAATGGTGCCTTCCTCTTTTCCATAATGACACCTCCATGCTGCCCCACTCATCATACTAAGACCACCACACTAGCGCTTATGCTGAGACCCACACACACACACACACACACACACACACACACACACACACTACCCCACTCTTGATATTGACTCCCCCTACATTGTTCCACTCCATACTGAGCCCACACATGCTGCCCCTTCTCCATAATGAGCTCCCAATGCTGCCCCCCTCTTATTCTGAGTCCTTACACTCCCCCCCATCGATATTGTCATTGCTCTATCCCTCAACCCTTGTCCTCTGTCTCTAGCATTGGCCCCTCTCTCCCATTCCCCCAGCAGCAGCCTCTCTCCCCCCGCCTCCAGCAGCAGCCTCTCCCCCAGCATCAGCCTCTCTCCCCCCAGCCTCCCCCAGCATCATCCTCTCTCCCCCCAGCCTCCCTCAGCATCAGCCTCCCTGCTCCCAGCTTACCCCAGCATCAGCCTCTCTCCTCCCAGCCTCCCCCAGCATGAGCCTCCTCCAGCATCAGCCTCTCTCCTCCCAGCCTCCCCCAGCATGAGCCTCCTCCAGCATCAGCCTCTCTCCTCCCAGCCTCCCCCAGCATGAGCCTCCTCCAGCATCAGCCTCTCTCCTCCCAGCATCAGCCTCCCTCCTCCCAGCCTCCCCCAGCATCAGCCTCCCTCCTCCCAGCCCCCCTCCTCTAAGCCTCCCCCAGCATCAGCCTCCCAGCCTCCCTGAGCATCAGCCTCCCTCCTCCAAGCCTCCCCCTCCCAGCCTCCCCCAGCATCAGCCTCTCTCCCCCAGCCTCCCACAGCATCAGCCTCCCTCCTCCCAGCCTCCCCCAGCATCAGCCTCCCTCCTCCCAGCCTCCCCCAGCATCAGCCTCCCTCCTCCCAGCCTCCCCCAGCATCAGCCTCCCTCCTCCCAGCCTCCCCCAGCATCAGCCTCCCTTCTCCCAGCCTCCCCCAGCATCAGCCTCCCTTTTCCCAGCCTCACCCAGCATCAGCCTCCCTCAGCATCAGCCTCCCCCAGCATCAGCCTCCCAGCCTCCCCCAGCATCAGCCTCCCAGCCTCCCCCAGCATCAGCCTCCCGCCTCCCCCAGCATCAGCCTCTCTCCTCCCAGCCTCCCCCAGCATCAGCCTCCCGCCTCCCCCAGCATCAGCCTCTCTCCTCCCAGCCTCCCCCAGCATCAGCCTCTCGCCTCCCCCAGCATCAGCCTCTCTCCTCCCAGCCTCCCCCAGCATCAGCCTCTCTCCTCCCAGCCTCCCACAGCATCAGCCTCCCTCCTCCCAGCCTCCCACAGCATCAGCCTCCCTCCTCCCAGCCTCCCCCAGCATCAGCCTCCCTCCTCTCCCAGCATCAGCCTCTCTCCTCCCAGCCTCCCCCAGCATCAGCCTCTCTCCTCCCAGCCTCCCACAGCATCAGCCTCTCTCCTCCCAGCCTCCCACAGCATCAGCCTCTCTCCTCCCAGCCTCCCACAGCATCAGCCTCCCTCCTCCCAGCCTCCCACAGCATCAGCCTCCCTCCTCCCAGCCTCCCCCAGCATCAGCCTCCCTCCTCCCAGCCTCCCCCAGCATCAGCCTCCCTCCTCCCAGCCTCCCCCAGCATCAGCCTCCCTTCTCCCAGCCTCCCCCAGCATCAGCCTCCCTTCTCCCAGCCTCCCCCAGTATCAGCCTCCCTTCTCATCAGCCTCCCTTCTCATCAGCCTCCCTTCTCATCAGCCTCCCTCCTGATCAGCCTCCCTCCTGATCAGCCTCCCTCCTGATCAGCCTCCCTCCTCATCAGCCTCCCTCCTCATCAGCCTCCCTCCTCCAAGCCTCCCTCCTCCAAGCCTCCCCCTCCCCCTCCCAGCCTCCCCAAGCATCAGCCTCCCTCCTCCCAGCCTCCCTCAGCATCAGTCTCCCTCCTCCAAGCCTCACCTTCCCCCTCCCAGCCTCCCCCAGCATCAGCCTCTCTCCTCCCAGCCTCCCCCAGCCTCAGCCTCCCTCCTCCCAGCCTCCCTCAGCCTCCCTCCTCCCCCAGCATCAGCCTCCCTCCTCCTAGCCTCCCCCAGCATCAGCCTTCCTCCTCCCTCAGCATCAGCCTCCCTCCTCCAAGCCTCCCTCAGCATCAGCTTCCCTCCTCCAAGCCTCACCCTCCCAGCTTCCCCCAGCATCAGCCTCTCTCCTCCCAGCCTCCCCCAGCATCAGCCTCCCTCCTCCCTCAGCATCAGCCTCCCTCCTCCAAGCCTCCCTCAGCATCAGCTTCCCTCCTCCAAGCCTCACCCTCCCAGCCTCCCCCAGCATCAGCCTCCCTCCTCCCAGCCTCCCCCAGCATCAGCCTCCCTTCTCCCAGCCTCCCCCAGCATCAGCCTCCCTTTTCCCAGCCTCACCCAGCATCAGCCTCCCTCAGCATCAGCCTCCCCCAGCATCAGCCTCCCAGCCTCCCCCAGCATCAGCCTCCCGCCTCCCAGCCTCCCCCAGCATCAGCCTCCCGCCTCCCCCAGCATCAGCCTCTCTCCTCCCAGCCTCCCCCAGCATCAGCCTCCCGCCTCCCCCAGCATCAGCCTCTCTCCTCCCAGCCTCCCCCAGCATCAGCCTCCCTTCTCCCAGCCTCCCCCAGCATCAGCCTCCCTCAGCATCAGCCTCCCTTCTCATCAGCCTCCCTTCTCATCAGCCTCCCTCCTCATCAGCCTCCCTCCTCATCAGCCTCCCTCCTCATCAGCCTCCCTCCTCCAAGCCTCCCCCTCCCCCTCCCAGCCTCCCCAAGCATCAGCCTCCCTCCTCCCAGCCTCCCTCAGCATCAGCCTCCCTCCTCCAAGCCTCACCTTCCCCCTCCCAGCCTCCCCCAGCATCAGCCTCCCTCCTCCCAGCCTCCCTCAGCCTCCCTCCTCCCCCAGCATCAGCCTCCCTCCTCCCAGCCTCCCCCAGCATCAGCCTTCCTCCTCCCAGCCTCCCCCAGCATCAGCCTCCCTCCTCCCTCAGCATCAGCCTCCCTCCTCAAAGCCTCCCTCAGCATCAGCTTCCCTCCTCCAAGCCTCACCCTCCCAGCATCAGCCTCTCTCCTCCCAGCCTCCCCCAGCATCAGCCTCCCTCCTCCCTCAGCATCAGCCTCCCTCCTCCAAGCCTCCCTCAGCATCAGCTTCCCTCCTCCAAGCCTCACCCTCCCAGCCTCCCCTAGCATCAGCCTCTCTCCTCCCAGCCTCCCCCAGCATCAGCCTCCCCCAGCCTCAGCCTCCCTCCTCCCCCAGCCTCAGCCTCCCTCCTCCCCCAGCCTTAGCCTCCCTCCTCCCTCAGCCTCCCTCCTCCAAGTCTCCCTCAGCATCAGCTTCCCTCCTCCAAGCCTCCCCCTCCCCCTCCCAGCCTCCCCCAGCATCAGCCTCCCTCAGCATCAGCCTCCCCCTCCCAGCCTCCCCCAGAATCAGCCTCTCTTCTCCCAGCCTCCCCCCCAGCTTCAGCCTCTCTCTCCCCCCAGCCTCAGCCTCTCTCTCCCCCCAGCCTTAGCCTCTCTCTCCCCCCAGCCTCCCCCCCAGCCTCAGCCTCTCTCCCCCCAGCCTCAGCCTCTCTCTCTTCCCAGACTCCCCCCAGCCTCAGCCTCTCTCTTCCCAGCCTCTCTCTCTTCCCAGCCTCCCCCCAGCCTCAGCCTCTCTCTCTTCCCAGCCTCTCTTCCCAGCCTCCCCCCAGTCTCAGTCTCTCTCTCTTCCCAGCCTCAGCCTCTCTCTCTTCCCAGCCTCCCCTCAGCCTCTCTCTTCCCAGCCTCTCTTTTCCCAGCCTCAGCCTCTCTCTCTCTTCCCAGCCTCCCCCCAGCCTCTCTCTCTTCCCAGCCTCCCTCTCTTCCCAGCCTCCCCCCAGTCTCTCTCTCTTCCCAGCCTCCCCCAGCCTCAGCCTCTCTCCCCCCAGCCTCCCCTTGCATGATTACAGTGGACAAAAAGAGGCATCGCAATTTGCAACGATCATCAACTAACCTGCAAGGAGCCCATACATTCTAGGCTCTGCCTCTGCCTTACCTGCTCCGGTGCTCGCCGCCCTGCTCTGGCTGTCTCCTCTTCTGGCTTGCTCCAGCTGCAGACGCGTCCTCCTCCGCGGCGTGTGTCATCTGCAGGATTGGACGCTGCAGCATGGGGCAGTGAGCTGACTGTCCCCGGAAGTGCAGGCCATGGAACTTCCGGGGTTAGTCAGCTCACTATGCCTGGCGCCCGCCATGTATTTAAATAGACAGCAGAAGTGCGCCTGTCCTCCCCCCCCCCCGGAACACAGCCGAGTGTAACGGAGGGAGGGACGGGGGGCGGGGATGTAAAAAAAAAAAAAAAAAATTATATTTTTTTTTTTTTGCTGCCAGAAAGTGCCGCCCCCCGCAACGTGCCGCCCTAGGCACGGGACCACGGGTGCCTAGTGGCAAATACGGCCCTGCGTGCTACGTCACAGAATATGGTGACATAGCAGCGACGTCGTTGTCGTTGTCGTTATGTGTGACACCAGCTTAAAACTAGTCAAAGTAGATCTGCAGGATCATGATTAGATTTGGGCACTACTTCTGATAAAGTATACACAGTGATCGGAGCTCCCTGAACAAAGAACTCAGCAAAGAGCAACTATTAGGCTCTGTGCGCACGTGTGCGTATTGCATGCAGTTACGCTGCGATCTGCACTGCAGCGTAACTGCATGTGTCCTGCGTCCCCAGCACAATCTATGAAGATTGTGCATAATCCATGGCCACGTTGCGTTTTAGAACGCAGCGATTTGCATGCTGCCAAATCGCTGCGTTCTAAAAAGCAACATGTCACTTCTTTCGTGCGCTTTGCATGCTGTCTCCATTCTGTCTATAGGGAGAGGCAGCATCCAGAGCGCACAAATTCTGCAGTCACCAAAGTTTCAGAACGGAGCTTTTCAGCTGCGCTCTGAAGCGGACATTCAGTGACAAAACGCTGCGGTGCAGAGCACACACACGTGGGCACATAGCCTTAGGCGGGCTTTGCACGCTGCGACATCGGTAACAATGTGTTACCGATGCTGCCGCGATAGTCCCGCCCCCGTCGCACGTTCGATATATAGTGAAAGCTGCCGTAGCGATTATTATCGCTACGGCAGCTTTACACGCACATACCTGCCGTGCGACGTCCCTCTGGCCGGCGACCCGCCTCCTTCCTTAGGGGGCGGGTCGTGCGGCGTCACAGTGACGTCACACGGCAGGCGGCCAATTGAAGTGGAGGGGCGGAGATGAGCAGGATGTAAACATCCCGCCCACCTCCGTCCTTCTCATTGCAGCCGGGAGGCAGGTAAGGTGAAGTTCCTCGCTCCTGCGGCTTCACACACAGCGATGTGTGCGGCCGCAGGAACGAGGAACTACATCGTACCTGTCGCTCCCCCGGCATTATGGAAATGTCGGAGGCTGCAGCGATGATACGATGACGACGATTTTGCGCTCGTTCATCGTATCATCTAGGATTTACACACTACGACATCGCAAGTGACGCCGGATGTGCGTCACTTTCGATTTGACCCCACCGACATCGCACCTGCGATGTCGTAGTGTGCAAAGCCCGCCTTAGGTTAGGGTATGTGCCCACATAGCAGATTTGTGTGCAGATTGTCTATACACAAAACTGCATGTGTTAGCAGGAAAAACACAGCAGAAAAAAGCGCTAGTTTTTTTATCGCATTTTTGTGGGGTTTTTAAACGTTTTTTTCTGGTGTTTTTCCATTCATTTTTTTAATCATGGCAATTGCAAGGGTTTCTCCCCTATACCCCCGTGATTACCACCGGGTCTTCAGCTGATGTTACAGCCAGGACTTAGCTCTCACTGTACAGCATGGTCCCTGCACCACTCCCAGTAGTTTAACTCCCTGAATCTTGCGATCAATACGATTGTAGAATTCAAGAGGCAGGGAGAGGAATCGCTTACCTCTCCCCAGGGATCGGGTCCTTGTAATGTGATCACAGGGACCCGATCGCTGCCATGGCAACCCTGGGTCATCACCATGATGACCCCGGGTTACTGAGCTATGGTGAGCCTCACACACCATGCCGGATGCAGCACTGACATATATAATCCATTTCAGTGGATCACTAGTCAGACGCAGAAAAAAATGCAGAAAGAATTGACATCCTGCTTCTTTTTTCTGCACCAAAATCTGCAAGGAAGAATCTGCAACATGAGTGTGATGCCCTGGCCTATCAGGTCGTCATAGGGGTACTGTGCAGTCTGCCCTTATGCATGGTCCCCGTTCCTCCTTGGTTACGGATCCTGTCCCTTTGGTGTTGCTAAGTCCAGGTATATACACAAATCCTGAGGAACACTCTGCGCCACACCCACCAAACACCCATTGGGCAGCCTGAGGGGAATAGGGCCTCCCAGATAGAGGGATGGTAGAAGGAGGGCCAGAAGTGTCAGTGTAGTAGAGAGAGTGCTAGTGAGCGGTGACAGGAAAGGTCACACTGCGGAGCTGGGCTCCTGTACCTGTCCCAGGTGCAAGACGCCTGGCCTGGAAGGACCTGGAACCCCGGTCGCAGGGGGTAGTGACAGGGGGCATGGTACTGCCACGGAGGGCAGACCGGTGGCCCTGTGCTATAACCGGGCAGGGGCTAGGGCACGATGGGGTACGCGGACCCTAGGCTGGGAATTAGCTTTATGGAGCCCAGCAATCCACCCGCTCCAAAATCGGGGTACTAGCGCAATGAGGGGGATAGGACTTCCTAACATCATCCAGAAAATCCCAAGCGTGAACCCTGAGTGCAGTTGTCGCGGGCGGAGGGGTCAGGAATGCCGCTCGCCTGGGGGTTCACTGGCGCTCGGGTCCGGTGCTTGTGCTCCTCGGTGGCTCGAGCACGGGGCCGGGCCCGGGGCTCGAGCAGCTCCTCCTCGCCCACGAGTGAAAAGTGGAGGTTTGTGGTGGATGTCGGTCGTGACACCACCCACGGGTTGTGGTGATGGTGGGCACCACCGCTGCTGGTGACGGGGGATCCCGGGAGCGATGGTGGAGAGCAGCTAAGGTGTTGACCCCTCCGTGGGTAGGCGCTGTTGGTCCCAGGGCCCCGATTGGGGAGCAGGGAGGAGGTATAGGTGCAGGTGCCGATGCGGGGAGGCAGCATGGGTGCGGGTGCAACATTGCGGTGCAGTGCGGTGCCGGATGGCACTGTTGTACTCACTCAGACACAGAAGGACAGAGTCTCTGGTAAACCAAATGGCTGGATGGACGGGGCCCGCAGCCGGCCGCGGTGTTCTCACTCTCTCCGGACGGGTTGATGGTTGCTGTCGTTTCCTGCACCTGTATGTGTGTTTGACTCCTATGGCTTCCCACGGGTAGTCCGCTCTCCGGCGTTTACGTGTCGGGAGAGCCCGTTTTGCCCGCAGGCGCTGGCCCTTGGATCTCTGGCCCTTGGCGGTGGCTCTTATCCGGATGGGTTGGGCTGTTGCCTTCTGATGGGACTTGGTTGGGAATGAATCCCTGAGGTCCAGACCGCAATCAGAGAATTTGACCTTTACGGCGGATCCCAGCCTGGTCGGGGTCTGAGTACCCTGCCTTGGTGCTTGGCTTCAATCTGCTCCCCGGTTCGGTACCGGCGGGCCACCGCCCGACCCCGGTCCTACGATTCCGCTGACCTCCACCAACTCCTGCAGATGGCCACCACCGTCTGCCGACCTTGCTGATTGTGCCTGGGCTCCAACCCAGACACACACAGTCTTTGCTCCTCTCACTTCCACCTCTCCACTTCAACTTCAACTTCAACTAACTGGCTTTTTCCCGCCTCCAGGCCTGTGAACTCCTCGGTGGGCGGGGTCAACCGCCTGGCTCCGCCCCATCTGGTGTGGACATCCAGCCTGGAGGGAGGCAACAAGGATTTTGTTTGACTGGTGTACCTAACCAGGGGAGAGGGTGTGTGTGTGGTGTTACTGTACTGTGACCCCTGGGGTCCAGGGCGTCACACTGGCTCACCTTGCTAGCCACGCAGGTGAGCGGGACCCTAGTAGTCACAGGCGAAAGGGATCCACCAAGTTACACACAGTGCCAAGGAAAGGCTACAGGTCAACCAGCAACGCCAAAAGGGCACGGACCCAGCGTGCTCAACTAAGGAACACAGGACATACAGGACTTTGGTTTACCCGGTGTCTGCGTCAGCATCTCTGGACTGTGTGAGTACAGTGTGCCCCTTTGTCTCCAACGGGTCCCCAGCCTGCCCAGCACTCAGCCTCGGGACACCTTCCCCTGCCCACGGAGCAGTTAACATCTCTAGCTGCCGCCCCATCGTTTCCTGGGGCTCGCCTAATGGCAGCGGTGGTATCCCTCTTTTACCACGACCCGTAGGTGGCCTCACGAACACTATCCAAATCCACACTTCAAAACCCCCCTTTTCATTTTCGAATGGCCGTGCGATCCCGCCTCGGATCCGGAGACCCCTTGAGCCACTGTGGATCCAGATCCGAGCAGCCCGTCGGCTGCCGCGGGGGCAGCACATGAGCACAGCAAGACAGGATTCTCATAGACTTTGCTGGGATGTGTTTTTCCTTGCAGTATTCTGCAAAAAAATGCACAGAAAAAACAAGGCAAAAACGCAACGTGTGCACATGGCCTTACTTTGCAGAATTTACATGCTCATTTAATGAATTGAGGATTTTCGTACATATGGTAGCAGGACACATACAGACATAACTTCTTTAATTATTATCTCCAAGTTTTACAATCCTACAAGTGGCAGATGACCCTAACCTCCCACCCACCTCTGGGTATACAATTATAAATTAGAAAAAATCTATGAAAATATGGGAAGATTTATGTGGCATTGTTCTCGGCACTGCTGTGTGGTGCAGACTGTACTCAGAATACCGGGCCTGAGTTATGGAATGACTGCAGGCGAAGAACAATGATTTTATAACTCATGTGACCAATCGATCCTGTCTCCAGAAACTGTTGTGCTACAATGGTATTTGGGCTCTGTTTCTCCGAAATATGCCCTCTAACCCCACCCGTCCTCTGTATTGTACTTATTTTGAAAAATAGGAGTTCCCTGGGATGTGAAATATTATTTTATGTGTTTTCCCCACGGAAGTAGAGTGGGAGCATCATATCCTCTTTTGTTACAGGAGGCTAGTCCTACAGGATAAACAGCAAACAGTGTTCAGACATTGACAGATTATGTGCTTGTAAAATGTAGAAAAATGTAGAAATGCAGCATTTTATGATACACTAATATCCATCAATATTATAACTGAATGTTACTGTGTCATTGATTACAAGGGGCGATATTTACTGTCACAATATAACATAAGGCTTGAACCTCATTCACATTTCTGTTTTGGTTTTTTTACATACAAATACAATCCATGTTTTTTTACAGATCACACATGTTCTCAGTATAGTCTACAGTGCTGGCCAAAAGTATTGGCACCCCTGCTATTTTGTCAGATAATACTCAGTTTCTTCTTGAAAATGATTGCAATCACAAATTCTTTGGTATTATTATCTTCATTTAATTTGTCTTCAATGAAAAACAAATTAAAAAAATTGTCATAAAGCCAAATTAGCTATAATGCCACACCAAACATAAAAAGGGGGTGGACAAATGTATTGGCACTGTTTGAAAAATCATGTGATGCTTCTCTAATTTGTGTAATTAACAGCACCTGTAACTTACCTGTGGCACCTAACAGGTGTTGGCAATAACTAAATCACACTTGCAGCCAGGTGACATGGATTAAAGTTGACTCAACCTCTGTCCTGTGGCCTTGTGTGTACCACATTGAGCATGGAGAAAAGAAAGAAGACCAAAGAACTGTCTGAGGACTTGAGAATCCAAATTGTGACGAAGCATGAGCAATCTCAAGGCTACAAGTCCATCTCCAAAGACCTGAAAGTTCCTGTGTCTACGGTGTGTCGTGTCATTAAGAAGTTTAAAGCCCATGGCACTGTGGCTAACCTCCCTAGATGTGGAAGGAAAATAAAAATTGACGAGAGATTGTGCGGATGGTGGATAAAGAACCTCGACTAACATCCAAACAAGTTCAAGCTGCCCTGCAGTCCGAGGGTACAAGAGTGTCTACCCGTACTATCCGTCGGCGTCTGAATGAAAAGGAACTGTATGGTAGGATACCCAGGAAAACTCCACTTCTTACCCCGCAACATAAAAAAGCCAGGCTGGAGTTTGCCAAAACTCACCTGAGAAAGCCTAAAACGTTTTGGAAGAATGTTCTCTGGTCAGATGAGACAAAAGCAGAGCTTTTGGGAAAAGCCATCAACATAGAGCTTACAGAAAAAAAAAGAGGCATTCAAAGAAAAGAACACGGTCCCTACAGTCAAACATAGCGGAGGTTCCCTGATGTTTTGGGGTTGCTTTGCTGCCTTTGGCACTGGACTGCTTGACCGTGTGCATGGCATTATGAAGTCTGAAGACTACCAACAAATTCAAATTTTGCAGCATAATGTAGGGCCCAGTGTGAGAAAGCTGGGTCTCCCTCAGAGGTCATGGGTCTTCCAGCAGGACAATGACCCAAAACACACTTCAAAAAGCACTAGAAAATGGTTTGAGAGAAAGCACTGGAGACTACTAAAGTGGCCAGCAATGAGTCCAGACCTGAATCCCATAGAACACCTGTGGAGAGATCTCAAAATGGCAGTTTGGAGAAGGCACCCTTCAAATCTCAGGGACCTGGAGCAGTTTGCCAAAGAAGAATGGTCTAAAATTCCAGGAGAGCATTGTAAGAAACTCATTGATGGTTACCGGAAGCGGTTGTTCGCAGTTATTTTGGCTAAACGTTGTGCAACCAAGTATTAGGCTAAAGCGGGCTTTACACGCTACAATATATCTTACGATGTGTTGGCGGGGGTCACGTCGTAAGTGACGCACATCTGGCATCGTTAGTGATATTGTAGTGTGTGAAACCTACGTGCGATTGCGATTGAACGAATAAACGTTAATCGCATAGACGTCGTTCAAAACCTAAAAATTGAACGTCGGGTTGTTCAATGTTCCTGAGGCAGCACACATCGCAGTGTGTGACACCCCGGGAACGATGAACTGCAGCTTACCTGTGTCCTGCGGGTCCAGTCGGCTATGCGGAAGGAAGGAGGTTGGCGGGATGATTACGTCCCGCTCATCTCCGCCCCTCCGCTTCTATTGGCCGGCTGCCGTGTGACGTCACTGTGACAACGAACATCCCTCCCACTCCAGGAAGTGGATGTTCGCCGCCCACATCAAGGTTGTATGGTAGGTAAGTACGTGTGACGGCAATTAATCGTTTTGCTCGACACGGTCAACAAACTGAACGTGCCGCACATATGATGGGGGCGTGACACATCGCATACAATATCGTATGCTTAATCGTAAGGTGTAAAGCAGGCTTTAGGGTGTCAATACTTTTGTCTGGCCCATTTTTGGAGTTTTGTGTGACATGATCAATGATTTGATTTTTGTTTCATTCTCTTTTGTGTTTTTTCATTGCAAGCAAAATAAATGAAGTTAATAATACGAAAGAATTTGTGATTGTAATCATTTTCAAGAAGAAACTGAGTATTATCTGACAGAATTGCAGGGGGTGCTAATACTTTTGGCCAGCACTGTATGATTCTGTTCCCATGTGCATTATTTTTTCTGGACTGTGTGTCTGGCCAGAAAAAAATATGTTTGATCCATTAGACTACGCTTCCACGATAAGCTTTTAATTTTTGATGTTGCAGAATTTTTGCACCTATTAGGTTACTTGCATTTTTAGTGCATTTTTTTCTAGCGTTTTTCACGCTGTGGATTTTGTCTTTTCTTGGCATGTCAGGTTTATTTTTAAGGCCAACAATAAACATAACTCATGCAAAACTATTGTCCTGACTACACATTGTCCTGGGGCCCAATTATCCATAAATCACTAAATAACTATGTACATTCAAGAATATTCATAAAGTCCTTTTAGTAGTTTCTGTAGGCACGCTATGCTTAATGGTTGCATAATAACAAAACAGGTACATTTACATGATTAACTTCTTTACATTTCTATTAGCACTGCTTCACTCTCGGAAATGGACAGGGATCTGACCGTGGGTACTATGTTTTTACCTACATAGGGCTGGTGGTAACCCTTCACTGCCTAGTGTATCTACTGACCTGTCCTGGTCTTCTATGTCTATGTTGCAAGCAAGCCTAGGTCTTACCGGTAGGGCGGGCAGTCTCCTATGACTTCTTAGACTCACCACAGGCATGACAGATTCGCCGCTGGCAGGGGGTAGCTTGTCTGGTTACACTGCTGGTGTGGCATCTGTTTCCATAGCTGACTGGTCTTCAGTCTCTGCCACTTCAGGTAAGACAACTTGAGGAAAGGTCCAGACTGGTACCACTATGGCTTGGTTCACCTGTGCCCAGGTCCTGGGAAACTCTCCAAGGATGGTTTAAACAGTTTCTACCACTTTTTCTGCAGGTAGGGGAACTTTTGATCTTCCTCCCTGGTCTTCAATTGGTTATGGCATGCCTTCAGGTGATCCCTTGAAACTGCTTTTGAAGTCTTTCCTCCATTTTTACTGATGGGGCACACTTTGTGGTTGTCAAAGTTCGAGGGCATGACGGTATATGGCTCAGCCTCCCACTGGTCGTCTAGTTTGTGCAACCTCTGCTTCCTTTTGAGGACCTGTTCTCCAGGTGCTAAGAGAGTTTTCGCTGGACAACTTATTTTTGATCTGTTGCTTTGTTTCAAGCCTGGATCTGGGCAACTCCATGCGGATCTCCTCCATCTGCTGCAGGTGTTAAGGCTGCCTTACACGCAGCGACATCGCTAGCGATGTCGCTGGTGAAAGCACCAACCCCATCGGTTGTGCGTCACAAGCAAATCGCTGCACAACATCGCTAGGACCCGTCACACGTACTTACCTGCCTAGCGACGTTGCTGTAGCCGGCGAACCACCTCCTTTCTAAGCGGGGCGGTTCGTGCGGCGTCACAGCGACGTCACACGGCAGCCGTCCAACAGAAGTGGAGGGGCGGAGAGCAGCCGAAAGAAAGTGACGCCCATCTCTTTGCCGGAGGATGCAGGTACGGTGTTGTTCGTCGTTCCTGAGGTGTCACACGTAGCGATGTGTGCTGCCTCAGGAACAACGAACAACCTGCGTTCTGCAACAGCAACGATATTTGGGATTAGAACGACGTGTCAACGATCAATGATTAGGTGAGTAATATTGATTGTTAGCGGTCGTTCGTATGTTTCACACGCAACAACGTCACTAACGAGGCCGGACGTGCGTCACGAATTCCGTGACCCCAACGACATCTCGTTAGTGATGTCGTTGCATGTAAAGCCCCCAAAGCCCCCTTAACATGGATCGGTGAGCTGTTCCTCTCCTCCCTTCCCTATTATTTGGTCTATATTTTAGTAAGAAAAGAAAGTTCCCAATGCATTTGTTAAAGTAAAGTAATCAACCTCTTTAAATTGACTATTATTAAATGGAACATCTGATTTGAGAATGACCACTTTATCTAATAATGAAAAGAATCAACATATAAAAGATGACAACTCCTACTGACTTGTGAGTGTACTAACCTTTTCTTTGCATTAACAGGCTGTTGGGAGGGGAGAAGCGGAATTTTGTCTAGGTTGGCTGCCAACTAAGTTTTATCTGGCAGCTTCTAATTGTTTTGCGCCCTAGCAGTGAATCAGCTGTTGCAAAATATTTTCCTATAAAGCATTATATCTCTTATATCTAGGGTTTTATGATTATGACAACTGTTTCTGAAACTGATTGCCATATGTCTAAGTTCTGATTGCAGCAGGCAGTGGTGTATCACCAATCATTGAAGGCCATGTGGCTAGGGACGAGTGAACCCGAACTGTAAAGTGAGCTTTGACCTAGGAAAAGGCTGGGGATTTATCAAAGAACCCGGGTAGGCTTCTGACATCTTTGCCACCTGTCGCGATGTCGAGTTGCAGCTACAAAAAGGACACCCGAATAGGGACTTCTACCTGGGTGACTCGGTAACCTATACTAGGCACAAGGGAGAAAGGGGCTGGTATGCCCTCAACATAAAAATCGATGCTTGAGGAGGGAGCAACAGCGAAGCACCGGTCGACAGTGCCTGACCCTGTATCAGCTGCATTGCGTTCTGTGACCAGGAGACACAGACCCCGGTTAATACCTACGGTATGCTTAACTATATGGAGTTTCCCTGGCCAGGGAATTACAAACCTGGTAAGTAGGCGTGGAAGGAAGGACATTAAAACGTACACTTGTATGTGAAGAAATGTAAATAGTTACCTGTTTAAGAACAATAATAGTTTTTTTTCTTTTTCTTCTTTCATGGACAGTATATGTGAAAAGTGTAGTATAATAAGAAAATAAGGAAAGTTTACTTGTTAATTTGCAGAGACTCTTAGGGGCACTTTGCACACTATGACATTGCAAGCCGATGCTGCGATGCCGTGCGCGATAGTCCCCGCCCCCGTCGCAGCTGCGATATAATGGTGATAGCTGCCGTAGCGAACATTATTGCTACGGCAGCTTCACATGCACTCACCTGCCCTGCGACGTCACTCTGGCCGGTGAACCGCCTCCTTATTAAGGGGGCGGGTCGTGCGGCGTCATAGCGACGTCACACGGCAGGCGGCCAATAGAAACGGAGGGGCGGAGATGAGCGGGACGTAAACATCCCGCCCACTTCCCTCCTTCCGCATAGCCGGCGTGAGCCGCAGGACGCAGATAGGAGATGTTCCTCGCTCCTGCGGCTTCACACACAGCGATGTGTGCTGCCGCAGGAACGAGGAACAACATCGTAACATTGGTATTTCCCAATTTAATGGAAATGACCGACGCTACACCAATGATACGATTATGATGCTTTTGCGCTCGTTAATCGTATCATAAAAGATTTACCCACTACGATGTCGAGAGCGACGCCGGATGTGTGTCACTTTCGATTTGACCCCACCGGCATCGCACCTGCGATGTCGTAGTGTGCAAAGTGCCCCTTAGGTTTGTCTACAGTGAACAACCTGAACTGCTTGTACATAGTTTGTACTGGTTATAGTGCTCCCTAGCAGAATTCACGGACCACAAGAGTTAAAACCCGTCTGGCGTGGCCGAAAAAACAAAGCGTGGTCAGGAACACTCTGTCGCCCACCCAGAGCCTACATTAGGGGTTTGTTGCTGGCGGGTCCCCCATATTGTTGCTGAAAATCGGAGCGGTGTAAAGAACATTATCATCATGGACTCCTGAGAAGTGTTAATAATGTTGAAGTGATGTTTTATTGCAAAGTTTTATATTCTATTGTGAAGTTTTATCATGTTTTATCAAGAAAAGTTAAAGAAATGGTGCCTCCCATAAAGGGATGAAATGTTTTAATGTTACCTGTTAAACTGCATTTCAAATTCTTGCAAGTCCTCCTAACACCACTTATATTTCTTTTTCTGTTTCAGTCTGCAGATGTGCTGGGATTTACTGTGGGGGTGTGTGGCGCCCCTGAGGGTCCAGTCGCCATAGAGGTACTGCACCTCAGCCAGAGGTGTGGTATCCCATTCCCGGGTAAGGAGGAGGCCACAAGTCGTTGCACACATACACACACGCTCTTAATTTAGTGACACTCCATTAGGCCATGGTTAGGGAAAGTTTGTCGCCCGGGGACCAGGGGGTACTCAGATCCGGGCCACAGAGTCACTTCTGTGGGTATCACGGTGGCGTGACCCGGTCTGTGATCCCAGGCTCCACAATAAAAGGGGATTTGGTAAGGGAGATTGTCCGTGACGCCACCCACGGTTGTGGTGAGGTTGGAACACCACCGCTGCTCTGGACGGGGATCCCGGGAGCGATGGTATGGAGCAGCTAGATGTTATTTCTCCCCTCCGTGGGTAGGGGGTTGGCTGTCCCGGGGCCCGGTGATGGGGTAAGCAGGGAGCAGGGCGCAGTGCTGCAGTGCGGTGCCCAAGGGCACGGGCGTACTCACAAGTAATTCACACGGAGTCACTGGTAAACTAGGAATTGCCGGTGTCCGCAGCCTTCGGTACGGGGGTGTTAGTGTCCCACACACGGTGCAGCAGCTCCTGTTGTTCTTTCCCTGCAGCCAGGTGCCTTTCTCTCCACTCTCTTCCTCTTTCTCCTCAGCCGGGAACGGGGAATCCACTCCCCTGCAGTGATCCGGGTCACCCTAGGTACCGAGGGGCCACCGCCCTGCTCCGGCTACCTCTGGCCCCTTCCTCACTACAGCCTGTCCCGGCCCTCTCGGAGCACGCTTTGCTATCAGCCTGGGAGCTACAACTCCAGGCTCCTCTTCTGTCTGTCTCTCCAAACACTCTGCCTAGCCCCTCCCCTCCTGCTCTGTCTTGTTCCTACACTGGGGGAGGGTGGTTTGTCCTGCTGCACCATGTGGGATCAGATTACCAAGGAGGATTAACTCTTTCTGTGACAACCTGGCTTTGCCAGGGCGTCACAAAAGCACAATCCCGAAGCCAGTCTGGAGGTGGGGTTTAGTTAGATGGAGCAGACTGTAGAACGTTAGTCAGTCAGGAAGTCAGGAAGTGGACGCGGAGGAGAAAGGTCATGGGATCTGGAGCTGGACCAACTCGTCCCAGAATCAGAAAAGAAGGAGTCTTAGAGCCAAGGGAAGTAAGCAATCCACCCATGGGCTCGTATCTACAGCCGGCATACCAGTGTGGAGGGACTTGGCCGCAACAGGGAACCGGTCCCTAGACTAGTGGAGAACATCCAGGCTCATCTGGCAAACCCGAGGCTGAGGTTACTTGAAGTACTGAAGCCACCACCGCACATAACCCGCTGAAAAGGAGGCCACATAGAACCAAGGGACAAGGCAGGAAAGCGACCCATCAAAGGGATCCACGGACACTGGCTCAGGGCACTGTGTGTGAGGCGCGGGGCAGGCGGGAGAGGCCAGCGCAGGAAGACGACCAGGGAAGGAACACAGAAGGGTGTACCGGATTGTTCCTCCGAACTATCCAGGGATCGGCTGGGGCCCATCACAGCAGGACCCAGCACTCTGAGGGCAGCATCTGACTAGTTGTGGTAACCTGAAACTATCAACAGTGAGTAAAGAACTTGTGACTGCATTCCTGTGTTGCCCAGTTATTGTCTGTGCCTCCGGCCCTGCGCCCCGCCATTGCATCTCATCATCATAAACTCTATCACCCATCAACAGCCCTGAGGCCCAGCTCTACCTGTGGATAGCTATACCAACTCAGCTGCATCACCACCGCCCCCAAGGGAACTTAATAGCAGTGGCGGCACCTATCTTGCCGCATACCACGGGTGGCGTCACAAACTCATCTCCCCTTGTAAATAACATGCCCCATCTTAAAACGACACCACCGGAGTCGGACCCTGTTGCCGTGACCTCCCAAAAAGAACCGCGGCCCGGTTACGAGTGCCCCATGGCCCTGGTGGGTGTGTCATTAGTAATGGAGAGGTGTTTATCAGAAACACCCATTACTAACCCAGTAAGTATAAAGTTAACAACCCACAGACAAGGAAAAAAAAAAAAGCTTATTTGAACAAACACTCACCCACACGCCCTCGTTCACCAATTTAAGACCCCTGAACAGGGAAGCAAACAACAAGTGGAAAGTGACACTTACCCGATAAAATAAGTTATTTTTTTAGAGTCCTTTAAAACAAGTAGGCAGGAGAGAAGGAGCAGATTCGGCTAATCGGAAGATGGCCGTTTTGCACATGAGAACATTTCTACACCTCCGACCCATAGAAGCGTTCTCATACGCAAAAGCAGCCATTGTCTAGACCAGAGGTATCAAATACACGGCCCGCGGGCCGCATGCAGCCCCTGAGTCTGCATGTTGTGGCCCACAGACCATATGACAATCGCGGCCCTATGCCGAGGGTGGCGCCGGCAGGACGTTACTACAATTAAATAATTTGCGGTGCCACGCAGAGGAGCTGTCTGCACTATACCAATGGCTGCTGCCCGCCAATCAGATGCAAGGAAGTGATGTCGCTGTATGACGTCGCCTCCTTGCATCTAATTGGCGGGCAGCAGCCATCATCTCTGCGCTGCACCGCAAATTATTCAATTGTAATAAAGTCCTGCCGGCGGCGGTCCCGGCATAGAGCTGCGATCAACACAGCCTGCAACAAGCAGGTATGTGCTCACGATCAGGACCCGCTGCGTCCTGGACGCGGCGGGTCCTGACCTGCGGGGTCGCATGTCTCCTCCGCAAGAGACCGCAGCTGCCCGTGCCCACGATCAGTGTTCAGAGTGCTGCAGTCGCCTCGCTGTGTGTGTGTGTATGTGCACAATACTACAAGGATGGGCACAATACTACAAGGCACAAAGGTACTGGGCACAATACTACGGATGGGCACAATACTACAAGGCATAAAGGTACTGGGCACAATACTACAAGGATGGGCACGAAGGTACTGGGCACAATACTACAAGGATGGGCACGAAGGTACTGGGCACAATACTACAAGGATGGGCACAATACTACAGGCCACAAAGGTACTGGGCACAATACTACAAGGATGGGCACAAAGGTACTGGGCACACTAGTACAAGGATGGGCACAATACTACAGGGCACAAAGGTTCTTGGCACAATACTACAAGGATGGGTACGAAGAATGGGCACAAAGATACTGGGCACAAAGGTACTGGGCACAATACTACAAAGATGGGCATAAAGGTACTGGAAATAATACTACAAGGATGGAAACAATACTACAGGGCACAAAGGTACTGGGCACAATACTACAAGCATGGGCACAAAGGTACTGGGCACAATACTACAAGGATGGGCACAATACTACAGGGCACAAAGGTACTGGGCAATATTACAAGGATGGGCACGCAGGATGGGCATGAAGGTACTGGGCACAATACTACAGGGATGGGCACAAAACTACTGGGCACAATACTACAAGGATGGGCACAAAACTACTGGGCACAATACTACAAGGATGGGCACAAAACTACTGGGCACAATACTACAAGGATGGTCACAATACTACTGGGCATAATACTACAAGGATGGTCACAATACTACTGGGCACAATATCACAAGGATGAGCACAATACTACAGGGCACAGGGATGGGCACAAAACTGCTGGGCACAATACCACAAGGATGGGCACAATACTACATGGCACACGGATGGGCACAATACTACATGGCACACGGATGGGCACAATACCACAAGGATTAGAACAATACTACTGGGAACAATACATGGCACAAGGATGGGCACAATACTACTGGGCACAATACCACAAGGATGAGCACAATACTACAGGGCACAAGGATGGGCACAATACTACTGTGGGCACCATACTACAAGGATGGGCACACTACCACAAGGATGGGTACAATACTACAGGACACAAGGATGGGCCCAATACTACTGGGCACAATACCACAAGGATGGACACAATACTACAAGGTACATGGATGGGCACAATACTACTGGGCACAATACCACAAGAATGAGAACAATACTGCTGGGCACAATACTACAGGGCACACGGATGGGCACAATACTACTGGGCACAATACTACAAGGATGGGCACAATACCACAAGGATGAGCACCTTACTACAGGGCACACAGATGGGGGATATTACTGCAGCATGGGGACATTAGTACAAGATGTTGGCTGAGATTATAATATAATGATGCTAATTGTAAAACAATATTACAAGAAGGTGATAAAATGTAAAGAAATTTCAAAATAAAGCATGACCTTTTTTTCACCATTAAAAATGCTTTTTTATTTATAAACTTAACTAAACAAAAAACAAGCAAAAAATTTTCACAAAAGTGATCCAATGGTCTATAGGAAAAAAAACATCAAATCATTAAAATGTCAGTTTGTCCTGCAAGGAATGCGGCCCCTCTCAATTTTTTTTTCTATATGCGGCCCATACACCCAGCTGAGTTTGAGACCCCTGGTCTAGAAAAGCCACATCTGCTCTTATTCTCCCTGCCCATTTCATGCAGGATAGCTTACTCCTCAAGATTCTGAACCTGAACCACAGTCAGCAGGAATCAGAGTCTGGCTTTCTCATTTCAACCACACATCTATTATTCTGAAACCAGGACAGGTGAGTGGTTACATGAGTATGAGGTGGGGTTTTTTTTGTTTGTTTTTTAAACTTTTTTGGCCATAGAGCAAATTTACAAAAATCTGTTTTCTCATTCTCTGATGTAGGACCTTCAGTCTCTTAGGGACATATGGATGAATGATTGTCTGGAGAAGAAAAGGTGAGCATTACCATGAGACCATTCAAGTGTGGGGTTGCTTTTCATCAAAGGGAGTGGGGTCGCTTACAATTTTGCTTAAGGACACTGCCATGAATAAAAAATGGCATAAATATCTTCCAAGAGCAACTTCTCCCAACAATTTGGTGAGGAACAATGCTATCACTAGCAGAATTGAGCACCATTTCATACGGCAAAAGTTGGGGTCTAAGGCGAGAATGTTTCTCTTTGGGCATAAGGAGACTTATAGGCCATGCAGTGCTCCTCCTGGAATTTAAATATCCAAATAGCCTCTACAGAAGGAAGAGGACTTGATCTTTAGCAATCCTAAAACTAAATATCAACCCTTTAACGAGTCATGCCATATGGCTTAGAATAAGAAGCCAAACCAGAAACTCCATTTGCAGACATGTTCCTGGGAGCTGCTCCTCTTCAGTGCAAAGCAGAAGATCAGATTGATCTTTTATTCATGGTTGCAGTGTAACACAAATACAAAAGCCATCCGACCACGTCAAACTGTACCTTTAATATAGATTGTACCCTAACATTATTGTCCTACCTCTCCATGTGTTAAACCAGGCCTCATCTGAATTGTGAGTAAAAAAAATGAACCAGGCGTAGCTCGCAATTAAAACCTTGTGTGGCAAAGATGGGACAATAAGGGTGCTGAACTCTGGAGAAGGCCACATCCCCCAATATGTATTCATTAATTGCAGTGTGCTGCCACACCTTATATGTATATGTCTATATATTGGCTACATAGGGTATTTGTGCACCTGTATATTCATTTTATACTAATGGTGTTCGGGTCCTAGATTTTTTTCTTTTTTGTAGTATCATATCAGGTGATATGGCTCCTTATAGGCCTCAGCACTCTTGTCCCCCTATCTTTTCCACACAAGGTTTTAATTGTGAGTTATGCCTGGTTCATTTTTCACTCACAATTCAGATGAGGCCTGGTTTGGCACATGGAGAGGTAGGACAATAATGCTTATGAACCATCCATAGTAAAGGTACATCCTGACGTGGTTGAATGGCTTTTGCGCTCTTATATCAAAAAATGTTTACTAAGTACCTAAGGCTATTAATGTTTATACCAGTCTTGGAGTTCATATATTCATTAATCGCAGTGTACTGATGCATTGTAGATGCATATATTTGTATATCAGCAAAAACATTAGTGCATGCCCTAATCATCTCCCGCCTCGACTACTGCAAACTCCTGCTCTCTGGCCTCCCTTCCAACACTCTTGCACCCCTCCAATCTATCCTAAACTATGTGGCCCGCTTAATCCACCTCTCCCCTCGCTATTCCCCAGCCTCGCCACTCTGCCAATCCCTTCACTGGCTTCCCCAATGACTCCAGTTCAATACATTAACCATGACATACAAAGCCATCCACAACCTGTCTCCTCCTTACATCTGTGTCCTAATCTCCCGATAACTACCTGCACGCAACCTCAGATCCTCACACGATCTCCTTCTTTACTCCTGTCTTATCTCCTCTTCCCACAATCTCATACAAGATTTCTCCCGTGTTTCCCCCATACTCTGGAACGCTCTACCTCAGCATATCAGACTCTCCCCTACCGTGGAAAGCTTCAAGAGGAAACTGAAGACCCATCTCTTCCAATAAGCCTACAACCTACAATAACCCTCAGTCCAGTACACCACTGCACAACCAGCTCTGTCCTTACCTATTGTACCATCACCCATTCCCTGTAGACTGTGAACCCTCGAGGGCAGGGTCCTCTCTCCTCCTGTACCAGTCTGTTTTGTATTGTTAATGATTGTTGTACGTATATCCTCTTTCACTTGTAAAGCGCCATGGAATAAATGGCGCTATAATAATAATAATAATAATATAGTAGATTTTGTGCACTTGTACATTAATTTAATAATAAAGGTGTGCCTGCCCTCATTTTACTTTGTTGTAAAGTAAAATTTTGTTTCGAACCACCCCTTAACTACTTCACAACCTTTGAAATGCTGGTACGTCAAAGGTTGTGTCCTTGCCTTTGATGCAGGCTTGCACACAAAGCCTGCATCTTTCCCGCAAATGACGGCTGATTTTATAAGCCATCATTTGCCTCTAACATCCGCGGGTGATTTGAAGATCCACCTTTGGCTATTAGCTAGAGATGAGCAAACCCGTGGAAGTTCGGTTCGGTGGGTGCAGCCGAGCCAGAGCCCCACGGGTTCTTACTTAGCCCAAACCACAATGGAAGTCACTGATTGGGTGGTCTCCACCCACATAAAGCCAGCCATAAGGAGAACACTTGCAGGGGAGGGTGGATGGAATTTTCCACTTCTTGGAGGGGATTGCACACTACATCCGATCATGCTGTTACCCCCAGACCGAGCCGATCAAACAAAGCAAGTGGCTCATACTGGGCTGAGCACCGAGCGCACCTGAGCACAGACATGCTCGCGTGAGTGGTCAGCATAAATAAAGCACGTGAACGCCGAACCCAAACTCTATTTTTTTAAAGTCGGTGTTTGGCATGAACACCGAACATTTCTAATGTTAACCAGTGAAATGTCAGAGAATGACAGCTGAATTTCACTGCCGGAAGGGGGACATCATTCCTTGCACCCATCAGAATGCCTATGAGGTGATCGCGGGATGCCAATGGATTTTCATGACAGCCAGGGCTCAACTGAAGACCCCTCTGTCTATGATGGCGAAATTTTTGGGAACGCTGACTGTGAGCCGCCACTCAAAGGAGATCATGATTTCTCCTGTACAGAGCGATGCTGATGCTGATGCATTGCTCTGTACAACACAGGCGATTGGCCGATCGTAGTAGGGGAAAAGTTTATTAAAAAACCATTAGAGTTATCCTTATCACATCCATGCATGTAGCGGTATTTCTGTGCCATCAATCAGCGGCCATTTGTGGCAAATTTCTGTCTCTACAGATAACTATGCTGTTTCACCGCTTAAGAGTAAACAGTTTTGTCTCACTGCACTGAGTATATCACAATTGGGAAACAATTATCATCATATTATAGACCCGGCTCCTCGGGGGCCAGGCTATATCCATCATTTCCTTGGAGCAGGATTGGCGTATAGCACCTATAATGTACAGCAGATCCAGAAATAACTATAAAATAATAATACATTTTATTGATATCATAAATATTTGTTGCCATCATGCATCTAGCCCTTTATTTTCTGAAATGTTACTAATTATTTTGTGTATTTTTTTAAACTGGTTTCCCTGTGTTGCATCTTTTTATACAGACCTCTTACCTCATAGTTATAAAATAAGAAAACTTTACAATGTAATTTTTATTAGAAAAAAAAAATACCTTCCCTGAAAACTTTATAGCGGTACAAGTCTGTACATGGGGCCCATCCCGCCCTATCTGCAATGCAAACATTCAAAATGCTATAAAAGAAAAATTAAAGCGAAAAAGAGCTGCAATATATGGCAGACTAAGTATAAAGCATGAAGGTAATAGAAGACCTGTCCTGCACATCAATGGGGTCTGACTCCTGACTCTCCCACTGACCTGTAGGCAGAAGGATCTGTTCCTACTGTTTACCAGGCACAGTGCCAGGCAGTCTGTAGTGGCGGTGTGTGGTACTGCAGCTCTGTGCTCTGCAGTTAAATGGTCTGAGAAGGAACACCAGACACAGCAGGTACAGAATGCATGGCAGTGTCCCTGGTAAGCAATAAAGGGGACCTTCAGCCAGCTGATAAATATGGATGCATGTAGTTGGACCTGTACCAAACTGATATTAATGGCCATTCTTAAGGATAAGCCATCATTATCAAAGTGCCAGGAAAACACTTTCTGTGTCCCCACAATTACATCCATTTGAGCTAATAGAGGAGTTTCCAAGAAGAAACCCTGTTCAATAAGCCAGAAAATACCCTAGGGGCTTGTTCACACACTGCATTTTTGCTGTGTCTTTTCCTCATGCGTTTTTACAGCAGAAAAACAGAGACTTTTAGGCCTCTTTCACACATCCACGTCACGGGTACATGTGATGTCCGTGTTCACCTGTACCGGGGACATGGACTCACGTAGACCCATTAAAATAAATGGGCTTGGTTACACATACGTGTAATACATCTGTGTTTTCACATAGATTGTGTGTCCATCCTTTAGAGACAGAACGAAGACATATTTAACAGGATGGGGACTTAAATGCCTGGAGGGGCCCAGAAGAGGGATATATAAACCAGAAGGGAGACAATTATACTAGAAGGGGCCCAGAAAGGGGATATATATACAAGCAGGAGGACATACAGTGCCTACAAGTAGTATTCAACCCCCTGCAGATTTAGCAGGTTTACACATTCGGAATTAACTTGGCATTGTGACATTTGGACTGTAGATCAGCCTGGAAGTGTGAAATGCACTGCAGCAAAAAAGAATGTTATTTCTTTTTTTATTTTTTTTTTTTAATTGTGAAAAGTTTATTCAGAGGGTCATTGATTATTCAACCCCTCAAACCACAAGAATTCTGTTTGGTTCCCCTAAAGTATTAAGAAGTATTTCAGGCACAAAGAACAATGAGCTTCACATGTTTGGATTAATTATCTCTTTTTCCAGCCTTTTCTGACTAATTAAGACCCTCCCCAAACTTGTGAACAGCACTCATACTTGGTCAACATGGGAAAGACAAAGGAGCATTCAAAGGCCATCAGAGACAAGATCGTGGAGGGTCACAAGGCTGGCAAGGGGTACAAAACCCTTTCCAAGGAGTTGGGCCTACCTGTCTCCACTGTTGGGAGCATCATCCGGAAGTGGAAGGCTTATGGAACTACTGTTAGCCTTCCACGGCCTGGACAGCCTTTGAAAGTTTCCACCCGTGCCGAGGCCAGGCTTGTCCGAAGAGTCAAGAGTAACCCAAGGACAACAAGGAAGGAGCTCTGGGAAGATCTCATGGCAGTGGGGACATTGGTTTCAGTCAATACCATAAGTAACGTACTCCACCGCAATGGTCTCCGTTCCAGACGAGCCCATAAGGTACCTTTACTTTCAAAGCGTCATGTCAAGGCTCGTCTACAGTTTGCTCATGATCACTTGGAGGACTCTGAGACAGACTGGTTCAAGGTTCTCTGGTCTGATGAGACCAAGATCGAGATCTTTGGTGCCAACCACACACGTGATGTTTGGAGACTGGATGGCACTGCATACGACCCCAAGAATACCATCCCTACAGTCAAGCATGGTGGTGGCAGCATCATGCTGTGGGGCTGTTTCTCAGCCAAGGGGCCTGGCCATCTGGTCCGCATCCATGGGAAGATGGATAGCATGGCCTACCTGGAGATTTTGGCCAAGAACCTCCGCTCCTCCATCAAGGATCTTAAGATGGGTCATCATTTCATCTTCCAACAAGACAACGACCCAAAGCACACAGCCAAGAAAACCAAGGCCTGGTTCAAGAGGGAAAAAATCAAGGTGTTGCAGTGGCCTAGTCAGTCTCCTGACCTTAACCCAATTGAAAACTTGTGGAAGGAGCTCAAGATTAAAGTCCACATGAGACACCCAAAGAACCTAGATAACTTGGAGAAGATCTGCATGGAGGAGTGGGCCAAGATAACTCCAGAGACCTGTGCCGGCCTGATCAGGTCTTATAAAAGACGATTATTAGCTGTAATTGCAAACAAGGGTTATTCCACAAAATATTAAACCTAGGGGTTGAATAATAATTGACCCACACTTTTATGTTGAAAATTTATTAAAATTTAACTGAGCAACATAACTTGTTGGTTTGTAAGATTTATGCATCTGTTAATTAATCCTACTCTTGTTTGAAGTTTGCAGGCTCTAACTTATTTGCATCTTATCAAACCTGCTAAATCTGCATGGGGTTGAATACTACTTGTAGGCACTGTATATACCAGGAAGGGGACAAAAACCAGGATGGGGACATATATACCAGAATTTGCTCATGAGGGGGACATATATACAAGGAGGGGCCCAGATTGGGACATATATACTAGGATGGGGGCCAAAAACCAGGATGGGGACATATGTACCAGGAGGGGCCCAGGAATGAGACATATATACGAGGAGGAGGATATATATATATATATATATATATATATATATATATATATACACACACCAGGAAAAGAATAAACCAGGATGGGGACATATATACCAGGAAGTGGACATATATGCTAGGAGGGGGACATACATACCAGGAAGGGGACATATATACCAGGAGAGGGACACATATATCAGGAGGGGCTCAGGATGGGGACATAATTAACAAGATGGGGACATATATACCAGGAAGGGGACATACTGTATATACCAGGAAGAGTGCATGTATACTAGGAGGCGCCCAGGATGTGGATATATACCAGGAGGGGGGGGGGGCACATATTTATAGAAGATAATAGCAAAAGAACCACCAGTTGGTGTTTCTACAGGGACAATACTCAGAAATTAGATTAGTGAATAGCACCAGTGAGGAAATAAATATAAAACTTAGCTTTTAATCTTAATCATTAAAATTGTGCAATATATTAAAAAATACACTTAGGATCACCCTGCGGGTAGCCATAGGCCCGTATTCCCACACCGTGTCAGGGTACCTTTGGGCAAATACCATTAGGGGATAACAACCGTGTGTGTTAGGGGTAATAGGATCAAGCTGTCAGTATACAACATAGTACAGGGGATTAAGGACAGTGGTCCCACTACCAACATATGATATATATGTAATATTGGATATACCAATCCCACAAACACTAACAGCAAGATACAGCTTTAACCCCTTTAACAAATATTCAACACACAGACAAAGCAATAATAAGGAAGGATCTCACCCATTTAGATGATATTCCGATGCTTAACACATCAAATTCTTATTGGAGGGGTCACAGCGGGGCTTGAAATACGGGCTTGATGTAACTTGCCCTAAACCCCCTTGACTCCCGTCCTTACAAGGATGGTCCACATCTGAACCTATGTCCTTGTACAAAGATGCCCCACATGCCTCCCGACGCGTTTCGTCACAAATAGTGACTCCTCAGAAGACCAAGCATAAAAGAAGATGTAGTGGGCCAAAAATGGTGTGGCACCTGCAGGGTCCATACAAAGGGTCAGATTAAGGTTGTGGGGGCCCCTGGGCAGAAAATCTGGTGGGGGCCCCATAACGTTAACATTTTAACCATAACAGTAGAGCACTAACTGTAGCATTTAGATATAAATACTGCACCTCAGTCTCACATTCCCCCTCCTCAGCATACTGTGACCTCACACTGGCCACCATGCTGCCCCTTCTCTGTACTGCCTACCTCCTTCACTATCCAGTCACTGTACTGTACCTCCATCTCACATTCCCCCTCCTCAGCATACTGTACCCTCACACTGGCCACCATGCTGCCTCTTCTCTATACTGCTTATGTTCCCCACTACCCAGTCTCTATACTATGCCCCTCACACTTTTCTTTCCCAATACTGTCCACTTACAATTTTCTCCCACCATACTGCTGCCTCACACTTTCCTATGGTGCTCCCCTAATTGCTGTGCAGGGGCAGATATGCTGCATGCCCCCCAAAGGTACGCCCCTGTACAGTGTACAGGAGAATACATGACTGGTACACGCAGGGCCGGCTCCAGGTTTTTGTGGGCCCTGGGCGAAAGAGTCTCAGTGGGGCCCACCCACACACAGACATGCACATATACATACAGGCATATGTACACATATATATTTAAAGAGAAATTCACAAAAACAGACATAAATCTAGACACAGTCATATACACTGACATACATAGATACACATGTTACATGCACACACACACATTTTTATATTTTTATATATATTTTTAATATTGGGAAGCCGGCAACAGCCTCATTCACCTCCCCGCTTGTCTCCATCCAGCTCCTCCTGGGCATGTGTCTGTGCCACGCTGATTGGTGGCCGTCACTAACAGACATGGCCACACATAGAGCACACTAACACCGATGTATATACACATCACAAGAGAGGCTGGGGACATACACATTACTGGAGGAATACATATTACTGAGGAAAGGGGTATATAGCAATGGGGGACATACAGCTCTAGAGGGGGGCAGTGGCTCTTAGGTGGGTGGACAAACAGCTCTGAGGTGGGGGGGTGACATGCAGCTCTGGGAGTATACAGCTCTGGGGTGGGTGGGTGACATGCAGCTCTGGGGGTATAGTATTATGCAGCCCCCATATTCCTCCATATAGTGTTATGAAGCTCCCATATTCCTCCATATAATATTATGCAGCCCCCATGTAGCACTATGCAGCCCCCATATGGCACTATGCAGCCCCCATATGGCATTATGCAGCCCCCATATGGCATTATGCAGCCCCCATATGGCATTATGCAGCCCTCATATGGCATTATGCAGCCCCCATATGGCATTATGCAGCCCCCATATGGCATTATGCAGCCCCCATATGGCATTATGCAGCCCCCATATGGCACTATGCAGCCCCTATATGGCACTATGCAGCCTCCCATATAGTACAATGCACACCTATATAGCATTAGGCACCCTCATGTAGTACACAGCCCCTATATAGCACAGTGCAGACCCAGATAGCATTAGGCATCCTCATGTAGTACACAGCCCCTATATAGCACAGTGCAGAGCCAGATAGCATTAGGTATCCTCACATAGTACACAGCCCCTATATAGCACAGAGCAGACCAAATAATATTAAGCACCTTCAAATAGTACACAGCCCCTATATAGCACAGTGCAGAGCCAGATAGTATTAGGCATCCTTACAGTATACAGCCCCTATATAGCACAGTGCAGAGCCAGACAGCATTAGGCATCCTCACGTAGTATACAGCCTGTATATAGCAAAATGCAGACCCAGATAGCATTAGGCATCCTCATATAGTGTACAGCCCATATATAGCACAGTGCAGAGCCAGATAGCATTAGACACTCTCACGTAGTTCACAGCCCCTATAAAGCACAGTGCAGACCAGATAGCATTAGGCACCTTCATGTAGTATACAGCCCCTATATAGCACAGTGCAGAACCAGATAGCATTAGGCACCTTCATGTAGTATACAGCCCATATATAGCACAGTGCAGAACCAGATAGCATTAGGCATCCTCATGTAGTATACAGCCGCCATATCATTTAATGCACCCCCATGGTCGTCTGGCCACAGTGATTGTATATACTCATTCCTCCTCGTTCCCCCGCTCCTCCGGTCTCCTCGGCGCATCCAATGCTGTCGCTCGCTCTGACCTCTCAGCAGGCGCGCAGTGATCACGTCACCACGCTCTGCTGCAGAGCTGTCAGAGCGCCGACAGACACAGCGAGGAAAATCATGAGAGAGCGTGCCACTCCATCTCATCATTGCTCTCAATTGTATCGGCAGCTGCGATGCCGATACAATTGAAAACGCGATCCTCGGTGGGGGGAGGCAGCGCGGGCACCGAGCCCCCCTGACTAGCGGTACGCTACTCCTGCCACCGCAAGTGGGCCCCCCCGGCATTTGACCGGGTTTACTGTGATACAGACACCAGATGTTATAGAATATACACATTATTATACACCATCTGATGTGTGTACACAGTATATCACACTACTCTGTACACTGGATGTGGTATATCATGTGCACAGATATACAATGCCCTGCACTGATCACACCTGGACCTACAGGACCTCACATATTCTGGGCCATATAGTGTAATGTGTGCTGCAGGCTCAGATGTGATCAGTGCAGGATTCTGTGTAGTGATGTTTCTGCTGGAGAGCAGTGTGAGTTATTGCAGGGGAGGAATGAGGCTGCAGCCGATGGCCCGGCACTGACAGCCCGACCTGATCTGCAGCAGTTCACACTCCGGCAATAACTCACACTGATCCCCGGCAGAGCTGCCGCTGACACTATGGAATCCCGTCTGGTATTATCAGCGGCGTCCTGCTCCCTCCTCACTGCAGCCTCCTGCCAGCACCATGATGGATGATGTCATACTCACCGTGATCCACTAAGCCTCCGCTCCGGTCCTCCCACTTGCTCCTCTTCGGCAGGAAGAAGCAGCAGCAGGCGCGCGGTGACGTCATCCCAGCAGACGCAGCTCACACAGTGTGCAGTGGGCGTGTCTCTCAGCACAGTGACAGCCGGGATTGAAATTCTTTAAAGGTACAGTGCGGTCCTAAACCACTGCGGCGTTAATAAAATGGCACCCACACTGATGGTGGTGGGGGCCCCCTCAGAAACTCTTGTGGTGGGGGCCCCTGGGCTGGAGCCCCGCCTGCCCCGCCTATAATCCGGCCCTGTCCATACACCAAATGCCCAGGAAGTGGACATATATGCTAGGAGGGGGACATACATACCAGGAAGGGGACATATATACCAGGAGAAGGACACATATATCAGGAGGGGCTCAGGATGGGGACATAAATAACAGGATGGGGACATATATACCAGGAAGGGGACATACTGTATACACCAGAAAGAGTACATGTATACTAGGAGGGGTCCAGGATGTGGATATATACCAGGAGGGGGGGGGCACATATTTATAGACAAACTTGGCTTTTATTGATACAAAACATATAGGACTGACAAAACCAAAGGTTGAAAACATGATTGACAAGACAAAAAGAATTGATGAAATAGGGGGAATGACATGATAATCCTGTACTTATCCCTAATGAAGTATAAAGGCACTGATAATAGAATGCACAATAAGTATATAAACACAGCAGTGTACACAGATAAATAATATAGTCCCAACACACACAATACCTGGCTGTAGAGCCTCATCTTAAAGGTAATGTGGCAGTAAGTTAATACACAATTTTAGAGCAAAGTGAATGAGATTTCTGATATCTAATTCTCACACTGCTTAATTTTTTTTCTTGCAGATTTGAACCAAAGTATTTTTTTCAAATCTGCGGTATGTCAATTATTTAAGCATTTATGTAACCTTTCAAATAAACGGAGGGAAAAAGCCAAGTAAAAATGCATGGAAAAAATATGTGCGTATTTTACGCAGGAATTTCCTGCCAACACTCTGTTTTTTGCTGCAGAAAAAAAGTGGAAAGATGTGATGTGTGAACATAGCCTAAAAAGAGACAACTGCATGGAAATAGAAAATCTCATCAATGGAACTAAAATATCAGGAATGTTTCTTAATCTGTGCACATAGAGAGGCAAGTGAGTGCATGTCAGTATATATATTGTCAGCTCGGCCGTGCTTTTACACTGTTTACACTGTTTTCTCTGTATAAAGTCTATGTTTATGGTGCAGTGATAGGTGACGTCGGGGGTGGGGTAGTAGGTGAGATTCATCTGTGAAGTGGAGGTGCAGCGGAATGTGAGACCCAACACCCACCAGTAAAACAGGATTGGCATCAAAGAGAGGGAATTCCTGGCTGTAAATCTACACCAGACTTTCACCTTGTGTTCACAGTGCTTGGCAACATAATAAAGTCATTGTGAATAAGAAGATTGTACAAATTTATCCCACAGAATAGGGACAAGACACAATCAATATATTGATGCACAGATTTAGGTGGCATGTCGCTGGTCGCACCCATCAATGTCACTTTTAGCCTACTGAAGAAATGAATGACTTGCCAACATCTTGTGACTTTTCTCCCTTAGATTTATATAAAAGCTTCCAACCTCAAGAATTGTATTAACTAATTAATTTTATTAAGAATTTTGTATTAGTAAAATACAAAAAATATAGAGAGAGGAAGAGTAAATAAGAATGCGAGGAATACTCAGACAAGACATGAGACATTGGTACATATAGGGGCTGATAGGTGCAATATCTCTGATAGAAGTGGTTACAAGTCAGATGTTATCTTCTAATACTTAATGGTGCAATAGTGACACCTACAGGTCGTAAGCAGAAATTACATACACTAAAAAGGATCTGTCACCAACTGAAAAGTGGACAGTTTTTGCTCCCATTACATTTCCACTGCTCCAGACAATTCTGGTTTATTTTTGTTTTTTTTTTGGGTTTTTTTTTTTAATGTCCCCATACAGTTTCAAAGATTTATTTGGAGCTAATTTGTATGGTCTCTACAAAGGAGGTCGAGGGTCACAGGGAAATTTTGCTAGGCAGCTTAAAGACCTGCCCAAAAGAAACCTGTGTACAGAGTAGGGGGAAAGGGCTGCACAGCCAATATATAGTTATGATATAAACATAAGCTCAATGCTGACCCATGCAGTAAGGAACAAACAATATTAAGAAGAAAAGAACTGCATAATGGGAAGCAGAGTCCAATATAATAGTAAAAAGCAATTTTTATTGTAGCAAAAATTATTATAAAAACATTTAAAAAATAGAGAAACACACTGAATAACACGGTATGAGTCTCCCCACCAACTCACAATAATGTAATGGTATACCAAGGTGTTATACAATAAATAATAGAGACCGGATGAACCCCTCAGAAAAGAGCCGCAACAAGACATACTGCACCTACATGGATTAAATATATATAGAATGCAACATAATCATACATAAGGATATACCGTATTTTTCGGACCATAAGACGCACTTTTTTCCCCCCAAATGTTGGGGGAAAGTTGGGGGTGCGTCTTATGGTCTGACTATAGGGCTGCGGCCGGGAACGAGGGTGCTGCGGTGGAGCGGGTCATCGGGGGCACGAGCAGGCAGCAGCAGCACCTGCCGTGACCACGTGGGCCCGCTCATTACATATGCACGCCCATCCTCCCGCCCATCTCTCAGCGCTGAAGCCGGCACTGACAGGTGGGTGGGAGGACGAGCGGGGACGCGCGCATAGTAAAGAGCTGGTCTGCATGATCACCCCTGGCAATTACAGCCTGGAGTGATCATGTGCGGCTGTATTCACTGCCCCCCGCGCGTCATCATCAGCGCGGGGTGCAGTGAATCCGTACACTCACCCGTCCCCGTGTGTGGAGCCGTCCCCCTGCACCACGCGATGTCTTCCTGTCTGTGCCGGTCAGCTGATCTGTGCTGGTCAGCTGATCTGTGCTGGTCAGCTGATCGGCACAGACAGGAAGACATCGCGTGCTGCGGGGGAACGGCTCCACACACACACACACACAGGTCATTGCCGCTGAGAGGAAGATGATCGGTGCTGGAGGGAGTGAGGAAAAGGTGAGTATAAACGTTTATTTTTTTTCTCTGTGCTATAGGATACAGGCCATATACCAGGATGGTATATGAGCACGATGGGGGCATATAGCAGGATGGGAGTATATGAGCAGGAGGGATGGGGGGTATATGAACAGGATGGGGGTATATGAACAGGATGGGGGTATATGAACAGGATGGGGGAATATGAACAGGATGCGGGTATATGAACAGGATGGGGGTATATGAACAGGATGGGGGTATATGAACAGGATGGGGGTATATGAACAGGATGGGGGAATATGAACAGGATGCGGGTATATGAACAGGATGGGGGTATATGAACAGGATGGGGGTATATGAACAGGATGGGGTATATGAACAGGATGGGGGTATATGAACAGGATGGGGGTATATGAACAGGATGGGGGTATATGAACAGGATGGGGTATATGAACAGAATGGGGAATATGAACAGGATGGGAGTATATGAACACGATGGGGGCATATAGCAGGATGGGAGTATATGAGCAGGATGGATGGGGGGTATATGAACAGGATGGGGGTATATGAACAGGATGGGGTATATGAACAGGATGGGGGTATATGAACAGGATGGGGGTATATGAACAGGATGGGGGTATATGAACAGGATGGGGGGTATATGAACAGGATGGGGGGTATATGAACAGGATGGGAGTATATGAGCAGGATGGATGGGGGGTATATGAACAGGATGGGGGTATATGAACAGGATGGGGGTATATGAACAGGATGGGGGTATATGAACAGGATGGGGGGTATATGAACAGGATGGGGGGTATATGAACAGGATGGGGGTATATGAACATGATGGGAGTATATGAGCAAGATGGATGGGAGTATATGAGCAGGATGGGAGTATATGAGCAGGATGGATGGGGAAATATCAATAGGATGGATGGGGGGTATATCAATAGGATGGGGGTATATGAACAGGATGAGGGAATATGAGCAGGATGGGGGTTTATAGCAGGATCATATACAAGGCAGGAGGATCATTACCAGGATGGGGTACCTTAGTAGAGAATTTGGGGACATTACCCCCATAACAGTGTCAGCAGCAGATCCTCGCCCCATAACAGTGTGTCATGACCACATTTTTTTGCTTAAAGTTTTATTTTCCTCCTCTAAAACCAGGGTGCGTCTTATAGTCCGAAAAATACAGTATACGGTATATAGTCTCACAATATACATATGGAGATTTTCTACAATAATAGGAGAACCAACGTGCATGCAATTCTATTGTATAAAATAGCAGCCCCAGGATATATCTGGTCAAAGAGCATAAGTGTGAAAGGATTACAACCCTATAAGTCCTGGCCAGGGATAGGGTAAGGTGGTAATACTATACCAGCAATGTTCCAGGGGAACCATCCATAGTGCACAATACCTCATGCAAGGGTCAGTAACGAGGGGGGAGAATCAAGGCTCAATAGTGTGGAGAGAGGGGGGAGAGTCAAAGAAGGTCCCGTGGGCAAGATCGGTTCTTAAAATAAAAATGTCTTAAAACATTCTCTCTCCCTCTCATTCTGCCATTTTGCAAATATAAATAATTTTGGTTCCTAATTGACCTAAAATGGGAAAGGTTTATTCTAATTTCATGTCAGATAGTGAGGAAAAACCTGCAGATGTGTCTTTATAGAGAATGCATGGAAACTTCTGATCTCAACTGTATATAGTATAATTATATAGTGTGGATCCGTGTCTACAGTATAGTGCTGTGCATATGTGCCGCCCCTGCAGCAGATCGAACCACTCAGTATCGGGGGTGATGATTACTCGTGGCTCGACGGTCTCCGGACCCGGGGGCTAGGGCCCACACTCAAATGGAAAAGAGGGTATTTACAGGGAATAGGTATATAGTTCATGACGCCACCCGTGGTGTACGGTAATTGGGAGTACCGCCGCTGCCTTTGGGAGTACCCGGGGTGTTGGAGTGGGGCAGCAAGATGACGTTACCCACGGGTAGGGAAAGGCCCTGGGACTATGATGGTGGAGTGCGGTGCAGGGGGAGCGCAGGCTCGCTGGTTGCAGGGGTCAGTCAGGTACTCACTCAGCAATAAAGCAGACACTGACAACAGGGTAAACCAAGTCTCTGACTGCCGCTGTCTCTCGAGGGGAGCTCGTCTGGGTCCCGTCCCCTGCAGCACTGCCTGGTGGTCTGTGACCTGCCTCCTGGCACAAAATTCAGAGTGTCCTTTGTGGCCCGTCAGCTTGAAGCTTTCCGGGCCCCGCTCCCCACTATAGCTAAGGGAAGGAGCCTGCTTTCAGGGGCTCACGCTTGGGATTTCAGTGGGCTGCTTGTTTGGAAAGCCCTATTCCCCTCATTGCGCTAGTGCCCCGATCGCTGAGCTAGGTGGAAACAGTCCAAATAGGCCCTGCCCTCCGTAGGTTAATTGCTGGATCGACTGAAGCTTCTCCCCGACCTAGGGTCCGTGTACCCCGCCGTGCCTTCGGTCCCGGACTGGTGATTAGGCCCAGGCTGCTGACCATCCTCCAAGACAGGTCCCAGGCACCTAGCCTCAATCCCATGCGACCGGGGGTCCGACTCCTCTAGATCTAGACCACCATCTGCGACCTAGTCTGCTTCTTCCCTGTGAGCTACAACTCTCAGCTTCCTCAGAGCTCCTCACAACTCGAGGGCTACCACTCAACTAACTTGACACCACACCCCTTCCTGCCTGACCCCTAGGTGGGCGGCCCTATTCCTGCTTAAGCAGCCTACTGGTGTGCCTGACAGGGTGTGGTAAAACGTGTATCTAGGATTTGTGAATGCTGGTGGAGGCAGTACTGCAGTATGGAGACCCAGAACCATGAGGGGTTGAATCCTGCACTGAAAAGAAAAAGCATACAGTACCCTGTGACGACCTGAATAGTCCAGGGGCGTCACATTCCTCCTTGGTTAAACGTAGCTCGTCCCAGAGCTACAGGACATCCAGAGATTTATTTTGTAACTGAAAAAGAGAAAAATAACATTTTTATTAACATTTTCCATCCCTCACAGGGGAGGCACATTACTTAAAAGTTTCACTTAAACTCTTAAGAGTTCATCTTTTGTAAAAACCTGTGGAACACTACCGGTTGTATTGATAGCGGGGGTCAACCTGCTTTGTTGCAGCCCCTTCCTGCGACAGTCCAGTTTCAACATCCCGGATCCCATTAACCCACTACCCAAACAAACCTGACCTGCTGCATTCCTACTTGGGGTCCATGACAGGGTTAAAGTCCCAGATTTAAAAGGACGACTCTAGTAACATCCCTGAGCAACCTGGTAGCCATTGCCCTTTTGCGCCAACCCCCATCAGGGGCTTTCTGGCGCCATCTACCAGCACCGCACCGTCCAAGGCCCTGACAGCCTTTTTCCTGTAACAAAGGGTGGAAAAAGGTTCCACAAGGATGACACAGTCTATTTGCAGCATAAACTCTCCTGTCACCCCCCACCTGGGGGTCCAGATGGTCTTCTCCAATTAACAGGAGAAGGATCAACAAGGGTGACAGTCCATACAACCATTTTCAAACTTATTTTTATGAACTTGTGGGTTCCAGCTTCTCTTCTCTGTGGAGACGAGCGGCTATCCCTCTCCTGCGCCGCTCCCGAACACTTTTGAACGCAACCGCATCACCCAATTCCAATGCCTTTCTTTTTCCTTTTGGGCGCTGATGTCAGGCTTCATCTCCATCGTGGTGAATGAAGAAACTGGCTGTTCCGCAGCCGGGGATTCAGAGTCCGGGTGCTCCGTATAAGGGTATGGGCCCGTTGATGCGGCCGAGTCTGGTCGGGCCGGTGTTGGGGTAACTGGCCTGGTCGGGTCAGACCCTACCACCGACCAGGCCGGTGATGCTGTCGTAGCCTGGTCGGTGGTAGGGTCTGGGGCTCTTCAGCTCGTTCTTTGCAAATGGGGGCTGGAGGTTCCACTGCCAGTGTTGGGGTAGGCAGCTCGGTGTCCACCGAGGATGAGGGTGACGGTGGTGGACTGCTTGCAGCGGGCGGGGGCATACCGTACCCCGCAGCCATATAGGCCGGGTCAACCGGGGCTGGGTAGCTGCTTGCCCGCTCCTCGCGTGGGACTTTAATCTCACGGGCTCGCACTACCATTGCCAAACTCCTCATCTCTTCCCTTCAATGATCCAAGATAAAGAGGAATTGCGTCCGCATCCTCCTGCAGAGTTGCTCGGTCTCCTGCTCGATCCAGGCCGCGGTCCCAGGAGCAGCGCGCTCTGGTGACCAGTCCCGTGCTGCCACCATCTTGTCCCTGCAGTGCCCAGGAATGTTATCGCAGAGTCCTGGCATCCCTGCTCCACTTCCGCTGCTACATGCCATCATGCCCCCTCAGTTTTTGCCAGCCACTCACTTTTGCGCTGGGGTGTTTAACCCCTCCAGGAGTAGGGGGGATTCCCCGGGATTCGGTGATGGTGTCGGGGAGGTGCCATTGGGACAGTAAGGGTCACTTGTGTTCTCACTCAGTCCAATAACGCTGACACTGACAACTGTGGTAAACCAAAGTTCTGGACACCACTGCCGCTGAGAGGGAGCATGCCTGGATCCCATGCCCGTTGGTGTTGCCTGTTAGTCTGCGACCTTTGCCTTGGCACCTAGTCTTCTGGTTGGTCCTATTAGTGTAAAACTAATTGGGTCCCACTCACCAGTATGGCTAACTGGGTGAGCTTGCTCTCTGGGTTCACGCTTGGGATTTTCTGGACCGTGTAGTGGGAAAGTCCTATCCCTCTCGTTGCACTAGTACCTCGATTTTGGAGCGGGTGGAGAACAGATCTTGAAGGCTCCATCCTCGTTGGGTAAATTGTCAGGACGCCTGAAGCTCCTTGTTGACCTAGGGTCCACGTACCCCGTCTTGCCGTGGCCCCTGTCTGGTGATGGCACAAGACCACCGGCTGTCCTCTTCGACAGTCCGTGCCCCTTGTCACGATCCCCTGCGACCCGGGTGCAACTCCTCCCAGGCCCAGACCAATGTCTGCCACCTAGTAGTCTCAAGGAGCCCAGATCCTGATCTCTTCTCTCAAGAGTCACCACTCAACTAACTGTCTCCTAACACTCCTGACCTCCCCTTAACCAACCCCTCAAGTGGGTGACCCTATTCCACTCAGGTCGGCCACTGGTGTGTCTGGTGGGTGTGGTGCAGAGTGTTCCTAGGATTTTGATTAGCCTGTTCTTAGCAACACCAAAGGTCAGGGACCCATAACCAAGGAGGAGGTGGATATTGCACAGAAGGGCAGATTGCACAATACCCTGTCTCCTCCAGGTGGCGTCTCTTCTCATCTTCGGGATCACCGACCTCAGGAGCTTCCCAATCTGGTATTGGCTTGGAGAACACCAGGGCTCATTCACAGTCCAGCTCACAGTCTCTATGTCTCAGCCTGGCACCATGCTTGTCTCCCAACCTCCATTGTTGCATAGTCTCTTAGGTATTCGCCTCTTTCACAGCGACTTGACTTCCCATGTTCCCGCCCTAAGCTCTTTTCCCTCACTTTCTCAGCTTCCTGGGCAGGGTTTGTCCAACTGCAAAGATCAGAGGGGGAGCTCCGAATCTGCCCGCTAGTCCACAAAACACTGAACACAAGGGGATCACTTTCTCTTAAAGTCGTGGTGACTTAACCATTTGTAAAGGCGACACCACTATATAGGTTCAGTCAATTAAATGAGCAGCCATTTTATGATGAATTTAGATAGTGAGACATCACAGTAAATAGTGTAGCAAAAGAAATAGAGAAAAAAAGATATAAAGCACTGAATAAATTGCACAGCTAGTGTGTGACAGAACAGCATTGAAGATTATTAGTGTGTGCAATAGGCTACCACCGTTCACCATCAATTTACCCAAAGATATATATGATGAGGTTACTAAGGAGGTGATTGCGTTAAAGAGCTAGAATGGGGTTTAACAAAGTCCTAGGAGACCACATATGTGTTTTCAGGGCAATTGGAGGCTTTGCATTACTTATGATTCACAGTGAACTGCTTCATCATAAATCAAATGTAAGGGGAAAATTTGTTGTTGCTGGACTATTGCATTTCAAAAGATTTGCTCACGTTTAGCACGTCCAGCTTTAGGCTGGACTCACATGAGCATATGGCATCCGATGCGAGAGTGTGATGCCCCAGGGCTGTGGGGTACTCGGTCCCGGGCTTGTGGTGCACAGTGGGGTCAGTCGTGGTCGCGGCCCGGTACCGTGGCCCTTGGGGTGCCGTCCCTCAGAAAAGAAAGGGGAATGAAAAATAAAATAAAAGTGGAAAAATAAAAGAAAATAACAAAATAGTTCTCGACGACGCCACTTGTGGTGTGCGGCCAGGTTATTGGGGCCGCCGCTGTAGGTTTCAGCTGGGGCCGATGGAGTGATGCATTCTGGATGTTTGGAGCCCTCCACAAGCAGGGACAGGTCCCAACAGTGAATGATGGAGATAGTAGTGGGGAATCGTCTGTGTGAGTGCACAGGGTGATCAAGAAACACAATCCACACCAGTGTTGAAGTTTCCACTTGCCTCTACTTTATGGTGGTACTTGAACCCGCGGGTGCCGGTTCCAGGTGTACCTGCTCCCCTTGTTCTCTGTACCAACTGTGACCTGGGTTGGCTGTCCTCCGTGCACACTCATTGTGGTTAGACTCCTGTGGCCTGGAGCTACTCGAGAGTCCCTTTTCTTTAGCCTTGGCCCTAATGCAGACAGCCTGGACTATTTAAAGAGTTCAGTCCCCGGTCCCCTCTTTGCTGCTTGTTCTTCGGGCTTGTTTGGTTGTGATGGACCCTGGAGATCTTATCGCCCGTCAGAGTTAACAGCTGACCATAAAGTGTCCCACTGTCCTAGGGTCTGCACCCCGTTTTGTGCTGAGTTCTGTGACCCTTTGTTCCAGACTTCCACAGACCTCCCACAGTTCCTGGAGTTTTGCAATCCATATGAATCCCACGGTGCCTGGAGTCCTAGTTCCGTATTCCACAGTCCCTCACTCCTTTTACAGCACTCCAGTGGTTCTTCAGGTTAGTTTCTGTACTTTCCACTCTTTTCTCCTCACAACTTCTCTACATCACTTCTCTCTCTTTCACTTCCTCTCTAGACAACTACTTACGACTTCCTGCCAGCTTCCCAACTGACCATTCACCCCTTCCCCTCGCTGGGTCTCTCCCTACAGATTGGGTGGCTGCTATCCAGTCAGTGCCCTCCCCTTTTTCCTGTTACTAGGCAATCTCCCAGTCTGGTATTGGGGTTGTGTATGTGACCTGAAGGTGCTGGTGTACTTGCTGGCACGGGTATTGCGGGGTTTGGGTTTTCCACGGGTTACATTTGCGGCACCTAGTACCTCAGGGGTGCTACAAGAGCATCAAATGCGATATGCTAATGACCCCTAGCTCAGGCTCTGCTGCGAGCCTGATCCGAGTGTCATGTGACTATGACTCGATCCTGCAATCAGGTCACAACTGCGAAGCTGAGGGCAGGCGCTGCAGAGCAGAGGGAGGGGTTAATCCCCCATCTCCTCCATTGTCATCCTGTGCGTCTATCGCACTGCACTGGGATAACATCTGAGTGCAGTCCGATGCATCTCTAGCAGCCTTTCACTTGAATGGGTGCAAGAGATACGGCTCTCGCAGAAAATCGCAGCATGTTGCGACTTTTCTCGCATCCAGAATCTGTATATGAGAAAAGCTGACCAACTGCTCTCCCTCATTGACTAACATTGGTCAGAGTGCAATGCGAGATTTTCTCGCATTGCATTTGTCCGATTTCAACGCTCGTGTGAGCGTACCCTTAAAATGAATTAACTTTATAGTATTATGTTTTTCACATCCAATAATTTGTAATCATTCCTTTTTACAGTAACAGTCACAAATATGAACAAAGCCATGATGATTGTAATCTAGCCGCACCTGAAAGAGTTTTCAATTTTAACCACTTCATCGCCCGGTGATTTTCCAATTTTTTATTTTGTTTTTTCCTCCCTTTCTTCCAAGAGCCATAACTTTTTTATTTTCCATCAATATACTCATGAAGGCTTGTCTTTTGTGTGTAACGAGTTGTACTTTTGAATAACACCATTCATTCTGCTATATAGTGTACTGGAAAACAGGCAAAAATTCCACGTGCGGTAAAATTGCCTAAAAAGTGCAATTCCAGAATAGTTTTTTGGGTATGTAATCTGCCATGTTGACTATTTGGCAAAACTGACCCGGCAGTATGATTCTCCAGGTCAGTACAAGTTTCTAGATACTAAACATGTATAGTTTTTTTCTTTAAGTGGTAAAAACAAAATTGCGCTTTTGTTGCCATTTTCCGGGACCCGTATCGTTCTAATTTTTCTAGATCTGGGGCTCAGTGATGGCTTATTTTTTGCATCCTGAACTGACATTTTTAATTATATCATTTTTGTAGATGCGATGTTTTGACCACCTACTAATCATTTTATTGCAGTGTTGCAGTGACCAAAAAAGCATAATTCTGGCATTTGTATTTTCTTGTTATGCCGGTTTCCAATCAGGTTAATTTATTTCATATTTTGATAGATCGGGCATTTCTGAATGTGATGATACCAAATATGTGTATTTTTTTTAAAACTGTTTTATTTTCAATGGGCGTGGATTTGAAATGTAGTGTTTTATAAAATTATTTCATTTTTCTATAAACTTTTTATTGTTTTTACTAGTCCTGATGCGGCCACGGGGTCTGTGGGTTACCTGTCACTCGGCCGCGGTTCTTCTCCTGGGTCGCCGTGGTGGCCTTGGCTGGTTCAGAGATAATGGGGGTTGTTGGCCCCAGGGAGGATGATAGGAGTGGTAGTAGTCGCCGATGGCGATGGGGCGCGATGTTGGAAGCGCCGGCATTAACGGGACAACACAGAGGCTGCAGATCAAGATCTTTACTCATTGGAAACACACCGCCATTGGAGTACCAGGCTGCGCTGTGATGGGCTTCAGCCGATCCCGGATACTTTAGCGGTTGAGGCCTTTATTTCCTTCTGTGCGTCTCCTTTCTTCGGTTTCCCTCCACTTCCAGATCCTGGGCCATGGAATGGGTCACGGGTGAATTCAGCACTCCCCGCGAACCTTGGGATCCCCCTTCTTTCTTAAGAACCCGGGTCGAGCCTCTAGCTCCAGACCATGGGTCCCGAACTGTCCGTGTCTCTGCTTATCTCCTGCTGAGTGCAACCTGGCGCTTGCTGCGCCCGAAACCGACCGAATACTAAGTGTGGTGTCTCCTAACTACCCCTCTACCCCTGTTGGTGCCCCACCTCCCAGGTTCCTGAACTAGTGGGTAAGATATCCCATACCTCATGATGGCCACCCCAGCACCTATCCTAGCCCAGTCCCAGTGGAAGAGCTCCGTGTTATGTGTTGGTTAAGTGTGTTGTTGGTGGTTTACTGGCGACGGCCTACTCCGTATCCGAGATGAATACTGCACCTCTGGTGAGGTGCAGTAACCTGTGGTGCCTGAATCCACAGGGGCTCCACAGTCCCCTTAGGGGATTTGAAGCTGATATAATCTGATCACTTCTGCTGTGCAGCAGCACTGCACTGTACAGCCGAAATGCTGATGTCCTGTGAATGCCGACATTCACAGGAACTTTGTCATGACAGTGACAGGGGTCATCAGCTGACCCCTAGCTGACATGTCAACATATAGGCGCGCTCCCAGCTGGTGCACAATAAGTCCAGCCGTCAGAGATTGACAGCGGGATTTAACTAGATAGCGAGCGCAAGTGGATCTCTGATCCACTCACACCTGTTAACTGCATATGTCGGATGATTAGATCAACCGACATGTGCAGGAAACAGCGAGCCTGCACGTACAACCTATGATGTGCCGCTACATCATAAGTCATGAATGGGTTAAAGAGGTTTTCCCAAACTTTAACAGAAAAAATGAAGCACGGTCTAATAGAGCGCTATGGAGGCTACAGGGATGTAAAAGTTCAATGGTTTTTATTAATTCACATAAACCACAACGCGTTTCGATATAGTCCAATATCTTCGTCAGGTGGATAACAAATGATGATTAGTGAGTGTTTTTTAAAGAGGCAGGTATAACATTATTGGCCAATGACTGTTTCAGTGAGAAGTTAACCCTTGATGCATCCCACCCCTCTATTATATCGATTGCAATGTAGAAACATTTAAAAACTTTATAAGATATCCTTTTATAATAAAAATATATATATACATTGTTGATCTAAACATGCAGTCACCTCTAAAATATAAGCACACCATGTATTATAAAAATAGGGGAAAATAAATAAAAAAACCAAAGTGGGAAATAATCCATATAAATATGTAGTTATAAAACTCCTATATAAAATATATATATTGTTTAAATAGGGATCAGTCCGGAATAAAATTAATAAAAGTGAAATTGAAAGTTTAAAATGTATTTGTTCTCTGGTGATGAATTACGCTACGCACCAATCTGATTGAAGCAACCAGAACCACCGGCCAGCACGATAGGTGCTGTTGCTCGCTTAGTATGAAAAAAAAGCAAAAAAAAACCCAAAACTTCAAGACTTATTGTGTATGCTTCTAGGGTGGTATATTAAAAAAATAAAGTGGACTCACCTGTGGGTCCTGTTCTAAGAAGATGGACATATTGCTTACGTTCCCTCTTGAAGACATAAGGATGTGTAATGAGATTTGTGTTAGATGGTATTTTGCTTGACAGAAGAGAGAGTGAGAGGTAATGTTTGGGACTATCCCAGAGCGGGAGGGGCTAACGTGAAAGGATAGAGACAGTTTTCTGTTGGGAGATCAGATAGGGCCCAGCATGCAGTAAGAACAGACCTAAGGTCTGGCTAGTATGCAGAGCTGCATGACGTGTGTGTCCCTGATGTAAAAGGAGACCGAGCCCGTGGATAGCGAGATCCTGAGTAAAGAGAGAGAATTAACGAAAGACAGAGTGATCAGCTGAAGACAGATCCTGGGAAAGGAAACCTAGTAGTAGTATGGCCCTGAGTTTGTGACTCAGAAACGTAACGGGCCAGGGCAGAACAGACAACGTGAGATGAACAGAATGCCTTGGATGGGAGTTCCAAAGCGTCAGAAGTAGCTTAAGCTAAGGACACATTTTATTGACAAGATAATCATTTAAGAGCGAAAAGATGCGGAACTGCAGGTTGAGAATAGGACTCTCACTAACTGGACTGTAGTACTAAACTGGCTTGTGACGAAAGAACCGAGATTCCCTGAGGCCGTGACAAAGGGAACCGAGGAAGAAAAGAGATTGTGTATAAGGAATAAAATAGAATGTGTATGAAACTGATCCATGGAAACGTTTGTGAATCTGTGCACCTGCTATTGCAGTGCCCCACGGGGCAGGTGGTTAACATACTCGTTGCTAGGCCTTTGCGGGTCGGGTCAGGCAATGTCACAAGTGGCCTTGCCCGGTTCCATTGCCCCGAGGCATGCAGTAAATGGTGGGAAAAGCAGGGTAATTGGGGAAAGTTTGTTGTGATGCCACCTGTGGTATGCGGCCAGGGAGTAGCCGCTGCTGCAGAATTCCTAGCCGGGGCAGGTGTTACGGCAGCCAAGATGGTGTTGCTCCCCACAGGTGGAGCAGGCCCCAGGTGGATGACGAAGGGCAAGGTTGAGACCGTCGGCGCCAAAGCGCTGGTCGGTGACGCTGATAAGGAAAAGCCGACACAGTCTCTGCGGGTTCAAGGTGTAGTTTACTCACAACTTCAGTCGTCAGCCCAGTAGTACCGGTCACCGCCGTGATGGACTCTAGTCGATCCCGGATCCACGAAAGGTTAGAACCTGTGCAGTAGTCTGTGGGCCCTTCCTTGCTGCACTTTGTAGTGCGGATCCCTGTGGCTTGAAGCACTTAGGCAGGCTTTGCACGTTGCGACATCGCAAGCCGATGCTGCGATGTCGCACGCGATAGTCCCCGCCCCCGTCGCAGGTACGATATCGTGTGATAGCTGGCGCAGCGAAAATTATCGCTACGCCAGCTTCACACGCACTCACCTGCCCTGCGACTGTCGCTCTGGCCGGCGACCCGCCTCCTTCCTAAGGGGGCGGGTCGTGCGGCGTCATAGCGACGTCACACGGCAGGCGGCCAATAGCGGCGGAGGGGCGGAGATGAGCAGGATGTAAACATCCCGCCCACCTCCTTCCTTCCGCATATCCTACAGAAGCCGCGGTGACGCCGGTATGAGATGTTCCTCGCTCCTGCAACTTCACACACAGCGATGTGTGCTGCCGCAGGAGCGAGGAACAACATCGGACCGTCGCGTCAGCATAATTACGGATTACGCCGACGCTGCACCGATGATACCATTACGACGATTTTGCGCTCGTTAATCGTATCATCTAGGCTTTACACACTACGATGTCGCATGCGATGCCGGATGTGCGTCACTTTCAATTTGACCCCACCGACATCACACCTGCGATGTCGTAGTGTGCAAAGCCGCCCTTAGAGTCCCTTCCGTACTAGGTAGAGTACTGTTCCCTATGCCAGTGTGGCGCCCTAGGACCTGGTCGCCACAACGGCATTGCCCTCCTGAGGGTTAATGCTGAGCCTGGAGGTAATGGGGAAATCTACTGGCCAGTAAGTTAACATCCACCGCAGTTTCTCCCTCAGGCCAGTAGGGGGAGCTCTGAACCTGAAGTTTCAGGGAGCTTCCTTAAGCCTGACCTGGGGGAGGAGTTAGTTAGTCTGTAGGGAGCAGCAGAAGTGAACAGACACAGAGTGAGCTGTCCTGTGAATCTGGGGCCTAGAGCTGGAGCAGTTTGGCCCAGAGAAGCAGGAGTAGCTGAGAGGCAGCAGAGAGACTCGGACATCGGAGTCTGTGGTTGCCAGGGTATAAAATCCGTCCTTGGTAGCCGAATCCGAAGGGCAGGGGAGCTGCAAGCCCCTGGCCCAGACACATCCAAGGTACAGCTGCAGCATCAGGGCCCGGTGTGGACCCCAGCGGAGAAGCACCAGGGAGTGGGCCTGCGCAGCCACCTACAGAGGGAAGGGACGTGCTATTGGTCCCAGCAGCGAAGAGGGCCATTGCTGGATTCAGAGAAGCAGGGTCCTATCATCACCAAGAAAGGTACAGGAGTAGGCGTCATACTCAGCTGGCCAGAAAGATCACCCCAAGTACTTCCAGGCCGACCGGATCCCCATCACCACCTGTAACGGTCTCCCAGGACTGGACTGTTCCCAGAGTAAAAGAGGAAAAGGTAAAGAGACTGTTGTTTGTGCCTGGTTCTTTCCTCGCCTGTCGGCCCTGCACCGTGTTAGTCACACAGCACCATAGACTTTCACAAGCACCAACTGTGCCCCGGGCATTGCTCCACCTGTGGGGAGCAGTACCACCATAGCTGCCATCACATCATCCCGGTGGCCTCACACAGCAGCGGCGGCTTATTAGCCGCATACCACAGGTGGCGTCACGAACACAAACTTTAACTTAAGCCACATACTCTACTGACACCCACCAGGGCCACGGAGCCGGGCCCAGCCACCACTGACTACCACCGGACTAGTCCGGCCCGGCACCGGGTGTCCCATAGCCCTGGGGTGGGCGAGTCAACTTTGGCGTCACGAACAGGATTTCGTGCCCGGTCCCACCGGGTACTGTGCGCCTGCCGGAATTGTGCTTAAAAGATTGTGTACTGGCTGCAGACCACCGCCGCCATTAGCCTCGCCGAGCGCAGGAAGAAGGGGGGCGTGCCTGACAAAGAGCGCGAAGGGAGCGCGCCATCAGAGCAGAGCGCTGTTAACCCCGCGCGACCCGGAAGAAAATTTGAAAAGTGAACGGAGCCTGGTAAGGTTCACTAAGGGGGAGGAAGATGTCCGACTCAGAGGGAGGGCAGGTGGCTGCCATAGCCCGAGACGCCGCAGCACCAGCAGAAGCAATCCCAGTCGCCGTCGCCCCGGCCCCCACTGTAGCGCCGGTAATGCCGATCACCATGCCGTACATACCGGGAGCAGAATGGCTGCCGCCAGGGCCGGATTATAGGCGGGGCAGACGGGGCTTCAGCCCAGGGGCCCCCACCACAAGAGCCTCTGAGGGGGCCCCCACCACCATCTGTGTGTCCGCCATTTTATTAATGTCACAGTTGTTCAAGACTGCACTGTACCTTTAAGGTATTTCAATCCCGGCCATCACTGTGCTGCAGACACGCCCACTGCACGCTGTGTGGGCTGCGTCTGCCAGGATGACGTCACCGCGCTGCTGTTTCTTCCTGCCGTAGAGGAGCTTGTGGGAGGACCGGAGGTCTCAGTGGATCCCGGTAAGTATGAGGTCATTAATCATGGTGCCGGCCGGGCAGGAGACTACAGTGAGGAGGGAGCAGGACGCCGCTGATAACTCCAGACCGGTTCCATAGTGTCAGCGGCCACTCTGCTATCAGTGTGAGTTATTGCAGGAGTGTGAGCTGCTGCAGATCAGGTCGGGCTGTCAGTGCCGGGTCATCGGCCTCATCCCTCCCCTGCAATAACTCACACTGATCTCCAGCACAGACATCACTACACAGAATCCTGCACTGATCACATCTGAGCCTGCAGCACACATTACACTATATGGCCCATATTACATATAGAATATGTGACGTCCTGTCCTGTAGGCCCAGGTGTGATCAGTGCAGGACATTGTATATCTGTGCACATGGTATACCACATCCAGTGTACAGAGCAGTGGGATATACTGTGTACACACATCAGATGGTATATAATAATGTGTATATTGTATAACATCTGGTGCCTGTATCACAGTATATTGTGTAACAGTCATGTATTCTCCTGTACACTGTACAGGGGAGTACCTTTGGGGGGCATGCGGCATATGTTCCCCTGCACAGCAATCAGGGGGGCACCATTAAAAAGTGTGAGGCAGCAGTATGGTGGGAGAAAATTGTAAGTGGAGAGTATCGGTGGAAAAAAGTGTGAGGGGCATAGAATAGAGACTGGGTAGTGGGGAACATAAGCAGTATAGAGAAGGGGCAGCATGGTGGCCAGTGTGAGGGCACAGTATGCTGAGGAGGGGGAATGTGAGACTGAGGTGCGGTATAGTGACTGGATAGTGAAGGACATAGGCAGTATAGAGAAGGGGCAGCATGGTGGCCAGTGTGAGGGCACAGTATGGAGGGCACAGTATGCTGAGGAGGGGGAATGTGAGACTGAGGTGCAGTATAGTGACTGTATAGTGAAGGAGGTAGGCAGTATAGAGAAGGGGCGGCATGGTGGCCAGTGTGAGGGCACAGTATGCTGAGGAGGGGGGATGTGAGACTGAGGTGCGGTATAGTGACTGTATAGTGAAGGAGGTAGGCAGTATAGAGAAGGGGCAGCATGGTGGGCAGTGTGAGGGCACAGTATGGAGACACAGTATGCTGAGGAGGGGGAATGTGAGACTGAGGTGCGGTATAGTGACTGTATAGTGAAGGAGGTAGGCAGTATAGAGAAGGGGCAGCATGGTGGCCTGTGTGAGGGCACAGTATGGAGACACAGTATGCTGAGGAGGGGGAATGTGAGACTGAGGTGCGGTATAGTGACTGGATAGTGAAGGACATAGGCAGTATAGATAAGGGGCAGCATGGTGGCCAGTGTGAGGGCACAGTATGGAGGGCACAGTATGCTGAGAAGGGGGAATGTGAGACTGAGGTGCGGTATAGTGACTGTATAGTGAAGGACATAGGCAGTATAGATAAGGGGCAGCATGGTGGCCAGTGTGAGGGCACAGTATGGAGGGCACAGTATGCTGAGGAGGGGGAATGTGAGACTGAGGTGCGGTATAGTGACTGTATAGTGAAGGACATAGGCAGTATAGATAAGGGGCAGCATGGTGGCCAGTGTGAGGGCACAGTATGGAGGAGGGCACAGTATGCTGAGGAGGGGGAATGTGAGACTGAGGTGCGGTATAGTGACTGTATAGTGAAGGAGGTAGGCAGTATAGAGAAGGGGCAGCATGGTGGCCAGTGTGAGGGCACAGTATGGAGGGCACAGTATGCTGAGGAGGGGGAATGTGAGATTGAGTTGCACTTTCAGTGATTTTGGTACTAAGGGTGAGGGCAGTATAGAGAGGGGATAGCATGGGGACATTGTGAGGGTACAGCTCAGGAGGGGGAGTGTGAGGAGGAGGCACAGTATAGACATTTGGAAGTATAGTGGGTACACAATGTAGAGGACGGTGTGAAGAGGGGGCCCAGTACTGAAAGAAGAGGCCATGTACCATAAGAATGACATTGTGTGGGTCATTTTGTGCAGGGAGCACAGTGAGGGGCAATTATTTATTCAGGCGCACAGCGTAGGTCATATATTTATATTTCGGAGCATTATAATCATTCTGCTATTTATTTTAAGGGCATAATGTCGAGATGTGCTGCAGAAGGCCCGGGAGGTCTGCAGAGAGGAGCTGTAGAAGACCAGGGAGGTCTGCAGAGAGGAGCTGTAGAAGACCCGGGAGGTCTGCAGAGAGGAGCTGTGGATGTGAATAGTCATCATGACGTCTGGACAAGATGGAGAAGAAAGAATAAGATGACTCCGATCAGGGAAGATGTCACCTACAAGGTACCTGGATGTGACTGTATGTGTGTGATACTCAATGCTTCTCATCAGGACTGTGGTTCCTGTATGGTCCAAAGTCTGATAAATACTGATAACTCCCAGCATTTTCTTACAATTGTTGAGGACATACTGGGAGTTGTTAATTCATGTGATACAAATGTATATGGGGATGTAACATTACAATATATTGTTGTAGTAAATTTGGTACTGTAGTCATGTATTGGTGGTTCTGGTGATATATTCGTTTACTGATGAGGGTGCTAGTGATGTATTTTGGTATTGCTTTTGGTTCTGGTGCTGTACACCGTGTGCAGAATTATTAGGCATTTTGTATTTTAGAGGATTTTTTTTATTATTGATCAACAACTATGTTCTTAATTAGCCCAAAAGACTCATAAATATCAAATCTTAATATTTTTGGAAGTTGGAGTGTTTTTTTTTAGATTTGGCTATCTTAGGAGGATATCTGTCTGTGCAGGTAACTATTACTGTGCAGAATTATTAGGCAACTTAATAAAAAGCAAATATATTCCCATCTCACTTGTTTATTTTCACCAGGTAAACCAATATAGCTGCACAAAATTTAGAAATAAACATTTCTGACATGCAAAAACAAAACCCCAAAAAATGAGTGCCCAATATCGCCCCCTTTCTTTCTGATGACACTCAGCAGCCGACCATCCATAGATTCTGTCAGTGCTTGATCTGTTTATGATCAACATTGCGTGCAGCAGCCACCACAGCCTCAGGACACTGCTCCGAGAGGTGGACTGTTTTCCCTCCCTGTAGATCTCACATTTTATGAGGGACCACAGGTTCTCTATGGGGTTCAGATCAGGTGAACAAGGGGGCCATGTCATTATTTTTTCATCTTTTAGACCTTTACTGGCCAGCCACGCTGTGGAGTAGTTGGATTAATGTGATGGAGCATTGTCCTGCATGAAAATCATGTTTTTCTTGAACGATACCGACTTCTTCCTGTACCACTGCTTGAAGAAGTTGTCTTCCAGAAACTGGCAGTAGGTCTGGGAGTTGAGCTTCACTCCATCCTCAACCCGAAAAGGTCACACAAGTTGATCTTTGCTGATCCCAGCCCATACCAGTGCCCACCTCCACCTTGCTGGCGTCTGAGTCGGAGTGGAGCTCTCTGCCCTTTACTGATCCAGCCTCTGGCCCATCCATCTGGCCCATCAAGAGTCACTCTCATCTCATCAGTCCATAAAACCTGTGAAAAATCAGTCTTCAGATATTTCTTGGGCCAGTCTTGAGGTTTTATCTCATGTTTCTTGGTCAGAGGTGGTGGTTTTCAGCCTTCCTTACCTTGGCCATGTCCCTATGTATGGCACACCTTGTGCTTTTTGATACTCTAGTAATGTTGCAGCTCTGAAATATGGCCAAACTGGTGGCAAATGGCATCTTGGCAGCTTCACGCTTGATTTTTCTCAGTTTATGGGCAGTTATTTTGCGCCTTTTTTGCCCAACACACTTCTTGCGACCCTGTTGGCTATTTGCCATGAAACGCTTGATTGTTCGGTGATCACGCTTCAAAAGTTTGGCAATTTCAAGACTGCTGCATCCCTCTGCAAGACATCGCACAATTTTGGACTTTTCAGAGCCCGTCACATCTCTCTTTTGACCCATTCTGCCAAAGGAAAAAAGTTGCCTAATAATTAAGCACCCCTTATATAGGATGTTGATGTCATTACACCGCACCCCTCCTCATTACAGAGATGCACATCACTGGATTTACTTAATTGGTAGTTGGCTCTCAGCCTATACAGCTTGGAGTAGGACAACATGTATAAAAGTAACATGTGAGCAAAATACTCATTTGTCTAATAATTCTGCACACAGTGTATTTATGTACATTTTACTGATTCTGATCCTGTACACATGTAGCAAGCCATGATTTGTAAAATTACATGACCGCAAGGGTTTCTACATTATGTTAGTAGCATTAAAGGGGTTGTCCAGGTTTGTGATGAAAGTTTCTATGTGATTGCAGACTTCTGAATCCTCAGTGTGCACACTGCACACTGTCAGGACTCTCCGATGCCAGCAGTGAGAGCTTGAGGGCATGTAACTATTGAGTGAGGCTGCAGACGTCTAATTTGAATGTGGCCGGAAATAAGCAAATCGCATACTTGCAGTCCCATGACTACTTGCTCATGGCTCGGGAAAATCATGACAATGTGCAGTCCGTAAGCTGTGAGAATTCAGAAGTCTGCAGTCATATAACTACAAATTTTCCTTGTCGAGCTGGACAACCCCTTTAATAATAAAAGTAAGCCCCGTAGCATGCCCAATCCAACAACCTGTAATATACTCAATGTAAGGATTCAGCTCTGCTTGCTAATTTTAGAAATGGTCACATGACCACTTGCAGGTCATTTTAATACTTTGGGTCACAATTAGCTTCTCTTCCTGCTTCTCTTTATGGGCTGTAGTATTTCACTGAACATCGAGAGAATTAGGAAGAGCAGCTCATCGGCATGTGTGAAAATGGCGTATGAGCGGTCACATGACAACTACTCAAACCGCATAAGCCGTGTATAGAAGGGGGCGCCAAACTGAACTCCTACTCCATGGACAGGAAAACCTAGATCCACCTCTGATACAGTGTATGGCATACTGTGTACAGACATCGGCTGCTATGTACTACTCCGGAGACAATACAATAGAGAGCACATTGTGATTTTCAGCAACCATTGCTGCCAGTGAGAACTTTCCCTTTCTTTATTTTTACTATTACTTGGCTGTCTTAACATTGGGATCAATAAAAAAATATGAGTAACTTTATTTTCTGTGTATAAGTGTAAATCTGAATGTGGCAGAACAGGATACGATCCATGCTCAGTGGATTTATATCTAAATGCTACAGTTCGTGCTCTACTGTTACGGCTAAAAATGTTAACGTTATGGGGCCCCCACCACATTTTCTGCCCAGGGGCCCCCACCAACCTTAATCTGGCCCTGGCTGCCGCAGTACTCCGGGGAGTCCCATACCTTGAGTGACTTCAGAGAAAGCCTGCACAGCTTATTCCGGGTGTATCCGCTGACTGAGAGCCAGAAGGTGGGCATATTAATGGGACAGCTAGCCGGCGCAGCCCAGCGTGAAGCGAAGTCCTGGCCTGATACAGATAAAGGGACAGCAGCCCAGATACTGGCCAAGCTAAAGAGTACTTTTGACACCCGCACCGCAGCAGAGATAAAGATGAGATTCTTTGGGTGCAAACAACGGGCCACAGACAGCATAAGGGACTATGCCTTAAACCTGCAAGAGGCCCTGAAAGCAATTAAACAGGTGGACCCAGAGAGTGTACGTGAAGAAGACAAACTCCTAACCGAGCAGTTCATAGAGGGGCTCCTGTCAGATGCCCACAGGACCCAGCTGCGTATCCTGGTCCTGCAGAACCCTGCTCTGGACTTTGCCAAGTTTAAGGACTAGGCCATCAGGGTACTGAGAGAATCTACGCCGAATGACCCAGTACCCCTCCGGCCTCCTGCTATCACGTACCCCGGGGTGGTGCCTGCAACACGAGCCACTGCAGGGGCTGAGGCGCAGTCCCTGGATAAGGATCCCACTGCGGAGCTCAGACAACAGGTCCAGGAGCTGACCAAGACTGTGGCTGCCCTTGCCAAGACCGTGCAGTCTCTACAAATGACCCCCTCGCCTGCGAAAATCGAGTTGGCCTCCAGCCCAGAGGACGTCCCATGGATGCGACAGAGAAGGATTCCGCCGACCCGAGGCAGAGACACAGACCGGTACGATTCAACAGGACAACCGATCTGCCGCAACTGCAACCAGGCGGGCCACATTGCACGACGCTGTCCTTTAAATGGGCCGAGCCTGGGGCCAGGAGCCGACCCCCAGGTGTAAGGAAGCCCGGCTCAACTCCCAGCCGCAGCAAGTATGTGGGAGGACGACCGGTCCTTCCTATTGTGCTGGATGGAATCCCTTTGAATGCCCTCCTGGATACGGGGTCCCAGGTAACAACCATCCCCCACAAACTGTACAAAAGATATTGGGCCGATTCAGACATTGACCATGGCCCAGATGATGATTTAACAATTGTGGCCAGTAATGGTCAGCCCTTACCTCAGATTGGGTACAAAGAAGTAACCATTAAAGTGGGGCGGGTGGAATTGCCATGTCAGGGGATGATAATTGTAGATATTGATCGCAAAGAATCTGACCCACTGCTAACTCTTGGTACAAATGTGATAGAAAATTGTATTGCCGAAGTGATAATTTTGTTACAGCAGGCGTCTGAAACTGCCAGCTCCGGGCAGCAGCGTGTCCTACAGAGGGAGATCAGAGCCCTGATGAGGAGGCAGCAGGTAGAGCTGGCCGGAGGAGAAATTGGCAGTGTGAGGGTAAGTGACCCCCTCCCTATTGTAATACCCCCAAGAAGTGAAATGTTGATATGGTGTCGGGCAGCAATAGGCCTCAAGGGTCAGGATTACCATGCCTTGGTAGAACCAATGTATTCAGACAGTAGGCCTGGAGTCCTGATAGCCAGAGGGGTAGCGGACGTCCGCAAGGGGAGAGTGCCCGTCCGTGTCCTGAATTGTGGGGAGGAGGAGGCCAAATTGCCCCGGTATGCCACTGTGGCAAAATTGTACACTGTCAGCAACAATACCATTAAAGCAGTGGAACCCTTGATCCCGTCCGACCAGGCGGAAGACAATGGCTCCAAGGGGCAGCCGGAAGACTGGTGCCAAAAATTACATGTGGGCACCGACTCCACCCCCTCACACCAAAAGCATGGGGTTTACCGGGTGGTACAGGAGTATGAGCGGGTCTTCAGCAAACACCCCCTAGATTTTGGGCAGGTGAAAGGGGTTCAACATCAAATCCCCACGGGTGATCATCATCCCATTAAAGAAAGATACCGCCCTGTACCCCCCGCACAGTATCAGTGTGCCAAGGAAATGTTACGGGAAATGAAGGAGGCTGGGGTTATCAGAGATAGTTGTAGCCCCTGGGCAGCTCCACTAGTGCTCGTAAAGAAAAAAGATGGTACAATGAGAATGTGTGTAGATTACAGGCAAATTAACCGCATTACACATAAAGATGCCTATCCACTACCCAGAATAGAGGAGTCACTAACAGCCTTAAAGTCAGCTAACTATTTCTCCACCTTGGATCTCACCAGTGGGTATTGGCAGGTTCCCGTGGCAGAGGCGGACAAGGAGAAGACTGCATTCACGACACCAATGGGTCTCTGTGAGTTCAATTGTATGCCATTCGGGCTCTGCAACGCCCCAGGGACATTCCAACGGTTGATGGAGTGCTGCTTGGGCCACCACAACTTCGAAACCGTGCTGCTGTACCTGGATGACGTAATAGTCTACTCCAAGACTTATGAGGACCACCTGAAGCACTTAGCAGAAGTGTTTGAGTCCTTGTCGAAATATGGCCTGAAGATCAAGCCGTCCAAATGTCACCTCTTGAAGCCAAAGGTACAGTACCTGGGTCATGTGGTCAGCGCAGAAGGCGTGGCACCTGATCCGGAGAAAGTCACGGTAATTAAGGACTGGCCAAGACCCACCACGGTGAAGGAGGTGCGGCAGTTCCTTGGACTGGTGGGCTACTACCGAAGGTTCATTGATGGGTTCACCAAGATAGCAGCGCCCCTTCAAGATCTCCTGGTGGGCCAGCCGAAGCAGGCTAAGAAGCAGAGCCCTCCATTTGAATGGGGCAGCCAACTGGAAACATCCTTTGTCCGGCTGAAAGGGGCTCTCACGGGAGAAGAAATTCTGGCCTACCCTGACTACAGCCAACCGTTTATACTGTACACAGACGCCAGCAACGTGGGACTGGGAGCAGTTCTGTCCCAGGTACAGGGAGGCAGAGAGAGGGTAATAGCGTACGCCAGTAGGAAGCTTCGGCCCACGGAAAGGAATCCAGAAAACTACAGTTCCTTCAAGCTGGAGTTCCTCGCTATTGTGTGGGCAGTGACTGAACGCTTCAAGCACTATCTGGCATCGGCCAAGTTTACCATCTTCACGGACAACAATCCGTTGACACACCTGGCAACAGCCAAGTTAGGTGCGATGGAACAGCGATGGATGGCCCGGCTGTCTAACTTTGACTTTACCATCAAGTATCGGGCTGGCAAGAAGAATAACAATGCTGATGCGCTGTCCAGAATGCCTCACTTACCCGAGTCTGGAGAAGACCTGGATGAACTCGAAGAGATAGAGTTACCGGCTTTCCATCACCAGGGTGTTTCACAGTGTGAGCATGCTGTGGGAGTGAAGCGCTTAAACCAGCACGAGGTCTCGGTCAATCCATTACTCCACCATAATTGGGAAGAAACACAGAATGGTGACCCGGCCGTGCGATTGGTCAAAGAGAAGCTAGCGCAAGCTGAGACCCATCTTGGCCCAGACGCTCCAGAGGAAGCCCAGCAGCTGTGGAAGGAGAGGGGACGACTGTTCACCTACCAGGGCAAGCTCTGCAAGAGATATGTCAACTATCGAACAAATGAACTTGTCTGGCAGATAGTGGTTCCGCAGAGGGATGCTCCAATGGTCCTAGCAGCGTATCATGATAACGCCGGGCACTTCGGGTGGAAGAAGTTGGAGGCCTTACTCCGTGATCGGTTCTACTGGGTGCACATGAGAAAGATGATCGAGAAATGGTGCCGAGACTGTGGCCCGTGTAGCTTGAGGCGGAAGGATGATGCCAGCCAAAGGTCTCCCCTACAGCCAATTGTCACGAAGCAGCCCCTGGAGTTGGTGGCCCTGGACCACGTGAAGTTAACACCAAGCCGGTCAGGCTATGTGTACGCCCTCACCATTGTGGACCATTACTCTCGTTTCCTGGTAGTAGTGCCTGTGAAGGACCAGACAGCCAGGACGGCAGCTAGAGCGTTCCAGGCATCCTTTTGTCGACCGCACGGCTATCCGGAAAGGGTACTGACGGATCAGGGTCCTGCATTCGAGGCTGAAGTGTTCCAAGAGTTCTGTAACATGTACGGTTGTAAGAAAATTCGAACCACACCGTACCACCCCCAGACCAATGGACTGTGCGAGAAAATGAACCATGTGGTTATTGATATGCTGAAGACCCTACCGCTGGAAGAGAGGAACCAATGGCCAGAAAAGTTGCCAGATCTGGTAGACTTGTACAACCACATCCCAGTGAATTCGACCAACTGCAGCCCCGCTTACCTGATGCGAGCCAGACCAGGCAAGTTGCCTGTAGACTTTGAGATGGGGACTGTGTCGCCTGAGGCGGTTCAAGAAATAGAGGATTGGGATGCAGAACGGCAGCAGCGGTACCGTAAGGTCCAGGAGTGCGTGGAAAGGAGCCTGTCTCAAGCAAGAACGAGACAAGAACAGCATTACAATCAAACAGCCCCAGCAACTCCCTTAGCACCTGGAGAACAAGTCCTCAAGAAGAAGCGGAAGACGCATAAGTTGGATGATCAGTGGGAAAATGAGCCCTACACCATTATCCCCTCCAACTTTGACAATAGTAAGGTATGCCTCATAAGCAAAGATGAAGGCAAGACCTGTCAAGCAATTTCCCGAGACCGCCTGAAAGCGTGCCCTGAACGGTGCCGAATCCAAAGAGAAATGGAAGGAGTACAAGGAAGTCCCCAAAGTCAAGAGAAAGAAGGGGAGATGATTCAAACCATCCTTGGGAAGTTCCCCAAAACTTGGACCCGAATCAACAATGCCATAGTGGTACCAGTTTTGGCGTTTCCGCAGTTGGTCGATCCAGAAACAGAAAAGGTTCCGGATCCACCTAAAGAATCGTCCGCTCCAGCACGAGATGACACGCCAGCAGTGGAACAGGAGGATCAACCCCCTGTCAGTGGTGAACCTGTCATACCCTTGGTGACTCCTGGACCACAAAGGCAACCATCACGCTTACCTATTGGGGTTAGGCCCACCTGTAGTGCTGAGATAGAAGACGTACCACGTAGTCAGGGGCAAACACCAGAGCTACGTAGGTCCCAGCGCAGCACTCGGGGACAACCCCCTCTAAGGTATAGGGAGTCTACTGTATAAAGTAAAGAGTACTTATTAGAGTGTAAATAGTTATGCAAAATGTCTGTCATGTTGTGCACAAAATGTTTTCTTTTTCTTTGATTGCGAAAATGGACAATTGGGCCACTGGACTATGGGTGGCCAACACCTAAATTGTTCATAGTTAGCACCAGTGTGCTCAAACACCCCTGAAGAAAAACCCGTCCGGCGTGCATAGAGTGGGGTCAACAATGCTCTGACGCACGCCCAGAGCCTACGTTGGGGGTTTGATCGCGGCGGGTCCCCCATGGAGCAGTGTAATGGACACCCGGCAGGGAGCCACACTGGACTCTTATAGAAATGTTTAAGATTGTAACGTTAAAGAGAATGTGCCTCCCATATTGGGATGAAATGTATGACATGTTATGTTTTGTTTCTACAGTCCGGGAGTACTGAATTTAACTAAGGGGGAGTGTGGCGCCCTAGGACCTGGTCGCCACAACGGCATTGCCCTCCTGAGGGTTAATGCTGAGCCTGGAGGTAATGGGGAAATCTACTGGCCAGTAAGTTAACATCCACCGCAGTTTCTCCCTCAGGCCAGTAGGGGGAGCTCTGAACCTGAAGTTTCAGGGAGCTTCCTTAAGCCTGACCTGGGGGAGGAGTTAGTTAGTCTGTAGGGAGCAGCAGAAGTGAACAGACACAAAGTGAGCTGTCCTGTGAATCTGGGGCCTAGAGCTGGAGCAGTTTGGCCCAGAGAAGCAGGAGTAGCTGAGAGGCAGCAGAGAGACTCGGACATCGGAGTCTGTGGTTGCCAGGGTATAAAATCCGTCCTTGGTAGCCGAATCCGAAGGGCAGGGGAGCTGCAAGCCCCTGGCCTAGACACATCCAAGGTACAGCTGCAGCATCAGGGCCCGGTGTGGACCCCAGCGGAGAAGCACCAGGGAGTGGGCCTGCGCAGCCACCTACAGAGGGAAGGGACGTGCTATTGGTCCCAGCAGCGAAGAGGGCCATTGCTGGATTCAGAGAAGCAGGGTCCTATCATCACCAAGAAAGGTACAGGAGTAGGCGTCATACTCAGCTGGCCAGAAAGATCACCCCAAGTACTTCCAGGCCGACCGGATCCCCATCACCACCTGTAACGGTCTCCCAGGACTGGACTGTTCCCAGAGTAAAAGAGGAAAAGGTAAAGAGACTGTTGTTTGTGCCTGGTTCTTTCCTCGCCTGTCGGCCCTGCACCGTGTTAGTCACACAGCACCATAGACTTTCACAAGCACCAACTGTGCCCCGGGCATTGCTCCACCTGTGGGGAGCAGTACCACCATAGCTGCCATCACATCATCCCGGTGGCCTCACACAGCAGCGGCGGCTTATTAGCCGCATACCACAGGTGGCGTCACGAACACAAACTTTAACTTAAGCCACATACTCTACTGACACCCACCAGGGCCACGGAGCCGGGCCCAGCCACCACTGACTACCACCGGACTAGTCCGGCCCGGCACCGGGTGTCCCATAGCCCTGGGGTGGGCGAGTCACCAGTAGCGTGGATCCCCTTGAGTCTGACCGTGATATAGGCCCCAGAATTCTAGGTGTCACTTGGCTCTGGAAACTTGTGTGGTCGGAGAAGCATGAAACTCCTCCGTCCGGCAGAGTCTGATGATGCAATGTGGAATTGCACCATCCTAGGGTGCTGTACCCTGAACTGCGTCGGGAGAACTTACACGGTATCTCCACAGCGACCGTTAAACCTCTATGTCCCACAGGAGCTACCGAAAGACCATCCGCTCACTGTCACTCCTGCTGGAGAAATCTCATATTGCCGTGTGTGTGAGTCTAACTCCCCCTGGTGGCTGCTCCTCCCCTCACCCAGGTCCTAAGCTAGTGGATTGGGGCCCCTGTTTTGGTGGCATCCTGTAAATGCCACACTGTAGGCAACCCCTTTGGTACAAGACCTTAGCCCAGTCCCCAGTGGGGAAGGGAAAACCCTTGTGTGTAGGTTAGTGTGTATGGTGAAACCAGCACCGACCTCCCCTGGATCCATGATCAGCACTAGACCCCGGTTGGAGTGCAGTACCCTGTGGCGACCAGAGCCTCAGGGGCCCCACACTATCTGTTGTACATAATTCCTACCAAGTTATCATTCAGGTAAGAGATTATTTTAAAATGGGGGTCTCTCTCATTGAACTGTCCAACACCTGGTCCTGGCCAGCCGAAGTCATCCTCTTTATGTGGCCTGCAATGGCATAGCGTCTCATTAGCACAAGTCTACTCACCCAGCCAGGACCCCCATCTTCAGGTAATGTGTCGGGGCATAAGAAATGAGTACCTCGCCCCACAGCTACCACCCCACGTCATGTTACACTGTCCTGCTCCCCTGCACTATCTGCTCCCTGCTGGGCTCTTCTAATACAAAATATCACATGGCAGCTGCAGCCAATCAGCAGACGCTGATCAGCTACAGCCTCCATATTTAGCTATTATTAGTAATGTTAGCTATTAACATATAAAGTTAGCAATTAATAAAGCTCATTTTTATTAAACTGGTTGTTTTTACTGTTTATCCATAGCATGTAGGTAAATCCTTCTGTGTGTGATGTGTGCAGCATTCTGGAAGTAAAGCCCCCATCACACATAGAGAGATCGCTAGCGAGATCGCTGAAACGTCACAAATTTTGTGACTTATCAGCGACCTCGCAGCGATATCGCTGTGTGTGACAAGCAGCGGCGAGCGGGCACCTGCTGCGAGGTTGCTGATCGTGACAAAACGATCAGGACCATTTTTTGCTCATTGGTCTCCCATTGTGCAGCACGGATCTGCGTGTTTGACGGCGGGAGACCAAAGAGCGCCAGTTCTGAGTGTGCAGGGAGCCGTCGTTACATGGGTCGCTGGTGGCTGTGGAGATCTGCCTGATTGACAGCTCAACAGCGACCATGTAGTGACATTCCAGCGATCCCTGTCAGGTCGGATCACTGGTGGGATCGCTGGTACGTCGCTAAGTGTAACGGGACCCTAAATGACATTGTAAGTTGGAGAAAAAACACAATGGTGTTTAAGGTTGGATATTTACTTTAAAGCTTAGTCTACCCAGCCTACTTTGCATCTGGCCCTGATGCCCAAAAGGACCCAAAATCCTTTCTGCTGTATATGAAGACAACATTATTATAAATGATACTTGGAAGGTTGGGATCACTTCAGACTTTTTGTTGGTTACACCTCTGCTGTTACCATTGATCATATGCCTTCTTATGCTCTCAACATTTCCTAAGAGCTCATTTCCATACATCTGGCCATCTGTTGTTTTTTCCATACAGCATGGTAGTGACGGGCCTGAGGGTACTTGCTGCCAAAACAAAACAGGTTTTTCAGAGATCATCCCTAGCATCAGGCATATCAGTTGATGAGCAGGACTGGTTCTAGGACCAGATCAAAAAATGTTGAATGAGCATATTTTTTATAAGGTTATGGAAATTGGGCTGATATAAAAAGTGCACATCATGGTTAGTTGTGCCCTGCTTGATTTATGGAAACACAGCTTAAAATTACGAGATCTGATATCAGATTTCACTATACAAACTGCATATACTTTTAAATACATCTATTACACCTGTTGAAGCTGGAATATTTACTTTGAAACTATAAGTCAAAATGGCTATATAATTTTTAGGAAATGTTAATCTCCACCCACCCAACCTGATTGACCACTCCTCAGTGTCCCTTTTCCCTGCTACTGCTGAGATCTCATATGGCTCAGTACAAGCTGCAGCAGTCGGTCAAGAAGGGTGGGTGGACACTAAATATACTTGGATTCAGCTATTTCACACTACAGCTCTGGACTAATGAAATGTTCATTTTGATATTAGGATCATGCAGCCATTCTGATATACATTTTTAATGTAACTATACCAACCTAAGGCCAATGATATCTGTTTAAAAGGAATCTGTCAGCAGGATTTCACACTCCTTATCCATGAAGCTCTTATATAGACAAGTCCAGCAATACTTTTACATGGCCAGTCCATTCATCCGTTACTGAGAAATCAGTGTTACAATTTGTATGCAAATGAGATTGAAGGACTACTTGTAGATCTAAAGCCTCTGACACTCCAGCTCTATTCCCTGCTCAGTGCCACCTCCTCCTGCTTGGCCAATAGCTCCTTTGCTTGAAGTAACACAACATGGAGGCTGCCAGTCAAGCAGGTAGTGGTAGGCAGGGAATAGAGCTGGAGTGACAGAGGCTTTGGCTCTACCATAGCTCTTTATATTAATTTAAACACTGATGTCACAGTAATGGTGCAATGGAATAGTCATGCAGGAATATTGGTGGACGTATCTTTAAAAGAGCTACATATATGTGACACCCTGGGCCAGCCAGGGGTCACAGGTCACAACACCACCACACCCTACACCCCAGTTAGGAACACCAAGGCTAACCTAAAATCCTTGTTGCCTTCTTCCAGGGGCTGATGTTCACACCAGGAGGTGGGCCAGGTGGTTGGCTCCGCCCACCGAGGATTTCACAGCCCTGGAGGCGGGAGAACCAGGCAGTTAGAGTTTGGAGGAGGAAGTGAGAGGAGTTGAAGTCTAGCTGAGGGCTAGAACGGAGTGCAGTTTAGGAGGAGGAAGTAGAAGGAAGTAGTAGTGGAGCTAAGGAGAAAAGCTTAAGTGACAGAAAAGTGAGAGTAGTAAAGCCTGAAGTTGGTCCGGGTGTGTGCCCCGGACAGTGACAGCAAGGTCAGCAGACGGCGGTGATAGTCTGCAGGGGGACTGCTCGGAGGTTGCTGGAAGGACCGCGGACGGGTGGTGACCCGGCGGTCTGGAGCAGTATACGAAGAACAGTCAGCACCAGGGCAGGGGCCTTTCGGATCCCGGCAAGGCTAGGAGTCGCCATAATTTGCCAAATCCGTCAGTGAAGGGGACGTCTGTCTCCTAACAACCAAGTCCCGATTGAAGGCAACAGTCCAACCGTAACGGATAGACACCGCCACCGCCAGGGCACCAGTTTCTCAGGGCCAGCGCCTGCGGGCAAAGTAGGGCTCCTCCGGCCCATATCCAAGCCGGGGAGCGGGTTACCGGTGGGAACCCATCGCAACCATCATCAACCTAGGTGCAGGAAAAAGGGACCGTCACCGTCACCTACTGGGCAAAGTAAGTGCAGCCGTCCGTGGGAACCGTCTTTCCAGCCGTGTGTTTTACCAAGAATTGTGTCACCGTCTCAGGCTGAGTGAGTACCACAGTGCCGCAAGGCACAGAGCTGCCCCCACGTCCCTGCACCCCACCAAGCCCTGCATCACTCATCTCACCACTGAGCCCCGGGACAACCAACCCCCCTACCCACGGAGGGGAGGACTCACATCTAGCTGCTCCATACCACCACTCCCGGGATCTCCATACAGAGCAGCGGTGGTGTCAACAAATCACCACAACCGTGGGTGGCGTCACGGACAATAAACAATCCCAAAACACCAATTCCCCTTTTCACTCACGGGCGAGGAGCGCCACTCGAGTCCCCGGGATCCGGCCCATCGCTCGAGCCACCGAGCAGCGGCAGCAGCGGGCCGCGGCAGCCGGACCCGAGCAGTAGGGGGAGCGCGGCGTCCCCTCCTCCGCCCGCGACATACACAGCGGATGAAACAAGTATTGACCATGTTATCAATTTTCTGAGTATATATATTTGTAATATAATTTCTCAGCAGATGTTGGTAACAACTCATCCAATCCAAAAGGGCAAAAAAAATCAAACCTTAGATATACATAAATTAAGTCATGTTAAAAAATAAGAAATGACACATAGAAAACGTATTGAATGAACACATGAAGAAAGAGAAGTGCAAAAAGCCATGCAAAGTCATGACACCAGCTAAAATTTATCAGTAATTAGAAAACAATCCTGCCACTTAGTGAAAAATGATATCAGCTCGTTCAACTGATGGTCTATCAAAAAATATATCATTACCAAGGTGTCACACAAGAAACATCTCATGATGGGTAAAACCCGTGAGTTGTCTGAAGATGTTTGCAACAATTTCTAAACTACTCAACATTCCAGTGAGCACTTGTGACGCCACGGACCAGCCATGTAGTCACAGATAGAGCCCCGCACAACACCAGTCCCCTAACAAGGTGTCAGCAGCCAAACCATTAAAACCCTAGTCACACCCCCCTCAGTGCTTGATGGACACACCAGGGAGCGGAGCCAGGTGGTTAGCCACGCCCACCGAGGAGTTCAGAGAGTCGGAGCCCGGGCACCTTTGGCTAGGAGGCATACGGAGGCCTCTGCCTGCAGGAGCCAGGAAGACGGCTCGGTGGAACCGTGGTGGACCAGGACAGGGTAGTGGCCTGCCGGTACCGACCCGGGGAACCGACTGGAAGCCGGAGCACAAGGGGGGTACTCAGACCCTGAAGCTAGGTCCAAAAGCTACTGGGGGCTAGCTAATTAACTGATTGCGGCCAGGACTATAGGTCCTTTCCCACCCAAAGTCCCAACTGAAGACAACAGCCCAACGAGGGGGATAGAAAGCCACCGCCACAGCAGAGAGAACCCCTAGGGCCAGCGTCTGCAGGCAAAGGACTCTTCAGACATCTACAAGCCGGGGAGAAGACTCCTGACACTGCAGGCGCAGGTAGTCCATCACACAAACAGGTGCAGGTGTGACGCCTTGGGCAAGCCAGGGGTCACAGGTCACAACACCACACGCACCCCACATTCCCTGCAGGAACACCAAGCTAACCCAAAATCCTTGTTGCCTTCCTCCAGGGGCTGATGTCCACACCAGGGGGTGGGCCAGGCGGTTGGCTCCGCCCACCGAGGAGTTCACAGCCCTGGAGGCGGGAGAACCAGCAGTGGAGTGGAGTTGAGTTGAGGAAGAGGAAGTAGAAGGAGGTGAGGTGGAGAGTTAGAGTGATGGAAAAGTGAGAGTAGTAAAGCCTGGAGTTGGTCCGGGTGTGTGCCCCGGACTGAGACAGCAAGGTCAGCAGACGGCGGTGATAGTCTGCAGGGGGACTGCTCGGAGGTTGCTGGAAGGACCGCGGACGGGTGGTGACCCGGCGGTACCGGAGCAGTATACGAAGAACAGTCAGCACCAGGGCAGGGGCCTTTCGGATCCCGGCAAGGCTAGGAGTCGCCATAATTTGCCAAATCTGTCAGTGAAGGGGACGTCTGTCTCCCAACAACCAAGTCCCGACTGAAGGCAACAGCCCGACCGTGAAGGGGAGACACCGCCACCGCCAGGGCACCAGATTCCCAGGGCCAGCGCCTGCGGGCAAAGTAGAGCTCCTTCGGCCCAGCTGGAAGCCGAGGAGTGGGTAACCGGTGGGGACCCATTGCTACCAAAGAGACTTTCATAGGTGCAGGGAAGAGACAGTCACCGCTAACTGCAGGGAATATCAGCACCGTGAACCGTCCGAGGGACCCGTCCAACCAGCCGTTTGTTTACCGAGAACTGTGTCGTGTTTACTGGCTGAGTGAGTACCTCCGTGCCGTGCGCACAGCGCTGCCCCTGCACCTCCACAGGCCCCAGACCCGCCTGTCCACCATACCAAACCCATCACTGGGCCCCGGGAGCACCAAGACCCCTACCCACGGAGGGGCAAATCAACAACTGGCTGCTCCGTACCATCACTCCCGGGCTCCCCAAACAGAGCAGCGGTGGTGTCCACTCAATCACCACAGCCGTGGGTGGGGCACGGACAATAAACTATCCCAAAACCCAATCCCCTTTCACTCACGGGCGAGGAGCGCCGCTCGAGTCCCCGGGATCCGGCCCATCGCTCGAGCCGCCGAGCAGCGGCAGGCCGCCGAGCAGCGGCAGGCCGCAGCAGCCGCGGCAGCCGGACCCGAGCAGTGGGAGAGCGCGGCGTCCCCTCCTCCGCCCGCGACAACTTGGCGTCACGAACAGGATCTTACCGCTCTGCCATTGGGTAGAGGTGCGCCTTGTGACCGCCGGAGGTATCTGGCCGGAAAATCTCAGAAGTCGCCATCTTTGGCGCGAAAAGTTCCCGCTCGAGCGTCTTCTTGAGTAGCAGAGGCGCGAAGGCCAAAACCCCGCCCCAATAGAGGAGGGGCCGGAAAGAAGCTAAGGGTGACGCGATGGCGGCTGGCTGCATGTGAGGTGGCTATAAAAGCAGGGACGCCAGGACCCTGTGGCCATCTTGTTGCTAGTTTCTGGAAAGCACGACTGCCGAGATGTCCGCTCCAATCAATAACAGCGAGACCCCTGCGCCCGGCACGGCGACGTGGTTGAGGGACCGGACCATCCCGCTGAGTAATCGTCTGCAGGCCCATATGCAACTCCTCCTGGAGGAGTGGGAGACCGACATGGCGGACGTGGTGGCTGCTATGTGGAGACGCGAGGTAGAAGAGGATTTGGAGGAGCGGGTAAGCGACCCACGCCCCTGTATTCCTGAGGGATCGGCCATTGGAGCTGAGGGGCCCGGCCGGCTTCCGCTCACCCTGCCTCTCTCCCCGCTACCCGTGATAGCTGCTACCGCCCCGCCATTAGGCCCGATACCTGTCCACCCGGTAGCGATACCCTGCCAAGCCGCCTCGGCGGGCGAGCCGGCTGCAGACGTCCAGGACGTCCCTGAAGTGTACCAGGGGGAACCGCAAGGACCACGGCCCCTTAACAGAATGGTGCCAGAAGTCCCGGCAGTGATTGTGCCAGACCCCGAGCCCGGGGCCGTGGCCTGGATGAAAGCCCGGGTGCTTCAATTCCACCAGCGTCAGCAGGATCAGATCTTCAGGATGGACCAACGAGGTGGAGATGCTGATTGCGACTGACCCGATGTACGGAGGGGGAACAGATGTAGCAGAACCGACTAGTGACCCACGTCCCTATGTCCTACCAGGACCGGCCGCTGCGGCTGAGGGGCCCGGCCTAGTCTCGACCTATGCATCATCCTTGCCATTACTTCTGGGGCGCCTCAGTGTAAACTCGCCTGACCTGCTGCCCCATGCTGCTGCAGAGGGCTCTGATGTGCTGGATGCTGGAGGCCAGGAGGCTGCGGCAGCTGGCGGTAACCCGCCTGGCGCAGGAACAAGAGCTGATGACTCCGGTCCCAGCCCCGGGTCCGCTGCTGAGTTTGAAGAGGCGAGTGAGCGTTCCCGCTATGTGGGAGACCCCGTGGTTTTCCATACCCCGCGTACCAGTGGAAATGGGTACCGGGTACCCCTGTCACAGCAGGCATGTCAGTGCATGTTTGATATGCTGGTGGCAGAGGATGGGTCCGCCTCAGCAGAGGAATCTGAGTAAGGCAGCGGAGCACCATTGCACCGTCCCCGTTGAGACCAGGGAAGGGGGATTTCATGTCCCATTGTCCACCACAAAGGTCCTGGGGCACAGTAGCACATAGAGTCAGGAGTCAGCTCCACATCTGATTCACGCTGCCTGCGGATGGGACGGGAACTAAACCCAAGGACACTGGGGTCCCTAAGTAGCTTCACACAATGGGGATCCACACTACGGAGCGCAAGGAAGAAAGGTCTCACATCTTCACATCACTGGTGGTGGCCTCTGAATCATCCGGGATCGGCTGGGGCCCATCATGGCGGAAACCGGCACTCCAAGGGTGATGACCTGACAGTGAGTAAAAAGAACTATGTCTGCAGTCCTGGTGTCGTCTCGTCATTGCAGTCGCCGTCGACAATGGCCGTAACCCCCCCACTATCGTCCTCCCTGTGGGCCTAGCTCTACCTTCTAGGGACCTGGACCATCTGTGCTGCATTACCATCTGCCCCCAAGAAGAGCAACATCTTGCAGCGGCAGCTAATCATTGGCCGCATACCACGGGTGGCACTGCAAAGCAAACCCCTATCATCCCCTATACCATCATCACCTTGCACCATTTATTGACACGGATGGGGCCATGGAGCCAGGTCAGGCCATTCACAGCAACCCCAAATATCACTGGCCCAGTGACGAGTAGCTCCGAGGCCCCGTGGGTGCGTCACTTACATCTACTGATAAAATGAGGCTGGAGACATTGATATTTCTGGAAAGTGCTGTATCAACAGTAATACTTATCTCTGTAATGTGATTTATCACCCTTCGATTTCATTACAGTATTGGAATGCATTTTAGGATCCATACTGTGTGGTTGTAAATGCTGGAAAGTGTCTTTGGCAAAGAGCCAACAATTCTCTAAAGGAAATCTTATGTACACAACACAATGACCATTGCTTAACATACCGCACAGTGGATTACAAAAAAATACTGTGTGATTCTTCAGCTGTATTAGCGCCCATTGTTGTGTCCATTAAGCACAAGATGTGTAAACATTTGGAAACCATACACTGATAGATAAGAATCTAGAACTGTATATAATAGTAAGAATAAGGATAAATGTTGAGCAACACCTATAGAAGACCTCGACCATAAGCGGAGTGCTGAGTGGTCACTGAGTGGTCAAGTTGACAAGTGTTCAGTTTCCCTGCAGTGCCCCCGCAGTAGAAGGTAAGTATTACACATTTTCTGATTAAATGAATGTTCTGTGCATTGCAGGTATCGGAAGTACTGGAGATCCAGAGATGTTCTTGTGACCGCTCTCTGCCCTGTCTCAGATTTCTGAGGGCCTTGAATTTTGGGATCCTTCTTTATTAATCAGAAATAGGTTTTTAGCAGATCTGAAGATGAGTTTTCTAAACTATTTCTGATTAATAAAGAAGGATCCCAAAATTCAAGGCCCTCAGAAATCTGAGACAGGGCAGAGAGCGGTCACAAGAACATCTCTGGATCTACAGTACTTCCGATACCTGCAATTCATTTAATCAGAAAATGTGTAATACTTACCTTCTACTGCGGGGGCACTGCAGGGAAACTGAACACTTGTCAACTTGACCCAGGCTTTAAAGGTTCTAATAAAAAGCGATTGTCAAAGTGGACAATATCCTTCATGTATCATTTTCTTTGATTATCTTCTAGAAATGAATTATGGTCATTATATCAATATGTGTCTCTTCTTTAGATATCACCCTCTGCGTGGGGGGCACTGTTTTCTAGTATGATCAGTAGGCAAAATGAGTTGGGTTAAAGAGAGAAATCAATATAAAATCACATCTGAACTTGGTGCTCTTAATGAGATCTCAGTTAGATGTCCTAAACTTTACCTTACCATACAGAAATGTATCTATGCCACAAAAATATAGTACTTGGAAGGGAAACTTAAAGGGGTTTTCCCAACAAGAACAAACTTAATTTCAAAGTTGATTTTAATCAATAGATCTTAGAATAATAATCATTTATACAATTGGATGTGTTTAAAAAATATGTTCCTGTGCTGAGATAATCACATATATGTGTCCCTGATGTGTGCTGTGTAATGGCCGTGTCTGACCGTACAGAACATGGTCTGATCCTACCACATCTCCTCAGCAGGGGAAAAAGCAAAATAGATTATAATGATAGCACAGCAAGGGATCGTATCTGGTTCTTTTTTTAAAGCATTTCCTTGCCTGTTTTTAAAAACTATTTTACCTCATAGAAAGAATAATTCATGATTCCTTGCTGTCATTTTTGTATACTTTATTACTTCCTCCCCTGCCCAGGAGATGTGGTCTGATCATACCATGTTTCCAGGGGAGGAAACAAAAGAGAGTATACTGATATTGCAGGATTGGATAGTATCTGATTCTTTTTGTGAGGTAAAACATTCCCCTGCCTGTTTTTATAAAATATTTTATCTTATAAAAATAATAATTTGTATGCTGTTCATATGCTGTAATATCTGTATACTTTACTACTTCCTCCCCTGCCCAGGAGCCATGGTATCATCAGACCATGTCGCTGTATGGCCATTACAAAGTACACAGCACGGAAACATATATTTGATTATCTCAGCACAGGAACATTTTTTAAAAACACATCCAATTCTATAAATTATTATTATTCCAAGATCAATTCATTCAAATCAACTTTAAAATGGATGTTATTGGTGGGAAAACCCCTTTAAGCAAAATTATTCACACATACACTGTGTGCAGAATTATTAGGCAAATGAGTATTTTGATCACGATACTTTTTATACATGTTGTCCTACTCCAAGCTGTATAGGCTTGAGAGCCAACTACCAATTAAGTAAATCAGGTGATGTGCATCTCTGTAATGAGGAGGGGTGCGGTGTAATGACATCAACACTCTATATAAGGTGTGCTTAATTATTAGGCAACTTCCTTTCCTTTGGCAAAATGGGTCAGAAGAGAGATTTGACGGGCTCTGAAAAGTCCAAAATTGTGAGATATATTGCAGAGGGATGCAGCAGTTTTGAAATTGCCAAACTTTTGAAGCGTGATCACCGAACAATCAAGCGTTTCATGGCAAATAGCCAACAGGGTCGCAAGAAGCGTGTTGGACAAAAAAGGTGCAAAATAACTGCCCATGAATTGAGGAAAATCAAGTGTGAAGCTGCCAAGATGCCATTTGCCACCAGTTTGGCCATATTTCAGAGCTGCAACGTTACTGGAGTATCAAAAAGCACAAGATGTGCCATACTCAGGGACATGGCCAAGGTAAGGAAGACTGAAAAACGAACAACTTTGAACAAGAAACATAAGATAAAACATCAAGACTGGGCCAAGAAATATCTTAAGACTGATTTTTCAAAGGTTTTATGGACTGATGAAACGAGAGTGAGTCTTGATGGGCCAGATGGAAGGGCCAGAGGCTGGATCAGTAAAGGGCAGAGAGCTCCACTCCGATCAGACGCCAGCAAGGTGGAGGTGGGGTACTGGTATGGGCTGGTATCATCAAAGATGAACTTGTGGACCTTTTCGGGTTGAGGATGGAGTGAAGCTCAACCCCCAGACCTACTGCTAGTTTCTGGAGGACAACTTCTTCAAGCAGTAGTACAGGAAGAAGTCGGTATCGTTCAAGAAAAACATGACTTTCATGCAGGACAATGCTGCATCACATGCAACCTACTACTCCACAGCATGGCTGGCCAGTAAAGGTCTAAAAGATGAAAAATAATGACATGGCCCCCTTGTTCACCTGATCTGAACCCCATAGAGAACCTGTGGTCCCTCATAACATGTAAGATCTACAGGAAGGGAAAACAGTACACCTCTCAGAACAGTGTCTGTGAGGCTGTGGTGGCTGCTGCACGCAAAGTTGATCGTAAACAGATCAAGCAACTGACAGAATCTATGGATGGTAGGCGGTTGAGTGTTATTATAAAGAAAGGTGGCTATATTGGTCACTAATTTTTTGGGGGTTTGTTTTTGCATGTCAGAAATGTTCATGTCTAAATTTTGTGCAGTTATATTGGTTTACCTGGTGAAAATAAGCAAGTGAGATGGGAATATATTTGGTTTTTATTAAGTTGCCTAATAATTCTGCACAGTAATAGTTACCTGCACAAACAGATATCCTCCTAAGATAGCCAAATCTAAAAAAAAAAAACACTCCAACTTCCAAAAATATTAAGCTTTGATATTTATGAGTCTTTGGGTTGATTGAGAACATAGTCGTTGAACAATTATAAAAAAAATCCTCTAAAATACAACTTGCCTAATAATTCTGTACACGGTGTATATGGCCAGGATAGTGAGAATCACAGGATAACAAGGGATTTGAGGATATGTGAGCTGTAGGGGGCACTGCTGATTTGTGTGAGCACTTCTAAGGAATGAGGAGCTGTGTGCTCGGAAATATAATACAGTACTATGTACAGTGCCCTGAAGCCTAGCTTATCCTTATTATTCCATCAATGCCTTCTCATTGTTCCTCCAAATACAGGTTCTGACAGCTCGTGTGTGAGGCACAGCCAGAACATATATTAATTCCAAAATATAGTATCACATGACTTGTACTCTGCTTCTGAAACGCTTATTGGAGTCTACAATTTTTCGAAGATGAGGCACGATTCCAGTGCAGAGAAATGCTTAGGGCAGTCATGGCGAACCTTTTACAGGCCGAGTGCCCAATCTGTAGTCCTAAACCCATTTTTGTTTCCGAAGTGCCAACCAATCTTATCATGTAAATAATTGATTTTAATTAGTGATGAGCGAGTACTAAAAAGCTCGGGTGCTCGAAGCTCGGGCCGAGCCTCCCAAGATACTCGTGTACTCGGCCCGAGCAACGAGCCCAATGTTATCCTATGGGAGACCCGAGTATTTTTGTGAAATGACCCCCCGGCAGCATGGAGAAACCCTAAAAATGTCACAAAAGTCTCAGAAGAGTGCTCAAATGACATGGCAACAGCATGGGGAAGACCCCTTGAAGCATTTATCACTGAAAAGTCACAGCTGTGAACAATTTTGTCCGCGTTTTACGCCATTTTTACGGACTCACCAGAAAACCTTCCAAAATGACCCCAAAATGATTTTTCATGGCGGAAATGTTAAGGGCACATACCCAATAGTGAGATAGAGCTGGTGTATGTTACTTTTTGAGATTAATACATGAAAGATTTTACGTGAAAACATTGTGTGGCACTCCGATGTCCCTGAGAAGAGACGTACATGAAGGCCTCTTGAGTCTAATGTGCCCATTTTGAGGAAGTGAGTCTTTGTAGTATTTTCCTTTGCCAGGGCAGTCCAAAATTGTGAGGTTCACCAATGCCCCTGCATACAGACGTGCATGAGGGCCTGTAAACCTGAAGTGCCCATTGTAAGGAAGTGGGTCTATTGTAGTATAGCCCTTAGGCAGGGCAGCCAAAAATTGGGAGGTTCCACATTGTCCCTGGATAGAGACGTGCATGATGGCCTGTAAACCTGAAGTGCCCATTGTAAGGAAGTGGGTCTATTGTAGTATAGCCCTTAGGCAGGGCAGCCAAAAATTGGGAGGCTCCACGTTGTCCCTGGATAGAGACGTGCATGAGGGCCTGTAAACCTGAAGTGCCCATTGGAAGGAAGTGGGTCTATTGTAGTATAGCCCTTAGGCAGGGCAGCCAAAAATTGGGAGGCTCCACGTTGTCCCTGGGTAGAGACGTGCATGAGGGCCTCAAAACATTAAGTGTCCATTGTCAGGAAGTGGGTGTATTATAGTATAGCCCTTAGGCAGGGCAGCCAAAAATTGGGAGGCTCCACGTTGTCCCTGGGTAGAGACGTGCATGAGGGCCTGTAAACCTGAAGTGTCCATTGTCAGGAAGTGGGTGTATTATAGTATAGCCCTTAGGCAGGGCAGCCAAAAATTGGGAGGCTCCACGTTGTCCCTGGGTAGAGACGTGCATGAGGGCCTCAAAACATTAAGTGTCCATTGTCAGGAAGTGGGTGTATTATAGTATAGCCCTTAGGCAGGGCAGCCAAAAATTGGGAGGCTCCACGTTGTCCCTGGATAGAGACGTGCATGAGGGCCTGTAAACCTGAAGTGTCCATTGTCAGGAAGTGGGTGTATTATAGTATAGCCCTTAGGCAGGGCAGCCAAAAATTGGGAGGCTCCACGTTGTCCCTGGGTAGAGACGTGCATGAGGGCCTCAAAACATTAAGTGTCCATTGTCAGGAAGTGGGTGTATTATAGTATAGCCCTTAGGCAGGGCAGCCAAAAATTGGGAGGCTCCACGTTGTCCCTGGGTAGAGACGTGCATGAGGGCCTCAAAACATTAAGTGTCCATTGTCAGGAAGTGGGTGTATTATAGTATAGCCCTTAGGCAGGGCAGCCAAAAATTGGGAGGCTCCACGTTGTCCCTGGGTAGAGACGTGCATGAGGGCCTCAAAACATTAAGTGTCCATTGTCAGGAAGTGGGTGTATTATAGTATAGCCCTTAGGCAGGGCAGCCAAAAATTGGGAGGCTCCACGTTGTCCCTGGGTAGAGACGTGCATGAGGGCCTCAAAACATTGTTCCCATTGCAAAGGAGCGGGTCTCCTGTCGTTGTAATGTCCATTCTGCAAAGAATGGGCGAAAAAATTTACCACTGGGGGTATACCTGAAACAAAGGCCTAAGTATTGCAATTTGTAACGGTCATCATCATGGTGGCGCATGAGGAGAAGGAGGAGCAGTCCAGCGATTATCCAAAGTCCAGAAGTGTGTACCCATGGGTGAGTGGAGGTACATGGCAAACTTTAAATTCCGCTCTCATTTGCTGGTGGTGTGGTGAAGTCTGGCCCAATCCAACCCTTGTTCATCTTGATCAGAGTCAGCCTGTCAGCATTTTCAGTTGACAGGCGGGTGCGTTTATCTGTAATGATTCCACCTGCGGCACTAAAAACACGCTCTGACAAAACGCTAGCAGCAGGGCAGGCCAGGACTTCCAAGGCGTAGAGAGCCAATTCATGCCACGTGTCCAGCTTGGATACCCAATAATTGTAAGGTACAGAGGAATGTCGGAGTACAGTTGTTCGATCTGCAAGGTACTCCTTCAGCATCTGGGCAAACTTAGGATTTCTTGTGGCACTACCCCGCACCTCAGGGGCTGTGGTACGTGAGGGGCTGAGAAAACTGTCCCACATCTTAAAGACTGTTCCCCTACCTATGGCGGATTGTACTTGTGCCTCTCTCGGCTGTACGCCTCGGTTGTCCACTGATTCATGACCTATGCCGCTAGCGTTTTGTGAGGGGAATGCTTTGCCTACTTCCGTGACTATGGCCTTCCGGAACTGCTGCATTTTGGTTGACCTCTCCTCCACGGTAATAAGAGACAAAAAGTTCTCCTTGTAGCGTGGGTCTAACAGTGTTACCAACCAGTAATGATTGTCGGCCAAGATGTTCTTAACGCGAGGGTCACGAGACAGGCAGCTTACCATAAAGTCAGCCATGTGCGCCAGACTCTTAACAGCCAGGACTTCAGTAGCCTGACCAACAAGATGACTGAACATGCTGTCCTCCTCCTCCTCCTCCTCCTCATCTACCCTGTCCTCTGGCCAGCCACGCTGAACCGAGGATATGACTGGTGTGCATGTCATATCCTCAATTTGGCCGGAGAGTTGCTCCATGTCTTCATCCTCCTCCTCGTCATAGTCCTCCACTGCACATTGTGATGAGACGAGGCTGGGCTGTGTGTTATCATCACCCACACCCACTACTGTTTCTTGCTGCAACTCATCGCGCTCCGCCTGCAATGCATCATGTTTGTTTTTCAGCAGAGACCGTTTTAGAAGGCAGAGTAGCGGTATGGTGACGCTAATAATGGCGTCATCACCACTCACCATCTTGGTGGAGTCCTCAAAGTTTTGGAGGATGGTACATAGGTCTGACATCCATCTCCACTCCTCAGGTGTTATGTGTGGAGTTTGACCCATTTCCCGACGGCTTAGGTGATGCAGGTACTCAACAACTGCCCTCTTCTGCTCACATATCCTGACCAACATGTGCAGAGTTGAATTCCAACGCGTGGGGACATCACACACCAGTCTGTGAGCCGGAAGATGCAAACTGCGCTGAAAGCCGGCAAGGCCGGCTGAAGCAGTAGGTGACTTTCGAAAATGTGCAGACAGGCGGCGAACTTTTACCAGCAGATCAGACAGCTCTGGGTATGACTTTAGAAACCGCTGAACCACGAGGTTGAGCACATGGGCCACGCATGGAACATGTGTCAGCTGGCCTCGCCTCAAAGCCGCCACCAGGTTCCGGCCATTGTCACACACGACCTTTCCTGGCTTTAGGTTCAGAGGTGTGAGCCAGTGATCTGCCTGCTGTTTCAGAGCTGTCCACAGCTCTTCTGCATTGTGGGGTTTGTCACCTATGCAGATTAGCTTCAGCACAGCCTGTTGCCGCTTCGCCGAGGCAGTGCTGCAGTGCTTCCAGCTTGTGACTGGTGTGGAGGGTACAGTGGATGAGGATGCGCAGGAGGAGGAGGAGGCTGAAGAGCATGACATTCCGGAGCTGTAGAGTGTGGGTGAAACACTGACTGAGGTAGGGCCTGCAAACCTTGGTGTGGGAAGGACGTGTTCCGTCCCTCGCTCAGACTGGGTCCCAGCTTCCACAATATTAACCCAGTGTGCCGTCAACGAGATGTAGCGGCCTTGCCCACAAGCACTTGTCCACGTGTCTGTGGTTAGGTGGACCTTGGGTGAAACAGCGTTGTTCAGGGCACGTGTGATGTTTTGTGACACGTGGTTATGCAACGCGGGGACGGCACACCGGGAGAAATAGTGGCGGCTGGGGACCGAGTAACGTGGGACAGCTGCCGCCATCAGGTCACGGAATGCTTCTGTCTCCACCAGCCTAAAAGGCAACATTTCCAGCGCAAGCAGTCGCGAAATGTTAGCATTTAGAACTGTGGCATGTGGGGTGTTGGCAGTGTATTTGCGCCTGCGTTCAAAGGTTTGCTGAATGGATAACTGAACGCTGCGCTGGGACAAGGACGTGCTTGATGATGGTGTTCTTTCTGCGTAGGCAACTGCAGGTGCAGGAGTGGAGGAGGCTTGTTCGCAGGCAGCATGGACAGGGGATTGGCTCGCATGCACAACCAGCGAAGACGTAGCAGTGACATCAGCAAGCACTGCTCCTCGACTCTGTTGTACTTCCCACAAAGTCGGGTGCTTGGCTGACATGTGCCTGATCATGCTGGTGGTGGTCAGGCTGCTAGTTTTGGTATGCCTGCTGATGCTGGCACGGCAGGTGTTGCAAATGGCCTTTTTTGAATCATCTGGATCCAACTTAAAAAACTGCCAGACTCGGGAAGACCTAACATTTGTACAGGCACCTTGTGTCGTCGTGTTGTTCCGGGGAACGGTTGCCTGACTTCTGCCTGGGGCCACCACCCTGCTTCTTACTGCCTGTTGTGATGCTACGCCTCCCTCCCCCTGTGCATTGCTGTCCTCGCTCTGCATATCCTCCTGCCAGGTTGGGTCAGTTACTGGATCATCCACCACGTCGTCTTCCTCTTCCGCACCCTGCTCCTCCTCCTGACTTCCTGACAATTGTGTCTCATCATCGTCCACCACTTGTTGAGACACGTTGCCAACTTCGTGAGAACGTGGCTGCTCAAATATTTGGCCATCTGTACAGACGATCTCCTCATGACCCACTTCAATATGAGCTGGCGAGAGGCCAGAATGTGTGAATGGAAACGTGAACAGCTCTTCCGAGTGTCCAAGTGTGGGATCATTAATGTCCGAGGAGGACGTGTACTCAGCCTGGTGGTAGGAAGGAGGATCAGGTTCAGAAATGTGCGGTGCAGTATCACGGCTACTGACACTTGACCGTGTGGAAGACAGAGTGTTTGTGGTGGTGCCAATCTGACTGGAAGCATTATCTGCTATCCAACTAACAACCTGTTGACACTGGTCTTGGTTCAAGAGCGGTGTACTGCTGCGGTCCCCAAGAATTTGGGACAGGACGTGCGAGCGACTAGATGTGGCCCTTTGTTGTGGCGAAATTAGAGCTTGCCCACGACCTCGGCCTCTGCCTGCACCACCATCACGTCCACTTCCTTGTTCCTTGCCAATGCCCTTGCGCATTTTGCAATGCTGTGCACTGCTGACGTGTATATTCACTACTTGTGCGTTATATCAAAGTTTGTGGAAATTGCACACAAGTGCACCTGTACGCTGCCACCAACAGGCACACACGTGCGGTTTTAAAAACCAAGCACGGACGCAATAAGAACCTAACAGGTTTTTTTGGGGAGCGACAATTACAGACAAGTCAGACACTATCTGGACTGTTTTACACTGTGTACACCAGCCCCAGATATGATGAAGGCTGGTATACGGTCACCACTACCCTGCCTGCCTGCCTGCCTGTATACTGGTACAATAGTCCTGACAAGGACTCTTCTGGTCACTAGCCTGTATTCAGACCTGGCTATACCCTGCCTGTATATAGCAACAATAGTCCTGAGAAGGACTCTGCTACTGTACTCCGACCTGGCTATACCCTGCCTGCCTGTATACAACTAGAATAGTCCTGAGAAGGACTTTTGGTCACACTGTTTGCAGCCCTGCAACTGAAAAAGCTATAAAGGGCCGCAAAGCTTTCCCTGAATTAGCGACACTCTCCCTGCACTGACTGTCTGGATAGCTGTGAGCAGAGCACAGCGCGCCGGCCGGTATAAAGGCTCGGTCACGCTGTGCAGGCCGGCCAATCACTGCAATTCCACAACTAACAGGGCTGTGGCATTGCAGTGGTCTGCCAGCCAATCCCTGCATGAGGGCTGGCTCTCAAAAGAGCGCCAACATGCAGAAATGAAGACCACGAGTACAGCACGAGTATCGCGAGATTACTCGGTCCCCGCCGAGCAGCCCGAGTACAGCGATACTCGTGCGAGTACCGAGTAGTTACAAGCATGCTCGCTCATCACTAATTTTAATCTTACCTTTGCAGTTTTCTCTTCTCTTCAGCAGGGGGCATCACGCTCATGCTTACCACACATTGAAGCTGAGCCCCTGCCCTTTCCAGACACAGCAGTTGGATTGATCTTTCTGGAAAAAAAATGCAGCACATTAGACAGAGATTTTAGCCTGGAATGCAATCAGATGTCACCCTGTAATCCACATCTACATTTCTAAGTCTGAACATCTTGAAATCCCATAAACACGTGCATGTTGCTCCCCTCCCCTTTCATTATGTAGTTATGTCCTTCCTGGGCCACTTCTTGGTAAACATGTCCCCCATCCTGATATATATTTCCTACATTCTGGTATATTTGTCCCCATCATGGCCCGATCCTGGTAAATATACCTCATCCTGGTAAATGTACCCCATCCTGGTAAATGTTCCCAATCCTGGTTAATTTACTCCTTCCTGGTAAATGTTCCCCCATTCAGGTAAATGTTCCCCTTCCTGGCAAATGTACCCTATCGTGGCATGCATGTTTCCCCATCCTGGCATGCATGTTTCCTCCATCCTGGCATGCATGTTTCCTCCATCCTTGCATGCATGTTTCCTCCATCCTGGCATGCATGTTTCCTCCATCCTGGCATGCATGTTTCCTCCATCCTTGTATGCATGTTTCCTCCATCCTGGCATGCATGTTTCCTCCATCCTTGTATGCATGTTTCCTCCATCCTGGCATGCATGTTTCCTCCATCCTTGTATGCATGTTTCCTCCATCCTGCCATGCATGTTTTCCTCCATCCTGGCATGCATGTTTCCTCCATCCTGGCATGCATGTTTCCTCCATCCTGGCATGTATGTTTCCTCCATCCTGGCATGTATGTTTCCTCCATCCTGGCATGCATGTTTCCTCCATCCTGGCATGCATGTTTCCTCCATCCTGGCATGCATGTTTACTCCATCCTGGCATGCATGTTTCCTCCATCCTGGCATGCATGTTTCCTCCATCCTGGCATGCATGTTTCCTCCATCCTGGCATGCATGTTTCCTCCATCCTGGCATGCATGTTTCCTCCATCCTGGCATGCATGTTTCCTCCATCCTGGCATGCATGTTTCCTTCATCCTTGCGTGCATGTTTCCTCCATCCTGGCGTGCATGTTTCCTCCATCCTGGCATGCATGTTTCCTTCATCCTGGCATGCATGCTTACTCCATCCTGGCATGCATGTTTCCTCCATCCTGGCATGTATGTTTCCCCATCCTGACATGCATGTTTCCTCCAACCTGGCATGCATTGTTCCCCATCCTGGCATGCATGTTTCCTCCAACCTGGCATGCATTGTTACCCCATCCTGTCATGCATGTTTTCCCCATCCTGGCATGCATGTCCCCCCCATGCTGGCATGTGCTCCCCCTCCCCCACCCCACGCTGGCATGTGCGTTCCCCCTCCCCCACCCCATGCTGGCATGTGCGTTCCCCCACCCCCACCCCACGCTGCCATGTGCGTTCCCCCATCCCACGCCGCCATGTGCGTTCCCCCACCCCATGCTGGCGCTGTCCCCCCCATCCCCACCTTGGCACAGCGGCACACGAGTTATATATAAAAAAAAAAAAAAAAGCAACACACAACTCACCTTCCTGCACACGCTCCCCCGCTGCGCACCCTGGGTCCTCAGTTCCCACGTGGCCAGAAGACCTCATTACGCTAGCGCCGCTCACTGACTAGGAAACGGAAACGGAACTGCAGCCTGGGGGAGGAGGAGTGTCAGAGCGAGGAGAAATGTCTCCTCCGCTCCAACACAGGTTTGATCTGCCGGCGCCACCGCACCAGCAGATCAAACCGGCAGGATCAGGCGACAGCATGCGTGCTAGCAGAATGGGCTCTGCGTGCCCCTGGTGGCACGCGTGCCATAGGTTCGCCATCACTGGCTTAGGGTAATGGTCCCCAACCTGTAACTCTCCACCTATGACACAAATAGGACTCCCAGCAAAGTAAGAATCGTAGTTTAGTAATAGCTGATAGCCAAAAGTTGGAGACTACCAGTCTCAGGTATCAAGGATCACTAATGCTTCATGACAAGCCAGTCACACCGGTTGTGCCATTTTTGTTGGTGAGAATTAGCGCATTCTGGAGGTGGGACCACTCACGTGAAATCAATGCATAACTAGTGTCCTCGTGACCATAATACAGGGCTTGCTCTCTATGAATGGAAAACTCCTGTGTGACTAGGGCTTGTCAATGTCTTCTTATCTAAAGCAAAGTTTTACTATTTGGTATAATGCATGCTAATATTTCCCCCAGATTCTCAACTGACACTTCAGTGGATACTTTTTTAAGGAGTCCCCAAAATGTCCCGGAACATCATAAGGAGCCCATAGACATTACATGTTAAACAACTCCTTTACATACAGCTGATAACACAGGATCCACCATTCGTAAGTGAAGTCACAGATGACCCTGCTTCCCTTTCCTACACAATCACATTTCACACCATCATTAGACACTTCAATACAAAAGATAGGGTAAGAGTCTGTTCAGTGCAGCTAATGTGCGTGTGTTGGTGTCCGAAACAATAGTGAAAGTCTCAAAAAAGCTCCAGTGGCCACTGTGAAAATTGGAAAATAACGAATTGTGTTTTTAAATAAAAAAAATTTTGTATATGAGAAATATCACTAATGACAGTATAAAATCTACCATGCGGACTTGCTGTGATCTCTTAAAGGGAATCTGATAGCTTATACATGTTGCCTAGTCCATGGCCAGCATCTATCAGTCATTGGCTGTGTTATATCAGCCAGATATATTTGACTCTGAAACGCTGCCGCATTTGAGAGAAAAACATACTTTAGTAGTCAATCAGGTACTGATCTGCACTGTAGACTAGTTGGGCAGGCGGGTGTTCGGCGGCTTCTTCCCTCCCATTGACAGTGACTAACAGGTCTCTGCCTACGTGCACGTATAGGTAGAGATCTGTCAATCCAGGGCAGCGGCTATTAAAGTATGTTTTTCTCTGAAACTCCGCAATGGCTTAGAGTCAAACATACCTGGTTTTGATAATACAGCTGTAGCGCCCGTGCGGCTTCAGGTGCCATGGGGTACTGCACCTCACCCAAGGTGCAGTATTCATCTCGGATAGGGAGGAGGTCATCACCGGTAAACCACCAAACACATCCAACACATAACACGGGAGCTCTGTCACTGAGACTGGGCTAGAGTAGGTGCTGGGGTGGCCACCATGAGGTATGGGACCACTTGCTCACTAGTTCAGCAACCCAGGAGGTGGGACACCTGCAGGGGAAGTTAGGATCCATCTCGCACACAACTCAGTTAGTTAGTTCCAGGCGCGGCAAGTGCCAGGTCGGACTCAGGAACAGATGTCATTCAGAAGTGACAAGGACAGATAGGGGCCCGGGGTCAGGAGCTGGAGGCTCAACCCGGGTTGTTAGGAAGAAGGAAGATCCCAGGGTTCACGGGGAGTGCAGCACGCACCCATGACCCATTCTATGGCCCAGGAGCTGGTGTGTAGGTGTCGCGGACAGGTGCCGCCTCTGCTGCGGTGACCGGGGCTACTCGAGGGGCGCTCGGATCCGGGATCGTGTCCTGGGCTCGAGTGGTGGCCGGACCCGGGGTTCGTGCAATTGCCCGTCCTCGCACACAGTGAAAAAGGGAGGTATTTACAGGGGAGATTGTCTGTAACGCCACCCGTGGGTTGTGGTGATGTGATGGTGGCACCGCCGTTGCCTGGTGTGGGGGTGCCTGGGGCTGATGGAGCGGGGCAGCAAGGTGAGATCCCCTCCACGGGTAGGGGAGGGGTAGTCCCGGGGCCCGATTGTGGAGTAAAGAGCAGGGCTGGTGCGTTGTTGAGAGGTTGAACCGGGTGACACCAGTGTACTCACACTTACGAATAATCCACACAGAGTCTGTACTGTAAACCATGGCCGGATGCCGGTTGCCTCTGGAGAGGTGTGCTGGTCCCACACACGGGTTTTCAATTTAGGGGCCCTTCCTCCTGCACTTGTGTCTTGTGGTGTGTGGATTAACCCGCTTTGAACAGGAGAAATCTGCTCCCCTGCAGCTTTGGACGCAGAGGGAGCCGTTGCCCGCAGACGTTGACCTGTGGGTCTTCAATGGGTTCTTGGCGGACACCCTGTCCCCCGCGGTGGGCTTCCAGTCTGCTCTATCTGGGTTGCTCTCTTCGGGAACAAGGCCTGGTACCTTGTCCCGCTGTTCAATTAACAAGGGGCTTGAAGTTTGCCTCGTCCTAGGGTCCAGGTACCCCGATCGTGCATGGCCTCCAGACCGGATTCCTGTCGTCGGTACCGGCGGGCAACAACCCTGCCCCGGTCCACTTCAGGTCTCCCGCGACTGGATCTCCATCGCCTCTACCACCTAGTCGGTCCTCCTGTAGTCCCAGGGCTCCAACCCTGACCACACTGCACTTCAGCTCCAACTTCCACTTAACTCCACTGAACTCAAACTGAAACTCCCTGGTTCCCACCCCGTGTGACCTCAAGACCCCTAGGTGGGCGTTCTCATCCACCTGGTCCCACCCACTGGTGTGTCCTGGTTGTCATGGGGGGGCGACTAGGATTTGTGGCTGGTGTTCCTATGTGTGGTGTAAATTTACAAGGAGGAGGCGATTCCTGTACCCTTTGTGGTGGGTTCAGTCATCTGTGACTACCTAGTTTTGCCAGGGCATCACATTAGGGCCACTGTAAAGGACACACAGAGGAAAACGCATCGGTCCTTGATCTCTGAACCATCCGGGATCGGCTGGAGCCCATTACAGCGGGACACGGCACTCCAAAGGCGTTGTGACTTGAGTGAGTAAAGAACTTGAATGGCATCCTCTGTACCGTCCCATCATTGCCGGCGCTCCCATCATCGCGCCCCTGCGCCATAGGCAACTACTACTCCCAATATCCTCCCTGGGGCCTGAGCTCTGCCTGATGAGAGGTGTACCATCTGAACTGCGTTATCATCTGCCCCAGAGAAGACCTTCTGCAGCGGTGGCTAATACTGGTCGCACACAACAGGTGGTGTCACGAATAACTACTCCCATCATCCCCATCCCCATCTTTATTGACACCGCCGGGGTCACGGAACCGGGCAAGGCCGCTATGAGACCCCAAATCTACACCAGCCTGGTGACGAGTAACCTCCAAGACCTCGCGGGCGCATCATCTTGGCATCACGAACAGGATTTCGTGCCCGCAACAACAGGTACTGTGCGCCTCAAAGACTGTGTAAAACATTTATTGAAAATGACAGTAGCCATTAACTGTGCAGCTTGGGAGAAGAAGGGGGATGCCATCGTGGGAGGAGCCCAGAGAAGCGCGCAAAGGGAAGTCCCGCTCCCGGGAACAGAAAAAGTGGCTGAATATGTTGGTGGAGGAAAAGCACCAGGTTGTTCCGGCGATCACAACCACAATGCCTGAAGTGCTGGTCTCAACGCCTTGCAACTTGGGAAAGGCATGGTCACCACGGTGCCCGGGGGAGTTGCCATCGCTGCATGCCTCTGGTGAAGGGCTGTGTAGACTGTTCCAAGCAAACCCTCTGGCTGAGGCTCTCACCATGTTGCCTATGGCCTATCTGGGCCCCCGGGGAGCCCAGTGTTGGAAATTCCAGCACTTGAAGCATGGTGATGGAAAGCGTAGCGAGGTGCTAACGATTCAACTCTTACGGGAAGGTCCACCAGGGTGTTGCCCAGGAAGTGCGCTGCACCGGGGACAGGCTCTCAACATAGTGAGCACTACCAAGGTGGCACTCTGTGACCAGGGAACCCAAACCTTGGGTCTTGGCTGCGGGATATGCGGCCACGCAAAGAACATGTGCGGTCGCAGGTGAAACGTTAAGCCCTGTGACCAGTGGACCCAGACTATCATGCCCATGGATTACCTGAGACCCTGGAGGGCCTCAAGGCAGGATGCCACAGAGTAGTGATAGACTGCCACCTGGAACCCTTGCATAATCTTTTAGTTATAAGATAATGGTTTCTTTGTGTTGAAATTGACAACTGGGCCACTGGACTATGGCTGGCCAGGACTAGCCTGTAAATAATTAGCACCTGTTGGGCTCCCTACCAGAATTAACATGACCCAAAAACCTGTCGTGCATGCTGAAAAGGTGAAGCAGGGTCTGGAAAACACTGAGCATGCTCAGAGCCTACGTTGGGGGTTTAACGCAGGTCCCCCATATTGTTGTTGCTGCTAATTCTATTGCACTTCATCGGAGTGGTGCAAGGTGCAAAGAAAAAACTTTATGTCAAAGTAAAAATTTGATGCCAAAGAAAAGTTTTATGCAATAGTGAAAATTTTATATAGAAGGGAATGTTTATTGGCCAAAGTGAATGTCTTATGCTGAGAACCAATGTTTTATGTGTTTTGCAGTGTCAAAGATTTTACATGTTGTACTGTGAAGTATGTGAAAGTTTACAATGTTTAAGAAACCATGCCTCCCATAAAGGAAAGCATGTTAATGTTTTACAGCATAAACAAATTTTGCAGTTGCTCCAGTGTATTGCTTTATTTCCAGCCCGCGGATGTGCTGAGATTTGCGGTGGGGGTGTGTGGCGCCCCTGCAGCTTCAGGCACCACAGGGTACTGCACCTCACCCGAGGTGCAGTATTCATCTCAGATACAGAGGAGGTCATCACCGGTAAACCACCAAACACATCCAACACATAACACGGGAGCTCTGTCACTGGGACTGGGCTAGGCTAGGTGTCGGGGTGGTCATCATCATGAGGTATGGGACCTCTTGTCCAATAGTTCAGCAACCTTGGAGTGGGGGCACCTGCAGGGGAAGTTGGGAGCCATCTCACACACAACTCAGTTAGTTAGCTCCAGGTTCGGCAAGCGCCAGGTCAGACTCAGGAACAGACGTCAGTCAGAAGTGACAAGGACAGATAGGGGCACGGGGTCAGGAGCTGGAGGCTCGACCCGGATTCTTAGGAAGGAGGGGGTCCCAGGGTTCGCGGGGAGTGCATCAGGCATCCGTGACCCGTTCCACGGCCCAGGAGCTGGGGTGGAGGGAAGACCACTGGAAAGGACACACAGAGGAAAACGCACTGGCCCTTGATCTCTGAACTATCCGGGCTTGGCTGGAGCCCATCACAGCGGGACACAGCACTCCAAAGGCGGTGTAACTTCAGTGAGTAAAGAACTTGAACTGCACCCTCTGTATCATCCCATCATTGCTGGCGCTCCCATCATCGTGCCCCTGCACCATAGGCAACTACTTCTCCCAACATCCTTCCTGTGGCCTGAGCTCTACCTGATGAGAGGTGTACCATCTGAATTGCGTTATCATCTGCCCCCGAGAAGACCTCCTGCAGCGGCGGCTAATACTGGCCGCACACAACAGATGGCATCATGAATAACTACTCCCATCATCCCCATCCCCATCTTTATTGACATGGAACCGGGCCAGGCTGCTCTGACACCCCGAACCTACACCGGTCCGGTGATGAGTAACCCCCAAGACTACACGGGCGGTCACACCAGTGGCTGATACCTGCTGCCTATGGATTGGCCAGCATGTACAGTGGGAAAAAAGTATTTAGACAGCCACCAATTGTGCAAGTTCTCCCACTTAAAAAGATGAGAGAGGCCTGTAATTGACATCATAGGTAAACCACAACTATGAGAGACAAAATGAGAAAAGGAATCCAGAAAATCACCTTGTCTGATTTTGCAAGATTTTATTTGCAAATTATGATGGAAAATAAGTATTTAGTCACTTAAAAATATGTAACATTTCTGGCTCTCACAGACCTGTGACTTCTTCCTTAAGAAGCTCCTCTGTTCTCTACTAATTACCTGTAGTAATGGCACCTGTTTGAACTTGTTATCAGTATAAAAGACACCTGTCTAAAACCTCAAACACTCACACTCCAAACTCCACTATGGTGAAGACCAAAGAGCTGCTGAAGGATACCAGAAACAAAATTGTAGCCCTGTACCAGGCTGGAAAGACTGAATCTGCAATAGGCAAGCAGCTTGGTGTGATGAAATCAACTGCGGGAGCAATAATAAGAAAATGGAAGACATACAAGACCACTGCTAATCTCCCTCGATCTGGGGATCCACGCAAGATCTCATCCCGTGAGATCAAAATGATCACAAGAACGGTGAGCGAATGACCTGCATAGAGCTGGGACCACCGTAACAAAGGCTACCATCAGTAACACACTACGCCACCAGGGACTCAGATCCTGCAGTGCCAGATGTGTCCCCCTGCTTAAGCCAGTACATGTCCGGGCCCGTCTGAAGTTTGCTAGAGAGCATTTGGATTATCAAGAAGAGTATTGGGAGAGTGTCATATGTTCTGATGAAACCAAAGTAGAACTGCTTGGTAGAAACACAACTTGTCGTGTTTGAAGCGGACAGAATGCTGAGTTGCATCCAAAGAACACCATACCTATTGTGAAGCATGGGGGTGGCAACATCATGCTTTGGGGCTGTTTCTCTGCAAAGGGACCAGGACAAGTGATCTGTGTACATGAAAGATTGAATGGGGCCATGTATCGTGAAATTTTGAGTGCAAACCTCCTCCCATCAGAAAGGGCATTGAAGATGAAACATGGCTGGGTTTTTCAGCATGATAATGATGCCAAGCACTCCCCCAGGGCAACAAAGCAGTGGCTTCGTAAGAAGCATATGAAGGTCCTGGAGGTAAGAAGCATATGAAGGTCCTGGAGTGGCCTAGCCAGTCTCCAGATCTCAACCTCATAGAAATTCTTTGGAGGGAGTTGAACGTCCGTGTTGCCCAACGACAGGCCCAAAACATCACTGCTGTAGAGGAGATCTGCATGGAGGAATGGGCCAACATACCACCAACAGTGTGTGCCATTCTTGGCATGTGAAGACTTACAGAAAACGTTTGACCTCTGTCATTACCAGCAAAGGATATATAACAAAATATTGAGATGAACTTTTGTTATTGACCAAATACTTATTTTCTACCATAATTTGCAAATAACATTTTCTAAAATCAGACAAGTGATTTTCTGGATTTGTTTTCTCATTTTGTGACTCATAGTTGTGGTCGGTCACCTATGATGTCAATTACAAGCCTCTCTCATTTTTTTTAAGTGGGAGAACTTGCACAATTAGTGGCTGACTAAATACATTTTTTCCCCACTGTATAAGATGTCAGGTTTCCTTTAATTGAAAACATGGGGTGTATGGTGTGTTCACGGTGAGGTAGTACCTCTGGTGAAGGGCATGCCATGTCCTTTTGCGGCTGCCCATTTCAGGGCAGCTGTTAAGGCCGTTCGTTCACCTTTGGTCCTCACCTGTCACTCAGCTCTCACCTGTGGCTCCTAGCAGCTGAAGCATGCACAGCGGCCACACCCCGGGCAACAGCTTCGACAGGCTGGCCAAACCAAGATGAGAGTAGCCGTCAGGTCATTGACCTTCGGTGAGATAGGGACCTGTCTATCCCGAGCATGAGAAGACAGACTCCGGCAGACTGAGCGGATGAAACCTACTAGATTAGGACAACGATCATGAAGGCGGTCTGTGCAATGTGGTACGCCAAGCTTAAAGAAGGGAAGAGTGAAGGGGTTATAATTCTCGGTCGCCCCACTCCTGTGTGTCTACTGTATATAAAATGCAATGTTTAACATTTATGTTATGGTGTAATATGTTTAAGCGGCCACTAGGTGGCACGGTGGCTCAGTGGTTAGCACTGCAGTCTTGCAGCGCTGGGGTCCTTGGTTCGAATCCCACCAAGGACAACACCTGCAAGGAGTTTGTATGTTCTCCCCGTGCTTGAGTGGGTTTTTTCCGGGTTCTTCGGTTTCCTCCCACACTCCAAAGACATACAGATAGGGACTCTAGATTGTGAGCCCCAATGGGGACAGTGTTCCTGATATATGTAAAGCGCTGCGGACTATGTTAGCGCTATATAAAGATAAAGATTTATTTTATTTTATTTTAGGTGGCCACCATGTGTAAGCTGCTTCCCTGGTACTCCCGGACTAGAGAGAGTTAGTGAAGCAGAGAGGCTTAGTTTGAAAAAGAGCGGTTAAGAAGTCAGTTAGTGTGAGGAGAGTCCCTGAGGGAGAGGAACAGACTGCATGAGGGAGAGGAACAGACTGCATCTGTGAGAGACATGGTGGAGGAAAATCCCAATAACTTTAATTTGGCATGACTTTGTGGGTCGAATCCGGGTGCTGGGCACGCAGTGTAGCCCGGGTGGTGGCCATTTCCTGGCAGAGAACTAATTAATCCCCTCAGTCAGCGAAAGGTCAGTTGACCCTTGAGAGAGAAGTAGGTCCTGACTGACCAGAAATCCCCTCAGTTAACGAAATGTCAGTGGGCCCTTGAGAGAGGAGTAGCTCCTGACTGACCAGAAATACGCTTAATTCTGCCGTGGATAGTGAAACAGAAGGGGAGGAAAAGTAGCTCAGGAACCCCAATGGGAGCCCAAGTACCAGGGAAGCGGTCGACCAGAAAAATATACAACACGAAGAGGCCTTTATCCAGTTGAAGCGGGCCCTTACCGGAGAAGAGATCATGGCCTACCCGGACTACGGGCAGCCTTTCATCCTCTATACTGATGCCACTAATGTGGGACTGGGAGCCGTGCTGTCCCAGATTCAAGGAGGCAGGGAGAAGATGATAGCCTATGCTAGCAGGAAGCTGCGGCCTACTGAGCAGAATCTGGAGAACTACAGCTCCTTCAAGCTAGAGTTCCTTGTCGTGGTCTGAGCAGTCACAGAATGCTTCAAACACTACTTGGCTTTGGCTAAATTTACCATATACATTGACAACAACCCGCTGACCCACCTGCAGACAGCAAAGCTTGGTGTATTGGAGCAACGATGGATGGCCTGGCTGCCCAACTTTTGTACATATACGTAACCTGTATTAATTGTAGTAATTTTTGTATTCTTGTCCTTTCCAAATGTTTTCTCAGACCCGGAGTACTGAATTTAACCAATGTGGCACCCCAGTGGTCATGGGAGCTACAGTGGTATTGTTCTTTTCATCTGGAGGACAGTACTATGCCTTGAAGCAGCGGGGAAGATCTAAATGTCAGGTACCATTGCACACAACTCTTCCTGACTCAGACCAGAAGGGGGATCTCAAGTCCTGGTTGGTACGAGCCTCCCCTGTGCATTCTGGGTTGGGAAGGGGGTAGTCAGGAAAACAGAAAGTGAAACCTCAGAACTCTGGAGGAGAGGAAAGAGACCGGTTGCTGTTAGAAAGCAGCCACAAGCTTTCCAGGACCGAGCGCATTATACAGGATACCGGAATCCTAGATTACTGGGTACTAAAGGCTCCATGTCTCCTGGCCCACTAACAAAGCCCTAAGGCAAAGTAACAAAATAGAGTCTGGGGCCACAGAGAAACACGCGGGCCCCATATCTGGCTTGCGCTGCCCGTTAGAGAGGGACACAGCACTAAGCAACCAAGAATCGGGGTTCCCAAGTAGCTTCAAACCACGGGGATCCGACATCCAAAGCGCATAAAGGAAGGCCTCCAACGTACCTGGCAAAGAGACATTCCTCCCTGCTACCAGGCTGACCGGACCACGGTAACCTCAGGACTACAACCTGTTACCAGTAAAGTTAAAAGGAAACTACCAATCTGTGTCGTCTGGTTACTGTCAGCACCCTCAGTCCTGCACCCCAATGCACCACTACTCCCCTCATCATCCTCCCCGAGGCCCGCTCCACCTGTGGGGAAAAAAAATCATCTTTGCTGCTACCACCATCCACCCCGGAGGACAGCGACAGCAGAGGCGGCTAATCCCTGGCCGCGTACCGCAGGTGGCGTCATGACAATCATCATTCCCAACGTTCACTTCCTATCTCATTTTATTATGGACTCCTTGAGGCACGAAAGCGTGCAGGCTATCCAACATCCCAGACCCTTCATACCGGCCCGGTGACGAGTAACAGGTACCTGACCAGACCTGAACCCCCTGGGCAAAAAAGGCGCAAAATAACTTCACATGAATTGAGGAAAAATCAAGCGTGAAGCTGCCAAGATGCCATTTGCCACCAGTTTGGTCATATTTCAGAGCTGCAACATTACTAGAGTATCAAAAAGCACAAGGTGTGCCATACTCAGAACATGTCCAAGGTAAGGAAGGCTGAAAAACGACCACCTTTGAACAAGAAACATAAGATAAAACGTCAAGACTGGGCCAAGAAATATCTTAAGACTGATTTTTTAAAGGTTTTATGGACTGATTTAATGAGAGTGACTCTTGATGACTCAATTTAATGAGAGTGACTCAAAAAGCCAGGGAAGGAGTCTTGCGAGGATAATTTGCATATTCCCAGTGCCTTCTGGGATAAGTGAAGAGTCACCGCGAGCTCAAGGAGAACCGGGTTTTGGCCGTTACAGCCGGAAGGAAGACTTCTGAAAGCCAGGGAAGGAGTCTTGCGAGGATAATTTGCATATTCCCAGTGCCTTCTGGGAAAAGTGAAGAGTCACCGCGAGCTCAAGGAGAATCAGGTTTTGGCCGTTACAGCCGGAAGGAAGACTTCTGAAAGCCGCGCGCCTAGCGGCGCGTGAATTTTAGCCTGTCTTCTTCATTGTGAGCGTGAGTGAGCAAAGTGTGAGCAAAAGTAAGTGTGAGTAGAATTGTTTGTATTTAGTTGTTTAATTACTTAACATTTGCTTAGTGCTATCCCCATTAGAAAATGTGCTCCACTTTTGCTAATGCGATCCAGTGTACATCTTGTCTCATGTATGCAGTCCTTGAAAAGCCGTTCGAGGGTGCATACTGTTGTTCGAGATGTGCGCAAGTTGCACATTTGGAAGCCCAGATACTGGATCTAAATGAGCAGCTGGCAACTCTGAGATGCATTAGCAATATGGAAAGGAGTGTGCTGCTCACTGAGCAGCAGCTTGCTGGGTCAGATGTGGGGGAGGATCGTAGTAGGGAGCAGCAGGACGGTGAGGTAGGTAGCTGGGTGACAGTTAGAAAGGGGGGTAAAGGGAAAAGTGCTAGGAAGGCTAGTCCTGAACTGACACACCCCAATAGGTTTGCAAACTTGGCAGATGAGGGGGATGTCATTACAGGGGTAGCATTGCTGCAGCAAGGCATGACCTCTGAACGCCAGAGGAGTGTCTGCTCCAGTAAGGGGGGGAATAGGAGTGCAGAGCAGGCAAGACAGGTACTGGTAGTGGGGGACTCAATTATTAGGGGGACAGATAGGGCAATCTGTCACAAAGACAGGGATCGCCGAACAGTGTGTTGTCTTCCTGGCGCTCGAGTTCGGCACATCGCTGATCGGGTTGACAGATTACTGGGAGGGGCTGGGGAGGACCCAGCGGTCATTGTACACATTGGCACAAATGACAAAGTTAGAGGTAGGTGGAAGGTCCTTAAAGATGATTTCAGGGAATTAAGTTGTAAGCTTAAAGCATGGACCTCAAAGGTGGTATTTTTGGAAATACTACCTGTGCCACGAGCCACACCAGAGAGGCAAAGAGAGATCAGGGAGGTTAACAGGTGGCTCAGGAATTGGTGTAGGAAAGAGGGTTTTCGGTTCCTGGAGAATTGGGCCGACTTTTCAGTTGGCTACAGATTCTTTGCTAGGGATGGGCTGCATCTTAATGGGGAAGGTGCAGCTCTGCTGGGGCAGAAAATGGCTAGAAGGTTGGAGGAGTGTTTAAACTAGGAATGGGGGGCGAGGGTATTCACTTTATAGAAGGGGAATGTAGTGCAGATAGTGACCAGGGCACAAGTAATGAAATTGGGGGTGGTACGGGGGGAAGGGTTAGGACAGTTAATACAGTAAGCAGGAATACAGGTACAGAGTCATACGTAACGTGCATGTACACTAATGCCCGAAGCCTCACAAATAAGGTGGAGGAATTAGAATTAATATTGTTGGAAGAAAATTATGATATAGTGGGGATATCAGAGACATGACTGGATGAGAGCTATGACTGGGCTGTTAATTTACAGGGTTATAGCCTATTCAGGAATGACCGTGCAAATAAGCGAGGGGGAGGTGTGTGTCTATATGTAAAATCATCCTTAAAACCCATCCTGCGTGACAACATATGTGAGGGTACAGAGAATGTAGAGTCCCTATGGGTGGAGATAAGGGGGGGAGAATGAATAATAAAATACTGTTAGGGGTGTGTTATAAGACACCGAATATTATGGAAGAGGTAGAGAATCTCCTCATAAAGCAAATTGATAAAGCAGCGAGTCTCGGAGAGGTAATTATTATGGGGGACTTTAACTATCCTGATATAAATTGGGGAACAGAAACTTGCAGTTCTAGCAAAGGAAATAGATTTTTGATAACAATGAAAGATAATTACCTTTCACAAATGGTACAGGACCCCACAAGAGGGGGAGCACTACTAGACCTTGTACTAACCAATAGGCCAGACCGCATATCAAATATACAAGTTGGGGGTTACTTGGGGAATAGTGATCACAAAATAATAAGTTTTCATGTTTTCTTTAGTAAGATGTCTAGTAGAGGGGCTACAAGGACACTAAACTTCAGGAAAGCAAATTTTAAACGGTTGAGAGATGATCTTAGTGCAAAAAACTGGGATGAAGTACTAAGTAATAAAAGTACACAAAGCAAATGGGAGACTTTTATGAGCATCCTGAATAGGGCTTGTGCAGAAAATATACCCTATGGGAACAAACATGCTAGAAATAGGAGGAAACCCCTATGGCTAAATAGAGCTGTAAGGGAAGCAATAAAAGAAAAACAGAAAGCCTTAAAAGAATTAAAGAGGGTAGGTAGGTATGAGGCATTATATAATTATAGAAAATTAAATAAAATATGTAAAAAGCAAATTAAGTTAGCTAAGTTTGAGACAGAGAGACTCATTGCGAGAGAAAGTAAAAATAATCCTAAAATATTCTTTAACTACATAAACTGTAAAAAACTGAAAAGCGATAGTGTTGGGCCCCTTAAAAATAGTCTTGGTGAAATGGTGGAAGGGGATGAGGGTAAAGCCAACCTGCTGAATGACTTTTTTTCTATGGTTTTTATACAAGAAAATGCCATGGCAGATGACATGACCAGTGATACCATAAATTCACCCTTGAATATTACCTGCTTAACCCAGCAGGAAGTACGCCGCCGCCTCGAAATCACTAAGGTTGACAAATCTCCGGGCCCGGATGGCATGCACCCCAGAGTACTACAGGAATTGAGTTCTGTGATAGATAGACCATTATTTTTAATCTTCTCAGATTCCTTAATAACAGGGTCGGTACCGCAGGACTGGCGCATAGCAAATGTGGTGCCAATATTCAAAAAGGGGACAAAAACTGAGCCGGGAAATTATAGGCCGGTAAGTTTAACCTCTACGGTTGGTAAAATCCTTGAGGGTTTCTTGAGAGATGCTATACTGGAGTATCTCAAGAAAAATAACTTTATGACAGAGTATCAACATGGGTTTATGAGAGATCGATCCTGTCAAACTAATTTGATCAGCTTCTATGAAGAGGTAAATTCAAGCCTGGACCAGGGAAATGCAGTGGATGTTGTGTTTATGGACTTTTCAAAAGCTTTTGATATGGTGCCACACAAAAGGTTGGTACATAAAATGAGAATAATGGGGATAGGGGAAAATATGTGTAACTGGGTTAAAAACTGGCTCAGTGATAGGAAACAAAGGGTGGTTATTAATGGTACGTACTCGGACTGGGTCTCAGTTCATAGTGGGGTACCACAGGGGTTAGTATTGGGCCCGCTTCTTTTCAACATATTTATAAATGACCTTGTTGGGGGCATGCGGAGTAGAATTTCAATATTTGCAGATGATACTAAACTCTGCAGGGTAATCAATACAGAGGAGGATAATTTTATATTACAGGGAGATTTATGTAAATTGGAGGATTGGGCTGAGAAGTGGCAATTGAAGTTTAATGTAGATAAATGTAAGGTCATGCACTTGGGTAGAGGAAATAACATTTATGATCATGTACTTAATTGTAGAACACTGGGTAAAACAGACACAGAAAAAGACTTGGGTGTATGGGTGGATGGTAAACTTCACTTTAGTGGACAGTGTCAGGCAGCTGCTGCCAGGGCTAATAAAATAATGGGATGTATTAAAAGAGGTGTAAGTGTTCATGAAAAAAATATACTTCTACCTCTGTACAAGTCACTAGTGCGACCGCACTTAGAATACTGTGTACAATTCTGGTCACCGATATATAAGAAGGACATAGCTGAACTGGAGAGGGTGCAGAGAAGAGCGACCAAGATTATTAGAGGAATGGGTGGGCTGCAATACCAAGACAGGTTATTAAACTTGGGGTTATTTAGTTTGGAAAAACGAAGGCTTAGGGGGGGGGATCTAATCACAATGTATAAATATATGAGGGGACAGTACAGAGACCTTTCCAAAGATCTTTTTACACCTAGGCCTGCGACTGGAACACGGGGGCATCCGCTACGTCTTGAGGAAAGAAGGTTTAATCATAATCACAGACGAGGATTCTTTACTGTACGAGCAGTGAGACTATGGAACTCTCTGCCACATGATGTTGTAATGAGTGATTCACTACTAACATTTAAGCAGAGCCTGGATGCCTTTCTTGAAAAATTTAATATTACCAGTTATGTATATTAGATTTTATGACAGGATATTGATCCAGGGAACTAGTCTGATTGCCTGATGTGGAGTCAGGAAGGAAATTTTTTCCCCATTGGAACTTGTTTGCCACATTGGGGTTTTTTTGCCTTCCTCTGGATCAACATGTTAGGCTACGGGTTGAAATAGATGGACTTAGAGTCTCCCTTCAACCTTAAAAACTATGATACTATGATGGGCCAGATGGATGGGCCAGAGGCTGGATCAGTAAAGGGCAGAGAGCTCCACTCCGACGGCCAGTAAAGGTCTAAAAGATGAAAAAATAATGACATGGCCCCCTTGTTCACCTGATCTGAACCCCATAGAGAACCTGTGGTCCCTCATAAAATGTAAGATCTACAGGGAGGGAAAACATTACACCTCTTGGAACAGTGTCTGGGAGGCTGTGGTGGCTGCTGCTCGCAATGTTGATCGTAAACAGATCAAGCAACTGACAGAATCTATGGATGGTAGGCTGTTGAGTGTCATCATAAAGAAAGGTAGCTATATTGGTCACTAATTTTTTGGGGTTTTGTTTTTGCATGTTAGAGTTGTTTATTTCTAAATTTTGTGTAGTTATATTGGTTTACCTGGTGAAAATAAACAAGTGAGATGGGAATATATTTGGTTTTTATTAAGTTGCCTAATAATTTTGCACAGTAATAGTTACCTGCACAAACGGATATCCTCCTAAGATAGCCGAATGTAAAAGAAACCCCACTCCAACTTCCAAAAATATTAAGCTTTGATATTTATGAGTCTTTTGGGTTGATTGAGAACATAGTTGTTAATAATAAAAAAAAATCCTTAAAATACAACTTGCCCAATAATTCTGCACACAGTGTAGCACAGCTTTCAAAATGTTGCAGAATTTTTTTGTGATTATTTTCTCTGTGTCCAGAACTTTTTTAAAATTAAAATTTTAATTCTACTTTATTGTATTTCTTATTATGACAGATCTGTAATTTAGATTATTTCTGCTGCTCATTATCTACATTTCTATTGCTTTCTAATTAAAATGTACCCTCGTGTCCCCAGAACCACAAGCAGTTGTATCTTAACCTATCTGAATTATTCCCTGCCTAACAGACCCTTTGTTATATAGGACACATAAACAGATTTTTAGAAAAAGTATTTTCAAAGTCCATTTATGATATGCAAATTAACCATTTGACTAGTTGATGGGGCATTGTTTCCCCCAGACTAGTTGGCTTACTCACCCCTGTGGGCATGATAACATGATTTACAAGTGCTGGCATCATTGCCAGTGCTCTACAAACCTTGCGCATGTGACATGCCCTCTCCGGGGCCATGGGGCACTCGTTACCGGCTCGGTCCATTGTCTTGGGTGGGATATCGCAGAAGCGAGGCACGGTTCCGTGACCCCGGCCTTGTCGTTATAAAAAGAAGATTATTTACAAGGGATGTGTGTGTGTTCGTGTGCAACAAGTTATGACGTCCTCCTTACCCAGGAATGAAATACCACACCTCTGCCTAAGGTGCAGTACCTCTGTGGCGATTGAAGCATCAGGGGCGCCACACATGCACGCGGCTTTGGTCACTGACATCATTGAGCCTCTGAACTGGGTGTACATGTCCTGGCTTCAGAGAGGAGCACTGTGCATGACCAGAAGTGCAGAAGATGGTTGTTCTTTGGCTCTTCTGTGAGATGGTGGCATGGCTTTATGCTTTTTTTGATCAAAAATAGTGTTTACTAGGTACCCTATGTTTATATGCACTATGCTTTTATTTAGTTACAGCATGGTATATGTTCATAATTTTTCCCTTAGTTTTTCTTCTGTGAGATTTGTAGCGCCCTGGCTATGGAACCGGCTCATGTATTATGCCCACAGGGTCATGACTAGTCTGAGGAAACCCCATCAATTAGTCAAAGTGTCATTTGCATTTCAAAAACAGACTTTAGAAATAATTTTTCTAAAGATCTGTTTATGTCCAATGTAATAAAGGGACTGTTAGGCAGGGAATTTATATAGGAAAATACATCTGCTGATGGTTCTGGGGTTACAGGGGACCTGTAAGGTCCCCATTAAGTACTGAAACATATTAATCTTAGAATGACACATAGATCCGTGATTTGTACAAATGACACTTTGTGAGTCTAGATTTTACTAATACAATGTTCAGTATTACTGATTTAGGAATTTAAGTTCTGAAGTCTGGCCTAAACAATGCATCAATGTGATTCTCCTATATGAGCTCATGTAGCCTCCAGCTTGTAAAAACAGTGGGATGACCTCACCTAAGAACAGGTTGCTGCTGATATTTGTAAAATGTCTGCCTTGAGAAAAACTAACAAAGTACATTGTCTTTGAATTTTCTGGGTTATTTTTTTATCAGAACACCATAAAAAGCATTTGGTCTTCATAAGGTCTTTACATTAGACAACTACAAGCTCTAATGCAGGGGTCTCAAACTCAGCTGGGTGCATGGGCCGCATATAGAAATCAAAATTGAGGGGGGCCGCATTATTTGCAGGACAAAGTGAACATTTTTAATGAATCCATGTTTTTTTTTCTATACATCTAGGATCACTTTTTTAAACATTTTTCGCTTGTTTATTATAACAAACGTGCACTTTTTTTTGTTAAGTTTATATACAGAAAAGCATTTTTAATGTAAAAAAAAATGTCATGCTTTAGGATTTTTTTTTTTTTTCATTTTATCACTTCCTTGTAATTGTTTTACAATTAGCAGCATCATAGCCAACATCTTGTAGTAATGTGCCCATGCTGCAGTAATGTCCCCATCTGTGTGCCCTGTAGTAAGGTGCTCATCCTTGTGGTATTGTGCCTAGCAGTATTCTGCTCATCCTTGTAGTATGTGCCCAGTATTATAGTGCCCATCCTTGTGCCCTGTAGTATTGTGCCCAGTAATATTGTTCCAATCCTTGTAGTATTGTGCCCATCCTTGTAGTATTGTGCCCACTAATATTGTGCCCATCCTTGTAGTATTGTGCCCATCCTTGTAGTATTGTGCTCCTCCTTGTAGTATTGTGCTCTGTAGTATTCTGCCCATTCCCGTAGTATTGTGTCCATCCCCGTAGTATTGTGGCCATCCCCATAGTATTGTGGCCATCCCTGTAGTATTCAGCCCATCTCCATAGTATTCAGCCCATCCCTGTAGTATTGTGGCCATCCCAGTAGTATTCTGCCCATCCCTGTAGTATTGTGGCCATCCCTCTAGTATTGTGGCCATCCCTGTAGTATTGTGGCCATCCCTGTAGTATTCTGCCCATCCCTGTAGTATTCTGCCCACCCTTGTAGTATTGTAGCCATCCCTGTAGTATTGTGGCCATCCCTGTAGTATTGTGGCCATCCCTGTAATATTCTGCCCACCCTTGTAGTATTGTGGCCATCCCTGTAGTATTCTGCCCATCCCTGTAATTTTCTGCCCACCCTTGTAGTATTGTGGCCATCTCTGTAGTATTCTGCCCATCCTTTAGTAATATGCAGACAAAAAAAAAAATTCTCCTCACCTTTCCTCCGTTCCCTGCGTGCCCACAATCAGTACTTGCAGAGTTTTGGATGCAGCATGCTTCAGCTGCGTCCAAAACCCTGCTATGTACGGTAAAAGCACAGTGGGCATGGGATTTCTAAAAAACCCATGCCCACTGTGCGTGTACAGCCCGCAGTGAAAACGGAACTGCGGTGCGGCTTACAGAGGCCGCAGCATCTCAATTTATGCTGCGGAGTCGGAAGCGTCCTCCCTAGGCAGAGCACAGCGAGGAGACCGCAGCGGCCTGAACCCCTAATCGTAGGCACGGGCAGCTGTGGTCTCCTAAGGAGGAGACTTGCGGCCCCGCCGACCAGGACTCGCTGTTTCCAGGACGCAGCGGGTCCTGATCTTGAGCACGTACCTTACCTGCTTGTTGCGGCCCGTGACGATGGAGGCTCTATTCTGAGGGTCGGCGCCGGCAGGAACTTCACTGCATTTGTGCCGCGCACAGGAGCTGTGTCTGGACCAATGGCTGCTGCCTGCCAATCAGATGCAAGGAAGTGACGTCGTTGTATAACGTCACCTTCTTGCATCTGATTGGCAGACAGCAGCAGCAACTGGGATAGAACTGACAGCTCCATGTGCGGCACCGCAGATTAACTCAAATGCAGTAAAGTTCCTGCCGGCGCCAACCCTCAGCATAGAGCCGCGATTGTCACGGGGTCTGCGGTCCGCAACAAACAGGCTCAGGGGCCGCATGTGGCCCGCGGGCCGCATGTTTGAGGCCCCTGCTCTAATGAGTAACAACACAGAACATAAGCTAGGACCATATACTGAAGCAGTGTGTAAAAAATTACTGTTCACGTTTTAACTTTTGAAAATTAGTAGCAACCTGGTGCTGCTTATTAAAAAACCCTTGATTAATTCTTTATCACCAAGGGTAGTCACCTCTCTAAAACCAGCAGTTATGGCAGTTTATTGGCAGAGAGCACTAAAGCATGTTTTAATATAAAGCCAAATCGTAAGCACATCAAAAATGAATTTAGAGACGCAACTGTTGCAACAGTCCATCATTCTACAGTGAGAATTCATAAGTGGAAAACATTCAAGACAGTTAACAAAATCACCAGGAGTGGACATCCCATTGAAGTCATTCCAATATCAGACCAACATACAAATAAATTACAAAAAACCTAAGAGCTAAAGCTCAAACTCTAAAGGCCTCAGCAAGTAAATATTCAACTTCATGACAGTACAACTAAAAGAGAAACACTGAACAAGTATGGCTTCCTTGGAGGCATTGCCAGATGAAAGTTTTTTCTTTCTAAAAAGAACATGGCAGTTGCATCTGAAAAAAATCACAAAACTTTTGGAACAATGTTTTTTTGGACAATCAAGATGAAAATGGAGATGTTTGGTTGTAATGCCCTGCGCCATGTTTGATGAAAACCAAGCACAGCATATCAGCACAAACATCTCACACCAAATGTCAAGCACGATTTGGGTTACTTTGCAGACACAGGATCTTATGCACTTTATAGTCATTGAGTCAACTATAAACTCCTCTTTATACAAAAGTATTCTGTAGGCAAATGAGAGGCCATTTATCCAGAGTCTAAAACTTATCCAAAACTGCTTAATGTAACAGGAGAGTGATCCCAAAGGCACCAGAAAATGTCCATCAGAATAGCTGAAAATAAAAGAATAAATGTGATACAATGGCCCAATGAAAGTCCAGATCTCAACCCAAATCAAATCAAATTCTGTTGCGCGATCTTAAGAAAGGAAACTGCATAAACAAATACCCACAAAAGTCAATGCACTTAACCCCCTTTACCCCAATCCTGCTTTCATCTTCCTGACCAATGTACCGGCCGATTTTTTAAATTCTGACCAGTGTCATTTTACGTGTCACTTTCTCCTGAATATTGCAATACAAGGTGGCCATAAAATAACCTAAGGTGTTTGGTGCCATGTGCAGACTGGTTCAGTGGACAGAATTGGCTGAAAATTGGTATGTATGTTATTCAAGGCATGGGGAAACGCAAGGCATCTTTGCAAATTTTTAATACCAAAACTTCCCACCAGGTGAAAAAGTGGCACTGTACAGTGAGCGAGCGGCCCAATAACTATTTGCCGATAATTGGAGATGTCACAATTGTTTCACCGACTAGTGTACCTCCCCCGTAGCAGCAGCTGAGCCGCTCGGATCCAGAGCCGCGGTGGCTCGAGGGGTCTTCGGACCCGGGGGGTCCACGCAGACACTCGAATTAAAAAGGAGTGGGGGAGTATATAAAGGGATTTAGGAAAGTTTGTGACGCCACCCACGGTGCGTGGTAAGTTAGGGTACCACCGCTGCTGTTGGGGACGCCCGGTGGCGGTGGTATGGCAGCAAGGTGTTTTAACCCCTCCGTGGGTAAGGAGTTTTTGCCCCGGGAGTCTGGTGATGGTGATGTAGGGGTGCCGTTGAGGGTAGGAGAAGGGTTTTTCAGTGTACTCAGTCCAGAAATAATCACACCGACAGTTTGTAAACCAGAGTTCTGAGCACCACTGCAGTTGGGAGGGATCACACTTGGGTCCGTGTCCTTGGTGTTGCGGTTAATCTGTGACACTTTCCTTGGCACCTGTGTTTTCTTCTTTGGACCCTCAAGTCTGGAACTTTTGGGTCCCGCTCACCCGTATGGCTAACGGAGTGAGCTTGCTCTCAGTGTTCACGCGTAGGATTTCTTTGGACTGTATTGGGAAAGTCCTATCCCATCGGTGCGCTAGTACCCCGATTTTGGAGTGGGTTGGGGATGACACTTGAAGTCTTCACCCCCGTCGAGTAAATTACCAGGACGCATAAAGCTACTTCCAGGCCTAGGGTCCACGTACCCCGTCAAGAACTGGCCCCTGCCCGGTGATAGCTCAAGGCCGCCAGCCACCCTCCTCAGCAGTCCGTGCCCCCTGACACTATCCCCTGCGACCGGGGTTCCAGCTCCTACCAGGCCCAGACCAACGTCTGCCACCTAGTACTCGGGAGCCCTGCTCCGTGACCTCTCCTCACGAGAGTCACTTTACCTCCTTCTCCTTCCACTACCACTTCACTTCTCCTCTCACTTTCTCACTCTCCCCTACCAACCCCCCATCTGGGCGGTCCTATTCCCTTCAGGCCCCTCAATGGTGTGTCTGGTGGGTACAGTGTAAATTGTTCCTAGGGTTTTGATTGGCTCAGCTGTTAGCAACACCAAAGGACCAGGACCCGTAACCAAGGAGGGTGGATACCGTGCTGAAGGGCAGATTGCACAATACTCTGTGACGACCTGATAGGCCAGGGTGTCACAATAGCATAACTGTTCAATATGTAGCCGCCATCATGCATGGGGATCATGTTCATCCTATGCAGAACATGCTCGACGCTTGTGTGTAACATGTCTCATGGGATTCTGTGCACTTCCAAAATGATGCGGTCTTTGAGGTCAGCCAGGGTGTCGACATTTCTCTGATAAACACGCTCTTTCAAGTTTCCCCACAACCAGAAATCACAAGGATTGAGATCGGGCAAACTCGGTGGCTATGCATTAGGAAACGAGCGTCTCAAAATCCTGCCATCGGGAAAATGTGCATACAAAGCATTCTTCTCAAGATTTGCAATGTGAGGAGGTGCTCCATCATGCATGAAGGTGGTCGTCTGAAGACACTGCCGCTGTTGGAGTTGCGGAATGACCACTGTTTCCAACATTGTCTGGTATCTCGCTGCTGTCACGGTGCTGCTGACACATATGCATGCAGATTTTTGGTAGCCCATTTGCGACAGTTTTCTGTGTTTACCATTCCATTCAGGTAAAAATGTGCTTCATCGCACCATAGAACATTTCATGGCCAATTGCATTTCACTTTCACTCTCGCCAGAACCATGAATGCAAATGTCATGCGGCTGTGAAGCCCCGCTCACCTTCAGGTCGCCTCAGGGGTTCCAGGGACTTCACGTACTGGGAATCTTCCTGCAACAGGTAGGTCAGGTTGACTTAATTAGGACTCGTGATGCCACTCTCGGTTTTGCGGTCAGTGGGTGACCGCAACTTCAGTTTGGGGAGCGAATGGGGGTGATGGTAGATGCAGTCTGTTGATGTGCCCTCCCGAGAGTGAGGCTGGCCCCAGGGCTCAGGTGTAAGTGTGTAGTACCACTGGTCGCAGAAGACCTTACACACAGGCAGCAATGTGTTTCAGGGTTTTTACTCACTTTTTGCTGGTAGAATGAGACAACCTGGGCGATCCTATGATGAACCAGGTGGAACCAGGTATCCTTCAGGCCGACGTAGGGGTGACTGCTGACTCGCCTTCCTAGCCCTTCTAGTTTTGAGGTGACCCCGACTTGGAGTGCTCTGGGATCACCCAGGGAAGTTGCAACTGCTTCTTCTCCCCTTTCTGGCCCGTTTGCTGACAGCGTGGACCAAGTAATGCTGGCTGCTTGCCTTCTCTTACTTGTGGGCCCCCTTGTTGCTGTTGATGCTGTGGACTCTGTGTTGTTCGGTGAGGTACATCCAGCACCCTCACCAGCAGGTTTAGCAGGCCAAGTAGATGGGTTCCTGCTCTGGCGACCTTTTTCCCTGTGCGGGCCTGGTCTAACGGTAGTCTCCTTACTCAGCCACCTCTTCACTAGGTGGTTTTCAGGCAGCACCACTGGGTAGCCATTCTCCCATGCCAGCAGCCACTACAGGTGCAAGGTCTGACCGTATTCTGCTCTTCAGCCCTCCACTCCAGACTCGGCTGCTCCACTCCTACTCATCTGACTGCCACTGCACAATTCTCTAGCTTCCAGTCCCACTCCCTACCACTAGCTAGGATGCGAGGGCTACGCCCCCTCCCTGGGTATGCCCAGGGGTCCCCTCTAAGCTGTGTGTGTCCACTCCTGGTTACTTCGTGTCTGTGTGTATCCACACCCTAGTCAGCCTTTGGGATTACCTGTTTGTTCTGCCTGAGTGCAGTACTCAGTGGTGCCTGACCAGATCAGGAACGCCACACGGGTATCATTGTCACGAGGAAGAAGTTGTTGATGATGGCTAATTTTGTACCCGTATGCCCGCAAGACCTTTCAGAGACCTTTCCACACTGTGCTGTATGGGAGCCCCAATTGCCTGTAAACACTGGATGCACTGCTGTTCCCGGCAGTGTTGTTTGAGCCCTGTTCCACGATGGCAGTGTCAATGTCCTTCACAACCTCTTTGCTTTCCGGTCATCGCCTGCGCCCTGGCTGAACACTCAGTAACCCTGTTGCCTCATAATGTGTCATCATCTATCTCAGCGAATTGACAGCCATTGGACCACCACATGTGTGAAGGTCTTTCAAACGAGAAAAGGTTCTCAGTGCACTTGTAGCATTCCTGGCATTCCATAAAACAACCGCACTAACAGCGCATGATCCAGCAAAGAGACAAGCATATTGCAGACTGAGTTGCAAGACGCGCTCACTGTACAGCGCCACTTTTTCAGCCAATACTATCCAGTGGGTCAGCCTACATATGGCTCCAAACACCTTAGGTTATGTTATGGCTACCTTGTATATTCCAGTGATTCAGAGATAGTTTTTTTTGTGACTTGTACTTCATGTTAGTGGTAAATTTTGTTAGAAATAATTTGTGTTTATCAAACTATTGAGAATTTGACAAAAATTATGAAAATTTTGAAAATTTTCAAACTGTTTTCTTATGTCCTTAAATCAGATTGTTATACCACCAAAAATACATAATAAATAGCGTTTAACACATGTCTACTTTATATCAGCACCATTTTGTAAAGGGTTAAAAGTTTATCAGTAATTTTGCATTTTTCCAACAAAATTTATTGAAACAATTTTTTTAGGGGCCACATCACATTTGAAGTGATTTTAAAGGCCTTATGTAACAGAAAATTACACCATTTCAAAAACTGCACCTCTCAAAGTGATTAAAAACAGCGTTTATTTAGTTTATTAACCCTTCACAGGAACTAAAGCAATGTGGAAAGAAAAAATGAAAATTTTACTTTTTGCCAACAAAAATACAGTGGAACCTTGGTTAACGAGAACAATCCGTTCTGGGACTGTGCTTGTTAACCAAGTTGCTCATTCAGCAAAGCAAGATTTCCTATAGGAAATCATTGCGATGCAGACAATTTGTTCCACAACTTGTTAAATGTCCCATCCTGGTCCCCTATTGTGTCATTCCACACATGCAGAAACACACACAAACACGTACAAACACATACAAACACACACAAACACACACGCACGCACACGCACATATTACGCTCATCTTACCTTCCGTTCCATCGCCGGTCTCCTGGGACTTGCAGTTCGCTGGTACGAGCTGTGTATCGGGTAACCATCACAACGAGGGAGGAACTTCTGCACCCAGAGTGCTGACATCAAAGGCAGGAGCCGCTTGCCTCTGATTGGTAAGCGCGCTGCCTTTGAGTAGCGGTGATAGAGGAAGTTCCTGCTTCGTCACGATGCCTGCTGATACACAGCCTATACCGGCGAACTACAGGACCCAGGAGGCCGGCTATGGAACGGAAGGTACACATAGTATGCTCACCTTACCTTCCGTTCCATTGCCGGCCTCCTGGGTGTTGTAGTTCGCCGCAAGGATTCCTCCCTCATCGCGATATACCGGCGAACTACAAGAACCATGAGGCCGGCGATGGAACGGAAGGTAAGGTGAGCATAATACTTTATGTGTGTGCATACATGTTTGTTTGTGCGTGTTTGTTTGTGCGTGTTTGTGCGTGCTTGTGTGGCTTTGTGTGGACTGCAAGAGTGGGTTAGAGTGTGGTGGAAGTACGGAACCGGAAGTATGTGCGATGAGTATTTTGCTGGTACAGCAAAGCTTTCTCGTAAACCGAGTTACAAATTTACAGAAAGCTTTGCTTGTTAAGCGAAATTCTCGTTAACTGGCTTACTCGTTAAGCGAGGTTCCACTGTATTATTTTAGCCCCAAATTTAGTATTTTAACAAAAGGAAGAGGAGAAAATGGAGCATACAATTTGTTGTGCAAATTCTTCTGAGTATACCGATACCCCATATGTAGTGAAAAACGACTGTTTGGATGCACGATATGGCTTGAAAGAGAAGGAGCACCATTCTACTTTTGGAGCACAAAATATGCTGAAATAGATAGTGGATGTCATGTCAACAGTAAGAAAAAAAATAGAAGTAACCCCATTTTGGAAATCACATTCCTCACAGAATTTAGCTATAGGTGTGGTGAGGACCTTGAACCCATAGGTGCTTCACAAAATTTTTTAAAATTGAGCCGCCGTGAAAATAATAAATTACATTTTTCCCACAAAAACGTTGCTTTGGCCCTAAGGTTATTTATTGTCAGAAAGAAAACAGACTATGCAATGTTTTGTGCAATTTCTCCTGAGTTCACCAATACCCCATATGTGGTGGAAAACTACTGTTTGGGTGTATGGCATAGCTCAGAAAGGAAGGAGCACAAGTCAACTTTTTCAAAATTGGATGAAATAGATAGGTGAATTCATGTCTCCTTTGCAGAGCCCCTGATGTGCCTAAACAATAGAAATCCCCCACAAGTGACCCTATATTGGAAACCACACCACTCATATAATTTATCTAGAGATGTAGTAAGCATCTTAAACCTGTAGGTGCTTCACAGAATTTTATAACGTTGAGCTATGAAAATGAGAAATCACATTTTTCCCACAAAATGTTCTTTTAGCTCCCAATTTTTTCAGTTTCACAAAGGTAATAAGAGAAAATGTACTGTTCAGTTTGTTGTGGAATTTCTCCTGAGTACACTGATACCCTAAATAGTGGAAAACTGCTGAGAGGGCAGGGACCTCTCTCCTCCTGAACAAGTCTGTGCCTTGTATTGTTTATGATTATTGTACTTTTCCCTATTATGTGTACCCCTTTCACATGTAAAGCGCCATAGAATATATGGCGCTATAATAATAAATAATAATGATTGGGTGCACAGCAAGGCTCAGAAAGGAATGAGCACCATTTTGACTGGAATAGATTACGGACGACATGTCACATTTTAAGAACCCATGACATGCTGAAACAGCAAATTCCCCAACAAGTGACCCCATTTTGGAAAGTATACCCCTCAAGCAATTTACTTTGATGTTTGGAGAGCACTTTGAACCCACAGGTGTGTCATAGAATTGTATAACATTGAGCAGGGAAAATGAAAAAATACATATTTCCTCACAAACATGTTGCTTTTGCCCCAATTTTATATTTTTTACAAGGGTAACAGGAAAAAAAGAACCCTACAAAATTTGTTCAGAAATTTCTCCTGAGTCCGTCAATATCCCGCATGTGGTGCAAAACTAAAATTTGAGCACACGGCAGGGGTCGGAATGAACACCATTTGCTTTAGATGTGCAAAATTGGCTGGACTAGATAATGGACACTATGTCACGTTTGCAGAGCCCCTGATGTGCCTAAAATGTGTAAACTCCACATAAGTGACCCCATTTTGTAAACTACACCTCTCAAGGAATTCATTTCGAGGTAGCCTGAGCGCTTTGAACCCACAGGTGCTTCTCAGACATTTAGAACTTTGAGCTACAAAAATGAAAAAATACATTTGTGACGCCCCTGCGGTAAGCAGGTGTCACAAAAATAAGGTAACCACAAGGTAACAGCTCGGGTCCTACATGACTGTGCCAGTCAGTACCCACACACTAGCACACCAGGACACATACACTCACAACCAGGGTGGTAGAACCCTTAGAGCCAGGTGACAGGGCTGGGAACTGTGAGCTAACAGGCAGCCAACTGGGAAGGGAGGGACCAGACCTGGGGAAGGAGAGAGTGACCTGGGAAGTGTGGCGAGTAGTCAGAGAAAGGAAGTGAAAGAGGTAGGAGGTAAGGAGAGAACTGAGAGAGGAAAAGGAAAGGAAAGACAGACAAAGGAATCTTGAGACACACTGAAAGTAGCAAAGACTCTGGAAAGACCTGAGTAGAAAGAACAGCCACTCAGAGGAGAAAAGTAGCTGGAGAGCAGGAGAGCAAGGTCCAAGGACAGATGGATCCTGTGGGGTGGACATCCAGGGCTCACAGTACTTTGCACGCACAGGGTGCAGATCCCAGAACAGACCAGGACTTCAAGCCATCTGTCAACTCTGCCAGGTGGCTGGGTTTCCAGGACTCATCTGCCACCACTAACGTCCAAGGCATCAGCAGCAAAGGGAGGACCGGGACATATTCCCTTAAATAGTTCAAGCTGCCTGCGACGGGAACCAGACACCAGGAGGACCTCCAAGTGCTCCACGCCAGGGAGGACCCACATACACCAGAGTGCAAAGGTGGGAGAGTGGGACCAGGTTGGCTGGCACAGCCATCAAGGACACGGGCGCACCTGAAATCCAGTACGTTCCCAGGGCCTGAATCCAGTAAGTAAAGACTATCAAACTGCCCTCTTTGTCTGGATTGCTTCACTGCACGTTAACCCTTCACCTACCCCTGGGGAAAAGCCCTGCTCGCGGAGGGCTCCACCATCCATGCTGCCCCCATCCATCATCCCCAGTGGGAACCCGCAGTGGCGGCACTACCATACCTGGCCGCAAACCGCGAGTGGCGTAGTTGGTCTTTATTTTTTTCTTTTTATTTTCATTTAACCCCTTCACGACCGCGGGCAGTAAAATTACGTCCTATTTTAACGTGACTTAACGACCAGGGACGTAATTTTACTGCCTAAACTTCATTTGATTGCCGTGGCCATAGCAACGGCTTTCAAATGATGTCCCCTGCTGTTTCTTACAGCAGGGGACCTTTGCTTGACCCCAGGGGGGGTGGCATCGCCACCCCCTATCGACGATCGATGTGATTGGCTGTTCAAATCTGAACCGCCAACCACATCGATCGCACTAATTTCGGCAAAAATAATGCCCGAATTAGTGCGATCCTGTGAGATCCAGCTATGAGATGCCGCAGCTGCTGCAGCATATCATAGGTGGACCTCAAACATGCCGCCCCCAGCCCCTGCAGCACTGATTGGAGCGATCGTGCTATGACGCGCAATCGCTCCAATCAGTGTGCAGTGGGGCGGTCTGATCTGCCGGTGGCCGCCCTCCCCAGGCCTGTACTGCTCTGGGGACCCTCCCCCAACATGGCTGCAGCGTGGAGTGGCTGGTACTTTTGGTACCACGCCACCGCTGCTGCCGCCGCAGACGCCGCCTCTGCTGTCACCGCGCCAGCTCCAAAGGTAAGTATTGCGCTCCGGCGATGGCCCCTGCGCGCTCCCGTGAAGGCCCCTGCGCGCTCCCGTGAAGGCCCCTGCCCGTGCCCCCCCAGATCTGCCCCCCTACGCCCCGATCTGCCCCCCTACGCCCCGATCTGCCCCCCGGCATCCCGATCTGCTCCCCACGCGATCTGCCTGCCTCCTCTGTCATCTGCTTCCAAGGCTCCTTCCTTCTGCCTTTGCTTCTCCGCCCCCTCTGCTCTCCCTCTAACCCCCCCCCATCTGCCCCCCCCTCTCCCCATCCCCCCCTGCCCCCCCCGACGTCCTCTTACCTGCCTTCACGGGTCGTCCGAGGTCTTCACTGGCCCGATCACATCTGCCTCCATCTGGGTCCTTCTGCTGATCTGTCCAACGTCCTGCCTGCTGCTGGTGTAAAGCTGTCTATCTCACTGCCTTCTTGTTCCTCTGCAACTCTTCTGGTCAGTGATCCTCTTGGTACTGTGAGTATAACTTTTTTTTTTTTTTTTTTATTGTATCCTGTCCATTTTTACACTTCATCTGTCCGTGCGTCCCGCCAAGCGCTGATCAGGGATGCAGATAACGGATCTGCATCCGTGGTCAGTTTTTGGCATGACTTTTTTCCGTATTCGCGACGCTTTTTGTATCGCGTCCGTCCGTGCGTCCCGCCGAGCGCTGATCAGGGATGCAGATAACGGATCGGCATCCCTGCTCAATTTTTGGCGTGAGTTTTTTCCGTATTCGCGACAATTTTTGTATGGCATCCGTCCGTGCGTCCCGCCGAGCGCTGATCAGGGATGCAGATAACGGATCGGCATCCCTGCTCAATTTTTGGCGTGACTTTTTTCCGTATTCCCGACGCTTTTTGTATCACGTCCGACCGTGCGTCCCGCCGAGCGCTGATCAGGGATGCAGATAACGGATCGGCATCCCTGCTCAATTTTTGGCGTGACTTTTTTCCGTATTCGCGACAATTTTTGTATGGCATCCGTCTGTGCGTCCCGCCGAGCGCTGATCAGGGATGCACATAACATATCTGCATCCATGGTCAATTTTTGGCGTGACTTTTTTTTTACGTATCCCCGACGCTTTTTTTATCGCATCCGACCGTGCGTCCTGCAGCGACCGATCAGTGCACTGCGTCTGTGCGTTTGAAAAGTCAAATGGCGCTCCTTCTCTTCTGAGCCCCGCCATGCGCCCAAACAATTACTTTCCACCACATATGAGGTATCTGCGTACTCAGGAGAAAATGCACAATACGTTTTATGGTGCATTTTTTCCTGATAGCCTTGTGAAAAAAAAAGCTACCTAGTTGAAGCAACCGTTTTGTGGTAAAAAAAATTTTTTTCTTTTCACGGCTCAACGCTATAAACTTCTGTGAAGCCCCCAGGTGTTCAAAGTGCTCACCAAACATCTAGAAAAATTATTTGAGGGCTCTAGTTTCCAAAATGGTGTCACTTGTGGGGGAGCTCCACTGTTTAGGCACCATAGGGGGTCTCCAAACGTGACATGGCGTCCGCTAATGATTCCAACCAATTTTGCTGTCAAATAGCGCTCCTTCTCTTCTGAGCCCCGCCATGCGCCCAAACAATTACTTTCCACCACATATGATGTATCTGCGTACTCAGGAGAAAATGCACAATACATTTTATGGTGCATTTTTTCCTGTTACCCTTGTGAAAAAAAAAGCTACCTAATTGAAGCAACCGTTTTGTGGTAAAAAAATTTTTTTTTCTTTTCACGGCTCAACGCTATAAACTTCTGTGAAGCCCCCAGGTGTTCAAAGTGCTCACCAAACATCTAGAAAAATTATTTGAGGGCTCTAGTTTCCAAAATGGGGTCACTTGTGGGGGAGCTCCATTGTTTAGGCACCTCAGGGGGTCTTCAAACCCGACATGGCGTCCGCTAATTAGTGCAGCTAATTTTGCGTTCAAAAATTCAAATGGCGCTCCTTGCATTCCGAGCACTGCCGTGTGTCCAAACATTTGATTTCCACCACATATGAGGTATCTGCGTACTTAGGAGAAAATGGACAATATATTTTATGTTGCATTTTTTCCCAATACCCTTGTGAAAAAAAAAGCTACCTAGTTGAAGCAACAGTTTTGTGGTAAAAAAATTTTTTTTTCTTTTCACGGCTCAACGTTATAAACTTCTGTGAAGCCCCCAGGTGTTCAAAGTGCTCATCAAACATCTAGAAAAAATATTTGAGGGCTCTAGTTTCCAAAATGGGGTCACTTGTGGGGGAGCTCCATTGTTTAGGCACCTCAGGGGGTCTTCAAACCCGACATGGCGTCCGCTAATTAGTGCAGCTAATTTTGCGTTCAAAAATTCAAATGGCGCTCCTTGCATTCCAAGCACTGCCGTGTGTCCAAACATTTGATTTCCACCACATATGAGGTATCTGCGTACTCAGGAGAAAATGGACAATACATTTTATGTTGCATTTTTTCCCGATACCCTTGTGAAAAAAAAAGCTACCTAGTTGAAGCAACAGTTTTGTGGTAAAAAAAATTTTTTTTCTTTTCACGGCTCAACGTTATAAACTTCTGTGAAGCCCCCAGGTGTTCAAAGTGCTCATCAAACATCTAGAAAAAATATTTGAGGGCTCTAGTTTCCAAAATGGGGTCACTTGTGGGGGAGCTCCATTGTTTAGGCACCTCAGGGGGTCTTCAAACCCGACATGGCGTCCGCTAATGAGTGCAGCTAATTTTGCGTTCAAAAATTCAAATGGCGCTCCTTCCCTTCCGAGCTCCGCTGTGCACCCAAACAATTGATTTTTACCACATATGGGGTATCGGCGTACTCAGGAGAAAATGCACAATAAATTGTAGGGTGCACTTTCTCTTTTCTCCCTTGTGAAAATGAAAATTTTATGGCTAAAGTAACATTTTTGTGTTAAAAAGTAAAATTTTCATTTTTTCCTTCCACATTGCTTTGGTTCCTGTGAAGCACCTAAAGGGTTAATAAACTTTTTGGATGTGGTTTTGAGCAGAGTGAGGGGTGCAGTTTTTAGAATGGGGTCACTTTTGGGTATTTTCTGTCACCTCGGTCTCTCAAAGTCACCTCAAATGTGATGTGGTCCCTAAAAAAAATTATTTTCTAAATTTTGTTGGAAAAATGAGAAATTGCTGATGAACTTTGACCCCTTCTAACTTCCTAACGAAAAAAAAATTTGTTTCGAAAATTGCGCTGATGTAAAGTAGACAAGTGGGAAATGTTATTTAGTAACTATTTTGTGTGACATATTTCTCAGATTTATGGGCATAAATTTTCAAAGTTTGAAAATTGCGAAATTTTCAAAATTTTCGCCAAATTTCCTAAATTTTCACAAATAAACGCAAAAAATATCGGCCTAAATTTACCACTGACATGAAGTACAATATGTCACGAAAAAACAATGTCAGAATCGCCAGGATCCGTTGAAGCGTTCCAGAGTTATAACCTGTCAAAGTGACACTGGTCAGAATTGCAAAAAATGGCCCGGTCATTAGGGTGTTTTAGTGGCCGGGGGTGAAGGGGTTAAAACTGTTCGACGGTGCCCCCGGATCCGGAACCCGTCAACCCACGGACCATCCAGATCCGAGTAACCCGGCTGCCCCGGGGCGCGACACTTTGTTCCTAGAAACATGTTTTTTGCCTCAAATCTTTAAAATTCACTAGGGTACTAGGAAAAAAATGGACAGTAGAACTACCCCAAAAGTGACCCCATTTTACAAACTACACCTCTAAAGGAATCCATCTAGGCATGAAGTGCTCATATTGACAGCACAGGTGTGTCACTGAATTTTTTAATACCATTGGGTGGTGAAAAAATAATTATATTTTTTACCACAAAAATGTAGTTTTAGCCCCAGATTCTACATGTTCTCAAGGGAAAATGGTTAAACATGGCACCAAAATTTGTCACATACCCCATCCCATATGTGGTTGTACAGTACTACTTAACCAGACAGGGAAGCTCAAGAAGGAAGGAGCGCTATTTGGTTCTTGGACAGCAAATGTTCTTAGAAGAGTTTGAGGACTTTCAGGGGCATACATATGTGACGCCCTGGACTAGCCAGGTCGTCTCAGGTAGTCCCATACACACACGCCCCCTTCCCTTTAGTAAGGTGACAGCGGACAAACTACCAAAAACCTTGTCACCACCCTCCGGGTTAGATGTTCACACCAGGGGGGCGGAGCCAGGTGGTTGGCTTCGCCCACCGAGGAGTTCACAGGCCCAGAGGCGGGAAAAACAGAGAGTCTAGTCTAGTCTTGACAGTGAAGTGGAGTGGAGTGAAGTGAAGTTCAAGGGCAGACCTGTGCCTAAGTCTGCCATAGTCTACACAGGTGTCTGGGTTGGAGCCCAGTCACCTCTAGCAAGGAGGCAGACGGTAGTGGCCGCCTGCAGGAGCTGGGACTACAGCCAGTGGAACCGTAGGGACCAGGGACGGGCGGTGGCCCGCTGGTACCGAATCGGGGAACCGATTTGGAAACTGGAGCACCAGGAGGGGTACTCAGACCTGGTACGAGGCCCTGAAACAACCGGGCTGAGTCAAATCAACTGATTGAGGAGTTGACTTTAGGACCTTTCCCACATAAGACCCGACTGAAAACAACAGCCCAACCATTAGGGTAACGCAACCGCCCAGGCATAGAGACCCGAGGGGCCAGCGTCTGCGGGCAAAAAGGGCTCTCCCGACACATATCAAATCGGGGAGCGGACTAGTCGTGATTTCTACTTAAGTGAAGTGCAGGAGAAAAGAAAACTGCAGCTGGCTGCGGGCACCGTTCACCATCTTGTTTGGTTTACCAGAGACTCCAGCGTGTTTGTCATAGTGAGTACAACAGTGCCTTCGGGCCGTGCACCGTGCCGCACCGACACCCCAGCACGCGTCCATCCCCTCACCTCAGGACTTCCCTCGGGCCCCGGGGACCAACATCCCCCTACCCACGGAGGGGGTCAACACCAAGCTGCACAACACCGTCCCCGGGAGCCTAGTCAACGGCAGCGGTGGTGTCCATCCATTCACCACAACCCGTGGGTGGCGTCACAAACTTAAATCCCCTGCAAACCACCGCTGCTCTGGCCGTGGACCTCCCCACCGAAGTCCCTACGTGTAGCGCCAACCCCCTTTCAGAGCGACGTGACCCCCGGGTCCGTGACGAGGTCGAGCCACCCACCGACGAGCACAGATCCGAGCGGCTTGGCAGCCGGCCGAGTCCCGGGGCGGTACACATCGACTCTTCTGGCGTCACGAACAGGATTGAACCCATCCACTTACCTGTGGAAGTGCGCCTTGAAGTTATCGTCAGCGGAGTCCCCGTTGAAAAATTGCAGAATCCGCCATCTTGTCACCTTCTTGTAGCACGAAGTTTCCCGCCCAAGCCGTCTTCTCCAAGAAAAAGGGCGCAAAAGTAGAGCCCCGCCCCCTGAGAGCGGAGCGGTGCAGAAAGGAAGTAGAGTGCCTCGAAAAGACCAAGGGGGGGCGGGTGAAGATCTTGCCTCATGTGACTGAGGGGATAAAGGGCAGGGACTCCAGGACTCTGCCACCCGTTGTGTTCCTGGACCCCGACAGTGCAACATGTCCGCCCCGTCCGGAGAGCCAGAGTTCCCTGAGCCCACGCCCGAAACAGCGGCGTGGGTGGAAGCCCGGACGACCATGATGTGCTGCCGTCTAAAAGCCCAGGTGCGCTTTCTCATGGATCGATGGGCGGCCGAGATAGAGGGGATAGCCGCCGCCGTGCAGGCCTGTGAAGTGGCGACAGTGTTGGAGGAAAGGGTATGCGACCCACGCCCCTGTGTCCAGGAGGGATCGGCCGCTGCGGCTGAGGGACCCGGTCTGCTCCCGCCCTCCATACTGCCTCTTCCACTGCCCGTTACGGTCGCCGCTACCTCTCCGCTCGGATCCCCACCCCCGTCACCGGTGGCGGAGTCCGTCCCAGATGCCTACGAGGAGACACCTGCGGCCGCAGCACGCGGACAGCCGCCCGTGCAGCCTGCACTACCCCCGCTCCCGTGGAAGGCCAATTCCTGGAAGGTGCCCGCGCCCAATGTAGTCCCGCCGGTCTCGGAGGAAGCCCTGCTTGAAAAGGTCTCGGCCCCGGCAGTCCGCCCGGCCAGGGATGAGAGGGGCGCTGCCCAGAAGAAGGCTCAGCAGGTGAGGCTGGTCGTCTCCGGATCTCAGACCTTGGCTGAGGTCCCATGGGGTGGCCGCTGTCAAGCACCAGGGCCGGCCATGACACTTTGCCGGCACCGGGGAGCACCAACTGAGCCAGACCCCCGCACAAAGAGACCCTAGGCAGGTAGACGCCCCGTATTGGGAGCGGCGGCCAAACCAGCTGGGCCGGTAAATCGAGGCCTGGGAGAAGCAGAGAGCAGAGATTTTGGCCCGAACACCTAAGAAGCGCCACCTACAGGTATGAGAGCCAGATCCGGTGCTTTGACCCCGACTGTGGATGGGGATTTATCTATGAGCCTGGCCTGAAGGCTGAAGTTTTTGTCTCCCGTCGGATGTGTACCCGCACCTACCCATGGGTCACCCGGACCGTGACCTGGCACCCAGTGAACTGGTCAGCTACACTTGCCATTGCGGGGAGAGGGGCTGGTTCGCCCTTAGCGTCCAGAGGAGGGCATACCAGGAAGTCCTGAGGTGCTCTCAGTCCCCTCCCCCACCGTACGGCTCTGAGATTACAGTGGAGGAAGAATACGAAGAAGATGCTGAGTAAAGGCAGCGGATCATGGCTGCCAAGTTGAACACAGACCCGTTGGGACCATACAGCCCATTGGGACTTTGTTTTGCCCCGTTTTAAAAGAGACAAGGCCGAGAACTGGCAGGCCACCCAAAAACTATTGGGTTTGTAAATAATTCCCTTGACCGGCATGTCCCATTTCACAACCTCCGGAGAGGCAGACTGGAGGATGGGCCTGCGGGAAAGTGATGGCCGAGGCCCCATCACCAATGCAACCGGTGGCGATCCTCCAGGTCAGGCGTCCCCTGGTCGTGGGGTCTCTGAGAGACAAACAGGTGTGAAACATCCACTTCCTGGAGTGGGAGGGACGTTCGGCGTAACAGCGAAGTCACACGGCAGCCAGCCAATAGAAGCGGAGGGACGGAGATGAGCGAGACGTATACATCCCGCCCACCTCTTTCCTTCCGCATAGCCGGCAGGAGCCGCAGGACGCAGGTAAGCTGAGTTCATCGTCCCGGGGTGTCACACGCAGCGATGTGTGCTGTCCTGGGAACATTGAACAACTGGACGTTCAATTTTTAGAAATTGAACGACGTGTATGCGACCGTTTTAAAGTACAATCTGGGTCGCACGTAGGTTTCACACACTACAACAACACTAACGATACCGGATGTGCGTCACTTACGACGTGACCCCGCCGACACATCGTTAGATATATTGTAGCGTGTAAAGCCCATGTCGCGGGCGAAGGAGGGGACGCTGCGCTCACCCACTGCTCGGGTCCGGCCGCTGCTGCTGCGGCTGCTGCTTGGTGGTGGCTTGAGCGGTGGGCCGGATCCCGGGGACTCGAGCGGCGTTCCTCGCCCGTGAGTGAAAAGGGTGGGGATTGATTGTGGGGATTGGATATTGTCCGTGACGCCACCCACGGTTGTGGTGAAATTGGTGACACCACCGCTGTTCTGGACAGGGATCCCGGGAGCGATGACAGGGAGCAGCCTGGATGTTAGTTCTCCCCTCCGTGGGTAGGGGGTTGGTTGTCCCGGGGCCCGGTGATGGGATAGGGAAGGATGGCAGGCGGGTTATGGGGCCTGGCGAGGTGCAGGGTCGCGGGGGCAGCGCTGTGCCGCACGGCACAGTGGTACTCACTCAGCCAATGATGTACACAGAGTCTCCGGTAAAACAAACGGCTGGATGGACGGGTCCCACAGACGGCTGCGGTGTTTGTCCTCCCGGCAGGTTGATGGTGACTGCCTTTCCCTGCACCTGTGTAGTGTGTATGGTTCCAATGGGTTCCCACTGGTAACCCGCTCCCCAGCTTGGATGGGTGCTGAAGGAGCCCCTTTTGCCCGCAGGCTCTGGCCCTGGGAACTTTAGCCTTGGTGGTGACTGTGTTTCCCTCTCTCGGTTGGACGGTTGCCTTCTGTCGGGACTTGGCTGCTGGGAAACCCAGGAGGTTCCCTTCGCTAATGGATTTGACAAATTCACGGTGACTCCTAGCCTTGTCGGGGTCCGTAAGCCCCTGGTGGATGGTGCTGGCTTCTCTTTGCGTACCGGTCCGGTACCGCCGGGCCACCGCCCGTCCACGGTCCTTATGGCTAGCTCCAATAGGCCTCTCCTGAAGACGGTCACCACCGTCTGCCAACCTTGCTGTTCCGTCCGGGCCACACACCCGAACCAACTTCAGTCTGTCCTCTACCACTTTCCTTCCTCTCACTTTCACTTCCAAACTCTATCTGTTTACTCTCTGCTCTCTTTTCCCGCCTCCAGGACTGTGAATTCCTTGGTGGGCGGGACCAACCGCCTGGCCCACCCCCTGGTGTGGACATCAGCCCCTGGAGGAAGGCAACAAGGGTTTTTGTCTGACTTTGGTGTGCCTGACCGGGAGTGTGGGGTGTGTTGGTGTAGTGCTTGTGACGTCCTGGCTTGCCCAGGGCGCCACACCCACTTTAGCCTCACCTATCCTTATGCCAAAAAACAGCAGCCATGGGTTCTTTTAAGCACCTACCTACCACTCTGAAAATGAAAACTGAAAATGAGGTCCACAAAGCAAGAGAAGGGCTATAAGAAGATAGCAAAGCATTTTCGAGTTACCATTTCATCAGTTAGAAATTTAATTAAGAAATGGGAGTTAACAGGAACAGTGGTGGTCACAATAAGGTCTGGAAAACCAAGCAAAATTTCTGGGAGAGCTGCTCGTAGAATTGCTAGAGGCAAATCAGAAGCCTCTTTGACACAAAAAGGACATTCAGGAAGATTTAGCAGACTCTTGAGTTGTGGTGCATTGTTCTACTGTTCAGAGACACCTGCACAGATATGGCCTTCATGGAAGAGTCATCAAAAGAAATCCTTTCCTGCGTCCTCACCATAAAATTCAGCATCAAAAGAACATATAAACAAATCTGAGGCATTTTGGGAACAAGTCCTGTGGACCGATGAGGTTAAAATAGAAATCTTTGGCCACAATGATCAAAGATATATATGTGTGGAGAAAAAAGGGCACAGAATTTCAAGAAAAGAACATACTGCAACCCATTAACTATGGGGGTGGATCAATCATGCTTTGGGGTTGTGTTGCAGCCAATAGCATTGGGAGCATTTCATGGGTTGATGTAAATGTTACCCCCTGGCAAAACCAGGTAGTCACAAATAGGCCCCTGCATAACACCGTTCCCTCATTAGGAAACACACAGCGAACCATTAAACCCTAGTCACCCCATTAGGGACAGATAGACACACCACTGGGCGTGACCAGGCGGTTGGTGCACGCCCACCCAGGGGTTTAGACAGCCCAGGGTGGGAGAAAGAGCAGTTCAGTTTTAGAGTTCAAGGAGAGTGGAGGTCAGGCCTGTGTGTCAGGCCTGAAGTAAACTGACAGGTACCAGGGTAGGAGCCCTGGTGCCTTGACTAGTAGGCAGACGGTGTTCTCTGTCAGCAGGAGATGGGAAGACGCCTCGGTGGAACCGAGGTGGACAGGGACAGGGTTGTAGCCCGCCGATACCGACACGGGGAACCGACTCGGAAACCGTAGCACAAAGGGGGGTACTCGGACCCTGAAGCCAGAAACCAGAATCGACTGGAGTTGCTTTATTAACCGATTGAGGCCATGACTAGAGGTTCTGTCCCACCCAAAGTCCCTCATAGAAGACAACAGCCCACCGATTCGGGATAAGAGGTCACCGCCAAGGCCCATAGATCCCATGGGCCAGCGTCTGCGGGCACGGCTCCTTAGGCCACATCCAGCCGGGAGCGGACTCCTACTTTTCACACTAGCAAGTCATTTCTACTAAAAGCAGTGCAGGAAAAGGATAGAGACCACCAGCCAGGTGGGGGACCAGAACGCAACCGGCCACGGCACCGGCCACCATCACCTTGGTCTACCAGAGACTTGTGTGTGTTTCTAACTGTGAGTACATCAGCACCCCCTGCGGTCGCCATCCCCTGTAAGCACCAACCGGGTCCCGGGGCCACCATCCCTGCCCACGGAGGGGTTAACAACTCGCTGCACAACATCTCCCCCGGGTGCCCCGTCACAGCAGCGGTGGTGTCCTACATCACCACACACCGTGGGTGGCGTCACAAACTCAATACGGCCCAGTCCGTACAAATACGTCCCCCCATTTATTTGGCGTGTCCGCGAGACCCCCGGCTCCGGAGACCCTCGAACCACCTCCCCTGAAGGCTCGGACCCGAGCAGCGGCGGCTGCTGGCACAGGGGCGGCACACCCTGAAACTTGGCGTCACGAACAGTATACTTACCCATCCACTTACCTTGTGGGAGTGCGCCTTGTAATGGACAGTCAGCGGTGATCGGTTGCCAAATTTTCAGAAGTCGCCATTTTGGTCGCCATTTTGGCACGAAAAACTACAGCTCAGCGTCTTCTTCCCCGCGAAAAGGGAGCAAAAGCCGAAGCTCCGCCCCCTGGGAACACGGCCGGAAAGCGAGGCCGGAAGTTGCAAAAGGAAACTTACAGGCCTGAAAGAGGAGTGCCAGCAAAAGACCAAGGGGGGCAGACAAAGATTCTGCAGCATGTGACCGAGCAGACAAAGGGCGGGGACTCCAGGACCCTGCCACCTTTCCCGTTCCTGGATACCAGCCGAGCAGTATGGCCGCACCATCTGGCAAGCCCCCGGTGGAAGAGCCTGCGCCCGGAACAGCGGCCTGGGTGGAAGCCCGGACGGAGCAGATGTCCCGCCACGTCCAGGCCCAGGCGACTTGTCTGTTAAGGTGGTGGGCAGCCGAGATGGCGGAGATAGCCGCAGCTGTGAGGATTCGTGAAGTGAAGACAGCGTCGGAGGAGCGGGTAAGTGACCCACGCCCTTGCGTTTCTCAGAGAACGGCCGTTCAGGCTGAAGGACCCAGTCTGCCCCTGCCCGCCACGCTGCCTCCATCCCCGCCAACACCCATGACTGCCTCCCCGCTCGGTCCGCTGCTACCAACACCGGCAGCGGTGCCCATGCCGCCGGCCCGCAAGGACCGGCCCGAGGAAGCCGCCAGCAGTCGGCCCGTCACCGCCCCGGCACCAACACTGGCTTCACGCAAAACCAGCATCTGGAAGGTGCCCCGTCCCACCTTGGACCCGCCACCGATCCCGGAAGAGGCCACGCCCCAGATGACAATGGCCCCAGCAGTCCACCTGGCCAAGGCGGAGGTGGTTCCCAACCGGAAGCCAGTCCAGCGTGCAAAGCTGGCCGCTCCCAGATTTCAAGCCTTGGCTGAGGTGTCGTGGGGTTGCAGCTGCCAAGCAGCCGAGCAGGCCACGACACAGCGGGGTCCCCCGATGCCAAAGGTGCCGGTTGTAGCCGGCACGGAGGGACTCCGGCTGGGCCCGACCCAGCGCAGAGCAAACTGGAGCAGGCCACAGACGCTCCATATTGGGAGTGGCAGCAGCGCCAGCTGGGCCGAGAGATCGCCGCCCACGAGAAAATAAAGGCGGAAGTCTTGTCCCGGACCTACCAGGAAAAGGACAAACTCTGGAATGCAACCTACCGGGTAAGGGGCCCGACACACGAAGGCCAGGTCCGGCACTTTGACCCACGAAGAGGATGGGGTTTCATCTTTGAGACGGGCATAGAGGCTGAAATATTCGTGTCCCGGAGGGATGTCTACCCGCACCAGCCTATTGGCCATCCTGACCGAGACCTGGAGCCCGGGGAGTTAGTGACTTACAACCGGCACTGTGGCGAGAGGGGGTGGTTTGCCCTAGATGTCCGGAGGAGGGTAGCCAGAAGTGCCCAGCTGTGCAGCCACCCCTCTCCGCCTCCCTCCAGTCCCGATGAAGATGAGGAGTATTAGGTAGCGGTTCCCGGCTACCCCACAGTTCAGTTCCCCGTTGGGACAGTGTGACTTTTTGATGTTCCCGTTATAAGTTAAAACCAAAAACAATGGCTGAGAACTTGCAGGCCAACCCATAAACTATTGGGCCTTGTAAATAATCCCGGACCCTCCTTCTCCATACTTTACTGCAGTCTCCGGAGAGGCTGATTGGAGGATGGGCCTGCGGTAGAGTAGGCTGAGGCCCAGTCACCATTGGGACCAGTGACTATCCTCCGGGTCAGGGGTCCCCTGGACGTGGGGCCCTTGAAAAGGACTGCCTGGTAAGGAACTTTTTACCCGGCCCGTTGGGCAACACCCGGACTTAACCTGGACTTGGGCAAGGGGTGCGCACCAGTGCTTAGTGGTGGCACCAGGGTTAGGTTTGTATGGGTGAGTGAAGTGGAAAGGACCCGGACCGTCCCATCCTGGTTATGTTATGTAACGTTTAAGCAACCTGCCTCCCGTAAGGGAAGAAAACAAAGTATTCATGAACTGTAAATATGTTATTATGTTTATAAAATGCTTTATTCTTTTATCTTTCAGCAGCAAAAAAAAACGGTGGTGGTCAGACTGCCCGCGGATGGTCTGTGTTTAACCAAGGAGGAGTGTGACGCCCTGGCAAAACTAGGTAGTCACAAATAGGCCCCTGCATAACACTGTTCCCTCATTAGGAAACACACAGCCAACCATTAAACCCTAGTCACCCCTTTAGGGACAGATAGACACACCAGTGGGTGTGAACAGGCGGTTGGTGCACGCCCACGCAGGGGTTTAGACAGCCCAGGATGGGAGAAAGAGCAGTTCAGTTTTAGAGTTCAAGGAAAGTGGAGGTCAGGCCTGTGTGTCAGGCCTGACGTAAACTGACAGGTACCAGGGTAGGAGCCCTGGTGCCTTGGCTAGGAGGCAGACAGTGGTCTCCGTCAGCAGGAGGCGGGAAGACCGCTCAGTGGAACCGAGGTGGACCGGGACAGGGTTGTAGCCCGCCGGTACTGACACGGGGAACCAACCCGGAAACCGTAGCACAAAGGGGGGTACTCGGACCCTGAAGCCAGAAACCAGAATCGACTGGAGCTGGTTAATTAACCGATTGAGGCCAGGACTAGAGGTTCTGTCCCACCCAAAGTCCCTCATAGAAGACAACAGCCCACCGATTCGGAATAAGAGGTCCCCGCCAAGGCCCATAGATCCCACGGGCCAGCGTCTGCGGTCATGGCTCCTTAGGCCACATATAGCCGGAAGCGGACTCCTACGTTTCACACTAGGAAGTCATTTCTACAAAAAGCAGTGCAGGAAAAGAATAGAGACCACCAGCCGGGTGGGACCAGAACGCAACCGGCCACCATCACCTTGATTTACCAGAGACTTGTTTGTGTTTCTAACTGTGAGTACACCAACACCCCCTGCGGTCGCCATCCCCTGTATGCCCCAACCGGGTCCCGGGGCCACCATCCCTGTCCACGGAGGGGTTAACAACTCGCTGCACAACATCTCCCCCGGGTGCCCCGTCACAGCAGCGGTGGTGTCCTACATTACCACACACCGTGGGTAGCGTCACAAACTCAATACAGCCCAGTCCGTACAAATATGTCCCCCCATTTACTCGGCGTGTCCGTGAGACCTCCGAGTCCGGACATCCTCAAGCCACCTCCCCTGAAGTCTTGGACCCGAGCAGCGGCGGCTGCTGGCACGGGGGCGGCACATAAACATAACACCATCTGTAAAAAAGTGTCACAATGTGACTGTAGGACAGTGAGAGACAGAGGGCTCCTATACTGTCCCTCACGCTTGGGGACCCTAGGCTATCCCTATCCTCTGGATTACCTCTGATGGTGGAGATGTCAGAGTCCCATGCCTGGATATTTTCCTGATCAGAACTAATCTCCGTCAAAAGGGAAAGAAGGAGCAAGAGTGTGATGGCAACAGATAAAGACAGTGAAAAAACAAAACTCGAAACTCAGGCAAACTGCAAACTCACAGCAAACAGTAAGAGATAAGGAGAAAAGCAAGAGAAGGAAGGCAGCAACAAAAGGACAATACCACAATCACTCACAGCAACAAAGTACTACAACGACCAGCAAGTCTGTATCACCATACCTCACCAGAACAGGATAGAGAAGCTATAACTGGCATTAAAGTAAGTATGAAAAAAGTAATGAAACTTCAGCTTACCATAGGCAACTGCGCTCCAGGACTTGCAGGTGCTCGTGGTCCTCCAGACCAGCCAGGCTGGTATGCAGCTGAGAAGAAGTGAAGGGTTGGACCCAGCACCACAATCCAGTATATTAAAATATCAAAAATGTATTGGGTATTAAAAATCCAACGAATCCAAAACTTGAGAGAGGACGCATAAGCGCACCTAGAGTAAGTATCCAGCCAGCATATATAGGAGAGGAGCGAATGTGACTGGCTCCCCACAGCATGTGTTCAAAAGAGACTAACAAGCAGCCTAGCAGAGATTGCTAGCCTGCCTATGAACTACAAGTCTGTGGGTCGATGCCCAAGTCTGCCTGCACTGATCACAGACGTCAGAGAAATTAGCAGGCCGAGTGCCAAAATCTGTATTCCCCATAAATCCTGACACTGCCATGACAGATGGATAATGATAATGATCCTAAACACACGTCAAACTCCACAATAGACGACCTCAAAAAGGCGCAAGCTGAAGGTTTTACAATGGCCCTCACAGTCCCCTGATCTGAAAATCATTGAAAATCTGTGTCTAGATCTCAAAAGAGCAGTGCATGCAAGACGATCCAGGAATCTCACAGAACTGGAAGACTTTTCCAAGGAAGAATGGATGAAAATCCCTCAAATAAGAAATGAAAGATTATTGGCTGCTACAAAAAGAATTTACAAGCTGTAATACTTGCAAAAGGGGGTGATACTAGGCACTAACCAGGTAGTGTAGCCAAACTTTTGTATCGGACCACTTTCCTGTTTTGTTAATTTAAAAAAGTAAAAGATGTAAATATATATTTTTTCTAAAACACAAAATAAATGTGTCATCTTTAGCTCTTTATGCCTTTAAGGCTACATTCACATGACATTTCCGTTTTTGCGGACTGGAAAAAACGGTCCATGTTTTTCACGGATCCATCCGTTTGGCATCCATGTGTCATCCGTTCCGTTCCGTATACGGTCCGTGTGTCATCCGTGTGCCTTCTGTTTTTTTGCAGACCGCAAAAAACGGAAGCAGCAAGAAATGAATAGATGAATAGATATAGAGATAAATAGATAGAATATGCACCCCCCTGCATATTCTAAGCTGGCACCCTTTTGTGACTTTCATGTGGCACTAAAGGGTGCTTAGCCTTGTATTTAGCCAAAAAATAAATCATTTTAAAAAAAATGACGTGGGGTCCCCCCTATCTTTTGTAGCCAGCTAAGGTAAAGCAAACGGCTGCAGCCTGCAAACCACAGCTGGCAGCTTCACCTTTGGTAATCCAAAACAGAGTGCACCCCATGCTGTTATTTTAAATTAAATAAATAAGTTAAAACAAAAATCACGGGGTCCCCCCAAATTGGATCACCAGTCAAGGTAAAGCGGACAGCTGTGGTCTGGTATTCTCAGACTAGGGAGGTCCACTGTTTTTGGACACTCCCGAGCCTAAAAATAGCAGGCCACAGCCACCCCAGAAGTGGCGCATCCATTAGATGTGCCAATCCTGACGCTTTGCCCCAACTCATCCCGTTGCCCTGGTGTGGTGGCAAACAGGGTAATATATGGGGTTGATGCCAGCTGTGTAATGTCACCTGGCATCAGGCCCTGGGGTTAGTGATGTCACACGTCTATCAGATACCTCACATCACCAACCCAGTCAGCAATAAAAAAAAAATTGACACCAAAAAAAGTTTTATTTGAAAAAACACTCCCCAAAACATTCCCTCTTTCACCAATTTATTGAAAAGAACAATCAAATCCGGATCCGGTGTAATTCAATAAGGGGGTCCCACGACGATCCATACCATAGTCACTGTCCCAGTCAATGAAGAACAGAATGTTCCCCATTGACTGGGAGAGCAGTGCAGTGACCTGAGCTAACATCAATAGGTCAGCCCAGGTCACTGCAGGGGATGACGAGCGCTGCTGTCAGGAGGTTAGATGAGATCATTACCTGCTGTGATGATCTCCTGCACTCCTGACCTCAGCGCTGTCACTGACTTCTATGCCCGCCGCGTTCACAGCGAAGAATCGTGGGAGCCCGTGACGTCACCGCTAGTCACAGTCTCGGGCCGCCCGCGAGACGGGCATAGAAGACAGTGACAGTGCTGACGTCAGGAGAGCAAGAGAGCATCACAGTAGGTAATGATCTCATCTAACCTCCTGACAGCAGCGCTCATCATCCCCGCGGCTGCCTGCACTGCAGTGTGAGAAGCTGCTGATACTGCGGGCAGACACTAATACACTGCAGTGCCAGCATATGCGGACACGCTGCAGTGCGAGCAGCCGCAGGGCTTGCGGGGAGCGGGACACCCGACGGAGGTCACATGGAAGTGCTTCCGTGTGGCTTCCGGGGATTTTGCGGGCCCATTGACTTGTATTGAGTCACGGTCCGTTATTACGGAACAGAATAGGACATGTTCCATAATAATGGAATGGACATACGGCATCCGATCTGTTCTTATGTAGGATCGGATGCACACGGAAGTTCTTCCGTGTGCTATCCGATCATACACAAAAGACATTGAAAAGATGGTCCTGTCCGTGGGTCCGCAAAAAAACAAGAACTGACCAGGACAAACGGAACGGTCATGTGAATGAGCCCTTAGAGATCATTTAATCTTCAATTTGCTTAACTGTTCACAGTAATTTTGACCAGGGGTGCCCAATCTTCTGCATGCCATTCTAATGTATTGCAATGCACAAGCATTACAATACATTACACCTGTCAGTGTTACACCCATCAGAATGCCCCTTAGATTATGCTCATGGCATGGTCTAGCAGGCTATGCTACCTGACAAACCCAGAAGTCGTCATGACGACCTTTGTTTACCATTACTATGTTGCGCCCCTGAGCTACTCAGGGCACTACTAGGAACTGAATCCTCTTGTGGATGCAGCACCTACCCCCTGGGACCTGGAAAACCAGTGCCAGCAACACCTAGACACACCAAAATCCTAGTTACTACTCCACACAAGGGGAAATTGGTTAGTCGGACACAAGGGGCTGGCCACCTAGAGGGTGGAGCCAGACCAGAGGGACTAGACAACTTGGTGGGAGGGGACAGAAGACAGTCTGAGTAGGAAGTAAAAGTAGAAAGACGTGCCTGAGAGCTGGGTCGTGTAATGGTGGCCCGGGGGCATGGGAGAGTGGTCACCAGGGCGGATACAGCCGAGTACCGCTGGGACCAGAGCAAGCACGGGGCACAGGGCCCTAGGTCAGGCAACAGTTTTAGATGTCAAATACCTGCACAGTGAGGGGACCTCACCATCACCAATAAAGCAAGGATCAGGGTTTAGGACACAGACCAGCCCTATAGGGTCCACACTACCCGCTGTACGGACAAGGAGGCTGCCACCAAAAAGGGACAGTCGGGCCCCAAACGCTCCACGCTACAGGGATCCAACCACAATGAGAGTGCCGGGGACAGAGTAACCAAGTCATTAACTGGCACTGGAAATACAAGGACCTGAACCAGCAGTCCAGAGTGAGTAGAGACTGTTAACTACAACCCCCGGTGTGGTCTCACTTATTATTCCATCATACATCTCCCAGGCTCAGCCCTACCTGCGGAGGGCCTACCACCACAGTTGCCATTACCACCAGCCCTGGGGGATAATCAACTCAGCAACGGCGGTTCCAGAATCTTAATTTCAAGCTCCATGGGTTCCAAAGGTAGAAATGTTAAATGACCCCTCTCTGGGACTTCTAGTGTTAACAGTCAGCTTTACCTTGGCTGATTATGAAAAATAGAGGGGATTACACACTGCGTTTTTTTAATTATTTAAAAGATAAAAATAAAAAAACTGTGTGGAGTCTGCTCTATTTTTGATAAGCAGCCACAGTAAAGCAGACAGCTGGGAGCTGGTATTATCAGTCTGGGAGGGCCCATGGTTATTTGGCCCCTCTCAGCCTAGAAATAGCATCCACCCCTGACGTGGTGCATGCAATAGATTTGCCAATTCTGTAGTGTTTCCCAGATCTTCACGATTGCCCTGGTGCGGAGTCAGTTAGGGTAATATTTTTGGGGTTGAAATCAGCTATAAATTGATAGCTGGCATCAAGCCCAGGGTTTAGTAATGGACAATATCTATCAGACCATTTTACAGTCATTTTACTGCACAGAAGTCTCCATTGACTAATATGGGTTTCAGGGTCTGGGGTCAAGTCCAGGTCCCAAACTAAACTTTTATATAAAGTCCATCCGAACCCGTCGAACCCATACTTCCACAGGTTCACTCATCTCTACTAATAAATAAAAACAATGACCATTCTGGTTGATGCAGCCTTTCAGCACTTGCTACAATATGTTGGACTGACTCACATTTCTTAAATAAAATAAACTTTAAGCTGTGTTGTCTCACACATTCACAACAACTATATAATGAAAAAGAAATGATGCAGTATGCAATTCTGTATATGTGTAACTACATAAAGACTATGTAGTAATCACTTACTCATTCAACTCATAGTTTCTGACATGGCTCACCAAAAATAACTACAATAGAACTATGCTGAAAAATTGCAATATAAAATGACATCTGCCATATGATGAGTCCTCTACTAGCTGGTCAGGTTCTATCATACAGAGAGCAGACTATATAAGAATCGATAAATATCTGAGACAGGTAAACCAGAGCAACAAGGAAAACACAAGACCAACTAAAAACTCCATAAAAATTGGCAATTATTTAAAGGTTCCCACAAAATTCTGACACCCCTCACCCCCATCATGCCTTATCTCTGGTGGGGGCCCGATGTGCAAAGTATCCAAAACAGCACAAATCAGTCAAGTATGTAGTGGCCGTTGTTAAGAGTTGCAATTCTTTTCTTATAAAATAAATAGATGAGCAGCAATTCTGCACAGTGAACGGAGCTGTGCTCTCCCGACTCTGCTCACTATTTACATCCATCCTCTGCTTAGAAATATTGAGGATGCTGGATATCAGACACCTACCACTCTAATGTTAATGACTTAGTACTTCTGTATCAAAGCCTGGACAGCCGCTTTACACCCCTAGATTTGATTATGTCACAGTTAAGGGTACTTTACACGCTGCAACATTGTAATGATTTATCGTTGGGGTCACAGTGTTTGTGACACACATCCGGCGTTGTTAGCGACATCGCAGTGTGTGACACTTACGAGCAACCTTCAACGATCGCAACAGTGGTAAAAATCGTTAGTTTTGGAGAGGTCGTTCAAACACCAAATATCGTTGCATGTGTGACACCGCAGGAACGAGGAACATCTCCTTACCTGTGGCCGCCGGCAATGAGGAAGGGAGGAGGTGGGCGGGATGTTACGTCCCGCTCATCTCTGCCCCTCCTCTGCTATTGGGCGGCCGCTTAGTGACGTTGCTATGACGCCGAACCTACTGCCCCCTTAGAAAGGAGGTGGTTCGCCGGTCACAGTGACGTCGCTAGGCAGGTAAGTATGTGTGACTGTTCCTAGCGATGTTGTGCGCCACGGGCAGCGATGTGCCCGTGATGCACAACTGATGGGGGTGGGTACGCACGCTAGCAATCTCGCTAGCGAGATCGCAGCGTGTAAAGTACCCTTTAGTGATGAGCAACTGTTCGGTACTCGATCGAGCATTAGAGTGCTAGGGTACATGGCCGAATATCGCGGGTGCTTCAATGTGTCATCTGTGAAATATGGACCACAACGCACAGACTTGCTTCACTTCATGATGTGTGCAGGTAACACAGGGAGACCCAGTCACAGTCTCTGAATGGCTCTCCCAAGGGATACAACAACATTTACGGACTTAGTTTGACCAAAAAAATTCCGCAATCTCTCCTTATGTGGGTGGAGACATGAAATGCACAATCATTGACTTAAATTACACTCATTACTCAAGTTGAACATTTTCAGAGCATCTGACCTCTTCGACTTGAGGACTGAGCACCTGAGCATTTTAGTGCTAGCCCACAGCTAGTTACAATTTCTTAATAAACTGGAAAAGGAGTCTGCCACACTTTCCAGGGTGGTTACTCCAGCTTATAACTAGTTGTCTTCAACTGCTCCTGCCAGGTTGGACATTCAGGACCTCATTACATATTTGGATCACTGGTAGCTCTACTTCCACACTGGTCACTCTTACAGCTCTCCATCACAACTGGGCTCTCCTGCAACTCTCTATAACTCCAGGATGCTTCTCTTTTCACTGCCTTCATAGAGCTTCTCTTGGAGTCTTTGTCTATATATGTCTTGGAGTCTATACATGAGCTTCTCTAATGTAGGGTGTTCTAGTTGGCATAGAATTATAAGTGACTTCATCAGTCTACAATGGGGCAAGGTGACTGCTTCATCAGTACCCCAACACATAAAACACTTTGGCAGCCACCATCATTGCTATATTCACTTCTCAAATAGGCCAGCTATTTTACAAAACTCCTTATTCGGAAATAAATGGCACACTATTAATAAAGATAAGCCCAAGGGACATCATGCATTATAACCAGGGTCTGCAAAATTTCCAAACTAGAAACTATACCCAACAAAATATTAAGGTCCTTTGCTGTGCTGACTTCATTATTATACCTAGATGTCTTCATGGAGCAAAAAATGTTGAGTATCTGGTGGCACAACTGTTTAGGTGGTATGTGGTCCCAGCATAGAGACAGTGTGGTGTGAGCACTACTATTTGGAATAATCCACAATTATTCGGGTTTGTCTATATATCTCGAACATATTCTGCAGCACGGTAGATTGTCAAAAAGTACACAAGTCCCTTTTCACAATGGTTCTCATATTTAAATTCTATATCTCAGACACACAACAGACTATTTCATAGGAAACCAATTAACTTACTGGTTTTGGAATGTGTGGGAAAACCATAATAACAAAGGGAAATCTACACAAACACAGGAAAAACATATAAACTCAATGTAGTTTTTGCTTTTGATCACATCAGAGTGCAGAATACCAGATGACCACAGTAATACTTTCATAAGTAGACCTCCAAACCGGCAACTACGAAATATAATGGCCCCCAAAAGTCAGGTAACTGATTACCTTGGCCTATAATGTCAATCACTCTAAATAAAGTATTTACCATATACTAATACTGATTAGAAGTCTCATATTTACATCATGCCACCATCTTTCTGCATTAAAAAATCAAAATGTATGATAAATAAGGTGAAATAAGCATTAGAGAAAGTATAGTATGGGGTAAAATAAAACATTGGCGCAATTATCATGGCCAAGATAATGAACTCTTCAACAGAGGTCGAAATCTTCTTATATAAAAGTCTTTTTTGATAACAGAAACGCACAATAACATAGGAGGAGGCCTGACTGGATACATGGGATATGCCTCTACTTGACAGCTTGTGTTTTGGTTTAAGTCAATATTCTGAGAATAAGTCAACAATATAAACACTTTATCTTTTTGTCGTAGTAATCTCATAATCCCTGGCCCTTCCTTCTTGAGATTGTGTGGCATTACTTAGGTTTTATCCTTGTTCAACAATAACTGATGGAAATTAGTTTAAAAGAAATAGGGATGAAAAGATTAACCAATAAACCATTTTTAGTGTTTGGAATTGTGTTTTATAGATCGCAACTCAGTGTTTTAAAAGGGCTTGTCTAATCTTCTTTCTTCAGGAGCCTCCAAGCTTCTCCGCTGCTTCAGCACCTTTCTGCTTGTCAGGGAGGGAGGGGCGCTCCTTTAAATTGACAAGTGAGGATCAGCGGCATGGTTGCACTACTGGTCCAAACTGTGTGCTCTCCTATTCTGCAGTGTGGCGCCCCTGAGGCTTCAGTCGCCACAGGGTACTGCACATCACTTAAGGTACGGTACTCATCTTGGATCCAGAGGAGGTTGGTACTGGTTCCACCACACATCGACTCATACACACAAAAAGGTTGGCCTCCCCTCTGGGAACCAGCTAGGGTTGGGTCTTAAGGCAGTCATCAAACATGGGGGGCTGCCTTCCACTAGTGATAGGGAAGCGGGGGAGGAGCAGCCACCAGGGCGAGTTAGAAGCAACACAACAGTTAAGGAGTTCTCCAGCAGGAGAGGAAGAGAGCAGGAAGAGAGCAGACGAGTTTACTGATGGCTCTGGTGGGACGCAGGAGTCAATACGGTCGCCAATGGGAGAGCTTCATTGCTCGCTCGGGATCGGCGCAGTGCAGGGTGCAGAATCCTAGAGTGAAACATACTTCAAGTTGTATCACCAAAATCTGTAGGCAAGAGCACAGTACTACATAGGGTTCAGGGTCTTGATCCAAGTCAGACCCCACCACGGACCTGCAGCACCTGCATACAGGACGGGAGTTCAATTTGCAAGAACCAGGGTCTCCAAGTCACTTCAGGCCACGGGAATCCACCTCTAAAGGCGCTAGGAAGAAGGGGCCATCGACCACCGTACCGGTTCTGACCTCCAACGGATCCGGGATCGACTGAGGCCCATCACGGCGGTGACCAGCATCTCTCGGGTAAACCAGGACTGTAAGTAAAGAGACTTTGAACCCGCAGAGACTTTGTTCGCCGTTCCTTGCCGGCGCCCCGCGCTTCGGCACCCGCCATCACTACAACCCTCATCATCCTCTCGGGGCCCGCTCCACCCGTGGGGAGCAGAAACATCTTAGCTGCTATAACCATCAGCCCCGGAGGACAGCAACAGCAGCGGCGGCTATTCCCTGGCCGCGTACCGCAGGTGGCGTCACGAGACAAATCTCCACTATCATCACCCCCCTTCTTTATTGTAGACCTCAGGGCCACGAAACTGGACAAGGACCACCCGTGACATCCCCAGACCCGACATCACCAAGCCCGGTGACGAGTAAAGTTAAACCCTGGCCTTGTGGGTGCTATAGCAGCATTAGAGGAGCGTAGGGACACTGAACTTGACTGGATCCACCAGCTTCAGAGCAGTGCCTGCAAGCTCCAAAGCACAGAGCATGCTCATTGTCTGATGGAGGCGACATGTAGGGCATTTGCCTCTGTGCTGCTGGCAGAAGAATGCCATCAAGCTGCCTGATGTGAACGAAATAACTATATGATAATTGTCGGAGTGTGACTTGTTAGATAATGGGGAATAGAGGCCCTTATACTGTCCCTCACAATAGAGGGCTTTATACTATCCCCAATCTCAGGGATACTTCTACTGGTGGAGATGCCCGAGTTCCATTCCTGGCCCTGCTCCTGACCAGACCTAGTCTGATTTCCCCCTCCCACCATTGAAGGATGTTGTACGAGTCTGATGTTAAACACAGATGTAGACAGGAAAGGGAAAACAAAAACTCTGATATACTACACACACACAGACATACACACGATAGGACAATAGGAGATTCAGGACAAAAACAAAAGCAGAAAGGAAAAGACAAAAGACAACTGGGGTAAACTCTACAACTGCACAAAGCAACAAGAACTACAAGCTCCAGAAAGTCTGGGACACCACACCAGACCAATGAAGAAAAGCTATAGCTGGCATAGGAGGAAGGACCCAGCCAGTATATACAATAAATGTGGAGAGCAGATGTGATAGGCTCCCTCACAACAGGTGATCAAAGAGAGTAAACATGCAGACTGGCAGAGATTAAGGGGTACTTCACACATAGCGAGATCGCTACTGAGATCGCTGCTGAGTCACGTTTTTTGTGACCTCATTAGCGATCTCGCTGTGTGTGACACTGAGCAGCGATCTGGCCCCTGCTGTGAGATCGCTGCTCGTTACACACAGTGCTGGTTCGCTTTTTTATTGTTGCTCTCCCGCTGATAAGCACACATCGCTGTGTGTGACAGCGAGAGAGCAACAATCCTGAATGTGAAGGGAGCAGGAGCCGGTGTCTGACAGCCTGTGGTAAGCTGTAACCAAGGTAAACATCGGGTAACCAAGGTGGTTACCCGATATTTACCTTCGTTACCAGCCTCTGCAGCTCTCACGCTGCCAGTGCCGGCTCCTGCTCCCTGCACACGCTAAGTTAAGCGGTGTGAGCTGGTAACTAAGGTAAACATCGGGTAACCATACCCGATGTTTACCTTAGTTACCAGTGTCCGCAGCTTCCAGACGCCGGCTCCGTGCAAGCGCAGCATCGCTTGCACGTCGCTGCTGGCTGGGAGCTGGTCACTGGTCGCTGGTGAGATCTGCCTGTTTGACAGCTCACCAGCAACCATGTAGCAATGCAGCAGCGATCCTGACCAGGTCAGATCGCTGGTCGGATCGCTGCTGCATCGCTAAAGTGTGAAGGTACCCTTACTCTTGCTAGCCTGCCTATGAATCACCACACAGCTGGTCGACGCCAGAGTCTGTTTGCGTTGCTCTTAGACACCAGAGAATCTCTGAGGCTGAGTGTCAGAATCAGCAATTTGAACAAAGAACAGAACCTGTCACCGCCATGACAGTTCGCGAAGTTAGAGGAAATCTCCATTTGACAATAATTTGGAGAGGTTTGTAACTATTGTCTCACAGAAATTACTCCTTGAAAAAATTCTTTTGATTAATATTATTAAAATGTATAGAATGTCCAAAATGAAGGGATCAAAAAAATTGAAAAAGGAAAACATACACTAAAGTATGTGAATATAAGCCACCAGTCAAATATAAAAATTAAAAACAAATACTAGAAATACACTAGCCCTATTAAGACCTGTTTCTTGAGCCTATCTGACAGTGAAGGTTGGCACCCTAGACCTGCGCAAATATGGCGCCCCCGCTCTATGCACACAGTACATCTCTAGTCCTAATAAGTCCTAGAAAAAGAGAAAAAATGAATATATCCACAGTGATGTTACATGCTACAGCACCATTTTTGTTTCAGAGAGATATACGCCATATTATAGACTATAGTATAGAATTTATAGCTTCAATTCTTCTTCGAAAAATATATCCTCAGTCAGATTTGACAAACAGAAAAACATTATAGTGAGAAGCACCAATTAGGTGTCGAATATATACATGCTATGAATATACAATATTCTAGAGAGTACTCCAGTAAGTGCTCAAAATGTACTCAATGCATTTCCCTTCTGACACATATGAATGAGTGGTCATATGACAACTACGCTGACCGCATGAGAAGGGGGGCAAACTGAATTCTTGCCCTGGGTGCCAGAAAACCTGGATCCTCTGTCAATGATTTCCCGGAAAAATGCTCACGTTAACCATTGAGTTTTATTATACTCAGGTGCTTGAGTCGCACCCATTCGAGCATTCAACTGGTCTTAACGAGTACCGAACACCAAAGTATTGTAGTGCTCGCTCATCAGTGATCACTATTGGTAACGAAGCAATGAGCAGTACACTATAGACTTAAAAATCCTTCCCTTCTTGGGAACATAGAGCATTTTTAGTAAGAGATAAGTTGCTTGTTTTAAACAAGTATTTTTTCAGTTTTACCCACTTAAAGAGAACCAATCACCAGGAGTATTGTATATAACCAGGCTGATTCTATACATACCTTTAGTGGTTTTGAAAATCATGAAAGTAAAGTTTATAAAATCGGCAGCTTCTTGAGTGACAGCAGCTGAGGATCAGAAAATATCTGGGGGGAATTCATAGTTATCCCCTCCCCCAGTTATAATTAGCATAAGTATTATACAATCGATTTAACTTTTCACTAGCAGGACCTGTGTGAGGTTATACCCATGTGAACCAGTGTTTGTACTGGGAGGATTCATAAGTCTGGAGCCACACAGAGCAGGGGTGGACATATCATTGGTACAACCTGTGCGACTGCACAGGGGCCCAAGATGTAAGGGGGCACATTTCTACCACCTAAACAGGTGCAATTTTGAATTTTGATGAGATTTTGGACTGCAAAGGGCCCCTATGTTGTTCTTGCACAGGGATCCTTTTCTGTCTGGGTCCACTAGTGAGTGACTACAGACATATCATTTTTGACTAGACAATTCCTTTAAACTAACATGTAGCACATATTCACAGTGTTCTCTATTGGCTTCAACACCATGATCAAGCTTGGCCACCAGAACACCAGAGGATCTTTCCGTGGGTCTCAACTTTTACACAATTTGAAGCCCCAAATGTGCTAGGTTGATTCACAAATAACCTGTACACTAGGACTTGTGTTCAACAATAACAGCAAAGACATGCACATAGAGGATGATTTTCTCTGATGAGCCCAAGAACAATCTGAAGTCCAACACTGTCCACCATCATTGACTGACTGACTGACCAGTGACTCAGTCTGTGGAGAAAAGGCTGGTAGCATCTGTGTGCTCATTACAATTGATTTAATGCCCCTCTACATTTACGCATGGTAGTAGGACATCAATTAAATCCTACACCTTGGCGCTGCTTCTGAAAATGTGTAGACTTCTTGTGAAATAGCTATGTACACTTGTCCCGACGTGCAGAAGCACAAAGAGATATTGTCTGAGTACTGTCCTGGAAGCCCACATAGGAACATTTACAGTATGGTATGTAGTGCGTAGTCCATAAATGTGAAGCCTATAAAGAGTGGACACTGACACAAAACAACATCAGGATATTTCTATAGACATATGAGGGATTTGTGTGTGTGCCACATTAGCATACCGAATGGCTGACACCCCGCTGTATTTTTCAGACGGCTGGTAATTGCAGCCTCTCCCTGTGTCAGGCACACCCAGGCTGTGTTCTCCCGCTCTGGAATCAGAGCTTCTCTCAGATTTCTGGATACAAAAAAAGATTTTGTTACTAGAGTCTATAGCAGGTATATTAACTGGTCGAAATGGCTGCCTTCTCCTATTCTTATAACTTGCCACTTTGGCGTCCAGATGCTGTAGATACTGAACGTAAACTGTTCCTCAGCCCTTCGTCATCCGAAACTCACAAAACAGAGACCTGCACTACAAAGGTATCCTGTTCCCAAGGCACTGAAGAGACCGTTAAGACCAAAGTGATTGTAAAGCATGACAGCAAGACTTCACTCAACTTGGAGAATGGAGAGGGAAAGCTTAGCACAGAACTGGACTCCTTCAAGGACAAGGTGAGTGCAGAGGGAAGGGCAGATGATGATGGGAGTCTACATTTCTACACACTGCAGATATTGTTGGGTTCTATTCAATGAGGAAGTAGCATGGTTTTCTCATAGCAAATGGTGGAAAGCTAAGAAATGGACACATGTGCATTGTGTATTATATGTCATGCACGTTTTACAGTAATATACTAATTTTATCTATAGACCAAGCCAATGGTCATCTGCTGGCCACCTTGTCAACCCTTATGTTTAATTTAGTTTTTTACTTGTGTGCAATAAGACTAATTGCCTTACAGCCTACTATTCTGGATATGAAGGGAACCATTTAAGTAATGTAATTAGATCTGATAACTATATTAGGAGATCTACAATATATGATAATAGATTGTTTCCGTTGTCACCAGTTTCCATTCATTTGTAGAATGATGGAGAGACCTATTATAGGTCATAAGACAAATTTTTAATTTAAGATGTTGGTTTCATATATCACTTGCCGGACATTTTGGAAAATACACATTCAATTAAAATCAGTCAAATTGGCTGATTTCGGTGGATCCTACCACTATCGAATGTCTATCCGAGCCTTTTGACTGCCCCCTAAGAGATGATGTTGGGGAACATAAAATGGTGGTTGGAATTCAATCACTCAATCTTTTTTCTTCAGTGGGGAATTAAGATGCTACATTTTAGTTCAGCTGATCCAAGAGTTCCTGTATATGGCGCAGTCGGGAGAGATAGCTGCCTGCCGAATGCTAGTCCGGCCTACGGTTATCCAATGCGTATGGCCAGCATAAGTCTTTTGACGTTGTGACACCTGGTGGGGCCGTAAAGGGGGTTAATACCTTTGTCACTCATTGCTGCTGATGCGAGCCCTCACCGTGTCACTGGTGGCCTGGCCCATTTCCGTGGCATCGAGGTGTGCACAGTAGAGGGGAATAGGTTGGGGTGGATGTGTAGAAAGGGTTTATCGTGACGCCACCTGTAGTGTGCGGCCAGGTATGGGGGCCGCCGCTGCAGGATACCTCACTGGGGCAGATGTCAGGTGCAGCCATTGATGGTGTCACTCCCCACAGGTAGAGCGGTGCCCGGGAGGATGGCGGGGTTTGTAGTCCCTGGGAGCGCCGGAGCGCATGGCGAAAAATGAATGGAGACTCAGGCAGTAAGGGTGGGTTCCAAGTCTTTTACTCACAAAGTCCAATGCCGCGCCCAGGGTACTGGTCTCTGCCGTGAAGGGCTCCAGTAAATCACAGGTCTCAGGAAGGTCGGGTCCGGTATGGTGCTCTGTAGATTTTCCTCTTTTAAGATGTGCTCTCTTTCGATCCCCATGGCCTGAAGCACTTGGGGACCCCATTTTGTGTTGTAAGTGTCCCAGCCCTAATGTAGATGGATAGGATCTTTGTAGTGGCGGATCGAGCCGCTGAACTCTAATCCTGGATCTTGTATGTTCACTTTACTTCAGGTTATTTGGGTGGTGGACAGGAGACCTGAAATCTTATCGTCCTGCAGATTCTGGAAGCCAACCTGGACTCTGACTTGCGCCGGCACCAAGGGAGCATTTAAGCTCTCCCCTCAGTTTTCGTTTGTCGAACCTCCTGATGCTATGGTAATGTGGGCTCCTCCTCTTCCCCAGATGGCTACACTTCCCTTCCCAGGCCCCAGCAACTAGTGGATTTGGGGACCTCCTGTCTGGTGGCATCTGTAGACCCAGCCATGTTTGGGGACCCTCAGTGACCCAGCTAGTCCGGTCCACAGTCGGGGTTGTGTTGCCTAACTGTATGTTTTGTGATGTATTGTGGTGTAACCAGGTACCGACCTTCCGTTGAACCAGGATGAGAACTACACCCCATGGGGTGCAATTCCCTGTGGCGACCGAAGCCCAAGGGGTGCCACAACATCATTGAGATGGATGATGCTTGCTTAATACGTAAGGGCAAGTAGTGCCTCCAGACTGTCTAGCAATGAGTATTCTAAGGAGAAACCATTTTACATTTTGATTATACCATCAAGGGAAAAATGGTGGTAAAAAAAAAGATCTCATCTTATTTTAAGTGAAATTTTCCAAAGGTGTACTTGATGGATAAAATTGGCACAAATCTCAGTAAATGCGAGCCCAACTTATAAAGTCAAGAAAAGATGGATGTGAATTTGGTCTGAATATTACATTTTGCAGATACCATCCTATGGAATGTCTCTTAGGCGAGTCCAAGTGGTGTAATACTAATCACATCTCGATTTCACAAGGCAACACTGGCACTGATGGATTGGGCACACATGTCTATTTTTCATCTACATGTCCTAATCGTGCTTTTGACAGTTAGTACACCTATCTATTATAGTATTTGGTGCTATTCACATGGCCCTGTGTCCATGAAAATATCACGGAGACATGTCCGATTTTGATTTACGGTAAGTCATGCAGCAAATTTACTCACGAGATTTTGAATGAGAGAAAATAATAGACAGCACATGGATATTATCTGTGCGCCTTCTGTGCACCATCTGTTTTTAACATTACAATGGCTAGGAGAAATTTTGCCATTTTTATTTTTTTTGCATATGAGAAAATTGGACTGTGTTATTGTTTTGTGTAGTATGAGAAAAATCACTAGCATCTTACTGAGGCCTAAAATCACATTTGGTGGACAATTCTTTAGAAAGGAAGCTGACAAGGATGCAGATACATTCCCTAGCTTATGTATTGCAGTGTTATGGTACTAAGGTACTACTAATTAAATATCGAAGCTAAGGGCTGCCATATAAGCCAGAATTGGTAGGTTTAGCTGTGCATCCAACATGTGTGAGGGCTACCAGCTGAGAACAGTAAGAGAAAATTTGGGCAGTTTGAATTTTAGTGCCTTTTGTTTCCCCTAAGGCCTCTAGACACATCTGACAGCTGCTTATTCTCCTTTCCCCATAAATATTCATGTGCCCAACAGCTATCTTTTGTTAATGGGGATCTTATAACAGGCTACTAATGTCTCAAAGTGGTCACACATAGGCCTGATCTAATCATAAACAGCCTTGGCCTATTGTGCTGTCCCCGTGCCAGCAGCCGGCACTGCTCGGGTCCGGACCTTCAGGGGTGGTGGCTCGAGGGTCTCCGGACCCGGGGGTCTCGCGGACACGCCGAATAAAAGGGGGGATGTAGATGTTCCGGCTAGGCCATAGTAAGTTCGTGACGCCACCCACGGTGTGTGGTGAGGTGGGACACCACCGCTGCTGTTATGGGGCACCCGGGGGAGATGTTGTGCAGCAAATTGTTAACCCCTCCATGGGCAGGAATGGTGGCCCCGGGACCCTGTGGCTCGGTGCAGGGGATGGCGACCGCAGGGGGTGCTGGTGTACTCATGTACCGCCCTGGGGCTCGGCCGGCTGCCGAGCCGCTCGGATCCGGGCTCTTCGGTGGGTGGCTCGAGCTCCTCACGGACCAGGGGGTCACGTCGCTCTGCAAGGGGGGTTGGCGCTACACGTAGGGACTTCGGTGGGGAGGTCCACGGCCGGAGCCGCGGTTGTTTGTAGGGGATTTGAGTTCGTGATGCCACCCACGGGTTGTGGTGAATGGATGGACACCACCGCTGCCGTTGAATAGGCTCCCGGGGACGGTGTTGTGCAGCTTGGTGTTGACGCCTCCGTGGGTAGAGGGATGATGGTCCCGGGGGCCTGAGGGAGGTGCCAAGGCGGGGGATTGGATGCGTGCTGGCGTGTCAGTGCGGTGTGGCACGGTGCGCGGCCCGGAGGCACTGTTGTACTCACTATTACAAACACGCTGGAGTCTCTGGTAAACCAAACAAGATGGTGAACTGTGGGCCTGTGGACTCCTCAGTGGGCGGAGCCAACCGCCTGGCTCCGCCCCCTGGTGTGAACATCAAACCCGAAGGGAGGTGACAAGGGTTTTGTAGTTTGGCTGCTGTCACCTTATTAAGGGGGGGAGGTGTTTGTGTAAGGGCCTAACTGTGACAACTTGACTAGTCCAGGGCGTCACACTCACTGTTAGTAAAACACACAAGTCTCTGGTAAACCAAGGTGATGGTGGCCGGTGCCGCGGCCAGTTGCACTCAGGGTCCCCCACCCGGCTGGTGGTCTCTATCTCTTCCCCTGCACTGCTTTGTGTAAGGTGGACTTTCCTAGTAGGAAACTCAGGAGTCTGCTCCCGGCTGGATGTGGCCTAAGGAGCCGTGCCCGCAGACGCTGGCCCGTGGGATCTATGGGCCCTGGCGGTGACCTCTTATCCCTAATCGGTGTGCTGTTGTCTTCTATGAGGTACTTTGGGTGGGACAGGACCTCTAGTCCTGGCCTCAATCGGTTAATTAACCAGTCCGCTTCATTCCGGTTTCTGGCTTCAGGGTCCGAGTACCCCCCTTTGTGCTTTGGTTTCAGGGTCGGTTCCCCGTGTCGGTACCAGGAAGGCTACAACCCTGTTCTGGTCCACCTCGGTTCTGCCGAGCTCCTGCTGACGGAGACCACCGTCTGTCTCCTAGCCAGTGGCACCAGGGCTCCTCTCCTACCTTGGCACCGTTCAATCTGGACCTCTCCTGCTGGAGCTACACTTAGCTCCAGCCTACACTACTCTCCAACTTGAACTCTAAAACTTATCTGACTGATCTGTCTGTTTTCCCGCCCGGGCTGTCTAGACCCCTGGGTGGGCGTGTTCCAACCGCCTGGTTATGCCCACTGGTGTTTCTATCTTTCCATAACGGGGGGGTGACTAGGGTTTCAGGTCGGCTGTGTGTTGCCTAATGAGGGAAGGTGTTATGCAGGGGCCTAACTGTGACTACCTGGTTTTGCCAGGGCGTCACACTATCACATATAGGTCTACTCTGATTACACGTAGGAATGGTCTGATCACCCTTAAGGGGGCTTTACACACAACGACATCGCTAACGAGATGTCGTTGGGGTCACAGAATTCGTAACGCACATCCGGCCTAGTTAGTGACGTTGTTGCGTGTGAAACGTACGAACGACCGCTAACGATCAAATTTGTTCACCTAATCGTTGATCGTTGACGTGTTGTTCTAATCCCAAATATCGTTGCTGTTGCAGGACGCAGGTTGTTCATCGTTCCTGAGGCAGCACACATCGCTACGTGTGACACTCGAGGAACAACACCGTCCTCCGGCAACGAGGTGGGCGTGTCTTTCTTTTGGCTGCTCTCCGCCCCTCCGCTTCTATTGGACGGCTGCCGTGTGACGTCGCTGTGACGCCGCACGAACCACCCTCTTAGAAAGGAGGCGGTTCACCGGCCACAGCGACGTTGCTAGGCAGGTAAGTATGTGTGACGGGTGTTAGCGATGTTGTGCGTCACGGGTAGAGATTTCCCCGTGATGCACAACCGACGGGGGTGGGTGCGATCGGCAGCGACATCGCTAGTAATGTCGCTGCATGTAAAGTGGACTTTAGGCCTGATGTGATCACACATAGGCCAGGTATGAGCAGACAAAGGCCTACTATGAATACATATAGTCCTTTTCCTATCACATACAGGCCTAGTTTGATCACACATAAGCCTGGCATGATCATATATAGGCTTGCTCTAATTACACAAAAGTTTGGTCTGATCATTCTTAGGCCTGGTCTGATCACACTTGGGCATGGTCTGATCACACATGGGCCAGGTCTCATCAAAGAAAGACCTAGTCTGAATACATATAGTCCTGGTCCAATCACATACAGTGGGGAAAATAAGTATTTGATGTATTGCTTTTTTGCATGCTTTCCCCCTTATAAAGAATGATGAGGTCTATATATTTTTCATAGGTACACTTCAACTGTGACAGACAGAATAAAAAAAAATACAGAAAATCACATTTTGTCATTTTGTTAATAATGAATTAGCATTTTATTGCATGAAATAAGTATTTGATCACCTACAAACCAGCAAGAATTCTGGCTCTCACAGACTTGTTTTTCTTTAAGAAGCCCTCCTACTCTGCAGTTGTGTCACCCAGGGCTATGGGGTACTCAGTCCCGGGCCATATATATGTAGGAGGATGCTGTTTCACGGTTGTGTAACGGCCGATGCCCGATTCCGTGACCCTGGGGACGCTTTTTAAAAGCTTGCGGGTTGCGGTTATGGTAATGGAACCGCCGCTGCAAAGTCTGTTACCACTAGGGCTGATGGTGGTGGCAGCCTGGATGGTAGGCCCACCGCAAGTAGGGCCGGGCCCAAGGGAGTGGATGGTGGGATCCGGCGCAGAAAGAAGGGAGACCACACAATGGAGATGCAGTGCAACTTTTGTTTTACTCACGGTGATGTTGAGTTCAAGCATTGAGGACGGATTGTTCAGAAGCCTGGTCCCTTTTGTCCCAGTGGCGGTGTGGTGAACTGGTAGTTTCTTTCCCCAGCAGTGCGAACCCTGTAGGGTCGGTGTCCTGTTCCGATCCCTGGCTCAATCTTTACTGCTGGTGCCCCCGGATTCTTGGGTCAGTGAGGTCCGTGAAGGTCTCCTCACTGTGTAGGTATTTGTCAGGTTGCCTGACGCTGTCGCCTGACCTAGGGCCCTGTGCCCCGTCGGTGCTCTGGTTCCAGGGGTACCTGGCTGTACCCTCCCTGTTAACCACTCTCCTACGCCACTTAGGTCACTGCTACACGACCCCGTCTGGAGACACGTCCATCCCCTTCAACTGTCACTCCATCATCGGACTCCTCTGTCTGTCTGTGTCTGTCCCCTCCCACCGGGTTGCCTTCTAGTGGACTGGACTGGCTCCGCCTCTGGGCGACCATCCATTGGGTTCCAGACTAGTCAGTAAACCCTAATGGGGAGTGGGAAACGGGATGTGATGTGTTTACGTAGTACCAGCACTGGTCTTCCAGGTCACTGGGGGTAGGCCCTGCATCTTTGTCAGGATAGAGTACCTAGTAGTGCCCTGAGGGGTTCAGGGGCGCTACAAAGTTATTACCTTTATTTATTGCACCTGTTTGAAATCATTACCTGTATAAAAGACACCTGTCCACACACTCAATCACAGTCCAACCTCTTTACCATGGCCAAGACCAAAGAGCTGTCTAAGGACACCTTGGATAAAATTGTAGATCTGTACAAGGCTGAAATGATCTACAGGACAATAGGCAAGCAGCTTGGTAAGAAGGCAACAAGTATTGGTGGAATTATTAAAAATTGTAAGAAACACAAGATGACTGTAAATCTTACTTAGTTTGGGGCTCCATGCAAGATCTTTCCTCGTAGGGTTAGGATGATTCTGAGAAACTGAGAAAGGTCAGGAATCAGTCAAGAGCTACTTAGGAAGACCTGGTCAAAAACCTAAAGAGAGCTGGGACCCCAGTTTCAAAGATTACAATTAGTATTAAGGCCCCTTTACACACTGAGACTTTCTAGCGATCCCACCAGTGATCCCAACCTGGCCGGGATCGCTATAAAGTCTCTGGTGAGTCGCTGGAGAGCTGTCAAACAGGCATACCTGGAAAACAACGCAACAGCGATACTGACCTGCAGAACAACCTAGCTGGTCATTGGGAACGTTGTAAAGCAGCTTTTTGAAAGGGAAGTCGCTAACGAAGTCACTGTAAAGGCCCCTTTACACACTTAGACTTTCTAGCGATCATACTGCACAGTGGGAAACAAAGGACCAAAGAATGGTCATGAGAGATGTGTAGTGATCAGCAACCTCACAACAGGGGTCAGGTCGCTGATGTGTTTCACACACTGCAATGTCACTGGGGAGATCGCTATTACGTCACAAAACCGGTGACGTTACAGCGATGTCGTTTGCGATGTTGCAGTGTGTAAAGGGGCCTTTACACTACGCCATCATGGATCAAAATTCTGCAGGGCATGCAAGGTCCTCCTGCTCATGTCAGTACATGTCCAGGCCCGTTTGAAGGTCACCAATGACCATCTGGATGATCCAGAGGAGGCATGGGAGAAGGTCATGTGGTCAGATAAAACCAAAATAGAACTTTTTGGTATGAACTCTACTCTTTGTGTTTTGGAGGATAAGTACAAACCCAAGAACACCGTCTCAACCATGAAGCATGGAGGTGGAAATATCATACTTTTGAGGTGCTTTTCTGTTAAGGCGACAGGACGACTGCACCATATTGAAAAGAGGATGGATGGGGTCATGTATCACCAGATTTTGGCCAACAAACTCCTTTCCTCAATAAGAGCATTAAAGATGGGACCACAAAAAATTTCAAGTTACTTAGAGGGTCTATATGACAGAAAATACTGAAAAGTGACACCATTCTAAAAACTGCACCCTCAAACTACTCAAAACAACATTCAATAAGTTTATTAACCCTTTAGGTACTTCAAAGGAATTAAAGCAATGTGGAATAAAAAAATGAAAATTTTACTTTGTCCCACAAAAATATTGCTTTAGCCTTAAATTTTGCATTTTCATAAAGGTAACAGGAGAAAAAGGACCAAACTGTTTGTTGTGCAATTTCTCCTGCCGATACCAATACATCTTATGTGGTAGGAAACTACTGTTTAGGTGCACGGCAGGGATCAGAAGGAAGGAGCACTATTCAACTTTTGGAACGCAATGTTGGCCGAAATAGATAGATGCTACGTTGCATTTGCAGAGCCCCTTATGTCCCTAAACAGTGGAAACCCCCCACAAGTGATACTATTTTGGAAACTAAACCCCTTTAAGAAATGTATTAAGAGGTGTGGTGAGCACATTCAACCCATAGGTACCTCACAGAATTGTATAACATTGAGCAGAGTGAAAATCAAAAAGTACCTAACATTTTTCCCACAAACATATTGCTTTTGTCCAAAATTTTTATATTTAACAAAGTTATCAGGAGATCATGGACCACCATGCAATTTGTTCTGCAATTTCTTCTAAGTACATCGATACTCTAAGTGTGGTAAAAAAACGATGGGTTAGGCACACAGCAGGACTCGGGCTCCATTCCACCCATATGTGGTGGAAAACTACGTTTTGGTCACACAGCAGGGTTCAGAAGGGAAAGAGCACTATTTGAAGTCTGGAGTGCCATTTTGGCTGGAATTGATTGCAGTCATCATGTCACATCTGAAGAGTCCATGACAACAAAACAGCGAAAACACCCTCAAGTGATCCCATTTTGGAAACTACACCCTCAAAGTATATACACACATGGTCAAAATTGTTGGTAACCCTCGTTTAATGAAAGAAAAACCCACAATGGTCACAAAAAATAACTTGAATCTGACAAAAGTAATAATAAATTAAAAATCTACGAAAATGAACAAATGAAAGTCAGACATTACTTTTCAACCATACTTCCACAGAATTTGTTTAAACATAAAACTCATGAAACAGGCCTGGACAGAAATGATGGTAGCCCTGAAAATAATGTAACAAAAGAGACATGTTAAATCAAGGTGTGTCCACTAATTGGCATCACAGGTGTCTATAATCTTGTAATCAGTCAGTGGGCCTGTATAAAGGGCTACAGATACTCATTGTGCTGTTTGGTGTGTTTGGTGACATGGTGTATACCACACTCAACATGTACCAGAGGAAGCAAAGGAAAGAGTTGTCTCAGGAGATCAGAAAGAAAATTTATAGTCAAGCATGTTAAAGGTAAAGGTTGTAAGACCATCTCCAAGCAGTTTGATATTCCTGAAACTACAGTTGCACATATTCAGAAATTTAAGATCCATGGGACTGTAGCCAACCTCCCTGGATGTGGTCGCAGGAGAAAAATTGATGACAAATTAAAGAGACAGATAATATGAATGGTAACAAAAGAGCCCAGAAAAACTTCCAAAGAGATTAAAGGTGAACTTCAAGCTCAAGGAACATCAGTGTCAGATTGCACCATCCAAAAAAAAAATCAAAAATCTTTATTTTTATATAGCGCTAACATATTCCGCAGCGCTTTACATACATCAGGAACACTGTCCCCATTGAGGCTCACAATCTAAAGTCCCTATCTGTATGTCTTTGGAGTGTGGGAGGAAACCGAAGTACCCGGAGGAAACCCACGCAAACACGGGGATAACATACAAACTCCTTGCAGATGGTGTCCTTGGTGGGATTTGAACCCGGACCCCCAGCGCTGCAAGACTGCAGTGCTAACCACTGAGCCACCATGCCGCCACTATCTGTCGTTGTTTGAGCCAACTTGGACTTTATGGGAGACGACCGAGGAGGACACCATTGTTGAAAAAAAAATTAAAAAAAGTCTGACTGGAATTTGCCAAACTACATGTTGACAAGCCACAAAGCTTCTGGGAGAATTTACTATGGACAGATGAGACAAAAATGGAACTCTTTGGCAAGGTACATCAGCTCTATGTTCACAGACAGAAAAATGAAGCATAGCAAGAAAAGAACACTGTCCCTACTGTGAAACATGGAGGAGGCTCGGTTATGTTCTGGGGCTGCTTTGCTGCATCTGGCACAGGGTGTCTTGAATCTGTGAGGGAAAAAAAAATATTTCAGCTCACCTATGTGTTGTCCTCCAGGTGTAGATGGATGCCCGTAGTCCACCGGACAGGCAGGTCCGTGATCCAGAGTAATGGTAGGAAAGGAGAAGGTAGTCTTAAGCTTATGATTAAGGACTGTTTTTAATTCCCCTTTCTTGTCCGAAATGCGTCAAGCTGCATGGCAAGCCACATGGCGTTCTTTCTGAAAAACCCTTGATTATTTTAAAAGGATGAAATAAAGTTTCCAAGTTTTACTATATCCTATTGGTGCTGAGTCCTACCTTCTCCTTTCCTACCTGTCTTGAATCTGTGCAGGGTACAATGAAATCTCAAGACTATCAAGGAATTCTAGAGAGAAATGTGCTGCCCAGTGTCAGAAAGCTTGGTCTCAGTCGCAGGTCATGGGTCTTGCAATATGATAGTGACCCAAAACTCGCAGCTAAAAACACCCAATAATGGCTAAGAGGAAAACATAGGAGCATTCTGAAGTGGCTTGTATGAGCCCTGACCTAAATCCTATTGAGCATATTTGGAAAGAGCTGAAAGATGCCTTCTGGAAAAATCAACCTTCAAACACGAGAGAACTGGAGCAGTTTGCTCTTGAGGAGTGGCCAAAATATTTGTTGAGAGGTGCAGAAGTCTCATTGACAATGATTGCCTCAAAAGCTTGTGCAACAAATATTAAGTAAAGTTAACCATCAGTTCTGTCCATGCCTACTTCATGAGTTTTATTTTTTTTTTTACAAATTCAGTGGAAGGATGGTTGAAAAGCAATGTCTGACTTTCATTTGTTTATTTTCATTGATTTTTTATTTATTATTACTTTTGTCAGATTCAAGTTATTTCTGTGACCATTGTGGGTTTTTCTTTCATTAAACAATTTTGGCCGCGTATGTATCTAGTCGTGTAGTTAGTAATGTTCACCCTCAAACGATTTACAGAATTATATAATATTGGACTGAGTAAATTAAAATATCCCATTTTTTCCAATACAATGTTGTTTTGGCCCCAAATTTTTAATTTTCAAAAGGACAATAGGAGAAAATGAACAGTACAATTTGATAGCCGATTTATCCTGAGTTCGGCAATACCCCATATGTAGTTGAAAACTACTTTTAGGGCAAAGTGCAAAATTCAGAAAAGAATGTGCGACATATCATAGTTAGTGTTGAGCGGATCCGAACTGTAAAAATCCGGATCTGCGCGGTTTCAGCGTCTGAACCGGGTCCGACCCGGTCGCGGGAATCCGGCTGCACGATTCGGATCCGGGATTTTTTTTTCTCTCTCTCTCTCATCCCGGATCCGCTCCCCATTCACATACATGGGTCTGGATTCCGGATCAGATCTGGACTTCTTTTCCAACCCGCGACGGATCCGCCGGACCTGGATTATTAGAAGTCCGCTCAACTCTAATCATAGTGCAAATTTTGTTGCTTAGGTTTGTGGATGCCATGTCACACTGGCAAAGTCTCACAGAAGCTACAAAAGCAGAACACCATATAAATTACATCATTTTACAAAATACACCTCTCATTGAATTAATTTAGGGGTGCAGTAATCATATTAACATCACAGGTGTGTTACGGAATACACGGTGTAAATGCTAAGCATAGAGTGCTGGATAAATGTATCATAGTATCATAGTATCATAGTTTTTAAGGTTGAAGGGAGACTCTAAGTCCATCTAGTTCAACCCGTAGCCTAACATGTTGATCCAGAGGAAGGCAAAAAAACCCCAATGTGGCAAACAAGTTCCAATGGGGAAAAAATTTCCTTCCTGACTCCACATCCGGCAATCAGACTAGTTCCCTGGATCAATACCCTGTCATAAAATCTAATATACATAACTGGTAATATTAAATTTTTCAAGAAAGGCATCCAGGCTCTGCTTAAATGTTAGTAGTGAATCACTCATTACAACATCATGCGGCAGAGAGTTCCATAGTCTCACTGCTCGTACAGTAAAGAATCCTCGTCTGTGATTATGATTAAACCTTCTTTCCTCAAGACGTAGCGGATGCCCCCGTGTTCCAGTCGCAGGCCTAGGTGTAAAAAGATCTTTGGAAAGGTCTCTGTACTGTCCCCTCATATATTTATACATTGTGATTAGATCCCCCCTAAGCCTTCGTTTTTCCAAACTAAATAACCCCAAGTTTAATAACCTGTCTTGGTATTGCAGCCCACCCATTCCTCTAATAATCTTGGTGGCTCTTCTCTGCACCCTCTCCAGTTCAGCTATGTCCTTCTTATATATCGGTGACCAGAATTGTACACAGTATTCTAAGTGCGGTCGCACTAGTGACTTGTACAGAGGTAGAACTATATTTTTTTCATGAACACTTATACCTCTTTTAATACATCCCATTATTTTATTAGCCCTGGCAGCAGCTGCCTGACACTGTCCACTAAAGTGAAGTTTACCATCCACCCATACACCCAAGTCTTTTTCTGTGTCTGTTTTACCCAGTGTTCTACAATTAAGTACATAATCATAAATGTTATTTCCTCTACCCAAGTGCATGACCTTACATTTATCTACATTAAACTTCAATTGCCACTTCTCAGCCCAATCCTCCAATTTACATAAATCTCCCTGTAATATAAAATTATCCTCCTCTGTATTGATTACCCTGCAGAGTTTAGTATCATCTGCAAATATTGAAATTCTACTCCGCATGCCCCCAACAAGGTCATTTATAAATATGTTGAAAAGAAGCGGGCCCAATACTGACCCCTGTGGTACCCCACTATGAACTGAGACCCAGTCCGAGTACGTACCATTGATAACCACCCTTTGTTTTCTATCACTGAGCCAGTTTTTAACCCAGTTACACATATTTTCCCCTATCCCCATTATTCTCATTTTATGTACCAACCTTTTGTGTGGCACCGTATCAAAAGCTTTTGAAAAGTCCATATACACAACATCCACTGCATTTCCTTGGTCCAGGCTTGAACTTACCTCTTCATAGAAGCTGATCAAATTAGTTTGACAGGATCGATCCCTCATAAACCCATGTTGATACTCTGTCATAAGGTTATTTTTCTTGAGATACTCCAGTATAGCATCTCTCAAGAAACCCTCAAGGATTTTACCAACCGTAGAGGTTAAACTTACCGGCCTATAATTTTCCCGGCTCAGTTTTTGTCCCCTTTTTGAATATTGGCACCACATTTGCTATGCGCCAGTCCTGCGGTACCGACCCTGTTATTAAGGAATCTGAGAAGATTAAAAATAATGGTCTATCTATCACAGAACTCAATTCCTGTAGTACTCTGGGGTGTATGCCATGTGAGACAAAAATTACTGCGATCTTTGGGAGGCAGAATAAACAAATCAACAGCAGGTCAAGAATTTATTTTATTTATTTTTTATGGCATTCACCATGCAGTATAAGGCATTAGTTTTTTATTCTTTGAGTTGCTGCAATTACAGCGATACCAGGTTTATATCAGGTTGTTATGTTTGGCTACTATCACACACTGAAACAATGCTTTAAAAAAGTTTTTTTATCACTATATTTTGAAAGCTATAATTTTTTCTTTTTTTCTGCCAAAAAATAGTTATCTGAGGACTTGTTTTTTGTGGAATGAATTGTCGTTTCTATTGGTAACATTTTTGGTGCATTTTTGAGGTTCCAGTGTTTTTGAGTCCGTCCAGTCAATAGATTTGACTTAAAAACATTTTGGGCAAAATGCGGTAAAAACGCATAAAAAACGCATTCGTTTTTTATGTGTTTTTGCCGTGGGTGTGTTTTTTGGAGCCAAAAACAATGCATCTTTGTGGTTAAAAAAAGATGCAGTCTGTGAACATAGCCTTAAAGATCACATACATCTGTCATTTGATACTTAGGTAATGCAAAGTCTAAATATTCAGTCTTATTATCCAATTGTGATTCACAGATTAGATACCTGGAAAAACAGCGTGAGATTTTGGAGGAACGTTGGTCAATGCTGCAGAAAGAAGAAAGTTCAGAAAAAGACCTAGAACCCATTTACCTGTCATATATAAGTCGCCTGCTTGGACAAGTCAATGGTGTAACCAAGAGAAACAACGAGACTCAGAAGAACCTGCTGGACGTGGTGGATTCTGTCAATGACATCAAAGACAAGTTAGTTTGGATTTGTGGGATTGTACTGATGATTTACAGTACTGTGCAAACATTTTAGGCAGGTGGGGAAATAATGCTGCAAAGAATATTTTCAAAAATAGAAGTGTTATTAGTTTATTTATAATTAACAAAATGAAAAATTAATGCACAAAAGAAAAATCTAAATCAAATCAATATTTGGTGGTTCCGCCCTTTCCCTGCAGAACTGGGTTATTTTAGGGACACTTGTACACAGCTTTGAAGGAACTTGGCATGGAGGTTGTTCCAAACATTTTGGAACATCTTTTTCTTCATATAATCTCAGACAAACTCGACGATGTTGAGATGAGGGCTCTGTGGGGCCATAGTATCACCTCCAAGGCTCTTCGTTCTTCTTCACATTGAAGATAGATCTTAATGATATTGGCTGTATGTTTGGGGTCGTTGTACAGTTGCAGAATAAACGTGGAGCCAATCAGACTTCTCCCTGTTGCTATTATATGATACGTAAGTACAGTGGCGTAGAAAAGGTGGGGCGGAGGGGACGGTCCGCCCAAGGCGGCACGTGTCAGGGGTCGTCATTTTGGGGGTAAAAAATAAAAAATAGAAAAACATAGAAGAAATAATAATTCTTGATTAACCTGTTAATGACCCATGACATACTAGGTACGTCATGGTGACCTGGTACTTAACGACCCATGACGTACCCAGTACGACATGGTGAAATCGCAACCCCGAAGTCTCGGTGGCTGCAATCAGTGTGCAAAAACCTTAGATTCGGGGAGGAGGGGACCTCTGCCTGACCTCAGGAGGGGTGGTGTCTCCACCCCCCGGACCTACGGAGGCTGTGATTGGCTGACGAACGCCACTCAGCCAATCACAGCCACTGTGATATTTCAGCCATTTAAAGTGATAGCACTGATCACTGGCTGGAGCTGGGTGAACTTTGTTGCACCCACCCCCAGCTCTGATTGGAGATATCGGCCTTGTGATCGATCTCTCCAATCACCTTGGATCTGGGGTAGGTGACCTCTAGGTGACCACTCCCCTCAGCTTCACTTCATCCATGAAAGCTGAGGAGATTCATCCCTGCAAGTGCCATTTGGTAAGTGCCCCCGATCCATCGCTGCCTCCGATCAGTCCCCGATCCACCACTGCCCCCATCACTGTCCCCTTTCAGCCGCGCCACCGCCGCAGTAGCAGTAGTCACCGCCCCGATCCACTGCCGCTACTGCCTCCGATATGCCAACGCCCTCCTCCATTTGCTGCCCCCCCCATCCGCCACCGCTCTCCCCATCAGCCACTGCCCCCCTGCATCCGCCACCACTCTCCCCACCAGCCGCTGCCCCTTTTCATACGCCACCGCTCACCCCATCAGCTGCTGCCCCTCTTTATCCATCACCCAATATCCAAGACACCCAAGTTATATATATTCTGGATTATCGATGGCCAACGGAGAAGGGCGGCAAATTTGACGACCGCCCCGTGCGGCAAAAGCAGTGGCTACGCCACTGCATAAGTGTCTGCCTTTAGTTCTCAGCAAATACTTTTCTATCATTCAATTACTCAATATAATCAGGAAGGGATTTAATGTTTTCTGCAGCAGGGCAACAATCCCAAACATACAACCAATCTGATTAAGAACTATCATCAGTGCAAACATGAACAAAGGGTCCTGGAATTGATGACTTGGTCCCCACAGCCCTGACTTCAGTATTGAGTCTGTGTGCGATTACATGAAGAGACATAAGGTTTGGTGCAAGCCTCATACATAGAAGATCTGTGGTTAGTTCTCCAAGATGTTTGGAACAAACTCACTGCTAAGTTCCTTGAAACATTTTATGCAAGTGTAGCTGGAAGAATTGATGCTTTAATGCTGCTTTGAAAGCAAAGAGCGGTAACATCAAATATTGATTTCATTTAGATTTGTCTTTTATTCATTCACTTTGCATTTTGTTAATTGGTAAAAGTAAATTTTCTATTTTTGTCAGCATCTCTAGTTTGCAGCAGTTTTTTCACGCCTGCTTAAAATCTTTGCACAGTACTGTTTTTGACATGATTGTTTAGCCATTCATTGTTGATTAGGAAGGTTGTCCTAAACCAGTAGATGAAATTGATGTGTAACCCATGTTATAGGCCTTAATACACATAAGATTAATGATGATGGCAATACCAGGTTTACACGACAGGATTAAGGTCTTTAAACCACTTACGACTGGCTATATACCAGCTGATAGTCATTTATTAGCCTGTTTAGAGCAGCTGACAAACATTTTATGTGCACTGGATGATCATTCATAAGATCATTCTGCTCGGATAGAAAATTGTATTATCATCAGAGCATCTCATTTACACAGAACAAATTGTCATCGGTAATAATGCTTAAAAACGAACACACTAAGAATGGACATACTGCTCATTCATCTTGCTAATCCACTGAGATGAGCCAATAGTAGGGAAAGAGTATTGCTACAAATGTTCTCTTAGACAAGCTCATTTCCCGCCACTCATGACTTGAATTTTTGCTATGTAATCTCAAGCCAGCATGCTGTAAGAGTTAGGTTACCGTCTCACTAAACGACGTACCAGCGATTCCGACCATGATATGACCTGGTCAGGATCACTGGTGCATCGCTACATGGTCGCTGGTCAGATGTCAATCAGGCAGATCTCACCAGCAACCAGTGACCAGCTACCAGCCCGCAGCGACTCGTGGAAACGATGCTGCGCTTGGTAACCAGCTAAATATCGGATAACTAAGCAAAATGCTTTGCTTGGTTACCCGATATTTACCCTGGTTACCAGCGCACACCGCTTAGCACTGGCTCCCTGCACTCGTAGCCAGGGTACACATCGGGTTACTAAGCAAAGCACTTTGCTTAGTTACCTGATGTGTACTCTGGCTACGTGTGCAGGGAGCCAGCACTGGCAGCCTGAGAGCGGCGTACGCTAGTAACCAAGGTAAATATCGGGTAACCAAGCAAAGCGCTTTGTTTAGTTACCCGATGTGTACCTTGGTTACCAGCGTCCGCAGCTTCCAGATGCCGGCTCCCTGCTCCCTGCTCATTCAAATCGTTGCTCTCTCGCTGTCAAACACAGCAATGTGTGCTTCATAGCGGGAGCGCAACGAGCAAAAAATGGACCAGCACCGTGTGTAATGATCAGCGATTTCACAGCAGGGGCCAGGTCGCTGCTTAGTGTCACACACAGTAAGATCGCTGATGAGGTCACTGGTACATCACAAAAACCATGACTCAGCAGCAATCTCGCTACCGATCTCGCTATTTGAGAAGTACCCCTTAATCTTAAATTTACAGCCAGCTATCTCTAATCTTAAAGTCTGCTTTTGTTTACCTGCAATGTTAAGCCCCTGTCACATTTAGCGACTTACAAGTGATCCCGAAAACGATGCGACCTGATAAGGATCGCTGGTAAGTCGCTGGGAGGTCGCTGGTGAGATGTCACACAGTCATGCCGGCGTCACATGGTACGATATGTCGTCGGGGTCACGTCGTTAATGACGCACATCTGGCATCGTCAGAGATATCGTACCGTGTGACACCTCCAAACGACTGTGAATGAGCAAAAATACTCACCTTAACGTTGCTCGTTGACACGTCGTTCATTTTCATTTACCCGGGAACGACGAACACAGCTTACCTGTGTCCCGCCGGCAATGCTGAAGGAAGGAGGTGGGCGGGATGTTACGTCCCGCTCATCTCCACCACTCCGCTTTTATTGGCCGGCCTCCGTGTGACGTCGCTGTGATGCCGAACGTCCCTCCCCCTTCAGGAAGAGGATGTTCGCCGCCGACAGCGATGTCGGCCGGGAGGTAAGTGCATGTGACAGGGGGTTAACGACTTTGTGTGCCACGGGCAACTAATTGGCCGTGACGCACAAACGACGGGGGCGGGTACAATCGCTCGTGCGATCGGACGATAGATCGTCCCATGTGACGCCGGCATCAGACCTTACCAACGACTCAGTAACAATACAGGTCACAGTAGCGACCTGTATAATGATCTCTGCTGTCATTGGGACCCTGTCACACAGTGTCAAACGTAGCGATGCGTCCTGCCCAGCAGGACATCGCCTTTGAAGAAAATGGTCCAGGACATTAAGGAACGACCGGCGACCTCACAGCAGGGGCCAGGTCGTTGCTGGATGTCACACACAGTGACATCGCTAGCAAGATCGCTGTTGCGTCACCAAAACCGTGACTCAGCAGCGATGTCGCTTAGTGAGACGTGGCCTTTAGTTTAAGCCTCTTATCTTTATCATTAGTGGGTCTGAGCAGGGAGCTCTAGTCCAACTCTTCCCTTTTCTGTGATTAGCAGCTTTTGTCTATAGAAATGTACACTCAAAGCCTGGTGTGGGCGGGGGCAGCTCCCAGAGCTCTGCTACATATTAGAAATATTTCACCCAAACCGAACAATGGCCCAAAATATGTATAATCTCAATAAATTACATAAATACCCATAAAGAAAACAAGAGATTGCCTTAAAAATATATTTTATTTAGATTATTTAGTCAAAAATACTTAAAACATACAGTACATAAAAGCATATGTGGTAGGTCATGATAAACACAGTGGATACAGGGCTTGTTATTGAACACAAGTTGCAAAAAATACAAAAAATCAGCTAAAAGTATATATAGGAAAATCTCCTTTTTAAATTATAAAGAAATTCAGCTGTACTTAAATTCTGATTGGTTCAATAAATAGAGAAACAAGAGTAAAGAACAATAAATTAAAGTGCCACATAAATAATAATTACACAAATTGCTAATTAAATTAATTGAAAGACAAAATGTCTCATGCATGAATAATTAATGGACATAAAAATACTGATTTAAAGTGTCTCGTGCATGGTTATACAGACAAAATATAAAAAAGGGGTTTATGATTTGAAAGTGTCGTGTGTCCAAGATATCCCCAAACCGATATATAAATATATATATTCAATACTACTAAAGTGCCAACTTAAAACGTCATACAATACATGAGCAAATAGCTTCAATGTTAATAAAGCGCTTAAAAATAAGAATGAAATGACATCGGTGTGAGAAATACTGCTAACCCGACACTAGAAATCACAGAATTTCCCCTTTAAGATAACACATGTAAAATTACTCCAAAAAGTCAGGGCTTCTCACAACATAACAAAGCATATGTGATTTATAGTCCAATCATTCACTACATAATAAATAAAGGCATAATTACCCGTGTCAATACAGCCACTGTACAGAGTCCCCCTGACGCGTTTCGCTACGGCTTCATCATGAGGGGTGTCAAAAGGAGATTTTCATATATATTTATACTTTTAGCTGAATTTTTGTATTTTTTGCATCTTGTGTTCAATATTAAGCCCTGTATCCACTGTGTTTATCCTGACCTACCACATATGTTTTTATGTATGTTTTAAGCATTTGTGACTAAATAATTTAAATAAAATATATTTTTAAGACAATCTCTTGTTTTCTTTTTGGGTATACATGTTAGAAATAATATCTTTAACTGTGTCAGAATGGCCGCAGTCAGTAATCTAAGTGATACATCATTAGATTCAGAATCTCTTTGCCTGCATCATGCTGCTCTTAGATGAGGTAGTAAAAACCTGCTGACAGATTCCCTTTAATAGCTCATCTAATACAAAGGATTAGGCATAATGAATTTCAATGTTAAATGCTTTTGTTCCCACTGCTTACTCAACTTTCCTGATTAAAGCACATGAACGCTCTACTCTTTGAGTGTAAGGAGGTAGTCGGGTTGTCAGAAATGCGACATCAAGACCCACGTCCTTACATGGAGGAGAAGTCTGGACAGATAACTGTAGGCAAAGCTTGCAGGTATGGATACCTTCAGGAGCAGAGTCAATTGATCTGGCCTGTTTCCTTTAAAAATAACTGTAGGCCATAGCGACATCATGGTGTTTCAGTAATATAGATTTGTGGTGTCACGATTCAGTCAACTAATCCAATCAGTACTGACTGCATCTTCTCTGTCATCCATATGTCATCAAATTTAGGCATCTTAAAACCGGTAGGTAGGGTAGAAGAAGACTCCTATATTATTTCTATGTACCTGGTAGGTATTCAGCAGTGAGTAAATCATTTATTAGCTCATAATTATACCTACTAAGCTGAATCACAACATATTGCCTATATATAACCTATGGAATTGGTGATACTGCAAAATGCAAACCAAATTATTGGGAGGAACCCATAATTTAGAATCAATGAATCAGCTAAAGATGAGCAGCAGCCCAAAATATAAGATTATGGTTTGCAATTAGATTTGCTGTTTATCACTTAGTATCCCACAAGGAGTCATGGAAAACAACTATTAAGGTCCCTATATATATTAGACTAAAGCCTCACCCACTAATATTATTATTATTTATTATTATAACGCCATTTATTCTATGGCGCTTTACAAGTGAAAGAGGGTATACGTACAACAATCATTAACAGTACAAAACAGACTGGTATAGGAGGAGAGAGGACCCTGCCCGTGAGGGATCACAGTCAATGGGTGATGGTACAGTAGGTATATCATGATGATATCATGATGATCAGCTGGCAGTCTAATGTATATGGGGTCCTCCTGACCCACAGCTGACAGGGAGTGTAAGGGGAGATGGACCCAGCCTGTTGCATTTCAGCAGTCAATCCTTTTGCCCTTGTAGACAAAGTGCCGACTTGGTCACCCCAGGAAACAACAGACCATGGATGAAGAACAAGGCCAAAGCGTGACAGAAAACTTTTGCTTTACTAAGGATGTAACAGAAAGTGTCACATAATAACACAAGTGAAATATAACACCCACCCAGTCAGAAGTGACTAGGCCCCTGTGCTGCACAAACAACAAGGACCTAAGATGTCTCAGGAGATGACTCAGCAATTCATTCTGCCTAGAGACAAAGAGTTAATCTATAAGAAATGGTGTAAATCGATGAGTGCACTAGCTGGCCCTTTAATGGTGCAGCACAAAGGTTCACAAACTTATTTTATCTCTACCCTGCTTTTCTTTTTACCACGCCCAAGGAGTTACCTAAAACAGAGATACAATTGAAGCAAGAGTTAAACAAAGTCTCTTTTACTTTGAGAAGTTTGCTCGTGGAAACAAAAAGTTCTGTCCTCTTAGATTCTAGACCTGACCAACTAACTACTCTTGTTGCTGAACTCTAGGTTTGTGTGCATGGACCCACCAAGATCTCTGTAGCAGGGCCTGAGCTCAGGACTTACCAACCATAACTTGGTTGCAGGAAGGGTTGCAGTAGTATTGTCGACCATTAGCTGGATGAATGAGGAAGCGGTGATGAGCCTGGCACCTAGAATGTGTATTATAAGTCAGGCCTTCATCGCAGGTCATTCAGGGAGTCTTCTGGGGAATTCAAGTCTGCATTTAACTATAGTCATGCCAAAAATGGCACACTTCTTCCTAAGTAAATGTCTCTGGAACTGGGATAGGCCTTTACGATACTTCAGACAGTTACAGAACTTCAGAGTATGGAGTACTTGAGATTAGGGTGGAGCTCAAACGACCTCTCACATTTGATTGTCCCCAGGAACTAACTGCGCCACCAGATTTATTAAAGAGTCTTTTTGCAAGTGCCAACAGAGACCCCTGGTGGATGCAAGCCAAAACTGTCTGGGTAACCTCCACCATTTCACACCCTCATTGTCTGAAAAGTCTAATCAACAACTCCAATGATTAGGGAGTCAGAATGTATGTGGAGACCTTAACATTAAACTGCCCCAATCAGGTTTATAGTGACATGAATCTTTTCTATGTAGTTTTTTTTTCTCTTTGTTTTATCAAGTCGTTATGTCTTTTATCTATTCTTATGTCATTAGGGTCAAAAGTGTTGAGCTTTTCTCAATCATGCATTCTTATATGTCTTGGTGAGATTGTTTATAAATGATTGTGGTGGAAGAATGTTATCTTTCCTTGTACCCGTGTACAAGATGAAAAGCTCCCAGTCTGCATGCCACATTTATCCATAGGTATCCCACCTGACAGACACCAAAAAAGGGTCATTTTAACCTCCGGTTAGGCTGCATACATTGCTATCCCATATTTGCTCCTATATCTCTGTATTTTGTTTATGACAACAATTTCCAGTCATCACACCTGTCATGCTTTTTAATTTTTCCTTCTACTATTACTATTATTACACAAAGCATTTCTGAATGTTGCCTCCATCTTTATGAATGGCTTTTGCTGCATCCTGTTAGTGCATTTGATTCTGTGGCCTGGGCAGGTAAACATTGTTGCCCTTTGTTTCTGTGAATTTTTCTGAATTTTTTGGGGAAAATGTAATTCTTCTTTTTGTGGTTCAGCTTTTAAATTTAGCATAGGGACTCACAAGCATGAGGACCCTTGACATTGGGTTGTGAGCATCCGTATTCTGGCCAAAATATGAACTAATACCTCATATATATTTTATATATTTTTTTGCACTTATCATATCTTTATACAGGATGCATGATGTAAGCTAGGGTGTCTGTTCCTGTGTGGTGCACTTGCAGTGCCCCACGGGGCAGGGGGTTAGCCTACTCATAGCCAGGCTATTGAGGGTCAGGCCTGGAGGTGTCACAGGTGGCCTTGTCCAGTTCTGTTGCCCTGAGGCATACACAAATGGAGGGGAAAGTGGGGCGATGGAGGATGGTTTGTTGTGACGCCACCTGTGGTACGCGGCCAGGTATTTAGCTGCCGCTGCAGGGATTCTCGCCGGGGCCGGTGTTAATGCAGTCAAGGTGTTGTCGCTCCCCACAGGCAGAGCGGGCCCCGGGAGGATGATGGGGGTGGCAGTCCCTGGGAGCGCCAAAGCACGGGGCGACGGCGTCGGTAATCAGAGTCTCAGTCAGCAGCTGCGGTTACAGGTTTCTTTACTCACTGATTGGATGCTGCACTCCAGGTACTGGTCTATGCCATCATGGGCTCCTGTCAATCCCAGGTGAATCGGAAAGCCACCACCAGTGTTTGAGAGAGAGAGAGAGAGCGAGAGAGAGAGTGTGCTTTCTGCAGGATGTCCCTGTTAGAAGTAAGGAACCCGGGCTGAGCTCTTGCTCCAAGCCTCGAGCCCCGTGAAGAAGAAGTGTCCCAAGTGGTTTGTGTTTCCAGAACTGTGGTCCCGACTAGACTGAAGTTTGTGTGATGGTTGCGCCTACCTCTACCCAAAGTGGCACCCGCCCCCCAGGTGGTTCTCCTGGTGACTGGAAAGTCCCATGTCTCGTGATGGCCACCCCCCATCTGCCCCAAGCCAACCCACCGTGAGAAGGCACCTAACTGTATGTAAGATGAAATGTGACAACACCGATGGTTAACCCCCTCCTTACCTGAGATCGGTACCGCACCTTAACTGAGGCGCAGTACCCTGTGGCTACCAGAGCCTCAGGGGCGCCACACACTTATATAGTGTCAGTCTGCCAGCCTAGTCTAATAGTATGGGCGTCATCAATAGGCTGTAAGCCGGATACTGTGCACCTACATGTGTGAACGGTGCCCTATACAAGTCATTTGTGTGCAATTTTAATACTAAGCAATCACCCCCTCATGGAGTGTGAGTGGTTGCTACATCAGTGTTTTGCATCTGTTACCTCCATCTTTTTATTAAGGGATTTTGCTGCATCCTGTAAGTGCATTTGTTTCTGTGGCCTGGGCAGGTAAACACTGTTGCCCTTTGTTTCTGTGAAAAAATGTCACTGTATGTTCCCCCAATTGCAAATGATATTAAAATATTATTTGGACAATTTCACAGGTATGCAAAACTTGGGTTTATGAAAATTGTTTCAAATCCAATGACTGATTCTTATGTTTTCTGATGCGTTGATTTAAAAAAAACAAAACAAAAAAAAAACACCTCTATTTTTAACCATCACGTATGAATATTTGCACAAAACGAGCATGAAATTACGTACAAGCAAGATGAACAATAAAAATCTTTATTGTTGCCAAAAATCTATACAATATTATATATAAAAAATTACTGAATATTCATTGTGCAACTTTATTGGAAATTAATTCTTGCATCTTTTTTTCTTCTCTTCAAAACGTCTGTTGATCACTTTTCTCTCATAGAGGGCTGCAGATCTTCTCTGTGAAGCCTCCAGCAGTCATCCCCCATCATAGTCACCTTCCATCTACCTTGGTATTGTCACTTCATCTCATTGATGTCCTGATAAAATCTTTCTCCTTGCTCCTTGCTAATAGCACCAAAGGTCACTAAAGAAAATCTGTCTTAACTGGCCATAACAATAAATCACAGCGCAGCTTTAAAGAGGTTGTCCCCTACTTTTACGTTGATGGCCTATCCAGAGGGTAGGTTATCAATGTCTGATCAGCCGGGGTCTGACACCTGCACCCCCGCCGATCAGCTGTTCTTGGTCCCGGCGGTGGCAGCAGACAGCCGGAAATACGCAGTTCCAGAGCTGCTAGGTCTTCGATAGTGACCGTGGCTGGGTACTGCAAATCCGCCTCCTATTCAGATCAACAGGAGGCAGATGTGCAGTACCCATCTGCGGCCGCTATCAGAGATTGGAGTAGCTCCATAACTGAGCATATCCGGCTGTCTGCTGCTGCTGCCGCCGGAACCGAGGACAGCTGATTGGTGGGAGTGCAGGGTGTGGACCCCGGCCGATCAGACATTAATGACCTATCCTAAGGATAGGCTATAAGTGTAAAACTTAGGTAAAATTAAAGATATGCTATGATTGGATGCTATGAACACTAACACACTCTTTGGCAGCTGGGTTAAGAAAATTTCCTTACACAAAGCAGCCAATCACAGAACCTCGTCCATTATTTCTAACCAATCTAATGACACAAAAAATCCTCCACCAAAGTTCAAACAAAGGGGTTACAGTATGGTGCAAGAAAAAACCTATGGAGTCAGTGTTTGTGAAAAAACTGTACATAATGGAATTTTTTTCAGCAATCGAAAACATATAAAAATCACCTATTAGTTTTCAAGAATTTTTACTCTTGCATACCTGTGCTTTTTTCCAATCCAAAAAATACTGATACATATCCAAAGCAAAGAAAGAGGGCTGTGCTGAGTGTAGGATCTACTTATAAGGATGGCAATATGTCCATCTAATGGCATGTACCATTATGTACCATTTACAAGTCTTCACTGTCCAGTCCCAGACAAAACTAGAAGGAAGATATAAAAGACATTAGATAGACAACTATCAAGGCGAGAAGACCCCCATACACAGCCGAGCAGTTTATTAGAGAGCCATGGTGGTGGCTTATCTCCAGAGAGAACAAAGGATTGGCAATTGCAAATCTAATGTGCCAGATCCTTCTTTTCCCCAACATAATTTGTCCTTTGTCAAAGAAGAGTTGCGAGACTCCATCCATTAGACTATTTTTGGCCAACTATAGTCAAATATGCATGTGGGCCAGTACAGTGGGAGGGGTTTTAAAGGGAATAGAAATGATTATTGAAAGGCATCAGACTGCTTAAAAAAATACCAAAGAAATAATACTCACAGTTTCAGCTTGTATTGCAAAACTTACCCTGTCCTTGATGGTCTGGGCTTCCTGGCCACATCATTGAATAATAATTGCAATGTAGCTTTAATTTTGTTTATTTATTCTCTTTGTTGTGGACATATTAGCTTGTAAAATTTAGGTTCTAATTTATATTAAATCCAAGGGGGAATTACCAGATAATTTTCACTGGAGACATGTACTTTTTCCCCATAATGATGTTGACCAATCATAAACAATCAAAAGCATACAAGAAAAAAAATAAATAAAAGACCCACAATAGGTTACAACAGGCTTTCTCCTGTGTGAGACATCTAATGACATCTAATGACATCTGCTCTCCTCACTGATCTCATTGCAGAGCTCTGTTTTATTACAAAGTTCCGGGCGTAAAGCAGAAATGAGTGTGATTGCAAACAATTTTCAGTTTTTTTCTCACAGCGGTCAGTGTGAGGGGAGTGGATAACGCTGAGCTGATAGTCCTAGGAGAACTGCAGCTGCAGATGTGTTTGTAATCAGACCAGGATCTGCTGTACAAAAGTCAGCTAAAATTAGCTAATGTAGCTCAAAGTTAAACTTAAGCTAAATGTACAGAATTACCAGTTGTAAAGCATAGTATTATTATTATTATTTATTATATAGTATGTGACGAATGTGACATATATAGGAATAATTACTAACTTTACACACATCCTATCCTTGCCTCCTAGGTTTGAAGATGAGCTGTGTTCACGTACTGACTTGGAATATGCCTTTGTGCAACTGAAAAAGGTACAGTAACGCTATAAATCATTAATTCCTCTTCTAAACAACAATTGTACTTATACATTGACAGCACAATTAAAACGGTTTATAATGAGTTCACTCATCACTCCAGTTGAGTGTTCTTGGTTTTTTTTTTTCCCTGCATGACTACTGCTTATTATTGGACAATGTCCTAGAAGAGGAAAAGTAAACTCCCCCAGAGACAAATGTCTGATACCATCCCATTGGCCTTATCATAACATATAACCTAAACTTTACAAACTATGTCCACAAGGGGTGGAGAAATTAAAAAATAAAAAATATGTTTTATTGAGCTTTTCAACCACTATTCCATGATGTGGTTTAATATGCTTAAACTGGTGGAAGATTCCCTTTAAATAGGTTGTCCACTACAAAGCAAAGTGGCCACATCAGTGTAAAGCTGAGACAGGAGTTTTTTTCTAAATAGCTTCTGTTGTCCATCCTGCCTGTGAGTGGCGCGATCTCTGTCCGCTCATACATCATCATGTGACATTGGCTGCAGTGACCTCTGATGTCCGGTGAGGTCAAGTCAACTTCTGGAATTGGAAGTTAACCCGGCATCATCGAGAAGGGACCCAGTGTCCGTGAGTGACTGGGCTGTGGATGGAGTTTCATCGCACGTCACGCTGGCTTAGCCCAGGGGTGGTCTATATGCCTAGCCTTTGTGGGTCAGATCCTCAGTGTTTATTCCTCTTCCAGCGTTCTCCTGGCTTGCCCCCTTTACTTTAGCTGCTGTTGTTGATAGCACATGCGCATTGCCACAGTAATAGTGTCTTCATTAAAATTGCGCCGGAGTTCATGCATATGTGGCGCCCCTGAGGCTCCAGTCGCCACAAAGTATTGCACCTTATTTAAGGTGCAATATTCTGATATTCGCCTTGGGTAAGGAGGGGGTTAATCATCGGTGTTCCACATTCACACTTTACATACAGCTTAGGCTGCTTTCGAACATCAGTTTTTTGGCATCAGACACGATCCGGCTAAAAAACGGATCAGTTGCATCAGTTTTTTCCATCAGTTCCTTCAGTTTTTTGACAGATCCGGTGTGATACTGAGCATACTCAGTTAAAAAAAATGGATCCGGCGGCCGGATCCGTTTTTTGCCACATTACGCCGAATCCGACATCCATAGGCTTTCATTATAAAACGCCACGTCAACACAAAAACGTTCACGTCAACGTTTCATCCGGCCACCGGACAAGTAAATTTTGCCTGGATGAAACGCAAGGCCATCCAGCATAATCCGGTGCTAATGAAAGTCTATGGGGGAAAAAACGGATCTGGCGGCAACAGACGCCGGATCCGTTTTTTCATGTTTTTGCCGGAATGTGCCTGATGGCAAAAAACTGATGTGTGAAAGCAGCCTTAGGAGCCTTCTCACAGGAAGGGGGGGGCTCAGGGTAGGCAGGGGGGTGGCCATCACTTGGCATGAGACTTCCCCGGTCACTGAAGCCAGCCACCTGGGGGGCAGGTTCCACTTGGGGTAGAAGTAGGAGCAAACTCACAATCTTCAGTCGGTCAGTCTACCTGGGACACCAGTTCTGGGACACGACACCACCACCACTTTCTTCTCATCTCTTCACGGTGCTTGGGGCTTGGAGCGGAGAGCTCAGTCCAGGTTCCTCACGGCTGGAAGGGCAACTCTGACAAAGGACTTCTTTCAAACACCGGTGACTGCTTCTAACTTATCCAAGGTTGACGGGGCAAATTACAGAGATTGACCAATACTACCCGGGCAAGTGGCACAAAGAGTCAGTAAAGACACCTGGAACCGCAGCATCTGACTCGGACTCTTATTACTGGCGCCGCCACCCCGTGCCTTGGCGACAAAGGCCTTCACCATCACCTCTCCCCTCATCATCCCTCCTGGGGTCCGCTCCACCTGTGGGGAGTGATAACATCTTCGGCTGCTATTACCATCCATCCCCAAGGACAGCGACTGCAGCGGTGGATAATCTCTGGCCACGTACCACAGGTGGCATCACGACAATCTTCCTATTACAATCCCCATCATCCTCCCTCCTTATTGGTGTACATCTTGGGGCACGAAGACGGGCAGGCCACCGTGGCATCCCAGACCACCACACCGGCCCGGTGACGAGTAACTCAGGTCCGAGGCTCCGTACCTGATTTCCCCTGCCCCATGGGTGCAACGTATGCACGTACCACTATCTCTGGTGTCATTTTATTGAAGACATTGCTGTGAGGATTATGAGAGGCATCAGCACGTGTGCAGATTTTTTTTTTACATCTGCAAAGTGCCCCTGACACTCATAATCTTCACCTCAGTGACTTCAATAAAATGGCACCAGAATTAGCGGTACGTGCATGCGTGGACTCCAGCGCCATTTTAATGTAGACAGTAGTACTGTGGTAATGCACACGCGCCTCCAAAAAACAGCAATCGTGGTGTGGCATGAGTTTCAAATAAACAAAAGGGGGCAAGCCAGGATGACACCGGAGGAGGAAGAAAAAATACCGAAGATCCGACCCACGAAGGCCTGCCCTGGTGGACACTCCAAAAGTGCAGTGCATTTCGGCATCTTTGATTAAAGATATTTCATTAACCAACCATCGGATATTTCTATAACAGACATGCCTGGATTCAGCAGATAAGTACCAGTATGGCACTGTCTTTACCTCATATAGCAAAATCCTGGTGGTTTGTTCTCTTTAAAGGAAATCTGGATGTAAACAAATGCCACTAACTTGCAGATATGGTCAATCTGCAGGTTAATAGCATTTTAATGTTGCACGGCCTCCACCCAGAGCCCAACTGTCAGGAGAAAATGAACTTAACCCCTTTGCAATCTAGAACGTATATGTACGTCCTAGGTCGCCTCCTATGGGTCAATGTGAGTTACCGCATGCTCCCGCAGCAAGCCCATGCAGTGAGAGTCGGGCAGTAACATCAGCCAGAGATCCAGTGGCGATTGTGGGGGTAGTGCACCCGAACCCCTGCAATCGACATGACTTTAAAAAAAGCATGAAAAAAGCATGTGGAAAAAACGGGCAAACACGATAAAAAATGTGCCTTTTTCCTGTCAAAACATGCTTTTTTATGTGCAGAAAAGAAGCACACAAAAAACAACGTGCGCACATGGCCTTATGCTTATTTAGGTTGGATACATTTTGAATATTAGATACTTTTATGTTTTCTTGATGGATTCCTAGGCATTCCTATTACTCCTTTATGAAATAGTTCACGTGATTAACCATTAGTAACATAATCTAGAGATAAGCAAATAATGTTACATAGAAGGTATTCATTGCTTTCACTGACTGAGCAAATGTCATCACTAATCTGGTTTTTAGCTTGAAAATAAATGATTGGATACAGGTTCAGCAATACAGTGGTACAAGAACATATTATAGGCAGCGTCATCTGTATTATTACTGTCATGTTGTGAAATTTGGAGTCTAAGTATGTAACCTGCTCTTAATTACATGAGCAATGGGAGGAAAGATGAAGAATCGTTACAGTATACAAACACTACAAAGACTAAAATAGATTTCAAGAAAGATCTTGTATGGATGAGGTCTAACAAGAGCAATCACTGACTCTACTTCTAGGCTCGGTGGTGGATGTACAGTTAGCCAGTAGAGCTTAGTGACCTGTTAAAGGGAATGTCTCAAAAGAAAAATGGATTTTGCTGGGGGAATAACATATAGTATTAGTGGCTTACACAGCTAACACGGGTGAGCCTCTAATCCCCTTCCAAGATGTATCCCCACCCCCCCCCAAATAAGACCCTATTTGCGCTCCTATCAGTGGCATAACTAGAGTTTGATGGGCAAAGTTTGGATCTGGGCCCCCCAACCGTACACTGACACTCAGGGTACAAGATAATGACACCAACACTCGGGGTACAGGATAATTACGCTGACACTTGTCTCTTTCCCTTAACACCCAGTTTCCCATGATCTGAAATCTCTCTTACTATCAGCACCCAGGTTTCCTATGTTCTCATATCCATCTTGTCCTCAGAATGCACCTTCCCCATGCTCTGCTATACATCTTGCCCTCAGCACCCAGCTTTCCAATGAAATCAGAGCATGGGAAAGCTGGGTGCTGTGGGAAAGATGTACAGCAGAGCATGGGAAAGCTGGGTGCTGAGGGAAAGAGCCTCTTTCCCTAAGCACAAAACATCCCCATCCCATGCTGTTATCTTTGTCCCCCCTTGTATATAGCTCTCTAAATACTATAAGGGCCCCCACATAGCCTTCCATATAGTATAATGGGTCCCACATAACCCTTCATATATTAGAATGCACCCCCATATTCATCCATGTATTATAATGCACCTCTTATAGTCCTCCATGTACTGTATAAGAAAGATAGCCCTCCAATTATTATGATGCATCTCCCATAGTCCTCAATGTATTATAATTCACCCCATAGTCATTCATATATTATAATGCATCCCATAGTCTTACATGTATTATAATGTACCCTGTAGTCCATGTATAAATTGTCCTTCATGTTGCAGTATACTGTTTAATGAACACACATAGGCCTCTGTATAATATAATGCACCTCATAGTCCTCCATATATTATAATGCAGCCCTATAGTCCTCCATATATTATAATGCAGCCCTATAGTCCCCCATGTATTATAATGCACCCCCATAGTCTTGCATGTTTTACAATGCAGCTCTATAGTCCTTCATATTATATTATGCAGCCCCTATACCATTTAATGCACCCCCCATAGTCCTCCATGTACAGTTAGGTCCAGAAATATTTGGACAGTGACACAATTTTCGCGAGTTGGGCTCTGCATGCCACCACATTGGATTTGAAATGAAACCTCTACAACAGAATTGAAGTGCAGATTGTAACGTTTAATTTGAAGGTTTGAACAAAAATATCTGATAGAAATTGTAGGAATTGTACACATTTCTTTACAAACACTCCACATTTTAGGAGGTCAAAAGTAATTGGACAAATAAACCAAACCCAAACAAAATATTTTTATTTTCAATATTTTGTTGCGAATCCTTTGGAGGCAATCACTGCCTTAAGTCTGGAACCCATGGACATCACCAAACGCTGGGTTTCCTCCTTCTTAATGCTTTGCCAGGCCTTTACAGCCGCAGCCTTCAGGTCTTGCTTGTTTGTGGGTCTTTCCGTCTTAAGTCTGGATTTGAGCAAGTGAAATGCATGCTCAATTGGGTTAAGATCTGGTGATTGACTTGGCCATTGCAGAATGTTCCACTTTTTTGCACTCATGAACTCCTGGGTAGCTTTGGCTGTATGCTTGGGGTCATTGTCCATCTGTACTATGAAGCGCCGTCCGATCAACTTTGCGGCATTTGGCTGAATCTGGGCTGAAAGTATATCCCGGTACACTTCAGAATTCATCCGGCTACTCTTGTCTGCTGTTATGTCATCAATAAACACAAGTGACCTAGTGCCATTGAAAGCCATGCATGCCCATGCCATCACGTTGCCTCCACCATGTTTTACAGAGGATGTGGTGTGCCTTGGATCATGTGCCGTTCCCTTTCTTCTCCAAACTTTTTTCTTCCCATCATTCTGGTACAGGTTGATCTTTGTCTCATCTGTCCATAGAATACTTTTCCAGAACTGAGCTGGCTTCATGAGGTGTTTTTCAGCAAATTTATCTCTGGCCCTTTCTATTTTTGGAATTGATGAATGGTTTGCATCTAGATGTGAACCATTTGTATTTACTTTCATGGAGTCTTCTCTTTACTGTTGACTTAGAGACAGATACACCTACTTCACTGAGAGTGTTCTGGACTTCAGTTGATGTTGTGAACGGGTTCTTCTTCACCAAAGAAAGTATGCGGCGATCATCCACCACTGTTGTTATCCGTGGACGCCCAGGCCTTTTTGAGTTCCCAAGCTCACCAGTCAATTCCTTTTTTCTCAGAATGTACCCGACTGTTGATTTTGCTACTCCAAGCATGTCTGCTATCTCTCTGATGGATTTTTTCTTTTTTTTTTAGCCTCAGGATGTTCTGCTTCACCTCAATTGAGAGTTCCTTAGACCGCATGTTGTCTGGTCACAGCAACAGCTTCCAAATGCAAAACCACACACCTGTAATCAACCCCAGACCTTTTAACTACTTCATTGATTACAGGTTAACGATGGAGAAGCCTTCAGAGTTAATTGCAGCCCTTAGAGTCCCTTGTCCAATTACTTTTGGTCCCGTGAGAAAGAGGAGGCTATGCATTACAGAGCTATGATTCCTAAACCCTGTCTCCGATTTGGATGAGAAAACTCTCATATTGCAGCTGGGAGTGTGCACTTTCAGCCCATATTATATATATAATTGTATTTCTGAACATGTTTTTGTAAACAGCTAAAATAACAAAACTTGTTATCACTGTGTCACTTGTGTCACTGTCCAAATATTTCTGGCCCTGACTGTATTATAATGCACCCACATAGTCCATGTATAAGGTGTCCTTTATATTGTATTATGCAGACCCAATATAGTTTAATGCACACCCCATAGGCCTCTGGCCACCGTGTACTCACTGATTAAAAAAAAACAAAACAAACAAGTCCTCACGTCTCCTTCTTCCCCCGCTGCTCCAGTCAGGGTGTCTTCCCATTTGCATGTCTCAGCACAACAGTCGTGCAGGAGTGACGCCATCACGCTCTACTGCACTGAGACATCGAGCGCAGGCACAGGGGGAGAATGATGAAGGATGGAGAGGAGCACTCCGCTCTATCCTTCATCATTACTTTGTGCAATGACAGATGAGGGCTCACAGGCGAGGGGGGCCCCGTCCTGCCGCTGGCACCGGGCCCCTGACCCGCCGCTGGCACCGGGCCCCTGACCCATGGGCCCCATAGCGGCCACGTGATCTGCCACTGAACAGAGCAGCTCCTTTGTCACAGTCAGGAATCGGCTGCTTCTCTGCAGGGCGGACAACAGGCTCCTAAGTGTGCTGGGCCCGGTCGCAGTTGCGATCTCTGCGACCATGGACGTTACACCCCTGACTCCTATGGTCTTTCTGTTCACTTTCTGGCTTTAGCAATTATGAGCAGATAGCGATAAATATTATTTTTTTCTCATGACTTTTTACTTAATGATATATTTTTTGCACATGGTAATGGTGCAGCCATCTGCCTGAGTTTTTGTTAAGAGATGAGTAAAAGTTTGGAGAGAGATGTTTATTGACGTCTAAAGAACTTGCTAGGCATGGGTCTGTGACCTGTGTAGCGGACATTGTTAAACAGTGCAGGAATGTTTGTGAGCTGTGACCATCACTTACTGTAAATGGAGAATCCTGTGATATTAATATTTAGTGTTGCCTATCTTTCTAATCTTGTCTGTGATGATAATGGGATGACTACTGAAAAGGAATGTCAGCTTATTCTGGGGCTCAGTAGCCAAAGATAAAGCAGAATCTGTCAACAGGTTTTTACTACTCCACTACGATATAGGGACAGAGACCCTGAATCCAGTGATTAATCACTTACTAGGCTGCTTGGTGCAGTTTTGATATAATTACTGTTTTACCTGCTAAAGATCATCCAATACTCTGAATGCTGAGCTGTGTATAACTCCATCTAAATCACTGATTGGCAGCTTTCCGTGTACACTTTGCATAGGCAGAGAGATGCCAATCAGTGGTGTGGGCAGGGTTATAGAGAGCACATGCATATGCTTGACTACCTGACAACAGGTTTACTAGTTCTACAGTGATATTCTGGTGCTGATAAAAATAGTGACTTTATTAAACCTACAGCAAGCATCCCAGTATGTTACATATTGCTGGAATCATGGTCTCTGTTTCTACATTGTACTGTAGCAAATGTGCTACAACAGGTCAATATCTCATGACATATTCCTTTTAATGACTATATCTTATTCACTTATTTTGAAATAATTTACTTAGTGGACATTGTTGGAGATTTGTAAATGCACAATATACAGAGGATGAAATAAGTATTGAACACGTTACCAATTTTCTAAGTACATATATTTCTAATGGTGCTATGGACATGAACTTCTCTCTAGCTCTCATTAACAACCCAAGCAATCCACCATGACAAAAAAATCAAACAATATATGCCCATAAATTTAGTGAGAAATGACACAGAGAAAAAGTATTGAATGCATTAAGAAAAAGAGCTGCAGAAAGCCATGGAAAGTCATGACACCAGCTGAAATCTATCAGTAATTAGAAAACAATCCTGCCACTTTATGAAAAATATTATCAACTGGTTTAAGTGCCTATAAAAAGAACTCTCATTACCAAGCTGCCACACAAGAAACATCTCAGGATGGGTAAAACCAGTGAGCTGTCTCAAGACCTTTGCAGGCTTTTTGTTGCAAAACATACTGATGGCATTGGTTACAGAAGAATTTCTAAACTACTGAAGATTCCAGTGAGAATTGTTGTGGCCATAATGAGGAAGTGGAAAGGACATAATTTCACAATAAACCTGCTACAATTTCCCATGTTCTGTTGTAACTTTCATTTAAATGCTGTGATTTTGTCTCAGTAATTAATTTGTAATTCAGCCTGAAGAAGGAGCCTTGATGCTCTTAAAGCTTGCTAATATAATTTTTCTGGTTAGCCTATAAAGGTATCACTCCTAAAATACTTTAGTCATTCTTGGGACATAGTATTTCAATTGATAAAACACAACAATGACAACAACAATAAGATCAATGTAACCAGTTCTCCATATCGAAAAAATGTTGAATCCTTTAGAGCTGTGGGCTCCGCTCTACATCCATTGTCTTTAGTCTGCAGCCAACTCCTCACAGCCTGTATATACGCTTATCAAACAAAACTCCATTACTGAACAAAAAGCATGTTTAAGTGCTTTTAAACTTTGGTCAACAACATTTAGAGAAGCCTATGACATACTGGGAGAATTTAGTCTGGCCAGATGAGACCAAAATCGAACTCTTTGAATGTCATAATGCAGACCATGTTTGGATGCCAAAAGGCACTGCATATCTACCCCAAAAAACTCAATACCAAGAGCATACATACCAACAGTGAAGTTTGGAACTGGAAACATCATGTTGTGGGGCTGTTTTTCAGCATACAACACTGGCAAACTTCATATAATTGAAGGAAGCATGAATGAACAAAAGTACTGAGACATTCATGATAAAAATCTGCTGCCATCTAACAAGATGATGAAGATGAATTGAGGGCGAACATTCAAGCAAGGCAATGATTCCAAACAAGAAACCAAAGTTCCTAGTTCATAGAAGGAGCCCTTCTGGATTTGAAGAGTGTTTGTGTGGAAGAATGGACCAAATTCAGATTTGAGCAATGCATGCAAATAGTTTCTCTATACTGGAGGCATCTTGAAGCTGTCATCACCAAAAAAAGCTATGAAGTATTAATGAATTTCAGTTAGTGTGTTCAATACTGTTTCCTGTGTCATTTCTCATAATTACACATCACTAAATTTATGGACAGCTATGGTTTGATTATTTTGCCTGTGATGATTGGATGGGTTGTTACCGACATCTGATGGGAAATTCATATCAATAGCACCCTAAGGAAATATAGTCACTTAGAAAATTGATGATGTGTACAATATTTATTTCACCATATTTATTTCAATGAGTGGTTTTATGCATATTGTACTAATTTACTGCAATGATGCAACATCTACACAATGTACATAAATTGCTTTTTTTCTACACAGGATGTGGACACTTGTAGCTTAGACAAAACGGAACTAGAAGCAAAATTCCAGGAGCTAAAAGGGACAATTGAGTTTATGAAGTCAATTTATGAAGTGGTAAGTTTTGGAGATCAATTCTATCAATAGGAAATGGCATGTAAAGTCTTGAAATGTAGAACAGTACTTGATTCATTGAATGAATGATCAAATGAATGGCTCATACTTTATACTTTAAGTCTCTAAGTTTTGAGCTTCGAATTAATATGTAGTAATGTGAGCATTGACATTGTCCTTCATTTCCTGAATTGAGAATGCCTGATTTTTTTTATTTATTTTCAAAGGAATTAAAAGAGATAATGGAAGAGTCGGGCGATGTCTCGGTGCTTCTTAATATGTCCAGTGTTTGTCCATTAAACCTGGAGCATGTGGTGCGGGAGGTGAAGGAACGGTATGAGAGCATTGCAGCTCGGAGTCGGGAGGAGGCACAAGCGCTCTCAAAGAGTAAGGTACATCCAAGAACTTGTAGTTTATTAGTAGCAAATATAACAATAATCATATAATATAAATATAAAATTGAAACTCCACAAAGATATACATGGTTTTATCACAATTGGATTATCAGGGAGACAAATAATATGTCTTGGCCTTTTTTCAGTTACAGCAAGGGGTCCAGCAAGCGGGACGATATGAGGCCGAACTGGAGAACAGCCGCAGTCACATCACACAGCTCAACAGCAAAATCCAGAGACTGAGGTCAGAGGTTGTAAGCGTTCAGAATCAGGTAACTATCAGGCTTATACATTTGGGGTATATAAAGCACATGGTGAAGACTGGTCGAAAGTTTTCTCTAGGGCCTACAAGACTCTAGTTACATCTTTGGACTCCAAGCATGCCAGATCTCCAAAGACTAAAAATTAAAGACCACACATTACAGGTGAAATAAGGACACCTTACAATTCTGTATAAAAATACAGGTGTCAGGCCACATTTTATGGAATATAGGATATTCTCATTATAAGTAAGCTGAGCAGCAGCACTCAATGTCAAGCAGCAGTTGCTAAAGCCAACAAGATTTTAGGGTGTATAAAAAGAGAGATTAGATTCCAGGATCCCAACGTAATTTTACCCCTCAATAAATCACTTGTAAGGCCACATCTGGAATACGGGATCCAGTTTTGGGCTCCGCATTTTAAGAAGGACATTCAGAAGTTAGAGTCAGTTCAAAGGCAGGTAACTAGACTACTAGAAGGAATGGCAGGCCTCCCATATGATGACAGGTTGAAAAAGTTAGATATGTTTAGCTTAGAAAAAAGACGTCTCAGAGGAGATCTCATTTATATGTATAAATACATGTGTGGTCAATATAAAGGACTGGCACATGACTTATTTCTTCCAAAGACAATACTAAGGACCAGGGGGCACTCACTGCGAGTGGAAGAAAAGCGATTCCGGCAGCTAAATAGGAAAGGGTTCTTTACAGTTAGAGCAGTCAGACTGTGGAATGCCCTACCACAAGAGGTAGTAATGGCAGATACTATAACAGCTTTTAAAAAAGGGCTGGATGATTTCCTCAGTACACACAACATTTTTGGTTATAAGTGACTTAAGGGTGCTTTACACGCTGTGACATTGCTAGCGATCTCATTAGCGATGTAACATGCCAGATCGCACATGAGACCGGCGATTAAAAAAATGACCTATGTGCGATCTGGCGTGTTACATCGCTAATGAGATCGCTAGCAATGTCACAGCATGTAAAGCACCCTTTAGGGACAAAATGTAGAATGTGGAGGAAGGTTGAACTAGATGGACCTAGGTCTTTTTTCAACCTATATAACTATGTAACTATGAAAACATTCACTTGGCAGTTTTCAGGTTACTTTAAAGCATAACCTTCATTTTAATGTTTATTGCATAAATAAATAGTACACATGAAAATAAACAACTTTGTAATATATCTTATCAGACGAATTTGCCTCATTCTTTGGCGGAATTGATCAGTCATTACCAAAATTCTCAATTCTGAGGTAATTCTGTTACTTATGAAATGTTACGATGGCAGGGGAGGGAGGAGCTAGAGGCAGAGGGAGGAGCTAGAGACAGGGAGGAACTAGAGACAGACTCCTCCCTCCTCCCTCTTCTATCCACATAGAATCTCATCAGTAACAGCTGCCATCTCCTACCGTGTTTTTCCAAAAATAAGACCTCCCCCAAAAATAAGCCCTAGCAGGGATTTTCAGCATTTTCGGAGTAAGGCTTAAATATAAGCCCTCCCCTGTAAATAAGCCCTAGTCGCAGTTCAATAATGAAGTGTCCGTGCAGCTAAAAAAGGTACAGATACTGCAGGACACTTCATTATAGACAGCGGCACCCGGCAATCACTCACCCGACGCTGAGCGGCAGGACCTGCAGTGATCACACACCCGCACACATCAGATCACACACACACACACACACACAATCAGATCTCACTCACACACCAGATCTCACACACAAACATTGGATCGCACACACAGTCAGATCGCACACATAATCAGATCTCACACACAAACATCGGATCACACGCAAACATCAAATCACACACACAAACATCAGATCGCACACACATCGGATCGCACACACATCGGATCGCATACACACTCACCTCATCTAGCGACACCGATCTCTTCTCAGAATCCTGAGAGGCAGTGCAGTGGAGCGCAACGAACAGGACCTGTGGCCGGACACGTGACTTGCTTCATTCCCTGCAGCCGTAAGCGCTGGATGTGATATGATATGATGTGTGTTTGTGTGTGTGTATGATCTGCTGTGTGTCTGCGATCGGCTGTGTTTTTCTGCGATCGGCTGTGTGTGCCTGTGATCGGATGTGTGTATCTGTGATTGGCTGTGTGTGCCTGTGATCGGATGTGTGTATCTGTGATCGGCTGTGTGTGCCTGTGATCGGATGTGTGTATCTGTGATCGGCTGTGTGTGCCTGTGATCGGATGTGTGTATCTGTGATCGGCTGTGTGTGCCTGTGATCGGATGTGTGTATCTGTGATTGGCTGTGTGTGTCTGTGATCGGATGTGTGTATCTGTGATCGGCTGTGTGTGCCTGCGATGGGATGCGTGTATCTGTGATCTGCTGTGTGTGCCTGCGATCTGCTGTGTGTGATCTGCTGTGTATATCTGCGATCTGCTGTGTATATTTGCAATCTCCTGTGTGTGTGTGTGTGTGCCTGCGATCGGATGTGTGTACCTGTGATTGGCTGTGTGTATCTGTGATCGGCTGTGTGTGCCTGCGATTTGCTGTGTGTGATCTGCTGTGTATATCTGCAATCTGCTGTGGGTGTGTGTGTGTGTGTGATCTGCTGTGTGTGTGTGTGTGTGTGTGATCTGCTGTGTGTGTGAGATCTGCTGTGTGTTTGTGTATATGTGTGATCTGCTGTGTTTGTGTGTGTGATCTGCTGTGTGTGTCAGCCAGCAGCAGGGGAGAACGGCGTGAAGCACTGACCAGAGATCACAGGAGGACCTGGGAACCATGCAGACGTCCGGGTCTGGTGAGTATGAGTCTCCTGGGAAGTGGGGGGGTTTGCTTTTTTGGGGGGTAAACTTACCCCCAACAGTGTTTCTCCAAGAATAAGACCTCCTCCAAAAATAAGCCCTAGTGCTTTTTTGGGGGGCAAAAAAAATATAAGACAGTGTCTTATTTTTGGAAAAACACGGTATCTCAGGAATGGGACAGTCTTCACTGACAGAGAAAGAAGCAAATTTGTCTGATAAGAAATATTACACAGTTCCTTATTTTCATGTGAACTATTGATTTATGAAGTAAAAATTAAAACAACGGTTACGCTTTAAGGCAAACAGATTTCTCAACGTTAACGCTGTGTGCACACATTTTCATGCATTTTTCCTTACTCTTTTAATCAATAAAAGCAAGGAAAAAGCATCCCAGCCAAGTCTATGAGAATCCTGACTCGCTGTGCACACGCTGCTTCTTTTTTCCTTCCAGATTTTGTTGCTGAAAAAAGAAGCAGCGTATCAATTGTCTCTGATTTTTTTTCTATGTTTCAATAATCCCGTGCAATGCTTTATCACTACAGGTGATTATATCGCAGCACTACTCCTCACACACAGTGCATACAGCATGGTGTGTGATGCTCTCTGTAGCTCAGTAACCCAGGGTCATCATGGTGATGACCCAGGATTACTATGGCAGCGATCGGGTCCCTCTGATTGCATTACAGGGATACGATTACTAGGGAGAGGTAAGTCCTCTCCATGCCTTCTGAATGCTGTGATTGCACTGATCACAGCACTCAGGGGTTTAAACTGCCTGGAATGACGCGGGCACCGCTCCGGGTAGTGAGGGCCAGGTCCCAGCTGTAATATCAGCGCCTGAACCCCCCCCAATCGCCATGACTAAAAAAAGCACCAAAAAAAGCAGGAAACAAAGCAGGTGAACAAACACAATAAAAACTGCACATTTTTTTCAGCTGCTTTTTTCCTGCCAAAACATGCTCTTTGTGTGCAGAAAAGAAGCACACAAAAAGCAATGTGGGCACATAGCTTAAAACAGCACTGGGTAGCCTACCGAAAACACTTTTGTTCTTGTTGCTGGTTGATACAGCTTGAATCGATATACAAAGTTTCAATCTTGATGCAAATTAGATTGCAAAAGCTGTTTTTACAGAGAGAAGTGCTCTGGGCGCAATCATAAACACTGCCCCAATGCTATCTCCTTAATCTTGATTGACAGAACCACGATTTCTGATGTCATCTTGTCCAGCACTCAAAACCTGCATACACTGCAGTTCCCAAACAGCACATATGCATTAAGCTTCTGGCTACGAAAAACCAGTCACGCCGGGATGAAGGAATACCCGGTGCATGGCGCAACACAGAGGGAAAACCAGGGGAGATGTTTAAGGAAGGCCCTGGCAATAGGAAGAGCGGTCACCACGTCACACTCACCTGTGGCTGATCCCTGCACTCCCTAACGTCTCTAGACGGGTCCTTCCCCCGTGCGCCATCACATGCTTAGGCCCTCGCTGATACTATATTTACCCTGCAAAGTGAGTAGGGAAGCAAGACACTAGTCCCACTTTTCCGATAAAACAACAGAAGAAAGATAAGACAAATGGATGGGGAAAGACACAACACATAGCAATCCTAAGTTTCTCCAGCATGAATCTTCACAGCTGCAACTAAAATGACACCTAAGCTTCTTCAGAGATTGGCTCCTTGAAAGTGGTTTGATAGGCCAGAGTCACATTTGTGCATATCTCGCGCACGTTTCGCATTGCATCACCCGGCATGGCCTGATGCCCTTCGGACAGGAGCGTCTCAGCTGCATAGAAATACATGCAGCCTACCCGCTCCTGTCAGGAGTGTGCAGCTTTGTCGGGTGATGGGATGCGAGACTCGAGCGCGATACGTGCAAGTGTCACTCCGGCCTTATAGAGATTCTGTCACCAGCATGGAGTAAAGCCAGGATTGCATAAATATAGTGGAAGGGCATGATGATAAGATGCTGCAGCTGTGAAAAGGCTATGAGTAATCTCAGCCAGAAGGGAAAGTGTCCTTAACCCTTTCAGCATTAACTGAAAGTAAATCCACTGCAATACAAGATGTATAGCAAAAAATTACTAGAATTTCTTATTGGTTCAAATTCTGCGAATAAGTTGCTTTAATGATTTGCACATATTATGATGTCATAGTGCATCCAAAGGGGCATGTAGGCAAATCTTTTATTGGATTATGATAGAGAAAAAATATACCGTAAATTGCTTCATTGGCTGTCATATTAAAGGGCTATTCTTTCCTAGAGACATTCCCTTTTTCACACATCTGGATCACATCGGAGCATGGCACAAAGATGCTATGCAACTCCATAGTATGGATTTACAGAGAATTCTGTTGTGATATTGCCTCATGTACACATTTTACAGTGAATATGAGGCCAAATGTCAGATTCTGGTCAAAAATTAGCTTCAACTGAACAGAGGTATGATTTCTAGGCTTTAATAGGAATCTGTCAGCAGGTTTTTGCCATTTCATCTGAAAGCAGCATGATGTAGGCAAAGAGATTCTGAAACTAACCACGTTTAACTTAGATTATTGGGTGAAGAAGTTCTGAAATTACTGAAGAATTGAGTGTAGCAGAGCTGTCCTGCCCACACCGGGCTCTCATAAGAGATTGACATCTCTCAGTCAGTGCACAATAACAGCAGGGGGTGTGTCAGATAAATTGGCACACAACTTCGTAGTCCTCTAATGTTAATCAGAGGGTAATAAACCCTTTAGGTTAAGTAAACAATAACTGGCACACAGATAAGAGAAGCATGGTTGTATTTTCTTTTTTAACCCTTGCAGCATGCTGTCCTCAGCTTACATTGCAAAATCATGCTGACAGATTCCCTGTAAATACAGGCTGAAGCCATAGATATTAGAGTAATCAGCCCATAGTCTAGTGTGTATGAGGGTCTCTCAACTCCTCCTCAACAGATGATGTGGGGGGAGAGATAGAACAGTGGACTGGAAGGTCAGCGGCTCTTCGTTTGGTCTCATTTGTGATAAGCCACTGTAAGAAGAGATTGACAGTGGCTCTCACATAATGAAAACAAGAGTGCTCAGTCAAGTGTATGGGGTCAGAGGAGATACCTATGGGGTACAGTTGTTCAGCATAAGCAAAAGGCATAAGGATTAGGATAACTAGTCACCTTTCTTTTCTTAAAGATTGATACTCTTATATGGACATTCTTTCACATTACTTTACACTTTAAAGGGTTTTCTGGTTTTGGAAAATGTATCACCCGACTTCAGTTTATTTTAAACTCTACTTCACACTCTCTGGGTCCAGTGCTGAGTCTCCACCGCTGCTCCTAGTGTCTTATTGTTTGCAACCATGACGGCACATCGACAGCGCTGCAGTCAGTCATTGAGTGCCAAGACTCTGAGCAGGTCATGCCACCAACACGGACAGAGCCAATGAGCTCAGTTATTGTCCACCATGCTGACGACCTGACATCACTGCTGCAGACAATAGTAAACACAGAAAGTGGCAGGACGGTGAGTATTTAAAGCAGTAACAGAGGATTTGGCACCGAAATGGAGGTCACAATAATCCATCATAGACGGGTCTTCAGCCCATAGAGCTAGATTTAGCAGGGTAAAGAAAAGATTGACAGCATTGATTTTATTAGCTGCCACCCAAGATCTTTCTTACAGCTTGTAACCTTTTTAGTATACAATGTATTGCAAGTATCCCCTTATCACCCAGGAATTAAGGATCTTTTTATCCTCATACTCTAGACTACCTCTAATCAAAGCCAGCAGAAGGAGGATTACCAACAGGATATAAAGGCAAACGGAACCTTTTTAGTAGGGACTTTTGACCTACTGTATGTTGGGTATAACAGAATGACGAGAACTTTTATAAGGATTGACAACTTCAGTTTTTTCATAAGGAGTTATGAACTTGGGTCCTATCAGATGAAAAGGACTATGACCCTGGACTAATGAACCTGGATCCTAGCAGATGAAAAGGACATCGACCCTGGACTAATGAACGTGGGTCCTAGCAGATGAAAAGGACATCCACCCTGTCTCTGTTTCAGAATGCGCTCCAGAATTTGAAGCCAAACTGAGTCTCCTGGATAGAAATGATATTTTCTGGAATTCCATGTAAACACACATTGGCCCCAATTCATCATAGTGTTTACACCACAATTCTGACATAAAACACCTTCAAATGTCACAATATATTTTCCCAACATGAAGATACACTAAAATTTTCCAACTCTTGATGTTTTCCCTCCATTTTTGGAAAAACTGTTCGGTAAATTCACTTTAGTCTTAGAAGTAGTTAGCATTGCTGCAGTGACTTGAACCTGTATGGTTTCATGATGTTGGATCCAAACTACAAAGTCCTGAGCAAACTGGGTCAGAGCTAGAATTTGATTAACTACAGCTTGATTTGATCTATTCGTTTTTAGGGCAGTTAAACTGTAACACGGGCACTGTAGATGCTGCCTGACCGGTAGTACAGCCTGGCAGAGAGAATGGTCGGGAAACCATTTCAATACTAGGAGGTCCAGAAGAGCAGCAGAAATGTCAGGCAAAAAAGAATAGTCAACATATGACTGGAGGTCGAAACATGTGCAAACCACATCAAGCAGTGCCTATAACTGGCAGTGGGGAGCAGGGATTAAGGAGCTTAAATAGCCAGCAAACAAACTAAAAGTTAACCCCCAAGCTTTGTGCCTGGATGATGCCATAATTCACAGAAAATTACACAGGACCTTAGCATTGTCACCAGGATGTGATAGAAACAGGAAAAGAGGTGGCAGATACCAACACGGATTTCACACTGGCTTTATTGTACAGGGTTGCATCTACCTTAGACTAAAAGTTAGATGTTTTTTTTGTCCTCACATTTACATTTATAGTGACTGTAGTCATGGAAATGATCTGTGAATTGTAGAAATATTTACATAGCACAAACACAGCCCTATTGAGTTACACAATTACTGTATATAAACAATGAAGGGAAAAAAAACATTAGGATATTTACTATGGTTTTCATAGTTAACACCCATAAAATTCCTAGTGTTCAAAGAGGAAAAACAATGGAAACAAAAATAAAACATTTCTAGATGCGTGAAGAATATAAAACTCCATTTTTAAGTTGATAACCTAAGATTTCTATTTCATTTATTAGCGTAATCTGATTTACTTTTATCGATCAAATAAAAATATTAATGCTAAATATTTTTGAGTTATAAACACAAAGGAGAAATGCACCCAAAACAGCTTAGAAGATCATTTCCATGAGCTCGGACCTCAATCCATTTGTAAAAATGTAAAGCACCAAGGCTATTGAAGCTAAAGTTATCCAGGACTTTAAAGAGGTGGTTCACTACTCTGCAGTAGTGACCACATCTCTGTAAAACTGACAGGGGAGGCTTTTTCTAAATACCTTGTGTTGCAAATTAAGCCTCTGAGTGGCGCTACTGCGGTCCGCTCTACCCCATCGCGTGGCTCACTAGGCTACTTGACCTCTGGGATCCGGTGATGTCATGTCAACTTCCAGTTGACCCGACATTACCGAGGCCGGCCCTAGTCTCCTTGAGTGACTGGGCTGTGGGCAGTGTTTCACCGCTCGTCACAGTCCAGCATCTCTGTCTCTTGCGGCGCGCTTTGGTGAAGGAGAAAGCGTGTGAGATGCTGGGCTGTGATGAGCAGTGACACTCCAACCACAGCCCAGTCACTCATGGAGACTGGGGACCACCTCGATGATGTCAAGTCAACTGGAAGTTGACATGACATCACCAGATTCCTGAGGTCATGAAGCCCAGAATATCACTCACTGGGCAAGAGCGGACCGCGATAGCGCTGCTCAGAGGCACTATTGGTAACACAAGGTATTTAGAAAACGCTTTCCCTATCAGTTTTACAGAGATGTGGTCACTACTGCAGAGTAGTGAACCACCCCTTTAACATTGCTCACTTATCCTCAGGATAGGTCATCAATGTATCAAATAACATGTTCCCCTTATTCTACAGACCGATACTATTTATTTGAGGGACAAATACAAAAAACAGCAATTCCATCTCTTTATTTTGTTTATTTTAATTTTTTTGCATTTTGTTTATTTTTTTAGACAGCTGTGGTCCTGCTATTGATCGCACGGGCACAGTGTCAGTGTGGAAATGATCAGAGTGATGTAATATTACAGCACAAATCTTCAAAGGATTAGTATTGTTATAGACTCATAAAGGAAACTAGACCAGCCAGGCAAAACTGTGCCAAATTTATTACAGTGGCCCATTATTAGGAGATGTTAGGAATCCCTGAAACAACATTCTAAACTATAGGCTCATGCTCATATATTTATGCCAATATTGACCTGCCTTTGTGCTATGCTCACCCATGTGAACTCCTTAGAATACCACAATTCTTTTATACTGGAAATCATCTATTCGTTGTGTCTTTCCCAACCCATTTCTCTTACCTTCCTAGTGTTGTTTTATTTCAGTAGTAAGTCTAGCGTCTTGCTGGCCTACACACTAGTCAGGGTGAGTTCAGGGCCAGCAAGGGCCTAGACATGTGACATGGCATATGGGAAGAAAGACCCATCTTCGGACACTAGGTAGTGTAGGGATTAGCCTCACGTGAGTGCCCCACTTCCCTCTCCCTAGTGCCAGGACCTTCCGTTACATCTTCCCTTGTTTTCCCTTAGGGCGGCGTTACACGGTACGATATATCGTGCGATATGTCGTCGGGGTCACGGAATTCGTGACGCACATCCGGCATCGTTAGAGATGTCGTACCGTGTGACACCTCCGAACGACTGTTAACGAGCAAAAATACTCACTTTATCGTTGCTCGTTGATACGTCGTTCATTTCCATAATGTCGTTCCTCCTTCTGCGCGCCGGTTGTTCGTCGTTCCCGTGGCAGCACACATCGCTACGTGTGACACCCCGGGAACGACGAACAACAACTTACCTGCGTCCCACCGGCAATGAGGAAGGAAGGAGGTGGGAGGAATGTTACGTCCCGCTCATCTCCGCCCTTCTGCTTCTATTGGCCGGCCGCTGTGTGACATCGCTGTGACGCCGAACGTCACTCCCCCTTCAGGAAGAGGATGTTCGCCGCCCACAGTGACGTCGTTATGGAGGTAAGTACGTGTGACGGGGGTTTAACGACTTTGTATGACACGGGAAATGAATTGCCCGTGACGCAAAAACGACAGGGGTGGGTGCGGTCGCTCATGCGATCGCACGATATATCATCTCATGTAACGCCACCCTTAGAGTTGTATAGCTCGCTGGGTGTCCTCTCGCACCTGACATGACAGACAGGACACAACTAGACCAGACAGGCTAAAACTGTGCAAATTTAGTACAATGGACTTTGCTATATGATACATTGAGTCCATCTTGCTTGACATCTTAGATGCTTTTCTTTATGAAGGAGTGAGGGTGCACACTGCATATTGCTAGTCAACTGTACAAGTATATTCTTATTCATTGATGTAAATATAATGTATCCGATTGGCAATCTTTCACTAAGTCCTCATCTATCAAAGGGTGTGTAGACTTTATGAAAGGGAAATCAAAATAAAAAAAAGAAAATATAGAACTTAATGACTATTCAGTTCAAGATGAATTTTAATCAAACAGGAGGCAGAATAATGGTATCAACTGATATTAAAATACTAAAATGTAATATTTGCATATGAATCAACTTTGGTTTAATTACTATGACAATGATTTCCACCATTAGTGATAATTTTACCGCATTCATGTTTCAATGCTTGATACTTTGCCATCTGCAGTGCGCACAGTTGGAGCAACAAGTGTCATCAGCCAAAGCAAACAGTAATACGTCTGTCCAAGACGCCAATGCAAAACTGGTGGAAATACAGGAAGCCCTGCAAAAAGCAAAACAGGATGTCGCCCTGCAGCTGCGGGAATACCAGGAGCTGATGAATGTCAAACTAGCTCTGGATATTGAGATTGTTACATATAAAAAACTGCTGGAAGGAGAAGAGAGCAGGTGAGAGCCTATAATTTACCATATTGCAATGTCCTGAAACTCATAAAGGGCAGGTACAAATAATTATAAGTTGGATTGATCACTAATGTCCCAAAAAATGTCAGATCTATCAAACCGCACTTGGGCGCTACTTTGATATATTGTGTACTGCCCTGCACCTAACCTTATATTGCTATGGAACTATGCAGACTAAGCATGGTTATGGCGGCTGTGTGAAAAGTGACGATGCATCACTGTATCTCTCTTGTTCGTGTTATGTCACATACTCAGATGTTCTAATTTTTATCATAAATTTTATTTTGCAGGTTACAGTCACCTCCTGTTGTGAATATTCACCGTGAAAACGGTAAGAGCACAAATCTACATTAAAGGGGTTGTCCACTACTTGGATCACTTCTTCCTAATTTCTATATTCACCTGTACAATAAAAACAACCTCTACTTCTGGCGCCGTTCAACAGTTACGTCGAGAGCCCTGCAGTCAATCAGCTTCTGCTTCAATCTCATTTCCATTGGATGAAACTAACACCAGGATAAGGGAGAGCTGCTGCTGCTCTCCGACTTCTCCAGATGTCAGGAATGAGACTGAAGAAGCTACAGCAGATCGGCAGAAAGGTTCACGTGACATAAGAACTAGAGATGAGTGAACCTGAGGTTTGGTTTTCGAACAAAACACCAAAATTAAAACTCAAGGTTCAGGTTCGTGGATTGGATGCTTTATGTGTGAATAAAACATGTGCAGACATCGCTGTGCTCGGGTACACTCGGTGCTCAGCCCTGTCCGAGTCACTTGCTGTGTTTGAACGGCTCACATTGGAGGTAACAACTGCGTGATCAGATGTAGTGTGGCTCACCCTCCCCCGGAAGTATTCTGCTTATGGCTAGCTCTATGTGGGCAGAGACTCAAACTGCCAATCATTGACTGGATCCGGGGTTCAGGTCAAGCTTGAGCTAGGCTCGTTTGCTGCCGGTGAACTGAACCTTAACGGAACCGCTCATCTCTAATAAGAATGTTAGAACTGGACCCCAAGCACCAATGTCCCTAGAATGCCCCCCACCACAACCGAGTATAGACTGTTATTATATTACATGGGAAAATATAGAAATTGAGAAGAGGTTGTCCAAGTATTGGACAACCCCTTTAATATTGTATTGAAATGTGTATGAAGAATAAAAGGACACTTATTATGATATCTAAAGGCCCTAATAAACCTTAGATAACTATTGGCCAAATGCTGTCTGTCCTGAACATTCAGACGTTTCCTCTTGAGTCCTGAGATTTTGGTGTTTTTTTATCATGTTCTCTGTAGGGATAGTGGAGTAATTTGCTCTTAGACATATCTGGCAGAAACTTGTCTGACCCACATAATCACCCAGAAGAGCAAGATAGACAGAAAAATACTTAGCATTGAGAAGACATAGTTATTTGTCAATGATATCATGATGAGATCATATGAAAGTCTTAAGGCCCAGGCCCATTTAGATGAGTAGATAATGGCCGAACGCATGTTCGTAATAACACTCATTCCTAATTATTGGTCTTAGTTAACTTTCTGGCAAACACCCAATGAATGAACAAATACTCATTTGTAGAGCAGTTACATCATTTACGTTGGCATAGAAATCTTTATTATTGCAGAAGATTGCCCCATGTGAGCAGGGACAAGTGTTATCAATGATACAATGCTATATGGGAACAGATTGTATTAGTAATTGTTCTGTTTCCATCATTTCTTTGTTGGCCAATGTAAATAAGACAGTATAGAACAGCTGATCATCTTGTGCATGGGTGAGAAGCTCCTATTAAAGGGAACCTGTCAGCAGAAATTTCGCCCAAAAGCTAAAAGATTCCCCCTCTGCAGCTCCTGGGCTGCATTCTAGAAAGGTCCCTGTTATTATTGTGCCCCATGTGAGACCAAAATAAAGAGTTTATAAAGTGCTACCTTTTTGTGTTCAGATAGTGTAAATGTGACACGGGGGCGGGCTCTCTGGCGTCCGTTATTCTGCCCTCTGGTCCTGTATGCCGCCCCCATCGCTTCTTTCCATAGCTGATTCACCGCCCACTGCTCCAGCCATCCCCGCGCATGCCCAGTGCCAGTCTCACGGGACTGAGCAGTGTGACTACTGGTGACGTGTGCGCAGGCAAGTGATTATGAGCGGGGCTGCGATTGTTATCAGCAAGTACCCGCCCATAATCTCGTGAGCGCGCAAACCTCACCAGCAGTCACACTGTGCTCAGGGTAGTGCTAGACTGTATGGGCTGCTTCCAGGGATGACATCCCTTTTGTCACGTGATAGTATTTTGAACACGCCCCTATCACGTGACAAAAGGGACGTCATCCCTGGAAGCAGCCCATACAGTCTAGCACTACCCTGAGCACAGTGTGACCGCTGGTGAGGTTTGCGCGCTCACGAGATTATGGGCGGGTACTTGCTGATAACAATCACAGCCCCGCTCATAATCACTTGCCTGCGCACACGTCACCAGCGGTCACACTGCTCAGTCCCGTGAGACTGGCACTGGGCATGTGCGGGGATGGCTGGAGCAGTGGGCGGTGAATCAGCTATGGAAAGGAGCGATGGGGGCGGCATACAGGACCAGGGGGCAGAATAACGGACGCCAGAGAGCCCGCCCCCGTGTCACATTTACACTATCTGAACACAAAAAGGTACCACTTTATAAAGTCTTTATTTTGGTCTCACATGGGGCACACTAATAACAGGGACCTTTCTAGAATGCAGCCCAGGAGCTGCAGAGGGGGAATCTTTTAGCTTTTGGGCGAAATTTCTGCTGACAGGTTCCCTTTAAGGGTCTGAAATCAGCTCATCTAAATAGCCCTTTAGTTAATAATCCAGTGTTACACCTCTGTGATTGGTGGGGATTTTCCAATGGTTATCTAAAATTATATTGTACAGTACACTTTAAATGTCATGACAATTACCGGACCAAGCCAAATAACCAAACCTAAAACAAGTGACAAGAAAAATTTTCACTAAAACATTGTCTAAAGAACACTTGAAATATGATCCAATAAGAAGAAAAGCAAATTCAGCGGACCACAGGCAGGGATGAATAAAAAGTCCATTTATAGAAAACTTTAAAAATACAAATGTGTGGTATTGGCATCCACAAAAGAAACACAAGACAAGGGATACAATGCATTTTCGACAACCAACAATCGTTAAGTCTTAGGCGGGCTTTACACGTTGCGACATTGCTACCGATATATCGTCGGGGTCAAGTCGTTAGTGACGCACATCCGGCGCCGGTAGCGAGATCGCAAGATGTAAATCCTAGGTGCGACGATGAACGAGCGCAGAAGCGTAAAATATCGCTGATCTTTGTCACGTCGTTCATTTCCATAATGTCGCTGCTGCAGATACGATGTTGTTTGTCGTTCCTGCAGCACCACACATCACTGTGTGTGAAGCCGCAGGAATGACAAACATCTCCTTACCTGTGTCCACTGCCAATGCGGAAGGAAGAAGGTGGGCGGGATGTTTTGTCCCGCTCATCTCCACCCCTCCGCTTCTATTGGGCGGCTGCTTAGTGACGTCGCTGTGACGCCGAACGCACCTCCCCCTTGAAGGAGGGATTGTTCGGCGGTCACGGCGACATCGCCAACCAGGTATATGCATGTGAAGCTGCCGTAGCGATAATGTTCGCTACGGCAGCTAGTACCAGATATCGCATATACGATGGGGGCGGGTGCAATCGCGCTCGACATCGCCAGCAATTGCTAGCGATGTCACAGCGTGTAAAGCCCGCCTTATTGATGGAAGAAATTGTTGCTTGTCGAAACGCGTTGGATCTCTTGTCTTGTGTTTCTTTGTGGATGCCACTGTAGTGCCCCACGGGGCAGATGGTTAACCTACTCGTTGCCGGCCGGTTGTGGGTCAGGTCAGGCGCTGTCACGGGGTAGCCTTGCCTGGTTCTGCTGCCCCGAGGCGTACAGTAAATGGTGGGGGGAAGCGGGGTACTTGGGAAAGTTTTTCGTTATGCCAGCTGTGGATTATGGCCAGTTGTAGCCGCCGCTGCAGAATTCCTCACCAGGGCAGGTGTTAAGGCAGCCGGGATGGTGTCACTCCCCAAAGGTGGAGTGGGCCCCGGGTGGATGAAGAGGGGAGGTAATGGCGGTTGGCACCAAAGTGCTGGGTGGTGACGCCGGTAAGGACAAGCCAACACAGTTTCTGCGGGTTCAAGATGTAGTTTACTCACAGCTTCAGTCGCCAGCCCAGTAGTACTGGTCACTGCTGTGATGGGCTTCAGTCAATCCCAGGCAAGTAAGGGGCCACCACCGGTGCTTGAAGAGAGAAGGAGAGAGAGAGCGTCCTATTTCTAGGGTGTCCCTCTCAGTACTTAGGTACCCTGGCTGAGCTACCGCTCCAAGCCCCGGGCCTAGTAAAGTCCTAGTTTTCCAAAGGTGTCTTGTCAGAACTATGGTCCCAACAGATCTCCTTTCTGATGTGAGTGTGTTGCACCTATATCTACCCAGTTGGATCCCGCCCCCAGGTGGCTGGCTTCAGTGACCGGGGAAGTCCCATGATCGCGATGGCCACCTCCCTGCCTAACCTGAGCCATCCCACCCTGTGTGAAGGCTCCTAAGCTGTATGTAGTGTGTGAATGTAGAACACCGGTGATTAACCCCCCTTACCTGAGATAGATACTGCACCTTAATTGAGGTGCAGTACCCTGTGGAGACCAGAGCCTCAGGGGTGCCGCACCAATACCACACATTTGTATTTTTAAAGTTTGAAATAAATGGACTATTTATTCATCCCTGCCTGTGGTCCGCTGGATTTTGATTTTCTTCTTATTGAATTTCGGTTAACCTGGACCAGGCATATCCTGTGCGGACATCGTGACACACGCCAGAATGTGGAAATGGTGAGTTAGCTATTTGTGCATTTCTTTATATACTTGAAATATGTCTCTCTTTTGTCTGCAGATGTGAGAAGACCCGATTTCCAAAGGTCTTCCCGATCTCGAACAAGCAGTAGTTCATGGAGTGTAAAGAGCAATACGTCAGATAACTGAGAGGCATCTGGATTCTAGTAAACCACCTAATGTCACTGCCATCTCTTACTCTACTAGTGATAAATACATAGTCTTGTTATCATTAAAACAATTTCTAATTTTAAATATGTGAAAATTAAGAATTACATGAATCAAATTGTGCCAAAATCACTCGTGTAAATTCAAGGTGTACAATTATTTAATGTTTTTATAGATAATTCTAATTTCTACCCAGAAAATTTAATGTATTATATTTGTGTCACTGTTATGTGTATTAATTGCCTCTTAGGTATATAAATTAATGGACTTCAGTTCTTTTTTTATACTAATCACACATTATAGCCAGACATACCCATTGTACAACCTGTGCAGGGGCCCATCTTCAAAACAGGAAGATTTATGCATTGTGATGAGCTACATATTGTTCTTGCACAGAGGCCCTCTTCTGTTTATGCTCCTGTTACACATGCAAAGATAATAATCACACAATATAAAGATAGAAATTGGTCGACCATGGCGAGGCCTGTTCTGAGTGGAACCTGTCTTGTTAAACCACTGCATGATCTTGGCCACCGTTCAGCTGCTCAGTGTGAGGGTGGTGGTAATTTTCTTATAATCTAGGCCATCTTTACATAAAGCAACAATTCTTTTTTTCAGATCCTCAGAGAATTCTTTGTCATGAGGTGCCGTGTTGAACTTCCAGTGCCCAGTATGTGAGAGTGTGTGAGTGATAACACCAAATGTAACACATCTATTCCCCATTCACACCAGATACCTTTTACCACTAATGTCACATGACACCAGGGAGGGAGAATGGCTAATTGGGTACAATTTGCCCATTTTCACCTAGAGAAGAACTCATTATTGTTGCCAGCGGTTTAATACCTGTGTGTTGAGTTATTTAGAGGGCACCAAATTTACACTTTTGCACAAGCCATACACTGACTATTTAACATTGTATCAAAGTGTCATTCCTCCAGTATTGTCCTGTGAAGAGATATAATAGTATAATTACAAAAATGTTAGGGTTGACTCATTTTTGTGATATACTATATATATATATATATATATATATATATGTGTGTAAAGTATCACAAAAATGAGTCCGCCATGTCTATATACATACATTTACACATGTATGTCTGATGTATGCTGGCGCTATCGCTCAGACCTCAGCCTGTCCTGAAGGTGGGGCCTAACCTTTTTGCCACTCTGAATACACCTCTGTATTCACTTCTATAGGAGTTAGAAAAATAGCCAAGCACACCAGAGATTGAAATATGGGTGTACGTACAAGTTTACATCAATTGATGAATGGATCAACAAAAAACCTATAAACCTATATGATATTTTTAATCACGAAGTGTTGAGTAACATATATATTTTCTTTATATGTATTCACTTTTCTTTGTTTGCGATGGCAAATATGAGACTCTTCTCTGTTTAAAGCAAAATTCCAGCAAAAAGAGTATAACAACAAACAAAGCGTACGCTTTTCGAACACATATAAGGCTATAATTAAGCACTGTGTCTGAAATGCGTATGCTTTTTTTCTGTGGTCTTTGGTGGTGGAAGGATTTTTTTCTCCGTGTTTTTTAATATGTCGCAATAAAAATGGTTTTTTTTGAAGGATGATTTTGCTGGAATTCCGATTTCTTCTGGATTTTACCGATTAACGCTATACTACACATTGCTCTTGTTATATTCCTGATGTCAGTGCTTTATACTGCTGCTAATGTACTTTATATACAAAACTGTTACTAGTAATTATTTTCTAAGTAAAAAATATGTTTTAAATATTGATTTGCTAAATGCTAATTATATTACTGTAAATGCTTTGGAAAAAAAAATAAAGGCTCATACCGGCCATTTTTGCTTTATATTAGATGTACATGATTGGTTTGTTGTACAGCATTGCTGTGACATATTTCCGGAGTTTTGTACAACATGTTATTTGTGTTATTTATGGCCCTGGGATTCTCAATTGTAAGTATAGACCCAGAGGGCTGAACCCTGGCAAAGGTGTGCTACCATATTCTAGACATTTTTTGAGAAGTGAAAATGCAACAACTGATTATAGTGTTTTCCTCCCTGTCACTCAATACACAAAGAATAGTTTGTCACATAGCTGTGAGCATCTCTTCTCAAGCATATCAGAAAGCCATGGAACCCATAGGGTGGAGGGGCGACATGACTAGAGGGAAGGGAAGGAGTGATGGGGTTAATGGAAACAGGAATGGTTTGTTTATAAGGCAGAATAGAGGGATTGGTGGGTAGGAGGAGTTCCCTGGAGGAAGAGGTGGGACAGTTGAGGGGTGTAAGTAAAGGACTTTGACTTACCCCCTCTCTCTTGACTTCCGGATATAGAACGATCTGACTGGAGAGGTTCCTATAAGGTGTCAGGACGTCACCTTCTATTTCTCCATGGAGGAGTGGGAGTATTTAGAAGGACACAAAGATCTGTACAAGGACGTCATAATGGAGGTTCCCCAGCCCCTCACATCACCAGACTTCCGGATATGGAACGATCCGGACGTGCGACAGGATGGCTGCTACCCGGGACCAGCGAATTCATCATGGCAGTGCACGGGCCCCTGGCAGCGCGGTCCCACGCCTTGGCTGCTGGGGGTTAACCTGTTGGCACTTTCCCCTCGCTCCCCTGTCAGCTGCGGGCGGCGTCCCCCCTCCCTCATATCTCAGGTACTTGCCGTGTGCGGGGGGAGCGAGGAGGAGATGTGAGAGCCCCTTCGGGGACCCTCCGCGGTAGGACGTGGGCAGGGCAGTACTCAGCTGCTGCTCCGGCCGCGGGAGGAATCTCCGTCCGGGCCGCGGCAGCCGGGAGGGGGGCGTGGCTTGTCTGCGGCCTATTTCCGGTCCGAGCCGCGGCCTGGATTGCTGGATGCGGCGGCTCCCGGACGGGGAGAGTGCCCGGCGGTGACAGAGGCCAGCTTTACCCCTCGCGGACGGTGGGGGGGGCCGCGGAGCTGCAGCCAGTGGTGGGTCCGGCACCAGGGCAGGCGGGCCTGGGGCGACGGGTGCCCAGGAGGCGTCGGTGAGTGGGGGTGACGGCAGGGGCCCTGCGGTTTCTGCTTGGTCACCCAGATCAGGTTGCAGCTCCCGGCCGCGGCGGTCTCCCCCAGGAGGGGGAGGGCCCAGCGGACAGAGGCTTTCATGGGGCCCAGGAGGGCTGGATGCGGCGGCTCCTGGCCAGGAGAGCGCCCGGCGAGGACGGAGGCCAGCGTTACCCCCCTTCCCCCGTGGGTGGAGGGGGGGTGGCCGGGGGGCTGCAGCCAGCAAGGGGTCCGGCACCAGGGCAGGCGAGCCTGGTGCGACGGATGCCCGGGAGGCGTCGGTACGTGGGGGTGACGGCGGGGACCCTGCGGTCCCCGCCTGGTCACCCAGAGCAGGCGTGCAGCTCCCGGCAGCGGCGGTCTCCCCCAGGGGGGCGAGGACCCGGCGGACGGATGCCTTCTGGGCCCAGGTGGGCAGGAGGCTGGCGGCTCTGGATGGGAGTCTGCTGGCAGCAGGTCGGGCCACAGGTACCCCCTGTCCTTGCAGGCAGCAGGGGGGGTCGGGCCAGAAGATGAGGCCCGCGGTGGCAGCCCGTGGGTCAGGATGGTTTCCGGGGTTGTCGCCGCGGGACAGAAGATGGAGCTTGGAGGATGGTGCCCACGCGGCGTACCAGGAGGACGGCCGTGGTGGTGGCAGCGCTTCGGCGGCGTCTGCATTACATGAGCCAGAGGCGGTCGGCTCCAGCGAGGAGGAGGAGGAAGCAGCGACGGAAGAATCAGACGTCTGGATGGCGTGACTTTTATTCCGGGATACGCCGGGTCGCGGTCGGGTGAGACGGCCGTGGATTCGGCAGGGTTGGGGCGCAGTTGGTGGGGGGGGCGGCTGCGGACACGGCAGCGCCAAGTGGGTTTGTGTTTTGACAAGGTATGGGGTTTACTGCAGTGGTGTATACGGTTGTGGAGAGTGCGCATGCACCGCCGGCGGCATGGACGGGAACGGTGGGTAATAGGCGCAGGTGCGGCAGGCAGAGTGAGGGCGCATGAGGCGGCAGGGGAGCATTTTCGGGCAGAGGCGGCAAGGGCTGTGACAGAGTGAGTGGTGAGGAGCGAAGAGGGGGATGAGGTGGTGCATTGGGCTGACAGTGGTCAAGTGTGAGAGTTATGGGTGCTTCAAAGGCCCGCTGGGGGGGGGCTCACTTGCTGGAGGATGTGAGGGATAAGATTTGAATGGGGGAACGTGTAGCAATAGTTTCGCTGCTCCCCCTGGAACAGTTTCACCTGGATTAGGTTAAGCCAAGTGATTCCAGGAAGGATAAGTAGAGGGAGGGGAGCGCCGGTGGAGGCTCACCCCTCGTACATTTGCAACGTGGCTGCGGGCATTTGCGTTTTTGGCAAGGGTATCGGGGGAAGGAATTGGGTAATTGGTTCGGCATGGTTCGGTTATATGGATCCATTTGGGGTGGCTTGTTTAGGTCATATGGCGGTTTAGTCTGGCTTCAGTACGCCGTGTAATTTCAGCAAGGGAAGGTGTTGCGTGCCAGTATGCGGTAGGAGCATACGGGCACATCCTTATGGCTGCAGTGGATGGCGGCTCCTAGTCAGCCCCCCCCCTTTTGGGGGGTAGTTGGCTGTTCGGGGCGTGGAACCCCGGCGACACGGTCGATGAGGGTTTTTTGGGGGGAATAGAATGATGGGTGGTGCAGATTTGGCGCGGACGGTTGTCTTAAGCATACGTGTTGGGTTGTGGTAAGGAACATAGTAATTCTGCGTCTTTCTATTTATATTGGTGGATCTTTGCCTCCTTATTGGAAGTTTGTGCTGGGCGAGGGGACACCTGGTGGTTGTCAGTGGAAAGAGGGGTCAGGACGTGGCTTTGGGCAGGATGGGTGGGCCATTCGGGGCCCTCCTTGTCATGATTGGGTTTCTCTGTTGGTGGGTAGTGCCGGAAATGAGCTGTATATAGATGTATATATTTCGGCTTGTTCAAAACGTATCTTATCTGGAGGAGTCATCGGTGTATGCCTGCTTGGCTCCAGAATTGTCGGCGGTTTATTATGTGTCGTTGGACAGAGGGTGGGATTTGGTAAAGGCGGTGAGCCGTGGAGCATTGATGGCAAAGGTGGATTTGGAGGCGGCATTTAGGTTGTTACTGGTCCACCCTGCTAGCTAGCAGTTCTGGTGCTGCGGTGGGGAGGGGAGTTATTATTATGCTGATCGGTGGGGGCTAATGGGTTTTGTCCCATTTTATGTTCCGTTGGGGGCGGTTATTTCTTTGTGGAGTGGTTTGTGCGTGGTGTGTCCCAGCTTACACCTCTTATTCATTATAGGTTCATTCTCTTTACATCGGGTTGGCGGGTTGATGATTCGTTGAGGTTGTTTGTTTCATTGCAGATGGTGGTGGATACTCTTTTGGGCCTGTTGGCGCAGGCGAAGACTGAGGGTCCAACGCCAGTGATACAGTTTGTGGGGGATAAAGTTTGATGTTATGGTCAGAGAGGTAGGATTCGTGGGTAATGGTGTGGTCCTATGGGCTGCGATAGAGGCAGTTAGGTCAGCTAAGACGGTGCGGTTTCAGGCGGTGCAGTCTTTGCAGGGGCGGTCGAACCACGGGTGCAGAGTTACGCCGCTGGGGGGCGTGTCTGCTGGACGGCTGGCGATGGCTGCGCCAAGGGTGCAGCCATCGGATCATTTGTGTGTGGTCACGAAGGAGATCAATGACGATCTGATGGTGTAGGAGGTTTTTTCTTACGGCGATTTAGTGGCCGCGGATTGTGGCTGGGTAAGGTAGTGCCTGATGGAACGTAGCTGCGGTACTCGGATGCAGCGGGTCCAGTTGGTTTTCTGGTTGGGCATTGTGGGGTAGCGCTTCCAATCGGTGGTAGTAGTCGGGTTGGGGAGGTTGGCAGTTTTTCCAAGAGGAAGGTGTGCTGTCATTCTGACTATCAGTTGGTGGAGAATTCGATTAATAGTTGGTTTGCTAATCCTGGGGCCAAGGGTGGCGTACTTGCGACAGTTGGTTTCGCAATTGTATGCGTTTAAAAAAGAAAAAAAAAAAAAAAAAAAATGGTATGCGTGGCGCAACCAGTACTGGGGTTCGCCAAGGGAATAGCAGCTGCTTTGTTTCCTTCCAGTTCTGCAGGTCTCGGGAGTTGAGGCCGCGTAACAGACGAGGTGGGCACGGTGTGTCCTGAGGGCTTGTGGAGTCTGGTGTGGCTGTGTTGGGGAGCGGCTCGGTGCCCAGTGACTGAGGTTATTTGGGGCTGATATCCAGAAGTGTGGGTGGCGCGGATAACGTTGTTTGGGACAATGTGTGAGGAAGGCCCGGTGGAGTATTTGGTGGGGGTGTTGGCAGTGGTGATTAACGGTTTTCAGGCTGCTAGGCCGGCGTCAGCAGTGGAGCAGAGGGTGGCGGCTGTGGCTGTCTTGTTGAGGATTAGATGTGGAGAGATGTTTTCGCAGGATCTTAGTGCGCGGCAGGCCTTGAAGGGTTTGGTCGTAAGGGTGTGAGGCAGCGGGATACAAGGGTTCGTCTCCGTTGTTTTGTGGAAGCGTTTGGTGAGTGATTTGTGGTGGCTATGTTCATCTGAGCACGAGCAGGTTTTGTTTCCCTTGTCCAAAACGGTTTGTGTTAGCCTTTTGGGAGGCTTTGAGATTGTGGGGTTGGTCAGCCCATCTACGGTTAGGAGCGGAGGTTGGATGTTGGAGGATGTGTCCGAGGTGGTGCAGTGGGTTGAGCGCCGGCTTTGTCGCTCACCGAATCAGATTAGGCGGGTGGTGAAGGTTGGTGTTGTTATACGCGGTCCCGGGTGCGGAATTTATGTTGTGAGGACGCCCAGGATCATTATTGTGTCGCGTTTGTTAAGGTACCATTTTGTGGCAGCGCTGCAGACTGGATTGCAGGTGGCGGGGGTGGGCGCCCGGAATACTACGGGTCGTCTTCCTTCTGGATTGGGCTTCCACGGAGGCCCCTCGGTGGGCTCAGAAAAGGGGTGGTGAGAAGTATTGGGAGGTGGGAGTCCTCTTGTTTCGGTGTTACGTTGGCCTCAGTTGTTATCGGGTTAAGGCCAATGGGGGCGTTTGAGTCTTTTGGGAGTGGAATGGGTTGGCGTAACAGGTTGGGGTTATCTGTGGGTTTATAACCTCTGGGTTTTGTGGTGAGGGTGTGCCTCATTTGGATATTTGGGCATTCGTTGGTTCTCGGGGCCTCGACGGTCTGAGGCTCGCCCAAATTTTGCCAGTGGGGTCTGGACGGGTCGATGGTACTGGTCCAGTGAGTGGGAGGCAGCGATTAGGTATCTCGAGAAGTTATTTATGAATGTTTTAAAAAAAAAAAAAAAAAAAAAATTTGTTGGTTTGTTGCATTGTGGAAGACATACCCGGGCTTAATCGTGGGGTAGTTTTTGATAGTGTGACCGGTTTGGAATGGCGTGTGGCTTGTGCGGTAGGCAGTATCAATCGAGCCTTTATTGGGGGGCGGCGCCTAAAGTTGGTGGCGCTGAACTGGTGGTTTTGGTGATGCGATGGGGGTGCATCTTAACGTTCTTGGTGCTGTTTGTGGACGCTGGGATTGCGTGGAGGTGTGGTACAAGCTTTTGGTGTGTGGCGGGTCCAGGCCACGTAAGGAGTCACGTGCCCTGTCCTGTGGCGGGGGGTAGGTCTGGTCCAGAGGCGGTTGAAGGCAATGGTAACTGGACAGAGAGACACCATCTTGGTATGGTGGCTCCAGGTTCCGGGATGTTGCAGGCACGGGGTTCTGCAAAGTTGGAGGGTTAATCCGTAGGTGATTAATACCTCATCTCTGGGTCGGTGTGTTGCGGCCAGGGATACTGGGGTGAGAAGTGGTTCCTGGACTGGGCCTACTCAGGGTTGTATATTTACTGTATTGGTTACTGTGTTACCTATTGTTATTTGTTGGGGTCGCCCGTTGGACGGCGCCCCCTTGTGTTAGTATGTAAATAATAGGTAATAAAGGCTGCTGTGGCCAATTTTAAACCAAGTCACATGCAGTTCGTGTATTATTTACAGATGGTATTGGTGGGTAACACACATACAGCACGACTGGAGAATCCTTCCTCAATGGTCAAGAAAGCCATGGAACCCATAGGGTGGAGGGGCGACATGACTAGAGGGAAGGGAAGGAGTGATGGGGTTAATGGAAACAGGAATGGTTTGTTTATAAGGCAGAATAGAGGGATTGGTGGGTAGGAGGAGTTCCCTGGAGGAAGAGGTGGGACAGTTGAGGGGTGTAAGTAAAGGACTTTGACTTACCCCCTCTCTCTTGACTTCCGGATATGGAACGATCCCCGCCCACCCTCCCTTGTGTTTAATACCGAGGGGAATTTTGTCTGGGTTGTTTCTTTGTCACAGCAGCGGGGGGTAGGTCTGGTCCAGAGGCGGTTGAAGGCAATGGTAACTGGACAGAGAGACACCATCTTGGTATGGTGGCTCCAGGTTCCGGGATGTTGCAGGCACGGGGTTCTGCAAAGTTGGAGGGTTAATCCGTAGGTGATTAATACCTCATCTCTGGGTCGGTGTGTTGCGGCCAGGGATACTGGGGTGAGAAGTGGTTCCTGGACTGGGCCTACTCAGGGTTGTATATTTACTGTATTGGTTACTGTGTTACCTATTGTTATTTGTTGGGGTCGCCCGTTGGACGGCGCCCCCTTGTGTTAGTATGTAAATAATAGGTAATAAAGGCTGCTGTGGCCAATTTTAAACCAAGTCACATGCAGTTCGTGTATTATTTACAGATGGTATTGGTGGGTAACACACATACAGCACGACTGGAGAATCCTTCCTCAATGGTCATGCTAGAAGTCAAAAGTAGAATGACAGTATGAATCCACACTTCACACAAGAATGTAGACCTGCAGAAAGTGCAAGTGTCATGTGTGTAGCATGGGTGTATCTCTCACGGGTGGATCCCATTTCCTAGAATACAATTGTAAACCAATGGAATTCAGGCACTTCCTGTCATGCTTGGTATGGGGGAATACCCTACAAATGGCAAAAGTGGGGGGGACGAAATGCTGTCTCTACAGAAGGGGGAAGAGGGTGATTTTTTAACCCCTGGTAAAACCTACCTCTGGTCCCTGGCTCCCCTGACATCCCTAGATAGGTTCAGCAGTTATACGCCGATCATAATACCTATACTCTGGCAGACCCTGAAATGAGCCCTAGGTAGTGACCGGATGGGATGAGCACTAGTCAACCCAACTAAGACATAAAGAACACACATGGAAAAAAAACGGGAATGCAAACGGACCACTTATCTGCAAGATGACTTTGGTAGAATAACAGCAACATAAAACAACGTCTGACTTTATAGCATTTTAAAAGATAAGCCAGTCCATCCCTTTATGACCCTACAGTACTGATCCAGTGAAATCACATTTTGAAAGTGTTTGGGACCTGCCTCTGGCTTATTGACAAAAATTAGTTGTCATGTACGACTAGGTTCCTTGCAACTCTACCATTCTATGATTCTATGATATGTGGCGCCCCTGAATATATCAGGGTGCCACATGGTACTACAACCCTTACTAAGGGTCCAGGGCCTACCCCCCCCCCCCCGGTTCCAGGCTCCTAAGGAATCGGTCTCACTAACATCAGCACAAATCCCAATCACACCTCACATCATGACCTGTCAGACACACCAGTAAGTTGGATAAGCAGAATAAGGCCACCCTCCTAGGGATCAGGCAGACTGGTGGGAGGGAAGAAGAGAGCAGAGTAGTGTGAGCCCTCAAAGAGTGAGGAGCTGGAGTAGTAGCTCCCAGGGAGCTAAACCAAGGTTGGGTCGCAGACGGTGGTCCAGGACCAGAGGAGTCGGGGAACGGTGGCAGTGACATTGGAAGGGTGCAACAGACATAGTCTAAGAGGACTGTCAGCATCAGAAACCCAAAAGAACTGACCGGTACCGAGCACGATGGTGTACAGAACCCTAGGTCAGGAGCAGGTTCATCCATCCTGATAATTAACCTGGGATGGAGAGTCTCTTTATGACTTCCCTAGGAGCTCAGAGATTGAAGGCGACAGCACAATGCGGGGGATAGGGCATTCCAGTAACGCGGCCCACTAAAATCCCAAGTGCCAGCCATTAAGAGCACAGCTACACTACAAATATAGTGAGCCGGGCCCCAACAGCTTCACGCCAAGGGGCCACCAAAAACTTCAGAGGCTGGGGCTTTCCCTACCAGCGGAGGGACTGACACCTTGCTGCTCCACACCATCTGCCCAGGTACTCCTTCCAGCAACCACGGAACTCCCATTACCACAACCCGCAGGTGGCATCACGAATGTATCCCCTGTAAATAATCCCCCTTTCAAGGATCGGAGCGAGTGCCTAGCTCGGTTCTGGACCCCTCGAGTCACGACCATCCCGGATCCGAGCACCCCAGTCTGCGCTGGAGTGGCACAGATACTAAGCAGATCCGCCACAAGGAATTTCAGGGCCCCATAATAGAAAACATGTTTGGTCCCCTTGAGGCTCCGCCAGGTTCCACCCCAGCTCCGCCTCCACCCCTCAAATCTTCCACACTTTCACTGTCATTCTTGGAAAAACATGTATGTGTACATTTTTGGAAGGAAACTCATTTTGAAAAAATTATACACCAAGGATTCTGCCCTCGGTCTTGAAAGTGATGCTGAACGTGAGGCTTTTTATGTTTTGCAAGGCCTACTTGACAAACAGTCTCCACGCCACCCAAGTAATTTTCCCACTGAATTACTGCCCAGATCAACTAGATTTCCCTCCTTGTCCGTCTGCCCAGCTGTTGACATCTTCACCAAATTGGTGGTCAATGATTTGAAAAATGTCAATAGGAGACGTAGATTTGACAATTTGACCAGGACCCAACGGGATGCCCTGGCCAAACTGCAATCTTGGCAGGATGTCGTCATTAAGGTGGCGGACAAGGGGGGAAATGTCATGATCTGGCCAGTGTCACTTTATGAAAGAGAAGCTCATAAGTAGTTACGTGACCGTGACACCTATGTTAATCTTACTCATAGCCCCCTCCAATCTTTTCTTAGACAACTGCCATTTATTTTCAATAAAGCCATTGATAACTTTTTATCTCCTTCCTAAAATCTACAAAAAATGCCGCCAACCCATTTGAGCATCCGATTGTGTCTGGCGTGGATGGGTTATGCGATTCCATATGTAAATATATTGATTTCCAACTTAAACCACTTATTGAGATGCTCCCATCTGTCGTACGCCAATCTCTTCCTAGGATTCTGGGAGAGGGAGGTTTTTGGCAATGACGGAGCATCGGGCCATGCCTAGGTGCAGTGCTGGATATGCTATATTGATGATGTTTTATTTTTGTGGCAGGGCACTTCGGAGCAGCTCGAGAACTTCATGTCTGAATTAAACCAGAATCCATACAACATCAAATTAACCTATAAATTAAGCTCCCAGACTATTGATTTTTTAGACATCTTAATCTATATAGGGGAGGATCGTTTGATTCAGGCTGATGTTCTTCGCAAGACTACGGCTACAAACTCTTATTTACATGCAACATCCGCTCATATGCCTTCTACCATCAATGCCATCCTGACCGGCCAATTCCTCAGGATGAGGCGTATCTGTTCTTCCGATGACAACTTTGAGATGCAGTGTGCAGTGCTGAAGGAGAGATTTAGGGAGCGTGGGTATAGCAACCAGTCCATTAAGCACAGCTACTTGAGGGCCAAACATACTGTACACCTCGAGAACAATTGCTGTTGTACAAGAAGAGAAAAGGGGGTTGTGACACTAACATCAGCTACATAAGAACGTATAACCATGAGTGGGAGACCATGAGGGGGGGTGTTGGAGAGGCATTGGCCTGTGCTTAAATCTGACCATAGATATAATGGTAAACAGGAGAAAAACGGGTATATGCCGCGCTTAAAAACCACTGAGTTGGAAGTAATATAATATTTCTCTTTTATTTACAGCATTCCTACGCGTTTCAGAGACAACAGACCGTCTCCTTCTTCAGGGAAAAAAGAAATCTTTTAAATCTGACCATGTCTTGGCCTCCATTCTCCCTGATAAGCCCTTGATGACCACACGCAGATCACAAAATCTCAGGGACGTGCGTGTCAGGAGTCACTATATCCCCCCACCCTCAAACTCCTTTGGATCCAGTGGTCCCCTCCGTGGTTGTTTTCCGTGTGGACGCTGCCTCGCATGCCTGAATGTTCTTCGCAGTATCACATTGGTCAGATGGGGCAAAATGTTATGACATTAAGCAGTATATATTTTGCTCCACTATGTATGTTGTATATTTTGCCACCTGTGCATGCTCCTTGGCCTATGTGGGACTCACTTCACGTGAACTACGTGTTAGAGTCAGGGAGCACGTTAGGGACATTGGGGCTGCGAGAGGCGTCACTGATATGTCTTTACTTAAAACCTTACCATGGTATTTTAAAATACACCGCGTTTGTGACCCTGGATCTTAAAAATTCGGGGAATTGACGTTATTCATGGAGGGATTAGGGGTGGGGACTTAAAATGACATTTGGCCCAATGTGAAATGAAATGGATTGTGACTCTTGACACGCTTGTCCCAAAGGGTATTAATGAGGCCCTTAGCTTTTCGTCCTTTTTGTGACTGCTCGTCCTCCTTTTTTCTTTTTCTTTCTCTCCCTTTTTTTTTCTTCTTTCTCTTTTATATATTGTTTTGAAATAAATCTTTTGCCTCCTCTGCAGATCTGCATGCCAGGTTGTCTTGTCTGTAGCCATCATGGGGAATTGCTGGGGTACATCCGTTGCTTGAGCTCTTTGTCAAGTAGACTACATCTCATATGGAACCTACCTATTTGATTCAACTTGGGACTTTTTATGGATTTTTTTCATTATGTTTTGTTGCAACTGATATTCTTGCTTGCTATATTCATTACATGAGTGGTATCCATATTGCAATATATATTTTGGTGGTTTTGGACCCTTAACATGTATCTACCCTCGTGAGCCGGTTTCTGTGACTACAGTGCACACACACTGCTGCCACATTGTCCCTGGCCTATGGCTTCCAACGTCTTCTGCGTCTGTGTGCGCACCGTCAATGTCCGCCGCGGATGCACAGGGGCAATCGGCCGATAACCCTGCGCATCCGTGGCGGGCGTTGACGGTTGGGTGTTGTGTGCTATGGGGCCTGCAGCATCAGCGCGTGCGCCGCCATTGCGGTCATGTGACTGGTCACATGGGCTTTTCCATGTGGTTTACAGTGACAGCAGCATCTGCGCTATGCACCGCTGCCACGGTCACATGGTCTTCCCCATGTGATTCTAACACATGTTATCATTCTACATGCCCTCGGACGGTCACATTGCTGGATCTTGGTCATCTGATCACCCAATGGGACTTTAAACATGATGTCATCAGTGTACACGCCACCCTGGATGATCACATGGCCAGATCCAGGTCATCTGATCCCCTTATGTGAGTCTAAACATGATGTCATCATTGTACACGCCCCCCAAATGGTCATATGGCCAGACTCTGGTCATCTGATTACCCCATGTGACTCCAGACATGATGTCATCATTGTACACGCCCCCTGGATGGTCACATGGCCAGATCCTGGTCATCTGATCACTTAGTGGTGTTATAAAACTGCAGGGCATCCACATGGCATTGTGACCTCTGAGGAAGCCATGTATTTGGTTATCCCACACACACACTGCTCCTCTGTATTATATCCCCCCCACATACACTGCTCTTCTGTATATCCCCCACACACCGCTCCACTGTATATCCCCCACCACACACTACTCCTCTGTATAATATCCCCCACACACATTGCCACACACTGCTTCTCTGTATAATATCCACCTTACACACACTGCTCCTCTGCATATCCCTCCACACACACTGCTCCTTTGTATAATATCCCCCACACACTGCTCCTCTGTATAATATCCCCCACATACACTGCTCTTCTGCATATCCCCCCCATACACTGCTGGCTGCATACAATTCAGCTGGATGTGCGCCTCTGACACACATTTAGCTGAATCAAGGCAGGAGCTGGGGACGGCAACCCACCTCTACCACCCCCGACAAAGGTGTAGCTAGGTGTTCGACTCAAGGGGGGTGAAACTTATGAATGGGCCTCTAAGCAGGTAACTATGTTTACATCTCTGTTAGAGTCTGCACTCTTCTACCCACACACGCTGGGCGTGGCCGAGTGGGCAAAGTGTGCGGGGGGGCGTAACTGAGCATGCAACGTGTGCGGGGTGCGTGGCCGAGCAGGCAACGTGTGCGGGGGGCGGGGCCGAGCTGAGCGGCCAAAGGGGGCAGGGCCGGGCAAGGCTGGGCCGAGCGGCCAATGCGTGCAGGGGGTGGGGCCGGGCCGGTCCGAGCCGAGCAGCCAATGCGACGGTTGTCACTGTAATGACGTCATTTTGGAGCAAGACAGATAGAATAAGGCAATTATATATATAGATGTGTTCACCCCAGGTGAACACATATAAGAATATAGTAACGCCGCCGGGGCCCCGCCCACCCGAGGACAGACCCCCTCCACTTACAAGTGACCAATTAGATTATTGAGTGGGCGGGGTTTGGCCATGGGTGGGTGGAGTTTTGGCAGCTAAAAGAGCCGTTGAGAGATTTTAGTGGCTCTCCCTGGTGATCCGGCTCCTGTCGGTCACAGCAAGGAGCCGGATCTTTGTGTTGGATCGTTCACGACCGACACATCACTACGATGCGATGCCCTAGAAAGACTTAGCTTGCACCTTAGGCATGTGCAGTGGCTGAAGCAACCCCGCCAGGCCCCTCTGCTGCTGCTGTGACTGGGGCCTGGTGAAGAAAGGGGCCCGGCTGGGGCTTAAAAAGCTAAGTAATTACCCCGGACCCAGAGGGGCCCCCCTCTGCAACGGGCCCCGTATACTAGTCATGGTTGTAATGCCCTGATGGCGGCCCTGATACCAGAGCAAATGTCTTGTCAAGCAGCAAGTAGAGGGTGCCACTAGGTAAGAAATACAGGGTGAGGATGAGGAGCTAGAAGTGCATGGTCATGCCCCACGTCATAAAGGGATTGACTGGCTTATCTTTTAAATAGATACACAATTGGGGGAAGGAGTTAATTCTGACAGGTTGCCTTTAATTTTGGACTCTCATAGCTTTTCAACCCGGACAGTCAGATTATAGATCACCCAGGGCACTTCACTATCAGGGGTTCTACACTGTGTGCAGAATTATTAAGCAAGTTGTATTTTAGAGGATTTTTTTTTATTATTTTTATTATTGATCAACAACTATGTTCTCATTCAACCCAAAAAACTCATAAATATCAAAGTTTAATATTTTTGGAAGTTGGAGTGGGTTTTTTTTAGATTTGGCTACCTTAGGAGGATATCTGTTTGTGCAGGTAACTATTACTGTGCAGAATTATTAGGCAACTTAATAAAAACTAAATATATTCCCATCTCACTTGTTTATTTTCACCAGGTAAACCAATATAACTGCACAAAATATAGAAAGAAACATTTCTGACATGCAAAAACAAAACCAAAAAAAATAGTGACCAATATAGCCACCTTTCTTTATGATAACACTCAACAGCCTAAAGCCTGCTTTACACGTTGCAATTTCGCATACGATTTCGTATGCGATTTGCAACACCCCCATCGTATGTGCGGTACGTTCAATTTGTTGAACGTGCCACACATACGAGTAACCCCTGTCACACAAACTTACCTTCCATACGACCTCAATGTGGGCGGCGAACGTCCACTTCCTGGAGTGGGAGGGACGTTTGGCGTCACATCGACGTCACGCGGCAGCCAGCCAATAGATGCGGAGGGGCGGAGCTGAGCGGGACGTAAACATCCCGCCCACCTCCTTCCTTCCGCATAGCTGGCCGGGAGCCACAGGAGGCAGGTGAGATCTGTTCATCGTACCCGGGGTGTCACACACTGCAATGTGTGCTGCCCCGGGTACGATGAACAATCTGACATGCAATTCTAGAGACAGGTACGATGTGTTTGCGATGAACGTTTTACCGTTCAATCGCAATCGCACGTACCTGTCACACACTGCAATGTACTTACAATGCCGGATGTGCGTCACTTACGACGTGACCCCGCCGACACATTGTAAGATACATTGCAGCGTGTAAAGCAGGCTTTACATCCATAGATTCTGTCAGTTGCTTGATTTGTTTACAATCAACATTGCGTGCAGCAGCCACCACAGCCTCCCAGACACTGTTCCGAGAGGTGTACTGTTTTCCCTTCCTGTAGATCTCACATTTTATGAGGGAGCACAGGTTCTCTATGGGGTTCAGATCAGGTGAACAAGGGGCCCATGTCATTATTTTTTCATCTTTTAGACCCTTACTGGCCAGCCACGCTGTGGAGTAGTTGGTTGCATGTGATGGAGCATTGTCCTGCATGAAAATCATGTTTTTCTTGAATGATACCGACTTCTTCCTGTACCACTGCTTGAAAAAGTTGTCTTCCAGAAACTGGCAGTAGGTCTGGGAATTGAGCTTCACTCCATCCTGAACCCGAAAAGTCCCACAAGTTCATCTTTGATGATACCAGCCCATACCAGTATCCCACCTCCACCTTGCTTGCATCTGAGTCAGAGTGGAGCTCTCTGCCCTTTACTGATCCAGCCTCTGGCCCATTCATCTGACCTATTAAGAGTCAGGGGCACTTTGGACGCTGCGACATCGCAGGCCGTTGCTGCGATGCCGAGCGCGATAGTGCCCGCCCCCGACGCAACTGCGATATCCTTGTGATAGCTGCCGTAGCGAACATTATCGCTACGGCAGCTTCACATGGACTCACCTGTCCTGCGACCGTCGCTCTGGTCGGCGACCTGCCTCCTTATTAAGGGGGAGGGTCGTGCGGCGTCACTGCGACGTCACACGGCAGGCAGCCAATAGGAGCGGAGGGGCGGAGATGAGCGGGATGTAAACATCCCGCACACCTCCTTCCTTCTGCATATCCTACGGAAGCCGCAGTGACGCCGGTAGGAGATGTTCCCCGCTCCTGCGGCTTCACACACAGCGATGTGTGCTGCCGCAGGAGCGAGGAACAACATCGGACTGTCGCGTCAGCATGGATTACGCCGACGCTGCACCGATGATACGATTACGACGCTTTTGCGCTCGTTAATCGTATCATCAAGCCTTTACACACTACGATGTCACATGCGATGCCGGAAGTGCGTCATTTTCATTTTGACCCCACCGACATCGAACCTGCGATGTCGCAGTGTGCAAAGCCTGCTTCACTCTTATTCCAACAGTCCATAAAACCTTTCAAAAATCAGTCTTAAGACATTTCTTGGCCCAGTCTTGACGTTTTATCTTATGTTTCTTGTTCAAAGGTGGTCGTTTTTAAGCCTTCCTTACCTTGGCCATGTCCCTGAGTATGTCACACCTTGTGCTTCTTGATACTCCAGTAATGTTGCAGGCCTGAGATATGGCCAAACTGGTGGCAAATGGCATCTTGTCAGCTTCAAGCTTGATTTTCCTCAATTCATGGGCAGTTATTTTGCGCCTTTTTTGCCCAACACGCTTCTTGTGACCCTGTTGGCTATTTGCCATGAAACGCTTGATTGTTCGGTGATCACGCTTCAAACATTTGGCAATTTCAAGACTGCTGCATCCCTCTGCAAGACATCTCACAATTTTGGACTTTTCAGAGCCCGTCAAATCTCTCTTATGACTAGAGATGAGCGAATCGGTCGCGGTTCGGCTCGAGCTTGGTTCGCCGAACGGAGGTCGCATTTGAGTTCGGGTCGGCGAACCACTCGAACCCCATAGGAAACAATGGGAGGCAATCACAAACACATAAAAACACCTAGAAAACACCCTCAAAGGTGTCCAAAAGGTGACAAACAACTCACAACACAACACAAACACATGGGAAAGTGACAAGGACATATACTCATGTGAAAACAAAAGAGCTGGCCAAGGAAAAAGAGGAGGAGACACAGATATATGAGAATATGCAAGGGAACATCGATGCCATTACTGTGCAACTTGAGCCTTGCTCATTTTAGGCTTCCAATCTGGATAAATTGCCTGAGCTCACCACGTACGCCTTGGAGATCTTGTCGTGTCCCGCAGCCAGCGTTCTCTCGGACCCTGTCTTCAGTGCTGCTGGGTGTGTGCTGACAGATAAGCACACGCGTCTGTCCACTGACAATGTGGACATACTAACGTTCACCAAAATGAGAAAGTCATGGGTCACAGAGGACTTTTCTTCCCCTGGGTCATCCAGGGGAGGCGAAAGGCACGTGTATTTTTGAGAGTGCTTCATGCAAAGCATCTTTTTCATCTTGAAAATGGGGGTCAACTGATGACAGTTAAGTGGGGTGTGTGTGGCCCATTTAGTGGAAACGAGGGAGACTGTGGTTGGAGTCCCCTCACTGTGTTTTACATGCTTTTAGAAGGGCATGACATGGCTTAGCGGTTGACTTTCAGCATCTGCAAACTGTTGGCTACCGAAATGCTGCCTTTTGCAACCTTTTTAACCGAGGATTTTCGAGACCTTATGCCCATTGCAGTGCCCCAGGAGACGATGCCCAGGCGCCACTCCTTCTCCAACATCTTAGACATTGAGCATCAGCCACTCCTGGTTCACGCTGTGTTCCGTGAGAACCGGGACACTGATGAGTGATGACTAGTGATGAGTGAACTCGCAGATATCCAGAATTGGCAGGACTAACTGGACTTAAAAAAAATTGGTTCTGGCCCGGCATTGATCCCGGATATCTGGCCGGACGCTAGTCCCCATATAAGTCTATGAGACCAGAATCCGATGCTTAAAAATGGTGGTAGAAGGGATAAGAGCACATAAGGGCACCCAAAAGGTTACTGTCAAAAGACCAGATGAGTCATCTTTATATGTAACTAATTAACTAGCATAACAATAGCCAGCCAGATCTACAAGTGTGCTTCACCTTTTGTGCCCCCCTTCTTCCCCATAGATTGTAAGCTTTCGAGCAGGGCCCTCATTCCTACTGTAGCTGTTGAATTATGTGCCATTTTGTTTTGTATTTGTCTATACAACCCCCACCGGATTGTAAAGTGCTGCGGAATGTGTTGGCGCTATATAAATAAACTTTATTATTATTATTATTATTATTATAAGAGGATTAGAGCAAGAGTGCTATACCTACTGATTTTCCGGCATAGCTGTAACTGCTTCTAGACCATTCCCTCTTCTTCCAGGGCCACTCATTTACTTTCATGCATATTCTCTGCTTCCCCCGCTCACCAACAGTCCTGGCATCTGTGATTGTTTGCAGACGCGCCCCCAGCCTGTGTGACAGCATCTGACTGCAATCAATCACAAACCCTGACTGCGGGTCTATATCGTGGTATAAAAGTAAATAAATAAATAAAACGCCATAGGGTCTTCCCATATTATGATTCCCAGCACAGATAAAGCATACAGCTACAGGCTGCAGCCCCCAGCCCTGCGCTTACCTTAGCTGTGTATCAAAATAAGTAAGAGGAACCGCATGCAGCTTTTTTTATTATTTAAATAAATGATTTTTCAAAACCGGCATACAGTCCACTCTAATTTTGATACCCAGCCATGATAAAGACCAATAGCTGGGGGCTGGTATTCTCAGGCTGGGGAGACCCATACTTATTGGGGCCTCCCAGTCTAAAAATAGCAGCCTGCAGCTGCCCAGGATTCTGCACCTATTAGATGTGACAATCTTGGCACTTTATCCAGCTGTTCTCGATTGCACTGGCGTGGTGGCAATTGGGGTAATAAAGGGTAAATATCAGCCCACAGCTGCCACTAAGCCCTAGATTAGTAATTGGAGGCATCTGTGAGACCCCCCATAACTAATATGTAAGTGAAAAGAAACAAACACTAAAAAATTGCTTTATTTGAAATACAAACACAAAGATCTGATGTAAGTCACACAAGGTCAAAAGACAATTCCACCTCTGCTACATCTGAAGGCATAGCCATAGAACATAACCGAATGGTGTGAGCGTTGGGCAAACTTAATATTAATATACTGTAATATCATATTTAATTGAAAAATGAACTAAAAATAAACAAATTTATTCAGGGGACAAAAGAAAAGTAAAGATTAAGAACTGATATAATCTTAAACTAATACTTTGTTGAAGTACCCTATGACATCATTCAGATTTTGGGCGTATGAGTCTCTCAGCAAGGCACATCTAAAATTAGCAATCTCTACCCACTCTTCTTTGCTATACTGCTCTAAATCTGTCACATTGTGAGTAGGGATGAGTGAACCTGTAGAAGTTTGGGTTCAGCCTTTAGTAAAAAGTTTGGTCCGGGACCTAGACTTGACCCTGGACCTCAAACTCCATATAAGCCAAGGGAGCCCTGAACTTCTGTGCTGTAAAATGGCTGTAAATTGGTCTTTTTAAAGGCTAGGGTACTGCATAAGATGCAAAACAGGGGCAATTGTCCTACAAACAAACGTGTATAGGGAATACATTTAAAAAAATGAAATGGGGTCCAGCCTATTTTTGATAACTAGTGCAGGTAAAGCAGACAGCTGGAGGCTGCAACCTTTACAAGTTATCAAAAATAGAGGGGATTGAATTTGGTCTGCATCACGCAAGTATGCATCATATAAGTATCTCCAATGAATTAGACCAGAATTCCACCAGAAGGGACCAGAACGTAACTGGATACGTAGACACTGTAAACAAAGTTTCTGTTTCTTTTCACTTTCACCCCAATAATACTTCACTTTCTCCTAACTCCTGATCCCTACACCCAGTAATGAACTGGTCATCTCCCTCCTCCCTACCCATTTCCTCAGACTTGTTCCTCCACATAAAATCCTGTGTCTCCAGAGAAACATGGCCATCTCATGCTATCTCCTGCTCCAATCTACAAACACTCTTTCTGCTTCTCCTCATTTTTGGAGATATCTCTCCAACTTCTGGTCCTCCTCACCACATTCCCATTGTCACTTCAAGTTCTAACACTCATCCATGATCTAGCTCAAATTTTTGCAACCCTTCTAAGCTTATACACATTCACCCTTTCCCCGCTTCCCCGGAGCCCTATGCAATGCTTTTCTGTCTGTAATAAACTTGCATACATCTATGTCCTTTTCATTACTAATAAACTCTCCTTCCTCGGCATTTCTGAAACCTGGCTCACCTCCTCTGACACCATCTCTCAAGCTGTGCTTTCTTATGGTGGTCTCGATCTCTCTCACACTCCCTGCCCCAGTAACAAACATTTTGGAGAAGTTGGCGTGCTCCCATCTGATAATTACTCCTTTACCCCAATTCCACTACCACCCTCTATTACTCTCCCCTCTTTTTAGGTGCATTCACTCCACATCTACTAGCCTTCCAACCTCCGGCTGGCTGTCATTTACCGCCCCCCAGGATCAGCCACCTCCTTTCACTTCACCATCTGGCTACATCATTTCCTTTCCATTGACATTCGCACCATCATAATGGGTCCCTTTAACATCCCCATTGACACGTCCCACTTAACTGTCTCTAAACTTTTAACACTAACTTCCTCCCTCGGCCTCAATCAATGTTCCTCCATAGCCACCCATGAAGATGGCCACATGCTGGATCTCATCTTCACATTTCCCTATCTAAACTCTCAAATTCACCACTCCCCTTATCTGACCACAACCTACTTACTTTCTCCTCCCTCTCCTCATATAGCATTCAACCCCCATTCCACAAACCTTTACTCCCTCGCAGAAATCTTAAACACATTGGCTTACATTCACTTTCTGAGTCCCTCCTCCCTGTTGCTGATATTGCTTCATTACATGATGCAGATGCTGCTGCCAATCTATATGATAAATAAATGGTCTGCACTCAGCCTGAGATGAAGATGGTGCCAGTGAAAAGGGGGTCAATCCCAAAATCATATAATAATAAATTCACTGCACTCGTTCTTTAGGTGAAATAAACGTGAGCAAAATTTATTGAAATGTGAAGAAGCAAACATCCAACGACGTTTCGACCCTCCGGGTCTTTATCAAGTCGCTATCTGATGGGTCACTGCAGGGTGAAGGATACAGTGCACTGGAGCACTAAGGCAAATGAAAGGGGTGCCTTGGAGATGTGTTATGCAAGCGCAGCCGAGCTGTTGCAGAGGAATTATCGTGTCTCTCTGCCACTCTATATAACACCACAATAACTACAACTCTTGATTTCTCCGCCCCCTCACACATACCACAACCCGCGCAATCAAGAGAAGACAACCCTCGCATACCAGTATGACTTGACTAAAGAACTGATACAGGTCTCCAGGGTTGCGGAACACAGATGGAAGAGATGCCATTCCATGGAGCACTTCATCGCATACAAACAATCCCTCAACAAATTCAAGTCAACACTCACTGCTGCAAAGCAAACCTACTTCTCATCCCTCATATCCTCCCTGTCTCACAACCCTAAACAGCTATTCAACACTTTAAATTCTCTCCTCCGTCCCCCGGATCCTCCTCCCTCTCCTCTCATCTCAGCTGAAGACTTTGCCTCTTTCTTCAAGCTTTCCCCACAGTCCCCACAGCCCCTCCCCATAACTTCTGAGCCTTCCTCTTCCATAACCAGCTTCTCAACCATGACAAATCAGCTCTATCATCTTCTCTCCAGATCCCATCTCACCATATGCGCACTTGACCCGATCCCACCTTATTCCCAACCTCACTACAGTCTTCATCCCGCCCCTAACCCATCTATTTAACCTATCACTAACAACTGGTGTCTTCCCCTCATTCCTTAAACATGCCTCCATCACACCCATCCTCAAAAAGCCCTCCTTTGGCCCAGCCTCTGTGTCTAACTATCGGCCAATATCACTTCTTTCCTATGGCTCAAAACTACTGGAACAGCATGTCCATCTTGAACTGTCCTACTGTGCCTCCCCAGCAGCGGATCAAACCGCTCGGATCCGGGGGTAGTGTCCGTTCGTGGTTCGAGGGTCTCCGGACCCAGGGGCTTAGGGGCCAAACTCTAAAGTAAAAGGGGTATATTTACAGGGGAGTTATAGTTCGTGACGCCACCCGTGGTGTGCGGTAATTGGGAATACCGCCGTTGCCGTTGGGGGTACCCGGGGTGATGGAGTGAGGCAGCAAGGTGTCATTGCCCTCCACTGGTAGGGGCAGGCCCCGGGACTCTGGATGATGCTACTCGGTGCCGTGAAGGGGGAAAATCACTCAGGTACTCACTCAGCAAATAATCAGACGCTAACAACCAGGTAAACCAAGTCTCTGGGTGCCACTGCCGCTCAAAGGGGAGCTCGTCCAGGTCCCGTCCCCTGCAGTGCTGCCCGGTGATCCGTGACTTGGCTCTTGGCACAAAGTTTAAATTCACTGTAGTGGCCCAGTAGTCTGGAACTTGCCTGGCCCCACTCCCCACTGTGGCTAAGTGTGGGAGCCTGCTCTCAGGGCTCACGCTTTGGATTTCAATGGGCCGCTTGTTTGGAAAGCCTTATCCCCTCGTTGCGCTAGTGCCCCAATTCTGGAGCTAGTGTGAACAGTCCATAAAGGCTCCATTCTCCGCAGATTAATTGCCGGGTTGCCTGAAGCTTCTCCCCATCCTAGGGTCCATGTACCATGCCGTGCCTTCGGTCCCAGACCGGTGATAGGACAAGGCTGCTGACTGTCCTCTTTGAAAGGTCCAGGCACCTAGCCTCAATCCCCTGCGACCGGGGGTCTGACTCCTCTAGGTCCACACCACCGTCTGCAACCTAGTTAGCTTCTCCTGGGAGCCACTTCTCTCAGCTTCCTCTGAGCTCCTCTCAGCTCGAGGGCTACCTCCTACTCCCTCTCTCTCCACTTCACTTCTACACATCCCTCACCTCCCCTTCCTGACCTCTAGGTGGGTGACACTATTCCGCTTAAGCCGTCTACTGGTGTGCCTGGTGGGTGTGGTGCAGGGTGTATCTAGGATTTGATTTGCTGTTGGAGGCAACACTGCAAGATGGGGACCCAGAACCATTAGGGATTTGAATACTGCACGGAAGGGCAGTTTGTGCAGTACCCTGTGATTACCTGAATAGTCCAGGGGCGTCACACTACCACCTCTCTTCCTGCTCCCTCTTTGACCAGTTACAATATTTCTTCCGACTCCATCATTCCACTGAAACTGCTAAAGTCACCAATAACCAACTAACTGCCAAAGTCAAGTGACTACTACTCAGTCTTCCTCCTGCTAGACCTGTCTTCTGCCTTTGACACCATAGACCATTCCCTCTTGCTACAGATTCTCTCCTCTCTTGGTATCTTGGTATCTTTGCGCTATCCTGGATGACTTCATATGAAATGGACCAGACTTCAGTGTCTCCTACTCTCACACTACTTCCTCATCACACCCCCTATCTGTCGGTGTCTCACAAGTTCAGTTCTTGGACACCTGCTGTTCTCCATCTACACCTTCGGCTTGGGACAGCTCATAGTGTCCCACGGCTTCCACTATCATCTTGATGCTAATGATACACAGATGGACCTGATATCACCTCCTTACTAACGAAAATCCCACAATATCTGCTATTTCATCCTTCTTTTCTGCTCAATTTCTAACACTGAACATGGACAAAACAGAATTCATTATCTTTCCCTCACCTCATTCTACCAATCCACCTGACCTAACTTTCAAAGTGATGGCTGCTCACTCTCCTCAGTCATGCGTGCTTGCTGCCTGGGGGTAATCCTTGACTGCATTTTCTCCTTCGAGCCACATATCCAAGCCCTTTCCACCTCCTGCTGACTCCAATTCAAAAATATTTCCCGGATCCGTACATTCCTTGACCAAGAATCTGCAAAAACACTAGTGCATGCCCTTATTATCTCCCGGCTCGACTACTGCAACCTTCTGCTCTGTGGCCTCCCTTCTAACACTCTCACACCCCTACAACGTATCCTAAACGCTGCTGCCCGACTTATTCACCTGTCCTCTCGCTATTCCCTGGCCTCTCCTCTCTGTCAATCTGTTCACTGGCTTCCCATTACCCAAAGACTCTGCTTCAAAACACTAACCATGGCATACAAACCCATTCACAACCTGTCTCCTCCATACATCTGTGACCTAATTTCCCAGTACCTGGCTGCACGAAACCTCCAATCTTCACAAGATCTCCTTCTCTACTCCCCTCTTATCTCCTCTTAGCACAATCACATACAAGATTTCTCCCATGTCTGCCCCATAGTCTGGAACTGTCTACCACAAAATATCAGACTCTCACCCACCGTGGAAATTTTCAAATGGAATCTGAAGAAAGCCTACAACCGGCAGTAACGCTCAGTCCACTATTCTGCTGCACAACCTGCTCTGCCCTCACCTACTGTACCCTCACCTATACCTTGTAGACTGTGAGCCCTCGCAGGCAGGGTCCTCTCTGCTCCTGTACCAGTCTGTGCCTTGTTTTGTTTATGATTATTGTACTTGTCCCTATTATGTATACCCCTTTTCACAAGTAAAGCGCCATGGAATGAATGGCGCTATAATAATTAATAATAATAATAATAATAATAATAATAATAATCCCAAGCCACTGTTTTAAAATTATTAAGACAAATAATTTAAAAAAAACAGCGTGGTCTCCATCCTATGTTTGATAACCAGCCAAGGTAAAGCAGAGAGTTGGGGGCTGGTATTATTATTAAGGCTCATGGTTATGTGGCCCTTTCCATCCCTAAAATAGCAGCCGACAGCTGCCCTAGAAGTGTTGCATCCTATTAGATGAGCCAATTCTGGCACTTTGCCTGGCTCTTCCCACTTTTGGGGATGACATCAGCCATTAATTGAAAGTGGCATCAAGCCCAGGGGTTAGTAATGGCTAGGCGTCTAACAGACATCCGCATTACTAACCCAGTAAGTGTGCAGTTAAAAAAAACCCCACAGTGAAACAATTGTTTATTCGAATAAAGACAACCCCCAACACTCCCTCCTTCAACAATTTATTAATTAAGAAATCCTTGAAGTTCTAATATAATCCAATGGAGTAATGTCTCACAATGCCCATCAATTCTATGAACTGTCTTACCACTAACCGGAAATTACCCATAGAGCTTCATTCTGAGAATGTAAAGGCATGTTTTTTTTCATATAAAAAAAACACACAGTGAAAAAATAGTTTAATTCCACACTTTCAGGGTTAGTAACGGGGGGTGTGATACACGACTCTCCATTACTAAACACTGGGCTTCATGCCAGCTGTCAATTCACAGCTGATATCAACCTCAAAAGTATTACCTCAACTGCCACCGCACCAGGGCAATTGAGAAGAGCTGGGCAAAGTGCCAGAATTGGTGTATCTAATGGATGTGACACTTCTGGAGTAGCTGCTACTTTTTAGGCTGGGTAGGGCCAAATAACTATGGGCTTTCCCAGCCTGATAATTCCAGCCCCCAGCTGTCTGCTTTACCAGCACTGGTTATTAAAAATAGGCAGGAGCCTAAGTCTTTTTTTTTTCTTTATTGTTCACACCAGCGTACAGTCAACTTCTGCATGCAATAAAGCTTGTGGATTGGCTGCACTGCAGCCTTTCACTAACTTTATTAGCATAAAAACAGCACCCGAGCTCCAAACTTGGAAAGCCTTTTTGTAGTCTGAGACCCAGATACCCGGTGTCCGCTACGAACACCAAACTTTACAGTTTGGGTTTGATCATCCCTGATTGTGAGGGCATCTACTGTGTACAGCATCCTCTTCAGGTCATCCACACATTTTTGTATGGATTCAGGACAGGGTTTTGCCTGTGCCATTCCAGAACCTTTACCTTCTTTTCACAAACTCATTCTCTGGAAGTTTGCTTGGGTTATTATCGTACTGAAAGGCTGCCTCGTTTACTTCCTCATCAATAAGCTGCTTTTTTCTTCTCCCTCCAGTGGTGCTTTATCTGGCTACCTACTTCACATAGTCATTGCCCGACTGTATACATAAAAATATGGCCACAAAGTATTGATGGGTATAGTGGGAGGAGGAAATTTAAAGTGGTTCTCCATAACTAGAAAAACATGGCTGCCTTCCTCCAAAAACAGTGCCACACCTGTGCACAGGTTGTGTGTGGTATTACAGCTCAGACCTATTCATACCAAGTTGAACTGAGCTGCGATATCTGGCAACTGATGAACAGGATTAGCGTTATTTCTAGAAGGAAGAAGTCATGTTTTCTTTCTAATCCTGTAAAAAGCTCTTGAATTTCTCCTTTATTGCCGTATAACAAAATATTTCCTATATAGATATTACATAAAAAAAATATCAAATTGCAGAAAAAATTTTGATGAAATGTTTTGGGTGGATTGTCCCTTTTTTGATTAGTCAGTAACTGGTTATTCCTCTTTGATAACTATACATTATTTCATTCTCTTGTATTATGGAGATTATATGAGGGCAGACATCACCATCAATACCCCAGTGTTACTCGGAGGATCCTGTATATACAGTAAACAGAGCCGTTGCCAAGTGGTGGAGTGAGCCGATGAGTCACATTCTTTGGCTATCAGGTAATACCACCTGCATGAGAACAAAAAGCAGCACATCCCTGTGAAGTTCAGCTCTGGGGGTGCGGCGGCAGCTATAGTGCAGGCTCTGTGTCACACTGGGAACTTGCTATATACTCGGTGTATCCTGCTGGGCGATGATATATAACAGCCAATAGGAGAAAGACAAGTGTAATATATTCAGATGGCTCCAGGCGAGGGAGACTAGGTGAGCAGATACATACCTGTCCAAGAGCAAACAGAAGGCGTACCAAAGGGACTATGCCAACCCTGTGCCACTACCACACCCGACATGTTATACCCCCTCCTGGATGAAAGTGTGAGGCGTGCCCACAATTAGATAAAAAATATTGCTCTTATTTCCCTATTACGTTATCTTATTAATTATTAATATTATCAATCATATGTATTACATTATTTCCTATTTTTCAAGGATCCAGAATATTTTTGTATTGCACACCATGTAATTCTTCTTTTCACCTCTGGGAGTGCTGCAAGTCATCTGAACACTGAACTCCAATAGGTGAACAGTGGGGGTCCTAGTGGTCATCCCATTAGTCAAGAGGGCGGCTAGGACTTTGCAGGGTCCTCCTGAGGATCTATGTTCTGACAAGACACAATATAAATGGGCTAATAAAGCAGCACTGATTCAGGAACAGATCACCTGCTGCAGGGGTGTATCACACTATAGGGGATAATTCACCAATTACCTATTAGTCCTCATTGTTACAGGGTGGGACCCAAATTATGTCATGGGCCTTAATCCATTTCTAAAAATAACCGAAAGGAAATGAACACATTAACACCCGACGCTGTTAATAATGACGTAACGAGAGTGATGATTGATATATTCTGTGGTTATTTAAAGGGGTTAAACAGTTGAACTTTTTGGGGCGTCCACATGATAAACACTTTTTTTTGGGGTGGGGTGGAGTGTATGATATTGCAGAGAATTAATGGGTAAAAAGACATTAGGGGTAAGATGACTGACCAATCTATGGAGGTCTGCTTAGCTGTCAGGCCATGGGTGGCAAGGTGGCTCAGTGGTTAGCACTGCAGGCTTGCAGTGGTGGTGTCCTGGGTTAAAATCCCACTAAAGACATACTGATTGGGAATATAGATTGTGAGCTCCAATGGGGACAGTGATGATCACATCTGTAAAGCGCTATGGAATTAATAACACTATAAAAGTTAGTAAAATAAATACATTTAGTAGCAAAGATGAATAAACCTGATGTTTAAACACTGCCTTTAAAAAAAGCACAGTTCGAGTGCTGTACGTATGCTGACCACTAGCGTGGGCAACGCTGTGCTCAGGTACGCTTGGTGCTCAGCCCAGCATGAGCCGCATGCAGTGTTTGAATGGCTGACAGTAGCAACAGCATGATCAGATGTAATGTGCCCCCCAAAAATGCAAAAACCCCGCCTACACTATGTGGGCGGAGACTCGAACTGCCAACCGGTGACTTCCATTGGGGTTCAGGCCAAGTCCAAACCAGTGGATATATGGTTTGGCTGCTGCCGCCGAAACAAACTTTCACGGGTTACTCATCTGTATTTAAGAGGGCACTCACTCATACATTTGATGTAAAAAAACCTCACCAAATACTCAATGTGTGCACATGGCCTTACACATTTATAGATGTTTGAAAAAGAAGGATCAGGCATGCTGGATTTCAACATGCCCAGTCCATTGCTCCTGCAAAGATAAGCTGCAGCCAGAGGTGATTGTCAATGGTATGCATACAAACAGTGGTGATGGGAAGAAAAGTTATCAAGTGAAAGACTGGGTGGCAGACAGCTACCTAAAGTATGTGGCACTTTAAAGGGGCTCCCCAATCCACTGGAACCGGGACCCAGGGTCAGAGGGAAGCAAACACTAGGGGGAGTGAGGAACACACAGTGGGAAGAGCAGGTTGACCTAGTGAGAGTAGTGAACCAGCCGATGGCAGCGGCTGAGGGCAACAGCTTGGAACACACAACACAACTACAACAAGGAGAGAACAGCTACAGACACAGAGCAGAGTGGACATGCCACGAGCAGCTTTGTGGGCCAAGGCGTTCAACACAGTCGGTGGGGAGAAGCAGGCAGCTGCTTCCACAGGATCAGCGCTGTCAGGGTACAGAACTGACTCGCCCACCCCAGGGCTATGGGACACCCGGTGCCGAGCCGGACTAGTCCGGTGGTAGTCAGTGGTGGCTGGGCCCGGCTCCGTGGCCCTGGTGGGTGTCAGTAGAATATGTGGCTAGATGAATAAAGTTTGTGTTCGTGACGCCACCTGTGGTATGCGGCTAATAGGTCGCCGCTGCTGTATGAGGGCTCCGGGGGATGTTATAGCAGCAATAGTGGTACTGCTCCCCACAGGTGGAGCAATGCCCGGGGCACTGTTGGTGCTTGTGAGTGTCTATGCAGATGAAATAACAGAGGCAACTTCAAGGGTGCAGTTCAAGTTCTTTACTCACAATTCTTGTCGGGGCCCAGGGCCCTTGGACTGCTGGGACCACTGTCAGGGACCTCCGCCGTTTCTCGGTGATTCTGAGAGTAAAAGCCGGTACCCTTCTCTTTAGTGTCTCTCTCTTCTGCTGTCTTCCTTAGCCTTGCCTTTGATAGGATAAACCTGGCTTGGGCTCCACTACAGCCTCCAGGCTGGGGGGGTCACCTGTCGGCTGATTACCCCTTTTCTGGAAGTTCTGCTATGGGTTCTGGCCCGGGGAGTTTACAACATTCCCTGGGCCTCGGTGTTTACTGTTTGGAGATGATCTTTGCACTCCTCCAGTCTCTAGGGACCGTCCCCTGTTGCAGCTTGATCCCTCCACCGATGTTCTTGTGGAACAGGCCACCGCAGCTCTAAACTGCCCTGGACAGCTCTACAGACTACCCGTGGCCCTGCGACTCCTTCTGTTCTCTGCGTGGTGTCACCTGGACCCTCAGAGTCCCAGGATCTTCACCAGGAAGCGTCTCTTTCTGTTTCTCAGCTCCTGACTGACTTGGAGCTTTCTTTCTTTCCTTTCTCTTCTCCTCCTTGCCTGCCTCCAGCAGGCCTCCTTCTCCTTCCCCTCCCTCTCTTCGACTAACTAAACTTGACCTTCCTCTCTGTGTCTGCTCTCAGATGGCTCCTCCCACCTCCCCAGTTGCCCTGTTCTACCCTATAGGAGCAGGGATGGGTCTTATGACCCCTCCAAGCATGCAGCATGGGAGGGTTGTCTGCCACTTTCCCTGGTCCCAGTGTGTTCCTAGCAATGGGTGTAGTGTGGATTTACCAGGGGACCGGAGTTCACTCCCTTCCTCTCCCAGAATGGGGCATCACACCGCTGGATGGGGTGCAATGACCTGTTGCGACGGAAGCCTCAGGGGCGCCACACTCCCCCACAGCGAATCCCAGCACGTCCTCGGGCTGCAAAGACAACAAAAACATGTGGAAGCACTGCAAAACATTTTTGTTATGAACAACAGTAAAACAGTAAACATCTCTTCCCTTTATGGGAGGCACAATGATTCGAACGTTACAAACTTCTTATAAAGAAAACTCTAAGTGTGCACTTCCAGTCCATTGCACGGTTCGGGCACATCCCCCATAATTCTGGTAGGGGGCACAACGGGTGCAACTATATACATTTCTTAGCTACCACAAGTCCAGTAGCCTGGCAGTTCGTTCAGCTTCATTTTAAACGCAAGGCACATAAACAACATACCAGCCACTAAGTCCAGTGGCCTGGTAAGACATGACACAAAAACATTCACCGGGGACCACATTCCAGTTCCGTGGCCCGGTACATACAAACGTGGGGGGTGACATCTTCAAAAAGTACAAGGGGCAGTAAGGCAGGAAAGGGTGTCATCTTCAAAAAGAACATTAGGGCAGCACAAAAGGGACATCTTCACAAAGCATAAGGGGCAGACAGGGGCTATTTACAGTTCAGCATCTTCTTACTTCTTTACATGTAGGGATTCTTCTCCGGCTCCCCACCTGGCAGTAGGTAGACAGCGGTCAGCACAGTCTGCGTCTGCTGGTCTTGGCGGGCTGTGCCTGGCAGGGCGGTGGCCTGTATTGGAGTCGCTGCTGTGACCGATTCTTGACGGGCCCCACCTGGCGTGGCTGCGGCCTGGGCTTGGCGGGCCGCATCTGGGGCGTGGATTAACGTCGCCGCTGCGGCGGGATCTTGCTTGTCCGAGCGGGGTATCGCTGCTGGGGCCTGAGCTGGACGGGCTGGGCTTGGCGTCGCTGCTGCGGTGTGGATGGGCGTCGCTCCAGCGGCGAAATCTTGGCGAGCCGCACCTGACGTGGCTGCGGCCCGGATCGGCGTCGCCATGCCGGGCATCTCTCCAGGGACCGCGGGCATGGTAGCGGGGGTTGGGGCACTCGCGCCGGCAGGGGCATTAAATGACTCACCCCTCAGTAGCATCTCCGGTGTTCTGGCGGTCGCTGCTCCACGCGTCGCTTGCCGGATCTGCTGCATCACCTCCGCCTGCAGCCTTTCACACCACTGGTCCATCTCCCAGCCCCACCAGTCAGCGGAGTCTAGCTCTGGATCGCTGCGTGTGGACGCCATTCTCTCTGCGTCTCCTTCTGCACGATCTCCCAGCAGCAGACTCGTCGCTTCTTCTAGTAGCAGACTTTTGATGTTGCTCAGCAGCAGGCTGGTAACTTCCCGCTCCTTCATCATGTCAGCCATCCTCCCGACCTCAGCCTTCAGCTCAGCGGCGGTCACAGGCCTGATCCAGGTGAGCTCTTCCTGGCCTCCGCTTACAGGAGCCATCTTTTCTCTTCCTCTAGGCAGCATTCTTAGCGCGCCATTTTTCATCCGCTGCTCTGCATAGCGGGCACTGCTTTGCGCTCTTTTCTTGGACAAGGGGGCGGGGCTTCTCTTCGTGCCCTTTCTTCTTGCACGCCCCCCTTCTTCCCGCGCTCAGTGGCTTCAATGGCGGCAGTTTCTCACAGTAAACACAGGCTATTTCACGATTCTTCAGGCGCACAGTACCCGGTGTGACCGGGCACGAAATCCTGTTCGTGACGCCAAAAGTTGACTCGCCCACCCCAGGGCTATGGGACACCCGGTGCCGGGCCGGACTAGTCCGGTGGTAGTCAGTGGTGGCTGGGCCCGGCTCCGTGGCCCTGGTGGGTGTCAGTAGAATATGTGGCTAGATGAATAAAGTTTGTGTTCGTGACGCCACCTGTGGTATGCGGCTAATAGGCCGCCGCTGCTGTATGAGGCCCCCGGGGGATGTTATAGCAGCAATGGTGGTACTGCTCCCCACAGGTGGAGCAATGCCCGGGGCACTGTTGGTGCTTGTGAGTGTCTATGCAGATGAAATAACAGAGGCAACTTCAAGGGTGCAGTTCAAGTTCTTTACTCACAATTCTTGTCGGGGCCCAGGGCCCTTGGACTGCTGGGACCACTGTCAGGGACCTCCGCCGTTTCTGGGTGATTCTGAGAGTAAAAGCCGGTACCCTTCTCTTTAGTGTCTCTATCTTCTGCTGTCTTCCTTAGCCTTGCCTTTGATAGGATAAACCTGGCTTCGCCTCCACTACAGCCTCCAGGCTGGGGGGTCACCTGTCGGCTGATTACCCCTTTTCTGGAAGTTCTGCTATGGGATCTGGCCCGGGGAGTTTACAACATTCCCTGGGCCTCGGTTTTTACTGTTTGGAGATGATCTTTGCACTCCTCCAGTCTCTAGGGACCGTCCCCTGTTGCAGCTTGATCCCTCCACCGATGTTCTTGTGGAACAGGCCACCGCAGCTCTAAACTGCCCTGCTCTACAGACTACCCGTGGCCCTGCGACTCCTTCTGTTCTCTGCGTGGTGTCACCTGGACCCTCAGAGTCCCAGGATCTTCACCAGGAAGCGTCTCTTTCTGTTTCTCAGCTCCTGACTGACTTGGAGCTTTCTTTCCTTTCTCTTCTCCTCCTTGCCTGCCTCCAGCAGGCCTCCTTCTCCTTCCCCTCCCTCTCTTCGACTAACTAAACTTGACCTTCCTCTCTGTGTCTGCTCTCAGATGGCTCCTCCCACCTCCCCAGTTGCCCTGTTCTACCCTATAGGAGCAGGGATGGGTCTTACGACCCCTCCCAGCATGCAGCATGGGAGGGTTGTCTGCCACTTTCCCTGGTCCCAGTGTGTTCCTAGCAATGGGTGTAGTGTGGATTTACCAGGGGACCAGAGTTCACTCCCGTCCTCTCCCAGAATGGGGCATCACACCGCTGGATGGGGTGCAATGACCTGTGGCGACAGAAGCCTCAGGGGCGCCACAGAACCCTAGGCCAGGCATACTTCACGTTGTCTACCAACTCTGCAAGGGTCGCGGGGAACGGCTAGAAAAGTCACCGGACCTGTCCCACTGAGTCTGGAGCCAAATAGCATATAGAATCCAGGGCTGAGGTCTTGGACTAGCCGCACATCAGAACAGTGCTATCAGCATACAGAACGGGACACTTTACTGACACCGGGACCCAGGTGCTTAACGCCACGGAGGTTCGATACTTAGAGCATCAAAGGAGGAAGGATCCATAGGCTGACACACACCGGACTTGACCTTTCACGGATCCGGGAACGGCTGAGCCCATCGTGGCAGAGATCGGTACTCTGGTGCAGCGCCTGAACTACCAGTGATTAAAAGACCTGGAACCGCAGCCCCTGTCTCTGCCTCTCCTTTACCGGCGCTGTCGCATAGCGCTGCGGCGCCAACGGGGACTACCACCATCCACGTCCGTCTTCCATCATCCTCCCCAGGGTAATCCCGCTCCACCTGTGGGGAGCGACACCATCCCGGCTGCGACCTTCACCATCAGCCCCAGAGAGCAGCACCCGCAGCGGCGGCCCATCTTTGGCCGCGGACCACAGGTGGCGTCACGATCATAGAAGACTTTCCTAACCGTCACTACAACCCCCAACCTCCATCCTTCCTCCCGTCCACCGTCTTCCCTCCCTCCTGTACGTCTCGGGGTGACAAAACCGGGCCAGGCCAGCCCGTGATGACACAGAGGATCTGCACCCCTGGCCTGGCAACGTGTCGGGTGAAAACCCCCTTGTCCCTGGGGTGTTACAAACACAGAAACCAGGAGAATATGGTAATTATGACTAAACATACGGGACACTTCATAACCTATCATAGAAGGAGTTTGTATGTTCTTCCGGTGTTTGTGAATTTCCTCCGGATTCTCCGATTTCCTCCCAAATTCCAAAGACATAGTGAGAGAGAATCTAGATTGTAAGCCCCAGTGGCGACAAACATAATAATGTCTGTATAGAGCTGCGGAATATGATGACGCTACATAAGCAAAGCATAATAAATATAGAATTAGAAGCCTGCTCTAGATAATAACACAGCACAATATTGGTATAAAAACCAGGAAGCTATTCTGTTTTGGGAGCATGCAACATGAAAAACAAAAACATCTACCGTATAAAAAGGTGACCTCCACAAATACTACGTAGAGTATTTCTAATCTAATATTGTATCCGAATGCTGCACAATTGTGACCTGTCCGACATTTTAGACTTTACATTGTGGAGATTTCAGAAATTCATTTGTGAACATACAACACCCCCTACTGGAAGAAACATCTAGAGAACCACTGCAACTAACCAGATGCTGATAAGAAGCCATTTATTGCACAGTAATCTGCAGCACTTTACAATCTAGGAAGGCAGAACACATTCAGAATGACATGTATTGAAACACGTGCATATCTCCCGAGTCGGATATTGGCGCATACCTTTCAACTGTGAAAGACAGGAACAAGAACAACTGCTACATAGTGTACGGAGCTGATCACCTGCAAACTGCTGGACTGTGGGGGGCTCAGGTATTTGACCCCCACCAATCCGATTTGGGAAACCTGTCCAAAAGATGTCATCAAGATCTAAGTCCTAGACAACCCCTTTAAAAAGTATGCCCAAATCCTATCTAACTATCCTCATGATACATGGGTGATGTCAAGACCACTGTGCAGGTTGACGGGCTCGCCTGAACATCTGACCTTCTCCCATAATGTTCAGAGAGCACTGCAAGTTTGTGTTGGTGTTGTTAACATGTGATTTAAGAAGGGATGTACAATGCTGGATGGCAGGAAGCCATGTCTAGAAAGTATTTAGCCTATTATCTATTTTTTTATGGTGTAGCCACATGGAAGGGTGAGCCAGTCATCTGGGTTCAAAGATACAGTTAGGTCCAGAAATATTTGGACAGTGACACAATTTTCGCGAGTTGGGCTCTGCATGCCACACATTGGATTTGAAATGAAATCTCTACAACAGAATTCAAGTGCAGATTGTAACGTTTAATTTGAAGGTTTGAACAAAAATATGATAGAAATTGTAGGAATTGTACACATTTCTTTACAAACACTCCACATTTTAGGAGGTCAAAAGTAATTGGACAAATAAATCAAACCCAAACAAAATATTTTTATTTTCAATATTTTGTTGCGAATCCTTTGGAGGCAATCACTGCCTTAAGTCTGGAACCCATGGACATCACCAAACACTGGGTTTCCTCCTTCTTAATGCTTTGCCAGGCCTTTACAGCCGCAGCCTTCAGGTCTTGCTTGTTTGTGGGTCATTCCGTCTTAAGTCTGGATTTGAGCAAGTGAAATGCATGCTCAATTGGGTTAAGATCTGGTGATTGACTTGGCCATTGCAGAATGTTCCACTTTTTTGCACTCATGAACTCCTGGGTAGCTTTGGCTGTATGCTTGGGGTCATTGTCCATCTGTACTATGAAGCGCCGTCCGATCAACTTTGCGGCATTTGGCTGAATCTGGGCTGAAAGAATATCCCGGTACACTTCAGAATTCATCTGGCTACTCTTGTCTGCTGTTATGTCATCAATAAACACAAGTGACCCAGTGCCATTGAAAGCCATGCATGGCCATGCCATCACGTTGCCTCCACCATGTTTTACAGAGGATGTGGTGTGCCTTGGATCATGTGCCGTTCCCTTTCTTCTCCAAACTTTTTTCTTCCCATCATTCTGGTACAGGTTGAACTTTGTCTCATCTGTCCATAGAATACTTTTCCAGAACTGAGCTGGTTTCATGAGGTGTTTTTCAGCAAATTTAACTCTGGCCTGTCTATTTTTGGAATTGATGAATGGTTTGCATCTAGATGTGAACCCTTTGTATTTACTTTCATGGAGTCTTCTCTTTACTGTTGACTTAGAGACAGATACACCTACTTCACTGAGAGTGTTCTGGACTTCAGTTGATGTTGTGAACGGGTTCTTCTTCACCAAAGAAAGTATGCGGCGATCATCCACCACTGTTGTCATCCGTGGACGCCCAGGCCTTTTTGAGTTCCCAAGCTCACCAGTCAATTCCTTTTTTCTCAGAATGTACCCGACTGTTGATTTTGCTACTCCAAGCATGTCTGCTATCTCTCTGATGGATTTTTTCTTTTTTTTCAGCCTCAGGATGTTCTGCTTCACCTCAATTGAGAGTTCCTTAGACCGCATGTTGTCTGGTCACAGCAACAGCTTCCAAATGCAAAACCACACACCTGTAATCAACCCCAGACCTTTTAACTACTTCATTGATTACAGGTTAACGAGGGAGACGCCTTCATAGTTAATTGCAGCCCTTAGAGTCCCTTGTCCAATTACTTTTGGTCCCTTGAAAAAGAGGAGGCTATGCATTACAGAGCTATGATTCCTAAACCCTTTCTCCGATTTGGATGTGAAAACTCTCATATTGCAGCTGGGAGTGTGCACTTTCAGCCCATATTATATATATAATTGTATTTCTGAACATGTTTTTGTAAACAGCTAAAATAACAAAACTTGTGTCACTGTCCAAATATTTCTGGACCTAACTGTACATTTGACCTTGGAGTACAGATTAATCATTAGTAGCTCGGTTGTGACATGGCTACCTGGCTCAGGAACATTGTCGGCTTGTAACTTCCGGTTTAGGGCAAGGTGAGACTTCTAGATAAAGTGAAAGACAATTATCGGGAAGAACCCCAGGACTCAGGTCTGACCTTAGTGTCATTCTGTAAATCGCCCAGATAAAGCAGATGTGTCTGGTTCGGTATCACACCATTATCACAAAGATCCACACAAATACGATAAAAATGTTGCTCCACACATAAGCAAGACATGCAGACATACAGCATTCCCCAGAGCAGACAAACTATGTATGAGCAAACTCCGCACACCCTCGCCCCAGGTGACAAACTCCTGTCACTTTTCATGCTCAGTGCAATAAGTTGCAGAACACACAACATATTTTGGGATACAGTCATACACATCGGTGGTGGGAACCAGCACAACTAACATTGCAGAGATACAATGTGTCTTCTTGTGAAATGGTGAAGGATCAAACAGATTTGGCTGCAGCCAAAAAGGGAACCTGAAAACTGACACCTGCTGCCCAAACCACTGCTACTGGCTTTATCATATCATTCTGGCTGTTAGGCTCAGACCAGCGTCCCTGCACTGTACTACTCCCCTCTCCCGGCAGGGACGTCGGCTCTCTCCCCTGTCTGGCAGCCCTGCTGTGGCTGCCCCATCCCCATCCCATGTTGTGGTCTTCCAGGGGCTGTGCACAACTCACAGGCCTTCTGCAACTGCCTGTAGGGTGTGTACGCAGACACGCACAATTTCTTAAGGGGCCAGTGCGCCCTGACCCTGAAATGACCTCTCAGCTTGCTGAGAAGCTGCAGGTATTTAAGGCACCTTTCCCTTAAGGGAAATGCCTGGGCAATGTGTCAGATACATTGCTAGTTCTCAAGTCATAAAACACTGTTGCTGCTGTGTTGGGCTATATTCCGCTGCTGATCTATTTCTATCTTTCAGTGTGCTGCTGATCCATTGCTGCAGTCACCTTTAGTCTGCTGCTGCTACAAGTGCTACAAGTGGTCCTGCCGCTGCTGTTATTCTTCAACAGAGACTGTCCTTCCCATACACCTGGGGCCAGCCATCACAGCATCAGTCTTCTCGAGTGGCAACCGGTCTCGCACCTGCAGAGTAACACCCGCACACCATTAGAGGCTCTAGTGAAAACAAGGTGTGGTTCTTCAGTGAAGCCCCTCTGGGTTTTTTGTGTTCTGTGGCTCTGTGGGTGCACTAATCCCCTGCTCGCCGTGCGAGCGCAACACTGGCATGTTTTACTCTGCAGAGCTGCTGCATTTCAGAAAAAACATGCATTTAAAACCACTATGCCTCTTGGGTGAGAAGTCCAATAGGCCACTGAGCAGTGTTGAGACAAGTTTCTCCCTATACACATAATAGTCAATTGAGCGACATGGTTTCCAGGCGGCTTTTAAATGCATTTTTTCTTTAAAATGGCACAGTGTAAAACATATTTGGCTAAAATGATAGTGTGGCGCCCCTGAGGCTTCAGTCACCACAAAGGTACTGGATCTCAGCCAGAGGTGTGGTGCCCCATCCCTGGGTAAGGAAGTGGTCATCAACCAGTATGCACACAAAACACACATCACTCCACTGGACTGTGGTTTGGGCAAGTTGCACCTTTGATATCGCCATAGGAATGCACAGTCAGAGCCAGGCTGGGGGGTGGAGTCCAGTTGTGGGAGCAGTCTGTAGAACGAGGGAGTCAAGAAGGAGCAGTGTTTTGAATGTCATCCGAGTGGGTGCTGGTGTGGAGCTCCCTCTGGTGGCCAGGAATGGTATTTGAAGCTGAGTTTGAATCTGTGATTCAAACAGGTGAATTAATTAATTGGGAATCCAGGAAATCCTATTGCAGATCAGCCTAGTCCATTTTGTGCTTGGCAGCCACCGGTGATAAAATGTTTCCTGCCTGCTTCTGAAGATGGCTGGGAGTTTTCCCTCCTGTTTTTCCCGCTTATTCGGGACCCGAATCTACTCCAGATAAGTTTACTGTTTCTGTGTATAACTGCTGGATTTGCACTTAAGAGTGTTTTTGCTTATTCCATTTGGTTCTGAGCCTGATTTCTTGTATGTGAGGATCTGTCTTTCTGCTTTTGTGAGCAGGGCAGTTCCTCCAGCAAGAAAGAGAGCTTGCTCCCTGTTCATGCATTTGCACTTTAGAATATTATTTGCTCTGTGATTTTGTTTCTTCCCATTATATCTACAGTTCTGTTTGAGGTCCCTGGCACAAGAGTACCTGATATAGTTGGGGAGAGACCCAGATTGATACTTTTTGCAGGGTTTTTTGCTGGCCGCAATCAGTGGTCTGTCCTGTCCTGTTCTGTCTAGTAAGTCGAGCCTCACCTTTGCTGATCTACATTTTCTATCTGTGTTTTGTGTTTTCTTATATCATCGCCGTTTACATGTTGGGGGCTTGCTGTTCCTTTGGGGACTACTCCGAGGCAAGTTAGGATTCCTCATTTCTATCTTTGAGGTGTTCTCCGGCAGTGACGAGGTGTCTAGGTGTGTTAGGAACATCCCACTGCTGTTTCTAGTGTTGTCCGATAGATAGGGGATTGCGATCAGCTTAGTTTATCTTGTGGTTTTGTTTTTTCCTTATTAATGGGAGTTTTCGTGATTTCATGGTTACCAGATCATAACAGAGCAGTGGAGGAGTGAAGACCTGTGGTCTGGAGTTGGTGCAGCTCGGCCCAGGCACAAGAGAGATGGTGTCCTAGAGCCCACGAGAAGTGCGCCATACACCCATGGTCTTGTTCCACAAATGACATATTGAAGTGGAGGGACTTGGCCGCAGATGGGCATCCGGTCCCTAGACTAGAGGAGAAGAACCAACGTGCTCATCTAGTAAAACAAGAGGCTAAGGATACAGCTAGTACCGAATCCAACTCTGCTCCGAAGACGACCAGGGAAGGAACATAAGAAAGGTGCACTGGTCTTGACCTCCGAACTACCCAGGATCGACTGGAGCCCATCACAGTGGAACCCAGCACTCCAAAAACGATCACTGACTAGTCGTGTTACCTTGGAACCTGCTACAGTGAGTAAAAACCTTGAGACTGCATCCATGTGTCATTCTGTTATTCGCCTGAGCCTCGGGCCCTGCACTCCTGCCATCACCGGCCACTACCCCCATCGACCCTGGGGCCAAGGTCTACCTGTGGAGAGCTGTACCAACAAGGCTGCCTCACCATCTGCCCCAGAGGTCCCATCCTGCAGCGTAGGCTATGGCCGAGTACCACAGGTGGCGTGACGAACTATCATCCCCACTAGTATCCCTTTTAAAAGACACCGCTGGGGTGGAACAGCACCGCGGCCCGGTAACGAGTGCCCCACGGCTCCGTTGCGGGTGTATCAATAGCACCAGTAGTTGACATAAATCAGTTGTCAGGTTCTCTTTTAAGGCTGTGTGCACACATTGCGTTTTTTATGCGTTTATTAGGCTATGTGCGCACTTTGTGTCAAGGTAGTTGCAGTTCTAAATGCATCCTCTGGCAGAAATGGTTTTTGTCAAATTTGATTTTGACCACAAAAACGCTATAAATACGCGTTTACCGCGTTTTACATACTTTTTCACTGCTTAAAATCAGATGCGTTTTGACTACAAATACAATGCTAAATAAAGTTTAAACATACAAACACTATAAAAAAAAGGAAAAAAATGATAACAAATATCTATATTAAAATCATAAAAAAGGCTTATTTTATTAAAATGATAACTTTGTGCAAATATTTATGCATAAAATTACATTTATGTAATGATTTTCACACATTTAATTGTCGGACTATGTGTGTGTGTAAAGGGACATATCATGTCATTAATATTTTGTCAAAAACGCATGCATTTAATTGGTCCAAAAAGCATGTAAAACGCTAGAATTTTGAAGTAGATTGCGTTTTGCTACTTCTCATTGACTCCAATGTTAGCAAAACGCTGTCAAAATGGCAAAAACAATTGACATGCTGCTTCTTTAAACGCTGAGTTTTTGCCAAAATTTCTGCAACTGAACACTGCGTTTTTAAAAGCATTGTGCGCACAAGAAATCCCAATTTCCCATAGACTTTGCTTGAAAATCAAAACGCATGCATATTGGCATTAAAATGCTGCAGTTCAAAATGCTGCGAAAACGCAGGTAAAAACGCTAAGTACGCACATAGTCTTAATGCGTTTTTGGGTGCAGTTTTGTCCCAATACTGCATGTCTATTCTTATGCCAGCAAAGTCAATGAGAAGTCTTGTGCACATGCTGCTTATTTTTTCTTCACAAATTTGGTGCAGAAAATAATCTGTCATTTCCTTTGGTGTAAAATTTTGCCTATGTTTTTTCACTCCTAATGCATGAAAACAAGCATGCAAACAAAAGCCCCACAAACTAGGCAAAAACGCACATTTTTTTTCTACCAGGCGATGTAGATTTGGTGCAGAAATTTCTGCTAACAAATACTCAGCATGCGCACATAGCATAAGGGATTATTTAATATAAGGAAAACATGGCTGCATTGGGTTGCAGACGGTGGTCTGGACCCGAAGGAGTCGGAGACCCAGTCGCGAGACATTGAGACTGGGTGCCTGGACTAGTCTTGGAGGACAGTCAGCAGCTCGAGTACAATAACTGGTCTGGGACCGAAAGCACATTAGGGTACTTGACCCTAGGTCGGGGAGAGGCTTCAAGCAACTCGGCAATTAACCTGCGGAGGATAGGGCCTTTACGGACTGTCCCCATGAAGCTCAGAGATCGGGGGCACTAGCGCAACGAGGGGGATAGGGCTTTCCAACCAAAGCAGCCCACTGAAATCCCAAGCATGAGCCCCTGAGAGCACAACTCCTTCACACCAAAAAGTGGGAAGCGGGGCCCAGAAAGTTTAAAGCTTACGGGCCACTTGGACACTACTAAAATTTGTGCACAGAGGCAGGCTCCAGACCATCAGGCAGTACTGCAAGGGACGGAACTCGGACGAGCTCCCCCAAGAGGGCAGCGGCACCCAGAGACTTGGTTTACTACATTGTCAGCATCTGCTTTCCTTCTGAGCGAGTACCTGATCACCCCCTGGCCCCAGCAAGCCTGCGCTCCCCTTAAATCCACCGTTCCACCACCCAGGGTACTCCCAATGGCAGTGGTGGTACTCCCTATTACCGCACACCACAGGTGGCGTCACAAACTATATCTCCCCTGTAAATAACCCCCCTTTTACATTTAAGAGTGGCCCTAAGCCCCCGGGTCTGGAGACCCTTGAGCCACAACTAATCACCCCCAGATCCGAGTGGTTCGACTGCTGTAGGGGCGGCACACCTCTTAAAATCTTGGCGTCACGAACAGGATTCGGACAGAACGCTCTAACCTGGGTGAGGTGCGCCTTGAAAAGCGAAGCTGTGGTGTCGAGATCCCGTTCCCGCCATTTTCCGCCATCTTTGGCTCCAAAATGCCATGTTCCAGACCAAAAGAGCGCAAAGCTGAAGCCCCACCCTTCGTCCTGAGAGTGTAGCCAGACCCGGAAGTTCCCAGGGGTCCCCAGCGCAAGAGTGAGTGGCTGGCGAAAACCAAGGGGGCGTGATGGGATGTAGCAGCGGAAGTGGAGCAGGGACGCCAGGACTCTGCCATAAAGTTCCTGGACACCTCAGAGGTAAGATGGCGAGAGCACGAGACTGGTCACCAGAGCACGCTGTTCCTGGAACCGCGGCCTGGATAGAACAAGAAACAAACAGAGCAACTCTGCAGGAGGATGCGGATGCAATTCCTCTGTATCCTGGATCATTGGAGGGAAGAGATGAGAAGCCTGGCAGTGGCGGTGCGAGCCCGTGAGATAGAAGTCCCATGCGAGGAGCAGGTAAGCAGTCCCGGTTGATATGGCCCATCTGGCCGCGGAATTCGGTCTGCCCCCGCCCTTTGCAAGCATCCAGCCATCGTCACCCTCGCCCTCGGTGGACACCGATCCGCTATCCCTAATACCGGCAGTGGAACCTCCAGTTCCCATCTACGAGGAGCAAGCTGCAGAACCCCTGACCTTGATACCTGACCAGGGCATGACAGCGCTTGTCCCAGCACCGGCCCGATCAGACCCGGCTGCATCATAAGAGTGGCCCCAAGCCCCCGGGTCCGGAGACTCTCGGCCACAAGTCATCACCCCCGGATCCGAGCAGTCCTCTTTTTAGAAGAAATGGTAATGGGTGCACGTGGACGAAGAGATATCCAGAGCAAGAGTTCATGAAGTAGAAAACCACGGCATACACCATCCAAGATCCAAAAAGTGCTTTTATTCCATATAATGTGCAGGTAAAATAGCGGGGAGGAGAGAGCCGGGTGCAGGCCCCCCAAGGACGACGGCCGTTTCGCACCTTGTGTGCTTCTATGGGTCCTGTCGTACCTGCAGATTATATGGAATAAAAGCACTTTTTGGATCTTGGATGGTGTATGCCGTGGTTTTCTGCTTCATGAAACTTTTGCAACCAGCTTGTTTCTATGCACTCTACCAATCTGTAACTAAGGTGCAGTCAAACTGCCATGTAACATGGCCAAGGATCACAGTGCAATGCTCGGACTGGCCGGCGGCTCTCCTGATCTGAGCATGAGAGCCGCATAGAAATACATGGGGTCACACTCAGGTCAGGAGAGCCACCGGCCAGTCCATTCACTGTGATGCAATTCTTGTCCGAGGTATCCGGCCATTTGACAGTACCCTTAGATAATTCCTACCTAATTTTTGCTATAGTTCTGGTTATTGTCACAAGAAAGCCAACACATACCAACATCTATAGAAACTGCTGCACTAGGAAGCCACTTTCTGTGCTATTTAATGGTGTCCAAAGTACAGCTGCGAAAAAGAGGCGATGTGTAGCCTGAGCACCACTGCAATATTTACTAGTGTTTATCATGAGACTAACACATTACATTGATTTCTGTATACTGTGGGGAATACTCAACTTTAATGGTGATATGCCTTTAAACAATCTTTGTTCTTGTAAATGTCCCACAGGTGACTCACTGCACTGAAGCCGAGATAATCGTGTGCAGAAAAGACCTGATGAAAGTATGAAAGATGAGCATAGGGCGCGGTCAGCGCTGAGAGATGGGAGTACTACAGCAGGATCAAAGTACTGCTGACTGCAAGCGTAGGAGGGACGGAGCCTCCCAGGGCTGTCTAGCAGCTCTGCAAAATGGAGACGTCTACGATATGGATTAAATGCTCCATTTCTCTGCATCTAGCAAAAAAGTCCGAGCTAGAGATATAAAATGTGCAGAGATAAAAGAAGCAAAAAAAAAGAATGAACAGGCATAAAGTATTCAGGCCAGCAGGGAAAGTTAGATTTTCAAGAAGATTTGGACCTAGTTCACACTTTCCAGCTTTATATCGGTTTGTATAATAAATGCTTTTTTTTAGCATTAAGAGAGTATTGTATCGAATAAAATTTATTGAAATCAAAGGGAATGCTATGCCCCACTGGAAGCAAGAATCTTTACTTTCCCACTGAGAGACACAAAGCTTAGTGGTTGTAGTCACTTTAAGGTCTCTTTCACATGTCCATGCAAAACACACATGTTTTGCATGGTCTGTGGTGTGGGTGCATATGTGTGTGCTCCATGTGTGTGTTCAGCATGTGCTGTCAGTGTGCTGTGTGACATACGAATAGCACATGGACAACATGAACTTTTATACTCACCTTTCCCTGATGCTGCTGCTGCTGCTTCCGGGTCTGTGGTGCAGTGAATATTCATGAGCATAATGAGCGGGCCTGGAAGCAAGTGACAGCAGTGCTGGAGACAGCATCACTGGAGACAGGTGAGTATAGAAAATCCTTTTAACTCAAGGACACGTGTTTTCACTGGCAAATGTCACACAGATCACATCACAGTGTGTGGTCCGTGTGACACCTGTGCTGCCGGAGAAAAAAGGATATGTCGCCGTGTGGAGCACACGGACACACGTGTGCTCCACATGGACACACAGTCCATGTCAAAACACCGTATGTCCGTGTATCCGGTACGTGTGAGAATGGATGCACATGTACCAGAAACATAGACATGTGAAAGAGGCCTAAGGCTGGGTTCACACGAGCAAATAAAAAAAAAAAATTGCTTGAATTTTCATTCAGCAAAGTGCGACAGTTTTCTTGTCTCTTGTCATCCATGTGCAGTCTGAATACAATACATTTATTTACACTGGGAGGTTTTAATATAATTTATAGGACCATTTACAGTTTCCTATGTCACAGAATTGCAAAGTATCCATAAAAAAAAACATACTGTGGGATGTGCTTTTTTCCTTGCACCCATAGACTTGATTGGGTGAGTCTAATCTGATTTTGGAAGGATAATTGAGCATGCAGAGATTTTTTTTTCACACAGATTCTGTCAGTCAAAAAAAAACCGATCATCTGCACTGCCCCATTGAATATTATTGGTCTTAGTTCTGTCAGTTCTTTTCATGGATAGCACTCAGACCGAAAATACGGTCATCTGCATGAGGCCTTAGGTGCTTATAGATAATCTAATCAGAACAGTTACAGCAAGTTTCCCAGTTATTTGGTTTAGGCCCTTCGTGGACAGGAGGCTCCCCAAGATGGCTGCTGGCCCATTCCTGAACCCACCTGCTCCTATTAGGGAAATGACTCCTCCTTGTACTAATAACCAGCAGTCTCTGCACCTGGGGGAGGATGCAGCTACCAAGCCATCACCTATTTTCTGAATCCAACTGCACACATGCTTTACATTGTGGAAAATGCTCACACTTGCAATATGTACACAATAAAATTTCACAAATATACCACTAAGTTTATCACACTTTTATATTTGTATCCTTTTTGCTCCGGTTACATCTTGCACCTCCTCCACCTTGGAAGAGAAGGATTCCTAAAGACCAGGGGTCCCCAACCTGTGGCTTTTGTACTACATAAGGCTCATGGGTCTGTGGTGTGTGGCTCGCGCGTCTGTGGGGTGCGGCTCGCGAGTCTGTGGGGTGCGGCTCGCGGATGTAAAAGGACCTTTGCGCCACCTCAGGAAAGTGGACCCCGGTGTGATAATGTGGCGCCCTGGACTAGCCAGGTCATCACAGATAACACTCGCACACCCCCACCCCCACTAGACAGTAACATTAGCCAAACACAAAACCCTTGTTGCCTCCCTCCAGGGTCTGATGTCCACACCAGGTGGGGCGGAGCCAAGCGGTTGGCCCCGCCCACCGAGGAGTTCACAGGCCTGGAGGCGGGAAAAGTGACAGATCGAGTTTGGAGTTAGAAGTGTGAGGAGTAAGCACTTGGGTGTCTGGGTTTGTGGCCCAGGCACTACCAACAAGGTTGGCAGACGGTGGTGTCTGTCTGCAGGAGTGGTGAAGCAACGCGGAACCGTAGGACCGGGGTCGGGCAAGTGGCCCGCCGGTACCGACCGGGGAGCGAAGTGAAGCCAGCACACACAGACAGGGCCATCGGACCCCGACCAGGCTTGGAGCCGCTGACAAGTCAAATCCGAGTGTGACCGGAACCCCAGGGGTTTCCTAACAGCCAAAGACCCGATAGAAGGCAACCGCCCACACCGTGAGGGTATACAGCTACCGCCTAAGGCTAGAAACCCAAGGGCCAGCGCCTGCGGGCAAACTGGCTCCTCTGGCATCCATACACCGGGAAGCGGACTATCGTTGGGAATCCACCGTAGTCAAACAACTACACAAAGGTGCAGGGAAAGACAGCTGCCATCACCTGTCCGGGGAGAGACACTGCAGCCGGCTGCGGGACCCGTCCATCCAGCCGTTTGGTTTACCGAGGACTTTGTGCATCTCTTACTGAGTGAGTACACCCGTGCCATCCGGCACCGCGCCACACTGTCCCTGCAACCCTGCACCTCACCGACCCTGCCTCCCCGTCACACCACCGGGCCCCGGGACCACCGACCCCTACCCACGGAGGGGGAAACCAACATCCCAGCTGCTCCATACCATCGCTCCCGGGATCCCCGTCACCATCAGCGGTGGTGCGCACCTTCACCACAACCCATGGGTTGCGTCACAGACTAAATCCCCCAAACCAACCACCCCTTTCACTCACAGGCGAGGAGTGCCGCTCGAGTCCCCGGATACGGCCCACCGCTCGAGCCATCGAGCAGCAGCAGCCACAGCAGCGCCGGACCCAAGCGTCAGTGAGCGCAGCGGCGGTGTCCTCCCCGCCCGCGACAACTACACTCTCAATAATCCCTACAGCTTTGGGCTTTGTGCAATATAATGAACAGATTTCCTGGTAATCAGACCAAGGATCTCCAGGATTGTGGGACATTTATCACAGCATGCAATTCACAAGACTATAGTGATGGGTAGCTCCTGAACGAGCCGGCTCTAAGAGCCGGCTCTTCATAGTGAATCATATGAGTCGGCTCCTGGCAGGGAGCCAATTGAAATGTAAACGGCTCTTTGCCAGTTCCGTTCCACAGTCAGTCCCCTCTTGCCCCGCCCCTCCCCTCTTGCCCCGCCCCTCTCGGCCCCTCCCTCCCGGCAGTAGTCACTCTGATCTTATCCAGGAGACTGAGAATGCTCCTCCTGCTGCCGCACATAGCACTGACTCACAGCCCCGCCCCCCTCCAATCTGTGACAAGCAGCAGTCAGGCACTTTATTAAAGGAACACTGACATCTGGATTTAGCCTGATTATAGTTATTTACCGCCAGCTTGTAAATCCTCGCTGAGCGCGGGAGAAACAGCGGATGTAAATGTGCGTCCCTTGTTCTCTCAACAACAGAACAAATGATCCGCGATGCTGGATTGAGCATCACTGGATCGCAGGCTCGGGTGCTGCATCGACTGTGTAAATGCACCATTAGCTAGTGCAACTAGGAATGGTTCTGTTGTTTCTGGTATGTGAATAACCTCCCAGCAGCCCCTGTTACATGATAGCAGTGCCAATCTGAGGGACCAACCTCATGCACAGAACTAGTCCTATACAAGGCAGTACAGCACTCTCAAATCACATCCGATTTTGCATACAATTGCCAGTAGTGTTGAGCTAATTGAATTGCACTTGTTTGATTTCTGCACTTTTTTTTTATCAAACATTGTGTTTGTTAAAGTTTTTACAGCAAATAATATAAAATCTGGTTATTCTGGAAACTATTTTGTTTTATGTCATAAATTGGCACATGTGTAGATTTTTACTAAAAGGTATACAATCATGGGTTAAAACATATCAGAATTGGGCTTCAAATTTAAAGCCAAAGGTAATAGGAAATGAAGAGCCGTTTTCGGAGCCAAAAGAGCCGACTCTTTTTGGTGAGCCGATCCAAAAGAGCCGGCTCACCAAAAAAATCGCATTTTACCCATCACTACAAGACTAAACTACAAAACTGTCTCCCAGTCCTCACCAGTACAAGAATGAGTCATAAAGATGAGCCAGCTTTGTTATTTCCCATACAGTTACCTTGGAAACAAAACAAGAAACTCTTCCCTGTATGAGCTGACAGTCAGAGTCCATCACTGTGACCCGGCTAACAGCCTCGCATGGAGGAACAGTTCTTAGTCTTCAATAAATCCTTCTGTCCCTCATCGATCCTTAAAGAGAACCCTATTTCTGCAGCCGATCGGTTAGGCATATTTGTGCTGCAGTTTTGTAAACCTTCCTAAAATATACTACTCGCTTTCCAGCAAGTCGTCTGTTGTGCAGGGAAGGTCTGATGATGCATGGTGAGAATGCAGGAGACCACAGCTGTTAGTACCCACGATCAGTGTGCCGTGCGCTGCGGTCTCCTGCTTGTGTTCTCCCTACGGAGGACACATGCGACTCCACGGCAAACAATTGACATGCTGCGGCTTGGAAAGTCGCACCGCAGGTGAGTGTTTGCTGCAGGAAAACTGAGCGCTGAAGCATGCTACATCCAAAACGCTGTGAACACTGATCGTGTGCACGCAGCCTAATATGTGCATTCTCTAAAACTGCAGTACCAAGACAAATAAGTGACCTCTCTGCAGTGTGTCTGTTTTCAGAGAGTGCAGCATACAGTATTGAAAGGTTCTTTTTATTGACATAGGAAATAAATTTGCATAAAAGGGGTTGTCCACTGCAATTTATAAGATTGGGAAAGGACCCATGATTGGCCAAAACACACACACACACACAACCCCCAGCATCTTGCATACTGCTGCACATCTCCCGGTCCCCCTCTGCATGCAGAAGCGTAAAGGGATCTGAGAGCTTAAGTTCACAAGGGAGTACATGATAAAAAAATGATATTTTTTTTTGTCTGTATTGCATCAGTTTTTACACATCAGCAGTTTATAACAAATACAAGACCAAATACAGTTTCCTATGTTGAGGATTGCAATGTACTGGTAAGCCTATGAAGGATCCATACTGTATTGGAATTGTTTATTCCTCTATAGACTCCTGGACGATGCACTAATTAGGTTGCGAAACGCGTGTCGGGTGCATAGAAATACTGCATTGTTACCCTGGCTTTGGACCCTGTATGCTGTTAATTTGTCTATTACTTTGAATATATGATGCAATGTTTGTGTATATCCAAATTTCTCACACTTGTGAATATATACCGTAATTCATGTCCTATAGATCATATATGGTCTATGTGACAATTAAGTTGCATTTTCTTCATTACTTTTGATTCACATTCAATTTATACAGCTTATTATGACGGGTTCTTCATATCAATACCATCTGTCTCTTGGGTTGGTCCATTCTTTTGAGACTTGTTTTAATTAATTTTTGGTCAATAAAGATTATTATTATTATTATTATGTAGTTTTGAATTTTGGCTTGCATTGTTTTTTTGTGATAATTTTAAGCTAATAAATTATAGTGGACAAGCCCTTTAATTACCTGACTACATTACTCATGAAACTGATTAATTTCTGTCATTGGAGCAATTTTTGCCATTTGTGCAGATGATTTTAAGGCAAATATTTAAATAAAAACTAATCGAAAGTATAAATATGCATTCAAAATTAAACTAAATTATTCAGATAATGAACCATGAGGGTTCCACTTTGATTGTCGAAAAAGCTGGGACTCGGAGGTATGGCGGTATGGCCACAGGCTAAAGTTTGTATTACTGGCCAAACCGGTTACCCACTCCACCTCATTCCATGGATACTCCAGATATCAGCCATACTACACATTCATGCCAGAGGGTACATACTATGGTATAAATACTCTGAATGTTGTAAGTGACTTGTAGGCCTATGGTACATACAGTAGGCTAATATCAACCATCCAAGAAGAAATTTGTTAAATAAAATTAGTGTAAATCAAGTTGGTATTGCATCAGGTGCTAGTGATTTGTCACATTTGAACATTCCCTCAGGGCTCATACACGCAGACAGAAAACCTCTACTTCATAGTAACAGAAGAAGCTGTACGGCACCGTAATATAGGCTTCATGTGCAGTACTGCTGGATCTGTTGGGTTGTGTATTGTTACCTTGCATACATAAGAGTCTACAATAACATACCAACATTGCTGATGTCAGATAATAAACAGTTATGTCGAAAAATAGAAAATAGTGGTACTCATTACCGATGTATAGTGCCATCCTTTATTAATAGGGTCATGGGAAAGCGTGTGAATTCCTGCTAAGCGAAATTTGTCATAGTGTCTGCCCAGTGCGGCTTATCTATTTCTTTTAAGAAAGGATAGCACTATACGCTGGTAATAAGTGCCACTATTTTCTATTTTTGGACTATGGTAAATATCTTTCAATAAGTTGAGCACTATTACCGTGCTTCCACATACCTAACCTGGAGGCGGATTGATCTTTTATTGTTTTGGTTCTGTAGAGTTGCTAATACCTGGAGTCTGTAGTGCTGGTGAGAGATTTACTTTCTACTAATAGTTATGTCCCTCAAAGAGCCTTGAGTATAGGCTAGAGTATACCTACAACCCAGACTATACATGGGGTTAAAGTGGCCTAGGCTAGCTTATACTGCGAGGTATAAATTGGCCTGGCCAAAATATATCCCTTAGGCCATATTACACCCCCATCAGTAGCATTGAGTAATATACACAACTTAATTGAACTGTCAGTTCTATGTAAGCACTGTACTATTTTACACCCCTGGGTATAGAGTTCATCCCCCGGGGTATACTGTGTCCTGGGCCAGACTATACCTAGTTTGGCCTAGGCTATTTAAATTATACCTTACACCTTAATCTAGGAAGGGATTAGGTTGGCCTTCTATACCAGGAAAGTCCCGCAAACCCATCAGAATTGCACATTTTTGTTTATGCATAAACCCCTTTTTGGTGGAAAATTTTCCAGGTTTGTATTTGAAAAACCAGGGCTGTCCTAACAAATTTTAGACTGGAGACTATGTGAAAACGCAATTTATCTAATTTTTACCGTATTTTTCGGACTGTAAGATGCACTGGATCATAAGACGCACCCTTATTTTAGAAAAGGAAAATAGGAAAATAAAATTTTAAGCAAAATATGTGGTCATGACACACTGTTATGGGGCGAGGATCTGCTGCTGACACTATTATGGGGGTAATGTCCCAAAATTCTCTACTAGGATACCCCATCCTGGTAATGATCCTCCTGCCTTGTATATATATGTCCCTCATCCTGGTATAGCCCCATCTTGCTATATACTGCCATCCTGGTATATGGCCGCATCCTGTCCTGCTATATACCCCATCCTGACATATGGCCGCATCCTGCTATATACGTTACCCCCATCCTGGTATGTGCTCCCATCCTGCTATATACCCCCCATCCTGCTATATACACCATCATCCTGCTCATATGCCATCATTCTGCTCATATGCCATCATCCTGCTCATATGCCATCATCCTGCTTATATGCCATCATCCTGCTCATACGCCATTATCCTGCTCATATACCCCCCTCCTGCTCATATACCCCATCCTGCTCATATGCCATCATCCTGCTCATATACCCCCATCCTGCTCATATACCCCCATCCTGCTCATATGCCATCATCCTGCTCATATACCCCCATCCTGCTATATGTCCTGCATCCTGTGGCACACAAAAAAAATGAATAAACGTTTATACTCACCTTTCCTTGCTCCACGCAGCATCACTCCTCGTCCTGTCTGTGCCGGCAGCGCTGTGTGGAGTCGGCCACGATCCCTGCAGCATCGCAATGTCCTCCTGTCTGTGCCAGCGCAGCTATGTGGACACGTGCGCACAGAGATTACGTCATCGCTGTGAGCACCGCTAGTGTGACGCCCTGGACTCCAGGGGTCACAGGTCACTACACAACACCATACACCCCCTTCCCTGGACAGGTCACACCAGTCAAACATTAAATCCTTGTTGCCACCCTCCAGGGTTGATGTCCACACCAGGTGGGGTGGAGCCAGGCGGTTGGCCCCGCCCACCGAGGAGTTCACAGCCTGGAGGCGGGAAAAACATAGTCAGTTAGTCCAGTGGTGGTCAAAGAGTCCAGTCCTGGGCAGGAGTGAGGAGTAAGAACTGTGTGTGTCTGGGTCAGAGCCCGGGCACTTCCAGCAAGGTCGGCAGACGGTGGTGGCCGTCTGCAAGGAGTTGCCGAATGTCAGCGGAACCGGGGAGCAGATTGGAGCCAAGCACCAAGCAGGGAACTCAGACCCCGACTAGGCTTAAAGCCAACCTCTAGTCAAATTCTCTGATTGCTGTTTGGACCTCAGGGGTTCATTCCCAACCAAGTCCCGATTGAAGGCAACAGCCCAACCAGTTCGGATAAGTGCCACTGCCAAGGGCCAGAGGTCCAAAGGGACAGCGTCTGCGGGCAAAGGGGCTCCTCCAGCACATATACGTCGGGGAGTGGACTACCGGTGCCCAGGCATTGGAGTCAACATACAAACACAGGTGCAGGGAAACGACAGCCACCATCAACCCATCAAGGGAAACACTGCAGCCGGCTGTGGGCCCCGTCCATCCAGCCGTTTGGTTTACCAGAGACTCTGTCCATCTGTGTCTGAGTGAGTACACCAGTGCCATCCGGCACCACGCCGCGCTGCACCGCGAGCCCCATCCTACGGGATTCCAACCAGCCACCGGGCCCCGGAACCAACAGCCCCTACCCACGGAGGGGTCAACATCTAGCTGCTCATCGCCATCGCTCCCGGGAACCCCGTCACCAGCAGCGGTGGTGCCCACCATCACCACAACCCAAAAACAATCCCAAATCCCCTTTTCATTTGTGGGCAAGGAGCGCTGCTCGAGCTCCGGGTCCAGCCCCGCTCGAGCCACCGAGGAGAAGGCACCGGATACGGGCGCAATCTCCCCGAGCAGCCCCCGCGACGGGGAAGCCGGCCCCCGCCCTCGACACTAGTCTCCACACAGCCGCGGCAGGCAGACAGGAGGAAATCGCGGTGCTGCAGGGATCGTGGCTGGTGAGTTATACTGATTCACTGCATCCTGCGCTGATGATGATGTGCGGAGGGCAGTGAATACAGACGCACATGATCACTCCAGGCTGTAGTTGCCAGGGGTGATCATGCTGCCAGCTGTTTAGTAAGTGCTCACCCCCGCCCATAATCCCACCCACCTGTCAGCACCGGCTTCAGCGCTGAGAGATGGGCGGGAGGATGGGCGTGCATATGTAATGAGCGGACCCACGTGGTCACTGCAGGTGCTGCTGCAGCCTGCTCGTGCCCCCGATGACCCGCTCCACCACAGCACCCTCATTCCCCGCAGCCCTACATTCATACTATAAGACGCACTCCCCACTTTCCCCCAACATTTGGGGGGAAAAAAGTGTGTTTTAAAGTCCGAAAAATACGGGTAGATACAGTTGTGTTCAAAAGTTTACATACCCCAGCAGATATTTTGCTTTCTTGGCCTTTTTTAAGAGAATATGAATAACAAAAAAATCTTTTTTTCCACTCATGGTTAGAGGTTGGGTAAAGCCATTTATTGTCAAACTACTGTGTTTTCTCTTTTTAAATCATAATGACAACCAAAACCATCCAAATGATCCTGATCAAAAGTTCACATACCCTGGTGATTTTGGCCTGATACTATGAACAGAAGTTGACACAAATGGGTTTGAATGGCTAATAAAGGTAACGTCCTCCCCTGTGACCTGTTTGCTTCTAATCAGTGTGTGCGTAAAAGCTGAGTGACTTTCTGGGATCCAGACAGACTTGCAACACAGTACAGAATAAATGGTTTACAGTAGTTTGACAATAAATGGCTTCACCCAACCTCTAACCATGAGTGGAAAAAAAGATTTTGTGTTCATATTCTCTGAAAAAAGGCCAAGAAAGCAAAAAATCTGCCGAGGTATGTAATCTTTTGAGCACAACTCTACATCATACTTGGGAACTTTTGAAGTTTGTCTTAAATGGATGGCAGTTCATAAAGTATTGTGATGCCCCATTGTCTCCACCACACCCCGTCACTGAATGTTCATTAGGGTAATGTCAAAGTCTGCTGAAGCCTGCTTTCTGGGATGTTGCAGTGGTGACCAGGAGATTTGCCAACTACTTCTCGAGGTTTCCCCTTTTTTACGGAATCTCCCTAACTTTCTGGAGTTGGCACAGGTATGAGTTTCAACTATGAACATCTATGTATAATTACACTGAAGTGAGTACACCCCCACTAGTAATGCAAACTTCAAGTCCAATATTTGAATTGTGAATGTTAAAAAAACATATATAGCAAAGTTCTTTGACGAATACCCCTTAATTTTTAATATCATGTCATTGTGCATCACTGATGAGAAGGTTATGGTATGGGTTTATATTATCCATGAAGGACAGAGACTGAATCATCCATCTTATGGCTATGACCTGTCCCCTTGTACTGTATGGTCCTGGGATTTTTAGGAGAATGACATCATGGTGGAGCCTTCCCTCCCGCCGCACAACGCTGCTTTCTGCCCGTGTCAGCACCTTTCTGTGTAATTGTCTCAGATGTCTCGGCAAGATGAGGCAGGTTTCATGGGCCGTGCAGGGAATGTGAAGAATATGTGAATGCAGAGCCTGCTCAGACAACACCTCACTGCCGAAATAAGGCGAAGGATCTGCTAATTGATTTTCTTTTTCTTTCTGCAAAATAAACTAGCTACATCCTTCCTACATTGTAATACACAGGGGTGAGGTTTTATCTTGAAAGTGCACAGTTTACGAGAAAATGAGAACACAATGGACTGTTAACCAACATCCCTATTTATTTTCCTTGCTTAGACTGGGCGCACACAACTGTTTTTCTGTCATCTGAGAAAAATCGATCCATTTATGGTAATCACACACTAAACAGACTCTGATCAGAGCTTGATTTGATTTTCTTAGTCCGAGAAAGTTGGATTGCTCCCGGATATTCTTCAACGATCCATAGAGTTGAACTGTTGACTGCCATCAGATTGTCGGAGGCAAATCGTGCATGCTGCATCTTTTTCCTTGGACCAAGTCTTTATAAGGAAAAAATGAGACAAGTGCACTGCCCCATAGAATAACATGGGAAGAGTGCTGAACATAAAAACAACGGCTGGCACTCAGCTAATTTTTATGGTCGTGTGCAAGAACCCTTAAATCGCGCCATTGGTCCCACTGTGCTTTACAGACATTATTGTTCCCCTTGGCCTATTTGTTTGTCTTTGGAATGTGGTAGAAAACTGGAGAAATCAGGAGTACACGCAAATACAGGGAGGACATACAAAAAAGCAGTTTTCACCATGTGACTGCAGGTGTCTCACCTGATCATGGGAGGACTTCCGAAACATCAAGTACACCAGGGTAGTGTCACGCCAAGGGAGGGAAAGACAACCGGCGAGCGACTCGACACTCAGGGTACACCAGGAAAACAATACAATGGTAGGCTCTTGTGTGGTATCCCACAAAATGGCCATCTCCTGGGATACCCGAAGCATAGTTTTTCACATAAATGTTGTAATTTTCTATGTATAATAAACCATATTGTGAAAACCTGCTGACAAGCAGCCCTCAGAGGGTTAAGCTTTCCCTGTGCAGTCAGCCAATAATTGCAGTTGTATGAGTCCCATGTGAGTGGAGGAGCTAAATCTGGCTACGCAGTGAAAGATAGAGTCGGTTGGGAGACGACAGTTGAAAGGAAAAAGAGGGAGGTGACATCCTCCATTTTGAGAGAGATTTCAAATGCATCACTAGAAGGAAAAGTTACCACCTTGGAGGTGAAGCACAACTCAGCCCAAAATAAGGAGAACTGAGTGAGAGTCACCAGGGAGACAGTGACCTGATCTAATAAGAAAAGTTTCCCCTCAGACGTCTGCTTGTCTGGTGTGGTTCAGTCTTCAACTGTAAGGCCTAAACGCCCCGTTACACGCAGCGATATCGCTAGCGATATCGCTTTCAAGCGTACCCGCCCCCGTCGGTTGTGCGTCACGAGCAAATCACCACGAGTGCCCGTGGCGCACAACATTGTTAGGACCCATCACATGGGACTTACCTGCCTAGCGACGTTGCTGTGGCCGGCGAACCACCTCCTTTCTAAGGGGGCGGTTCGTGCGGCGTCACAGCAGCGTCACTAAGCGGCCGCCCAATAAAAGCAGAGGGGTGGAGATGAGCGGCCGTAACATCCCGCCCACCTCCTTCTTTCCGCATTGCCGGCAGACGCAGGTAAGCTGTAGTTCGTCGTTCCCGGGGTATCACGCATAGCGATGTGTGCTGTCTCGGGAACGACAAACAACGTGCATCCTCTACAATCAATGATTTTTTGAAAAGGAACGACGTGTCAACGATGGACGATAAGGTGAGTATTTTCCATCGTTAACGCTCGTTCGTTGGTGTCACACGCAACGACGTCGCTAACGATGCCGGATGTGCGTCACAGAATCCGTGACCCCGGCGATATATCGTTAGATACGTCACTGCGTGTAACGGGGCCTTAAGACACATGGCATGAAAATCGGAGCAAGTGGAATGTGATAAAACATCGCATTCCACTCGGACCAATATTACTCTATGTGTCAGCACCCATGAGCGATTATTTTCTCAGTCCTAATTGGACCAAGAAAACAGTCGCAGCATGCTGCGGGTGCAATGCGCACTGCACTCGCATTACTACTTTCAATAGTTGTCACTAGAGTTCAGGTCCTCTTCCTCTCCAAAGAGGCAATTTGCTTATTAAATTTCCCACAAGAGCATGCAAGGCTTTTAAGTCTCTTCATACTGGCATGCCAAACCTGGCATGTCACTGTCCTCAAGTAGAATCCTTACCCCATAGATCCCAGTCTTGGCATCTCACCTAGCCAATCCAGATCTCATACTTTGCACTGATGAGGGGAAATACCCCGAAACACACTGTCTCAAATTGAGATTCTGGTTTGGCTTATATCTTAAAAGCCCCGTGACACGCAGCAATAACGCTAGCAATATCGCTTGCGAGCGTACCTGCCCCCGTCGTTTGTGCATCATGGGCAAATTGTTGCCCGTGGTGCACAACATCATTAACAGCCGTCACACGTATTTACCTGCCTAGCGACGTCGCTGTTGCTGGCAAACCCCCTCCTTTCTTAGGGGGCGGTTCGTGCGGCGTCACAGTGGTGTCACTAAGCGGCCGCCCAATAGAAGCGGAGGGGCGGAGATGAGCGGGACGTAACATCCCGCCCACCTCCTTCCTTCCGCATTGCCGGCGGCCACAGGTAAGCTGTAGTTCGTCGTTCCCGAGGTGTCACATGTAGCAATGTGTGCTGCCTCGGGAACAATGAACAACCTGCGTGCTCAACAATCAACGATTTTTTGAAAAGGAACGATGTGTCAACAATGGACGATTTGGTGAGTGTTTTCCATTGTTAATGGTTGCTCCTTGCTGTCACAAGCAATGACTTCGCTAACGATGCCGGATGTGCGTCACAAAATCCGTGACCCCGGCGATATATCGTTAATACGTCATTGCGTGTACCGGGGCCTTAAGTCATATAAAGAGGCTTGTTAAAGGGTCGATATTGACTTTTAGGACTGTTACTTGCAATAGGTGGCACTAGAGTTCAAACTCTCTTCCACTCTGAAGAGGCAATATGCATACCTCTAAATAAAGAATGGTCTTTATTCATTCCCCAAGAGCAACTTGTCCCAACTATCCAGGAATAATTTCATGAGGAACAATGCTTTTTCCAGCATGATGGATACCGTGCCACAAGATAAAAGTGATAACAGAATGGCTCTTTGAAATTTGGGTAATTAGCCAGGAAACTCCCCAGATCTCCATCACATTAAGGGTACCGTCACACTAAGCAACATCGCTAGCAACATCGCTGCTGAGGCACAACTTGCTAGCGATGTTACTGTGTGTGACATCCAGCAACAACCTGGCCCCTGCTGTGAGGTCGATGGTTGTTGCTGAATGTCCTGGACCATTTTTTAGTTGTTGCGCTCCTGCTGTGAAGCACACATCACTGTGTGTGACAGCGAGAGAGCAACAACTGAATGTGCAGTGAGCAGGGAGCCGGCTTCTGCGGACCCTGGTAACCAAGAAGCCCTTTCCTTGCTTACCCGATATTTACCTTCATTACCAGCGTCCGCCGCTCTCAGCTGTCAGTGCCGGCTCCCTGCTCCCTGCACACGTAGCTGGAGTACACATCGGGTAATTAACCCGATGTGTACTGTGGCTAGGAGTGCAGGGAACAGGGAGCCGGTACTGGCAGTGTGAGAGCGGCGGACGCTGGTAACGAAGGTAAATATCGGGTAACCATGGGAAGGGCTTCTTGGTTACCCGATATTTACCGTGCTTACCAGCGTCCGCAGAAGCCGGCTCCCTGCTGCCTGCACACGTAGGAGAGTACACATCGGGTAATTAACTCGATGTGTACTGTGGCTAGGTGTGCAGGGAGCCAGCGCTAAGCGGTGTGCGCTGGTAACCAAGGTAAATATCGGGTTGGTTCATGGTTGGTTAAATATCGGACGCTCCAGCGATCCCTGCCAGGTCAGGTTGCTGGTGGGATTGTTGGAGCGTCGCTTAAGCTGGGTTCACACAAAGCGACAACGACATCGCTGTTACGTCACCATTTTCTGTGACGTAACAGCGACCTTGTAAGTCGCTGTTATGATCGCTGCTTAGCTGTCAAACACAGCGACGCAGCAACGATCATAACGTCGCTACATGTGCAGAGAGCAGGGAGCCGCGCACACTGCTTAGCGCTGGCTCCTTGCTCTCCTAGCTACAGTACACATAGGGTTAATTAACCCGATGTGTACTGCAGCTACATGTCACAGTGCAGAGAGCAGGAAGCCGCGCACACTGCTTAGCGCTGGCTCCTTGCTCTCCTAGCTACAGTACACATAGGGTTAATTAACCCGATGTGTACTGCAGCTACATGTCACAGTGCAGAGAGCAGGGAGCCGCGCACAATGCTTAGCGCTGGCTCCTTGCTCTCCTAGCTACAGTACACATAGGGTTAATTACCCGATGCGTACTGCAGCTACATGTGCACAGAGCAGGAGCCGGCACTAGCAGCAAGAGCGGCGGAGGCTGGTAACGAAGGTAAATATCGGGTAACCAGGGAAAGGTCTTCCCTTGGTTACCCGATGTTTACAGTGGTTACAGCTTTCCGCAGCTGCCAGACGCCGGCTCCTGCTCCCTGCTCGCTTCATTTCATCGCTCTCTCGCTGTCACACACAGCGATGTGTGCTTCACAGCGGGAGAGCGACGACGAAAAAATGAAGCAGGACATTCAGCAACGAGCAACGACCTCACAGCAGGGGCCAGCTCGTTGCTGGATGTCACACACAGCGATGGGACGTCGCTGCAACGTCACAGAAAATGGTGACGTAGCAGCAACATCGTTGTAGTCGTCGCTGTGTGTGACACCACCTTAAGTGTGACATCTCACCAGCGACCTCCTAGCAACTTACCAGCGATCCCTATCAGGTTGTATCTTTGTTGGGATGCTGGTAAGTTGTTTAGTGTGACTGGGCCTTAAGACCTTGAGGTCAATCCTCAAAGCAGTGAGACAAACAAAAAACACAGAAATTAAGATAAACGCCAAGCATTGATTGAGCAACAATTGGTCATCAGTCAGGATTTGACTAGAAGCTGATAACCAGCATGTCAGGGCAAATTGCAGAAGTCTTAAAAATTAAGGATCAACACTGTAAATATTGAGTCTTGGTATGATGGATTTCTCAATAAAAGTTTAAAACCTATGAAATTCTGAGAATTGTAGTTCAGTAACCATAAAATACATTGGACTAAAAAAATATAAAAACATTCAGGCAGCAATCTTTGTGAAAACCAAAATTGGTGTCAGTCTCAAAAGTTTGTACATTGTGCTTTGTCAAATACCATGAAATTCCTGTTTGTCCTGTCCTTGAAATGTTTGTATACAAAAATTCCCATAAATCCCCCGACCCTCAGGGAAGGGGGGGGGGGCAGGCCCTTTCTTTCATGGAGGTGACAGGAGAATAATCGTGATGGCTTATCTAAGTAAAGTGTAAACACAAGTAGGATTTACTGGTGGAGCAGCTTACGTTCTGGTGAATGGCTTTCAATTGTCCATGCACATCCCATAGAAACGGACAAACCCTACAGATACAGGGACCAGCATTACATTTTGACAGCATAATTTGGAAGATAGATAGTACTGTAGACAATTAGGATATATTCACACTATGTTTTTTTTACGACATTTTCGTGCATGGGTCTGCTCTTAAAAACTCCACAAAAAGTGCCTACAAAATACTAGAAAGAATTATCCCACTCATTTGTATGGAAAAATATCTCGCTGTTTTTCTGTTCAGTTTTTGAGCATCTTTGAAACGCTTCAGACTTAAAAAATGCCGAGCACTTAAAAGAAGTGACATGTATATTCTTCAGGAGATTTCCACTAGAGAGACGCTCAATGTTTTACAATACAAGTCAATGGCGTCAATGACGTTTTATTCTGAGTGTTTTGTAGACATTTACACCTGAAAAAAATCACTAGCGTTTCCTTCACTGCTCTATGTTTTAAAAAAAAATGACAGAAAACATCAGTAAAAAAAAAGCCCAAATAAAGATGGAAAAACACTGACGGTAAACACAAAAAAACAATGAAAAAGCTTTACGCCTCGTCCGTACGTTGAGTATTTGGTGAGTTTTTTACCTCAGTAAGTCAAAACCAGGAGTGGGACAATCAGAGGGAAAGTATAATAGAAACATGGCACCGTTTCTACATTTTTTGCCCATTTATGGTTTTGACTTAGAAATACTGAGGGGAAAAAACTCACCAAATACTCAATGTGTGCACGTGGCCTTGGGTTTACAAAGCTCTAGCAAAAAGAAGCAATTCCTGAAGCAACTTCTGCTTGAAAAATAGACAGTTTTGACCAATAATAAAAATACCCACTGTGAACACACCTGTGGAGTGTGTTCACAAAGAGATTTTCTGATGAGTTTTTTGAGCGGAAACTATAAAATTCTCCTCAAAAATGTATCACTTAAACATTTTATCTGTTTTCTACTGCAGAAACTCAACAAAAAGTCTCAGTATGATCTTACACCAACGTTCTGATCAAAACTAGTGGTTTTCTTATTCCTATCGTGTTCCTCATTGTGTACACACTTTAAGGGTACATGCACAGTCTTTTTCCACCTGGAACCTGCCTAAAAAGCAATGAACAGATGCACAGTAAGGCTGCTTTCACACATCCGGCTTTTGCAATGCGGCACAATCCGGCACTTTGCAGGAAAACCGCAACCGTTTTTTTTTTGCTGCCGGTTGCGTTTTTCCTGCATAGACTTCAATTAGTGCCGCATTGTGCCGCATGGGCTTGCGTTCGGTCCGGTTTTTGCCGCATGTGGCAGATTTAGCCGATGCGGCGGCTGGATGGAATGTTCCCTGGCACGTTTTTTGCTCCGGCAAAAAAAAACCGCATCGCGCCGCATCCGGCCGATGCGGCGCTTTTCCCAATGCATCCCTATGGATGCCGGATGCGGCGCGATGCGGCAAAAACCGCATCCGGCCGCCGCATGCGGTTTTTGCCACTGCGCATGCTCAGTAGCATGCCGCAAGCGGCAAAAACCGGACCGGCCGCATGTAAAAAACTTATGCAAAGGATGCGGTGTTTTCACCGCATCCGTTGCATAGGCTTCACAGCCGGATTGAGCCGCACTGCTCAAACCGGAGGTGTGAAAGCAGCCTAAGTTCTTCAGTCTTGTTTAACGTCAATCTTTTCTTTTAACCCTCACCAAGTTTTGAAACTCATGAAGTGGCTACAAGAAGTGACCTATCCATTCTGCTCTGCTTGAAACTGCCACTATTTTACATATAAAATGAAGAGGAAAAAAAAAGATGGCGGTAGCCAAGATACCATAAAAGATGACAAAAATACTTCAGGAAAGACACTGCTTTATCTCGAATCATCACCAATTTAAAAAACCTTGTGAGTCTGCCCGTGTCTATAGGACACTATGTGCACATACCCAAAGGCTGTGAGTCTATGTTGAGTTTTGATGCTGCGTATTTTCGCTATGTCAAAAATGTAAGGTCTTAAAGTTCCTGCCAAGTAGATGGGATTTATACGAGGGGCTACTGATAAGTCTTTGGCTTTACCCAGAAAGAAACGATATAGGATGATGAAACTTTACATTTATTCCACATCATCTCCACTGATGTCAACACACTTCTTGCATCAGTATTCCAAGTTCTGTAAGTGTAGCATAAAGAAGGATTTCGGTTGTGCCTCAAACCAAGCATCCGTAGCAGCCATGGCATCAGAAATGGTGTGAAATTTGGTACCCTTGAGGTGTTTCTTCAGGTTTGGAAACAGATGATAGTTGGAGGGAGCTAGATCTGGTGATTAAGGTGGATGGTCAACCAGCTGGAGGCCCAGCTCTTCCAATTTTGCTGTGGTCACTTGTGCAGTGTGAGCGCTGTCTTGCAGGAACAAGATTCTTTTGGACAGCTTGCCGCACCTTCTGGCCTTCAGAGCTGCCTTCAATTGGTCTAAAAGTTCAATGTGATACCTTGCATTGATGGTGGAACACTTTTGAAGGTAGTCCACTATCAGCATGCCCTCTTTATCCCAGAACATAGCCGCCATCACCTTAGTGGCTTATTTTTGCACCCTGAACTTCTTTGGATGAGGAGAACCACTGAGCCTCCACTCTTTTGACTGCTCCTTGTTTTCAGGGTCATACAAATAAATTCAGGTCTCATCCATAGTGACTAGTCGATCCAGAAAGTTCTTAGCAGTCCGGAACGCTGACAAATGGACCGAGAAGTTTTCACTCGCATGCTTCTCTGATCTTTTGTCAAACATTTGGGGACCCACTTTGCAGATAGCTTCCTCATGTCCAAATGCTAGAGAAAAACAGACATGTCACCGTGTGGAGGAACACACTGACACGCGTGTGTTCCACATGTCAGACACACGTTCATGAGAAAACAGGGATGTGTCTACAGATTCATTGATTTTAATGGGTCTGCGTATGTCCATGTCTCCGGTCCATATGGAAACGGACGTCACACGTACCAGAATCATGGATGTGCAGATTTTTCCTCATAGAAATGCAATGAATGCAGAAAATCTGCAAGTAAAAATGTTTATGTATTTTGACTACATTTCTGCGGCCGAAACGCATCAATAATATGTGTAATCCGCACATGACTGTGTAAATAAAGTTTTGTCAAAGCCAAATACCAGAAACTATCAAAACAAAGGAGCTTTATTTAACCCCTTAAGGACCGAGCCACTTTGTACGTTATTGACCGAGCCTCATTTTTCAAATCTGAACAGCTTCACTTTATGAGTTAATAACTCCGGAAAACATCAACATATTCAAGTGATTTTGAGAATGTTTTTTCGAGACACGTTGTACTTCATCTTAGTGGGAAATTTTGCTTGATATTATTTACATTCATTGATGAAAATAACAAAAAATTGGCAATTTTTTTTTTTTAATTCAGTTTTGAAACTTTGAATTTTTATGCCCTTAAACCAGATACTTATTAACTATTTTGTGTGCTATAACTAACATTTACCACATGTCTACTTCACATCAGTACCATTTTAAACCATATTTTTCTTTTGTAAGGAATTTCTGCTTTTTCCAAGAAAATTTATAAAAAAACAATTTTTTTTTAGACAGCACATCACATTTGGAGTGACTTTGAGAGGCCTAGGTTACAGAAAATACCCAAAAGTGACACTATTCTAAAAACTGCAGCCCTCACACTGCTCAAAACCACATTTAAGACATTTATTAACCCTTCAAGTTCACAGGAACTAAAACAATGTGAAAGACAATGAACATTTTATTTTACCCATGTTGCTTTAGCCACGTATTTTGTGGGTTCACAAGGGTAAGAAAAGAAAATGCACTGTACAATTTGCTGATACCTCATAATTGGTAGACAAGTACTGTTTGGGCTCATCGTAGGGCTCAGAAGGGAAGGAGCGCTATTTGACTTTTAGAACGCAAAACTGGCTGGGATAGTAGATGACATGTCGTATTTGTAGAGCCCCTGATGTATCTAAATGGTGCAACCTCTACACAACTAAACCTATTTTGGAAGCTACACCCCTCAAGGAATTTATCTAGAGGTGTGGTGAGCACTTTTAACCCCTGGGTGCTTCACAGAATTTTAGAACATTGAGGAGTGAGAATAAAAAAAATCTAATTTTTCCCACAAAAATGTTGCTTTAGTCCAAAAGTTTTTATTTTTCACAAGGTAACAAGAGAAAATTGACCTCAAAATTTGAAGGGGCAACATTTGACCTTTGGAGTGCAAAATTGGCTGCAATTGATAGCGGACGCCATGTCTTGTTTGCAGAGCACCTGATGTACACAAACATTGGAAACCCTCACAAGTGACCCTGTTTTGGAAACTACACCACTCAAAAAAATGATTTGAAGTGTGGAGAGAACTTTGAACCCACAAGTGTTTCACAGAATTTTATAACATTGAACCATGAAAATGTAAAAATAAATTTTGCCCACAAAAATGTTGCTTTAGCGGCAAATTTTTTATTTTCACAAGGGTAACAGGATAAATTGGACTGTCCAATATGTTGTCCAATTTCTACTGAGTACACTGATATCTCATATGTGGGGTGAATGGCAATGCTTAGAAGGGAAAGGAGCCTCAAAGAGCTCAAATTTGGCTGGAAACACTAGTAGATGCCATGTCACTTTTGCAGAGCCCCTGATGTGCCTAAACAGTGGAAACCCCCCCACAAGTGACCCCATTTTAAATTGTGTTATTTACATTGAGTAATTTATCTAGGGGAGTCTTATCTTGAACCTTCAGGTACTTTTCAGGCACAGTGCAAAGCTCAGAGGGGAAGGAGTGCCATATCAGAGTTCAGATTTAGCTGGATTTCTTTTGTGGGTCAAGGAGCCATACCACATTTCCAGAGTCTTTTTGCTACCAGTAATGTGAAAGCTGAATATATTTCTGTTGACAGATAATGAACATGAGTGGGGACTTGTTTTTTGTGGGTTTAGTAGAAGCTTTTATTAGTGGCATTTTGAGGTACAGAACAGTTTGGATCAGCTCACATTTGTCTAGTGCTCTACGCTGGGCGCTTAAATTAGGGTTTCCTTCTAAATCTACAAAATACATGATTCAGATGAAACCTCTAACGGATCCATTCACTAATGAGGCAGCAGAGATATTGTGAACTCTGTGTGGCTTCTGTTCGGTGGTGTCCAGTTTTTAAGATGTGCAAAAAAGCGGTGTTCAACTGCACTTTTATGCACACTTAAAAAGACAGGTACATTCAGATCATAGGGTGAAGAGAGTCGAAAGTGTCTCCTCTGCCTCACTATAGTAAATCTTCTGTCAGTCGTTCTGTCTGAATCACGTATTTCAGAGATTCACACAGAAACCCTAGTGTAAGCACTTAGCACAGAGCGCAGGATAAATGTGAGCCGAGGCTTAAGCCTGCTTTACACGAGTCAATCTATCGTGCGATAGCACGAGCGATCATACCCGCTCCCGTCATTTTTGCGTCACGGGCAAATCGCTGCCCGTGGCGCACAAACTCGTTTAACCCCCATCACACGCACTTACCTTCCGAACGACCTCGCTGTGGGCGACGAACGTCCACTAACTGAAGTAGGAGGGACGTTTGGTGTCACAGCGACGTCACACGGCAGCCGGCCAATAGAAGCGGAGGGGCGGAGATGACCGGAATGTAAACATCCCGCCCACCTCCTTCCTTCCTCATAGCCGGCGGGTACCGCGGGACGCAGGTAAGCTGTGTTCATCGTTCCGGGTGTCACACGGAGCAACGTGTGATGCCACGGAAAAGATGAACAACCGGCGCCATTTTAATTAAATAATTTTCTGAAACCTAGCGACGAGTACACGACTCACAATTTGTGAGTGATACTGCGTCGCTAGGAGGTGTCACACGAGACGACATTGTGTACGATGCCGGATATGCGTCACGAAAACCGTGACACCGACGATGCATTGCACGATCGGTCGTCTCGTGTAAAGCCCGCATTACTGTGATCTTTGAGAGGCAGAATGAACAAATAAACAGCAGGTCAAGAATTGGTTTTATTTATTTTTTACACTGTTCATCATGATTTTAATGTTTTAGGGTTGCTACAATTGCAGCAATACCAGATTTATATTGGTTTTTTTTTATGTCTGTCAGTTATTACACAATAAAAAATGCCTGTTTTTTTTTTTTTTTTTTAAAAGTTGCATCACTTTATTTTAAATGCTATAATTTTTCAATATTTCAGCACCTCCTGCATGAGCAATTACAGCGATCAGTGAGTGTGTGTGTGTGTGTGTGTGTGGGGGGGGGGGGGGGTTTGAAGGGTTGCTGAAATGAGACTCTTCACATTTTCCCATGCTGGTCAGTGTCCACTTTCAGCTCAGCACTGTCGCTGAGTGTTTTCAGAAACACAAAATGCAATGAAAAAACACAACATCAGATACTTATCAAATACTCAACATGTGCACATGGCCTAAAGGTCCAGTCACACTAAGCAACTTACCAGCGATCCCAACAACGATAGGGATCGCTAGTAAGTTGCTAGGAGGTTGCTGGTGAGATGTCACACTGCAACGCTCCAGCGATCCCACCAGCAACCTGACCTGGCAGGGATCGCTGGAGCGTCGCTACACAAGTTGCTGGTGAGCTCACCAGCAACCAGTGACAAGCCCCCAGCGCCGCGTGGAAGCTGCTGCGCTTGGTAACCAAGGTAAATATCGGGTAACCAACCCGATATTTACCTTGGTTACCACCGCACGGAGCTACACGTGCAGAGAGCAGGGAGCAGCGCACACTGAGCGCTGGCTCCCTGCTCTCGTAGTTACAGCACACATCAGGTTAATTACACGATGTGTGCTGCAGCTACATGTGCACAGAGCAGGGAGCAGCGCACACTGCTTAGCGCTGGCTCCTTGCTCTCCTAGTTACAGCACACATGGGGTTAATTTCCCGATGTGTGCTGCAGCTAAATGTGCACAGAGCAGGGAGCAGCGCACAATGCTTAGCGCTGGCTCCTTGCTCTCCTAGTTACAGCACACATCGGGTTAATTAACCCGATGTGTCCTGCAGCTACACGTGCACACAGCAGGAGCCGGCAGCACAGGCAGTGAGAGCGGCGGAGGCTGGTATCAAAGGTAAATATCGGGTAACCAAGGACAGGGCTTCTTGGTTACCCGATGTTTACATTGGTTACCAGCCTACGCAGAAGTCGGCTCCTGCTGCCTGCACATTTAGTTGTTGCTGTCTCGCTGTCACACACAGCGATCTGTGCTTCACAGCGGGACAGCAACAACTAAAAAATGGCCCAGGACATTCAGCAACAACCAACGACCTCACAGCAGGGGCCAGGTTGTTGCTGGATGCCACACACAGCAACATCGCTAGCAACGTCACAAAAGTTGTTCGTTAGCAGCGATGTTGCTAGCGATGTTGCTTAGTGTGACGGGGCCTTAAGGGTATGATCACACTATTTGAAGCAGATACATCCAAATTTCTGCTTTAAAAACCCAGTGAAGGACAAAATAAAAAAAAAAAAAGTGTGAACATATCCTTAGGAATGGGTATCAAAAAATGGTGACAGATATTATTTTCTATTTAAGCCAATGAAATGATGTTTATCACTGTTTTCTTACTTACCTGTAGAATCGTGTGACTAGGTCATTTTTACTACACAATGAATGGCATAAAAATGAAACCTAAAAAATCAGGTCGGAATTGCTCTTTTTTTGCATTTCACCATACTTAGATTTTTTTTCTGTCTATGAGGAGACTACTACTCATTCTTAAAATAAAAAAAATCCTCATATGGCTTTGACAACACAAAATTCAAAAAGTTATGGCTTTTGGAAGAAGAGGTGGAAAAAATGAAAATGCAGAAACGAAAATTGGTCGCCTCCTATGGTGAGTTACAAGAGAACCTGTCATCTGACACATGCTGTCCAATCCAGTTTGCAAAATTTATTCTGCCCAATTCCTACCAAATTTTTAGAGAAAGGTAATCTTCTCTGATGAGTCTAATTTTCAGCTTTGCCCAACACCTGGTCGTCTAATGGTTAGACTGAAACCTGGAAAGGCGTACAAGCCACAGTGTCTTGTATCCACTGTGAAACTTGGTGGAGGATCGGTGATGCTCTGGGGAGGCTTCAGCAAGGCTGAAATTGGGCAGATTCAACTTTGCAAAGAACGTATGAATCAAGGTGCATACAAGGTTATCCTGGAAAAACAGCTGCTTCCTTCTGCTCAGGCAATGTTCCCCATCTCTGAGGACTTGTTTTTCCAGCAGGACAATGCGCCATGCCACAGATCTAGGTCAAGCAATGTGTGGATGAAGGACCACCACATCAAAACCCTGTCATGGCCAGCCCAAACTCCAAAACTGAACCCAATTGAAAACCTCTGGAATATAATCAAGAGGAAGATGGATAGTCACAAGCCATCAAACAAAGAAGAACTGCTTACATAAATACAAAATTTATTGCTTGGAAATTCAGAAACGTTGTCAGTAGTTTATAGAGTAAAGGAATAATTTACATTTTACTCAAAACTATACCTATAAAGAGAAAAATCAGAAAACTGAAAATTTTGCAGTGGTCTCTTAATTTTTGCCAGAGCTGTATATATACATATACATACACACACATTTATATATTGTATATATAAACCCACTTATACACTGTACAATAGGTGTGAACTGATGCGAGCACAAAGTGCACAGTAATCACTGACCTGTTGCCACACCTTGAATTGCTGCCAAAGAAGACCTGTCAGTGTGGAATAACAGGTTACGGGAGTCCTTTTTTTTAAATGCTGGATTATCAGAATTATGGATCATCAGAGCCTTGATTACCAGAATAGTGCTGCATACTGTACTTTAGAACCTGACACTCATAAACTAAAGGGGCTATATATCTGCCACCTACATAACCGAAAAACCTGTAAGGATTCAATATAAATATAATAAATCTTTATTGAACCCATATCAAGATAAAATAGAATAAACAATCAATTTGAGGGTTATTAAAAGGAGAATGGCAAACAAGGCTTGAGCCACACAGGAGGCCTCCAAAAAATGAGTGGAAAAAAAAAAAAATAATATATATATATATATATATATATATATATATATATATATATATATTATACAGATGCAGCAATGAGGCTATATACACCACAACTGTATATACAGACTGCAAATGACATAGAAAGAATATGTACCGTATATATACATCAATCAGATCCCCCAGATATACTGTGGAATAAATCCTACAGGATCAGCAGGTTAGTACAACCAAAAAGTGTCCATTAGTGAACTTACATAGCTTACATGACTCAAAGCAATAACCAACAATCGAATAGGCTGAGTCCTGATGCAATAAAATTAGGTCTCCAGAAACAATAGGAGCAGAGCCACCATATGCTGGAAAGTGTAATGATGCTGTTTATGAGGAGAGACAGAAAAAAGGAAATAAAAGAAGTGTATGGGTTCTAGTGCCCCAAGACAATGGCATCTGAATAGGGTACAGATGCTCAGAGGCAGTGAGGCTGATGGAAGCTCACAGAACTAGGATCAAAAATTAAGACGACTATGTCAACATAACGTGTAGGCAGAAAGAGTTAAATGCCTTATATGAAGATCAAAGGATGCTGCAAAGCTGAAAAAATATATACAAAGACCAAAGTTAGCGTAAGAATGAGAAGGTATAAAACCTTTGTTGCAGAGTGAGTACCCCTGATGCACGTTTTGCATATAGCTTCCACAGAGGTAGTTTCCCTCTGTGGAAGCTGTACGTGAAACGTACTCACTAACTGACCCCACTCCGACTAAAACATTTCAATTTATGTAGATCTAAGGCTATGCTCACACACTGTTTTTTGCTGCATTTTTCCAGGGTTGTTTTCCTGTGTTTTTTTTAATGAGTTTTATGCAAATTAAATGCTGATTTTCACAGCACCAGCAAAACCTATGGGATTCCAGAAATCTGCTGCCACACACACTTGCTTTTTTTTCCTGACTGAAATGGAAAAGTACTGTGTTTTTGAAAGAAGCAAAAGTACAAAAGTGCTGCAAAAAATCAACATGTGAACATGACTATGTGCAAGTGGTGCGGTCACACAGGTTTCCGGCAGGCAGAATGTAGAGAGGGGCACAGTAGGGAGGCAGCAATTCACTTTTACTTGCTGCTTCTTCAGTGCACATGTGGCACCCCTGAGGCTTCAGTTGCCACAGAGGTACTGCATCTCAGCCAGAGGTGTGGTACCCCATCCTGGGTAAGGAAGAGGTCATCCACCGCTATGCACACAAAACCACACAACACTCTCAATTAGCAGCTCCCCACTGGGTCAGAGGTAGGGTTTGGTGCCATTAATGCTATGGCATCTCCCTACCCCTAATCCAACCTAACCTGGGACGTAGTCTAGTTAGTGAGAGAACACTGTAGTGAAAGAGAGTCGAGAAAAAGCAGTGGAAGAGCGAAGACCTGTGGTCTGGAGCTGGTGTAGCTCGGCCCAGGCACAAGACAGAAAGGGTCCTAGAGCCCACGGGAAGTGCACCATACTCCAGTAGCTTCATTCCACATACGACATATTGGAGTGGAGGGACTTGGCCGCAAAACGGGGACTTCTCCGCTAGTAAAACCAGAGGCTAAGGACACATCTAGTACTAAAGCCAACTCCGCACACGAATCTGGTGGAAGGTGACCACATAGGGCCAAGGAATAGAGCTTCAAGCCACTTGACAGGGTCGACACTGTGTGCGTAGGCGCGGGTCAGGCGTCCGAGAAGTCAGCGCAGGAAGAAAACCAGGGAAGGAACACTAGAAGGGTGCACCGGTCTTGACCTCCGAACTACCCGGGATCGACAGGAGCCCATCACAGTGGAACCCCAGCACTCCAAAGGTGTCACTGGCTAGTTGTGTTACCTTGGAACCTGCTACTGTGATTAAAAACCTTGAGATTGCATCCCTGTGTCGTCCCGTTATTCACCTGTGTCTCCGGCCCTGCACCCCCGCCATCACTCACTATATATATATAAAATTGTATATATGTTTATAAGATCTGTGGGGGCTCCTGTTGTATATAACAGGCAATGTGGGGGCCCCTGTTGTATATAGGAGACTATGTGGAGGCCACTTCTTGTTTTATGTCTATATGGGATCTGTGGGGGCTAAAGTTGTATATAGCTGGCTATGTGGGGGCCCCTGCGGTCTATAAGAGGCTATGTAGGGGCTCCTGCTGTATATAGAGTACTATGTGGAGGCCACTGCTGTGTACAGAAGCCTGTGTGGAGGCTCCAGTTGTGTATAGGAGGCTGTGTGGGGACTCCTCCTCTCTGTGGGCTCTTGCTGTGTGCAGGAGGCTGTGTAGGGGCTCCTGATGTGTATAAAAGGCTGTGTGGGGGCTCATGTTGTGCATAGGAGGCTGTGTGGGGTCTCCTACTGTGTATAGGAGGCTTTGTGGGGGCTTCTGCAGTGCATAGGAGGCTCCTGCAGGTATTTGTGTATAGTTGGAGTGTGGCCCCTAGAGTTAACTCCTCCTGTGGACCCCAGACAATCCAGTCCAACCCTGCATCTATCTATCTATCTATCTGTCCCTTTTATATAGCATCTAGCTATGTGTGTTTCATGTATATGGTGTAATTTATGCAGTGGCAAAACAGGGTGATGGGGGCCATTGCTATTTCCTCGGATGCATAGTTGAATACCATTGAGGAGCGGATGGCCACTGGCTCCCTGTTCCGCACTTGCTCTGCAGCTGTGGGCCCTGATAGATGTAATGATATCAGGGGGAGCTTGTGACGTGATAACAGCTGCGGCCAGAGTGAGTGCAGAGCATATGTAGAGGGTAATAAATACATATATATATATATTTATTATACACCCTACATATGCCGTGTACCTGTCACGAACCGGGGTACGAGGGCTCCTCGTTTGCCTTCTGGAGCAGTTCCTCCCTGTACTCGAAGTCGCTCAGTCCGGTCTTCTGAGCCACGGATGCTGACCAGGACTTTTTAGCATTCTGACACTGTCAAAAAAGAGCCTACTGAGCATGTGCGGGACTCCTATGGGTCTTTTGCCACTATCTGAACATGTCAGTGATGTGGTACGTTCCTATTGGCCACAGTGACATCATCGGTGATGTGGTACGTTACCATTGGCCGCCGGGTCATCAGGGATGTGGCACGTCCCCATTGGCTGCCATGACATCATCGGTGATGTGGCACATTCCTGTTGGCCGGTGACATTATCAGTAATGTGGCACGTTCTTATTGGCCGCCGTGACATCATCAGTGACGTGAAGGGCTCTCATTGGCCAAAGGGGATGGCTACACGTGGTTTCTCCATGTTGTGGGTGGTACAGAGGTGATAAATAGCCCTGACTCCCACATGGAGGTGCGCACTCGTCTTTGTGCATACTACTGTACATATCTGAGATAGGGTTAGGCGGCGAAGTCCCACTGGACTGATTGAGGTTCAGGAGGCGGGTTAGGGTGAGGTGTTGCGGTCATATTCGTTGACCGAGTTAGGGTCAGTGACTGGCGAAGCTAGACTCCAGTGATATCGGGCTTGGGCGGCCTTGGGACCGGTGGCTAACCGGCTGTACCATATAGCAAGCCGATATAGGAGCAGTACCCTGTACACTCACCACTGCATATACCCTGAGCCTCTGCTAGCAGGATACGGCTAGTGTTCTGCTTGTCCGCTCCTATACTTACCGTGTATGCTACATATACTGTATATTATCTTCTGTGAAGGAACGGAAGGGTAATGCGCCATATGGACTCTGTGAGTTAACAGAGTTCTGTTTATTTACTATATTATTATTTCCTTATCTGACTCTGGCAGTTATTAGAGTTCAGTATACATGATGCAGTATCGTGTGGCTTAGAACAAGGTTACTGCATACACAGGTCCTCTGTGACGGGACAGAGTCTCTTTACATCTGTTGGTACCTCTGTGTGACCTGTAACATAGAGTACCTTAGTTACCGGGTTACTGTTGGGTTTCAGTAGGGCCTTGTGCCACCAGCTGCAGTTCTGCCATCACTGCACGGTGGACCGTGACCACTGGTAGTATTATATCTTCATCTATTCCCCCTGTAACACGTATAGTGTGTAGTGTAATGTAATTCTGAATATTGACATGCCACATCCTAAAGGTGTGTAATATGCGCTCTGTTAGGATTTCACCGATTCGAGTGGTCGTCTTCTGATCGTTGACATGTGATTTGCAACATGTGGTCATCTGCCGAATGACGTCTCCTGTTTCTCTCGAATTGAAAATTATAACAATGAGAGAAACAGGAGGAGATGTCATTCAGCAGATGACAAAGAGTCTACAAATCACTTGTGAGCAATCACACGACCACTCACATTGGCAAATGAAATCCTGACAGCGTATATTACACACTTTGGGGGCCTCGGCTAATTTGTAGAATGTCAAATCCAGTGAAGACAACGGTCAGTCTAGGGCAGCAGGGCAGGGAGAAGGTACTGGGCACCGGCCTCCCGGGCTCCTCAACCTCGATGCATCATTCCAGGCCAGATATTAAATGTATGTTTTATCTGAAATGCAGCAGCATCACGGTAAAATATACACTGAAATAATGGAGCCGGTGTCTGATTCCTTCCACCCGGGGGTCATGCAGGAAGAATCAGCGGTCAGATAACTTATCTTGTAGCAATATAACATTGGAGGTTCATACATGACATGGCGTCACTGCTGTCTGCACATCACATGTAATGGTTTAGTGTAGGTATGGAGGCCATTCTATCAATGTAATGCATCGCCAGCACCTGAGGTGTATTATGAGGTTCTGCAGCAGCTGAGGTATATATTATGAGGTTCTGCAACAGCTATGTGTATTATAAGGTTCTGCAGCAGCTGAAGTGTGTATTATGAGGTTTTGCAGCAGCTGAGGTGTGTATGATGACGTTCTCCAGCAACTGAGATGTGTATTATCAGGTTCTGCAGCTGCTGTGTTTTGTATGATGAGGTTCTGCAGCAGCTGAGATGTGCATGATGAGGTTCTGCAGAATATCACATGATTCGGTGTGAATTTATCTTATAAATTTTCTAACATAATTATTTGCAGCATTGTCAACGGGTGTGAGCCCAGACCGGTTAATAAAGGAATTACAGTATATATGCCATAGTTCTTCCATACACAGTGCCCCCCTCATGGTGTGTATGTGGTACTGCACCTCACTCTGTTGAGGTCAGTGGAGCTGAGAGGCAGTGACACATATAACCCGAGGACACTTTATTATGCAGAAAGTAGAGATTTTTTTCTAATTTTGAACATCCGTATTTTGGCCTTTTTGGTCCTGAGTACAAGCAGCACCGACCGCTGGCTCCATTTGCATTCTCTAGTCTCATCCTGTACATTTATCCATGGGAATTTAGTGGATGCTTTGTCCTCACCTATTGTACCATCACCCATTCCCTGTAGACTGTGAGCCCTCGCGGGCAGGATCCTCTCTCCTCCTATACCAGTCTGTCTTGTACTGTTAATGATTGTTGTACGTATACCCTCTTTCACTTGTAAAGCGCCATGGAATAAATGGCGCTATAATAATAAATAATAATAATAATGCTGATCCCACCAGTGGGGCCTCGACCTGCCCCGCTCTCAGTCAAGAAATGCAAAACTTCCATTCAAATGTACAGGAATTTATACCATCTCTCCACGAAGAGCGGCAGCGCCTCATTCTCCAGATACATGTTCCCCCCATTGGTGAGAACCGCATGGACCCTCCATGATATAATATCCAGGGATACAGTATAAATGGACAAGATGAGAAGAGCTCTATAAGGACGAGGTTAGTCATGGTGGAATTAATGTGGATTTGAAGTGCAGATTCTCTCACACAAATCTGGAGGAGTTTATTGTACATTTGAAGAAATCATTTTTTTAGGATATAAGAAAATGGCCTTCTGTCCTCGTTTGTGTCCTGGGAAACTGGGTAAAAAAATCAGTAGGGTGGGGGTGTCGCGGGCGGCGGGGCGCTGCGCTCGCCACGCTTGGGTCCGGCGCTGCTGCTGCTGCTCGGTGGCTCGAGCGGTGGGCCGGATCCGGGGACTCGAGCGGCGCTCCTCGTCCGTGAGTGAAAGGGGGTAGTTTGGTTTGGGGATTTGGTCCGTGACGCCACCCACGGGTTGTGGTGAGGTTGGGCACCACCGCTGCTGGTGACGGGGATCCCGGGAGCGATGGCAGGGAGCAGCTGGGATGTTGTTTTCCCCCTCCATGGGTAGGGGTTGGTGGTCCCGGGGCCCGGTGAGATGACAGGGAGGCAGGGTTGGATAGGTGCAGGGTCGCTTGGACTGCGCAGCGCGGTGCCAGACGGCACGGTAGTACTCACTCAGCCGCAAAGGTACGCAAAGTCTCTGGTAAACCAAACGGCTGGATGGACGGGTCCCGCAGCCGGTTGCTGTGACTTCTCCCGGACGGTTGGTGGTGGCTGCCTTTCCCTGCACCTTTTGTGGATGTTCGGTCCCGATGGCTTCCCACCGGTAACCCGCTCCCCAGCGTGTGTATGTGCCGGAGGAGCCCTTTTGCCCGCAGGCTCTGGCCCTTGAAACTCTAGCTGTGGCGGTAGCTGTATTTCATTTTGTTGGTTGGACGGTTGCCTTCAATCGGGTCTTGGCTGTTAGGAAACCCCTGGGGTTCCAGTCACTGACGGATTTGACCTTATTAACAGCGACTCCAAGCCTGGTCAGGGTCCGCAGGCCCTGCCGGTTTGTGCTGGCTTCACTTCGCTCCCCGGTTCAGTACCGGCCGGCCACCACCCGTCCCCGGTCCTACGATTCCGCGTTGATCTGCCTCTCCTGCAGACGGCCACCACCGTCTGCCAACCTTGCTCTAAGTGCCCGGGCCACGTACCCGGACACTGTCAGTTTGCTCCTCCACTACCACTTCACTCTTCTCCTGACTCCTACTGACTGATCTGAACTGAACTCCTTCTCCCGCCTCCAGGACTGTGAACTCCTCAGTGGGTGGGACCAACCACCTGGCTCCACCCCACCTGGTGTGGACATCAGCCCCTGGAGGGAGGCAACAAGGATTTTGTGTCTGGCTGATGTGCCTGTCTCGGGGTGGGGGTGTCGTGTTGTAGTACCTGTGACGACCTGGCTAGTCCAGGGCGCCACAGGGGCATCAAAGGGCAGTTCTGCACGGGGCACCATTCAGGTTAAGGCCGCTGCATGTGAACATAGTTTAAAGGACAGGGCTTGATGCGGTGTGACCGTGCTTTTAAACTGACAAGTAATCAGAGTACACACACAAAAACCCAGATAAATGAGTAGTAGGCATGCTCCGATACGATTACTACACACCCACCATAATAGGTCACCTCAGAATCTTCTTTGCATCCTGTCCGACTATTAGTCTCCAGAAAACAAGGACTGGCTTGTGACAAACCAAATATATACAAATGAGTTTATTTGCAAGGATTATCCATTACTATTAAGAAAGAATTCAGTGTGCATTTGGCATGGAGTCACATCACTATATAACCTGAAAAAGGCCTCCGTGTGCCAAATACTTAAGATATTTCTCATCACACAAATCCTCCTCCTTGCAGAACTTTTTTCCTCAGTTTGTGAGCAGTAACTAGGACTGAGGGGACAATTCATGGCATTGCGGATGACTTTACTTGGCCAAGGTTGCCATCATGTGTTCATGTTAGGTACTAGTCATGTAGCTTTGCTGTAAACTGCAGGAGTGCCCTTAAACAGGACCTGTCACTTGTCACACGTATAAATAGGCAATGCTTTTTTACTTGCTGTAAATGCTGATGTTCTCCTAAATTTGGCATTGTATTTCTTTTATTCCTGTGCCTCACTATTTCTGAAATATTGCTTTCTCTTCCCTGAATGTACATTTACATTTTTTTTTAGTTAAGCGGGTGTAGCCACAAACACTTCTCTATGGGAGTCTTATTGTATACCATGTCCCGTTGGATAAAATGATCAGATTTATATATAGGGAAGATGGGACCCTATCTCAGGAATGGAGAAGTGCAAGGAACAAATTAGCAATAATGCCAAATTCAGGTGAACAGAGGCATTTAGAACTGGTAAAAAAATAAATATTAATTCTAAGTGACAAATCCTTTTCAAAATCTGCTAAACAAAATCCCATCTTCATGGCTATTGTCACACTGGAGTCTCGCACGCCTTCTTAACGCCGCCCTACTAAGTGCATTTACCACTCTGATTCCCCAGTGTCAGGCCATATTCCTGTGCTTCATGTGCTCTGCGCCTAGAGAATCTCCACCTGGTTATAGGAAGGCATGGTCGGTGTCTGCAGGAATTTAACCATGCTGTGTCCCACAGAAATTAGGTATCCTGTCCTATCTCCTGCTAGCAAGGTCTTTATTAGGGACTTCCTCCCAAGATTCCTTGCTCGATTGTTGAATCCCTGTTACTTGTGAATATATGTTTGATCTTTCTCTCTAGTTATTGACCTGGCTTGTATACCTGTCCTGTCAGACTTCTTTTCTCTTGACTTGACTTTGAACACTGATCCTCTATCCCCTGCCCCGACCTCAGAGTGTCTTATCATGCCTTTGTCTCGCCCTCCTGTACCTTATTCCTGTACCTCTGACCCTCCAGTCAGCTGCTACAGTCCCAGTGAGTGTCTTGGAGTGGTATCTGGTGTCTACCAGCAGCCCAGCCTATCCTCACCATCAGAGGCCTTAGCAAAGTTGAGGCAGCCACTTAGTCTTGTCCCTCCAAGGTAAGCCCTGCCAGTAGCGCACTGGGTCCTCAATCATCAGCCATCACATAACATTTGGGCTATGGAGACCCTGTATAACCCCAAGTCTATCGTTAAAATCTTGTACGAGGAGGTTCATTCTCAATGGGAGTGTCATTACCAGCTGATGCAGGTGATTAATGTGATGGCACCTCAGATGCAGAATATGTTTCCTTTTATGTTCACCTTGTCCTGCACTTCTACTGTGAAAGGTCCACCTTCCTTTGCATTGAAATCATCTACAGGAGTGCCGACTGGAGTTCCAGTGTCTAGTAGAGCAACTAAGTTTCAGCTACCACGTCTGTCCCACTTTGATGGGGATCCCAAAGAGTGTCGCGGTTCATAAGCCAGTGTTAGATCCGCTTTACTCTCATCTTTTTCCTTTGGGCCAGTACAAGATTGCATTCATGGTCTTTCTGCTGTCTGGACTAGTCTTGGCTTGGGCAAACCCCATTTTTGTACATGGTGGTCCCAAAACTCGCCATATTAGATTATTTTAATGTTCCAGGCAGTATTCAAGGAACCTGACTGCAGCGCATCTTCCGCTTCATCCCTGCTGACTCTAAGACAGGCCACGGATACTGTGGCCCAGTATGCCTTAGGCTATGTGTGCATAAAAAAGTGCCTTTTTCTTAAGGAAAATCTGAACCCTCTTAAAGAATCCCGCACCCACGGTAAAAAAACGCACCAAAACTGCAGCAAAATCCGCTTGCGGTTTCACCGTGGTTTTGCCGTGGATTTTCCGCAGGTTGGTTCCTACGGATTTTTACCATTATCTATGGCAAAAACCGCAGGTACCTGCAGAAAAGAAGTGGCATGCTCATTAATTCCGCTGCGGAAAATCCGCGGGTATAAAAAAAACGCAGTGTGCGTATAGCATGTTTTAAAGCCCATAGGATTTGCTGGGGAATGACTGCAGCAATGTTAGACACATTTTCTGCAGCAAATCCGCAGCAAAATCCACAGTAAATCCGCAGCGTGCACACATAGCCTCCCGCTTCCACATCCTGGCTGCAGAACTACCCTGGAATGAAGAAGCCCTGGTGGCAACCTTCTGGCATGGCCTGTCTGGTTGTATGAAGGAGGAGTTGGCAAGCAGAGCTTTTAACTTCCTCTCTCGATGCCCATATACACCTTGCTACTAGGATTGATCTCCTTTTTCATGAACAAACTCTGGAACAGACTCAGCTGTCTTGTTTTTTTGGGGAACCTCCCAGATCGGTGTCACGCTAGGTACGGGAAAGTACCAAGCAAACGGTGAAAGGAAAGGGAAACCTTGTGTCTAGGGAAGGGGAAGACAGGCTTCGTCAGGGGTGACTATCACTGGGCTCTGGCTTCCCTCATCACCCTAGATAGGTTCCACACCTATGTGCAGAGCCAGATACTTGACCCCGGCTGACCCGGACATAAGCCCCAGGTAGGGAGCGGATGGGATGAGCCCTAAGGCTATGTGCGCACGTGTGCGTAATTCATGCAGTTAAGCTGTGCTCTGCAGTGCAGCGTAACTGCATACGTCCTGCGTCCCCTGCACAATCTATGGAGATTGTGCAGGGGCCGTGCGCACGTGGCGTCTTAGAGCGCAGCGCTTCTGCTGCTGCCCGGAGCGCGCATTCTAAGAAGTGACATGTCACTTCTTCCGTGCACTTTGCCAGCAGCTCCTGCTCTGTCCATGGCAGGAGCTGCAGTCAAAGCGCATGGAATCGGCTTTTTTTTTTTTCACTACGGACATTTTCTGCAGCGATTTGAAGCGCACGTGTGCTCTTCAGATCGCTGCAGAAATTTCTGCAGTGACTGTACGCAACGTGCGCACATAGCCTTATTCAACCCCACTAAGCTCTAAAGAAGACACAAGGATAATAAAAGGGAAAATCAAACAAATAACTTATCTCCAGATGACTCAAGAGGAACTACAAACAACAACAAAGTTTCTCCAGACGGATATAAGCCGACAGCTTTCACTGAAGACATGTTATGGGTACTAGACCAATCACCAGCACAAAGTAAGGGGAAATGAGGGTATAAAAAGACACCAAGGGAAGTGCTGTTGAAATATAGCTGAAAGGGTGAGGAACTCTGCAGGGTGCTAAAGGGAATGTGATCAAAATCAAGCAGAGGAGATACATAGGATACACCAAGTAAGAATAATAGAAGGTCATGGAGCAGATGGCAAAGCTAAACGCTGTGATCTTCTATAGCTGGACACAACAGGACTGTCTGTTACCCATGACACACCCGTGACAGTCATCTCCAACCTTTCAGTACTCTTTGCTGCTACAAGCTCAACCTCTTGCTGTAGAGCTGATGCAAGAAGAGCAAGCCAAACTCTCTGTACCAGAGCGACCACAAAGGTATAGTGACAATGTGTGCATGTACTGTGGAAGCAAGAGACATTATGCTCGTCAGTGCTCTGTGACGCCTGGAAGCCGCCAGAGCCTTGGCACAGTCGGAGAGACAAACCTGGATAGGAATGTTAGCTATTCAAAAGTTTTCACCCAAGTCACCTTGGTTTGGAGAGAGCAGCCCATTTTGAGTGTGAATCCATTGCCAGCCTCATCATCCCGACCTGGTTCTTCAGCTTCCTATGCTGACTGACAACCCCTGGTGGAGAATATTTGTCATGTTTTGCTTCTTGTCACTGCAAATTGGAACCCAGCACTCTTAAAAAAAAAAAATTCTGTTTTTATGTGCTACCTAGCTCTGTAAACTTTGTTCTTTTGGGTCTTCCATGGTTTCTACATTCACCGATTGTTGACTGGTCCACCAGTCAGATGCTTCAATGGTGATCGACGTGTTCTGACAACTGCCTCATTAAGATTTTTCTCAATTCCCCACCTTTCATGCCGTTGGACCTGCCTTTCATGCCTGAAATTCATGGCCTGTCTCAACCCTTTAATACGACTGATTCTTAGGAGAAATTTTACCACATCTTTAACCTAGCTAATATTGCTGAAGCGACTCTTGTTCTTGTAAAAGATGTCCCTCCAGATAAGATCTTTGCTTCAACAAGGAGATGGATATTTCTGTCCTGAAGACAGATGTTCGGAACTTTGTCACCACCTGTCCACAGTGCGCTAGTAATAATAACTTCTACAGGAAACTGCCAAAAACGTCTGCACCCATACCATTCCTGAGAGGTTTCCTCGGCAGTCTGGCCTAAAAAGAGAGGCACAAAAGGGGAGTACTGTAATGCTGGCATTTTGCATGTCTTCTCAGTGCCACCCTACTCACTGCTTTCACCACTGTGCTTCCCCAGTGTCAGACTATCTTTCTGTACTGCCTTGTGCTCACTGTCAGCTCCTCTACTAAAGAATCTCCACTTGGCCACAGGCAGCTGTGGCTTCATCCTACTGGAATTTAACCCTGCTGTGTCCTGCAGAGATTAGGTTCCGTGTCCTATCTTATGCTAACAGGGCCTTCATTAGGTGGTCCTCCCACCACTCCTTGCCAGATCATTGGTTCCCAGTTGGTTGTCTCTGGATCCTGTGGGTGCATGTTTGTTCTGTCTCTCCAGTTATTCGCCGGGCTTGCATATCCGTCCTGTCTGACCTCTCCTCTCTGGACTTCACCTTTATACCAGAGTATCCTGTGGCGCCTGCCCTGACGTCTAATAATGCCTCTCCGATACTTTTTTCGAGCTCTTCTGACCCTCCAGGTAGCTGATGCCATATCAGGGATTGCCCTGTAGTGGTACCTGGTGTCTATCGGCTGCCCGGCCTATCCTCACCTTCAGAGGCCATAGTGCAGACCTAGTAGAAAGTTAGCACACCCTTGCAGGGTAAGCCTATGGCACAGTGGGTCCACACCCACCAGCATTACAGCTATAAATTTCTGCTACCACCCAGGTTTACTACACAGGGCACTTTGGCTTCTAGTGAACATGTTACAGCTATAGGTGAAGAGGATCAGATCACAATAAGCATTTACAACTGTCCTGGGATTTCCAAGAACGCCTGGGCCAAAAGGATCAGAGTTTATGTACATTATACTCAAAAGTTAGCATTCTGTCTTTGGCAGGGTATATCTCTGGGAGGGGAAGATAGGCTTGTAAGCAAGACTTTGACATCTAGGCCAATAAAAAAAATATACTAGAGGCATTTTATTTCTGCTAATGTGAATAGTAACCAATGTGTCTGATCCTTATCTGTGGTGATTGTGTTGATTGTGATATAGTTTAGTCACAGCTCTAAGCATCACATCATTAATTTATGTTTCACACCTGCTCCTTTTCAATATGATAGTCAGCCAAAACGTTCCATTGGTTCTTGCAAATATAGATAGAAAAAAAGCAGAGGACTCAGAGATCCCAAACTGGGAAGCAAATATTTACATGGTGATCCCACGTGTTACATAGTTAGATAGGTTGAAAAAAGATCTAGGTCCATCTAGTTCAGTGGTTCCCAAACTCCAGTCCTCATGGCCCCCAACAGGTCTTGTTTTCAGGATTTCTACTATAGCGCAGGTGATGCCTTGATAATGATTCCATCATCTGTTCAATAGTAAGGAAATCCTGAAAATATGACTTCTTGGGGGCCATGAGGACTGGAGTTTGGGAAACACTGATCTAGTTCAACCTTCCTCCAACAATTATATATTTTGTTATTAAATCATTTATAACCGACAATGTTGTGTGTACTGAGGAAATCATCCTTTTTTAAAAGCTGTTATAGTATCTGCCATTACTACCTCTTGTGGTCGGCATTCCACAGTCTGACTGCTCTAACTGTAAAGAATCCTTTCCTATTTAGCTGATGGAAAGGCTTTTCTTCCACTCGCAGTGAATGCCCCTGGTCCTTAGTATTGTCTTTGGAAGCAATAAGTCATGTGCCAGTCCTTTGTGTTGACCACACATGTATTTACCATGTGTTAAGAATATAGCCCAGGAGTCACAGGAAAACCAGGGACTGTTAGCAAGTATGTAACAATACATTGACTAACTCTCAAGAAACGTCAAAAAAGACTCCAAAAAACAAGGGAGCTGTGCCAGAATTGAAGTATTGACATATCTGCCAGACACCAAAATCAGTGATTCTGGATGATTCCTTGAGCATGATGCCAGCTGGAAAGGAGGCGATAATCTGTAATTATTGTTTAGAAAATTGCAGCACTTTACCGACATTCCAAGTGATGTTTGTAAAAAGTTGACATTCTTAGAGATATTACATCAGAGATGAAATTTGATCTAATGTGACTTCTACAACCTCCACATATCATTTAGCATTTCTATTCAGTATGAAAGTAATCTAAATCCCGGACCTCATTGTGAAACATATGAGTATGACTATTTTATTATCCTCCATTCATAAACATATGGGTCAGTGAGTGCAACTCATGCAATAAAAATATGCATTGATTTCACTATACACTGACATAGGGCATAAGGCGTGGAGCAGAAACATAATCCATGGCTGATAAAACAGCATCAGTCTTAATCCTGTTTGTATGGCCCAACCCCAAGTGCAGAACATGCTCAGCTAGTTTTTTTTTAATACTAGGATTATACTGCCCCCCAGTGGCCAAACAGAAACATCATGAACTTCAAGATGTAAACTAAGGGGGAATTTATAATGACTGGGGTTTCCTATATCAGATTTGAAATATAAGTCTTATGGAGTAAGGTGCACCACAATTATGTAGAGGTTTATAAATCTTTGGGCTGTTTGTGAGGCACAAAATGTCATTAGCACCAGGTATGCCCTGGCGTGGATTTCAGCTTCGTGTGCCGATATTCTTGTAGTGAAGATAGCAGATGGTTCCACGAAAGTCTCAGGCACGCACTCCTGCTATATCATGGTATCAGCGGGCCACCGAGTAGTCATCTCTCTCCTTGTCCTCCAATTTGACTATCTCCTCATCATCTTTTAAGCTTACGTAGCTACTTTGAGAGGACTTTTCACATAATTCATTGCATCTTCAAGTTTGGCCCCCAAAAACCCTCTGTTCAACTTCTGAAGGGCTTAGGTCCAAACAGATGTGAAATATGGACAAAAAGGATATCCAGAATATTTGTGTCTTTCTTGCATGTCCATGACTATTTTTTGTCTACAAAAATTTCTTTCATTCTTCATTGATTTGGTGCAGTGCAGGTTTTTTTTACCAAAAAAAAGACAAGCAAAAATGAAAAATACCCCATGATAGTTTCTTCACCTTTTCCTAGCAACTAGTCTGTGAAAAATGGACAGCACTAGGATGAAAAAAGGGGTAATTACTTGCTGGTAATGTAATTTTCCAGAACCCATGACACCACCAGTGAGAGAGGGTCGCACCACCCCACAACTGTACATAAAACGGCAATACTCACTTCGACCTCTAGCGGATTGCAGAGTAGATACCGCAGGAGCCGACCCTAGAAATATGCTCCAAAATAGAAATTATTAGCATTGGTTTAAATGTTTCAGCCATATAGCTAAAGAGAACTGGAACGACAGAGACACAATCTACAATCCAAAGGAAGGGTGCTGTCTTGGGAACTGCAAACTTACATTACCAGTGATTGCTCTTTTTCCTTTCACCTATGACAATACCAGTTAAGGCCCCATTCACACATCCGTGTTTCCGGTGTGTTTGGTGTCCGTTTACAGATTGCTAGATTTCAGCACATTTTTCTACCCATGTACTGCCAAATGTTTTATGAAAAAGATAAAAATGCGTTTGTTTCTGTTCTGCCCCCACCCGTTACCCTCTTTTTCTCTCTGGATTTTCTATGTTACTAAATCATTTTATTTTTATGGAATATTTTTTAATAAAATTTATATACATTTTTAAAGAAGGTTGGTTGCTGGATTTTCTACACTTCTTGGAACCCTTACTGTTGGCAATACGGTGTCTGTGCAGTGGACCTTCAGTGGGAAAGGTGAGCTGAAATTTCCTCCTTTCTATTTTATAACACATAAGTTTGAGTCCCTTAGACTTCTATGGGTTCGGCTACCGAACCCAATATATTTTTTGTCCGTGCTGGTTCAGCGAACCCAAATATCTATGGGTTTGCTTATCAATAATTATAATCATCTATCTAGCCATCCTCATGTCCATGTTTTTATGTAGACCGTATCTGACACCCCAGGGCAGTGGGGTACTCTGTCCCGGGCGTGTGGTGCGCAGGGGGGGAACAGTCGTGGTTGCGGCCAATGCCGGGTTCTGTGAGCCTTGGGGTTGGTCCAATAAAAAGGGGGTGAGAAATGGGAGAAAAATAAAAGAATATAAGACCTTTTCAACTACGCCACTTGTGGTGTGCGGCCAGGTTATTGAAGCCGCCGCTGCAGGGTCCTGCTGGGGCTGATGAAGTTATGCAGCTTAGGTGTTTTGGGACCTCCGCAAGTAGGGCTAGGTCCCAGCAGTGGATGATGGGGGTTATAATAAGAAAGTCAGTGCATGTGTACGGAGCCGAGAAGGAAACAGTCCACACCGGTATTGCCATTTCAACACGCCTTTTTTTTTACTTTGGGTTTTGTACTTGGACCCGCTGGTGCCGGTTTCAGGTGTTCCCGCTCCCCTTGTTCTCAGTGCCAGTTGTGACCTAGGGTAGCTGTCCTCCATGCACTCTCGTTAGTATTGGGCTCCCGTGACTTAGAGCTTCTGGGGGAGCCCCTGTTTCAGTCTGGGTTCCATTGAAGGCAGCCTGTACTATTTAAGGGGTTCAATTCCCAGTCCCCTCTTTGCTGCTGATGCTTCAGACTCTTTGGGTGGTGAGAGACCCTGGAGATCCCCTCACCTGGCAGATTTAACAGTTGACCATAAAGTGTCTCGCTGTCCCAGGGTTTGCACCCCGCCTTGTGCTGAGTCCTGTGAGCCTTGGTTCCAGACTTCCACAATAACCCCGCGGTTCCTGGAGTCCTAGTTCCTTACTCCACAATCTCTCACTCCTGTTACAGCGTTCCGTTGTTACTTCAGGTCTTTACGCTTTTCCTTTCTTTACTTCACTCCTCACTCCTTCACTCTCTCCGACTACTTCTCTCTTCTTCCTTCTCTCTACTCTGACTACTTCCTCTCGCCAACTTCCCAACTGACCACTGGCCCCTCCCCTTGCTGTATCTCTCCCTACAGATTGTGTGGCAACTATCCAATCAGTGCCCATCCCTTTTACCTGTTGCTAGGCAGTCTCCCAGTCTGGAATTGGGGTTATGTATGTTGCCTGAGGGTTCTGGTGTGTTAACTAGCATGGATAATCTGGGGTTTGGGTTTACACGGTCACATTTTGTGGCACCTGATACATCAGGGGTGCTACATTCCCTCTTGGTTAATGCCAGCACGTCCGCGGGCTGCAAAGATGACAAGGTACATTTTTAAAGTTTTGTAACAGTAACATTAAATATATCAACATTCTTCCCACGCAGGGGAGGCATTTCCTTGAACGTTGCTAAACCTGGAGTACCCTTCTCATCACCCACCACCCAAAGGTCCTGGTCCCAAAAACCCCTAGGAAGAAGGTCACCGGTTTCCATGGTGACCAAGTCTCAGCCGACTCTACCGCAGACCCTTTCTGCAACCATCCTCTCCTTCGTGGCGGTGTCAATTAAGGTCCTTTGGTAAGGTTGTACTCTGGTATTGGCACAACAGTGCAACTATATACAAGGTCAGTTCTTGTCACAAACAGTCCTGTGACTGCGGGTCCATTTTTATCAAACTTTTCAGGCTTCTGCAATCATTATCAACTTAAATATTTTTAATAGCAGAAATAAACATTTTTAACTGGAACTGGGTAGCCTGGTTCAGCTACCATACATTTTAACACTGGAAGCTGGAGTCTGGGGAGTAAGCGGGGACTGGAACCACAGAAGCACCCCCTGCTGGACGCACTTCCACATCCAGGGCATACCAGCCTCACTCCCCATGATGTCGGGTATAAGTGACCGTATCACCTGGGTGCAACTCCCGACTAGGGTGACCCTTCTGGAGGCGGGCCATCACATCTCGCCGGGAAACAAAGACACCAACTTGCAACCCCGGCTCAGTGATGAAGCCCTACCCCTTCTTCTGGTTGAACTCGTCCACCACACCCTGGTAACGAATTCCACGGTCCTTCCAACTAGCCTGCCGCAGACTCTTCTTTTCGCGGCGGTCGCGGGCTCTCACTTGCACCCTCTGGGCTTCACGCTCCTCCTGCTCCAAGGCCAACAGGCGGATTGTGGCCTGGCATGCCGCGTGGATCTCCTCCGAGACTGCGTCACTCAGCTAGCTTGGCCACCTGGACCGCCTTGGGGGCAGGTTGGATCTTCCCCCACTCTGGGTTGGGCTGGCAAGCTTCTGGGTACTCCGCTGCCGGGTTAGGATGCGGTGCGGCCGGATCCACGGCCAGGGAAGGAGGCGGTGGCTTCGTCTGGTCAGCAATCGGGGGTGACACGGGTTCCGCTACCGGGGATGGAGGCGGTGCGGCCTGGACATCGGCTTGGAATGGAGGCGGTGGAGTGGCCTGATCCGCGGCTTGGGATGGAGGTGGTAACGCGGCCCGGTCAGCGGCCTGGGATGGTACGGGTTCCGTGCCAGCTGTGACCTGGGGCAGCTGTCCCCCGTGCACGCTCGTTAGTAATGGGTTCCCATGGCTTAGAGTTTCTGGGGAAGCCCCTCTGTTTCAGTCTGGGTCCTATTGCAGGCATCCTGGACTATTTAAGGGGTTCTATCCTCGGTCCCCTCTTTGCTGCTGATGCTTCAGGCTCTTTGGGTGGTGAGGGACCCTGGAGTTCCCCTCACCTGGCAGATTTAACAGTTGACCATAAAGTGCCATGCTGTCCTAGGGTCTGCCCCCCACCTTGTGCTGAGTCCTGTGAGCCTAGGTTCCAGACGTCCACAGGCGCCCCGCGGTTCCTGGAGTCTAACGCTTCCACAGGTACCCCACGGTTCCTGGTTCCTTACTCCACAGTCCCTCGCTCCTGTTACAGTGTTCCATTGTTACTTCAGGTCTTTATGCTTTTCTTTCTTTACTTCACTCCTCACTCCTTCACTCTCTCCGACTACTTCTCTCTTCTTCCTTCTCTCTACTCTGACTACTTCCTCCCACCAACTTCTCAACTGACCACTGGCCCCTCCCCTTGCTGGGTCTCTCCCTACAGATTGGGTGGCAACTATCCAATCAATGCCCATCCCTTTTACCTGTTACTAGGCAGTCTCTCAGTCTGGAATTGGGGTTATGTATGTGGCCTGAGGGTGCTGGTGTGTTGACTGGCACGGATATTCTGGGATTTGGGTTTCCACATTCACATTTTTTGGCAACTGATACCTCAGGGATGCTACACCGTATGTCCACAAAAAAAGGAGACACCTATTTTTGATCCAAGTGAGGGATCAAAATTACCCATACATTTTGAATAACTTCCATGATTTTTAAGGAGAGCACCAAGTGTTCTAGGCATGGAATGAACAATTGGCAACATAATACAACATCTATCTTTCTACATTTTTCAAGAATGAGAACAACCTCTTTTAGAGCATGGATGTTGGATGGATAGTGATGCTCAACTTGTCTCCTCAGAATGCCCCATAAGTGTTTTATTAGGTTCAGATCAGGAGACATACTTGGCCACTGAATCACTTTCACCGTTCTTCAGAAATGCAACAGTGGCCATATACACTGGAGATCAAAATTAGAGAATACACAATTTACTAACTGGTCATTGTGTAGTCCTACGTGATTATATCCTAACATGAGTAAACAAGCAGTATTTTAAGCTTTTTTAATAAAATTAATTTATTGTAAAGCACATAATAAAAATTTAACAAGGCCTGAACCAGTATTTCTATTTCTACCTTTACCAGAGACAGCAAGATGATTGACAGCAGTAGGCCTCTTGCTCCCAGAACCCTGGCACTACAGACAAAAGACAATTTGGAAACCCTACTTGGAGTCTCCACATTTCCAAAAATTAAGGTCAGAGATAACAGGAAAAGTGGCAACAATTGGCAGACTACAAATAGTCGAAAGCCACAACATGCATAGGACCGGCTCTTTAACAAACCCTGAACCAGCATTTCTACCTTCACCATAGATAGCAAGATGGCAAACAGGTGTAGGGCTTGTGCTCCCAGACCGCTAGCACTACACCATCGCCTAGTCTGCACAATCCGGGACTGGGGTGGAAAAGTCATTGGACAGCCACGACTTGTTCATCTTCATGAAAGTTAGGTGGTCTACACTTTCAGGGGACAGCCGGATGCGCTTACCCGTCAATACACCACCACCAATGCTAAAAACACGTTCTGAGAGAACGCTGGCTGCCGGGCAGGCCAAAAAACTTGCAAGGCGTGACTTATGAGCTCAGGCCATTCTTCCATTTTTGAAGACCAAAATGCAAAACGGTCTAATCCCCTCTTATATAGCATCTAATTGAGTTCTAGATAATCCTGTACATCCTCTCCAGTCATTCACTATGTGTCAGACTTCTACTCTGTTCGGCTGGTGCATGCAATGGCCTAAAAAAATGTGCCAAACCGCAAAGAAATTGCTTCTGCCACTTGAACGGCTGCTGCTGATGTTTCTGCGTTGATGGCTGCATTCACACGTTGTGGACACTTTTTTTCTTTTGCATCAATTGCGATAAAAATGAAATGTTTTTGCTGGCTGAGTCTTGTTGTCTGCTTATGATTGATCAGCATACAGGGGGAAGTGCACGCACCTAGTGAAAACTGTGATTACACGCATTTGGACTTAATGAGTTAACTTTTTTCAGGTGCCAAATAATTTGATTAATATCTCTGCACTGAAGAGCAAAAATAAAATAAAACAAAAAAAGTTTGGTGACTAGTTCATCATAATAATATTTATTCACTTATATGGGCCATTAATTCCACAGCGCTTGACATACATCACAAACACGGTCCCCATTGGGGCTCACAATCTAAATTCCCTATCTTTATGTAGCACTACAGTGCTACCCACTGAGCCACCATGCTGCCCATGTGAATGGTCCTCTTGAAGTACAGAGGCATGTGGTAACAGGGGAGACCACTATGACCGGACATGAGAGAGGAACTCATCACTGTTGAGCACAGTATTCATGAAAAATACTCAAATGTCAGCTAAGACTGCACAAAGCAGCTGAGCTGACAGAAGTGGCAGGGAAACACCACTGCTACTAATTAGCTGTGCCTCTGGCATTTAACAACCACGTGTCCGTGTTCCTGCGGTTAGGAGGTTAACGGACTGAGGCAGTGCCAGTGCGGCTTGTTCAACATGGCACATCTCATCTCTGGTCATTTCCACGACCTGCTGCCTTCTCTCCATTTTCCTGTAGACTGATAGCCCATAAGGGTGACGCGCCCACGGGATCTGGGGGTTACCCGTCACCGGGCTGCGGTTCTTCTCCTAGGTTGCAGCGGTGGCCTTGCCCGGTTCCATGACCCCGGCGGTGTCAAAGCTGGGGATGGGGACAATAGGGGTAGTTGTTCATGACGCCACCTATGGTGTGCGGCCAAATATTCGCAGCCGCTGCGGGACTTCTCTCTTCTGGGGCGGATGGTAACGCATCTCGGGTGTCACAGCTCTTCACAGGTAGACCTTGGCCTCAGGGAGGATGATAGGAGTGGTAGTAGTCGCTGATGGTGAGGGGGCTCGATGTTGGAAGCGCCGGCAGTAACGGGACGACACAGAAGCTGGAATTCAAGATCTTTACTCACTGGAAGCACACCGCCATTGGAGCACCGAGCTACGCTGTGATGGGCTTCAGCCAATCCCGGATACTTTGGCGGTCAAGGCCGGTATTTCCTTCTGTGCATCTCCTTTCTTTGGTTTCCCTCCACCCCCAGCTCCTGGGCCGTGGAATGGGTCACGGGTGCCTTCTGCACTTCCCACGAACCCTAGGATCCCCCTTCTTTCCTAAGAACCCGGGTCGAGCCTCTGTCGCGGGCGGTAGGGACACACTCACCACACTCGGGTCCGGAGCTTCTGCTGCTGCTGCTCGGTGGCTCGAGCGGTGACCGGACCCGGGGACCTGAGCAGCGCTCCTCGCCCGTGAGTGAAAAGGGGGGTGGTATGTTTAGGGAGATTGTTCGTGACTCCACCCACGGGACGTGGTGATGATTGCACCACTGCTGCTGGTAACGGGGATCCCGGGAGAGATGGTAGGGTGCAGCTAGGATGTGGTCCCCTCCTGGGTAGGGGGATGGTGATCCCGGGGCCCGGTGGTGTAACGGGGAGGCTGGATGGCTGGGGTGCAGGGACTGCACGGCGCGGTGCTGGACGGCACTGGTGTACTCACTCAGACAATCACTGACAGAGTCGTTGGTAAACCAAAACGGCCGGATGGACGGGTCCCGCAGCCGGCTGCAGTGTTGTTGTGCTCTCCCCGGACGGCTGATGGTGGCTGTCTTTCCCTGCACCTTTTAGAAATGTTCTGACTCCTGTGGTTGCCCACCGGTAGTCCGCTCCCCGGTGTATAGGTGCCGTAGGAGCCCGTTTTGCCTGCAGGCTCTGGCCCTTGGATCTCTAGCCTGTGGCAGTGGCTGTATATCCTCTCTGGGTGGATGTTTTTCTTCAGTCGGGACTTGGTTGTTAGGAAACCCCTGGGGTTCCTGTCACACTCGCATTTGACTATTGTCGGCGGCTCCAAGCCTGGTCGGGGTCCGATGGCCCTGCCTGTGTGCTTAGCTTCACTCCGTTCCCCGGTCCGGTATCGGCGAGCCGACGCCCGACCCCGGTCCTTACGGCTCTGCGGAGTTCCACCAACTCCTGCAGGCGGCCACCACCGTCTGCCAACTTTGCTGTCAGTGCCTGGGCTCCTACCCAGACACCTCAAGTGTTTACTCCTCTCACTTCCACCTCCAAGACTGAACTGACACTTTTCCCGCCTCCAGGCCTGTGAACTCCTCGGTGGTTGGGGCCAACCGCCTGGCTCCGCCCCACCTGGTGTGGACATCAGGCCCTGGAGGGAGGCTACAAGGGTTTTTGTCTGACTGTTGTAACTGCCTAGGGTGGGGGGTGTGTATGTTGGTATGTATGTGACTACCTGGCTAGTCCAGGGCGTAACACCTCCAGCTCCAGACCGCGGGCCCCGAACTGTCCGTGTCTCTGCTTATCTCCTCCTGAGTGCGACCTGGCGCTTGCTGCGCCTGGAACAGACTGAATACTAAGTATGATGGCTCCTAACTACCTCTGTTGGTGCCCCACCTTCCAGGTTCCTGAACTAGTGGGCAAGAGGTCCCATACCTTATGATGGCGACCCCAGCACCTACCCTAGCCCATTCCCAGTGGAAGAGCTCCCGTGTTATGTGTTGGTTGAGTGTGTTGTTGGTGGTTTACCAGTGACGACTTCCACCGTATCCGGCATGAACACTGCACCTCTAGTGAGGTACAGTACCCTGTGGCGTCTGAAGCTGCAGGGGCGCCACAAGGGCAGTGCCCTCACCCTTCTGTACCAATTTGTTTACTGTAACTTGTATATGTATTTTGTATGTAACCCCTTCTCACATACAGCACCATGGAATCAATGATACTCTATAATAATAATTTCCAGGTTAACAGCTCACCGGCGAGATTATATAGCTAGAGAAAAAGAGGTAGGGGAGTGTTAAAAATATATCCCTTAAATATACTTTTCTTTAAATACGTGATAAGAAGCATGAGAAATAGACTTCAAAAAAATGTAAAAAATAAATGTAATTTATATTGAGTAAAAATAATTGACAAAAATAGAAGAGTTGATTAATTACAGAGAAGGAAAACAATAATATTGTTCTTTAGCTTACGTGATAATCTGTTTGAAGGTTATAGTAAAAAATAGTCTATTTCTTTACTAAATCATTAGAAGTCTTGTTCTTCATTCATCTTTCCCTGGATCCTGAATGGGTGACATGCTGGAGACCAGCATGTGTTGCTTTGCAGTAAAGTTCTTCGGAAGAATTGCCCTCCCCTCCCCTCCCCTCCCCAGCATGTGTCATGGTATATATGTCCAATGCAGCTGCTCAGAAGGCTATTTAAGGAGATTCTACTGTACGCATGATATAACCACTAGAAGTTTCCAAATTGAAATATATATATATATATATATACACACATACATATACATATATATATATATACATACATATATACATACATATACACACACACACACACACACAAGACTATGTGAGCAGCTATCTATATTCAGTACAAATACCTTAATCTTAATTCCTATAAGTATTGTTATCAATACTGCAGGATACATTTTGAGGACCAGATAATTGGTGAATGAACTTCATAGGAACACTTGCTCTCTATTATCTGTCATCTAAAAATACCAATAATCACCAGAAAGTTGTAAAATTGTCTTCTGTCAGCTGATCGGATTGATTATGCTGGAGAGGAAATATATATATATGCCATTGGCAGCACATTGCTCCATAAGATGTGCTACGGACAATATAATACTTGGTGCAACTATTTGAGATCGTTCTGTCCCATCACTGTGTGTCAGCCTGTGTAGTACACCGGCCAGTAGACAGGTGACAAGTAACTGGAATGGCTCGTTTAATAGCCTGGATTCGGCAGGTGCAATCCCACCATTGTTCACAGCATTTTTTAATTATTCAGTTGATTAAATCCATCATACGCACAAAACAGAGAAATAAATGACGGCGCACATCCCATTACATGACAGACACCAGCAGCGCCTGACGGTCCTCACTGATTGAAGTATGGTGTGATCAAGGGAACACAGAAATAAAAAATAAATAACCTTAAATATAAAGGATTAGCCAGAAAGGTTTCAGGGTTTTGTCATTTTAAAAAGCAGAAGACTCCTGTCCCAGCTTGTTGTTCCAAACCGGTGAATGAGCTCTGAGCTGCCATCTTTGATCATGATCTTGGTTATTTCCTTCTCCATGTCCCCACGGATGGACAGAGTATGAAAGTGATCGAAGTCTTGTTTGCCCAGCTTACGCAGTCTACGGGCCGCTGAGCGATAACACTTCCATGGTTGCGGCTCAATCAGTAAATAATCACACAATGTTTTCAACCGATTAAGAAACTCTACTAGGCCTCGATCACCGTGATTTAGGTGAATCCACATGGTAATGGACATGCAGAATCCAATATGGAAAGAGCATTGGCCAAACCTGTCCAAGAAAGTGTTCAAGGAGCCTAGTGATGGCCCTGCCGTGATGTCCAGGGTGGAGAAGGTGATGGCGTCAGGGTGAGGGTTTGTGGACTGAGCCCTGGAGATCAGGTCAGGGTCAATGTCACAGCACAGGAAGTGGGCACTGATCTTGGGCTCTGAACAGCCTTCTGACCGCATGAGATGGTTGAATAACGCAACGCTCAACTCCTGCAAAAGACAGAAAAGTAGTAAATACACAACCATTCACCAGACATACTGTAATAGGAGCTGACAACAGATGATCGGTAAAAAGCCAGGTGTCAGACACTCACCAATGTGAAAGTCATCAATATTCTTAGGTCTGGACAACCCCTTTAAGCATTCAAGGCCTATCCACAGTCTGAGCCACAACTCACTGGTAAGTCCCAGAAGAAGGTCCGATCAGAGAAGAGAAATCGGAGATTCATGATTGCTGGTTTCTGCATACACTTCAATAGATAAGTGGCCGTGTATGTGTGTGCGTGTGTGTGCGCGCGCGCGTGTATGTATGTATGTGTGTGTGTGTGTGCATGTATGTATGTGTGTGTGTGTGTGCGCATGTATGTATGTATGTGTGTGTGTGTGTGCATGTATGTATGTGTGTGCGCATGTATGTATGTATGTGCGTATGTACATATATATATATATATATATATATATATATATACATACACATACACATACATACATACATACATACATACACATATATAATATATATATATATATATATACACATATACATACATACTTACATATATATATATGTGGTTGGAGCTCAGCAGAGGAGGTCGGGGTCAATCCCAGGCCTGGCACATTGACTAGAATTTCCATCAATGTATCAGGGCTGGGATTGTCCCCGGCCTCTTCGGCTGAGGTCCGTCCACCTTTTTTATTTTCATTGATAAGGGCAGCACAAAAGTGAAAAACAGTTGCTACACAGAATATCCAATTTTATTTTTTTTACATCACAGGATCAGCAGACACGTATTGATAAATTCTGGTGATTGTTGGGGAACCGACTTGTAAACCCCCTAACAATCAGATTTCTCCAGTGATAAATGTGCAGCCATAGAGCACTGGGTCGTCTACAGAGACAGAACTGCTCTTTACATCTCACTAGAGGACCCCCATACACAATAGATGAAGGTTAGCGGTGTGAGGGGCCTCCCAAATCTCCCCCAATAGATATAGGGGGAGAGAAGTATTGGACTGGGAATTCCAATGGCAGATCTTTTTTAGGGGTGACAAGTCTTTTCTAGAGGATTCCAGATTTGGAATTTTGTTCTCCTTGTTGAGGAGACTTGAATGGTTGGCTGAGCGCTGGTGTTTATAGGACAGTCGGGTGAGACGGCGATCTGCAGGACAAATATTTAGCGGACAGTCTTTTAGTGTGTTATCTGCGCCCCTCTTCTCAGGGTCCCCCACATCTCCTTATCAACAAAGATTTGTGTTCTGTCATGATTATTGTGGTTTTTTGCTTCACTGAAAAACTCAACTGTGTTTATTTCTCTCTCAAAAATGCACAGTTCAACAGCGGCTCAGCGGGGACGAGTTCTTATGAAATCACATCCACTGTTAAATGACGCAGATTTTGTGAACACACACACAAAAAAAAAAAAAAACAGCAAAAAAGCTGCAGCATTTACCCTACATGTGAACATGACCATAAGGAATATCTTTGTTGCCCATAGCAACCACATTGCAGCTTCTCAAATACATTATTATTACCAATTCTCTGATCTTTCTGGGAGCAAAAAAAACGGAAAGAAAAACTTCATTTTTGGGACCTAAACATCAGGCGTCCATTTATATCCACACCACCCGCTGTCCGGCCCAAAAGAAGGATAGTGGGAGGTTTGTTTTTTAATTACATTAGATTCTATCCTACAGATGATTACTGCCGGTCAGACGTATAAGAGAAGACAGGAACAGAAACTTCCATTACTAAACGTCTGACGGAGCCGTTACAAATAAGGAAACTTTCTTTTCACTTTGATTTTTGCCTGAATCCATTTTTTACTACTGAATGTGTTAGAAAAGACCCCAAACACAAGAACAGATCCTATTTCTTATGAATGGCTTATATATCGCCATCATATTCCACAGCGCTGTACAGACGTCATCATTATGTCCATCGGAGATCACAGTCTAAGGCTATGTGCCCACAAGACTCTGTAACCGCGGAATTTGCTGCGGAAAACCTGCGGATTTATCTGGATTTTCTAGATAAATACGCAGGTTTTAGCAAGTACAGACACTCACCATGTTATCCTACGGGTCATGGGGAGTGTCTGTGTCCATGCTGCGGATGTCCCGCAGCCGCACGTAACTGCATGTCAATTATTCCTGCGGATATACCTGCGGAATTCCTGGCGGAAGTCCCTCCACTATGGAGATAGAGGCTGGGACTTTCACAGGTAAGTCGCATGAATGTCCCCGCAGCTATGGATAGCTGCGGAATCCAGGGATCAGCTGCGGGAAACCTGCGGCCGTACCTGCATATATGTCCGCGGGTACAGAGTCCCATGGGCACATAGCCTAAAGGCCACTTTACACGCTGCGATATCGGTCCTGATATCGCTAGTGTGGGTACCCGCCCCCATCTGTTGTGCGACATGGGCAAATCGCTGCCCGTGCCACACAACATCGCCCAGACCTGTCACACATACTTACCTGCCCAGCGACGTCGCTGTGACCGGCGAACCGCCTCCTTTCTAAGGGGGCGGTTCGTTCAGCGTCACAGCGACGTCACAGATGCGTCACTGAACCGCTGTCCAATAGAAGTGAAGGGGCGGAGATGAGTCGGACGAACATCCCGCCCACTTCCTTCCTTCCGCATAGCGGCCGGGAGGCAGGTAAGGAGAGCTTCCTCGTTCCTGCGGCGTCACACGGAGCGATGTGTGGTGCCGCAGGAACGAGGAACAACTATGTTACTGCTGCAGTAACGATATTTGAGAATGGACCCCCATGTCGCCGATGAGCGATTTTTGCACATTTTTGCAGCGATGCAAAAATCGCTCATAGGTGTCACACGCAACGGCATCGCTAATGCGGCCGGATGTGCGTCACAAATTCCGTGACCCCAATGACTTCGCATTAGCGATATCGTAGCGTGTAAAGCCCCCTTAAGGGCTCATTCACATGACTGTTCCGTTTGTCCTGGTCAGTTCCTGTTTTTTTGTGGACCTACTGACAGGACCATCTTTTCAATGTCTTTTGTGTAGGATTGAATGGCACATGGAAGCACTTCCGTGTGCATCCGATCTTACAAAAAAAAATTAGATCGAATGCCGTATGTCCGTTCAGTTATTATGGAACATGTCCTATTCTGTTCCGTAATTGCGGACCGTGACTCAATACAAGTCAATGGGCCCGCAAAATCCTTGGAAGCTGCACAGAAGCCCTTCTGTGTAGCTTCTGTCAGGTGCCCCTGCAGACTGTGTCCCACTCCCGTGCCAGCCCCGTAGCTGCTCGCACAGCAGTGTGCGAGCAGCCGCAGGGATGACAAACGCTGCCGTCAGGAGGTTAATTAAGTTCATTACTTGCTGTGACAATCTCCGCTGCCCTCTTGACGTCAACACTCGTCACCGAGTTCCATTGTCCGCCATGTTCTCACATCAGTATTGCGGGCTGTCACTGACGTCACTCAGGTGATCTGTGATCCCAGCTGGAGTCCGCCACCGGTGACCGGAAATCACCTGAGTGACGTCTCCGCTGACCACGTGGCTCAATTCACTTGCAGCCTGAATCTCACAGCAGGTGGTCATGTTCTATGGCTTTCGTTGTGAGATTCAGATGTAGTAGTGCAGGAAGCGTTGTAGGACCTTGTGTCGATTACGTCGGACCTGGAGGGGTGTTTTGGGGGTTCTTAAAGTGGTGAAAGAGGGTGATTTTTTAATCTTTTATTTCAAATAAAGGATTTTCAGGCATTTGTGCTTATTTACTTTCACTTACAGATTAGTGATGAGGGGGTGTCTCATAGACGCCTGCCATAACTAATCTAGGACTTAGTGGCAGATATTGGCTGCTATTAACTCCTTATTACCCCAATTGCTACTACACCAGAACAGTCGGTAGGAGCCGGGTAAAGTCACGGGACTATCGCATCTAATGTCTGCAGCAATTCTGGGCGGCTGCTGGCTGATACCTTTAGGCTGGGGGGCTCCCAATAACGTGGGTCTCCCCAGCCTGAGAATACCAGCCCCCAGCTGTGAGGCTTTATCTTGGCTGGGTAGCAAAATTGGGGGGGACCGCACACCGTTTTTTTTTATTCATTTATTTTACTGTACGATATAGACAAACCTACTGGCGGCTGTGATTGGTTGCAGTTAGACAGCTGTCACTCAGCATGGGGGCGTGTCTGACTGCAACTAATCAGACGCTAGTGAGCGAGGGAAGCACTGAATATGTATGAGCGGCCTGCTTTGGAAAAAGAGCAGTGTGAGCCAGCCCAGTGATCGGTGAGTATGTAGCGCTTGCTCCTATCCCTTTGCATCAAATTCTGTGCCCCATAGACTTTATATGGGGCCCAGCATCTGGACAGATACCGCAAACTGTATGTAACCCTCCTTCCATTTTTTTTTTGCGGTACGCAAAAAAAATGGAACTCATATGGATGGGACACGGCCCATATATGGAATGGATGCGGATGTCACACGGATGCATCCGTGGAAAAACAGGACCTTTTTTGCGGACCACAAAAACAGAACGGCCATGTGAATGTAGCGATAATCTCTATCAGTCTTTGGAGTGTGGGAAGAAGCGGGATCCACAGGAACACGCGGAGACGATACAATCTCCTCGCAGATCTTGTGTATCCTTAGCGTCCGTCCTCACGGCTCCTATCTGTAGAAGACTTGGGATTACAGTTTTACCATTTTTTAGTTATTTGGATGAGATCCACAGTATAATCTGACACAGTGGAGATGAGGAGCGGGAGATTCCCGTCAGGCCGAGTTGGCGTCCAGCCCGGTATATTGGATCCGGAGCGATCTTTGGCGCAGACAACTATTTTTGTCCATTTTTAAGTGACTGAATCTTACCTGATCCATTTTTTCAACATTGGAGTCTATGGAGAATGGATTTGGTAATTGCTATTGCTCTTCCATTTGTAACGGATCCAGTATGAAAAAAAGGGATCCTGTACAAAAGAAAGAACAGACCCACTCTCCATGTACAGAGCACAGAGCAGTGAGCAATGGAGGAGAATGAGGAGATGCTGTATAGACAATAATAAAGGCACAATATGACTTCCCAGCTCTCCAGGAAGCTCTTTACAACCCCCGTGTTGCTGGATCCCCACGTTTGCTGTTGCTCCGCCCCTTCACTCACCCCGGTGTTACAGCCGACGTCCAGCGCCAGCAGCGCCCCCTGCAGCCCACCAGGTCTCCGCAGGAGCTGCAGCAGCAGTCCCGGGGGCAGCACGCTTATGCGGGTCTCGGGGGGGTGAAAGCTGTAGTAATTAGGGAAGTTTCCATACTGAGCGGCTCCGGGCTCCTGACGCTGATTGGTCTCGGAATTATCCATCTTTACCATGTGATTGTTTCTGGCCGAACACAGAAAGGTGCTGCACTGCGGATTTCCGGTGAGCGGCCATCTTACTACTCCCAGCACGTGACCTCTCAGGCCGCTGACATGTTTGTACACCCGATAGAGGGATATTACTTGTGATACCGTTATTACATGATGTTTATAAGAGGTTCAGATTATACAATTATTTTATCCTTTCATTAGTCTTTGAAAAAGAAACAAATTCAGTGCAACAACACATCTAGGCCTGCCAGCATTTCCATCTAAATATATAGTTATGTACTTTTATTTTTTTTAACCCCTTTACAACAGGGCCAGTTTCAGTTTTGGGGCTTTTGTTTTTTGTTTTTTTTTTCCCTTTTCTTCCCAGAGCCATAACTTTTTTATTTTTCTGTCCACATAGACATATCACATTTTCGCACGTCAGTGATTCTGGTACGTATGTGACGGTTTTTATACGTACAAGAATAACGGACATATGCAGACCCATTAAAATCAATGGGTTTGTGTACACATTAGTGATTTTTCACTGCCCGTGTCTCGGTGCGGCATATACGCGTGTCCGTGTGCTCCGCACAGAGACAAGTCCGTTTTTTTCTGGCATCACTGATGTCCCACAGACCACACTATGGTGTGATCCGTCAAACACGTACCAGAAAAACACGGACATTGAAAATAAAAAGCTTTTTATACTGGCCTTCTCCAGCGACGCTCTGTTCAGCTGCTGCACTCTGCTGCTTCCAGGCTGGCTCAGTATTCTCATGCATATGCAGCCAACCCGGAAGTAGCTGCAGCGAAGGTCAGCGGTGGCCAGAAATGTGACGCCCTGGCCTATCAGGTCGTCACAGGGTATTGTGCAATCTGCCCTTCAGCACAGTATCCACCCTCCTTGGTTACGGGTCCTGGTCCTTTGGTGTTGCCAACAGGTGAGCAAATCAAAACCCTAGGAACACTTTGCACTGCACTCACCAGACACACAATTGGGGGGCCTGAAGGGAATAGGACCGCCCACATGGGGGGTTGATAGGCGAAAGTGGAAAAGTGACAGTCTAGCTGAGGAGAGTGAGAAGGGAAGTGGTGGTGGAAGGAGAAGGAAGTGACTCTCGTGAGGAGAGGTCACAGGTGGAGCAGGGCTCCTGAGTACTAGGTGGCAGACGTTGGTCTGGGCCTGGTAGGAGCTGGAACCCGGTTACAGGGGATAGTGTAAGAGGGCACGGACTGCCAAGGAGGGCGGCCGGTGGCCTTGAGCTATCACCGGGCAGGGGCAGGGCACGACGGGGTACGTGGACCCTAGGCCGGGAAGTAGCTTCATGCGTCCTGGTAATTTACCCGACGGGGGTGAAGACTTCAAGTGTCATCCCCAACCCGCTCCAAAATCGGGGTACTAGCTCACCGATGGGATAGGACTTTCCCAATACAGTCCAAAGAAATTCTACGCATGAACATGTTGTGTATATGGACTTTTCAAAAGCTTTTGATACGGTGCCACACAAAAGGTTGGTACATAAAATGAGAATAATGGGGATAGGGGAAAATATGTGTAACTGGGTTAAAAACTGGCTAAGTGATAGGAAACAAAGGGTGGTTATTAATGGTACGTACTCGGACTGGGTCTCAGTTCATAGTGGGGTACCACAGGGGTCAGTATTGGGCCCACTTCTTTTCAACATATTTATAAATGACCTTGTTGGGGGCATGCGGAGTAGAATTTCAATATTTGCAGATGATACTAAACTCTGCAGGGTAATCAATACAGAGGAGGATAATTTTATATTACAGGGAGATTTATGTAAATTGGAGGATTGGGCTGAGAAGTGGCAATTGAAGTTTAATGTAGATAAATGTAAGGTCATGCACTTGGGTAGAGGAAATAACATTTATGATTATGTACTTAATCGTAGAACACTGGGTAAAACAGACACAGAAAAAGACTCGGGTGTATTGGTGGATGGTAAACTTCACTTTAGTGGACAGTGTCAGGCAGCTGCTGCCAGGGCTAATAAAATAATGGGATGTATTAAAAGAGGTATAAGTGTTCATGAAAAAAATATAGTTCTACCTCTGTACAAGTCACTAGTGCGACCACACTTAGAATACTGTGTACAATTCTGGTCACCGATATATAAGAAGGACATAGCTGAACTAGAGAGGGTGCAGAGAAGAGCCACCAAGATTATTAGAGGAATGGGTGGGCTGCAATACCAAGACAGGTTATTAAACTTGGGGTTATTTAGTTTGGAAAAACGAAGGCTTAGGGGGGATCTAATCACAATGTATAAATATATGAGGGGACAGTACAGAGACCTTTCCAAAGATCTTTTTACACCAAGGCCTGCGACTGGAACACGGGGGCATCCACTACGTCTTGAGGAAAGAAGGTTTAATCATAATCACAGACGAGGATTCTTTACTGTACGAGCAGTGAGACTATGGAACTCTCTGCCACATGATGTTGTAATGAGTGATTCACTACTAACATTTAAGCAGAGCCTGGACGCCTTTCTTGAAAAATGTAATATTACCAGTTATGTATATTAGATTTTATGACAGGGTATTGATCCAGGGAACTAGTCTGATTGCCGGATGTGGAGTCAGGAAGGAAATTTTTTCCCCATTGGAACTTGTTTGCCACATTGGGGTTTTTTTGCCTTCCTCTGGATCAACATGTTAGGCTACAGGTTGAACTAGATGGACTTAGAGTCTCCCTTCAACCTTAAAAACTATGATACTATGATACTATGAACACTGAGAGCAAGCTCACTCCATTAGCCATACGGGTGAGCGGGACCCGAAAAGTTTCAGACTTGAGGGTCCAAAGAAGAAAACACAGGTGCCAAGGAAAGGGTCACAGACTAACTGCAACACCAAGGGCACGGACCCAAGCGAGCTCCCTCCCAGCTACAGTGGTGCTCCGAACTCTGGTTTACAAGCTGTCGGTGTGGTTATTTGTGGACTGAGTGAGTACACTGAAAAACCCTTCTCCTACCCCCAACATCACCATCACCGGGCTCCCGGGGCAAAAACCCCCTACCCACGGAGGGGTTAAAACACCTTGCTGCCATACCACCGCCACCGGGCGTCCCCAACAGCAGCGGTGGTACCCTAACTTACCACGCACCGTGGGTGGCATCATGAACTTTCCTAATCCTGTGTTAAAACTCCCCCACTCCTTTTTAATTCGAGTGTCCGTGCGGACCCCCCCCCGGGTCCGGAGACCCCTCGAGCCACCGCGGCTCCGGATCCAAGCGGCAGTACAGATACACAACAGAGCAGAAGAGTTCAGCACCATGGACAGCAGGCGCGGGGACAGGTGAGTATACGTCCATGTGCAATCATGGATGACGGACACGGATCACAGATAGCACATGGACAACCCATGTGTGCTGTGAATCACGGCACACGAAGAGACATATGCGTTTTTTACACGTCAGTGGAAAACGTCTGTGAAACAGGCCTAACACAATGTACTGGAAAACGGGAAAAAAATCCAAATGGGTAAAAATTGTGATAAAATACAATTCACCCATGTTTTTGGTAATTGTTTTTAGGGTGTACATTTTTTGATAAAAATTACCTCACAATAAGATTCTCCTCATCGATACGATGATGGCAATACAAAACATGTCCATTTTTTTTTGTTTTGTTTTTTTTTTACTATTTTAGCAGTCAAAAACTACAGAGTTTTGCAGTAAGAAATTTTGGGGGTTGTGTCACCATTTTCAAAGACCCGTGACGTTTTCATTTTTCAGTCGGTGGAGTTGTGTGTCGGCTTATTTTTTCTGGGCTCAGACCACATTTTTATTGATACCTTTTTGGGAATAGATATGATGATGTGATCACTTTTTACAGCATTTTTTGTGGTATTGCAGCAACCAAAAAACACCTAATTTTGGTGTTCTTAAATTTTTTTTCTTTCAAAAGCAAAAGAGAAAACTGCAATATAATTGGGTTTCAACAGTGCGGCATTCAGTGTCATCAGAAATTTTTCCTTTTATGTAAAAGAGAAGAAAAGAAACAGAAAAAATAAAAGGGTGAAAGAATGGAAATGAAGGGAAAGGGGGCAGCGGATTGACAAAGGATCCAAACTAGGTGACAACTCAACCATGAAACCATAAAAAAGGCAATAAGGCCAAGGTGTAAGAAAGCATAGCCATGGATCTGGATCTTCTCTTACAATTCTATATCTCTGCATAGTAGTTACATTCATCTGTATCCCACACAATTCAATCTTGAATGAGAGGTGGAAATGTGATGAGTAATAGCCACTGCGGCTAGGAGACAGCCAAATAGTGGTCCACACGAGTCAATTACAATGACTTTTAGATATACAACTGCAAGAATGCAAAACTTGTGCTGCCAGTCACAGTTAATAATAGGGAATGTGGTCACTCACAATCCAGCAGGGTTGGGTTGCAGCCTACTGCCTGATCACCTTCATGGAAATTTATAGGTTGCAGCCGGCTTCCAGGACCTGTGCGCACCACATAGCCCTACTGGGTGCACACTTATGGTACACACACACACCTATTCATAAAGGGGAACTAGGTATTTAAGGCATCCTCCCTTTATGGGAGGTGCCTTGGCAACATGGTCTATCCATTAGAGTCGCGTTGCTAGTTGTCAGGTCCCTTGTGCTGCTACTGCTATATTTCTATGTGTTCTATTGCTAATACCCGTCTGTGTTCCAGTACCTGATATATCCGCTGCTGCACATATTTGTACTAGTTGTATCTGCCATACTCGCTGCTGCACCTATCTGTATTAGCTGTGCCTGCACATCAGCCGTCCTGGTTGTATCTGTTGTAGCAGAGATTGCAAGTGTCCACACTCATGGGTTCAGTTTTCGCAGCACCGAGTCTCCCTGAGTGACACCTGGTGGCTACCGGCAGCCAAATCAATCATCACTATCAGAGGCTTAAGTAAGTACCCAGAGTGTCCCTAAGTCACACCCCTCAGGTGTACCATGTGCTGTGGCCCAGTGGGTCCACTCTTGCTCGTACACCCGAGCATTACAGATCCCATTTCTTCTCACTAGTTCTGATCTAGTATCATGACATTAGGACCACAAGTCTTGGTGTAGGCCCTGCCAGATGTTGACTATTAAAGACGTGATTTAGTACCGTGACATTAGGACCACAAGTCATGGTGTAGGCCCTGCCAGATGTTGACTATTAAAGACGTGATTTAGTACCGTGACATTAGGACCACAAGTCATGGTGTAGGCCATGCCAGATGTTGACTATTAAAGACGTGATTTAGTACCGTGACATTAGGACCACAAGTCATGGTGTAGGCCCTGCCAGATGTACTCTATTAAAGAAGTGATCTAGTACTGTGACAATAGGACCACAAGTCTTGCTGTAGGGCCTGCCAGATGTTGACTATTAAAGACATGATCTAGTACTGTGACATTGGGACCACAAGTCATGGTGCAGATCCTGACAGATGTTGACCATTAAAGAAGTAATCTAGTACTGTGACATGGTGTAGGCCCTGCCAAAAGTAGACTATTAAAGAAGTGATCCAGTACCATAACAATAGGACCACAAGTCCTGGTGTAGACCCTGCTACAGGTTGACTATTAAAGAATACCATAAAACAAAATACAAGCTCAGAAGAATATAAGACTTTATTGAACCAATCTGTATGTCAGCTTGTAATTCACTGTAACTACAGCTCAGATGGGATACAAAAATAGACATCATGCACATGTTATCGTGCTGTTGTGACAGTCAATGGCCATGACGAGAAATACGAGACAAACTAATCGGCCTAGAAAGCAACGTTAGATAGCAATTAAAAGGGTTGTACCAGATAAACATGGCTGATTTCTACCGGAAAGTGCGTCATTCCTGTTCATGGACTGTGTTAGGTATATTCACTTAAAGGGAACCTGTCCTATTGAATGTGGTGTCTGATCTGCAGGCTGCATGTTACAGAGCAGGAGGAGCTGATCATATCGATAGACATTTTTGTGGGAAAAGTTTCTAGATAACTTGCATGCCTGGTGTTTGTATGTATGAGTCCAGTGGATGGTCCTACTATTAACTGACAGTCTTCCCTATATGACTGTGCATGCAGAGAGAGCTGTCAATCACTGTATAGGTCTGCCCACTGGACTCATACATACAAACACCAAGGATCTCAAGAAATAAAACGCAAGTTATTCTGAATATTGTCCAATTAACCTACTGTATATATCGTTGTGCTCACTTCTTTCTCTCTATACCATGCTGTCCACAAATCAGACTGAAATTCAATTTTACACACAACCAATAGACAACAGTGGCGCTATTTCTGGATGACAGTAGCCATGTTTGCTTATCTTTTTACTCCCCTATTAACTGTGAAGCAACAAATGCTAGAAGACACTATGTCATTCAGTTTAGTGGCTCTCGGTAACTCCCATTTCCAGTTTTCTGACTGATTTATTAATGAGCCAAATGTGTAAATAGCGGCTCGCCAAAGAATTCCAGTCCTTTACATGTTACCGAGTCTCCTGATCACATTGAATATTTATGGTGGTGGTCGAGTCTCCGACAAGCGTGTGCTTGGCTGCAAATTGCAGTTAGGTAACATTTATGTGTGTGCCTGTATGTTACGGTGCAGATCTCGGTGTGTAGTGCCATATTGTAACCCCCGGAAGAATGAATGGCTTCCTGGCAGGCATCTGTGTACAATATTTATTTATTGCAAATCTTCAATCTTGGGTTGTACCAAACAACTGGAGGAAGAATGAAAAGATGTAGATGATGTCCAGGTAGATGTTCAGTGCCCCAAAAATATATTCTTCTGGACTCAGTGTATATCGTCGATTTCCCATCAACATCTGCGTGTCAAATGCCAAAAACTGGAAAAGAAAAGCAAAGTAAAAATAATCATTTCTTTATTAAGCAATTAGGGGAAACGGAGTATAATACAAAAATGACAATGAGGCTGATTCATCAAACCTTTTTTGACAAAAAAATGGTGTAAAAGATTTAAAAAGTCATCAAATTTTTGCATAATTCTCTTGTGCAAAAATTCTATGTCTTTGGCATTGCACTCCAGTTGGAAACTGCTCCATTGAAATGGGCTGAACTGGGGAAGAAACCGGACGGAACGGGGTATGTCCCACCTGTCAATTTCATCAAACATTTTGTATAACATAAATGCTTTACCAGGGCCACTCATTAGTGCTTATCCATATGCACTGCTTTCCCCGCCCACCGGCCGTCCTGGCGTCTGTGATTGATTGCAGTCAAACGCGCCCCCAGCCTGTGTGACAGCGTCTGACTGCAACCAATCACAGGTGCTGTTTGTGGGTCAGTATTGGGGTATAAAAATAAATAAAATATTTGGTATAGAGTCCCCCCATATTATGACACCCAGCACAGATAATTCATATGGCATACAGACCCCTTGGCTGTGTATCAAAATAAGAGGAACTGCATGCATTATTTTTTTTTTCATTTATTTAAATAAATAATTTAAACAACAGTGTGCGGTCTCCGAAATTTTGATACCCAGCCATAATAAAGTCAACAGCTTGGGGCTGGTATTATCAGGCTGGGTAGACCAATGGTTATTGGGAACCTCCCAGCCTAAAAATAGCAGCCTGCATCCACCCAAGATTGCAGCAATAATTGCAGCTAGCACCAATCACTGCTGTAATGGGCAGGTGCAGGCTATATTTTACAGTCAGCATCTGCATTGTTTGCAGTTGCCACAGAATACATATATGGCAAGGTACATAAAGGGATTATAACAACAACTAATCAGAGGTTATTCAGTTAGTCTAAATATACAATAATAGTAAGAGAATACATCCCATAGATACCTATACACTTACCATGGTAAACACTATGGCTCCAAGAACAGCATAGACTGCGTGAAGCCACGGCACCTGCAATGACAGGTATTATGTAAAGCATAATACAACGTAATATTTTTTAGAGTAGGAACAATGAAGGAATTACTATTTGCCTATAAAAATTGTAAATAGCCTGTTACTTACATATTGAAATGGAATTAAGATCACTAGGAAAAGTCCACTGAATAGAAGCACCATGACCAGCGTGAAGAGGAGTCCATGACAAGAAGTGAAGTCAACCTGTGAAATGAAAGATGAGGAAAATGACTTTAATCCTATCCTATCGACAATTAAAAGATGAGCTTTTCGTAAGAAATATAGTTTGTGTCCTCTGAAAAGGTGGTTATATAAATTGTAAAGCTGTGATGAATGGTCAAGGAGTAGATATGAGCGAATCAGTTGTCCATTCACCAGGGCCTCGCTACACATAACCGCATGCGGCACGATACATGAAAATGAGGGCACATTAGACCCCGTGGGATAAACTAGGGCTTAATGAATGTAAGAAAGTAGATAGAAAATAGGAGCATCAAACAGAGGACCGGTGGTGGCGGGACATGTACAGGGAACAATTAGTAGAGGTGAATATAAGATTTTTTTTCTAGCTCCTTTCCGGCGATTCACTTTTTGCATTGCATTTATTTCATACAAATTGAATTTCCCCATGAATTGAGTGCCAGAATCAAATTTCGGGTGATTTGCTCAAGTCTTTATAGTATCTTCAACCACATAACTATGAAATATAAAAACAGAAGCCAAAAATTGTGCACCTATCAACTTCATTTTCTACAAGTTATAGTGCCTTGCGAACGTATTCGACCTCCTTGAATTTTTCAACCTTTCCCTCATTTCAGGCTTCAAACATAAAGATAAAATTTTTAATGATATGGTGAAGAATCAACAACAAGTGGGACACAATTGTGAAGTTGAAAGGAATTTATTGCTTATTTTAAACTTTTTTTAAAAATAAATAACTGAAAAGGGCAATATTATTCGGCCCCTTTAAGTTAATACTTTGTAGCGCCACCTTTAGCTGCGATTATAGCTGCAAGTCGCTTGGGGTATGTCTATCAGTTTTGCACATCGAGAGACTGAAATTCTTGCCCATTCTTCCTTTGCAGACAGCTCGAGCTGAGTGAGGTTGGATGGAGAGAGTTTGTGAACAGCAGTTTTCAGCTCTTTCCACATTCTCAATTGGATTCAGGTCTGGACTTTGACTTGGCCATTCTAACACCTGGATACGTTTATTTGTCAACCATTCCATTGTACATTTTGCTTTATGTTTGGGATCATTGTCTTGTTGGAAGACAAATCTCCATCCCAGTCTCAGGTCTTTTGCAGACTCCAACAGGTTTTCTTCAAGAATGGTCCTGTATTTGGCTCCATCCATCTTCTTTCCCATCAATTTTAGCCATCTTCCCTGTCCATGCTGAAGAAAAGCAGGCCCAAACCATGATGCTGCCACCACCATGTTTGACAGTGGGGATGGTGTATTCAGGGTGATTAGCTTTATTGCTTTTACGCCAAACATATCGTTTAGCATTGTGCCCAAATAGTTCGATTTTGGTTTCATCTGACCAGAGCATCTTCTTCCACATGTTTGGTGTGTCTCGCAGGTGGCTTGTAGATAATTTTAAACAACACTTTGTATGGATATCTTTGAGAAATGCGTTCTCCTTGCCACTCTTCCATAAAGGCCAGATTTGTGCAGTGTACGATTGATTGTTATCCTATGGACAAACTCTCCCACCTCAGCTGTAGATCTCTGCAGTTCATCCAGAGTGATCATGGGCCTCTTGGCTGCATCTCTGATCAGTCTTCTCCTTGTTTGAGATGAAAGTTTGGATGGACGGCCGGGTCTTGGTAGATTTCTCTAGATTTCCTCTCTCACTTGTAAAGCGCCATGGAATAAATGGCGCTATAATAATAAATAATAATAATAATAATAATTTGCAGTGGTATGATGCTCCTTCCATTTCAATATGATCGCTTGCACAGTGCTCCTTGGGATGTTTAAAGTTGTGGAAATCTTTTTGTAACCAAATCCGGCTTTCAACTTCTCTACAACAGTATCCCGGACCTGCCTGTTGTGTTCCTTGCTCTTCATGATGCTTTCTGTGCTTTAAACAGAACACTGAGACTATCACAGAGCAGGTGCATTTATACGGAGACTTGATTACACACAGGTGGATTATATTTATCATCATCAGTCATTTAGGACAACATTGGATCATTCAGAGATCCTCAATGAACTTCTGGAGTGAGTTTGCTGCACTGAAAGTAAAGGGGCTGAATAATATTGCACGCCCCAATTTTCAGTTATTTTTTAAAAACGTTTAAAATAAGCAATAAATTTCGTTCAACTTCACAATTGTGTCCCACTTGTTGTTGATTCTTCACCATAATATTAAAATTTTTATCTTTATGTTTGAAGCCTAAAATGTGGGAAAAGGTTGAAAAATTCAAGCGGGCCAAATACTTTCGCAAGGCACTGTAGCAATGAATGCAAATACCATGTCAAGTCAGCCACAATGTACCAGAAAGTGACGTGTATCGCTCATATCTTAGACAACATTGAGGATTTACAATGGAGCATTATCCTGCTGGCAATTTTCGCTACGGCAATTATCGCTACGGCGGCGTCACACGCACATACCTGCTCTGCGACGTCGCTGTGACCGGCAAACCACCTCTTTTCTAAGGGGGTGGTTCGTTCAGCGTCACAGCGATGTCACAGCAGCGTCACTGAACCTCCGCTCAATAGAAAAGGAGGGGAGGAGATGAGCGGCCGGAACATGCCGCCCACCTCCTTCCTTCTTCCTTTTCTGGTGGACGCAGGTAAGGTGATGTTTCTCGTTCCAGCGGTGTCACACATAGCGATGTGTGCTGCCGCAGGAACGACAAACAACATCATTACTGCAGCAACAACGATAATTGGGAATAGGGGGGCATGTCACCGATGAGCGATTTTGAACGTTTTTGCGACGATTCAAATCGTTCATAGGTGTCACACACAACGACATCGCTAAAGTGGCCGGATGTGCGTCACAAATTCCATGACCCCAACGAGATTGCTTTAGCGATGTCGTAGCATGTAAAGCCACCTTTAGTGTCTCTCTCACCCCTACTCTACCTGCTCTGGCTGGTTCGTGCAATTCACAACATCCAGAATTTCTAATTGTGCCCCTGAAAGTCACTACTAGCTCTAGTTATGCTCATGGTTGCTGTTCAGAAATCATTTTTAGCTGAGAAGAGGTGGAGAGGTGGCCAACCATTTCTTTGTCTCTGTCTTTTGAAGTCTAAAGGGTCACTGGCTTGGCTATCCAAAGACTGCATTGGACAATATAATATTGCTATGACAGATGATCAGGTTTGGTCCTGGTGCAAACTTGGTCTCCCTCTAAGCAAATTCTTCTCTCCAATCTGTCCTGAATGCGGAAGCCAAGATCATATTTCATTTAAGCTCCTACACTGATGCCTCCACATTGTGCCAATCATTACACTGGTTACCCATTTTCTACAGAATACAACACAAACTTATTCTTCTCAACCACAAAGCTCTGCACACTTCTTTCTCATCTCTGTCTATCAACCTCCCTGTGCTTTCTGTTCTGCATCTGATTGAAGGCTAACATCCTCCATAATCTGAACCTCCCACTTCCATCTCCTAGACTTCTCTTGTGCTGCACCAGATTTTTGGAATGCACTACCCCAGAAGATTCAACTAATACCTTGCTCGCACATTTTCAAAGTACCACGTCTGTTTTTTTCTTTTTATTTCACCACTGCAGTGGTTCTTTAAATGAAAGCCCTCTGGCCCCTGTCATATACTCACCTTCTTTATTGTCTGTACAAGTACTGTCTGAATTGTAAAGCACTGCAGACAGTGGTGTACCGTCAATAGAGACAGACGCCACTGCTACAGGGCCCATGAGCTGGAGGGGTCCGGGGCGGCTGTCCGCGGTGTGTACGTTTTCACTTTCATGCATCATGCACCCAGGCCATCACCAAGCAGCTGATTAACGCCGCTGGGTGCCAGCACTGCTTGTATAGCTGCAGGCTGGCCAACACAGAGATGCAGAATCGCCCACACTGCACGCAGTGCAGGGCCTGGGCTGAAGAAGAGGAAGTGGCCAGGCAGCAGCTTCTAGTCAGAGAGCAGTGAGAGATGCCAGGAGGAGAACAGCCAATCAGTAGAGGGGACGTAGCTTGTTCAGTACAGCCGCGGCAGAATGAAAATATGAAAAGGAAAGCATTGATGGAGGGGAGGAGTAGAGACCATAGAAAAGAGAAAAGCAAACAATTAGCAGAAAAACAGTGAAACGAAGAGAACAGAAGGAATAGAATGAAAATGCACAGGAGAGGAGGAGCAGCCAGAAGGACCCACAGGAAGTGCAGCAGGGAGGCCGGAGACAGTAATTATCTCTCACAGGACAGGTGAGTATTATAATGTACAAATGTCTGCCTGTAACACAACAGAAAAACTGCCCTGTACTGTGCCATCACTGTGTGTGTGTGTGTGTGTTGCCTCTGTGCTGTGCAATCACTGTATGTTGCCCCTATGCTGTGCCATCACTGTGTGTGTTGCCCCTGTGCTGTGCCATCATTGTGGGTGTGTGTGAGTTGCCCCTGTGCTGTGCCATCACTGTGCGTGTTGTGCCTGTGCTGTGCTATCGCTGTGTGTGTGTTGCCCCATGTGCTGTGCTATCACTGTGTGTTTGTGTGTGTGTGTGCTGCCCCATGTGCTGTGCTATCACTGTGTGTGTGTTGCCCAATGTGCTGTGCCATTACTTTGTTTGTGTTGCCCAATGTACTGTGCCATCACTGTATGTGTGTTGCCCATGTGCTGTGTCATCAATGTGTGTTTGTTGCCCATGTGCTGTGCCATCACTGTGTGTTGTCCCTGTGCTGTGTCATCACTGTGTGTGTGTTGCCAATATTCTGTGTCATCACTGTGTGTGTGTGTTGCCCATGTGCGGTATCATCACTGTGTGTGTGTTGCTCCTGTGCTGTGCCATCACTGTGTGTTGCGCCTGTGCTGTGCCATCACTGTGTGTTGTCCCTGTGCTGTGTCATCACTGTGTGTGTGTTGCCAATGTTCTGTGTCATCACTGTGTGTGTGTTGCCTCTGCGGTGCTATCACTGTGTGTGTGTGTGTGTGTGTTGCCTCATGTGCGGTGCCATCACTGTGTGTGTGTATATGTGTGTGTTGCCCTATGTGCTGTGCCATCATTGTGTGTGTGTGTTGCCCATGTGCTGTCATCACTGTGTGTCTGTTGCCCATGTGCTGTGCCATCACTGTGTGTGTTGCACCTGTACTGTGTCATCCTTGTGTGTGTTGCCCATGTGTTGGTCCATCACTGTGTGTGTGTTACCCATTTACTGTGCCATCACTGTGTGTGTGTGTGTTGCCCATGCGCTGTGCCATCACTGTGTGTGTGAGTGTGTGCGTGTGTGTTGCCCATGTGCTGTGTCATTACTGTGTGTGTGTTGTCCCTGTGCTGTATCATCAGTGTGTGTGTGTTGCCTATGTGCTGTGCCATCACTGTGTGTGTTGCGCCTGTGCGGTGCCATCACTGTGTGTGTGTTGCGCCTGTGCGGTGCCATCACTGTGTGTGTGTTGACCCTCTGCTTTGCCATTTTTGTGTGTGTTATCCCTGTACTTTGCAGAGTTTTACTATAGATCCTAAGGCTATAAAGGGGTCATAATCGTCACCATTATATGGGGGAGACAGATGTGAAAATGTATATTGTGTGTGGTGAGGGGCATGAAGAAGGACATCTCTACTTTAGGCCAAGTTCACATATTGCAGATTCTTTGGGGATTTGCGGTGTGATCCCACTGTTCTTAATGCAGTGGACTTTACTCAGTAACAGGACGGTGGTTATATTCAGACTCAATGTGGAAATATTTGGTCATGGTGTAGCGGCATTATTTTGCAACGTATTATTGGCCTTGGTATGGTGGGTGTTGTTCAGTAACACTATATAGTAGTATGTGTTATTTCTGACTATATGCCGCCCCCAGTAATGTGTGCCGGCCCCCAGTAACATGTATGATGATTATTATGTTTAATATTTTATTGTAATTTTTTTTTTTATCAGGGGGGGCCCATTCAGACTTTTTCTATGGGGCCCCATGATTTCTATGTACGCCCCTGACTGCAGAATATGTTGGTGCTATATTAACAAAATTCTTATTAGAATTATTCTTAAATTTTGTAGTAATCTATAGCATGCCCACACTATCACATTTCCACTGTGTTTGCCATGTGGGTGTGTGGTTACTTGACCACATGTACGCAATTTTTATACTTGTGGTGACGTGATGACTAGTGCAGCAGTCTTATCCATATGTTACTGCGGTATGCAAATCATATAAATGCTATCATCTGAGCATCCACCCGCACAGGGAATACAGGGGAATCGTGATAGTGTGCGCATTCCGAACCATATGATTCAGCACATAGAGATCCAGCAGACTTTTCATCTGAGATTGGAAGGCCCCTTTAAATATTATTTTACTTTTTTGTAGCTATAGTGTTTTTTTTTTATTGTACAGTGTCCTCTGTATTATAGTGAATGTGTTCAATTATCGAGAATTCATTACGAACATCTTCTTTGACAGCTGGATCCTATGCAGCCCAGATATTGCAGAATGGTACAATTCAAAAAGATAAAGGCCGTCACTAATGGGTTGAGCAGTCCGTGGATTTTCATTAAACATCACAAATCTTTCCGTAATGTAATAATTAGGGATGATCAAATACTTCAATTATTTGTTAAAAACATTAAAATTAATACATCTAGTTATCAAATATTTTATAGTAGGACATATATGTTCACAGTTCTGTTTATGTTGGAGGGCATAGTTTATTAATAAAGTTCTTATAAGGAATAAATATTAAAATATCCATATTGAATTTACATAAGTGCTGATATGGAAGGATGTATATATATATTCTTCTGGAAGCTTCTAGAAGATTATGTCATGGAACTGTGTTCAGTTAAAACACCCTATATGGACTGGACAGTTGTCATATAACACACGATGGAGGGGGCTACTGGCTGCTCCTGCACGTCGTCAGAATGCTTACAGGCTGCAAGACGAACACATGCTGTCCTGCCTTGCCATTCAGAATCCAAGGAGAGATGGATGAAGATTTTCTATTGATCAGTATGGACTAAATGAACTCTTTTACGTAAGCTAATGAAGTATATTATTTTTCCTTTCTGTAACTGAACCCTGGCAACCATTTTTAAATAGATAAAATACATTTATTTTTTACATTTTTGAAGTCCTTTCTTTCATGCGCTTTTACGTATTTGAAGAAAAATATATTTAAGAGTATATTTTTAACATTATTCGGCTTCGCGAATATTTTCCGAATACCTCGCCGCTATTCGACTATTCTCGAATATTCAGTGAGCAATGTAAGTCTATGGGAAACCCGAATAACAGCTATTCGGAACTATTCGGGCTTCCCATAGACTTACATTGCACGTCGAATAGTCGAATGGCGGCGAGGTATTCGGAAAATATCCGCGAAGCCGAATAATCGAAGTATTCGATCATCCCTAGTAATAATCTCTCACCTTAGTTTGGAAGCTGAACAGGGTTACGGCGAGGCAGACAAGAGCGGTGATTCCGAGACACAAGATCACAGACGTGGTGTTATAATAGCTGAGAAGAATGAATATTGGAAAATCAGAAGTCTATTTCTTACAAGTACCTGGGTAGTATAATGAAATAACAACCACGTATAGAAGTGAACCTTACCTAGATAACATCCCTGTAATGTACGCCATGGACAGAGTCTGCAAACAGAAATACATCAGTAGAAACAACGGAATCTGAAGTTTGCTTTGTACCATTATCTGTTAATTGAACGCCTCGACGTAAATGCTTCTAAAACCACCAAAGACACCCAGGAGTATCAATACTGACCCTACACCATCATAGAACAAAAAGTTATGTCTAACTACCAGACGATCAGGGATGTCTGCATCAACAATGTAGATCACAACAAAAATTAGCAATATTCAGTATCACAGCTCCCGGGCTAGATTGTAATAAATAATCTTCATTGGGTGTATACGTTAGCATCCCGAAGAGCCACTCTATAAGGAGAGGAAACTCATAATTTGGACACACCACTCTTAATATCATATACAGCGGGTAAGAGAAGTATTGAACACGTGACCAATTTTATAAGTAAGTATATTTTTAATGGTGCTATTGACATGAATATCTCACCAGATGTCTGTAACAACCTTTCCAATCTACACAGGCAAAGAAATCAAACCTGGATGTCCATAAATTAAGTCGTGTGTAATAATGAGAAATTACGGCGGGAAAAAGTATAGAATGCTTACTGAAATTTATTTAATACTTTGTACAGAAGCCTTTCTTGGTGATGGCAGCTTCAAGATGCCTCCTGTATGGAGAAACTAGTCTCAGGCATTGTTTAGGAGTGATTTTAGCCCATTCTTTCAAACAAACACTCTACAAATCCTGAAAGTTCTGTGGACTCCTTCTATGAACTCTGAGCTTTAGTTCCTTCAGTAAATTTTCTATTGGCTTCAGGTCAGGTGATCGGCTCAGCCATTCTAGCAGCTTTATTTTTTTTCTCTGAAACCTATTGAGCGTTTCCATGGCTATGCGTTTCGGATCATTATCTTGTTGAAATGTCCTCCCACATCTCCTCTTCTGGTAGATGGCAGCATATTTTTATCAAGAGTATTTCTGTACATTTGTCTATTCATTCTTCCTCAATTATATGAAGTTTGCCAGTGACATGCTGAAAAACAGCCCCACCACCTGAAACTTCACTATTGGTATGGTGTTTTGGGGGTAATATGCAGTGCCTTTTGACCTCCAAACTTGGTGTGTATTATAGTATCCAAAAAGTTCAATTTTGGTCCCACTTGGCTAGACTATATTCTCCCAGTATTTCACAGGTTTGTCTAAATGTTGCTGAGCAAACATTAAATGCGCTTGAACAAGCTTTATTGTTTAGCAATGGAGTCCTGCATGGTGAGCGTGCATACAGGCCATGGACGTTCAGCACATAACTTATTGTTTTCTTTGAAACAATTGTACCTACTGACAGGTGGTTCTTCGACAAGTCTTCTGATATTTTTTTTCTCTCCTCTGTCTGAGATCTTGTGGGAAGCACCTAGCCATGGGCAGTTTATGGTGAAATGATGTTCTTTCAACCTCTGGATTATTGCCCCAACAGTGCTGAAACCTATATTAGTTTGGAAATTCTGCTGTAACCAATACCATCAATATGTTTCGCAACAATAAGGTTGCAAAGGTATTGAGAGAGCTCACTGGTTTTACCCATTATGTGCTGTTTCTAGTGTGGCACCTTGATAATGAGACACCTTTTTATAGGCCATCAGTTGAACCAACTGATATTATTTTTCACTAAGTGGCTGGATTGCTTTCTAATTACAGATAGATTTCAGCTGGTGTCATGACTTTCTATGGCTTTTTGCACCTCTCTTTCTTTATGTGTTCAATACTTTTACTTTGTCATTTCGTATTATTACATATAACCTAATTTATGGACATCTATGGTTTGATTTTTTTTGCCAGTGTGAATTGGTTGGGTTGTTACAGCCCATAATTCTGATATGAAGACATTAGCTGCATTCACTGTAAAATGATGGGTTGTAAACTTCTTGATTATGTTACGCACTATGGACAAAGAATCATCAAAATCTCTGGATATAGATTTGTAACCTTGAGATTGTTGATATTTTTCAACAATTTTGGTTCTCAAGTCCTCAGACAGTTGTCTTTTAATCATTCTGTTATCCATGCTTAGTGTGGCACACACAGAAACACAATGCAAACATTGACTCAACTTCTCCCATTTTTATCAGGTTTCAGGTGTGATTTTCATATTGCCCACACCTGTTAATTTCCACAGGTGCAATTTTGGAAAGGTGCCAAAAATTTTTGTCCGGACCATTTTTGGAGTTGTGTGTGAAATTATGTCCAGTTTGCCTTTGTTTCTCAGTTTGTTTGTGTTGTTCCAATACACACAAGGGAAATAAATATGTGTATAGCAAAACAGTGTAATTGCAATAATATTCTGGGAGAAATGCTTCATTTTCTGGAATAATTTCAAGGGTGCCAACAGTTTTGGCCATGGCATATATATTTTTGCCCTTTTCAAAATTTATGAAGATAATCAGTTCAGTTAGTTATTCATAAAAGTCTTGATTGATTATACTTACAAAGACACTAAGGAGAATCAAGTTCCATGGAAAACGCCTCCTGGAAGGGAAGATTTATGCTGACAATTAAATTAAGCACTGGACAGAACTGAAGTTGTCGTTTAATGAGGACGTCAGTTCTACAGACATTGAGTTTTAGTAAATGCTTGTATGTATCTTTATGGAATAACAATTCTAAAGCATAGTTGGTGAGGGTTTTTTTTATCTCAGAATTTGTAAGCCAAAACCAGGAGTGTAACAATCAGTGGATAAGTACAAGGGCTTGCTCACACTAGCGTATGGTCTCTTATGAGAGAGCATCAGATGATATGATATGTTAATGACTCGGTTTAGGCTCTGCTGCGAGCGTGAGGAGTGTCAACTGCGCTCCGATTCTCTCACATGTGAAAATCGGATCACAGGTGCGGAGAAGATGGAGAGATTAATTTCTCCATCTTCTCCAATGCATGTGTCCGCAGTCATCAGACTGCACCTGAATGACATTCGAGTGCAGTCTGATGCTTCAAATGCACCCATAGACTTGTAAGAGTGCGTGTTATCCAAATATTGAAGCCACTCGCAGCATAAGGCTAATTTCACACATCAGTTTTTTTCCATCAGGCACAATCCGGCGCCGGATGCGTTTTATCCCCATTGATTTGTATTCGCGCCGGATTGTGCCTGATGGCCTTGCGTTGCATCCGGCTTTTGCCGGATCCGTCATAATTGCCTAAAGCGGCGGCCGGAGGGAACGTATCTTGTAACGTTTTGTTGTCTGGCGCGATACGGCGTGTTTTACAATGGAAGCTTATGGACACCGGCGTAATGCGGTAAAAAACGGATGCGGCCACCGGATCAGTTTTTGTAAACTGAGCATGCTCCAATGTATTGAAAAAAAACGGATCCAGCAAAAAAAAAACGGACAAAAAGGATGCAAAAACGGATGCGCTGGATCCGTTTTTTGATGGATCAGGTATATTGGAACCGTCAAAAAAAAAGGATCAGGCACATCAGTTTTTGCATATTCTGCGCCGGATCCGTTGCATCAGGCACACGCCGGATTGTGCCTGATGCCAAAAACTGATGTGTGAAATTAGCCTAAGAAAAACAAGAGGCATGAGAAAAACATTGCAGATCTGCACTGCCCCATAAGGTCCCATAGGTCTGAAGGCTATCTCATAAAACTTTGGATTGACCTTGGCAGTGTTATACGTCTGTGAGTGAACCCTTATAGAAACATGCACCATTTTTGCATTTTTTTTTTTTACTCACGGCTTGTTTTAACAACTTGTAAATACTGAAGTAAGAAACACACCAAATACTTACCATGTCCTCGTGGCTTTAGGGTACGTTCCCACAGTGAGTATTTGGAGTTTTTGATCTTGCAGATTGCTCCAGCATTTCTTCACCTCTTAGGTGAATTAGATTACTTGAATTTTTTCAATGTGTTTTTTTACTTGTATTTTTAGTGAGGTGTTTTTGTCTTGTATTAACCCCATCTTTATGGTTAGGCACAACTTTTCCCACCTTAGTATAATTTTACTTCCTCTGATTCCAGAATAAAAGAATCGTACCTTGGTCCGCTACAGCAGGCAAGAACCAGATATGTGGTGAAGAAGACAGCACTGTGGATAGAGATAAAGGGTTTCTGAAAGTTCTGAATATGTTTATAAATAGAAAACCTTTTTTATTCTAAGGCTGGAATCACACTTGGAATTGACCCAGTGCATCACCCAACACGACAGCTGCTCCCTGGACAGGAGCGTGTCGGCTGCATGTATTTCTATGCAGCTGAGATGCTCCTGTCCAGAGATTGTGCAACCGTGCTGGGTGATGTGATATGAGACTCGCGCAAGTCACACGTGAGTCAATCGCAAGTGTCATCCGGCTTAAAGGGAACCTGTCAGGTCCACGAGCAGTTCTGGGTGCATATTGCTAATCCCTGCCTAACCGTCCCTGCATTTGATAGCTTAGATAAAGGGATCTTTAAAAAAAAGTATTTCTAAAGATCTTTTATCTTATGCTAATGAGCGAGGGGACTAGTCCCAAGGGCGTTGCTTCCCTTGCTAGTCGGCCCCATTAGCATGTTAGCACATCCCTGTGGGTGTGCTAACATGCTAATGAATACACAGCATCAGAGGATGATCTCACTCACCTCTCTGGCTGCCATCACCGCCTGACGCTGGATTTTGGCGAAGTGTGCATGATTTCAGAGCACTATGAAGTGGGGTGTACGCGTCCCGCCTTCAAACTGAAGTAGTGCGCATGATGTAACTCCGGGCCGACTAGCAAGGGAAGCAACGCTGTTGGGACTAGTCACCGAACTCATTACCATATGATAAAAGATCTTTAGAAATACTAAAATATCCCTTTATCTATGCTAATGTATATAGGGACGGTTAGGCAGGGATTATCAATATGTACCTAGAACTGTTCATGGTTCTGGGTGCATATTGCACCTGATAGGTTCACTTTAATTCTTAATTAGAATACTTTCCAGCTCATTGCCATATTTACACTATTTTGGCATCTGAAGCAGTGAATCATGCAACTTGAAAAGTGGGCAGCCTGCTGTGAGCCTGCCTCCCCATAGTACAAGATCCTCACAATTATGGACCCAGCTGCCAATAACCAAAACAGTGTATTTCTTACAGGTTGGTTACAAAACGTCCAATTGGTAAGAGGTTTTTTTGTAGAATGTGGCATGAAATGGTTATACTTCTGTACCAAACAGTGGGGCAAATTGTTTCCTGTTACTTGGCTGTAAAATGTAAATGGGAGAGATAGTACATCTTCAGGACAGAAGAACAAAGCTCAATTCATGGCAATGTGTGGCATTACATCAGGTCTTAGGCCCTGTGCGCATGCTGCAGATTTACTGCGGATTTTGCCGCTGATTTGCTGCAGAAAATGTGTCTAACATTGCTGCAGTCATTCCCCAGCAAATCCTATGGGTTTTAAAAAATGTTGTGCGCACACTGCGTTTTTTTATACCCACGGATTTTCCGCTGCAGAAATAATAAGCATGTCACTTCTTTTCTGCAAGTACCTGCGTTTTTTGCCATAGATAATGGTAAAAATCCGCAGGGACCAACCTGTGGAAAATCCGCGGTAAATCCACGGCAAATCACGGTAAAACCGCATGCGGATTTCGCTGCGGTTTTGGTGCTTTTTTTTATAGCGGGTGCGGGATTCTTTAAGAGGGTCTGGATTTTCCTAAAGAAAAAGGCACTTTCTAGTGCGCACATAGCCTTATACTCACTAGGAAGCCCAGTACCAGCCAGGGTTTTCTTGAATATATTCCTTCACTGGGTCACTGAAAGACAAGCGGATACGATTACTGTAGATATTATTGTTCATATTCATATATCAAACCCAATATTTGGGATTGTCTACGTAACATCAAAGTCCTCAATATTCCTAGAAAATTGGAAACTGAGGCACAGAAACATTGTGTAGTGCAAACTCTGGTAAATCACAAAGGTGCTTTCTTTTCCCCACCGACTTATGTGATTCCTCTTCTTTCGATGTGCTTTAGCCTAAAGCCAGCTTTACACCTTACAATTAGGTGTGCGATCTCGTATGCGATGTGACACGCCCAGGTCGCATATGCGATTGAATGAGATCGCACGTAGGTCGTTCATTTGCTGTCACACGTGCGTTAGTAGTCTATGTTAAATTGATCAATTTTGTGTGCGATCCTTTAGATCATGTGTTCTGTGACGTATGCATTGGGCACCCTTTTTTTTTTTTTTTTTTTTTATTTATTGACTTGCCAAGCGTGTGTAATGTGTAGGGATGCGTTTTTACTATGTCATCTGCCATTCAGCTCTGCTACATGGCCGCTGACAGCAGACACAGACAGCCATGTAGCAGAGCTGAATGGCAGATGACAGCAGACACAGACAGAGCCGCACTGTCAGAATGAACTCGGGTGAACCTCACCCGACTTCATTGTCATGCTGCGGCTCTGTCTGTGTCGCGTCCTGATTAGCGGTCACCTGTGAAGGACTCACCGGTGACCGCTAAACTCCTGAGTAAGTGAATTGAGCAGCCCTCTCTCATATACTCACCGATCCCCGATCCCCGGCTCTGCACGGCATTCACACTGCTCCGGCGGCTTTTACTGTTTTGAAAAAGCCGGCCACCCATTAAACAATCTCGTATTCCCTGCTTTCCCCGCCCACAGGTGCCTATGATTGGTTACAGTGAGACACGCCCCCACGCTGAGTGACAGGTGTCACACTGCACCCAATCACAGCAGCCGGTGGGCGGGTCTATACTGTGCAGTGAAATAAATAATTAAATAATTAAAACAAACGGCGTGCGGTTCCCCCCCAATTTTAAAACCAGCCAGATAAAGCCATACGGCTGAAGGCTGGTATTCTCAGGATGGGGAGCTCCACGTTATGGGGAGCCCCCCAGCCTAACAATATCAGCCAACAGCCGCCCAGAATTGCCGCATACATTATATGCGACAGTTCTGGGACTGTACCCGGCTCTTCCCGATTTGCCCTGGTGCGTTGGCAAATCGGGGTAATAAGGAGTTAATGGCAGCCCATAGCTGCCAATAAGTCCTAGATTAATCATGTCAGGCGTCTATGAGACACCTTCCATGATTAATCTGTAAATTACAGTAAATAAACACACACACCCGAAAAAATCCTTTATTATAAATAAAAAACACAAACATATACCCTGGTTCACCACTTTAATCAGCCCCAAAAAGCCCTCCTTGTCCGGCGTAATCCAGGATGATGCAGCGTCGCATCCAGCACTGCTGCATGGAGGTGACCGGAGCTGCAGCAGACACAGCCGCTCCTGTCACCTCCACACAGCAAATGCAGACAGCCGCGCGATCAGCTGAGCTGTCACTGAGGTTACCCGCTGTCACTGGATCCAGCGGTGGATGCAGCGGTGGCCGCGGGTAACCTCAGTGACCGCTCAGCTGATCGCACTACTCACCGCCGCTCCGGTCACCTCCACGCAGCAACTGAGGTGAGTAGCGCGATCAGCTGAGCTGTCACTGAGGTTACCCGCGGCCACCGCTGTATCCACCGCTGGATCCAGTGACAGCGGGTAACCTCAGTGACAGCTCAGCTGATCGCGCGGCTGTCTGCATTAGCTGTGTGGAGGTGACCGGAGCGGCTGTGTCTGCTGCAGCTTCGGTCACCTCCATGCAGCAGCGCTGGACGCGACGCTGGACCATCCTGGAGTACGCCGGACATGGAGGGCTTTTTGGGGCTGATTAAAGTGGTTAACCAGGGTATATGTTTGTGTTTTTTATTTATAATAAAGAATTTTTTCGGGTGTGTGTGTTTATTTACTGTAATTTACAGATTAATCATGGAAGGTGTCTCATAGACGCCTGACATGATTAATCTAGGACTTATTGGCAGCTATGGGCTGCCAATAACTCCTTATTACCCCGATTTGCCAACGCACCAGGGCAAATCGGGAAGAGCCGGGTACAGTCCCAGAACTGTCGCATCTAATGTATGCGGCAATTCTGGGCGGCTGTTGGCTGATATTGTTAGGCTGGGGGGCTCCCCATAACGTGGAGCTCCCCATCCTGAGAATACCAGCCTTCAGCCGTATGGCTTTATCTGGCTGGTTTTAAAATCGGGGGGGACCGCATGCCGTTTGTTTTAATTATTTAATTATTTATTTCACTGCACAGTATAGACACGCCCACCGGCTGCTGTGATTGGGTGCAGTGTGACACCTGTCACTCAGCGTGGGGGCGTGTCTCACTGTAACCAATCATAGGCGCCGGTGGGCGAGGAAAGCAGGGAATACGAGATTGTTTAATGGGCGGCCGGCTTTTTCAAAACAGTAAAAGCCGCCGGAGCAGTGTGAATGCCGTGCAGAGCCGGGCCGGGGATCGGAGATCGGTGAGTATGAGAGAGGGGGTAAGAGGGATAGACTGACATGGACAGAGAGAGAGGGACAGAGATAGTGACCGACTGACAGAGATTAGTGAATGACAGACATTGTGAGGCGCTTCAGAACGCAGCTTTTCAGCTGCGCTCTGAAGCAGACCTTTTTTAAGCTGCGGTGCAGAGCGCACACCTGCGCACATAGCATCAGACATCACAATCGTATGAGGGATGTCACACGTTACAATTGACTAGGTTCATACAACAAAACGTCCAATGTATGAGGAATAAACGACGTGTATACGATCACCGTATTTTCGTTCAATCTTGATCGCACGTAGGTGTCACACGCAAATACGTCACGAACGATGCAGGATGTGCGTCACTTACAACTTGACCCCGACGACGGATTGAAAGATTTATTGAAGCGTGTAAAGCAGGCATTAGGGATCATGCATACTGTAACATTATTGCTCTATACAACCTTAAGGCCTTATTCACATGGATAATTTTTACACTAAAAACCGATGTATTTGGACATTTGTATAGAAAAGCATTTTTCACCCATTTGCTTGTCCAATTTACGTTTGTTATATGGCCACATTCCATCCTTTTTACATGTGTATCTGATCCATTTTATCGCCTGTTTTCAATAACAAAATGCTTTTCTCCATAGTCTCAAATCAATGATTTCCCAATTGTATCAGTTAAATGCATCAAAAACAGATGCTTCCGGGTGACATTTAATGGATCCTTTTATCGTCTCCATTGACTTAATTTGGCAATTGTTATACAGAAATCGAAGCCTTAGGGCGGCTTTGCACGTTGCAACATCGCACGTGCGATGTCGGTGGGGTCAAAACGAAAGTGACGCACATCCGGTGTCACTTTCAACATCGTAGTGTGTAAATCCTAGATGATACGATTAACGAGCGCAAAAGCGTCGTTATCGTATCATCGGTGTAGGCTCCGACTTTTTCAAAATTACGCTGCCGCGACAGGTACGATGTTGGTCCTCGTTCCTGCGGCAGCACACATCGCTGTGTGTGAAGCGAGGAACATCACCTTACCTGCCGCCGGCGGCTATACAGAAGGAAGAAGGTGGGCGGGATGTTTACGTCCCACTCATCTCCGCCCCTCCGCTTTGATTGGCCGCCTGCCGTGTGACGTCGCTCTGACGTTGTACGACCCCCCCCCTTAGGAAGGAGGCGGGATGCCGGCCAGAGTGACGTCGCAGGACAGGTGAGTGCATGTGAAGCTGGCGTAGCGATAAAGTTCGCTACGCCAGGAATCACAAGATATCGCTGCTGCGACAGGGGCGGGGACTATCGCGTGCGACATCGCAGCATCGGCTTGCGATGTCGCAACGTGCAAAGCCCGCCTTATTGTGGATGCTGCTTATACAGACTGAATATGGATGGGAAAATGGACAGTGTGAATAAGACCGTAGTAGAACAACCGTCCTCTGTTGGTTGCTGTATAGTGTCTCTCATTAAAAGCTGATCACGTGGAGCATGTTACTACCATATGTTTTCATGTATAAATGGTCCATGTGAACCCCGAGGCACAGAGAGGAAGAGTATGATTCGGAAGACTGCTGTGAGGCCGGTATAGATCGGTGCAACTCAGAGGTTACATACAGGCACAAAAAATGCCGTTTTTGTGTTCAAGTAAAATTCAGGAACGGGTTTCAGTGCTACTTTGGGCACTAGACATATAGTTAAGCAGTGCAGTATTGAGATACTACATTTCAATCTAATGAAAGTGAAGCAGGTCAGATTGAGACTCTTAAGGGTTTACACCACCGTATTTTCGGTCCGAGTGTGATCCCACAATACATTGGACCCAGGGGTGCCAACTTGGCTTTTTTTTTTGCTGGACAGCTTATCAAGAAATTATGTACAGACAATATTTTTTAAAGACACAATGTAAAACCATAATAAACCATTATGATTAAGTGATACATGTCTTCAGCCCATAATTCTGATATGACGACATCAGCTGCATTCACTGTAAACTATAAAATATTGATAATAAAAATAATCTGTACAAGTTTCTACAGCTTAAAAAAAAATCACTGACACCTTAAATTTTATTTATTTATTTTTTTTACAGAGAAGGCAAAAACATGACCACTTTTTACAGACTGTCCTGGAATTTCTGGATGGTTGGTAATCCAGATCAGACTGACCACTGTAAAGGCCGCAATGTCGCTAGTGAAAGCACCCGCCCCCGTCGTTTGTGCGTCACAGGCAAAGCGCAGCCCGTGGCGCACAATATCGCTGGTACGCGTCACACTAACTTACCTTACAAACGACGTATCTGTGGCCACCGAACAACCTCTTCTTTAATAGGGCGGTTCGTTTGGAGTCACAGCGACATCACCCAGTAAAAGTCCAATTGAAACGGAGGGGCGGAGAGGAGCAGCAGGATCGTTACTCCCACCTCCTTGCCGGACGACGCAGGTATGCTGTTGTTCGTCGTTCCTGGGGTGTCACATGTAGCGATGTGTGATGCCTCAGGAACGACGAACAACCTGCGTCCAGAATGAGCAACGATATTTGGGAAATGAACGACGTGGCAACAATCAACAATGTGGTGAGTATTTTTCATCGTTAGCGGTCACTCGTACGTGTTACACGCAACGACGTCGCTAACAAGTCCAGATGTGCGTCACAAATTCCGTGACCCCAACGATATTTCGTTAGCGATGTCGCTGCATGTAAAGCAGCCTTTAGTCTATGTGCACAAGTCCAGCAGAGGAAGAACAAAATTGCTGTATGCTTGAGTTGCCACCGAAAATTGGATCGCACATGGCTTTGTAAGTCAATGGGTCTGTGGATTTTCAAAGACTGAATGAATGGAGAAGATAGAAAATTGTTTAAAAGAACTGAGAGTCCTCAGTGGTTGATACCTTTTAATGGCTAACTGAAAAGATGGTACTAATTGCAAGCTTTCGAGACTATTCAGGTCTCTTCATCAGGCATGGTATGGAGAAGATAGAGAATTTTTTTCTATCTTTCCCACTGAGCAGATTGTAATTAGCATAACTCATCTGATTTTCTCTGATGAGAAAAAACTGTCATCTGCATCGAGCCTAAAGTTAAGTTATCATCAGAAAATGACATTGTTTAAATCAGATTTTTATGTTACAGGCATTTATTTTAGAGATTCTAGAAAAATACTTCAGTTCCCCATTGACTTCCATTATACTCGGTACTCAAGTTGAGCCCGTCGGAGTGTCCAACTGCTTGTTGAGCCCGTCCAAGTGTCCGACTACTTGTTGAGCCCGTCTGAGTATCTGACTTCTTGTTGAACCCGTTCGAGTGTCCGACAACTTGTTGAGCCTGACTGCTCGTTGAGTGCGTCCGAGATTCCTACGGCTCGTTGAAACCGCCTGAATGTCTGACTGCTCATTGAGCCCGTCCGAGTGTCTGACTGCTCATTGAGTACGTCCGAGTGTCTGTCTGCTTGTTGAGCCCGTTCGAGTGACTGACTACTTGTTGAGTCCGTCCGAGTGTCTGACTGCTTGTTGAGCCCACCCAAGTGTCCAACTGCTTGTTGAGCCCGTCGGAGTGTCTGGCTGCTTGTTGAGTATGTTCGAGTGTACAACTGCTCGTTTTAAATACCATGTACCCCTAACATGCTAGTGCTCACTCATTACTACTAATTAGGTCATTGTCAATTTTTTATAGCAGATATATCCTGATATTCTAAAGCCACCAAATGCGCAACATCCAAATGAAATGATCTTACTTTGGATATTGTACACCTCTATAATTCAACGACGTCCGTCAGTAGCCATTTACGGCTATTGTGGGCTGATCTGTCACAGCCACATGGCTTCTGTTTTAAAGAAACCAACAAAGCTTTTCCCTTGTTATATTACTAATTTCTAATGGTATTACCAGGAGCCTTTTTGTTAATAGTTCTTTATCGAGCAGAAAGGGTCGTCTCCACAGTAATGTTATCTTGCTGTCAAAAGTTAAAAAGTGTGAAGTCACGTGAAAATAGTGCCTAAAGTAATAACCTATGTATTTCATCTCATTAACATTAAAAGTCCAGTGATCTTAAACTATCTCACCAGAAGGTAAAAAGAGCCACAATTGCCACAGTCACCAACAGCTGTAAGGATAGGATTGAATACACCTGAAAGATAAGAAGAAAACAATAGTTTATTTGACAGAGCGGATACAAGCCCATGATATCACCACTGTCACGTTCTCCCCACAAGAACAATGGCTCCTGTGTTCAGGCCGCATACTGCTTTGTCCTCCTCCCCCCTCCTAGATTTATTTTCATCTCAAAATCACTTTACAGTATAAGATCTGTGACCCCACACTTACCTTCCTAACAAACGACCGCCTCACTCTGTCATCCTCCCAGCTCATCGCGGTTAACATCTCGGTGTCTCCAGGATAGGCTCCACTGCCGTAGCCGGGGCTGCCGCCTGTATGAGAAGTGCCAGTTTACTGCCCAGAGTAGCACTGACCAAGCATCTAAGTGCCTACGTATGCCCGGCCACAATGCTACAGAAATAAATTCCCTCATCTATTGTCCATGTAACAAATCCTACCGTAGACATTACAAGCAAAATATAGACACAACAATGTCATCATTTTATTCATTTGCTGCAATACACTAGACCTAAAATCACATAAAAATAGAAGTATGAGGCCTGGTGCACACATTCAGTATTTAGTGAGATTTTTACCTCAGTATTTGTAAGCCAGAATCAGGAGTGGGTAAAAAATCCAGAAGTGATGCCCGTTAGTGATGAGCAAGTACTACCATGCTTAGGTGCTCGGTACTCGTAACAGGCAGTCAGATGCTCAGATGGGCGCGACTCGAGTATTCACATATAATGGAAGTCAATGGGGAACTCGAGCACTTTTCCGGGAAATTCCCCATTTGACTTCCATTATACTCGGGTTCTCGAGTTGCGCCCAACCAAACATCTGACTGCCCGTTACGAGTACTGTGGACTCAAGCATGGTAACGCTCCCTCATCACTAGTGCACATGTTCCCATTATACTTTTCCTCTGATTGTTCCACTCCTGGTTTTGGCTACAAATACTAAGGTAAAAAAACTCACCAATACTCAATGTGTGCATGTAGCCTTACAAATCATGAGGTAAAAACTTACCAAATACTCAATGTGTGCACATGGCCGTACAAATACGGAGGTTAAACCTCACCAAATACTCAATATGTGCACGTGGCCTTGGTCAGATACACTAGCAAAGTAATAAAACAAAATCACAAAATGTCAAGATGAATATACATCAAAGTATAGTTGAATAATTAGATTTAAAGAACCCACAACACATCTAGGCAACGCTTCATTAAGTCCTGTGTTATAAACTGCAGATCCGGGCCGGCGTCAGCACCCGGTAAACCCGGTCAAATGCTGGGGCCCTGGGTTGCCAGGGGGCCCACTCGCGCTGTCACCGGCCTCCCCACGCCGAGGATCGCACTTTTAATTGTATCGGCATCGCAGTTGCGAATACTATTGAAAGCAATGATGAGAGAGGGAGCGGCGCTTCCTCTCTCATCATGCTCCCCGCTGTGACTGTCGGCGCTCTGAGCCTCTGACAGCTCAGCAGCGGAGCGCAGTGAAATCATCACTGCGTGCCTGCAGTGAGGTCAGAGCAACAGCAGTGGATGCGCCGAGGAGACCGGAGCAGCAGGGGAACGAGGAAAAGTGAGTATGTATTAATCACTGGGGCAAGATGACCATGGGGGCTGTATAGAACATGAAGGTGCCTAATGCTATCTGGGTCTACATTGTGCTATATGGCACTGTATACTACATGAGGATGCCTAATACTATTTGGGTCTGTACTGTGCTATATGGAGCTGTATACTACATGAAGGTGCCTAATGCTAATTGGGTCTGTACTGTGCTATATGGGGCTGTATACTACATGAGAGTGCCTAATGCTATCTGGGTCTGCACTGTGCTATATGCGGGCTGTATACTACATGAGGGTGCCTAATGCTATCTGGGTCTGCACTGTGCTATATGTGGGATGTATTCTACATGAGGGTGCCTAATACTATATGGGTCTTCATTGTGCTATATGGGGACTGCTTAATGTTATATGGGGGTTGCATAGTGCCATATCGGGGCTGCATAGTGCCATATGGAGGCTGCATACTGACATATGGGGGCTGAATAATGCTATATGGGGACTGCCTAATGTAATATGGGGGTTGCATAGTGCCATATCGGGGCTGCATAGTGCCATATGGAGGCTGCATACTGACATATGGGGGCTGCATAATGCTATATGGGGGCTGCATAGTGCAATATGGGGGCTGCATAATGCTACATGGGGGCTACATAATACTATATGGAGGACTATGGGGGCTTCATAACACTATATAAAAGAATATGGGGGCTGCATACTACTATACCCCCAGAGTTGCATGTCCCCTCCACCCCGGTGCTGTATACCCCAGAGCTGTATGTCCCACCCTACCTCAGAGCTGTTTGTCCCCCCACTCCAGAGCCACTGCCCCCCGCTAGAGCTGTATGCCCCCCATTGCTGTATACCCCTTTCCTTAGTAATATGTGTGCCCCCCAGTAATGTGTATGTCCCCAGCCTCTCTTGTGATGTATATACAGCAGTGTTAGTGTTCTCTATGTGCAGCCACGTCTGTTAGTGACGACCACCAATCAACGTGGCACAGACACATGCCCAGGAGGAGCTGGATGGAGACAAGCGGGGAGGTGAATGAGGCTGTTGCTGGCTTCCCAATATTAGAAATATCTCTAATGTGTGTGTGTGTGTGTGCAAGTATGATCTGTATCTATGTATGTCAGTGTATATGACTGTGTCTAGATTTATGTCGGTTTATATGTGTTTTTGTGAATTTCCCTTTAAATATGTATGTGTACGTATGCCTGTATGTGTATGTATCTGTGCATGTCTATGTGTGGATGGGGCCCACTGAGACTCTTTCGCCCAGGGTCCACAAAAACCTGGACCGGGCCCTGCTGCACATCAGCCTCGATGAAGACTGCAGTAGAATAAGATGTGGAGTAAGGTTTGCGCCTCTTAATGTTTTTGGCACATCTTTCAAGCCTTAGCCATAAATATTACTCCAGCAAGGGGCTGCCATACATTTCTGGCTTAATTTACATTCCACTCTTGTGGTGTTGATTTTGATAAATTTGCCGGGTCTGCCTTGCCATGCCCCATCACACCTTAGTGGTGTCCACTTTGGTAAAACTAACAGGGACAAATGTCAAAAGTTAACAATTTATGAGCAACCTCAATAATTCTAGAGAAATCTTCTTAATGAATTGGGACCATGGTACCAACCAGACTGAGTCATTATGATCTAAACCCAAAAGGAAAATAACTACCCCCTCAGACCCAGACGTGTTTCGCCATCAGCTTTCTCAAGCGATATTATCTGTATGTATTCTGTACAATCTTTTAAGGCTACTTTACACACTGCGATATCGGTCCCGATATCGCTAGTGTGGGTACCCGCTCCCATCTGTTGCGCGACACGGGCAAATCGCTGCCCGTGCCGCACAACATCGCCCAGACCCGTCACACATACTTACCTGCCCGGCGACGTCGCTGTGACCGGCCAACCGCCTCCTTTCTAAGGGGGCGGTCCGTGCGGCGTCACAGCGACGTCACTGAGCGGCCGCCCAATAGCAGCGGAGGGGCGGAGCTGAGCGGGACATAACATCCCGCCCACCTCCTTCCTTCCGCATAGAGGCCGGGAGGCAGGTAAGGAGAGCTTCCTCGTTCCTGCGGCGTCGCACATAGCGATGTGTGCTGCCGCAGGAGCGACGAACTACATAGTTACTGCTGCAGTAACAATAATCGAGAATGGACCCCCATGTCACCGATGAGCGATATTGCACGTTTTTGCAACGATGCAAAATCGCTCATCGGTGTCACACGCAACGGCATCGCTAATGCGGCCGGATGTGCGTCACCAATTCCGTGACCCCAACGAGTTTGCAGCGTGTAAAGCCCCCTTTAGCCTCTTTCCAACATGTGATTTACATGTAGATCACAAATTAGGTGCAAAAGTATGCGGTGGGCTCAGATGCAGATATATTACAGAAGGATTGAAGTATATAAAACTAATGATCGAAAGATCACAGGTCCAAATCATCTGTCACCACACTGACCTTTTTAAACTGTTAATATGGGCATACAGGTTATAGAATGCTGACAATAGTCCTACCTGTCTGCCTCATATCAGATGCCTTGTGGAAAAATCATCTTTTATCACTTTATATAAATAAGCTCTTCCAGGCTATGGGGCGGATCCTGCCTGGAAGATAACTCCGCCTCCAGAGATTATTTTAAACAAAAGGGGAGTTACCAGTGTAAGACAAGTAACTGACACAGAACAGGAGAAATTAAATTTGACTTCTTACAAGCACATTTTGTGCAGCTCCCTGAGCTCTGCTTCATTCCAACACTATCTGCCTGTGAGATAGAGGCTGAAGCTGATAGGAACCTGCAAACGTGTCAGTTATAATCACACACAGCTCTGCAGTGAGAGCAGAGAGCAGCCATCACACTGGTAACTCCCCATTTATTTAAAATAATCTCTGGGGGCGCAGTTATCTTCCAGGCAGCGTCCACCCCATAGCCTGGAAGAGCTCATTTACATATAGTGATAAAAGATCAACAACAAGGCATCTGATATGAGACATACAGGTAGGACTTTTTCAGGATTCTATAAACTGTATGCCCAAATTAATAAGTTAGATAGTTAAAATGTGGTGACAGATTTACTTTAAAGTAATACTGCAACATTATTTTTATTTCACTGGGTAAGTGATAGTCCTGGCCTTTGCCAGGAAGCCATTGCCTTCTGCTCTTCCTTCCGCCACCCAGGTCCTTCTCCGCAGCTTTAGTGACCCCAGCTCCTGACTGGCCAGATGTCAGACTAACAGTCACAAGCTCTGAGTGCACTCACTGGAGCGATCTGACAGGTTACAACAAGCAGAAGAGGACCGGAGCGGCACCGAGAACAGCAGAAGACGGCAGCTAGGAAGTATTCTACTAGGAGCATGGAACAAGCATTAGTGATGCCAGGCTGGTAGTGAAAAAAAAAATTAAGTGATGCTTTAAGGGTACAGAAAAATAAAGTAAAAAAATGTTTTAACCCCTTCACAATGTAGCAAATTTGCATATTTTTGTTTTCGTTTTTTCTTCCCAGAGCAATAACCTTTTTATTTTTTTGTCCACATAGACATATGAGGGCTTGTTTTTTTGCAGGATGAGTTGTACTTTTGAATGACACCATTCATTTTATCACATAGCATACCGGAAAATGGGTAAAAAAATTCCAAATGCGGGTAAATTCTAAAAAAAAAAACAGAATTCTGACATGGAATTTTTGGAAATTATTTCTACCATGTATATTTTGTAGCAAAAATGTGGGACTGTGTCTCTATTTTCCAAGACCCATAACATTTTCCTTTTTCGGTTCATGGACCCGTGTGATGTCTTTTTTGCAAGATGAGATGATGTTTTTATTGATACCATTTTGGGATAGGTATGTCATTTTGATCGCTTGTTACAACATTTTTTGTGGTATTGCGGCAACAAAAAAAACCTTAACTTTGGCGCCCTAAAATTTTTTTGCTTAAAGTGTTTACAAATTGTGTTCTTTATTTTTATATTTTGATAGATTGGACTTTTCTGAACTTGGCGATACCACATGTGTATTTTTTTTTTTTTAATCTTTATTTTCAATGTTGCAAAAGGGAGGTTATTTGAACTTTTATATATTTATAACTTTTTTCAGATTTTTTAATACATTTTTTTTAAATTTTAACTCTTTTTAATAGTAGCGTTAGGGGACAATGACGTGCGATCATCCGATCACTCGTGCTATATACAGCAATGCCATGGCATTGCTGAATATAGTAAAACTCATTCTCTCCTTTGAAGCCTAGCCAAAGTCAGCTGCTATGACAAGCACAGAGGTCTTCAGCAGACCCCCTGCTATCATGGCAACCCATCGGCGACCTGCCATCACATGACTGGTGCACCAATGGACGCTTAAAATGGAGTGCCGCCATACCAGCAAGTGTCCCGCTGCCAAGAGTAGAGATGAGCGGTTCCGTGGAGGTTCGGTTCGCTGGCCACCAAGGGGCTGAGCCTCTACTGACTCGAGCTTAACCCGAACCCCGGAACATGTAACGTATTGGCAGTTTGAGTCTTCGCACACAGTCAGCCATAAGCCGATCACTTCTTGGGGAGGGTAGGCAGGCTTTTTCAAACAATTTTTTCTTTTTCACACTACATGTAATCGTGCTGATATTACCCCCAGTGAGAGCCATTCAAACACTGCAAGCGGCTCGCACAGGGCTGAGCACTGAGTGTACCCGAGCACAGCACGTAAAGCATCCGAACCCTGAACCCGAACCTTGATTTTTTAAGTTTGTATTGGATTTGAAAATTGAACCTCAGGTTCGCTCATTTCCAGTCAAGACTTTAACAAGGGATTTAACAGCTTAACAATTGTAGGCGGAGCTCCGTTCCACCCATGATTGTTTGTGGCATACCTGCCGAGTATGTCGTAAGTCCGCCCCATACACTGCTTCCGACTTGCGCAGTACATGTACGGTGGAGGTCGTGAGGGGGTTAAAAATATTAATAAAATGAAACCCTCTTTTCCCAATTTAAAATCTAAAAAAATAAAGTCAATGAATAAGCATATTTGATATTGCTGCTTCTATAAAAGTCTGAAAATGTTAAATGAATTAACCCATAGAGTAAGAACCATAAAATCAAAAAGCAATCAGAAACTTAAGATTTATCCCAAAAAGGTATCAATAAAACAGCAGCTTGGCACTTGTAAAGCAAGCCCTCACACAGGTGCATCAACAGAAAAATCAAAAAGTTATAGATCTTCGAGAATGGCAACATAATTTTTTCTTTTAAAGTTTTTTGTTTTAGTCGCTAATAGGGATGAGCGAACTCAAACAGTAAAATTTGAGGTTCTTACCGGAGTTTGGGTATTGTTGATGTTAATAGTTTGTTGAGGGGCTGCAACTCTCACCTGTCAATTTTACGTTAGTTAGTTATCATAAAAAGAGGAGATCCTAGACCATTTTTTTTTAAATTATTGACAGGCGCCGGGTAGTGACGACAACTCTTATCAGAGCCGCCAGGCCAATGCTGCGCTAAGTTGAACCAGCGACGTTGATGAGAGTTGTAGTTGTTGTTGCACCTGTGAATAGCTGTACTTTACTGCTATTCACAGTGCCTTGCAGCTGCATTCGTGGATGGTGGACTACAACAAAACTTTCTGGGAACATTTTTGATAATAAATTGGTGACCAGGGGATAGTGTGGGGGAGTCTTTATTCAGAAAAACAATTTTTTCCTGCATGTGTGTTCTTTTAATTACTGGATTAGTAATGGGAGTGTCTTGTAGACACCTCTCCATTACTAACCAGAAATGGGGCATCTAATGTGATGCCAATTCTGGGGCTGATAATTCTATGCTGGGATGGGCCCAATAACCATGGACCTTCACAGTCTGATAATATCAGACCCAGCTGTCTGTGTTACCTTGGTTGGGTATCAAAAATAGGGGGTTCCTCATGCCGTTATTTTAAAATTATTTATTAGGTTAAAAAAACTCTAAAAACACCCTTTAGTGCCACATGAAAGACACTAAAGCGCTCAAATGTAAAATATATAATGTACTGCAATAGCAATTAAAAACTGCCTATATGTCTGCTCTAATCTAACCTCTCCCTCTTAGATCATCTATCCCTGAACTGCTTTCAGAGGACAGTGGGCCAAGCATTGCACCCCCGGGTCTCATATAAGACCAAGTGACGCAGTTCTTATTGCTGCTTTTGACTCAGTTTCTGTCCTCCTGTAGTCTCCAGTGTACCAAGTTCTCACTCTTCATGTGTTCCAGGCCTGCTGCACCAATGCCCGAGACTTGTTTGCTCACCTGGACCTTAGGCTTCGTGAATCCAACTGTCACGAGGGTACCACAACGGAGAGTGGTCTCTCCTATTTCTGGTTCAGAAAATCACACAGCGCACGGCTACGCACACACTTGCACAGGTTAATACTGCTGGCTATGCAGATTCTCCTTGATCTGGTGGTGCTAGTGTTAAGTACTTTGTCTGGTCTCTTAAACTCTGGATGAAAGCTGGTGTGACGCCCTGGGCAATCCAGGGGTCACAGGTCACAACACAACACGTACCCCACATTCCCTACAGGTACACCGAAGTCAAAACAAAAATCCTTGTTGCCTTCCTCCAGGGGCTGGTGTCCACACCAGGGGGTGGGCCAGGCGGTTGGCTCCGCCCACCGAGGAGTTCACAGCCTTGGAGGCGGGAAAACCAGGCAGATTAGCTTGAGAGTTGAAAGTGTGAGGAGTAAACAGTGAAGGAGAAGAAGGAAAGTGAGAGTAGTGATAGAGAAAGTGACAGCAAGAAGCCTGAAGTTAGTCCGGGTGTGTGCCCCGGACTGAGACAGCAAGGTTGGCAGACGGCGGTGACCGTCTGCAGGAGAGGCTGCTCGGAGGTTGCCGAAAGGACCGTGGACGGGTGGTGACCCGGCGGTACCGGAGCGGTATACAAAGAACAGTCAGCACCAGGGCAGGGGCCTTTCGGATCCCGGCAAGGCTAGGAGTCGCCATAATTTGCCAAATCCGTCAGTGAAGGGGACGACTGTCTCCCAACAACCAAGTCCCGATTGAAGGCAACAGTCCGACCGTTAAGGGGAGACACCGCCACCGCCAAGGCACCAGTTTCCCAGGGCCAGCGCCTGCGGGCAAGAGTGGGGCTCCTCCGGCCCATATCCAGGCTGGGGAGCGGGTTACCGGTGGGAATCCATCGCTACCAACAGACTACACATAGGTGCAGGGAAGAGACCGTCACCGTCAACTGCAGGGAACATCAGCACCGCAACCGTCCGAGGGACCCGTCCAACCAGCCGTTTGTTTACCGAGAACTGTGTCGTGTTTACTGGCTGAGTGAGTACCTCCGTGCCGTGCGGCACCGCGCTGCCCCTGCGCCCCTGCACCTCCACAGGCCCCATAACCCGCCTGTCCACCATCTCAACCCCATCACTGGGCCCCGGGACCACCAACCCCTACCCACGGAGGGGCAAATCAACAACTGGCTGCTCCATACCACCACTCCCGGGATCCCCAGCCAGAGCAGCGGTGGTGTCCACCTAATCACCACAACCGTGGGTGGCGTCACGGACAATAAACAATCCCCACAACCAAACCCCTTTCACTCACGGGCGAGGAGCGCCGCTAGAGTCCCCGGGATCCGGCCCATCGCTCGAGCCACCGAGCAGCAGCAGGCCGCGGCAGCAGCGGCAGCCGGACCCGAGCAGTGGGAGAGCGCGGCGTCCCCTCCTCCGCCCGCGACACTGGCATCAGCTGTTCTGAGTTTATTAATTACCACTGCTATAAAGACTCCTCTTTCAGTTCAGGGAGTTGCTAGTTATAGCTTTTCTTAGCTATCCTCTAGAGCAGACCTGGGCAAGGGGCGGCCCGCGGGCCACATCCGGCCCGCCTGCTCTCTGTGACCGGCCCGCCCGTCTTCAGCCGGTGCAGTGGAGCCGGGCTGCAGCGTGCCGAGCAGGGAGAGATCCTGTGCAGGTCCGCACAGTAAGTGCAGGCAGCGGAACGCAGGAGTCTTTCCTCTGTTCACTGCCGGCACTAATTGTCAGTGACACACGCGCGCGCTCTGACGTTGTCAGTATTGCGCTGCGTGTGTCATTTCAAAAGTTCCCGCCCGCCCTGCAGTAGAAGGAGCAGCACAGCAGACGGAATAATTCATCTTGCAGGACCTGCGATGATGTCACGCCCATGTGACTGTGTGGGAGGAGACACAGGATGCCGGGCAGAAAGCAAAGATACTGAATCCTGAAGGAGATGTGGACACATGATGACTGGTAATGAGAAAAGAGGGGACATGAGGGGGAGGGGGGCTGCAGGGTGAGTGCATATGAGGGAAGATGGAGCTGCAGGGTGAGTGGCATATGTGGGAAGATGGAGTTGCAGGGTGAGTGGCATATGAGGGCTGCAGACTGACAGAAGGATGTGAAGGGGTGCAGAGTGTTTGAGAGGGGTAAGTTGGGGTACAGGCAGGGTGAGATATGTGGGCATGGTGTGTGACATATGGGGGTGTAGTGCGTGTGATATGGGGGTGCAGGCTGTATGGGGAGCAGGGTGTGTGACATATGGGGGTGTAGTATATTACAGGTGTGCTATATGGAGGTGTAGTATATTACAGGTGTACTATATGGAGTTGTAGTATATTACAGGTGTGCTATATGGGGGTGTACTATATTACAGGTGTAGTATATGGGATGTAGTGATGTAGTATATTACAGGTGTACTATATGGAGTTGTAGTATATTACAGGTGTGCTATATGGGGGTGTACTATATTACAGGTGTAGTATATGGGGTGTAGTGATGTAGTATATTACAGGTGTACTATATGGAGGTGTAGTATATTACAGGTGTGCTATATGGAGGTGTATATTACAGGTGTGCTCTATGGAGGTGTAGTATATTACAGGTGTGCTATATGGGGGTGTAGTATATTACAGGTGTGCTATATAGGGGTGTAGTGATGTAGTATATTACAGGTGTGCTATATGGAGGTGTAGTATATTACAGGTGTGCTATATGGAGGTGTAGTATATTACAGGTGTGCTATATGGAGGTGTAGTATATTACAGGTGTACTATATGGAGTTGTAGTATATTACAGGTGTGCTATATGGGGGTGTACTATATTACAGGTGTAGTATATGGGGTGTAGTGATGTAGTATATTACAGGTGTACTATATGGAGGTGTAGTATATTACAGGTGTACTATATGGAGGTGTAGTATATTACAGGTGTACTATATGGAGGTGTAGTATATTACAGGTGTGCTATATGGAGGTGTAGTATATTACAGGTGTACTATATGGAGGTGTAGTATATTACAGGTGTGCTATATGGAGGTGTATATTACAGGTGTGCTCTATGGAGGTGTAGTATATTACAGGTGTTCTCTATGGAGGTGTATATTACAGGTGTGCTATATGGAGGTGTAGTATATTACAGGTGTGCTATATGGAGGTGTAGTATATTACAGGTGTGCTATATAGGGGTGTAGTGATGTAGTATATTACAGGTGTGCTATATGGAGGTGTAGTATATTACAGGTGTGCTATATAGGGGTGTAGTGATGTAGTATATTACAGGTGTAGTATATGGGGTGTAGTGATGTAGTATATTACAGGTGTACTATATGGAGGTGTAGTATATTACAGGTGTGCTATATGGAGGTGTATATTACAGGTGTGCTCTATGGAGGTGTAGTATATTACAGGTGTGCTATATAGGGGTGTAGTGATGTAGTATATTACAGGTGTAGTATATGGGGTGTAGTGATGTAGTATATTACAGGTGTACTATATGGAGGTGTAGTATATTACAGGTGTGCTATATGGAGGTGTATATTACAGGTGTGCTATATGGAGGTGTAGTATATTACAGGTGTGCTATATAGGGGTGTAGTGATGTAGTATATTACAGGTGTGCTATATGGAGGTGTAGTATATTACAGGTGTGCTATATAGGGGTGTAGTGATGTAGTATATTACAGGTGTAGTATATGGGGTGTAGTGATGTAGTATATTACAGGTGTACTATATGGAGGTGTAGTATATTACAGGTGTGCTATATGGAGGTGTATATTACAGGTGTGCTCTATGGAGGTGTAGTATATTACAGGTGTGCTCTATGGAGGTGTAGTATATTACAGGTGTGCTATATGGAGGTGTAGTATATTACAGGTGTGCTATATAGGGGTGTAGTGATGTAGTATATTACAGGTGTGCTATTTGGAGGTGTAGTATATTACAGGTGTGCTATATAGGGGTGTAGTGATGTAGTATATTACAGGTGTAGTATATGGGGTGTAGTGATGTTGTATATTACAGGTGTATATAGGGGTGTAGTGATGTAGTATATTACAGGTGTAGTATATGGGGTGTAGTGATGTAGTATATTACAGGTGTAGTATATAGGGGTGTAATGATGTAGTATATCGGAGGTGTATTATATAGTGGTGTAGTATAATACAGGTGTATATGGGGGTGTAGTATATTACAGGTATATGGAGGGAGTGTAGTATAATACAGGTGTAGTATATAGGGGTGTAGTGGTGTAGTTTATTACAGGTGTAGTATATGGAGGGGGTGTAGTAATGTAGTATATTGGGTAGAACTGAGGTAATTATATTAGTCCGGCCCTCTAAACCAATCCCAATTTCTCATGCGGCCCCATGGGAAAATTAATTGCCCACCCCTGCTCTAGAGGGAACCTGTGAGCTGTGAACCAAGAAGTCATTTTTGGAACCGTGTCTGGAGTTTGCTGTTTGGAAACTGTATTTTGTTTTTCCTTCCTTTATCCCTTTTCAGTTTACTTCACTGGTCTATTCCCCTTTACTCCTTCCTGTAGTTTGGAGTGTCTTGTATGATTGCTGTTTACTTTACCCCTGTCTGTCTTTTTCTGTGTTTTTAACCTAGAGCGGGACAGGGATAGGAAAGTGATCATCGCATAAGTTGAAAGAACCCGCCTAGGGACGTCAGGGAGCTCATAGCTGCTTCGGGTAAGTGTCAAGGATTGTGTTCCCCTATCCTTCCCTAGTGGCAGTGTATCCCACCTCCTGTCTCGCTTTGCTCCAACCTTGGTGGAGCAGGACAGCCAGGAGCTGCCCTAGAGTGGTACCTGATGTCTATCACCAGACAAGTCCAACCTCACCATCAGAGGCTCTGATGAAGGCTGGGTAGGCACTTAGTCATGCCCCTTTTAGGCTAAACCTGGTTCTGACAATAGTGGATCTACTTCCCCCTCTCCTTTCCATCACTGTACTGTGACACTACTTCATCAAGTGAGCCTAAAAATGCAAAACCTAGTAGCTGGGATTTTTTAGGCTGAGGTACTGATACTTGAAATGTTGTTATTGTGTTGGCCATCAGATGAGCTGAGGTTTACTGAACCATCAATGACCATTTAATGGGCATTAGGTCTGATGTTCATGGAACAGAATATGCTGTGGTATGATGCCTCTGTATGTAACTGTACTATTCAGATATTTTATCCCAAAATGAATGCTTCTATGGGAAAATATCCTCATAATGAACATACAAGTGTTTCTGTATTTACTTAGCATTTATGCACATCAGTCTCATATTCACATGTACAGTGTTGCACCTTTTAGGTCTACAAGTACCAGATTCGGTCTTAAAATCCCAGTAAAACCAAAGGATTAAATGATTAAAATACAAGCTATTCTGAACCTTTTTGAACAAAACTATTTATCAATCTGCTCCATTTCATGTGATCTCTTACATGATGTCTGCATTTTCATGGTGACAGGATCTCTTTAAATTTGTGAATATCATGATCCAAATAATTTCTGGTTCAACATCCATTAACGTTGCATTTATTGTTAAATATACGTAAAACCAATGCGACAAAAAACATTAAGGCCCCATAGTGAAAACTAAAACGTCCTTATCTGCTGGTGCACTCCTGAATTAATTGGGCCAATATATAAATTGTTTTAGTAGGGTCCTTTACTGACTAAATATATAATTCATACCCAATTTTTTAAAAAAATTATAAACGTTATTCTAATACATTTAAAATCATTACACCCAAAAAGACAATACCATATTTTCCCTTATTTGTTTGCTGTTACTGTGGGAAGCTATTTGCATAGTCATATGTATACAGTCCCATAGCAAAGGAGGATGGGGCCAGAGGAGTAACAGAGAGGTTTGATAACAAGGCTTGTGTAATGGTAGGAGCACAGAGCACACTGATAACCGGCTGTACGGTAATGTTAACAGAGCAGATATTTGGTCCAGATCAGCTGTCTCTCCCAAAAAATAATGTCCTAGACCAACGTATTCCCTCCTCCTCTTTGAAAACACATGAATGCTCTACTAAACTGTGCATGTATGTGTATTATTATCTATTGTAAAGCATCATTAATTAAAGGATGCTGTACATGGTAAGAGGGCTTGCATATATATATATATATATATATATATATATATATATATATATATATATATATATATATATATATATATATATTATATATACTATATATATATATATATATATATATATATATATATATATATATATATATATATATACACACAGTGGGTATGGAATGTATACAGACCCCTTTAAATTTTTCACTCTTTGTTCATTGCAGCCATTTGGTAAATTCAAAAAAGTTCATTTTATTTCTCATTAATGTACACTCTGCACCATTTCTTGACAGAAAAAACCAGAAATGTTTGCAAATGAATTAAACAAGAAAGAACGAAATATCATATGGTCATAAGTATTCAGACCCTTGCTCACTATTTAGTGGAAGCACCCTTTTGAGCTAGTACGTCCATGAGTCTTCTTGGGATTGATGCAACAAGTTTTTCTAACCTGGATTTGGGGATCCTCTGCCATTCTTCCTTGCAGATCCTCTCTAGTTCCGTCAGGTTGGATGGTGAATGTTGGTGGACAGCCATTTTCAGGTCTCTCCAGAGATGCTAAATTGGGTTTAGGTCAGGGCTCTGGCTGGGCCAGTCAAGAATGGTCACAGAGTTGTTCTGAAGCCACTCCTTTGTTATTTTAGCTGTGTGCTTAGGGTCATTGTCTTGTTGGAAAGTGAACCTTCGGCCAAGTCTGGAGTCCAGAGGACTCTGGAAGAGGTTTTCTTCCAGGATCTCTCTGTACTTGGCCGCATTCATTTTCCCTTCAATTGCAACCGGTCAGCCTGTCCCTGCAGCTGAAAAACACCCCCATAGCATGATGCTGCCACCACCATGATTCACTGTTGGGATTGTATTGGGCAGGTGATGAGCAGTGCTTTGTTTTCTCCACACATACCGCTTAGAATTATCACCAAAAAGTCCTATCTTTGTCTCAGCAGACCAGAAAATCTTATTTCTCATAGTCTGAGAGTTCTTCGTGTTTTTTTTGCAAACTCTATGCGAGCTTTCATATGTCTTGCATTGAGGAGAGGCGTCTATAGGGCCACTCTGCCATAAAGGTCTGACTGGTGGAGGGCTGCAGTGATAGTTGACTTTGTGGAACTTTCTCCCATCTCCTTACTGCATCTCTGGAGCTCAGCCACAGTGATCTTGGGGTTCTTCTTTACCTCTATCCCCAAGGCTCTTTTCCCACAATTGCTCAGTTTGTCTGGACGGCCAGGTCTAGGAAGAGTTCTGGTGGTCCCAAACTTCTTCCATTTAAGGATTATGGAGGCCACTGTGCTCTTAGGAGCCTTGAGTACTGCAGAAATTCTTTTGTAACCTTGGCCAGATCTGTGCCTTGCCACAATTCTGTCTCTGAGCTCCTTGGGCAGTTCCTTTGACCTCATGATTCTCATATGGTCTGACATGCACTGTGAGCTTATAAATCTGAAAATAAGGAGTGCTGATAGTGTAATACCAAACAGATCGGTGAGGTTTAATTTTAAGTGTACACTCACCTGAAAGGGTTGTGACAGTCACAACCACTAGTGCGCATAAGATAATGGCGTCTGCTGCAGCCCCACGTGGATGAGCATACAAAATGGAGTAGAGAAGGGGTTAAAGCCGCGCATCAGCCAAAATGAAGATGTAGAATGTTGATGAAGATAAACTTTCTTTTATTCCATAGGTTTACGCGTTTCAAGGTAAAAACCTCTTCCTCAGGACCAGTACATCAACAAAAAGCCTTTTGTTGATGTACTGGTCCTGAGGAAGATGTTTTTACCTCGAAACGCGTAGACCTATGGAATAAAAGAAAGTTTATCTTCATCAACATTCTACATCTTCATTTTGGCTGATGCGCGGCTTTAACCCCTTCTCTACTCCATTTTGTATGCACTGTGAGCTGTGAGGTCTTATATGGACAGGTGTGTGTCTTTCCAAATCAAGTCCTATCAGTTTAATTAAACACATCTGACTCCAATGAAGGATGAGAACTATCTCAAGGAGGATCACAAAAAAATGGACAGCATGTGTCTTTAATATGCGTGTCTGAGGAAAGGTTCTGAATACTTATTACCATGTGCTATTTCAGTTTTTCTTGTTTAATAAATTTGCAAACATTTCTACATTTTTGTTTTTTTTTCTGACAAGACGGGGTGCAGAGTGTACATTAATGTGAAAAAAAATGATCTTTTTTGAATTTACCAAATTGCTGCAATGAAACCAAGAGTGAAAAATGGGTCTGAATACTTTCCGTACTCACTGTATATAATACATATAGAAAATTTCAATAAACAAACTAACAGTGACAGACTGGGGAGAGAACACAGCCCCACAGGCTTACAATCTATAAGGTTTTGGTAAATTAGACCTAATTTTGGCTTTGCAGTTCAGTAGACAATATGAAGGTAAATAGATAGCTGAGTACTTCTGCCCCTTCATTTCTGTGATTGGTGGATATTTAATAATCTAGATCCCCACTGACCAAAATGTCTGACATTTCATCAGTGATAGGCAAGCGTACTCGCCACTGCTCATTACTCAATCGAGCATCGGGTTGCTCCGATGCGACTCGAGTACTGAGTATAATTGAAGTCAATGGGAAACTGGAGAATTTTCAAACTCTAAGGCTCGATCAAATAGCGAGCTTTCACGAGCATACTTGCCCATGACTAATCATGACATGTCAGAAGTTTATCAAGATGATAGGTAAACTTTAAATGCTTAATTACAAGGCTATAAATCCTATAGAGGCTGTCCATACAGCAGTTATTACGTCCTTTGATAGAACTCATACCTGCTTGGTCTTGTTATTCTTTTCTATCTACTATAGGATCAGAGCTAATAGAAGGAATTGTAATTTGACCCGCTAAACTCAGCTGCAATTTCTAATCATGCAGGAGGTTAGACCAGGAGATCAGGGCTATATCATTAGATATCACACCCTGAGAAATCTGGTTGTAAGCTAATGGTGGGGCGTGTTCTCTCGTTTGAATGCTGCTACCTGCTTCTTATTGGCCAGCATCACACAGGGAGAAGTATACACCCCAAGTGAAAACTATTCTAACAAAAATTTACTTATTACAGGACAAATACATTGGTGGCTTAGATGTTTTATTCTGCTTTGCAGCCACTATTACATCTTGTGTCAAGTTCAACATCAAAAATTTGATGGAAGGTCATGACTAATCAAACAAAGCCTCAATGATGAAAAAAAATGAAACAAAGAAAAATTCTATATTACAGGTGATTTTATAATAGGTAAAGATGTAGATTTACCTGCATCGTCCTGTGTCCAGTTGGGATATGGGGTCACATTTGGAGATGTATTAAGAAAACCAGCCTTCTTCACATCTCCTGCTGTTGCCTCCTCATAGGAGGGAGGTGCTGAGGGAGCCAGGGTACTTGGCTGCACGTCCATGTTACCTCCTCCACTCTCTGGTGGCTTGTTATTCACAGAGACCTTCAGAATAAAATGCTTACAATTGGTGGAATGATTTAACCGAATACAGTAGATATGACTCTCAGACACAGTGGATATATTTCAGCATGCAGGACACGGACACAGCGGTCATGTGTTGTGTCTTCAAGCATCATGCTGAGACCAGTGATTGCCTGCAGCGGTTACTTGAATGATGATGTCATCATGGAAGGATTGTAAACAAGTAATATTTAAATGATATGAAAATTTAAAACATAAAATAAAAGTTTGCAGCCGAGTTCACAGCACAAAACAATCTATACAGTCTTAGTATAAAATGAGAGGTTGTCATATGGCCCAGTAAACAGATCACATCTCCCCTCTGCACAGAATGCTGAGCAGTTAGTCACAGGCTGGCATATCCATGGATACAGCATTTTGGATAAAACATTATGTTAAGAGTCATTTAAGCTACAGCTATGTTAATCATTATGGCTCCACAGATGGAGGACACGTAGAAGAGATCTTATGACAGGAAACACAGCGTCAGGCCAGGGAGGTCTGAAATTGCAATCCTACAAGCTAAAAGGTACAAATTTGTGCCGCCTAAATTATTTATAGCGAATAGTTCACATTTGGTAAGCTTCAGGGAACAGGAAAAAATAACACAACAACCATACAAATTTGAGAAAAGCATTTTGAGCCAGGACAGAAAATGCCTGGACCATCCCAAAATAAAGGCCCCCATACTAGAGTGTTATATCTCCCATATGGGAGATGACTCAGTTCCTGTGTTCTGTCTATGCAGAACTAGAAGGTTGTGTTCATGTGGGATGTACACACCATTGGTGCAACTTGTGCAGCCACACAGGGGCCCAGGAGGTAAGGGGGACACTTCGGAATTGTGCATTATGAAGAGTTATTGGACTGCAAAGGGCTGATATACTGTTCTCTGTTCTTGCACAGGGGTCCATTTCTGTCTGTTTCCCCTCCTGCATCCATGGGATTTCCAATTTCACCTCAGATGATTTTGGGGAAGAGAGGTGAGATCACGTAACATTAGATGATTGGCAGAACCACTTGAGGTCAATGGGTTTGCCAAATTTTATCTAAAGTGTATGGGAGCTTTAAAGGGGTTGATCACTACTTAGACAACCCCTTCTCATTCCCCTTGTTGGCTCCCTTAAAAATAAATAAGCCTATACTCCCAGTGCAGCCGCGGTTCCAGTGATGTCTGAAGTAACATTCCCGGGGCCCACCAGACATTGTTATGACACGTGGGCCCTTTGATCAATCAGTGCCGGCTTCCTTCACCCTACCTTCAGACATTTGAGCGGGAAGTCAACGCAGCACTCACATACTGCTCAAATGTCTGAAGGCGGGGAGACAGACGTTGAGCACTGATTGGGGTTGTCCAAGTAGTGGACATCTCCATTAACTTCAGAGAAAGTTATGTATTGCTCCATAGAATTACTTCTGCCTCCTGCTGCTGTAAGAAGAGTGCAGGAACATATAAAGTGGTTACCCACTTTGGACAATAGTTTCTTTAGAAAATTGCCCCCAGTGATCATCTATAAACTGTGCAGGAACTCAATAGTAAGTGTTGGCTCTCCCTGTATTGCTATCACAAGGAAATTAAATTATTGGAAGTAATGGACAGACCTCCGGAGACATCCAGGGAGATAGACAGCTGCTCTCTTGTCAATAGATGAAGGTTCTGAATAGAAATTTTTTTCTATTAACAAATTTGTTGTAAAAGAGTATATTTCCTTTGTGCAGTTAGAAACATTTGTAATGTTATCGGGCAAAAGTGCAGTTGCACTACTGAAATCCTAGACTGGCCATACATATTAGATGGCTGTGAGCCGTATCTCCTGACCCTCACATACACCAGGCTGAGGCGAGTTTGCATGTGCTTTGAATCAGGGGACGGGGAGCGAGTCACTGCCAGAAGCCTGTAGTGGCACCTTATTCTCCTGAAAGTGCCTAGTCCTTCTTTCCTCCTATATCTGATGTCAGGGAGAGTGGGGAAGCCCCCATACACACCAGATGGTTGGCCGGCTGCACCGAAATCAGTGGGTTTAGCTAATATTAATCTTAGGTATATGGCCTGCTTTGATTTCTAGTCATCTTTTAAACCAATTGGAACGAGGAAAGTCAATGAGGAACCACTGTGAATGTATTGTACTGGGATGTTAAAATAGGTTTAATATCATGGAGAGCATAGATCAGACCCTGGCTCGTTATTGTAGACGCGTATGTTTTACTTTGTGGTTATTCAGATACAATATACCCGATAAATCCGGCTGACTAGCCCAAGGCAGGTGCCATGCGGTTTCTTCCCGCCTTGCTCCTAATAACTGACAGGTCTCTCTATGTCTGTGTATAGGGAGAGTTAGTGAGTTGGTATACGGCACTTCTGGGGGGGTGCTCAAGTAGGGTCCAAAACTGTCTCAAGTAGATGTAGAAACCTGGTGTTACGTCACCGCCGGAGTCTGCTCCAGCGACTTCTGCTCCAATCGCCAGGCGACGCCGTGTTCCTGCCGTGGATGGTGCTGGTGATGGGAGAGAAGTCAATGCCAGCGGCACCAGTGGGCGCAGGCTCCGATCATCCACTGGGCTGGGTTAGCTTGGGATCTGCAGTACTGCTGGCTGACTGTGGGTGGCATGTGTCTTCCAGCTGAAGTTGCCAGCGTTCAGCTACAGCCAATGGGAAGACACCACACCCTTCTTATTTCCCCTCCTGTCACATGATCACTGCCAGATATAGTTCTGATTTTCCTGGCTCCTTTTACGTCCTATTCTGTTGGTGATTCCTGTGTTGACTTCTGCGTGTTTTTGACTACCCTTCTGCCTACTGTTTTTGTACCTTGCTGCCCAACCCGGATCTGACCTCTGCTACGTTTGCTGTCTACGTCCTTGCCTGCCGATTCTGTCCTTGTTCCGCAATTCCTGGTTTGACCCTGCCTGACTACTACTCTCATCAGACTGCAGCCTTCCACAGGTAGTGATCTCCAGGGTCTTGTGTAATTCCAAATCCCTGTATAGGGGTTAAAGGGGTTAAAGGGTTTCAGGGTTCTGGGGGTCCTACTTGGTGAGTGGCTTCCCTCCAGCCTCCCCTTTACAGCCCATCTGAGTCTGTGGATCCAGGCAGGCGTTACATTATATCTGGCCATCTAACCAGGAGAGAAAAGAAAAGAAAAAAAAAATGGATTCTCTCCATGCTGTGCTAAATCAGGTGCACACCCTTTCTGGGCTTGTACATGGACTGACACAGCAAGTGCAGGATCTCAGGTCTGCTCAGGTCCAAGCCCCCACTGCAGTACCTACCTCAGCATGTCCAGAGTCCCGTCGACTGCAAGGGAGCAGATCACGTGGTGGAGTGCCTGGATCAGAGAGGCAATTGCTTCCAAGGCAGCAGCACCACCTGAGCGGACCCAAGGATACCCGCTCAGGTGCCCAGGTACTTCCTGCAGACCCTATGAGGTTAATGTTACCTGTCTCATTGTCTCACCAGGGAAAATCTGTACGGCTGCAGGCCTTTGTTGATTGTGGCTCTGCTGCTAATTTTATAGACACTATTGTAGCAAAAGAGCTGGGTTTGACTTTGCTAAAGTTAAATGCACATATTAGAATATCTGCTATTGATAGCACCCCTCTCACTCAGGGTGTGGTTACTTTTGTAACGCCAGAGATCTCCATGCTTGTTGGTGCTCTGCATGTAGAATCTGTGTCATTTTTTGTTCTTGAGAATCTGATGTCAGCAGTGGTATTGGGAATGCCATGGCTGCGTAAACATAACCCGGTCATAGACTGGCACCAGCGTGAGATTGTGCGCTGGAGTCCTGAGTGTCAGGAGACGTGCATGTCTTTATCTGTGAACCTGACTAGAGCTGAACCTGTCTTCATACCTTATGCATTCAGGGAATTTGCTGATGTGTTTTCTGTATCTGAATCTGAAAAATTACCTCCGCACAGAGATTATGACTGCCCCATAGATTTGGTCCCCAATTCCCGACTCCCCAAGGGTAAAATGTATAATCTTTCTGGTCCGGAGCGTCAGGCCATGATAGATTATATAGCAGACAGTCTGCAGAGAGGGTTCATCAGACATTCCAGGTCACCAGTCGGCGCTGGATTCTTTTTTGTTGATAAGAAAGATGGTGGCCTCAGACCTTGTATTGACTACCGTGAACTGAATGCTATTACTGTAAAGAATCAGTACCCTCTGCCACTCATCCCCGATCTGTTTAACCAGCTCATAGGAGCCCGGTGGTTCACCAAGCTGGATCTCAGGGGTGCATATAACCTCATCCGTATCAGAGAAGGGGATGAGTGGAAAACTGCATTTAATACTCCAGAGGGACACCATGAGTACCTAGTAATGCCTTTTGGATTAAGTAATGCGCCGGCTGTGTTCCAGAACTTTGTTAATGACATTTTCAGAGATATTTGTGGTCAATATGTGGTGGTCTATCTGGATGATATCCTGATTTATTCTCCTGATGCTACGTGACATGTCCAACATGTATGCACTGTACTCCAGAGACTCAAGGAGAATTCTCTATTTGCTAAATATGAGAAATATGTTTTTTTTGAGGCAGAGGTTAATTTCCTGGGTTATATATTGTCTGCAGAAGGCTTCCGCATGGATCCCTCTAAGCTTCAACCGATTAAGGAGTGGGTGCAACCCAAGTCTCTGAAAGCCTTGCAGCGTTTCCTTGGATTCGCTAATTATTATCGCAGATTCATTAGAGATTTTTCCAAAATTGCCAAACCCCTCACCAATTTGACTAAAAAGGGGGCTGATGTGGTTAATTGGTAGCCAGAGGCGATCCATGCCTTCTCAAAATTAAAAGGATGTTTCTCCTCAGACCCAATTCTGGTTCAGCCTGACCTTATGCGTCCGTTTATTGTGGAAGTCGATGCATCCGAGGTTGGAGTGGGAGCGGTGCTATCACAAGGTACTCCGTCTCTCACTCAGCTTCGTCCTTGTGCCTTCTTTTCCCGCAAGTTTTCTCCCACAGAGAGAAATTATGACATTGGTAATCGTGAGCTGTTGGCAATTAAATGGGCCTTCGAGGAATGGCGCCACTTCCTCGAAGGCGCCAAATATAAGGTCACAGTCATCACAGACCATAAGAAGCTCACTTATCTGGAATCTGCTAAGAGACTCAATCCTAGGCAAGCTAGGTAAGCATTGTTCTTCTCCAGATTTGATTTTGTGGTAACATTCCGGCCCGGTACCAAGAACACCAGAGCTAATGCACTTTCCCGTAGCTTCTGTCCCTCTCAGTCTGAAGACTCTGAACCAGTGCATATTTTAGCTAAAGGCATTATTATGTCATCGGTTTCCTTAGATTTGATAGAAGTCCATAATACCCAAGACCAAGCTCCTGAAACCACCCCTGTCCATAAACTGTTTGTCGCCCCCTCACTGCGCCTACGGGTACTCCAGGAATCCCACAATTCTGTGCTGGCAGGTCACCCTGGTATCGGCAATACCCTCCGATTAGTAACCAGGAATTTTTGGTGGCCAACCGTAGCGAAAGATTGTAAGGAATATGTACTGGCTTGTGAAACTTGTGCTCGAGCCAAGACACCCCGTACCCGCCCTGCCGGATTTCTCCAGTCCCTACCTACTCCAGTAAGCCCTTGGACACATCTCTCCGTGGACTTCATCACTGGCCTTCCACCCTCAGAAGGGAAGACTTGTATCTGGGTAGTAGTGGATAGATTCAGCAAACAGTGTCATTTTGTTCCTCTGTCCGGATTACCCAATTCTGAAACTCTTAGCAAGTTGTTTATTAGGCATATTGTGCGGTTACACGGGGTTCCGGAAAAAATTTTTCTGACCGAGGAACACAGTTCGTCTCGAATTCTGGAGGGCGTTTTGTAAAAAGATCCATATAGAGCTATCTTTTTCATCTGCCTACCACCCAGAGACCAATGGTCAGACCGAACGTTCCAATCAAACCCTTGAACAATATCTCCGGTGTTATGTGTCTGACCGTCAGTCTGACTGGGTGGAATATCTGCCGCTAGCTGAGTTCGCTATCAATAATCAGTATCAGGAATCCATCAAGATTACCCCCTTTTTCTGCAATTTAGGGTTGCATCCACGTTTTAGTTCTTTATCTTCCGCTGTGGTGGATACTCCTGAAGCTGACTCAACTGTGGACAAATTAAAGGCTATCTGGTCTGAGGTGAAAGAGAACCTGAAGAAGGCAAAGGTTGGTAAAGCCTCCTCTGCTAATAAGAGACATTCCAAGGGCCCTAGCCTTGGAGTTGGGGACAGGGTATGGTTATCCACACAGAATATTAAACTCAAGGTCCCTTCTGCTAAGCTGGGTCCGAGATTTATTGGACCTTACGAGATAATCGAGGTAATTAATCCCACAGCTTTCTGCCTGCAACTCACCCCATCCTTCAAGATATCGAATGTGTTCCATAAGTCCCTCCTCAAGTTATATCGTGTCCTCATTCACCCAGTCAGTGACCCTCCTCCTCCTGTTTTGGTGAATGGTAACTTGGAGTATGAGGTACAAAGAATACTTGATTCCCGTATTGTCAGAGGGGCGGTACAGTATTTGGTGCATTGGAGGGGTTACGGCCCCGAGGAGAGGTCATGGGTCCCTGCGAGCGATGTTCATGCTAGGGGTCTGGTCCGACGGTTTCACCTCCAATTTCCTGGGAAGCCGGGTTTTGAGGGTCCGGAGGCCCCTCGTGGAGGGGGGGTACTGTTACGTCACCGCCGGAGTCTGCTCCAGCGACTTCTGCTCCGATCGCCAGGCGACGCCGTGTTTCTGCCGTGGATGGTGCTGGTGATGGGAGAGAAGTCAATGCCAGCGGCACCAGTGGGCGCAGGCTCCGATCATCCACTGGGCTGGGTTAGCTTGGGATCTGCAGTACCGCTGGCTGACTGTGGGTGGCATGTGCCTTCCAGCTGAAGTTGCCAGCGTTCAGCTACAGCCAATGGGAAGACACCACACCCTTCTTATTTCCCCTCCTGTCACATGATCACTGCCAGATATAGTTCTGATTTTCCTGGCTCCTGTTACGTCCTATTCTGTTGGTGATTCCTGTGTTGACTTCTGCGTGTTTTTGACTACCCTTCTGCCTACTGTTTTTGTACCTTGTTACCCGACCCGGATCTGACCTCTGCTACGTTTGCTGACTACGTCCTTGCCTGCCGATTCTGTCCTTGTTCCGCAATTCCTGGTTTGACCCTGCCTGACTACTACTCTCATCAGACTGCAGCCTTCCACAGGTAGTGATCTCCAGGGTCCTGTGTAATTCCAAATCCCTGTATAGGGGTTAAAGGGTTTCAGGGTTCTGGGGGTCCTACTTGGTGAGTGGCTTCCCTCCATCCTCCCCTTTACAGCCCATCTGAGTCTGTGGATCCATGCAGGCGTTACACCTGGCACTCAAAATCAATCAAGATCAAGATCAAAAAATCAAGAACTTGTAGGACCAGCACAAACACAGATGTTTTGGTCAAAGACCTTCAGTGTGCATGCAAAGTATGGCAAGTTGGCAAAAATGGCATTACTGGGTATGATGCAGTATCCACCGCTATCTATGTGGCAATGCCAGATACAGCGGTGGGCACCACGTCAAACCCAGTTATGCCATTTGCCAATAAAAACATTCTTCACATTAATCTTGAGTGCCAAGTTTCTATATCTACTGTGTGTAGGGAGACACTTGTCAGTCATGGGGTAGTGGGTTGGACCTGCCTTGGACCAGTCAGCCTAGATGCATAGTCACAAGGCGGGTTTTCAAGGCATGTCACCTATAAATTACCTCAGTATAACATGTATACAGTATATGTAATCCCCCCCAAAAAGGTATGTTTTCTCTGAAACACTGCATCACTTCAGCGTAAAACATATACAACTACAATCATGCAGCTAGTGCCTGATTCATGCTGTCCATTGTTTGGGCTGCATGAATCTGCTGACAGGTTCCCTTTAAATATTCCACAAAGTCAGTTTCACATATCAAAGCATGGACCATAATGTCCAGACCGGCCTTGAGCCTTCTGACCCAAACTTAACACCCTCATATATCTGTGAAGCTGATGAGATTGGGTTAGAAGACCCCTGTCCGGTCTGGACATTGTGGTCCATACTCTGACTGCGACTGCCAATGTTGAACATGTGGAGCCAGCCTATGCCTTTTACAGTTTAGACACAGCCTAAAATTACAACAGATGTTCACATAAGATTCTGTATTTAGGCTAAAGGGGTATTCCCATCTCCAAGACCCTATCCCAATAGGTATCAGGGGTAATAATATTGGCAAATACCTCCAATTATAATGTTCAGGGAATTGCAGATCAGTTATCCATGATTAGGACCATGAGCAACTAACTGTCACTATATGTGTGGTCGTAACCATGGATACCTAAAGCCTGCTTTACACGTTGCAATTTCGCATACGATCTCGTATGCGATTTGCAATGCCCCCATCGTATGTGTGGCACATTCAATTTGTTGAACGTGCCGCACATACGATTAACCCTCCGTCACACGTACTTACCTGTCCATATGACCTCGATGTGGGCGGCGAACGTCCACTTCCTGGAGTGGGAGGGACGTTCGGCGTCACATCGACGTCACGCGGCAGCCGGCCAATAGATGCGGAGGGGCGGAGCTGAGCGGGACGTAAACATCCCGCCCACTTCCTTCCTTCCGCATTGTGGGCCGGGAGCCGCAGGACGCAGGTGAGATCTGTTCATCGTTCCCGGGGTGTCACACACTGCGATGTGTGCTGCCCCGGGTACGATGAACAATCTGACGTGCAATTCTAGAGACTGGTACGATGTATATGCGATGAACGTTTAACCATTCAATGGCAATCGCATGTACTTGTCACACACTGCAATGTAACATACAATGCCGGATGTGCGTCACTTACGACGTGACCCCGCCGACACATTGTAAGATATATTGCAGCGTGTAAAGCGGGCTTAAGCTGCAATGCCCTGCACATGAGGTAAGAGACATGGCAATATCAGGAGAACTATACTACATTTGTAATTGGAGGTATTTGCTGATCTTCTTATTTTTACACCTACTACATATTGGGATAGGATATTGAAGATGGGAATATCCCTTTAATCAGCTTTCCATATCGCGTCCCTTTATCTTAGTGATCCACAGTCTATTTTTAGATAGGACCCATTATTATTGTGTCAGTGCTCCGGGAACCAGAATAGAGGATATTCACTCACAATTAAATGGGTCATTGTTAAAACTGGCTTGGTGTTGGCAGATATTTGATTTTTGTGCGTGATATCATACATATTTATAGAATATATAGATAAATCTTGAATGCAAATTAATTGCAATAAAGGGGTCCCGGTGCCACAATGGGGTTAACTCTTGGATCTTTGGCCTCTACGCTAGGACTGTGTCCCGTCTCTGTGTGACGCAGTATTACTGTCCTCTACAGACGCCTTCACCTTTCTGGAAGTGACTATACATTGCATAATTCATGTATTCGGCTCATCTTAAATTACCCCTTTCCACAGCCGGTGCTCTTTTATCCAATATTAACTCATTAAATGCCTCTGACTATAAGTGACATCGTCCGGCTACAAAACGAAGCGACAGTTTGGCAGATATATAACGGCTTATGTAACGCAGGGCTGTATATGGGAAGCCGTCTATCCCATGACGGTGGGATATGGCCACTATTTATCCCTCGTGCTCAGTTAGTCGGGATGGGGTGATGTGTGATTACCTTTCCCTGGGTCATGGTGCTCCGGGTATCCTCCGTGTGCCGGATGTTGCGCTCTGGACAGGCAGTAATGATGCTTTACATTCCAGCACCATCCAGCAGCCTGCAGGACTGTACCATTCCTCCGCAATCCAGGAGGGGGAGCACTGGATCTGTATTTCTATTTTTTTTTTTTTCTGGGGAAGAGGATTAGAAATCACATGAGTATACAAAGCACCAGCAACTGCTACAATTGCTAGAACAGCGAATGACGGATGAATAGGGAAATATAACACATGAGGAAATTCATACAATGATATACAAAGCTTAGAATTTGGGAAATTATTCTTAAATATTACTGAAAATTATACGACGCTCTTTTACGGTGATTGCTCCCTTCTCCTGAGAAAAAAAAACCATCAGCTGCTGGATATGTCAGTAACATAAGGCCGTGTTCCCACCTGCCCAATGCTGCTTTTCTTCCTCCTTTTCCTCCATTTATTCTGTATGTGTCTGCACCAAAACATGCATTAGCAATCTACTTTGATTATTGTGTTTTACTACATTTTTGCCTTATTTTTTGTATATTTTTTGCCGCAGATTGAAACAACCATTTTTTTTAAATGGATTTTAGGCTATGTTCACACACTGCGTCACAAAGATGCAGCCTTTTTGTTCCAAAAAAACGCACCCGCGGCAAAAACGCATCCAAAAAACGCATGCGTTTTTTTACACATTTTTACCGCATTTTGCCCGATGCAGTTAAGTCAAATCTATTGACTGGAAGGGCTCAAAAATGCTGGAAAAACACAAAAAGAATTGACATGTTGTATCTTCAAAAACGCAGCCAAGATGCACTGTGTGCACAGCAACATAGAAATCTCAGACTTTGCTGGGAGAAGTAACATCTTTGTGACCTCAAAAAATGCACCAAAAATGCAGTAAATGATTCCCTGTGTGAACATAGCCTTAGGCCATGTGCGCACGTTGCGTTCAGTACCTTGCAGAAATGAACGCACCCTCTGGCAGAATTTGTCATTGTCAAATTTGGTTTTCACCACATAAACGCAGGAAATACGCATGCGTTTTTCTAGCGTTTTTTCCGCGTTTTGATCGCGTTTTACATGCATTTTCAGTGCTTAAAATGGGATGTGTTTTCAATACAAAGACACTGCTAAATAAAGTTTGAACATTCAAACACTAGGAAAAAAGTGAAAAAAAATAAATAAATAAACCTTTAAATCATACACAATAATGATAATTTTCCGAAAATGATAATTGAGATTTAATAATTATGTTCTAAATAAAGTAAAATTATTGTTTGACTCTTTTTTAAAGTCGCGCTGCATGTGAGGGCAAAAGGAAACCTCTTGATCTCACTATAATGCCAAAAACGCATGCTTTGATTTTGCCGAAAAAGCATGCGTTTAGCATCAAAAAAGCACGTAAAACGCTACAAATTTGATTTAGGATGCGTTTTCAAAACTGTCATTGACTTCAATGTTACCAAAACGCTGCCAAAACAATTGACATGTCGCTTCTTCAAACGCAGAGATGTCAATTTTTTGTCACAAAAAAACGCAGCGTTTTTGCGCACACAATATGCCTATTTCCCATAGACTTTGCTTAGAAGTCAAAATGCATGCATGTTTGCATTAAAACACTGCAGATCAAAACGCTGCGGAAATGCATGAAAAAACGCAACATGCGCACACAGCCTCATAGTGCAGAAATGCATGATTTCTGCTTTTAAATACCACAATGCGATTTTTTTGATTTTTTTTTTTTTCAGGCTCTCCATAGAAACTTATAACACACCAAAATAAAGTTAAATAACATCACTTAACTTTTTTTTTTTTTTAATGAAAATGAAGACTCATTTTACTTGTGAACTGAGAATATTGAGAATCAGTCCTGGAGGAGAAAGAAGCAAAATTGTCTGATAAGATACTGTATATTACAAAATTGCTTATTTTCATGTGCTTTATTGATTTATGAAATATAAGTTAAAACGACGGTTACAATAATTACAATTTAGAAAAAAAATATTGTACATTACTGTATTACCAAAGTTAGAAAAAGAAAAGCAAGGTTTTTTTTCAGGATGAAAGCACAGGCTTTGGACAGAAAACCATAGCAGAATGTAAACAATGTTTTTGAGGCAATTTTTGGTGCTTAGCCAGTTTGCTCTCAATGGGAAAAACTGCAGCATAAACGCTGAAGGTACTGATCTACTGAGTTTTTAAAAAACAAAAACATACCACAGGTAAAAAATAAAAAAAAAAACTAGAAAAAATACACATCATATAGTGGTTTGCATTTGTGGCGCCCCTGCGGCTCCAGTCACCACAGAGGATTGCACCTCAATTAAGGTGCAGTATTCACCCTGGGTAAGGAGGGGGTTACTCACCAGTGTTCCACATACACATACAGCTTAGGAGCCAGGTCACTGGGGAGCTGTGCTATGCTAGGCAAGGGGGTTGGCCCACACGAAGCAGGGACTTTCCCGATCACTAGGACAACCACCTGGGGGGCAGGTTCCACTTGGGGTAGAAGTAGGAGAAACTCACACAATCACCAGTCAGTCTACCCGGGATATCAGTTTGGATATACGAAACCACCTTCATCTTCTTCTCTTCTCTTCAACAGGGCCTGCGGCTTGGAGCAGAACGCTCAGCCCGGGTTCCTAAGTACTGGAGGGGCAACTCTTAAAAAGAACATTTTTCAAACACCGGTGGCTTCTTCCAACTTATGCGAGGTCGACTGGGCCCATCATAGCGGTGACCAGTACTATTGCGGCAGCAACTGGACTTCTTAAAGAACTGTGAGTAAAGACACCTGAAACTGCAGCAGCCGACTTGGACTCTTATTACCAGCGCCGGCGCCAAGCGCCTCGGTGCCAGCAGCCACTACCACCGCTCTTCCCTCTTCATCATCCCCAGGGCCTACTCCACCTGTAGGGAGCGACACCATCTTGGCTGCTATTCCATCTGCCCCGGAGGACAGCAACTATTCCCTGGCCACGTACCACAGATGGCGTCACGACAATTCATCCATCATCCTATTCCCCTTCTATTAGTGTACACGTTGGGGCATGAAACCGGGCAGGCCACCGCAACATCCCAGACCCTCCGCAGCGGCCCGGTGACAAGTAAAATAGGTACGAAACCCGACCAGGTCCCCCTGCTCCCTGGGTGCTACATTTTGGAATCACAAACAGGATAACGTGCCCGGGCAAAAACCCGGGTACTGTGCGCCTTACTGGACTGTGTTTAACATTTTGCTTAAAAAGACCCCCTGCCCCCTGGGTGCTACACATTTCCATCTACATCATTACCATCCACCTTTCCAATTATGTTTTGGGATATGAATTAGAATTAGAAAGCCTTCTCCATGGTGAGATGAGCATGTTTATTATATACCAAGGTCAGAAACATTTTCTTCTAAAAGAAACAGACATTGAAATGGTGTTTTATTGTGGTCTATTGTAGTAAAGATAAAGTCAATAAATAGTGTAATTTATAGAATGGCAAAAATTGTACTAACAGTTTGAAGAGTTATTTACTGTATTTTGAGTTAGGGTAATAATAATAATAATAATAATAATAAATCTTTATTTCTATAGTGCCAAGATATTCCACACCGCTTTACAATTCAGTAGGTTTATATACAAATAAGTAACAGTTATAAAAAATACTATAATTAGAGCAAAAAGGACAACCCTGCTCATGAGAGCTTACAATCTAGAACAGGGGTGGGCAATTAAATTTCTTATGGGGCTGCATGAGAACTTGGGATCCTTTTAGAGGGCCGGACTAATATAATTAACTCAGTTCTACCCGAGATATATATATATGATGTAATATTACAGGTGCAGTATATAGTGATGTCATGTACAGTATTACAGGTGCAGTATATAGTGATGTAATTTATTACAGGTGTAGTATATAGTGATGTAGTTTATTGCAGGTGCAGTATATAGTGATGTAATGTATTACAGGTGCAGTATATAGTGATGTAGTTTATTGCAGGTGTACTATATAGTGATGTAATGTATTACAGGTGCAGTATATAGTGATATAGTTTATTACAGGTGTAGTATATAGTGATGTAGTTTATTACAGGTGTAGTATATAGTGATGTAATGTATTACAGGTGCAGTATATAGTGATATAGTTTATTACAGGTGCAGTATATAGTGATGTAGTTTATTGCAGGTGTAGTATATAGTGATGTAATGTATTACAGGTGCAGTATATAGTGATATAGTTTATTACAGGTGTAGTATATAGTGATGTAGTTTATTACAGGTGCAGTATATAGTGATATAGTTTATTACAGGTGTAGTATATAGTGATGTAATGTATTACAGGTGCAGTATATAGTGATATAGTTTATTACAGGTGTAGTATATAGTGATGTAGTTTATTACAGGTGTAGTATATAGTGATGTAATTTATTACAGGTGTAGTATATAGTGATGTAGTTTATTACAGGTGTAGTATATAGTGATGTAGTTTATTGCAGGTGTAGTATATAGTGATGTAATGTATTACAGGTGCAGTATATAGTGATATAGTTTATTACAGGTGTAGTATATAGTGATGTAGTTTATTACAGGTGCAGTATATAGTGATATAGTTTATTACAGGTGTAGTATATAGTGATGTAGTGTGTAATAATATATCTATACATATATGTATATATATATATATATATATATATATATATATATATACATACACACACACATTACAGCACTATACACTGCACCTGTAATACATTACATCACTATATACTGCCCCTGTAATACATTACATCACTATACACTGCACCTGTAATACATTACATCACTATATACTGCACCTGTAATACATTACAGCACTATATACTGCACCTGTAATACATTACAGCACTATATACTGCACCTGTAATACATTACATCACTATACACTGCACCTGTAATACATTACATCACTATATACTGCACCTGTAATACATTACATCACTATACACTGCACCTGTAATACATTACAGCACTATATACTACACCTGTAATACATTACATCACTATATACTGCACCTGTAATAAACGACATCACTATATACTACACCTGTAATACATTACATCATTATATACTGCACCTGTAATACATTACATCACTATATACTACACCTGTAATACATTACATCACTATATACTGCACCTGTAATACATTACATCACTATATTCTTCACCTGTAAAACTACATCATTATATTCCCATATACTACATCACTACACCCAAATATTACACCAGTTACCCCCGCAATTGTCTCCTCCCCCCCTCCCCTCAGGTTATTAGTGACAACTCCCCTCTCCCTCCTCAGGCACCTCCGTACGGGTCCCCCGCTGAGCTGCTTCTTCCCTGGTACGGGCCCTGGCTGCACCGCTGCTTCTCTCTGTCCAGGCACCGGCTGGTGCCGCTTCTCCTGCCGAGCGAGAACTTTTCAAATGACACACATGCGCTGTGTCAGGGGGCGCATGTGTCACAAAGAAAGCTGCCGGGCAGGGAACAGAGGACCAATCCTGAAGCTCCGCACAGTGTAGCAGCGGAATGCAGGAATCTGTCCTCTGTTCCCTGCCCGGCAGCTTTCTCTGTGACACACGCGCACCCTGATGTCGTCAGTACGGCGCGCGCGTGTCATTTGAAAAGTTCCTGCTGGCAGGAAAAGCAGCACCACGTCTCCAACTCTGATCTAATGGGTGGGCCGGTCACAGACAGTAGGCGGGCCGGATGTGGCCCGCGGGCCGCCCCTTGCCCAGGTCTGATCTACAATGAGGTGAGGTGAGGGGACAAGGTACAAGTGCTTATTTCCAATGACAATCCACCCATGTCAAGGAAATGGAGGATAGATGAAGGCTGCCTTTACCAGTCAGCCAAAACTTTGAGATGCATTGGGATGCGGTGGAGTTTGATGGAGAGTTATGTTCTGAGAGGTCGTGGATGGACTATGTGAATTTCATTTGATTATGGAGTGTGATAGGCCCCTCTAAAAAGATGTGTTTTTTTTTTCTGGCTGAGCCAGAGTCAGCTATCCTGTGAATTATTTATTTCATGTGCTAGTTACTGACGAAGGTCGACCATTGACCGAAACGTTTAACTGCACTGAATATGAAATAACAATAAAAACACTTTCACATTTTCAAATTATCTGGGAGTGCCTCGTGCTTATTAACTCACTATATGGTCTGGAAACCTACGTGAGCACCCCATATACGGAACTCTATATACTGTATTGTGGAAGTGCCTTATCCTATTGAATTGTAGTAATTTACAGCCAGATCCGGGTAGTAAAGAGAGAAGATAGGGGACAGTGATGAGTGTAGAGAGTCTTTTGGCATTATTTAGTTAGCTTGTACTTTGATAAATATATGGTGAGGTTAAACCAAATTAAAAAGGTATGTATTGTCATTGTTGTGTTAACCAAGTGTGTAGCCCCGCATTACCTTCAGGTCTCTTCAGGGACTTCACGTGTTGGGAATTTTCTGGCCACAGGTAGGTCAGGTTGACTTCAATGGGAATCATGACGCCACTCTTGGTAATTGCGGTCAGAGGGCGACCGCCACTGCAGTTTAGGGGGCGCCTGGGGCTGATGGTAGGTGCAGTTAGTTGTTGTCACCTCCCGAGAGTGAGGCTGACCCCAGGGCCCGTTGTAAGTGTGTAGTACCAGAGGTTGCAGAAGAACTCACACACAAAACAGCAATGTCTTTCAGGGTTTTTACTCACTTTCAGGTGGCAGGGGTGAGTTAACCAGGGCGATGCTATGATGAACCAAGTGGAACCAGGTATCCCTTCGGCTGATGTAAGGGTGACTGCTGACTCGCCTTCCTAGCCCTCTTTGCTGACTTGAACTGTATCGTGGGATGCGTCCAGGGAAGTCGCTGCTGCCATTCTCCCCTTTCTGGTCCGTTTTCAGGCGACGTGGACCAAGGTAAGATGGCTCCAGGCTCTATCTTCTTTATGGGCCCCCTCGTTGCTGCTGTAGCTGCTGACTCTGTGTGGTTGGTGAGGCGCATAAAGTGCCGTCACCAGCAGGTTTGGCAGGCTAACTGAATGGTCCCCTGCTCTGGGGACCTGTTTCCCCATGTGGGCTTGGACTACCGGCGGTCCCCTTACTCAGCCACCTCTTGCTTCTGCCCTAGGTGGTTTTCAGGCGACACCACTGGGTAGCCTTTCTCCCCTGCCAGAAGCCACTAACTGGTGCAGTGTTCGGCAGGGTCCTGCTCCTCTGCTCTGCCCTCCAGACGCGGCTCCACACCTCCTGCTCCTTCGGCTGCCTCTGCACAACTCCTCGTCTCCAGGCCCACCACTCACCACTAGCTGGGATGCGAGGGATACACCCCTAACTGGGTCCGCCCATGGGTCCCCTCTAAGCTGCGTGTGTGTGTCCTGGTTACTAAGTGTCTGTGTGTGTCCACACCCTAGTCAGCCTTTGGGATTACCTGTATTGTACTGACCCCGCATGGGTGCAGTACTCAGTGGTGCCTGACCAGGTCAGGGGCGCCACATTCCCCCTTAAGGCCGCTTTACACGCTGCGATATCGGTACCGATATCTCTAGCGTGGGTACCTGCCCCCATCAGTTGTGCGACACGGGCAAATCGCTGCCCGTGCCGCACAACATCGCCCAGACCCATCACACTACTTACCTGTCCGGCGACGTCGCTGTGACCAGCGAACCGCCTCCTTTCTAAGGGGGCGGTTCGTTCAGCGTCACAGCGACGTCACAGCTGTGTCACTGAACCGCCGCCCAATAGAAGTGGAGGGGCGGAGATGAGCGGGACGTAACATCCCGCCCACCTCTTTCCTTCCACATAGCAGCCGGGAGGCAGGTAAGGAGAGGTTCCTCGTTCCTGCGGTGTCACACGGAGCGATGTGTGCTGCCGCAGGAACGAGGAACAACTTTGTTACTGCTGCAGTAACGATTTTTGAGAATGGACACCCATGTCAGCGATGAGCGATTTTTCACGTTTTTGCGACGATGCAAAATCACTTATAGGTGTCACACGCAACGGCATCGCTAATGCGGCCGGATGTGCGTCACAAATTCCGTGACCCCAACGAGTTCGCATTAGCGATGTCGTAGCGTGTAAAGCCCCCTTTAGTTACCAACAGCACGTTCTTGGGCTGTACAGACAAACATTTTAAAGTGCAAAAACATGTCATTTAAAACAGTAAAACATTATAAAACCATTCAAACCAGGTACCATTTTCACCACCCTCCACCCACAAGTCCATTAACCCACCCAAAACCCTCTGATCTTCTTTCTTGGTCTGGTGGTTAACGGGTAAGCCTCCCTTGTGGAGCCGCGCCTTCGGACGCTTCTGGCAGGAATGTAGAGGCGGCATCCACGGTCAGTCAAGACAGGGTACCCACTTTGTGGTGGAGAGGTAAACAGGTGTGCTCCCTGGTCACAGTCGAGCCAGGCCCCATAAACGGGCGTGCTCTGGTGGTAAATCTTAAGGCAACCTATTTACACTGCGAGAGTTTGTGGCTATAGCCAGTTCATAGCCTATGGTCCTTTAGTAATGCACAAAACCGGGTGCAAAAGATTTTGGCAAACAGGGTTCTCACATCAGTTCATGTGGGCACATCATCTTGAAACCTGAACGTTCCAGAACTGGTAACTTTAACTTTGCTGTACTCTACTTTTCTTCACTCACACAGACCTCCTCCTCTCACAACCAGGGCTCTTGCCTGTAGGGCTTTGACACCTGGAGGTTTCTGTGTCTTCCTCTGTAGTGCTAGCTGTGTCTTTATCTTTGTCTTGTTCTTTATCTTGTTCTTCGTCTTGTTCTTTGTCTTGTTCTTTGTCTTGTGGCATTAACCTTGGGGACTTGGTAGAAGCTGTTGGGCTGTAACTGGAGCTCTTTGGGCATGGCGTTATGTCCAATGTATACCAGCCTCGTTCGCCTTGGTGTCTGGTGAACTCTACAAGGTCTCCCATGTGTAGATCACGACCAGGGTGTCCTCTAGGCAGGTGGGACTGGGCATCCCTTCGACTCACAAAAATACCCTCCTTAATTCCAGGTGCTACAATGAAGCCACAGCCGGTCTTCAGGTTGAATTCCTCAACCACTCCGCGGTGGAGAGAACCTCTAACCTGGTACTGAGCTTTTCTGAGGGACTGTTTTTCCTGCAGATTTCGGGCTGTCACTTCTTCCTTCATCCTGCCTGGGGGTGGTCTTGCTCTCCCGCGGCACCGTACTCTGCTGACTGGCCTCCGCATTACCGCCACCTCGCTGTCTGCAGGCTCCCAGGTCACGTGTAGGCTGGGCATGAAGATTGTCAGCTCTTCCTCAGTAAGTAGGGGGTGTTGGAACTTCTTCCCAGCGGGAGTAAGGCAACATCACGGCCTCCGGGCCTCCCTCAATTTTAACGGGTGCTGTGTCCTCCTCCGGCTGTTCAGGAATCAGCACTTCAGCCTCCAGGCCTCTCCTCCCCCTTAGTGATCTGCAGCACTCCTCCGGTGACTCCGGCAGCAGTGCCAGGGATGGATGTTCATTGGAGGGCCAGGGTGGTGGGCTCCTCCTAGCTACGGAAGCTGCTAGGACCACTCCATGTCCAGGTAACTGCCTGGGGACTATGTATCTGTCCACCAGGTCCTTGGGGTAGCAGGCATTCAGCTCTTCTTTAAGGTGCAGGAACACAGGGTCATCTCCCGGCGGGAACGCAGGACCCGGTTCTTCAATCAGCAGCTGGGGTGCGGCGGCTGCTTTTGCCTTGCAGGCTGGGGTAGACGGTGTTGCGGCCTGGTCTGGTCTGGTCTGGCCGGGCGTGGCTGCGGCCTTGTCTTGTCTGGCCGGGTGGGACACTTCTGCACTGGACGTCGCAGCAGGGATCACAGCGGGAATCGCCTCCGGGGTCGCAGCACGGATCGTAGCGGGCATCGCCTCCGGGATCGCCTCCGAGATCGCAGCAGGGATCACATCACACCACATAGCGGGCGTCGCCGTGGCCTCCGGGTGTAGCGCCAGTGGTGTTGGTGCACTCGAGCGGGCAGGGGCAACATGGGACTCACCCAAAGGCATCAGCATTGGGGTCTGGGTGGTCACCTCCCGGTGTGGCACTTGTCGTGCGGTCCACCTCTTGTAAGCCAGAACCACCACAGCCAGCTCCCGGAGCTCAGAGCACCCTTCCATTACTTGCTGCATCACTCTTCCTTGCAGACGGTCGCAGAACTGGGCAAGCTCCCATTCCCACCAGGCAGCAAAGCCTGGTTCTGGGTCACTGCGTGCGGACACCATCCTTTCTGCGTCGCTGCTCACCAGGTTCTCTTTGCAACCTCTCAGCTTCACTTCCTGCAGCAGACTCGAATCTTCTTTTTCCACCAGCCTTGAACATCTCCACCGGGTAAGGTCAGATCCACCCCCATCGCTTGCGAGGTCAGAATGCTGCAGGGGTTTTCTGGGTAGCCACACTTCTTCGTGGGCAGTTACTTCTTTCTGCGCGGGCCGCTGTTGTTTCTTAGCACGCTTTCTGCGGTGGCAATATGGCGGCGCTTCAAATTTTTCATGCGGACCGCCAAGGCACATGGTCACCTGTCTTAACAGGTCTAGTCCTTATCCTGTTCGTGACGCCAGAATTGTGTAGCCCCACATTACCTTCAGGTCTCTTCAGGGACTTCACGTGTTGGGAATCTTCTGGCCACAGGTAGGTCTGGTTGACTTCAATGGGAATCGTGACGCCACTCTCGGTAATTGCGGTCAGGGGGCGACCGCCACAGCAGTTTAGGGGGCGCCTGGGGCTGATGGTAGGTGCAGTTAGTTGTTGTGGCCTCCCCACAGTGAGGCTGGCCCCAGGGCCCGGTGTAAGTGTGTAGTATTACAGGTCGCAGAAGAACTCACACACAAAACCGCAATGTCTTTCAGGGTTTTTACTCACTTTCAGGTGGCAGCGGTGAGTTAACCCGGGCGATGCTATGATGAACCAGGTGGAACCAGGTATCCCTTCGGCTGATGTAGGGGTGACTACTGACTCGCCTTCCTAGCCGTCTTTGTTTCGGATCACCCCTGATTTGAAGTGTATCGTGGGATGCGTCCAGAGGAAGTCGCTGCTGCCGTTCTCCCCTTTCTGGCCCGTTTGCGGGCAGCGTGGACCAAGGTAAGATGGCTCCAGGCTCTATCTTCCTTATGGGCCCCCTCATTGCTGCTGTAGCTGCTGACTCTGTGTGGTTGGTGAGGCGCATAAAGTGCCGTCACCAGCAGGTTTGGCAGGCCAACTGAATGGGCCCCTGCTCTGGGGACCTGTTTCCCCGTGTGGGCTTGGACTACCGGCGGTCCCCTTACTCAGCCACCTCTTGCTTCTGCCCTAGGTGCCTAGGTGGTTTTCAGGCGGCACCACTGGGCAGCCTTTCTCCCCCGCCAGCAGCCACTAACTGGTGCAGTGTCCGGCAGGGCCCTGCTCCTCTGCTCTGCCCTCCAGATGAGGCTCCACACCTCCTGCTCCTTCGGCTGCCTCTGCACAACTCCTCGTCTCCAGGCCCACCACTCACCACTAGCTGGGATGCGAGGGCTACGCCCCCTAACTGGGTCCGCTCAGGGGTCCCCTCTAAGCTGCGTGTGTGTGTCCTGGTTACTAAGTGTCTGTGTGTGTCCACACCCTAGTCAGCCTTTGGGATTACCTGTATTGTACTGACCCCGCATGGGTGCAGTACTCAGTGGTGCCTGACCAGGTCAGGGGCGCCACACAAGCTGTTTGCAGAATTATTAGGCAAGTTGTATTTTAGAGGATTTTTTTTATTATTGATCAACAACTATGTTCTCAATCAACCCCAAAAACTGATAAATATCAAAGCTTAATATTTTTGGAAGTTGTAGTGTTTTTTTTTTAGATTTGGTAGGATATCTGTTTGTGCAGGTAACTTAATGTGCAGAATTATTAGGCAACTTAATAAAAAACAAATATATTCCCATCTCACTTACCGTATTTAGTACGGATGGCACAGTAAAAAATATCCTTGATAGAGGAATAAGATTCGTCCCCAAACGTAATTTCACGATTGCGTCTTCTATTTCTCCTAGTGACCATACTAATCATGGCAAAGCGAATCCTTCCAACTGGCTTTCTGTTGCAGGCTCGTACAAGTGTGGACAGAGGGCCTGTGGCCTATGTAAATATACATGCCCAATATTAAGAAGTTTGCATCTAGTACTACAAAAAAGGAATACAATATCAATTCTTTTATCAATTGTGGGACTACCTATGTGGTTTATCTTAGAACATGTACCATGTGTGATATTCAATACATAGGTAGCACCTGTCGCAGTTTAACCCCTTCAGCCCGCGGGCACTTTCCATTTTTGCGTTTTTGTTTTTTGCTCCTTTTCTTCCGAGAGCCGTAACGTTTTTATTATTCTGTCAATCTTGTCATATGAGGGCTTGTTTTTTGCGGGACGAGTTGTACTTTTAAATGAAACCATAGGTTTTACCATATATTGTACTGGAAAACAGCAAAAAAATTCCAAGTCTGGAAAAACTGCAAAAAAAGTGTGATCGCACAATAGTTTTTGGGATGTTTTATTCACCGTGTTCACTATATGATAAAACTGATATATCTATGTGATGCCTCAGGTCGGTGCGAGTTTGTAGACACCAAACATGTATAGGTTTACATGTATCTAAGGGGTTAAAAAAAATTCACAAGTTTGTCCAATAAAAGTGGCGCACGTTTTGCGCCATTTTCCGAAACACGTAGCGTTCTTATTTTTTGGGATCTATGGCTCAGTGATGGCTTATTTTTTGCGTCTCGAGCTGACGTTTATAATGGTACCATTTTTGCGCAGATGCTACGTTTTGATCGCCTGTTATTGCATTTTGCGTAAAACTTGCAGCGACCAAAAAACGTAATTTTGGCGTTTGGAATTTTTTTGCCACTACGTCGTTTACCAATCAGATTAATTGATTTTATATTTTGATAGATCGGGCATTTTTGAACGCGGCGATACCAAATATGTGTATATTTATTTATTTTTTATCCCTTTAATTTTCAATGGGGGGAAAGGGGGGTGATTTGAACTTTTAGGTTTTTTGTTTTTTTTTTATTTTATAAAACTTTTTTTTTTACTTTTTTTTTTTATTTTACTAGTCCCCCTAGGGGGCTATAGCGATCAGCAATCCGATCGCTATTATCTATCTGCTGATCACAGCAATACAGCTGTAAACAGCAGATTCAGTCACTTTGATTTTCCCTCTGCTCTCGGCCGAGGGAAAACGAAAGAGAAACTTTGTAGCTGCAGGCGTCATCACATGACCCTGTGCTACGATGGCAACCACCGATTGTCACGTGATAACACACGTGACTTCCGGTGGGGGCGGCGGTAAGTAAAAAACATGGCCGCGCGCATTTAGATCTTGCTGCCAGACTTTGGCAGCAGGATTTAAGGGGTTAATGGCCGCGGGTGGAAGCGATTCCACCCGCGGCTAGCAGGCACACATGTCAGCTGTTGAAAACAGCTGATATGTGTGCCGATCCACGCCCCCTGCCCGCGGCAGGGGGCGGGGCTTAACGGGACACGATCCTGGCCGGATAGATCCGTCCAAGGTCGTGAAGGGGTTAAGACGCAGACTCTCGGAACACTTATACGATGCTTGCAACAAAAGCAGTAGAAGTCCGTCGGGTGCATCTCAGCACTTTATTTCTGTCCATGGTGGTAATGTAGAGGTTTGTCTTGTCAATGCTATTGAAAAAATTACATTGCCACCTAGAGGCGAAGATATTATGAAAATTCTACGGAAACTTGAAGCAAAATGGATATTTTTGTTGGAGACCAGAGCACCCTTGGGCATGAATCTGAGGAATGATTTGAAAAATATTTACTAATATATTGAAAAATATTTACTAGTGTATTGTTAACTTATTTTTCTTAGATGTATTGACTAATTATGAATCGAGTTTGGTTGTTATTATCCCTCGGATTCCTGCGTTTGGGTTTTCTTTCCTCGACTTTTTTCCTTCCTTTTTTTTATTTTTTTTTTTTCTCAGTCATTGGTCTATTTACCTACATACTTATATTTATGAAAATTTGGATTAAATGTAATTGGACTTTTCATATGGTTCATCTGTGGTTCTCTTCCATCGGATCACTATATATATATATATATATATATATATATATATATATATATATATATATATATATATATATATATATATGGCAGTTTGGATACGGCGTGATCGGATGTAGGAGTCTCACTGATATATGCACCTGGTTTTTTTTTTGTTTTTTTTTAGCCATGTCTTGTATACTTTGTATACCTTGTATACCTTATACATATGTTTTTCGATCATGGTTGTTCCTGTTTTTCAGTCCTACCTTGGAATGTTGGAAACATTAGAAATTTGCTATTATTTATTGTGAAATTTTCTCATGCATGTCTGACTTTTTTCATTTTATCCTGGTGATGTCACATCCCTCTCTGATTTTCCCTCCCACCTTTTCTTTTAAATCTCCACTAGTTTGTTAAACAGTATGGATTGGGACTAAGAGCAAACAGCTCGAAACGCGTACCATCTGCAATCTGATTCCCCCTTGTGGGATTTTATATTTTGGATGTGATATGCATCATCCTTTTAACGAATGTGAATAAAGTCTAGTTTTATATATCTGGACGTGGATGCTGGATTTCCTTGGTTCTGTGCAGAATTATTAGGCAACTTAATAAAAAACAAATATATTCCCATCTCACTTATCGTATGTTTCTCTTTATAAGACGCACCTGATTATAAGACGCACCCCCAAATTTTTTGAAGGAAAAGAGAATTTTTTTATGTTAAATGGGGTCCATCTTATAATGCCAGTGTCCGTCTAACAAATCATATAGGGTATATGTCCCTCATACCCCCCATCCTAAAATTAGCCCCCCTTAATCTGAATATGCCCCCTTATAATGAATATAGCCCCCTTGTGCTGGGACACGTCTCCCTGTGCTGCCCATGGCCCCTATAGATGGCACACCTCCCCTGTGTTTGATATGGCCCCCATGTGTGCTGCCCATGGCCACTATAGATGGCACACATCCCCTGTGTTAGATATGGCCCCCATGTGTGCTGCCCATGGCCACTATTGATGGCACACCTCCCCTGTGTTTGATATGGCCCCCATACTGCTGCCCATGGCCATTATAGATGGCACATCTCCCCTGTGTTAGATATGCCCCCCATGCTGCTGCCCATAATAAAAAAAACACTCTTTCCTTACATTCTCAGCGCTGTAATCCCTGTGTCTCCCTCCGTGGGGTTGAGCTCCTCCTCCACTTCCTGGTTCTTGCTGCCGGTCATGTGATATTGTCGCGGGCGGAGGAGGGGACGCCGCGCTCTCCCACTGCTCGGGTCCGGCTGCCGCTGCGGCCTGCTGCTGCTCGGTGGCTCGAGCGATGGGCCGGATCCCGGGAACTCTAGCGGCGTTCCTCGCCCGTGAGTGAAAGGGGGTTTTTGGGTGTGGGGATTGGTTATTGTCCGTGACGCCACCCACGGTTGTGGTGATTTGTTGACACCACCGCTGCTCTGTATGGGGATCCCGGGAGTGGTGGTATGGAGCAGCTAGTTGTTGTGTTGCCCCTCCGTGGGTAGGGGTTGGCGATCCCGGGGCCCAGTGATGAGGTGGGGGATGCAGGGCTTGGTGGGCGCAGGGACGCGGGGGGCAGCGCTGTGCCTTGCGGCACTGTGGTACTCACTCAGCCTGAGACGTTGACACAGTTTTCGGTAAAACACACGGCTGGAAAGACGGTTCCCACGGACGGCTGCACTTGCTTTCCCCAGTAGGTGACGGTGACGGTCCCTCTGTCCTGCACCTAAGTTGATGATGGTTGCGATGGGTTCCCACCGGTAACCCGCTCCTCGGCTTGGATATGGGCCGGAGGAGCCCTACTTTGCCCGCAGGCGCTGGCCCTGAGAAACTGGTGCCCTGGCGGTGGCGGTGTCTTTCCGTTACGGTTGGACTGTTGCCTTCAATCGGGACTTGGTTGTTTGGAGACAGACGTCCCCTTCACTGACGGATTTGGCAAATTATGGCGACTCCTAGCCTTGCCGGGATCCGAAAAGCCCCTGCCCTGGTGCTGACTGTTCTTCGTATACTGCTCCAGACCGCCGGGCTACTACCCGTCCGCAGTCCTTCCAGCAACCTCCGAGCAGTCACCCCTGCGGACTCTCACCGCCGTCTGCTGACCTTGCTGTCACAGTCCGGGGCACACACCCGGACCAACTTCAGGCTTTACTACTGTCACTTTTCTGTCACTTCAGCTTTTCTCGTTAGCTCCACTACTACTTCCTTCTACTTTACTCCCCTAACTTGAACTCCACTGTTTACTCCTTCCACTTCCTCCTCCAAACTGATCTGCCTGGTCCTTCCCGCCTCCAGGGCTGTGTACTTCTCGGTGGGCGGAGCCAACCGCCTGGCCCACCCCCTGGTGTGAACATCAGCCCCTGGAGGAAGGCAACAAGGATTTTGGTAGCCTTGATGTTCCTAACTGGGGTGTAGGGTGTGGTGGTGTGATGACCTGTGACCCCTGGCTTGCCCAGGGCGTCACAATATCATCTCTGCGTGCCTTATCACAGACGCCTTATCACAGACAGCAGCAGCAGAGAAACTGGGAGATCAGCGCTGGAGGTAAGCAAAGCTTTTTTTATTTTACTATGGGCAGCAGTATGGGGGCCATATCTAACACAGGGGGATCATGTGCGATCAAAAGAGGGAGCAGGCAGATATAATATGCGCCCCTGCCCCAGCCCATCAGCGCGGTGCGGTTTCAGCACCATGGTGATGGACAGCAGCTGTGCATATTATATGAGCGGGAGCAAGAGATCAAAGGCTTCCTCCCACAGCTTCACCAGCTCCCAGCACAGCTCCAGAGCGGACCCTGCAGTATGTATATATATAAACACACCCCCGTATATTCGTTTTATAAGACACACCCCCTACTTTCCCCCAAAATTTGGGGGAACAAAAGTGCATCTTATAAAGTGAAAAATACGATATTTATTTTCACCAGGTAAACTAATATAACTGCACAAAATTTAGAAATAAACATTTCTGACATGCAAAAACAAAACCCCCAAAAATTAGGGACCAATATAGTCACCTTTCTTTGTGATGACACTCAACAGCCTACCATCCATAGATTCTGTCAGTTGCTTCATCTGTTTACGATCAACATTGCATGCAGCAGCCACCACAGCCTCCCAGACACTGTTCCGAGAGGTGTACTGTTTTCCCTCCCTGTAGATCTCACATTTTATGAAGGACCACAGGTTCTCTATGGGGTTCAGATCAAGTGAACAAGGGGGCCATGTCATTATTTTTTCATCTTTTAGACCTTTACTGGCCAGCCACGCTTTGGAGTAGATGGATGCTTGTAATGGAGCATTGTCCTGCAGGAAAATCATGTTTTTCTTGAACGATACCGACTTCTTCTTGTACCACTGATTAAAGTTGTCTTCCAGAAACTGGCAGTAGGTCTGGGAGTTGAGCTTCACTCCATCCTCAACCTGAAAAGGTCCCACAAGTTCATCTTTGATGATACCAGCCAATACCAGTACGCCACCTCCACCTTGCTGGCGTTTGAGTCAGAGCTCTCTGCCCTTTACTGATCCAGCCTCTGGCCCATCCATCTGGCCCATCAAGAGTCACTATCCTTTCATCAGTCCATAAAACCTTTGAAAAATCAGTCTTAAGATATTTCTTGGCCCAGTCTTAGCGTTTTATCTTATGTTTCTTGTTCAAAGGTGGTCGTTTTTCATCCTTCTTTACCTTGGCCATGTCCCTGAGTATGGCACACCTTGTGCTTTTTGATACTCCAGTAATGTTGCAGCTCTGAAATATGGCCAAACTGGTGGCAAATGGCATCTTGGCAGCTTCACGCTTGATTTTCCTCAATTCATGGGCAGTTATTTTACGCCTTTTTTGCTCAACACGCTTCTTGCAACCCTGTTGGCTATTTGCCATGAAACGCTTGATTGTTCGGTGATCACGCTTCAAAAGTTTGGCAATTTCAAGACTGCTGCATCCCTCTGCAAGACATCTCACAATTTTGGACTATTCAGAGCCCGTCAAATCTCTCTTCTGACCCATTTTGCCAAAGGAAAGGAAGTTGCCTACTAATTAAGCACAAATTATATAGGGTGTTGATGTCATTACACCACACCCCTCTTCATTACAGAGATGCACATCACCTGATTTACTTAATTGGTAGTTGGCTCTCAAGCCTATACAGCTTGGAGTAGGATAACACGTATAAAAAGTATCATGTGATCAAAATACTCATTTCCTAATAATGCTGCACACAGTGTATATATATGTTCAGGTGATCACTTCTCAACAGTCTTATTATCATCACAGGCAGGATTCCAATGAAAAGAAACACCTATTTATTAACAACACAGGTTTTATTAATAATATATCATGTGGACAGCTCTGATGCGGATTTCAGTTTTCAGCAGAATCATCTGCATTCAGACATTGTGGGAAAATGAACTATTTAACTTAAGACATAGAGCAATCAATTCTTGAATCAGCATAATCCTGGAGGATTACAGGAGAAAAGTGTCACAAGAAACTTTAATGTCACATAGTACAATCTAGAGAAGTGGTGGACAATTTTCCACATAAGAGGCCACACGAAAGATTGGGACTGTTGTGGAGGGCCAAACAAATAAGCTTAAATTAATTCTGCTCAGTATTATTAAAATATTATTTTGTACTAATTTTAGAGCTGAATATTGAGCTGAATTAATTATGATGACTCGCTGGTACTGCTAAAAAATGTTACAAAATGGCTTCTTTTTTCATGTATTCTTATCAGTAGTTGCTAATGGAAACCATATAATTTACTGCTTTTTATAATGTTTATAAAAATAATTAAATCATACTACTCTTGTTATTAAGCCCTTGTACCTTGATCAACCAGTCCCCCACACAGTATGATGAACGCCACAGCCCCCCTCACAGTATGATGAACGCCACAGCCCCCCTCACAGTATGATGAACCCCACACCCCCACACAGTATGAAGAACCCCATAACCCCCACACAGTATAATGAACCCTACAAGCCCCACACAGTATAATGAAACCCACAACCCCCACACAGTATGATGACCCCCATAACCCCCACAGTATAATGAACCCTACAAGCCCCACACAGTATGATGAAACCCACAACCCCCACACAGTATGATGAACCCCAAAACCCCCAAACAGTATGATGGACTCCACAGCCTGCACGCAGAATAATGTCCCCACAACTTCTCACACACATTATGATGCCTTCATAACTAGTATTATGCTATCACATACAGTGTGATGCCCCCACAGCCCTCTAAACAGTATAATGGCTACAAAGACCAACAACAATATGATTTTTATAGGACAAAACACAGTATGATAGCACCCCACAGCCTCCCAAATAGAGCAATGACACTACATATTTCCCCCACAAGTGAATTACATTAAAAACTGCTGCTCACCTTGCCTCTGTTCCCCCAGCATTCTTTGCTGGTCTTTGCTGTGTGTAGACTGAGCCTCTGAACATCACCCTGCTGTGCTGAATCTCAGTCACACAAGCTGAATGATGAAAAAAAGAGCCGACGGATTCCTGTTCTAGCATTGTATACAGTGGTATCTGCATCCTGAAGATGCAGATGCCGGTGAAATCAAGGCACCAAGAGGAGGAGTGCAGCTGCATGATGCAGCTCATGGGCCACGGTTTCCAGTCCTTCTGTTTTTGTGGTCTGGCCATCAGACAGGTACAGTCAAAGGGCCGTATGTGGCCCACGGGCCCACGGATTGCTTCAAACCTGCATGGCGCCGCAGAGGTGTGGAGTAAAAAAAAAAATGCATGGTGGCTATGTAGGGACTCTACCGGGTACATCCCAGTAGAGTCCATCCTCTGTGACCTTAAGAGACAATTTTCCTCCTGTTTTGAGTGAACTTGGACTAGCACAACAGCCAGGCAGGTAAGTACGGGAGTCCAAGGAAGGAGATCGTTGGAGGTAGAAGATGGAGACTTGCCTCTGGCAGCTACGCAGATAGAAAAGGATGTCGTTGGGCAGTGAAACTGTCCAGCTACATCACAAAGGGATATAATATGGTGCCTGGTCAATGCGACGGTAGTTAGTGTGAAGCCCCACAGGTGTTGTGTCCGTGCATTACCTTCAGGGACTCCACGTGGATGAACAGTCTTGTCACAGGTAGGGAACCTTCTCTTTAGGATTTTCGTGACGCCACTCTCGGTATTGCGGTCAGGATGACCGCCACTGCAGATTAAGGGGTGCCTGGGGCTGATAGTGGGTGCAGTCAGTTGTAGTGGCCTCCCGAGAGTGAGGCAAGCCCCAGGGCCCCGTGTAAGTGTGTGGAACCACAAGGCGCAGAATGACTCAAACACAGAAGCAGAATGTCTTTCAGGGGTTTTACTCACATTAGGTGGCAGAGTGAGTAACCCGGGCGTAGCTCGGATGAACCAGGCTGGAACCAGGTATCCTTCCGGCTGGCTGATGAGGGTGACTACCAACTCGCCTTCCTTATCCCTTTGTGTTTTGTGGTGACCCTGACTTGAAGTCCCTACGGAGGTCACCCAGGGAAGTTGCTGCTGCCTGTTCTCCCCTCGTTTCGGCCCGTTTGCTTGTAGTCTGGACCAGGTCACTCCGGCTGCTTGCCTCCTGTGAACTATGGGCCCTCTCTTTGATACGTGGCTGCGGACTCTGTGGTGTTGTCTTGGAGGTCTGAAGTGCCCCCTCAGGCAGGTTTGGCAGAAGAAAGGTGAATCTATCTCTGCACTGGGACCTGTTACCCTTGCGGGCCTGGTACCTCCCTGGCAGTCCCCTTACTCTGCCACCGCTTTTCTCTCTCTAGCCTTGGGTGGATTTCGAGTGGCACTACTAGATGACCGATCTCCCCCGTCAGTAGTCACTGCGCGTACACAGTAAGCTTGTAACAGCCTGCAGGGTCTGCTCCTCCTCACGTCTGCTCTCCCTGAGCTGCACTTACTAACTGGCTCACTACTTCCTCCTCTCCTGTTCTTGCCTACGCCACCTAGCTACCAGGCTCTCTACCACACCCCTGCAGTGGACATGGAGGCTATGCCCCGTCCTGGAATCTCTCAGGAGTCCTCCCAAAGGTAGATGTGTGAGACCTAATTACTATGCGCCTGTGTAGTCACACCTCGGTCAGGCTTCTGGATTACCTCTATTGCACTGCCCCCAGCATGGGTGCAGTACTCAGTGGTGCCTGACCAGGTCAGGGGCGCCACATTAGCAGGACTGTGCTACAAGAATGGAACTCGGGCACATATGGCCAGGTTGCGCAGTAGAGCCAGTTTTGTCTCTTCTCCAGTGGTTCTCATCAGAAGAGAGAGAGCAGTGCATCAGTACAAGTCAACCCTTGCATCAGAAGTGGGACTGCATCTACCTCTACAAGTGGCACAACAGAGTTATGGTCTAACAGCACATCACAGCTCATTTCAGCTCTACTACATCTCTGCAGAACTGCGAGAGTGCACCGGTGCAAATCTGCGTCAGTGCATAGGGCAGGTTTGTTCTAGAGCATTGTAGAAAGGCGGCCCTGCTAGCAGGATTCAGACAGGACTGTAGTGAGTAGTGTAGCTTATACTGTTTACTATTATTTCTGGTCACCATTGTATTGTAACCATTTAAACTTAACTGTGTATATCCCTTATATGACATTGTGTTATACATCCATTCCCTGTATACCTATGCAGGCTTAGTTATTGATTACCTACGATTTTGTCCATGGGCATATCGTCACCACCTTGTTAGTTGTATTTCCGGGACTAATAATTCTGTGTGCAATAAAACCAGTACTTGCTTCAGCCTTCTCATTTACCTCACTGTACTTGAGTCCTGTACAGCTGTTCCTCCCCCTAATACCGCCACACCTACAGTGAAACATTATGGCAGTATCCTTATGTGGGGCTGCATAAGTCTTGTTGTTATCAGGGAGAAACATTTCATTGATGGTATTATGAATTCATAAATATACTGCTCTATATTGAAAGAGAAGATGCTGTCATCACTCTGTCTGCTTGGTAGATGTGCAATATTCCAACATGCTAATGATACAAAATACATCTCTATTTCTGGAGAAGAACACGTTGGTTGACAGTGATTTAGTGACAAGGAATGTGCTTATATGAACCCAATCAAACACCTATGGGGAATTCTGAGGAGACAAGTGGTTTTCGCTCTCCGTCTATCATCCAGGCTCTAAAAAAGGTTGCTCTTGAAGAATGGAAAAATATGTTGCAATATGTCACCAACTTGCTTATTCCATGCCTAGAAGACTTTGTGCTGTCCTTGAAAGTTATGGAGGTCATAGAAAATACTACACTGAACAAAAATATAAATGCAATACTTTTGTTTTTGCTCCCATTTTTCATAAACTGAACTCAAAGATCTAAGACTTTTTCAATGTACACAAAAGGCCATTTTCTCTCAAATATAGTTCACAAATTTGTTTAAATTTGTGTTAGTGAGCATTTCTCCTTTGCCAAATTAATCCATCCACCTCACAGTCAGGGCCGGATTATAGGTGGGGCAGGCAGGGCTGCAGCCCCGGGGCCCCCACCAAAAGAGATTCTAAGGGGGCCCCCACCACCAGGGCCATACTTGCCACTAGGAACCCGTCAGCAAATTTATTTTTTTTTCACACCCTCTCCCTCTCTGCAAAGACAGTCTAATATCAGCTGTGTTTTCGGTGGTGGGGGAGGAGGCGCTCCTCCATTTATTTGAATCTGCGTCTTTAAGATGCAAAAACAAGCTGAAGGCACAGGACGCTGATTGACGCCGGAAGTACCAGCGCCTGCACTTCCGGGGTCAGAGGCCAATCAGCTCCCTGCTCTGTGCTGCGGCGTCCAATGCTGTGGACGTCACAGCAGGATGCCGCGGCCGCGGAGGAGGAGAAGACTGATGCCGGAGGCAGGAGAGGAGACTCACCAGAGCAGGAGGAAGACGGCGGCCTACACCAGAGCAGCAGAAGAATGGCATCAGAGCAGGTAAGGGCTCGCAGAGCTGAAGAAAGATGTGGGTGTTGCTAATGCAGCCGACAGTGGGGGTGGGGGGACTGGAGACAGACTAATGCTGCACCTAATGCTGCACACTGTGCATGTGTGGGGGAGGGGGGAGACTAATGCTGCACACTGTGCATTTGTGGGGGAGGGTGGGAGAATAATGCTGCACACTGTGCATGTGTGGGGGAGGGTGGGAGACTAATGCTGCACACTGCATGTGTGGGGGAGGGTGGGGAAGAATAATGCTGCACACTGTGCAAGTGTGGGGGAGGGTGGAAGAATAATTCTGCACACTGTGAATGTGTGGGGGAGGAGGGGAGACTAATACTGCACACTGTGCATGTCTGGGGGAGGGGGGAACTAATACTACACACTGCATGTGTGGGGGAGGGGGGAGACTAATGCTGCACACTGTGCATGTGTGGGGGAGGGGAGAGACTAATGCTACACACTGTGCATGTGTGGGGGAAGGGGAGAGACTAAAGCTGCACACTGTGCATGTGTGGGGGAGGGGGAGAGACTAATGCTGCACACTGCATGTGTGGGGGGGGTGACTAATGCGGCAGACTGCATGTGAGGGAGGGGGGAGACTAATGCGGCAGACTGTGCATGTGGCGGAGGGGGGAGACTAATGCGGCAGACTGTGCATGTGTGGGGAGGGGTGTGACCGAATAATGCGGCACACTGTGCATGTGTGGGGAAGGGGGTGACAGAATAATGCGGCACACTGTGCATGTGTGGGGAGGGGGATGACAGAATAATGCGGCACACTGTGCATGTGTGGGGAGGGGGGTGACAGAATAATGCGGCATATTGTGCATGTGTGGGGAGGGGGGTGACAGAATAATGCGGCACACTGTGTATGTGTGGGGAGGGGGGTGACAGAATAATGCGGCAAACTGTGCATGTGTGGGGAGGGGGGTGACGGACTAATGTGGCAGACTGGGGATTGTGGGGGAGGAGGCCTATTAAGGTTAGAGGGCTATTGCTGTAGGAGGGAGTTTTAGGAGGCCTATTGCTGTAGGAGGTCAGTTTAGGGGGGCTTCTAGAGTGAGGGATAGTGCAAGGGACAAAATCGATGGGGAAAACTGTAAAGACTCAGTATGTTGGGGGTTTAGTATGGAAAAGGGGGGCAGCATTGGGAGCTCATTATGGAGAATGGGCAGCATGGGACTCAATATGGAGGGGCAGTGGGAGGGCTCAGTATGGAAAGGACGCAGCATGGGTGGGCTCAGTATGGAGGGGAGCAATATAGGGGGCTCAGTATGAAAAGTTGGGTAGTATGTGTGGTAGCTCTCAGCATTAGGCATGAGGTAGTGTGGTCGTCTAAGTATGTTGAGTGGGGCAGCATGGAGGTCTCATTATGGAGAAGGGGAAGCATGGGATGTTCAGTATGGAGAGGGGCAGTATGAAAGCTTCATATGGAGAAGGATCAGCATGCATGGGACATTGTGAGGAGGGGGCAGCATGAAGTGAGGACAGTGTGCAGATCATATTTCATACTTAAGGAAGGTGTAGTGGGTATAAAATATAAGGGCGGCGGTCATAGTATATAAGGGGGGCAATGTGGCGTTTTAGTTTATTAGGGGACATTGTGACGTCATAGTACACAAGGGCGGACGGTGTGACAGTCATAGTACGTAAGGGGGGACGGTGTGGCGGTCATAGTATATAAAGGGGACAGTGTGGCATTTTAGTATATATTAGGGCACAGTGTGACGGTCATAATACACAAGGGCAGACGGTGTGGCAGTCATAGTATGTAAGGGTGGACGGTGTGGCGGTCATAGTATGTATGGGGGGACGGTGTGGTGGTCATAGTATATATGGGGAGACTGTGTGGTACGAATATTTTATAGGAGAGGATAATGTGGAGGCCATGTACATTAAGAGGCACAGTGTGGAGTATTTTTTTTTTATACAGGGAGCACAGTGAGGTGCAATTATTTTTTTCAGGGTCACAGCATAGGGCTTATTTAATGCGCAGCATTAGTGTCTGTTTTATTCAGGAACATTATAATGACAATGTTATTTTTCAGGGCACCATGGTGAGATGTGCTGCAGAATACGGAAGTCTGAGAAGAGGGACGTCTGCAGAAACGAGCTGTGGGTGTGACGTCATTATGGAGTCCAGCACATGAGAAATCAGTGATCGGTGAGTATTATCACAGACATTACACTGCACTAACGTTTATACAGGTTCAAGGGAGAAAATGACCTGAATGCATCTTAATATTTGCTGAAAAATCTACTTTTATTTAATATGGATATGAGGGCGCTTTAGTGCATCATTGGTGGGGTCTTTGCTTTGGTGCACCGAAGCCCTCTCATTTGCATATCAAAAATAGATTTTGAAGCAAATATTAAAGGCGTTGTCTGATCTAGAATAAGTCTGCAGTCACTCTGTGTCACTCGATTTGTGAATCTTCCCAGTGTGCTCACTATGTGCTACGAGGAATCTCCAGTGTTTTTGGGGTTTTTTTGTTTGTATGTTTTTTAATTGAAATTGTATTTTGTACTAGTCAGCGACAACCCGGCAGCCTGAAAAATGGTTTGGTTGCCTGTTTTAACCACTTAGTGTCTTTAAAAACCTGAAGCTGTTGAAAGAAGCTAAAAAAAACCTAAACGTATGTGCAGGAAGTGGTGATCTTCATTCTTTTAGCATTTTACCACTTTTTCAAGTGTTACAGAGTAGATCAGACTTAAATAATGTGTGCAAAGATTCGTAGTTTTATATTGTCAGTGAGGGGTGCGACCACATACAGTACCTAGGGCAGCATGAAGGCCAAATACGGTCCTACCCACCACCATCTGTGTGGCTGCCATTTTATTAAGTGCCGGGGCCCTGAACAGCCACGGGCCAGTCAGTTCCGCAGCCCCTGGGCCGAGTTCCGGGGACCGCAGTGCTCGGCAGGAAAGTGCAGCTGCTGTCCTTTAACCCACACTGGCACGCAGTCCACAGCGTTCGCTGCACGCTCCTGGTTTGAAGTTCATCTGTGGGCGGGGCTACCGCACGTGTGCTCGAGTCCCACAGATGAAGAGGAGCTGCAGCGCCAGCCAGCGTCCTCCAACACAGCGCTGCCTTCCGGTGGTGTGCTGACCCCTCAGAACTGTATGTGCTGCCCCACGGAGCTGTGTGTGTGGCCCCCCCAGAGCCGTGTGTGCACAGCTGCCCTCACCATAAGTTACAACCTTTGTATAAAAAGGAGATAAAAAAAGGCGAGAACTAGAGCTGTGTGTGTGTGTGTCTCAGAGCTGTGTGTGTCAGAGCTTTGTGTGTCAGAGCTGTGTGTGTGTGTGTGTCAGAGCTGTGTGTGTCTGTGTGTCAGAGCTGTGTGTGTGTGTCAGAGCTGTGTGTGTGTGTGTGTGTGTCAGCTGTGTGTGTGTCAGAGCTGTGTGTGTGTGTGTGTGTGTGTGTGTCAGAGCTGTGTGTGTGTGTCTGTCAGAGCTGTGTGTGTGTGTGTAAGAGCTGTGTGTGTGTCTGTCAGAGATGTGTGTGTGTCAGAGCTGTGTGTGTGTGTGTCAGAGCTGTGTGTGTGTGTGTGTGTGTGTCAGAGCTGTCTGTGTGTGTGTGTCAGAGCTGTGTGTGTGTGTGTGTGTGTCAGAGCTGTGTGTGTGTGTGTGTCAGAGCTGTGTGTGTGTGTGTGTCAGAGCTGTGTGTGTTAGACCTGTGTGTGTGTGTCAGACCTGTGTGTGTGTCAGATCTGTGTGTGTGTGTGTGTGTGTGTGTGTCAGAGCTGTGTGTGTGTCAGCTCTGTGTGTGTGTGTGTGTGTGTGTGTGTCAGAGCTGTGTGTGTGTGTGTGTCAGCTCTGTGTGTGTCAGTATATGGAGATAAGGTATGCACACCAGTGACTCTGCAAGGGGAATACATGTAATAGCAGAAACTGCTGTGTGAATACTGACATGAAAAATTCAATAGCTATATGTAAGAATGAAAATGTGAAAAATGGAACCTGCATTACTGCCATGAACATATGAATCAAGAGAAATTTAGCTACTGAATTGATCAATGCAACAGAGCCCCAACACTACGCCAAAGTATTTCTCTACGTTGGGGTCCCTAGCTTGTGTGTGTCTCCTCTCATGCTGTTAAAAAACTTACCGTGTATGGGAAGCTGAAACCCAGGCTATATATGCGTATCATGTGGATTGGCAATAGGTGTGAGTGGGGTGGGTTCACAAACGAAAAACTACTAACAAATAAGGAATAACATTTGGAACACCATTCTAAATCTGAACTGGGTGCAAAAACCTAAAAAAACATCACTATATGGAGATAAGGTATGCACACCAGTGACTATGCAAGGGGAATACATGTAATAGCAGAAACTGCTGTGTGAATACTGACATGAAAAATCCAATAGCTATATGTAAGAATGAAAATGTGAAAAATGGAATCTGCATTACTGCCTTAAACATATGAATAAAGAGAAATTTAGCTACTGAATTGATCAATGCAATAGAGCCCCAACACTACGCCAAAGTATTTCTCTACGTTGGGGTCCCTAGCTAGTGGGTGTCCTCTCATGCAGTTAAAAAAAACTTACCGTGTATGGGAAGCTGAGACCCAGGCTATACAGTCAGGGCCAGAAATATTTGGACAGTGACACAAGTTTTGTTATTTTAGCTGTTTACAAAAACATGTTCAGAAATACAATTATATATATAATATGGGCTGAAAGTGCACACTCCCAGCTGCAATATGAGAGTTTTCACATCCAAATCGGAGAAAGGGTTTAGGAATCATAGCTCTGTAATGCATAGCCTCCTCTTTTTCAAGGGACCAAAAATAATTGGACAAGGGACTCTAAGGGCTGCAATTAACTCTGAAGGCGTCTCCCACGTTAACCTGTAATCAATGAAGTAGTTAAAAGGTCTGGGGTTGATTACAGGTGTGTGGTTTTGCATTTGGAAGCTGTTGCTGTGACCAGACAACATGCGGTCTAAGGAACTCTCAATTGAGGTGAAGCAGAACATCCTGAGGCTGAAAAAAAAGAAAAAATCCATCAGAGAGATAGCAGACATGCTTGGAGTAGCAAAATCAACAGTCGGGTACATTCTGAGAAAAAAGGAATTGACTGGTGAGCTTGGGAACTCAAAAAGGCCTGGGCGTCCACGGATGACAACAGTGGTGGATGATCGCCGCATACTTTCTTTGGTGAAGAAGAACCCGTTCACAACATCAACTGAAGTCCAGAACACTCTCAGTGAAGTAGGTGTGTCTGTCTCTAAGTCAACAGTAAAGAGAAGACTCCATGAAAGTAAATACAAAGGGTTCACATCTAGATGCAAACCATTTATCAATTCCAAAAAGGCCAGAGTTAAATTTGCTGAAAAACACCTCATGAAGCCAGCTCAGTTCTGGAAAAGTATTCTATGGACAGATGAGACAAAGATCAACCTGTACCAGAATGATGGGAAGAAAAAAGTTTGGAGAAGAAAGGGAACGGCACATGATCCAAGGCACACCACATCCTCTGTAAAACATGGTGGAGGCAACGTGATGGCATGGGCATGCATGGCTTTCAATGGCACTGGGTCACTTGTGTTTATTGATGACATAACAGCAGACAAGAGTAGCCGGATGAATTCTGAAGTGTACCGGGATATACTTTCAGCCCAGATTCAGCCAAATGCCGCAAAGTTGATCGGACGTCGCTTCATAGTACAGATGGACAATGACCCCAAGCATACAGCCAAAGCTACCCAGGAGTTCATGAGTGCAAAAAAGTGGAACATTCTGCAATGGCCAAGTCAATCACCAGATCTTAACCCAATTGAGCATGCATTTCACTTGCTCAAATCCAGACTTAAGACGGAAAGACCCACAAACAAGCAAGACCTGAAGGCTGTGGCTGTAAAGGCCTGGCAAAGCATTAAGAAGGAGGAAACCCAGCGTTTGGTGATGTCCATGGGTTCCAGACTTAAGGCAGTGATTGCCTCCAAAGGATTCGCAACAAAATATTGAAAATAAAAATATTTTGTTTGGGTTTGGTTTATTTGTCCAATTACTTTTGACCTCCTAAAATGTAGAGTGTTTGTAAAGAAATGTGTACAATTCCTACAATTTCTATCAGATATTTTTATTCAAACCTTCAAATTAAACGTTACAATCTGCACTTGAATTTTGTTGTAGAGGTTTCATTTCAAATCCAATGTGGTGGCATGCAGAGCCCAACTCGCGAAAATTGTGTCGCTGTCCAAATATTTCTGGACCTAACTGTATATGCGTATCATGTGGATTGGCAATAGGTGTGAGTGGGGTGGGTTCACAAACAAAAAACTACTTCAGACTTAGGCTAGCTTCACATCAGCGTTTTTTTGCCTTAAGGCAAAAAAACGCAAACTGCATTTGACTGGATCCTTTTTTTTTTTATTCCAACGCATGCCACCGCTAGTGACCTGAATGATTTTTTACTGGATCCGTCTACTGTATCCAGTAAAAAAAACGGAAAGTTCACTTGCGTTTACATGCGTTTGGGTGCTGTTTTTAAGCTTAGTTTTGACGGATCCGTTTGTTCTATGTCATCTGCCATTCAGCTTTGCTACATGGCCGCTGACAGCAGACACAGACAGAGCGATGTAGTAGAGCTGAATGGCCGCTGACAGCAGACACAGACAGAGCCGCACGATCAGAATGAAGTCGGATGAACGTCACTCGACTTCATTGTCATCCCGCGGCTCTGGCTGTGTGGCATGGCCTGATTTTCGGTCACCGGTGAAGGTCTCACCGGTGACCGCAAATCCCCTGAGTGACCGCAGTGAGCCGCGCTATCAGCGATGCTGTCACTGAGGTTACTCGCGGCCACATCAGAAGTCCTCCCGCTGAGATCTGTGGCCACGGGTAACCTGAGTGACGTCATCGCTGATAGCGCAACTCACTTCAGTAGCTGCGGGGAGCTCACAGAAAGCGATTGTGGTCTGTGACTGCTCTCTGTCAGCTTCTGATGTAGCAGAGCTGAGAGCGTCGTGGGACCTTTTTGGATTACGTCGGACATGGAAGGGTATTTGGGGACTTCAATAAATTGGTGAAAGAGGTTGCTGTTTTTTGTCATTTATTACAAAAAAAGGATTTTTTTGATGTGTGTTTTTATTTTCTTTAACATACAGGTTAATCATGGAAGGTATATCGGTGAGACATCTGCCATGATTAACCTAGGACTTAGTGGCAGCTATGTGCTGCCATTAACTCCTTATTACCTCGATTGCCACCGCACCAGGGCAATTCGGGATGAGCCGGGTACAGTTCCAGGATAGTCACATCTCATGGATGCGGCTATTCTGGGCAGCTGCTGGTTGATATTTTTAGGCTGGGGGGCTAACTGGTGAGGTTTTGGCCTCTACTTATAGATTGCCGACAAATTTTAGAGATCACATGATTTGGGAGATCCTTTGCAAGGTCAAAAAGGACCAGGCTAGGCAAGGCTTAGAGGCCATGCGACCTGCAGAGCCTCCCCGACTTGTGCTTAGAGGCAGAGTGGTGGCTGAGGATGCAGTTGTTGACGTGCTTCCAGTACTCCGACTCTTTCCAGGAAGGCGCAAGGTAACTTCGTCGTCAGTTGCATCCTCCTCCACCGCCTCTGGTGACCTCCTCGAGTGCCTGACTGTGGGTTGACAGTAAGTGGGATCTAGAACTTAATCATCAAGCGTTGTGTTTGCACTCCCCTTGTCTTTAGACCTAACCTCTTCCTGCCCTGACTGACTAGTTAAGTTGTCATCCCAATCTGGTATCTGCGTCTCATCATCATCAGTATGTTCCTCATTGTCTCCACCAACAGGTGTTACAGTTTGGGTATGAGGGTCTACATTATGCTCAGAAACTTGGTCATCAGTGCCTGAATCTGACTCACAAAGCTTCTGGGCATCACTGCAGACCATTTCCTGGTCTGTACTCACTGTAGCTTGGGAGCAGACCTCAGATTCCCAGGCTATAGTGTGACTGACCAGCTCTGCAGACTGAGCCATCAGACTTGAGAGCTGGGAGAAAGCAAGTGCGATTGGGATGACAACTCAGAGGACTGTTGTTTTTTGGATGTTGAAGTTGAGATGGAGGAGATGCCACTTGTTGGAGCACTTGAGATCCATTCAAGCATGTTCTTTTTTGTGCATCATCTACCTTTGTTACAGTTGTTCGGTTCCGTAAATAAAGGAGCACATCGGATTGTCCACGGAAAGCAGTAGACATCTTACTTTTGCTGGAAGATGGCCTATCTTCAGCAAATGTTAATGTAGCTTTCCCACCTTCCCCACAGACGCAAACTTTTTTTCTTATTCCAACACGCCTGTTACCCTTTTCACCAGCATCTGTCCTTTTGCCACTCATTTTGTTAGCGACAAGATTGGACACTTAAAATGTGGTAGCAAAAATGGAGAGGTGGTGTAGATTGCAGAGGTGGTCTAGCTTTATTGACAGCTGAAGAAACAACACTGACTATCCCAGACAATTTTTGTTTTGCCCCTAACAGTGGCAGCACAGTTTGCAATTAAAATTGAGTAGCAAAAATGGACAGCTGTGTACAATGCAGAGGTGGTCTATCTTTATTGACAGCTGAAGAACCAACACTGACTATCACAGACAATTTTTGTATGCCCCTAACAGTGGCAGCACAGTTCGCAAATAAAATAGCATGGCAAAACTGTGCAGGTGGGTAGAGTGCTCGGGTTCTGTGGGTACCAGGACATGAAAGGAACACTAACTTAGTATTCCAGACACTTTTAGGATGGCAGGAAAAGTGTCAGCTCTTTGGGCAAATAAAATAGCATGGCAAAAATGAGCAGATGGGTACAGTGCCCGGGTTCTGTGGGTACCAGGACAGGAAAGGAACACTAACTTAGTATTGCAGACACTTTTAGGATGGCAGGAAAAGTGTCAGCTCTTTGGGCAAATAAAATAGCGTGGCAAAAATGAGCAGGTGGGTACAGTGCCCGGGCTCTGTGGGTACCAGGACAGGAAAGGAACACTAACTTAGTATTCCAGACACTTTTAGGATAGCAGGAAAAGTGTCAGCTCTTTGGGCAAATAAAATAGCGTGGCAAAAATGAGCAGGTGGGTACAGTGCCCGGGTGCTGTGGGTACCAGGACAGGAAAGGAAGCCTCACTTTCTATCCCTGCTAATGAAAAAAGGTAGCAAGGAATTCCCTGAGATGAGGTACCAAGACACGTATCTAAAGCTATACACAGCGTTTGCACGGACCTGCCTTGCAGCTATGGCTATGAACGCCTGGAAATCAGCCCTGAAAAGGGCTTAAATAACCAGCAGTCCCTAATCCCTACAGCGCGGTGTAGATTGCACTATGTCTATAGCGCACACAGCAGGAGTGGCAGCGGGAGCGTGAGCGGTGACTGTCACCCACACGCAGAAGGCAGATAATGGCGGCGATGGGGAAAATGGCTGTATTTTATAAGGACATGTGACATGCACAGCCTATGACACATGCCCTTGCTTGTCTGGCAAAAATCCACTTAGCTGTGTGTGTGTCTGTGATTGGCTGACATCCTTGCCCGCCCCTCTCCACGCGCGGTTAGGAAAAAAAAAATGGCGATCGGCATTATCTTAGCACTCAGGTGCAGCACAGATCTAAACCGTGTCCCCACCGCACACTATGCACTGAAATTTGATAATAGCATGAATCACAGTGACTCACACTATTACAGTGAAAAGCCAGCTAGTAACTAGCTAGGCTTTTTGTTGATCGAACCGTTCTCGAACGTAACTCAAGCTGTCGAGCTTTTAGCAAAAAGCTTGCGTTCGAGTTCGATCTCAAGCACCTCCCAAAATCACTCGAACATGAAATTGGCGAACCTCGAACCTCGAACATCGCTCAACTCTAGTTATAGGGCACCGAGAGAAGATGATTGGAAGGCTGCAGGGGTTAGGTGAGATGGTGGCTCATCAGTACAGGAACAGATATAGGAAAAGGCAGCTTCCTGGTTCAGTCAGATAGGGAGATGCAGAGATAGTGAGAAGGACAAGCAAGAAAGGATCTCCAGGGTCAGAATGTTGCAGAATGAAGTGAAGAGAAGTGGAGAGGGGACAGAGACAAGACAGAAAATGAAAGAAAGAAGACAGAAGCAGAGATATTCCAAGGCGGCTCGTCTGCAGTGGAGTGTAAGTCCAGTGAAGTCATAGAGTCATAAAAGGAGAAGTTGGGCGCCCCTACCTTAGGCTGGCACCTGCTATTACTTCAGGGAAAGCAGTCACAGCGGAAGGGCATCAAGATAGTCCATCAATCTAGTGCGCCAGACCGTACGATATGCGGCCATTTTGAGGGAGTGGGTCCAAAACGGAAGGATAAGTTGCACCATTATGGCCGTCCATGTAGAGCCGAGCCGGATACAGAAGCAAATGTGTATGAAGGATGATGATGACATCTCTGTGCTAAGAAAGTGGAAAACAACTGTCAAATGTTTCTGTAGTAGTGTTGAAAGTTTTACCCGGTGGTCGTCTCCTTACTGAGTGCACAGGGCACGAGGCCCATGGAAGTGAACGTGAGGCAGAGGAGCCGGCTGAAGATACAGAAGTGCAGCGGTTATCAGGTACCACCTCCACACCACCTACCACCCACACCACTCTGCCCCCCGTACCTGTACTGTGCCGAGGTAGGTTGGGTTCCACAACCCTCGCCCACGACTGCCCTCTCCGGCACTTTACAGTAGATCTATTTGTGTCGCCCAGAGAATGGGGTACTCGGTACCGGGTGGTTTACTACTGGGGAATGTCACTTTGGTGGTGGCCGTTGCCCGGTCTTGTTCCCTGAGTGCTTTTTAATGGGGAGTATTTACATGGGAGAATAAAGTCATTTGTGTGATGCCACCTGCGGGTTGCAGTTAATGTTGTGGAACCGCTGCTGCTGAAGTGGGTACTCCCAGGGCTGGTGGTAATGGCAGCTGTGGTGGTAGGCCCTCCGCAGGTAGGGATCAGCCTGGAATGTGTAAGATGATTGTAATAAGGGAGACCACACCGTGGATTGTAAACAACAGTCTCTACTCACTCCGGACCCTTGGATGGCTGGTTCAGGTCCCTGTACTTCCAGTGCCAGTTGATGACTCGGTTGCTCTGTCCCCGGAACTCTCAGTGTGGTTGGCGCCCCGAAGCCTGGATCTTTGGGGGTCCCCCAGCTGTGATACAGCGGTCTGTCCGTTCGGCTGGCAGTGTGGACCCTGTGGGGAGGTATGTGTCTGAACCCCGATTCTTGCTTTACTTCTGATGCCTCCGGATCTGTAGGTCAATGAGGCCCGTGAAGGACCCTCACCATGCAGGTAATTGCCAGGCCGTCTGAAACTGTCGCCTGACATAGGGCCCTGTACTCCGAGCGTGCCCGGTTCCAGTCGTGCTCCCTCCTACTGTCCCTGGTGACTTCACTCCATTCCAGAGGTACTCGTTTGCCCCTATTCTGGCAACCTCACTCCTGTGCCCCCGGGTCACCGTTACAAGACCCAGCTCTCAGGCACGTCCGTACACTTCACTGTGCACTCCTGTTCTCTCTACCTCTTGTCTCTTACTGACTGCTGTCCCCTCCCACCAGGTTGTCTAGTTCCCTGGTCAGGCTATGTCCTCTAGGTGGCCCTCCCCTTATCTGACTAGGCAGTGCCCCCTGGTGTGGAGTGGTAACTAGGATTTTGGTGTGTGTGGGTGTTTCTGGCACTGGTGTTCCAGGTCCCAGGGGGTAGGTCCTACATCCCCGTGAGGATGCAGTTCCCTGTAGTGCCCTGACTGGTTCAGGGGCACTACATATTAATCAGCTATCAATGGCTACTCTGACTAGTCATGGTTTCTGTAGGACAATTAGCTCTCCTAACATGGGAATATGTTTTGTTGGTCACTGCCTGTGAATATATCATTATACTGTATATGGGTAGTCGTTACATCAGTTCTCTTAGAATATTTTTGAAAAGGTAAATTTCTGAGTTGCAGTAAGAATACCACATTGACTTTCTCCCCTATAGTAATATTGTAACAGTCATAAACAGCTCATTTGTAATCTCTGCCTGGGGATCAATGAACTTTGTCTCCACACTGACTCCTATCATGTTTTGTAGTACACTCTGCAATTTTGCAGTGTGGCATGGGGCATTAGTCACATGAGTTTTACATTTATGAAGGTCTCTAGTGGGTGATTGAGATTATTCAATTTAATACAATATACTTCAAATTAAATTTCATCACAATTGTATCATTTAAAACTTAATTGCATTAAACATCTGTTGCCTGCCTATACTTGTATTAAACTGGTAACCCTTACAGGTCTGCAGGGCCGATTTTATAGAAGAAGAAAAAGTACTGCAGATGAGTAGGAGGCATAACAAGAAGGATGTATGTAAAATTAAAACATGACCTTTATTGCTGCAAACAAATAAAAACACTAAAACCAAAACACACCCAATAATAATCTTGTAAACAACATGTACACAGGAAATAGACTGCACAAGCATGTACACAGGAAATAGACTGCACAAGCATGTACACAGGAAATAGACTGCACAAGCATGTACACAGGCAATAGACTGCACAAGCATGTACACAGGAAATAGACTGCACAAGCATGTACACAGGAAATAGACTGCACAAGCATGTACACAGGAAATAGACTGCACAAGCATGTACACAGGAAATAGACTGCACAAGCATGTACACAGGAAATAGACTGCACAAGCATGTACACAGGTAATAGACTGCACAAGCATCTACACAGGAAATAGACTGCACAAGCATGTACACAGGTAATAGACTGCACAAGCATGTACACAGGTAATAGACTGCACAAGCATGTACACAGGAAATAGACTGCACAAGCATGTACACAGGTAATAGACTGCACAAGCATGTACACAGGAAATAGACTGCACAAGCATGTACACAGGAAATAGACTGCACAAGCATGTACACAGGAAATAGGCTGCACAAGCATGTACACAGGAAATAGACTGCACAAGCATGTACACACGAAATAGATTGCACAAGCATGTACACACGAAATAGACTGTACAAGCATGTACACAGGAAATAGGCTGCACAAGCATGTACACAGGAAATAGACTGCACAAGCATGTACACACGAAATAGACTGTACAAGCATGTACACAGGAAATAGACTGCACAAGCATGTGCACAGGTAATAGACTGCACAAGCATGTACACAGGAAATAGACTGCACAAGCATGTACACAGGAAATAGACTGCACAAGCATGTACACAGGAAATAGACTGCACAAGCATGTACACACGAAATAGATTGCACAAGCATGTACACACGAAATAGACTGTACAAGCATGTACACAGGAAATAGGCTGCACAAGCATGTACACAGGAAATAGACTGCACAAGCATGTACATAGGTAATAGACTGCACAAGCATGTACACAGGAAATAAGCTGCACAAGCATGTACACAGGTAATAGACTGCACAAGCATGTACACAGGAAATAGACTGCACAAGCATGTACACAGGTAATAGACTGCACAAGCATCTACACAGGAAATAGACTGCACAAGCATGTACACAGGTAATAGACTGCACAAGCATGTACACAGGAAATAGACTGCACAAGCATGTACACAGGAAATAGACTGCACAAGCATGTACACAGGAAATAGGCTGCACAAGCATGTACACAGGAAATAGACTGCACAAGCATGTACACACGAAATAGATTGCACAAGCATGTACACACGAAATAGACTGTACAAGCATGTACACAGGAAATAGGCTGCACAAGCATGTACACAGGAAATAGACTGCACAAGCATGTACACACGAAATAGACTGCACAAGCATGTACACAGGAAATAGACTGCACAAGCATGTACACAGGAAATAGACTGCACAAGCATGTACACAGGTAATAGACTGCACAAGCATGTACACAGGAAATAGACTGCACAAGCATGTACACAGGTAATAGACTGTACAAGCATGTACACAGGAAATAGACTGCACAAGCATGTACACAGGAAATAGGCTGCACAAGCATGTACACAGGAAATAGACTGCACAAGCATGTACACAGGTAATAGACTGCACAAGCATGTACACAGGAAATAAGCTGCACAAGCATGTACACAGGTAATAGACTGCACAAGCATGTACACAGGAAATAGACTGCACAAGCATGTACACAGGAAATAAGCTGCACAAGCATGTACACAGGAAATAAGCTGCACAAGCATGTACACAGAAAATATTTCATATATATTTACTTTCATATACAGGTTAACAATAGATGCGGCAATACCGGGCGGCTGCAGGCTGAGAATACCAGCCCCCAGCCGGCTTTATCCTGGTTGGGTATCAAAATTAGGGGGGACCACATATCTTTTTTTTTTTTTAATTATTTATTTAAATAATAATAAAAAAAAAAAAGCCGCATGCTGGAGCAGTTTGCTCTTTAGGAGAGGCCAAAATACCCGTTGAGAGGAGCAGAAGTCTCATTGACAGCACAGGTACATTAATCGTTTCATTGCAGTGATTGCCTAAGAAGGTTGTGCAACAAAATATTAAGACAAGGAGGAACCATCATTTCTGTCAAGGCCGATTTCAGGAGTTTTTTTTTTTTCTTTTTAAATCTGTGGAAGCTGAAAAGCAGCAATGTCTGACTTTCATTTTCAGAGATGTTTTATTTATTATTACTTTTGTCAGATTCACATTATTTCTGTGACCATTGTGGGTTTTTCTTTCATTAAACGAGGGGTACCAACACTTTTGACCACGTGTGTAATTGTCTAAACGTTTTAAAAATATATATCTGAAAATTGTGATTCATTTGTATTCAGCCCCCTAAGTTAATATTTTGTACAACCAGCATTCACTGCAATCACTGCTGCATGTGTTTTGAGGTATGTCTTTAACAGCTTTGCATATGTAGAGGATCACGTTTTTGCCCATTCTCATTTGCAAAAAAGCTCTAGCTCAGTGACATTGGATGGAGACATCTGTGAACAGCAATTTTCATGTTTTGCCACAGATGCTCACTGGAATTTAAGTCTTAACTTTGCTTGCGCCATTCAGTCACATGAATATGCTTTGATCTAAGCCATCCATTGTAGATCTGGCAGTATGTTTAGGGTCATGGTCCTGCTGGAAGGTGAACCTACGCCCCAGTGTAAGGTCTATTGCAGCCTGTAACAAGTTTTCCTCCAGGATTGACTTGTATTTTACTCCATTCTTGTTCTCATGCAATGATGCAACAATGCGACTCAGTGGTGAGTCACATCAAGTATTTATTTTACAGCAATCAGGAGTTAGTTAAATTAGGGGGTAATCAATGAGCGGTACAAAAGTACAAATCATGCAAATCAATTCACAGTTGGTAATGTATATTTCACACAACTACTTAAGATTGTTCAACTAATTCTTACTAACATTATCCTAATCTCAACCTTTCTGTCAGTGTGACCCTACTTTTTGTCACAGTATTCCGTTTTGCAAACAAATTTAAGGTACTGTCACACTAAGCGATGCTCCAGAGATCCCACCAGCAACCTGACCTGGCAGGGATCGCTGGAGCGTCGCTACATGGGTTGCTGGTGAGCTGTCAAACAGGCAGATCTCACCAGCAACCAGTGACCAGCCCCCAGCCAGCAGTGAAACGTGGAAGCGATGCTGCGCTTGGTAACTAAGGTAAATATTTGGTAACCAATCCGATATTTACCTTGGTTGCCAGCGCACACCGCTTAGCGCTGGCTCCCTGCACTCATAGCCAGAGTACACATCGGGTTAATTACCCGATGTGTAGTCTGGCTATGTGTGCAGGCAGCAGGGAGCCGGCACTGACAGCGTGAGAGCGGCGGACGCTGGTAACGAAGGTAAATATCGGGTAACCAAGGAAAGGGCTTCTTGGTTACCCGATATTTACATTGGTTACCAGCATCCGCAGAAGCCGGCTCCTGCTCCCTGCACATTCAGTTGTTGCTCCCTCACTGTCACACACAGCGATGTGCGCTTCACAGCAGGAGAGCAACAACTAAAAAATGGCCTAGGACATTCAGCAACAACCAGCGACCTCACAGCAGGGGCCAGGTTGTTGCTGGATGTCACACACAGCAACATCGCTAGCAACATCGCTGTTGCATCACAAAAGTCGTGCCTCAGCAGCGATGTTGCTAGCGATGTTGCTTAGTGAGACGTGGCCTTTAAGGTTTATATACCTGTATGTGTCTTAGTTGTACACTAGAGTTGACGTGGCTGCACAACAATTTACTGTGCCACCATTCTAACTGGTAACTAGCTTTACTTTTTTAGTACCATATGTCAAAGCGGGAAGTATCTGCCTGACTCACTGGAACACTGCACTGGAGTGAATGTTCAGTTGACCATCTCCGGTTGTTGGTATTCAGTCTTTGGTGCTTGACCTATGAAGGCTGGTCCACCTCTAAACCAGTCATTGGCATTCGGTCTTCAGTGCTTGACCTCAGAATCTGGTCTTCCTCTGGAGCCGATGCTCAGCTTTTAGCCTTGAGTGCTGGACCGCAAAGTCTAGTGTCCCTCTGGTAAACGGTATTTGCTATATGGTCTTCGAGTTCTTCGTTGTACTTGGTATGACTCTGGTCTCCTTCAAACTCAGTTTGCTCTCTGGTACTTTCACCACCGTCAACATGTGCCTGCTTTGCTGTGTAGACAAAAACAAAATCCTTGAAATTGACTTAATGCCTATTGACCCAGATGGCACCAATATACAGTTGTGCTTAAAAGTTTACATACCCCGGCAGATTTTTTTGCTTTCTTAGCCTTTTTTCAGAAAATATGAATGATAACACAAAATCTTTTTTTCCACTCATGGATAGTGGTTGGGTGAAGCTATTTCTTGTCAAACTACTGTGTGTTCTCTTTTTAAATCGTAATGACAAGTGTGGCGCCCCTGAGGCTTCAGTCACATCAGGCCCTTACCCTCTGTGATAGCATCTGTGATTGGTTGAAATCAAACACGCTGTCTTTGTCCCTATATTGGTGTAAAAATAAATAAATAAAAAAAATGAATTAGGGTCCCCCATATTGTGATACCCAGCTTAAAGAAAGGTTGCAGCGCTGGGTCGTGTGTGTTATTTTGGCTGTGTATCAAAAAAGAGGGACCCCATTTGGCTTTTTTAAAATTATTTAAATAAACAATTAAAAAAAATGATGTGGGGTTCCCCCCAATTTTGATACCCAGGCATGATAAAGCCGAAAGCTTGGGGCTGGTATTCTCAAGCTGGGGAGGCACATGGTTAGTGGTCCTCCCCAGCCTAAAAATAGCAGCCCGCAGATGCCCCAGAATTGTTGCATCTGTTAGTTGCGACAATTTAAGTGCTTTACTTGCCTTATCCCAATTGCCCTGGTGCGGTGGCAATCAGTGTAACATAAGTGTTTAATGACAGCTGTGATTTGTCAAAAATCACAGCTGCCAGTAAGCCCTGGATTTGTGATGGGGAGGGATCTATGAGACTCCCCCATTACTAATCCTGGAAGTAAAAAGAAATAAACACAAAACAAAGACAGAAATCCTTTTTTTAAAAAAACAAAACAAAAAAAACAACATCCCCCCCCTCTGTCTCCAATTTATTAACCCCCAAAACACCCAGATCTGATGTAATCCACATTGCAATTTGATGTGTTTTTTGCCAGGATGCAAAATTATTGCAGGAATTTGTTTTACGAATTCTAGCAGCAAATCTCTTGGCAAAAAAAATCCACTGTGTTTTGTCAGGAGATGCAGGTCTCATTGAACTCAATTATTTCACCTGAGGTGAAGTCGCTGAGTTCAATATGTTCACCTGAGGGGAGTTTACCTGTGGTCACAGGTGGGGTACCGTAGAAATCTTCAACTGTGACTGCAGGTAAACTCAGTGATGTCCCAGCTGTAGCTCAGTCAGTGTCTGCCTGAAGCTGCAGCGCGCGGTCATGTTTTTTAATGTGCCTGCAAGCTGCAACTTCAGTATGTAGTAGAGTCGAGATCCTTGTGAGAGGTCATAATCTAGATTACGTCGGACCTGGGTGTTTTGTGGGTTAATAAATTGCAGAAAGAGGGTGTTTTTTAGGCTGGAGGGCCCAAAAACCATGGGCCTTCCCAGCCTAAGAACACCATCCCCCAGCTATCGGTTATTTCTTGGCTGAGTTTCAAAATTGGGGGGGACTGTATGCATTTTTTAAAATTATTTATTTAAATAATTTTAAAAAACTGCATGGGGTATCTTTTTTGATAAAAAGCCAAGATAACAAGCACAGCTGGAGCTGCCAGTAGCTGTGTGCTTTATCTGCTCTGTGTATCAATATATAGGGGACCCTAAGTCATTTTTTTAAATTTATTTTTACATTGCATTAGAGAACCCAGACGGCCTCTGTGAAGGGAATCAATCAGAGATGATGCCACGCCAGCAGTCTAAAGCTGGCTTTACACGCTACGAGATTGCTACAGCGATCTCGTTGGGGTCACGGATTTTGTGACGCATATCCGGCCGCTGTAGCGATCTCGTTGTGTGTGACTCCTAGGAGCGATTTTGGATCGTTGCAAAAATGTCCAAAATTGCTCCTCGTTGACATGGGGGTCCTCTCCCAATTATCGCTGCTGTCGCGTGGGCGAAGTTGATCCTCGTCCCTGCGGCAGCACACATCGCTACGTGTGACGCCGCAGGAACGAGGAACCTCTCCTTACCTGCCACACGCCAGCAATAAGAAAGGAAAAAGGTGAGCAGGATGTTCGTCCTGCTCATCTCCGCCCCTCCGCTTTGATTGGGCGGCTGCTTAGTGATGTCGCTGTGACGCCGAGCGAACCGTCCCCTTAGAAAGGAGGCGGTTCGCCAGTCACAGCGACGTCGCCGAGCAGGTAAGTACGTGTGATGCTGCCGTAGCGATAATGTTCGCTACGGCAGCGATCTTCACATATTGGCATAACGATAGGGGCGGGTGCTATCACGCTCGCCATCGCTAGCATTGGCTAGCGATGTCGCAGCGTGTAAAGCCACCTTAAATGCAGCCAATCACAGATTGTGGGTCATTGGAAGCAGTAAATTTGCATAAGATGTAATGAGTGGACCTGGAAGCAGTGTGACAGCTGCATGCGCGGAGACTGGTAAGTATGTCCTGCGTAATTATTTTGCTTCCTTTTATTAGTTATTATCTGGGTGACCAAACCCAAACATGTACTGGACATAAAGGTAAACGTCTGTGTTCAGGTCTGGGACACCTGGTGATTGGTAAGAACCCCAAACTTCACGTTTTGGGTTCGCTCATCCCTACTCGTACAGTCATTAAGTGAAATATATGATAATTTGTATACCAAATTTGGTCAAAGAGCAAAAAGGATGCAAGTGTAGAGCCCCTGAGGCTCTGGTCGCTACAGTGTACTGCAACTGAATTAAGGAGCAGTATCTATCTGGGGTAAGTGACAGGTGGTTTGCCGGTGCTCACACCAGACACATTTCCCATGCAGTTAGGTGCCTTCCCCACAAGGAGGACTGGACTGGGGTGGAGATGGAGAGTTAGCCATCCAGTAGTATGGGACTTCCCGGTCACCAGGACAATGACTAGGGGGCGGGTGCCACATGGGGTATAAGAGGAGGTAGCCATGACACATAGTGAGCTTTTTCCTGGAGGGATGTCCCATGAGACCAGACTGGGTGCAGGAGAGCACCAGTGCTGGTGGGACGAGACACAGCTCATCTTTCTGCTGCGGAGCCTGGGGTTTGTGAGCTGGAGCTCAGCCCAGGTTCCTTCTGCCAGTTGCTGGACAGCGAGGACAAACAGGACATTTACACTGACACGGGTAACTGCCTGGAACTTGCACTGGATAATCAGACTTACCAGCAGTGAACCAGGACACTCTCGTACAATCTCCTAACCAGTGAGTAAAACACCTGAACCGGAGCTCTTGCCTCGTTTCCATTATTTACCGGCGATGCCGTCCCGCGGCCGGCGCCCATGGACCACTACAAACCAGCCGGCCATCCTCCCCGGGCACCCACTCCTCCTGTGTGGAGTGACTCCATCTTGGCTGCAATCAACATCAACCCCCGGTGAAAAGAACCCTGCAGCGGCGGCCCCCTACCTAGCTGCGCACCACAGGTGGCATCACAACAAAAACTTAATTATCATTCCCTTGTACATAACCCCTTTTAAGCGACCCCAGGGTCACAGAACCGGGCAATGGCCACCCAGTGAACTGTCCCAGTGAATATACTGCCTGGGACCGAGTACCCCATAGCCCTGGAGTGCATCACAAGAGATAGCCATGAAAAAATAGTTAGTACATATAAATGCTGTACCTTAGAGTGGAGTGTCTGGAATATATGTCCTCATGACCCAGCACATGTTTCACCCCAAAGTATTTTAATAACTTAGGGATTTAGGATACACTTATTTCCTCTGCTGTGTACACGTCAGCGTCGCTGCTACTCATGGTGTGAGCTCCTCCTCTTTGCTGCTGCCTTTTATATTTTGTAACCCGGCATCCCCTTCAAACTCTTCCCTTGAGGAAACACACTCTTCACATTTTAGTTCCTGCAGGTTTTGTTTCACCAGCAGATGGCGATCTTTGTTTACAAGCACTGCGGGATATTGGACACGAGTATCTTCTGTTTGCCATCCCTTTACAATTGGACTGTAGTTTAGGGTTTGTTCACACTGCATTTTTGAAGATTGTTACTGTTCCATTCTAGGGATAAAAAACATAATTCACATAGAAAACAGTCCCTTTACATGACGTATGCAAAAGAAAACATAGGGGGCAATTGACTGTAATGGGGTCTGTCTAGTTTCCATTAAGGTTCCATATTTTTAATAGAGCAAAAAGTGCAGCATGCTTCTGGTATCGGGATTCTATGTTTTTGTGGTTATTAGCACTTCTGTGAGGTGCTGATGAATAGCATTAGACTATTAGTAAGGCCTCCGCCACACATCCGTGAAAACCACGTCCGTGTAAAACGGGCCGTTTTTCGGGTCCGTTTTCCGTTTTTTAGGTCCGTTTTTATGGTATGTGTGGCCTGCGTGTGTATCTCGTATGCTAGCCGTATGTGCGTGTGGAATGTCCGTGTGTGCGTGAGTGAAATAACTGACATGTGTATGTGTTGTCCGTGTGAAATGTACGTGTGTGATGCAAAATGTCGTTACTACATGTCGGAAGACAGAGTAGCGGGATGAGAATGAACTCGGGTGAACTTCACCCGACTTCATAGTCATGCTGCGGCTCTGTCTGTGTGCCGTGTACTGATTAGCAGTCACCTGTGAAGGATTCACCGGTGACCGCTAATCCCCCGAGTGACTGAAGTGTCCCCCCCTCTCTCATACTCACCGTTCCCCGATCACCGGCGCTGCACGGCGTTCACACTGCTTCGGCGGCTTTTTCTAATTTGAAAAAGCCGGCCGCTCATTAAACAATCTCGTATTCCCTGCTTTCTCCCCCCACCGGTGCCTGTGATTGGTTGCAGTCACACACGCCCACCACGCTGAGTGACAGCTGTCTCACTGCACCCAATCACAGCAGCCGGTGGACGTGTCTATACTGTGCAGTGAAAAAAATAAATAAATAATTAAAAAAAACGGCGTGCGGTCCCCCCCCATTTTAATACCAGCCAGATAAAGCCATACGGCTGAAGGCTGGTATTCTCAGGATGGGGAGCTCCACGTTATGGGGAGCCCCCCACCCTAACAATATCAGTCAGCAGCCGCCCAGAATTTCCGCATACATTATATGTGACAGTTCTGGGGCTGTACCCGGCTCTTCCCGATTTACCCTGGTGCGTTGGCAAATCGGGGTAATAAGGAGTTATTGGCAGCCCATAGCTGCCAATAAGTCCTAGATTAATCATGTCAGGCGTCTATGAGACACCTTCCATGATTAATCTGTAAGTGACAGTAAAAAAACACACACACCCGAAAAAAATCCTTTATTAGAAATAAAAAACACAAACAAATTCCCTCATTACCAATTTATTAACCCTGACAAACCCTCCATGTCCGGCGTAATCCACGGACCTCCAGCGTCGCTTCCAGCTCTGCTGCATGGAGGTGACAGGAGCAGCAGAAGACACCGTCGCTCCGGTCACCTCCACGCAGCTAGTGAGATGAGTAGCGCGATCAGCTGCTGTCACTGAGGTTACCCGCGGCCACCGCTGGATCCAGCGGTGGCCGCGATTTACCTGACTAACAGCAGCTGATCGCGCTACTCATCTCATTAGCTGCGTGGAGGTGACCGGAGCGGCGGTGTCTTCTGCTGCTCCTGTCACCTCCATGCAGCAGAGCTGGAAGCGACGCTGGAGGTCCGTGGATTACGCCGGACATGGAGGGTTTGTCGGGGTTAATAAATTGGTAATGAGGGAATTTGTTTGTGTTTTTTATTTCTAATAAAGGATTTTTTTCGTGTGTGTGTGTTTTTTTACTGTCACTTACAGATTAATCATGGAAGGTGTCTCATAGACGCCTGACATGATTAATCTAGGACTTATTGGCAGCTATGGGCTGCCAATAACTCCTTATTACCCCGATTTGCCAACGCACCAGGGTAAATCGGGAAGAGCCGGGTACAGCCCCAGAACTGTCGCATATAATGTATGCGGCAATTCTGGGCGGCTGCTGACTGATATTGTTAGGGTGGGGGGCTCCCCATAACGTGGAGCTCCCCATCCTGAGAATACCAGCCTTCAGCCGTATGGCTTTATCTGGCTGGTATTAAAATGGGGGGGGGACCGCACGCCGTTTTTTTTAATTATTTATTTATGTTTTTCACTGCACAGTATAGACACGCCCACCGGCTGCTGTGATTGGGTGCAGTGAGACAGCTGTCACTCAGCGTGGTGGGTGTGTGTGACTGCAACCAATCACAGGCGCCGGTGGGCGGGTAAAGCAGGGAATACGAGATTGATTAATGGGCGGCCGGCTTTTTCAAAATAGTAAAAGCCGCCGAAGTTTTTATAACAGCAGTGCAGCGCCGCGCCGGAGATCGGGGAGCGGTAAGTATGAGAGAGGGGGGGGGGGGGAACTGACCGACAGACAGCTAGAGGGACAGATAAGACAGAGAGACCGACCGACAGACATAGAGACCGACCGACGGGCTGAGGGAGAGAACGAAACAGAAAAAGAAAAAAGACCGACATCACATGAAAAAAGCACAAAACGTACAGGGAGCAAACAGAGATGCATCCGTGTCACTCGGACGTGCGCACAGACCCATTGACTGTCATTGGGTGCGTGTTGCGTGCAGAAAACGGACATGCTGGCGTGAGACACGGACCAAAAAACGCATCACGGAGACGGACTCACGGACATAACCAAAAACGCAATTGTAACCGCAGAGATATAGTAACATTGGTGCACGTTTGGCCGTGTCTCCAGTATACATGGAAACGGACCACACACGCACGTGTTTCACGGATGTGTGTTTCAAGCCTAAGAGTGAAGACGTCAGTAAGACATTCACAGTCAACAACATGTATACAATGGAAACGTTTACGTGATCAGCTATATACGTCAATGGGTTACATATTGCTTTTAACGCAATTCATACCACATCCAAACCCAGAGCAGTTGCTGTCTCTAAGCTGTCCACTAGATGGGACAACAGCCTAAAAAATGAGAGGAAATGACACTGAATTACAAACAGTTTTGAGCACTTATGTTTGTTTCATCTCAGATTAAATTTGCAGTTGTAGCGAATCCTATCCATTGTGGATATTGCTTACGCTCGATCTGCAATATTTGGAATGTCGTGAAGGGATTTTCTGGATCAGTGAAAGAATTCTGTGATCATCCAATTTACTTGCCTTTCGTGCGCTTCCAGGTCTTTTGATGTGGCAGAACTCGCCACCAGCACTTTTCTTCTTTTTTAACAAGTGTACTGAATTATTTATTTGGCTACTCCTAAAAAGTCTGCTACCTCTCTGACAGTTTTACGTTTGTTTTTTTACTGCCTAAGGGTATGTACACACAGTGCATTGTTACTTTGTTTTTTCTTTTCCATCCTTTTTTAGTGCAGTTTTGTCACACAACTGGAAGCAACTCCTGATGCCAACAAAGTAAATTAGAATCCTGAAGTGTTGTGCACACAGTGTTTTTCTCGCAGATTTGGTGCAGAAAATAATCTGCAGCATGTCAATTCTTTCAGTGTTTTTGCCGTGTTTTCACCATTGAAATCAATGGAAAAAAAACATGCAAAAATGCATGAAAAAAGGCAGCAAAATGCATAAAAAAGGCAGCAAAAACGCATCAAAAAGACAGCAAAAAAACATCAAAAAGACAGCAAAAACACAGCAAAAAACAGCAAAAACACATCAAAAAGACAGCAAAAACACATCAAAAAGGCAGCAAAAACACGCATTTTTTCACTGCATTTTTCTTATTAAGGAATGCCGAAATTTCTGCAACTAAATACTCAACATGTGCACATAGCCTAACTATGACCTCTTTCACTTCACATTGACACCTCTTTGAGCTATAACCGAGAGTTCCTAGTTATAGCTACAACACGAGAAATCAGTTCAGACCATTTATCACCTTCGCTCCTTCACGATCTTGGACATACTGTTATGTCCAAAGTCGTGTCTGCCCCATTATTGTGTGCTCTTGCGGCGAACATGTTTTCCCGCACATGTCGGCTGATCTGATCAGACAACGTGTGGTGCAGTTAACAGGCGCTGGTGGCCTGTTAACTAGTTAAATCCCACTGTCAGTCTCTGACAGCTGGACTTAACATGCTCCTGCGTCAGCGTCGATCCCTGTAGCCTCCGATTGAAGTCCGTTTTTTATGGATACATCATCATTCTGTAGCATAGCACACTGTAAATGGTCCTGTAAATGACTGTACAATAATATTTGTTGAGAAAAAAAACGCATGTCATACGGACGCCAGGTGAGAAAATAATCTCACACTCGCGTAGCACCCTCATTACATACAGAATACCAAACGGATTTCACTTGTCCCACTTTTCTGGATGAGAATCAGAATTTTTTATACTCCAGAGTGAGAGAACCCTTTGGCCGCTTTCACACTGCGTTCCTCTCCCCACTCAGTGGTCCTGTCGGGGCTTCCGTTCAAACCCCCTGCAAAACGGGATTCGGACGCATGCGCTGATAGGGCCATTGGCTATAATGGTGTAGACAGAGTCACCGTGGGCTCTTTTGTGTATCATTTTTGGGACTATACACTTATTGGAGGTGGACACCAACACTTCTGGGTGCCCTCCTCGAAATGGCATATACTTATGAAAATGGTGCACTAGAGAGCACACGCTGACTCCATCTGCTCCATTATAGTCACTGAATTACTGAATGCCTACACTTCACAGTTTTCTTTCAAGTCCACTGCACTGATTTACAGCCGCTAAATAATGAAAATCCTTCCACTCTCTTAATACTTCCAAACTGCCTGTATTTCCAGTTAGATACTCCAGGTGGCAGTGTTGGACTGTTTCGGAATTTGGATTTCTGGCGCCCTAATCTGCTGTTGATTAGAGTTGCCTCATTGAACAGAGTTGCGTGATTATAAGTGCACATGTGATATATGGAGGACGTTTGTAAAACTTGTATAACCAGATTAATAACTGTTATACAAGACTTCATCTAAATGCCTGGGATTTCATAACTGTGCCACATATTAAGCAATGAAAGTAGAGTATCTTTAACCCCTTAACGACCTTGGACGTACTGAGTACGTCATGGTGACATGGTGCTAAAGGACCCATGACGTACTCAGTACGTCCTGGCGAAATCGCGGTCCCGGAGCCCCGGGGAGTGAAATTTATTTACTTAAACGGTGGATTCGGGAAGGAGGGGACCTCTGCCTGACGTCAGGAGGGGTGGTGCCTCCTCCCCGAACCTACAGAGGCTGTGATTGGCTGACGAACGCCGCTCAGCCAATTACAGCCACTGTAATGTTCCAGCCATTGAAAATGGCTGGAACATTGAAATCCAGCCCTGATCAGTGCTGCTGTAGCACTGGCCATTGGCTGGAGCTGGGTGATCGATGCTTCACCCGCCCCCAGCTCTGATTGGAGAGACCGGTCTTGTGACCGCTCTCTCCAATCAATGTGGATCTGCGGCCTGTGACCGTCCCTGGAAGCCGAAGCTCTGCGGGTGCCCATCGGTAAGTTGCTGCCCCCGCTCGCCCGCCCCTGTCCCAGCCGCTCGCCCCGCCCGCCCGCCCGCCCCTGTCCCAGCCGCCCGCCCGCCCGCCCCTGTCCCAGCCGCCCGCCCGCCCGCCCGCCCGCCCCTGTCCCAGCCGCTCGCCCGCCCGCCCCTGTCCCAGCCGCTCGCCCGCCCCTGTCCCAGCCGCTCGCCCGCCCCTGTCCCAGCTGCTCGCCCCTGTCTCCGATCGCCCCGCCGCCACGCTCGATTTACCGCTGTCCCCGCCGCCGCTCCGATCCACCGCTGTCCCGGCCGCCGCTCCGATCCACCGCTGTCCCCGCCGCCGCTCCGATCCACCGCTGTCCCCGCCGCCGCTCCGATCCACCGCTGTCCCGGCCGCCGCTCCGATCCACCGCTGTCCCTGCCGCCGCTCCGATCCACCGCTGTCCCTGCCGCCGCTCCGATCCACCGCTGTCCCGGCCGCCGCTCCGATCCACCGCTGTCCCGGCCGCCGCTCCGATCCACCGCTGTCCCCGCCGCCGCTCCGATCCACCGCTGTCCCCGCCGCCGCTCCGATCCACCGCTGTCCCGGCCGCCGCTCCGATCCACCGCTGTCCCCGCCGCCGCTCCGATCCACCGCTGTCCCGGCCGCCGCTCCGATCCACCGCTGTCCCCGCCGCCGCTCCGATCCACCGCTGTCCCCGACGCCGCTCCGATCCACCGCTGTCCCGGCCGCCGCTCCGATCCACCGCTGTCCCTGCCGCCGCTCCGATCCACCGCTGTCCCTGCCGCCGCTCCGATCCACCGCTGTCCCGGCCGCCGCTCCGATCCACCGCTGTCCCGGCCGCCGCTCCGATCCACCGCTGTCCCGGCCGCCGCTCCGATCCACCGCTGTCCCGGCCGCCGCTCCGATCCACCGCTGTCCCGGCCGCCGCTCCGATCCACCGCTGTCCCTGCCGCCGCTCCGATCCACCGCTGTCCCTGCCGCCGCTCCGATCCACCGCTGTCCCGGCCGCCGCTCCGATCCACCGCTGTCCCGGCCGCCGCTCCGATCCACCGCTGTCCCGGCCGCCGCTCCGATCCACCGCTGTCCCGGCCGCCGCTCCGATCCACCGCTGTCCCGGCCGCCGCTCCGATCCACCGCTGTCCCTGCCGCCGCTCCGATCCACCGCTGTCCCTGCCGCCGCTCCGATCCACCGCTGTCCCGGCCGCCGCTCCGATCCACCGCTGTCCCGGCCGCCGCTCCGATCCACCGCTGTCCCGGCCGCCGCTCCGATCCACCGCTGTCCCGGCCGCCGCTCCGATCCACCGCTGTCCCGGCCGCCGCTCCGATCCACATGTGGGGGGAGGGTGGCTTGCAGTGCTCCACATGTGGGGGGAGGGTGGCTTGCAGTGCTCCACATGTGGGGGGAGGGTGGCTTGCAGTGCTCCACATGTGGGGGGGAGGGTGGCTTGCAGCACATGTGGGGGGGGAGGGTGGCTTGCAGCACATGTGGGGGGAGGGTGGCTTGCAGTGCTCCACATGTGGGGGGAGGGTGGCTTGCAGTGCTCCACATGTGGGGGGAGGATGGCTTGCAGTGCTCCACATGTGGGGGGGAGGATGGCTTGCAGTGCTCCACATGTGGGGGGGAGGGTGGCTTGCAGTGCTCCACATGTGGGGGGGAGGGTGGCTTGCAGCACATGTGGGGGGGGGGAGGGTGGCTTGCAGCACATGTGGGGGGGAGGGTGGCTTGCAGTGCTGCAAGCCACCCTCCCCCCCCCACATGTGCTGCAAGCCACCCTCCCCCCCCCACATGTGCTGCAAGCCACCCTCCCCCCCCCACATGTGCTGCAAGCCACCCTCCCCCCTCCCCCCTCCATGTTCTGGGGCCCCCCCTCCTCCATGAGCCATCTCTCTCTCCCATCAGACTCTGCCCCCCTCCCCGATCTGCTGCCTGCTCTCTCCCATCCTCTTCATCTACTGCCCCCTCTCACCCTCCTCAATCTGTTGCCTCCTTCATCTGCTGCCTCTTCTGTCTGCTGTGATCCTGCTGCCTAGATCCATCCTGTAAGGTAGGTATCCCCATCTCACCTCCCCCCCCCCCCATCCTCTGCCGCTCCTCCACCCGCTGCGCCATTTCCCATCATCCATCCGTTGCGCCCTTTCCCATCCTCTGCCGCTCCTCCATCCGCTGCGCCATTTTCCATCTTCCATCCGCTGCGCCCTTTCCCATCCTCTGCCGCTCCTCCATCCGCTGCGCACTTTCCCATCTTCCATCCGCTGCGCCCTTTCTCATCTGCCGCCCCGCCCTCTCGCATCGCATTATCCAGCGCAGTTGCTCGCTTCCAGACTGGAGTGGATGATGCGATGCGAGACTCGTGCATTGCTCTCACGTTTGGCACTGGTCTTAGTGGCAGGCGCTCATATTTTTTTTTTTTTTATTCATTTTTTTTTTTTTTTACTGATGTCTGTATTTTTTATTTCGCCAAACTAATTTTTTTGTATGGGGGGGGGGGGTCTAGTTTCCAAAATGGGATCACATGTGGGGGAGCTCCATTGTTTAGGCACCTCAGGGGGTCTCCAAATGCAACATGGCGTCTGCTAATAATTCCAACCAATTTTACTGTGAAATGGCGCTCCTTCTCTTCTGAGCCCCGCCGTATGCCCAAACAATTGATTTCCACCACATATGAGGTACCTGTGTACTCAGGAGAAATTGCACAATACATTTTATGGTGCATTTTTTCCTGATACCCTTGTGAAAAAAAAGCTACCTGTTTGAAAAAACAATTTTGTGGTAAAAAAAATAATAAAATATTTTCACGGCTGAACATTACAAACGTTTGTGAAGCCTCCAGGGGTTCAAAGTGCTCACTAAATAGCTAGATAAATTCCATGAGGGGTCTAGTTTCCAAAATGGGATCACATGTGGGGGAGCTCCATTGTTTAGGCACTTCAGGGGGGTCTCCAAATGCAACATGGCGTCCGCTAATAATTCCAACCAATTTTGCTGTGAAATGGCGCTCCTTGCCTGCCGAGTCCTGCTGTGTGCCCAAACATTTGATTTCCACCACATATGGGGTATCTGCGTACTCAGGAGAAAATGCACAATACATTTTATGGTGCATTTTTTCCTGATACCGTTGTGATAAAAAAAGCTACCTGGTTGAAGCAACAGTTTTGTGGTAAAAAAAATTTTTTTTCTTTTCACGGCTCAACGTTATAAACTTCTGTGAAGCCCCCAGGGGATCAAAGTGCACATCAAACATCTAGAAAAAATATTTGAGGGGTCTAGTTTCCAAAATGGGGTCACTTGTGGGGGAGGTCCATTGTTTAGGCACCTCAGGGAGTCTTCAAACCCGACATGGCGTCCGCTAATGAGTGCAGCTAATTTTGCACTCAAAAATTCAAATGGCGCTCCTTGCCTTCCGAGTCCTGCCGTGTGCCCAAACATTTGATTTCCACCACATATGGCGTATCTGCGTACTCAGGAGAAAATGCACGATACATTTTATGGTGCATTTTTTCCTGATACCGTTGTGATAAAAAAAGCTACCTGGTTGAAGCAACAGTTTTGTGGTAAAAAAAATTTTTTTTCTTTTCACGGCTCAACGTTATAAACTTCTGTGAAGCCCCCAGGGGTTCAAAGTGCACATCAAACATCTAGAAAAAATATTTGAGGGGTCTAGTTTCCAAAATGGGGTCACTTGTGGGGGAGCTACATTGTTTAGGCACCTCAGGGAGTCTTCAAACCCGACATGGCGTCCGCTAATGAGTGCAGCTAATTTTGCGTTCAAAAATTCAAATGGTGCTCCTTGCCTTCCGAGTCCTGCCGTGTGCCCAAACATTTGATTTCCACCACATATGAGGTATCTGCGTACTCAGGAGAAAATGCACAATACATTTTATGATGCATTTTTCCTGATACCCTTGTGAAAATACTAATTTTTATGGCTAAAGTAACATTTTTGTGTTAAAAAAGTAAAATTTTCATTTTTTCGTCTACATTGCTTTGGTTGCTGTGAAGCTCCTAAAGGGTTAATAAACTTCTTGGATGTGGTTTTGAGCAGAGTGAGGGGTGCAGATTTTAGAATGGGGTCACTTTTGGGTATTTTCTGTCGCCTAGGTTTCTCAAATCACTCCAAATGTGATGTGGTACCTAAAAATTTTTTTTATGTAAATTTTGTTGGAAAAATGAGAAATTGCTGATGAACTTTGAACCCTTCTAACTTCCTAACGGAATTTTTTTTTTTTTCAAAAATTGCGCTGGTGTAAAGCAGACAAGTGGGAAATGTTATTTAGTAACTATTTTGTGTGACCTATCTCTCAGATTTATGGGCATAAAATTTCAAATTTTGAAAATTGCGAAATTTTCAAAATTTTCGCCAAATTTCCGAAATTTTCACAAATTAACGCAAAACATATCGGCCTAAATTTACTACTGACATGAAGCACAATATGTCACGAAAAAACAGTCTCAGAATCGCCAGGATCCGTTGAAGTGTTCCAGAGTTATAACCTGTCAAAGTGACACTGGTCAAAATTGCAAAAAATGGCCGGGTCTTTAAGGTGAAAACAGGCTGGGGGCTGAAGGGGTTAAAATGTATTTCATGAAAAGTAATTTAAAAACTTTATTGTGGGATATGTGACAGTCTCTGTTAGATAAGTGTGAAATTTGTGTTTACTGTGTTTGACAAAATTGGACAACATGTGGACCGAGCTGCAAACTGTGAACGCTAATAGGTTAATAGTTTTAGTTATTTTTTTATTTATTTATTTACTAGCTGTAGTACCAGGCGTTGCCCGGGATAGTAACTTTCTCTCTCTGTCTCTCTCCCAGTCTCTGTGTGTCGCTGTCTGTCTGTGTGTCGCTCTCTGTCTCTTTCCTTGTCTGTCTGTTTCTATCTCTCTGTTTGTATTTGCATCAGTCTATCTGTCTCAATCTCTGTATCTGTCTCTCTCTATCTCTGTGTCTGTCTCTATGTGTGTGTCTTTCTGTCTCTCTCTTTCCCTGTCTGTCTCTATCCCCATCTGTCTCTTTCCGTCTGTCTCTTTCCAGGGCTGTCTCTTTCCAGGGCTGTCTCTTTCCAGGGCTGTCACTTTCCAGGGCTGTCTCTTCCCAGGGCTGTCTCTTTCCAGGGCTGTCTCTTTGCCCGTCTGTCTCTTTGTCCGGCTGTCTTTTTGCCCGGCTATCTCTTTGCCCGACTGTCTCTTTGCCCGGCTGTCTCTTTGCCTGGCTGTCTCTTTGCCCGGCTGTCTCTTTGCCTGGCTGTCTCTTTGCCCGGCTGTCTCTTTGCCCGGCTGTCTCTTTGCCCGGCTGTCTGTTTCTAGGTCTGTCTCTTTCCCGGTCTGTCTCTTTGCCGGGCTGTCTATTTCTAGGGCTGTCTCATTCTAGGTCTGTCTCCTTGCCCATCTGTCTCTTTGCCCGTCTGTCTCTTACCTGGTCTGTCTCTTTCCCGCTCTGTCTATTTCCCGGTCTGTCTCTTTCCAGGTCTGTCTCTTTCCAGGTCTGTCTCTTTCCAGGTCTGTCTCTTTCTAGGTCTGTCTCTTTCCAGGTCTGTCTCTTTCCTGGACTGTCTCTTTGCCCATCTGTCTCTTTGCCCATCTGTCTCTTTGCCCATCTGTCTTTTAGCCCGTCTGTGTTTTAGCCCGTCTGTCTCTTTCCAGGGCTGTCTCTTTCCAGAGCTGTCTCTCTCCAGGTCTGTCTCTTTCCCGGTCTGTCTCTTTCCAGGTCTATCCCTTTCAAGGTCTGTCTCTTTGCCCGTCTGTCTCTTTCCAGGGCTGTCTCTTTCTAGTGCTGTCTCTCTCCAGGTCTGTCTCTTTCCTGGTCTGTCTCTTTCCCGGTCTATCCCTTTCGAGGTCTGTCTCTTTGCCCGTCTGTCTCTTTCGGCGTCTGTCTCTTTGCCCGGCTGTATCTTTCCAGGGCTGTCTCTTTCCAGGGCTGTCTCTGTCTGTGTCTCTGTCTTTTTCTGTCTCTCTCTCTATCTGTCTCACCACCGACATCATATTACCTCACACATAAGCTTCTTATACTAACAGTTTATTTTGTTCCTATAGCAACCACTGACAGTTGTTATTTATAGCCAGCAGCTCCAGCTCCATTCAGTTTAATGGATGCAGGATTTTTGTAGAATAACTGTAAAGCACGGGGTTAAATTTTCCCACCCAAACATAGTCTATGACATTCAAAGAGTCACATGGAATGTCTGTGCAAAATTTCGTGATTGTAAATGTGACGGAACGGATTCCTTTAGTGGACATACACACATACACACATGCACTCAACTTTATATATTAGATATCACATACCTATTTTTATGCTTCTGTGATGATTGTGGTCTTGAGCTAGTTTGCTGTTTTTGTTCCAAAATCGAAACAAATTTGGAATAAAATTGTCTCTGAAACCCTTTGTGTAGCCTCACTCTTACGATCACAGCTCTTGCCTTATAGTATTGACTATACTTGTTAGAGAAAAGTCTACTGTAGGCCATGTTCACACATACGTATCAAAAAACCGCATGTTTAGCAAGTTCTCTTTTGACTATCCAGTTGTATGTATGTGTCATCCATGCCATGTGTCATCAGTGTGTCATCCATGTGTACATGTGTTCCAGCCACATGACATCCATGGGACATGTATGGGAAGAAAATGCATACACTGATGTTAATGGTTTTAATGTGTTAAATATGTGCAAATATAGAACGATAAATAGAGAGATAAATGATAAATAGAAAGAGAGATGATAGATATTTTTCAGACCATATGACAAGCCTAGGTTTTAGAAGAGGAAAATAGAATAAAAAAATTGAAGCAAAAACTGTTTTCCTAATGCACTGTAATGGGGGTAATGTCCCTTAATTATGTACTAATGTCCCCCATTCTGGGCCCCTTCCTGGTACATATGTCCCCCATCCTGGGCCCCTTTCTGGTATATATGTCCCCCATCTTGAGCCAATCCAGGTATATATGTTCCCCATCTTGGAATATATTTGCTCCATCATGGGCCCATCCTGATATATATGTCCCCCATCCTGGGCCCCTTCCTGGTATTTATGTCCCCTATCTTGAGCTCATCCAGGTATATATGTTCCTCATCTTGGTTTATATTTGTTCCATCATGGTCCCATCCTGGTATATATGTCCCCCATCCTGGTATATATGTCCCCCATCCTAGTATATATGCCACTGTTAAACACATAAAAAATAAACGATTATACACACCTTCCCTCCGCTCCCCCATTGCACGGTGTCCTCTTATGATGCTAGCAATTGACTTTGGCATGTAAGTGATGAGCAGTGCATGACGTGCACAGCCATGCACCCCCAATCACATGCCGACCCTAAATAATATTATTTGCTCCATGAAGAGAGACAGCCCCTCTACCAGTCCCACAAATTAATGTGGAATGCACAGATAATGATGATGGTGCAGGAGGGAGTCAGGCAAATCTTTAACAATAATTGTTATCTCCCGCTGGAGATAAGTTGCTGCCCAAAGTGTCGGACAGTGGTTTACTGCTCACATGCACTCTTTGCCAAATTGAGTGTAGATATATAGGTTACTAAGAAGAGGGAACTATCAACCAATCAAATGTTTGTAAAATAGTATTCTGGATGCATAAAGGAGGTATGATGCAGAAGGACATACACTAGTTTGAAGCTATCTGTAGGAATAAGGTTTGCATTTAGAAAGGGAACCTGACATGCCAATGCCTATGTGATACTGCACCCCAAAGTGCATATTGACCGAGCATTGCCTCTGTAACCTCACAGCAGACAAGCTGTGCCGCTTTGTAAAGTGTTGGGCTAGCAAGTATTGGTGCATGTACAGTGAACTTCTGCCTCTGTGCCGGCTGTGGCAAATTGATGTCAAGCCAATGTATATATATATATATATATATATATATATATATATATATATATATAATAATATATATATATATAATATATATGTCATGCTCCCGGGGTCCCGGCGCCGCTCCTTACCCACTGATCGGTCTCGGGATCTCGGCATCACTCCTTAGCCACTGATCCGGTCCACGTGCGTACTGACCGCGGCCTCTGCTCCCGCTCCTGCTCCCCTGCGTCTCCATGCTCCCTGCTCGGCGGTCCTGCCGGCTTGCTGCGGCTCGGGACTCTGCCCCGGCTCCCCTGCGTCCTGTCCCCACTCTCCTGTGCGTGTCTCCGGCTCCTGGGCTTCGCGCATGCGCATTAGGACGCGGGCACGCTCATTCACCTCTTCTTAAAGGGCCAGTGTCCCTGGAACAGGATATGGCCAATTACAGGTGCAAGACTTCCTTTTGCATACGAGTGGTGCTTGTTCAACGAGTTCTTGCAGCTTAGTCTCTTGTGCTAGTGTTCAAGCCCTCTGTGTTTTGTTCCTGGATTAACCCTGTCACTGCCCTCAGATCCTGACGCCCGACGTGTGCTCCAGCTCTTCTGGCTCCCTGGAGATTTACCGGTGTCCGTTAGCAGTGGATCTCACCATCTTCCCTCTGCTCCGCCATCGGCTCTACATCCGACGTCTCCAGCCTGCATTCATCACTGGTTCTGGACTTCGCCTGCTGTCTTTGCCCAGCTCCAGTCATCCATCCAGATTTTCCTCCGGTCCGAAGTCACCGCGGGAACAGCCCCCGTATTCTGCCCGGACTTTCCATGGATGCTACCCATATCCCACCTGTGTTCCGGCTGCTGTGCATCTAGGCCCTCTGGGGTGGTCGCCAGACAGTCTCTGTATAGGGATTCGCTCCAGGTAGCTTCCCTGATGGACTCCGGTGCATGGTTCCGTGGATCCACTCCTGGACAGAACGTTACATACATATATATATATATATATATATATATATATATATATATATATATATATATATATATATATATATATATATATATATATATTGTGACGTATCAACCGGCTGTATAACAAAGGGCCGGTATGTTTTGCGGAAGCATGGTGCTCTGCAATGTGAAGTTGGCTGGGACCTGTGTTCCACAGGATTGCATTACATGCAGAGCCATGGAAGGGTGTGTGATGCTGATTACACACTCCTTACCACCTATGGGTGTGGTTCCAGGGGTTAAAGCAATCCTGTCCCTGAACATGAGGAGAGTGTGTGTCTAGGGCAGTCTAGATAGAGACTAGCTCCAGACGTCCAGTGTGTGGACTGGAAACAAGTGAGAGCAGGGAGCTCTGAGAGTGTCTCTAGGGCAGTCTAGATAGAGACTGGCTCCAGACTTCCAGTGTGTGTGTACTGGAAACAAGTGAGAGCAGAGCCGGGAGCTCTGGGTGTATCAGCCTGTGTGGAGGCTGAACACAAGGCTCTGATATTGAGTCTGAGGTGAGTGCAGCCAAGCCAGGTCAGGGCTGTAGGGCCAAATCTCTCCAGGAGGAGAGACAGACAGGGGTCTGCAGAGGGCCCTGGGTGCTGGAAGGAATCTTGGCTTGAGTTGTACGCTGGCAGGAGCCAGAGAGTGGGGAAGTTGCTAAAACTTCCATTATGGACCAAAACTTTGGACACACCTCCTCATTCAAAGAGTTTCCTTTATTTTCATAACTCTAAAATTGTAGATTCACATTGAAGGCATCAAAAATATGAATTAAAGCATGTGGAATGATATACTTAAAGTGTGAAACAACTGAAAATATGTCTTATATTGTATTTGCTTTCATTACTACTTTGCACACTCTTGGCATTCTCTTGATGAACTTCAAAAGATAGTCACCGGAAATGGTCTTCCAACAGTCTTGAAGGAGTTCCCAGAGGTGCTTTGCACTTGTTGGCCCTTTTGCCTTCACTCTGCGGTCCAGCTGCTCACCCCAAACCATCTCGATTGGGTTCAGGTCTGATGACTGTGGAGGCCAGGTCATCTGGCGTAGCATCCCATCACTCTCCTTCTTAGTCAAATAGACCTTACACAGCCTGGAGGTGTGTTTGGGGTCATTGTCCTGTTGAAAAATAAATTATGGTCCAACTAAACGCAAAGCGGATGGAATAGCACAAGTCTGCAAGATGTTGTGGTAGGCATGCTAGTTATGTATGCCTTCAATTTTGAATAAATCCCCAACAGTGTCAGCAGCAAAGCACCGCCACACCATCACACCTGCTCCTCCATACTTCACGGTGGGAACCAGGCATGTAGAGTCCATCCGTTCACCTTTTCTACAAAGACACGGTGATTGGATCCAAAGATCTCAAATTTGGACTCATCAGACCAAAGCACAGATTTCCACTGGTCTAATGTCCATCCCTTGTGTTCTTTAGCCCAAACAAGTCTCTTCTGCTTGTTGCCTGTCCTTAGCAGTGGTTTCCTAGCAGCTATTTTACCATGAAGGCCTGCTGCACAAAGTCTCCTCTTAATAGTTGTTCTAGAGATGAGAAGGTGTGTCCAAGCTTTTGGTTTGTACTGCATATATATATATATATATATATATATATATATATATATATATATATATATATATATATATATATATTCACATATGTTTATTAATCATTGAGGTCTGGAGAGAAATTAGAGTATAATAATACTAATTTGATTTGCATATGACACATTTTTGGCAAACTGCTAATTTCATATTTCTGCAGATTCTCTCATCATTACTTACTGCCAAGGCGCGCAATTATATAGAACTGCTGAGTATGCTGCACCATGCTCTGCTCAGGTTAGAGGACCATTCAATGTCCAGATATGTGGCCAGGATAAACTACTCATACAGAGACCAAATAATTACAGCACTTAAATAAATGCTATCATACTATGCCCAGATAAACATGCATCAAGATACATTGTATCATACAGTTTCCAGGTAAATATACTTTCAGATAAATACAATATTCAAACAATATAGCGCCCAGATAAATAATTTCATAGTGCCCAGATACAGTGCCTACAAGTAGTATTCAACCCCCTGCAGATTTAGCAGGTTTGATAAGATGCAAATAAGTTAGAGCCTGCAAACTTCAAACAAGAGCAGGATTTATTAACAGATGCATAAATCTTACAAACCAACAAGTTATGTTGCTCAGTTAAATTTTAATAAATTTTCAACATAAAAGTGTGGGTCAATTATTATTCAACCCCTAGGTTTAATATTTTGTGGAATAACCCTTGTTTGCAATTACAGCTAATAATTGTCTTTTATAAGACTTGATCAGGCCGGCACAGGTCTCTGGAGTTATCTTGGCCCACTCCTCCAGGCAAATCTTCTCCAAGTTATCTAGGTTCTTTGGGTGTCTCATGTGGACTTTAATCTTGAGCTCCTTCCACAAGTTTTCAATTGGGTTAAGGTCAGGAGACTGACTAGGCCACTGCAACACCATGATTTTTTCCCTCTTGAACCAGGCCTTGGTTTTCTTGGCTGTGTGCTTTTGGTCGTTGTCTTGTTGGAAGATGAAATGACGACCCATCTTAAGATCCTTGATGGAGGAGCGGAGGTTCTTGGCCAAAATCTCCAGGTAGGCCGTGCTATCCATCTTCCCATGGATGCGGACCAGATGGCCAGGCCCCTTGGCTGAGAAACCGCCTGACAGCATGATGCTGCCACCACCATGCTTGACTGTAGGGATGGTATTCTTGGGGTCGTATGCAGTGCCATCCAGTCTCCAAACGTCACGTGTGTGGTTGGCACCAAAGATCTCGATCTTGGTCTCATCAGACCAGAGAACCTTGAATCAGTCTGTCTCAGAGTCCTCCAAGTGATCATGAGCAAACTGTAGACGAGCCTTGGCATGACGCTTTGAAAGTAAAGGTACCTTACGGGCTCGTCTGAACGGAGACCATTGCGGTGGAGTACGTTACTTATGGTATTGACTGAAACCAATGTCCCCACTGCCATGAGATCTTCCCGGACCTCCTTCCTTGTTGTCCTTGGGTTAGCCTTGACTCTTCGGACAAGCCTGGCCTCAGCACGGGTGGAAACTTTCAAAGGCTGTCCAGGCCGTGGAAGGCTAACAGTAGTTCCATAAGCCTTCCACTTCCGGATGATGCTCCCAACAGTGGAGACAGGTAGGCCCCAACTCCTTGGAAAGGGTTTTGTACCCCTTGCCAGCCTTGTGACCCTCCACGATCTTGTCTCTGATGGCTTTGGAATGCTCCTTTGTCTTTCCCATGTTGACCAAGTATGAGTGCTGTTCACAAGTTTGGGGAGGGTCTTAATTAGTCAGAAAAGGCTGGAAAAAGAGATAATTAATCCAAACATGTGAAGCTCATTGTTCTTTGTGCCTGAAATACTTCTTAATACTTTAGGGGAACCAAACAGAATTCTGGTGGTTTGAGGGGTTGAATAATAAATGACCCTCTGAATAAACTTTTCACAATTTAAAAAAAAAAAAAAAAAAGAAATAACATTCTTTTTTGCTGCAGTGCATTTCACACTTCCAGGCTGATCTACAGTCCAAATGTCACAATGCCAAGTTAATTCCGAATGTGTAAACCTGCTAAATCTGCAGGGGGTTGAATACTACTTGTAGGCACTGTAAATATAGTATCTAGATAAAAAAAGGAGCCAGCACGATCTGAAATTGGCATGCATCATATAAAAAGTGAAAATTCACAGATTTATTCCAACTGTACTATAATAAAAAAAAAAAAAATGAGATTTTTAGCAAATAATTGATCAATTTTTTGAGCCACCCCTGCCAACGTCACGGCAAATCTCAATAGGGGGATCCTACTCTATATTCTGTATTTCATGTGCCATGCGGCCTCCTAGATAAAGTTAAAAGCAGAACCATAATGGAGCACACATACCTGCAACCTGTATATAGCCGCTTTCATGTTGCAAAAAGGCAATTGTGGATAGAGACCAGCTCAGGTCCCAGCATGTGGAGCAAGCTCTACACATACCAGGACTATATCAGAACTGATCCTCCCAGTGCCAAACAGCAACTATTGATAAAGGCGGACCAGATCCAAGAATGGTGCTTAATTAGCATTGCTTGTGGAAAGGGGTGAGGTAGCTGAATCTGAACAGTTACCAACAGGAGGAATACATTGCAAACCAAAATCAAGCGTGCATGGTATAGTGATGGTCAGTCACCAGAATTGTAGCATAACTACAGTCATAACAGAGAAAAAAAGGAGCCAGCACGATCTGAAATTGGCATGCATCATATAAAAAGTGAAAAGTCACAGATTTATTCCAACTGTACTATAATAAAAAAAAAATGAGATTTTTAGCAAATAATTGATCAATTTTTTGAGCCACCCCTGAACTTGGTTTGCAATATATTCCTCCTGTTGGTAGCTGTTTACATCCAGTTGCCTCACCCTTTCTGCAGGCATTGCTAATTAAGCACCATACTTGGATCTGGTCCGCCTTTATCAATGGTTGCTGTCTGGCACTGGGAGGGTCAGTTCTGATATAGTCCTGGTATGTGTAGAGCTTGCTCCACATGCTGGGACCTGGGCTGGCCTCTATCCACAATTGCCTCTTTTGCAACATAGAAGCGGTTATATACACAGGTTACAGGTATGTGTGCTCCATTATGGTTCTGCTTTTAACCCCATCTAGGAGGCCGCATGGCACATGAAATACAGAATATAGTGTAGGACCCCCCTATTGAGATTTGCCGTGACGTTGGCAGGGGTGGCTCAAAGAATTGATCAATTATTTGCTAAAAATCTCATTTATATTACAGTACAGTTGGAATAAATCTGTGAATTTGCACTTTTTATATGATGCATGCCATTTTCAGATCGTGCTGGCTCCCCTCTCTCATAGTATCTAGATAAGTAGTATCACACAGTGTCTGGATAACTATAGAGTGCAGAGAAATAGTATCCAGACGAATACAGTTGAAACCAGACGTTTACATACATTATCTTTAGACACATCTGCATGTTTTTCTCCCTATCTGACACAAAATCAGAATAAACCTTTTTTTTGTTTTAGTTCAGTTAGGAACCAAAATTATTTATATTTGCCAAATGCCAGAATAATGAGAGAGAAAATCTTTTAAGGCATATTTATTACTTTCTGCAAAGTCAAAAGTTTCGATACATTTCAGTATTTGGTACCATTGCCCTTAAACTGTAATTGCCCTTAAACTGTAAGGGGGGCTTTGCACGTTGCAACATCGCACGTGCGATGTCGGTGGGGTCAAATCGAAAGTGACGCACATTCGGCGTCACTTTCGACCTCGTAGTGTGTAAATCCTAGATGATACGATTAACGAGCACAAAAGCGTTGTTATCGTATCATCGGTGTAGGCTCCGACTTTTCCATAATTATGCTGCTGCGACAGGTACGATGTTGTTCCTCGTTCCTGCGGCAGCACACATCGCTGTGTGTGAAGTCGCAGGAGCGGGGAACATCACCTTACCTGCCGCCGGCGGCTATACGAAAGGAAGAAGGTGGGCGGGATGTGTACATCCTGCTCATCTCCGCCCCTCCGCTTTGATTGGCCGCCTGCCGTGTGACGTCGCTGTGACGTTGTACGACCCGCCCCCTTAGGAAGGAGGCGGGACGCCGGCCACAGCGACGTCGCAGCCCAGGTAAGTGCATGTGAAGCTGGCGTAGCAATAATGTTCGCTACGCCAGGAATCACAAGATATCGCTGCTGCAACTGCGGCGGGGACAATTGCGTGCGACATCGCAGCATCGGCTTGCGATGTCGCAACGTGCAAAGCCCGCCTAAGACTTGGGTCAAACATTATGGATCTCTTTCCACAAGCTTCTCACAATAGTTGGTAGGAATTTAGCCCACTAATCCTGACAGAACTGGTGTAACTGAGCCATGTTTGTATATCGCCTTTCTTGCACCGGCCTTTTTCAGCTTTGCCCATAAATTTACAATAGGATTCAGATCAGGGCCACTCCAAAACATTGACTTTGTTATGCTTAAGCCACTTTGTATCCAGTTTGGCAGTATGCTTTGGGTCATTGTCCATTTGGAAGACCCATTTTGCACAAGCTTTAAGTTCCTGGCTGATGTCTTGAGATATTCCTTCAGTATTGCCACATAATCTTCTTTCCTCATGATGCCATCTATTTTGTGAAGTGCAACAGTCCCCTCCCGCAGCGAAACAACTCCACAACATGATGCTGCCACCCCTGTGTTTCACAGTTGGGATGATGTTCTTAGGCTTCAAAGCAACTCTATTTTTTCCTCCAAATGTAGTGATGGTCATTATGGTCAAAACGTTCAATTTTAGTTTCGTCTTTGTTCTTGTGTGCATTTGCAAACATTAATCTGCCTTTTTTGTAATATTTCTTTTGGAGTTATGGCTTCTTTCCTGGCAGAGTGGCCTTTGAGCCCAAGTTCATACAGTAATCATTTCACTGTAGATAATGACAAAATCTTACCAGCTTCCGCCAGCATCTTCACAAGGTCTTTTGCTTTTGTTCTTGGGTTGATATTCACATGTCTGACCAAAGCATGTTCATCTCTGGTACACAGAACCTGTCACCTTCCTGAGTGGTATGATGGCTGGACATTCCCATCTTGTTTGTACTTGCATATAATTGTTTGTACAGATGAACAAGGCACCTTCAGGTATCTGTAAATTGCACCCAATGATGAACCCGAAATTGTCTTCCAGATTTCTTTTGACTTTCCATGATGCTACACAAAGAAGCATGTGTTTCAGGTGTGTATTAAAATACATCCCCATGTGTGTCTATAATTCAGATGTTACCAATAAACCTTTCAGAAGCTTCCAAAGACATGACATCATCATATGGGCTGTCCCATATTGTTTAAAAGGTATAGTACTCTTAGGGCATGTAAAATTTTGGCTTTTCAGAAAGTAAAAAAATGTTTTAAAACATTCTCTCTCTTATTATTCTGGCATTTCGAAAAATATAAATAACTTTGGTTCCTAGTTGACCTAAAACGGGAAAGGTTTATTTTGATTTCATGTCTGAGGTTGTGTTCACATGAATGTATGACTTTCACAATTATTGGATTGCATCACCTGGCGTGGCCGAACACTCTCCTAACAGGAGTGGGTCGGCTGCATGTATCTATGCAGCGGAAACACTCCTGTCCGAAGAGTATGCGACCGCGCCGTGTGATGCGATCTGATAATCATGCGAGTCATACCTTCGTGTGAGTGCACCCAGATAGTGAGAAAAACATGCAGATCTGCCTTTTTAGATACTGTAGGTAAACCTCTGGTTTCAACTGTATAGCAACCAGATAAATATCATACCATTGCCCATATAAATAGAGCTTCCAGATAAGTAGCATCATACAGTGCCTAGATAAATATGGAGTGAAAAGAAAAAGGGAAAAGGCGCTCAAAGCATGTTGCCCCCAATATAAGACACAGCGAGCAAAGGATTGTATATGCTCACCTGCCTATGTTGTGACTTGGCACAACTCTATAAATTTATGAACCCCTAACCCACATGCCAGCGGGAAGAAACATAGTCAAACCAAACAGAAAGGAGAGGAGTAGGGTCTCCACAGAGTGATGCCACAGAATATAATACAGTGCCCAGATAAATATAGTGTCCAGATAAATGCAGTACCCTGATAAATATAGCAACCAGGTAAATAGTACCATACAGTGCCCAGATAAAGATGATAACTTGCCTAGATAAATATTACTATTCAGTACTATTATTAGCACCATATTCATTGTTCCAATAAATTAGATTCCTGTAGGGCTTAACCAAATAATGCCACAAGTCTCCCTAAATATTAGAAGCTTTTGCCTAATTTGTCTCAATTACTGACATAAGTAAATGACATCATGGCATCATATCATGGATTTAAGAAAGAGACAGAGTCTTATTGTTGAAAACATTTTTGGTTCTTTATACGACAGGCGTACTAGATCGAGATCTGATGGATCCATGTTCTGGTTGTTATTTTAACAGCTGGATCAAGGGATTTGCTTGGACTTCATCTACATCCATGGTCAACCTCACAAGATGAACCAGTGTTTATGTCACTACAAGTACCGTAATTATTATTCAAAGTATTTCCGTAGCAAAGAAACTCTGGGTGTGCGATGTATGGAGGCTATATTCAGCTATGTTAGCTTAGTTTAGAAGAAATTTCCACAGGTGAGGCTATGGGGTGGAGCTTTGTTAATAAATTCACATGGACAGGTCATTAGTTGACTGCACTTATCATTATCAATTTCTGAGTGATTTCATTATGATTCCTACATAATCTTATTTGTTCTATGAAGAGAGAGAGCTCCCTGTGCCCGGCCCACGCATTGCTCCATGATGTGAAATAGACAGAGGTGTGAAGGGTATTCAACTGAATAACTAGCATTTCGCTCAAGGCATTTTATGCGTAACACTCACTGTGTTATATATATATATATATATATATATATATAGTGGTCTACCAGGCCCTGATGTTCCCTGCTATCCACCCCCACACAGTATCCACAGCTGGTGGACAGTCCACAGACACGGTCTTGGGGATAACAGTTGCTTTAATACAGCGGGAACAAAGGAAAACAACACGGTATATACTGTATGTTTCAGTCTTTTGTGGGTAGGCCACGGCAAATACAGCTTGGAGTTGAATGCTGAAGTGCAATTAGGGTTCTGGAGCTTTTAAGAGCACAATTTGTTTCAGATTTAATTCTGGTATGCTTTTAGCAGGTTCAGAGGCCTCTGAGCTTAGAGGGTAGATGTCACGCTCCCCGGCTCCCCTGTCACGCTCTCCGGCTCCCCTGCCACGCTCCCCGGCTCCCCCTGCCACGCTCCCCGGCTCCCCTGCCTCGCTCCCCGGCTCCTCTGCCAGGCGTCCCCCGCTCCACAGCCTCCATGCCCCATCACCTGCGGTCCCCAGGCAGCCCGGTCCCCGCTCCCGGCGCCCGTCGGCAACTCTGCTCCAGCCCGGCTCTCCTGCTTCCTGTTCACCGCTCCCTGCTCTGGCTTCTGGCACCCGGGCCTCGCGCATGCGCATTAGGGCGCGCGCGCGGTCATTGACCCTCTCTTAAAGGGCCAGTGTCCTCCAACAGGATATTGAAGAATCAGGTACAGGGTATATAGGGAGATCCTTTCCAAGTGGGCGGGGCCTGTTCTTCGTGTTTTGCTAAGCTAGGAGTCAGGTCTCCTTGTGTCTTGTGGTATACTTACCTATCTCTCTCCTAGAGCCGCTCCTGCCTCGCCAACCGGTCCTGACGATACTCGAACCCCGAACGGTGACGGTCTGCCATCCCGTCAGTTCATACCATCTCCGATCCCTGTGGTGACCCGTCTTCTCGCTCCGTCGGTTCCGGACTCTGCCTGACGTCATCTCGGCCTCCGAACCTGAGCTCCGTCACCCGGACTACCTTCAGTGACTCCGTGGTCCCAGGGACTTCTACACTCCACTCCTCTGAACAGACTGTCCTGCTACCCGTTGTGCTCCGGCTACCGGGCACCTTGCCTTCGGTGAGGTGTTCAGCCCAGTGGATCCACCTCCTGGGTCTGCCCGTCCACCTGGCCCTAACAGTAGATATGATACAGTAATAAGATTGTACAGACCTGGAGTTCTGGGGTTGATTTCACTGCTAGTTAAGACACATGCAGTACTTGTAAGCAAATGTAGAAAGTTGCCCAGCGCGCTACGGGGACCGGACGGCTGGTGCGTGGACAATGGCATGCAAGCCACTAATATTGCAGTGGGGTGGGAGACCCTCAAACTTCCACAATCTGAGTGCAGTAGGGTCTGGTATATACTCAGTATGCCCTACTATCTGAAGAGATGTATATCTGGCCAGTGAAGATTCAGGATAGGAAGCCTTCAGTATAATGGCTGTAAAAATCAGTAAATGGTGAAATTCTAGGCCTCGGGCCTAGCAGGAGTCTTGTGGTGAAGAGAAACTCCATATAATGTCTTCCCTCAGAGGAGACTCAGCCAGAACCAGAACATTCCAGTTCTTTCCAGACAGAGGCTGGAGAATAGCTCTACCTATTGAGCCATGTGACCAAGAACTGGCCAATAGGAAAACACCCAATGCACACTTCAGATTCTTACAGTTTTCACCAGTAGATGGTGCTAGAACACAACAAATGAAAAATGCTTTACTTATAACATGTAACATAATATTAAATATAAGTAAATGTACGTAAAGAAACAGACACAATCTGGACCGGGCCACTACACATATATTGTATATATATATATATATATATATATATATATATATATATATATATATATACAGTGCCTACAAGTAGTATTCAACCCCCTGCAGATTTAGCAGGTTTACACATTCGGAAATAACTTGGCATTGTGACATTTGGACTGTAGATCAGCCTGGAAGTGTGAAATGCACTGCAGCAAAAATGAATGTTATTTCTTTTTTTTTTTTTTTTTTAAATTGTGAAAAGTTTATTCAGAGGGTCATTTATTATTCAAGCCCTCAAACCACCAGAATTCTGTTTGGTTCCCCTAAAGTTTTAAGAAGTATTTCAGGCACAAAGAACAATGAGCTTCACATGTTTGGATTAATTATCTCTTTTTCCAGCCTTTTCTGACTAATTAAGACCCTCCCCAAACTTGTGAACAGCACTCATACTTGGTCAACATGGGAAAGACAAAGGAGCATTCCAAGGCCATCAGAGACAAGATTGTGGAGGGTCACAAGGCTGGCAAAGGGTACAAAACCCTTTCCAAGGAGTTGGGCCTACCTGTCTCCACTGTTGGGAGCATCATCCGGAAGTGGAAGGCTTATGGAACTACGGTTAGCCTTCCACGGCCAGGACAGCCTTTGAAAGTTTCCACCCGTGCCGAGGCCAGGCTTGTCCGAAGAGTCAAGGCTAACCCAAGGACAACAAGGAAGGAGCTCCGGGAAGATCTCATGGCAGTGGGGATATTGTTTTCAGTCAATACCATAAGTAACGTACTCCACCGCAATGGTCTCCGTTCCAGACGAGCCCGTAAGGTACCTTTACTTTCAAAGCATCATGTCAAGGCTCATCTACAGTTTGCTCATGATCACTTGGAGGACTTTGAGACAGACTGGTTCAAGGTTCTCTGGTCTGATGAGACCAAGATCGAGATCTTTGGTGCCAACCACACACGTGACGTTTGGAGACTGGATGGCACTGCATATGACCCCAAGAATACCATCCCTACAGTCAAGCATGGTGGTGGCAGCATCATGCTGTGGGGCTGTTTCTCAGCCAAGGGGCCTGGCCATCTGGTCCGCATCCATGGGAAGATGGATAGCACGGCCTACCTGGAGATTTTGGCCAAGAACCTCCACTCCTCCATCAAGGATCTTAAGATGGGTCGTCATTTCATCTTCCAACAAGACAACGACCAAAAGCACACAGCCAAGAAAACCAAGGCCTGGTTCAAGAGGGAACAAATCAAGGTGTTGCAGTGGCCTAGTCAGTCTCCTGACCTTAACCCAATTGAAAACTTATGGAAGGAGCTCAAGATTAAAGACCACATGAGACACCCAAAGAACCTAGATAACTTGGAGAAGATCTGCATGGAGGAGTGGGCCAAGATAACTCCAGAGACCTGTGCCGGCCTGATCAGGTCTTATAAAAGACGATTATTAGCTGTAATTGCAAACAAGGGTTATTCCACAAAATATTAAACCTAGGGGTTGAATAATAATTGACCCACACTTTTATGTTGAAAATGTATTAAAACTTAACTGAGCAACATAACTTGTTGGTTTGTAAGATTTATGCATCTGGTAATAAATACTGCTCTTGTTTGAAGTTTGCAGGCTCTAACTTATTTGCATCTTATCAAACCTGCTAAATCTGCAGGGGGTTGAAGACTACTTGTAGGCACTGTATATATATATATATATATATATATATATATATATATAAATATAGCTTCGTCAAATACAAAGCGTGATGCCTGAAAGAACTACTACCGTATTTTACTGCATCTACATTCATGCCAAGGCTTAAAAGGGAAATTGTGTTGGTCTTGCTACATATTTTGCATTAACACATTACTCCATGATGTGAAATAGACAGAAATGTGAAGTGTATTTAACTGAGTAACTGGCACTACATATTTTGCGTCAAGGCCGAAGAGTTTTAGGGTACATCTTTGAACTTTACACCTTAAAACTTGTCATGTATAAAAATGCTTTTAACTTGCAGATATGGGGTCAATCTGCACATTAATAGAGTTCTGACACCATGTGGCCACCACAATGAGAGCCCCACTACCGGGAGGAAGCTAACTTTATTCCTCCTGGCAGGGTCAGGCTTTCGGTCATAGGGTCATGGCTGGTGCAAGTTCAGTCACCAGCACTGACACTGACAGCCGACTTAGGGTATGTGCCCACATAAATAAATATATGTTCAGCTCACCACTCTAGAGCAGGTATCTCCAGCCTCTGGTCCGGTGCAAGTAAGAAGTGGTTTGGCTTCCACAGCTGAGTAATCAGTACCATCAAGAGGAACAAGGGAGGAGAGAGAATCCAGCACCGATGTAGTAAAAGTATTTTCTTTATTCAAAATTCATAAAATGAAAATCTGACCAAGTGCAGAATATAAATTTGCTTAACGTGTTTCGGAGAAGAACAGACTCCTTATTCATAAGCAATATAATCAGAATGAGTAGCCACGGTGATATATATACCTATAAGCCCCTCATCTGAGCCGGATCTATATACATAATCCACAAAATAGTGCTTACTTTATATATAACAAAAACAATACATTTCAAGAGTAATAAAAATACAAACATGCAGGAATATAAAAACAATGTTAGATAAACCACATTTTCATTATAATATATATGTAATAGATCATAGCATTGATTTAATTCCACTAAATAACATGCATGCGGCTTAGAGGTCCAAAGTGCTTGCTTTAGGGCAGATTTCTACCAGTCTCCCTCTCCAGAAGGACCATTAACCCTCTCCATACCTTGGTAATTATAAGAAAAGCACAAATCCCCCATTAAATAAAATCTTACAATTATGTGATCTTAGAATGTGGCTATTTTTTCACCAAGTTCCCTCTTAGATATACTACATAAAGTGCAATCCAATTCATACACATGGCAGGTCCAGTTGTAAAAAGCGCATGGTCATTTTTTTTTTCCTTTCCTTTCCAACCTTGACCACATCTGAACATGTCCCAATAGCACAATCCTCTATTTTATATATACGTATATAGATCCAAGAAAGAAACTCATAAGGGGAAAAATCCCCAAAGATTTTTTAATATGATATTATTTTGTCATTTAATTTATCTCTGACCACAACTAACATTTATCACAAACAGGGGGGAACGAATAGATCATATCTCAATATATGTTATAATTATATCGGAGAGGGGGGAGGGGGTAGATGAGGTGATGTACCACTAATAAATCTCTTACTCCCTCTCTTATTTTATATAATATATAATTTTATTAATTTTTATTATTGTTTTTTATAAATTTATGTAAATTTTACGTATTGTGTCCCCAGCACAATGTATGAAGATTGTGCCTAATCCATGCCCACGTTGTGTATTAGAGCGCAGCGCTTCGGCTGCTGCTGAAGCGCTGCGTTCTAAAAAGCAACATGTCACATATATCATGCGCTTTGGATGCAGGTCCCGCTCTGTCTATGGGAGAGGCTGCATCCAGAGCGCATGAAATCGGCTTTTCATTACAGACTGTTTCTGCAGCGATTTGAAGCGCATGTGTGCTGTTCAAATCGCTGCAGAAATTTCTGCAGGGACAGAACGCAACGTGGGCACATAGCTTTAGCATTGCATCAGTACAGAAATACAGTTCATTTTCTCCCTGCAGTCACAGGGCGTTAGAAAAATATTAACTTGCAAATTAACCCCATACCTGCAGATTAATAGCATTTCTTTTACATGACAGGTACCCTGTCATGGCCGTTTCTCTGTTACTAGAGACTTGTGAAAGGATCTGGGCCAGAGTCTCTATTTGCCATCTGAGACTCCTCACATTAAACGTAATTCACTTTACTTTGGTGCTAAAAAAGGTTAATGTCACTTTTATCTTCCAGCAGCTTCTGATTCTTGGCTTCAGGTGCCTTTGGATGGTGACCACTCCCTTCCCTTATATATGGTCACATTTCTGAGTAGAGGGTGCCGGTTATTCTGAATCCATTCTGTAGCTACCCCTTGAGGTGGAAGGAGCTGCTGAAGACCTTTTTGCAGTGAAGCGGTGTAGGTTGCAGTCCTGGTGTCTGACTGCAGCCATGAAGCTGGGCTTTATCCTTTTGTCATTTACACTGTCTGTTGTACCTTCTCTTCATGTTGTATTAGTGCAGTGGTGGGACTAGTGATCCTTACCTGCCAGCTCACTAGCCAGGGTTATTACAGGGTCTCTCAGGGTTTCAGGTATCCTGCTCAGTGATCGGTTCAGAACCTGTATATGGACAGGCTAGTAGTGTAGGGTGCAGTTGCAGGTGAGTGCAGGAGCTGTCTCATCACCCCTCTCCCTAGCACCAGGGTGCACCATTGTTAAAGAGCCCCTAGTAAACCCCTTCTTTGGTGTGTGTCTTGCCCCATGCAGGACCTTTCCCAAATCCATGTGTGACATACAGTTTAAATAGGGAGAGCATAGTGAGGTGTTGTCAGACAACCCTTTGGTGGATTCTTCCCAGGGAAAATAAGATTGTGCAATTTACGGACAGGGCAATCACAGACATTGCACAGAATTGATCTGCCCTTATAAACATTTTTCATCCATGAAATCTTTTAGGCCTATACTTTATACTTTACTGTCAGTTTTCAACACAATATTGAGCAAATATACATAGCCACATAGAGAGAATTATTTCTATCAGAAAAAAAAAATCACATTTAAATCAATAGAGACAATGCTGCAAGCTCATCTCTAGTTTTTTTCTGTAAAAGAAAAATAAAACATAGAAGATTATGCCTCTGTGAACAAAGATAAAGGGATCACGAAAACGGTATTACTGTTCTAATGTGCGTGTATGGATTTATAAAAGCTACTCTCTTCCTCCATATGTCTCCAATTCCAGATGGAAGATTCTGTTTCATGATCTAGTACTAAGGTGTGGAAGGATTTCTTTTAGACCCGCAAAACGCACATCCGTTTTTTTGTACGTGTGCGGTATGTATTTGCACGTACCGGAGACACGTACACACAGAGACCCATGTTATTCAATGGTAGATGGCACACACACGTAAAATCACACAGAACGTGTGTCCGTGTGATAAGTACGGGGGACCGCACGCCGTTTTTTTTAATTACTTATTTATTTTACTGCACAGTATAGACACGCCCACCGGCTCCTGTGATTGGGTGCAGTGAGACACCTGTCACTCAGCGTGGGGGTGGGGAAAGCAGGGAATACGAGATTGATTAATGAGCGTCCGGCATATTCAAAGTAATTGTTGCCGCGTATTCTCTGCACAGCTGTTCCTCGCCGCGCTGGTGATCGGGGAGCGGTAAGTATGAGAGAGGGCTGCTCACTTTAGTCACTTGGAGGATTAGCGGTCACTGGTGAATCCTTCACAGGTGACCGCTAATCAGTACGTGGCACACAGACAGAGCCGCGGCATGACAATGAAGTCGGGTGAAGTTCATCCGAGTTCATTCTCATCGCGCAACTCTGTCTGCTGTCAGCCGACATGTATCAACGACATTGTGCAACACACAAACGGACATTCCACACGGACATTCCATGTACATATACACGGGCATTTTACACACAAGCACGGACAGTTTACACGTACACACGGCTCGCATACGCCATCACACGGATGCCATACGTACCGGAGAAACGCCCCAAAAAAAGGGAACACAGACCCGAAAAACGGACCGTGTCACACGGACGTTTTTTATGCGGAAGTGTGTTTTAAGCCTTAGATAGCGTTTTGACTCTAGTCAGTTGCCATGACGGGGCAAACATCCGAACCCCGGCAAAATGTGATATTGGGCATATTCACTGATGGAACCATTGGCTGTAGCGATGCAGATGAAGTCACTGTGTGCAATATTATGTAACCACAAACGGAGTACTATATTCATAAACAGTAATACCTTTATTAATATCAAAAATACACATCGAAATACACCCAATGTACAATGGGGTGGAGCAAGGTATATCAGGAGATCCAAAAATAGTCCCTACAAACAAGCCTCTTATTACACTGTTATTTCATATTTCAACTTATAACAACTATAGCAAGTGCAATATATTACATAGTCTCAGATAGGCATAACTTTAGCAAAGTGCGTGTGCAAAGTGTATGTGCCTATACAGCTACTGTACATTAATCATCTTTCTATGTTCTAGTGTCTTAAAAGGGGATGAGAACTTCACTATTATCAGTTGTATAATATAGCACCTAAAAGTGAACACTGGAAAATATCAAATAGCAGGAAATCCCTAAGGTGCAAGTGCAAAGTGCATATCTCTAAGTAGTTACTGTATGTTAGTCATCCTTCTGCCATATGCTGACTTACAAGGGAATAGATTGTTATAAGAACTTACCCACTATGTGTACTACAGTTTGTGCTTGGTTGGAGGGACTGACACGACGCGCATTTCGCAATGCTTGCTCAAAATGGGATTCACTGATGCTGATGATTGGCTATACCGATGCAGATGAAGTCTTCGTGTGCTTTGTCGTCCATCATTTTCATCCATATACGTCTATTGGGGGTAGATGGCAAGTCATAGTCTATTACTTCTTAAAACATACAAAGCTGTAGAAAGTAAAACAGGTTTTTTGCCCAGCTCACCTGTGCAATGGAAGCCAGTAATCCTGGGCTGTGCACGGAGAAGAGTTTGTATGGCAAAATCCAAATAGAAAAATTGAGGATTTCATATTTTACATCAATAACAATGCCCATAATCTTTCTTTCACTTTTTTTCATGATGTATCAAAAATTAATTTTTTGGATATACAATTTCATGGGAAGGGTGATAATGGAGAAATTAATTGCAGCCTCTATAGAAAACCTATATCAGGCAATTCGCTGTTACATGCGGGAAGTTGCCATCCAAGGCATGTCATAGATAACATCCCTACAGGTGAATATGTCCGTGCTAGGAGGTGTTGCAACACCCAAAGTGGTTTTGAGGTGGAATGTAACATTATTGAAAAAAGGTTTTTAGCAAGAGGCTATAAAATGAAAAACCTCCAAAAAGCCAAAACCAAGGCAAATAAAGTGAGTAGGTCACAGTATTTGGACATGAATAAAATCAAAGACAATCCCCAAAAAAAAAAATAAATTTGTCAGTTGTCTTTTCAACAACATACAGTAAAAACTATTATGATGTAATTAAAATTATCAAAAAATATTTACCCATTTTATCTACGGATGATACATTATATCAGATCTTAAAAAATGGAGTTAAATTTGTTTCAAAAAGGAACATTACATTGGGATCCATGTTATCACCAAGTGATCATATGAATAGGTGCGGTTCCAACAATGGGGAAAAAAATGCCGGTAATTGGTTACCTAGCACAGGTTCGTTTAAATGTGGCCATAGATCTTGTGGACTATGTGGTTATATGTTAAATGTAAAGGATTTTTCTTCATTTACTGATAAAAAAACTTATATAATAATGACACTTATAAACTGCAGTTCAGACCATGTGGTTTATTTGATATCTTGTACCATTTGTCAGTTACAATATATAGGCAGCACTTGTCGTCCCCTCAGAAAGAGGATATCTGAACACATCTATGATGTGAATAATGCTACCACGAGAAAATTATCAGGAGTGTCTCAACATTTCCGTGACGCACATGCAGGTGATTTGAAAGGCATGAAAGTCAATGCCATTGAAAAAATTAAACTACCTAGAAGAGGTGGAAATTTGAAAGATATCCTTTTTCAGAGGGAAATAAAATTGATGTTTTTAATGGGCACAAGATTTCCTAAGGGTTTAAATAAAAGAAATGAATTGATGTTTGCATATTAATCTTGCTTTGATACTATGTATGTATATAAGTGTTATGGCACTATATGGATTGATCCACCTTAATGGGTTAATGTTTTTGTATTGTCTTGCTCTCTCCTTGCATTTGATCACATGTTTGGGTTCAGCCCTTTTTAAACAGTTCTGTGACTAGATGGTTTAGAGACTGAATAAGAACTGGATGTTCGAAACGCGTCCTCTCTGATATGGGCTTACCATTATAGCATGGACTTTTTAATGACAAGAAAATAAAGAAGTTTTTATTTTAAAGTACAATATGCCTGGAGTTTTGTGCTGGTGAAATCCTTCAATTACCTTCAAAGCTGTAGAAAGGTATGATACTATTTAACATGTGGGTTCATAGCTCTGTTTTAGTGACTCTCTGTGCAAATATCAAGGCTTCGTGCACACTAGTGTTACTACTTGATGTTCATGAAGTAAAAGGAAGCTAAAATGTAAAACTTTAAAGTTAAACTTTGTTTGTCTAATATATTTTGGAAAGGGTTTTTTAAGGAAGAGAGACTGGATTTGACTGATGTCAGACTCTCCACTGTCCAACTAATCTGACGACTTTGTGAGACTTCCTGGTTCTGAAATGGGAGACAAATTGTGTGGGAGAAGACTGGATGTGCTGCATGCAAGCACAGGGGAAATCTGTTCTGTAAGATAGATTCCTGGACTACTGGAGCATCAGAAGGAGACGGGGGGGGGGGGGGGGGGATTAAAAAAAGCATTGCCAGATCTTAACTGTGTCAGACCTCTACACGCTACGACATAGCTAATGCGAAGTCGTTGGGGTCACGGAGTTGGTGACGCACATCCGGCCGCATTAGCGATGCCGTTGCGTGTGACACCTATGAGTGATTTTGCATCGTCGCAAAAATGTGCAAAATCGCTCATCGGTGATATGGGGGTCCATTCTCAAATATCGTTACTGCAGCAGTAACGAAGTTGTTCCTCGTTCCTGCGGCAGCACACATCACTCCGTGTGACTGTGGCGCCCCTGACCTGGTCAGGCACCACTGAGTACTGCACCCATGCTGGGGACAGTACAAACAGGTAATCCAGAAGGCTGACCGAGGTGTGACTACACAGGCGCATAGTGATCAGGTCTCACACATGTACCTTTGAGAGGACCCCTGGGGATCCCAGGAGGGGGCGAAGCCTCCACCTCCACCCGAGGGGTGGAGGGGGCGAAGCCTCCATCTCCACTCAAGGGGTGTGGTAGAGAGCCTGGTTGCTAGGTGGCGTAGGCAGGCACAAAAGGGAAAAGAGGAAGGAGGAGGAGAAGAGCAGTCTGAAGCAGAGTGTGGAGGAGTGAGGAGCATGGAAGTGGAGCTCAGACAGGAGTAGCAGTGCAGGTCCCACGAGTGAGCCAGCTCAGGGAAAGCAGACGTGAGGAGCAGACCCTGGAGCTGTGGCAGTCTAACAGCGTCCGCGCAGTGACTACCGACGGGGGAGAACGGTCACCTGGGAGTGCTGCCCGAAATCCACACACAGCTAAAGAGAGAGCAACGGAGTGGAAAGTGAGGAGACTGTCAGGGAGAACCAGGCCCAAATGGGTAGCAGGTCCCAGTGCAGGGATAGATTCACCTTTCCTTTGCCAAACCTGCATGAGGGGGCACTTTACACCCCCAAGACAACACCACAGAGTCCGCAGCCACGTAGCCAAAGTTAGGGCCCATAGCTCACAGGAGGCAAGCAGCCGGAGTGATCTGGTCCAGGCTACAAGCAAACGGGCCAAAACGAAGGGGAGAGAGGCACCAGCAACTTCCCTGGGCGACCCCAGCAGGGCTTCAAGCAGGGGTTACCTCAAAACACAACGGGCTAAGGAAGGCGAGTTGGTAGTCACCCTCATAAGTCAGCCTGAAGGACACCTGGTTCCAACCTGGTTCATCCCAGCTACGCCCGGGTTACTCACCCTGCCATCATCAGTGAGTAAAATCCATGAAAGACATCCTGCTTGTGTGTGTGAGTCATTCTGCGACTTGTAGTTCCACACACCTACACGGGACCCTGGGGCATGCCTCACTCTCAGGAGGCTATTACAACTGACTGCACCTACCATCAGCCCCAGGCACCCCTAACCTGCAGTGGCGGTCTCCACTGACCGCAATTCTGAGAGTGGCGTCACGACAATCAAAATAGAAGATTTCCTACCTGACAAGATCCAGCCGAGTGGAGTCCCTGAAGGCAATGCACCGCTGCACCGACACCGAGCCTTGGGGCCCCACACATCTGGCGTCACGAACAGGATAAGGACTAGACCTGTTCAGACAGGTGACCATGTGCCTGGGCGGTCCGCTTGGAAAATTGGAAGCGCCGCCATATTGCCACCATGAAAAGCGCGCTGAAAAACAACAGCAGCCCGCGCTGGGAGAAGTTACCGCCCACGAAGAGGTGTGGCTACCCAGAGATCCCCTGAAGAGTCCTGGCTTCGCAAGTGATGAGAGCGGAGGCGTTCAGAGACGTCGGGACAGAAAGAGAGCCAGAAGCCTGCTGCTGGGAAAGGAGTTGCAGGAAGTGAAGGAATTGGCACTTCGGCTGCAAGAAGAAGTCAGAAGTCTGCTGCTGAGAGAAGACCTGGAGAGCAGCGACGACGCGGTGAAGATGGCGTCTGAAGATAGGAGCCCAGAGCCGGGTTCCGCTGCCTGGTGGGCCCGGGAGCTTGCCCAGTTCAGTGACCGACTGGAGGCGAGGATCGTGCAGCAGATCAGAGAGGGACGCACGGAGCTTCTGGAGATGGCTGCGGCGGTTCAGGCCTACGAGGGGAGAGCCACGCGACGAGTGCCAGACCGAGCGGCGACGACTCAGACCCCGATGATGCCACCGATGGGTGAGTCCAGTGTTGCCCCTGCCAGCGCGAGTGCCCCGACCCCTGCTGCCACGCCCGCGGTCCCTGAAGAGGCGCCCTGCGCGGCGACGCTGAATCAGGCCGCAGCCACGCCAGGTGCGGCCCGCCAAGCCCAGGCCGCCGCAACGATGCCCTGCCCGGCCCGCAAAGATCCGGCTGCCGCCGCGACCCTCATCCACGCCGCAGGTGTGACGCTGACCCAGGCCGCCGCCATGCTAGGCCCGGCCCACCAAGACCCCACCGCAGCAGCGACGCTCGTCCGCGCCGCAAGTGAGGTGCTGAACCAGGCCGCAGCCACGTCAGGTGCGGCCCGCCAAGCCCAGATCGTTGCAGCGACGCCCAGCCCAGCCTGCACAGATCCCATCGCAGCCGCGACGCCAATTCAGGCCGCCGCAGCGAGGCCCTGCCCGGCCCGCCAAGACCAGGCCGCCGCCATGTCAGGCGCGGCCCGCCAAGACAAGACTGTACCACTGTTTACCCCGGCCTGCAAGGCCAGAGCAGACACCGCTCCCCAGTCTAAGGAAGTCCCTGCTAGGAAGTCCCTGCTGAGGGAGGACCCCGAATACTGGAAGCTGAAGGCTGACCTAGAGGCCCAGTTCCCACAGGAGATGGTGGACCGGTATCTGCTCCCTCCGCACACCCCCAGGAAGACTCCGGCAATATCCACGCCAAAAAGTCCACTGCCCTGGCCGGCTGATGAACACCCATCCCCAGCGCTGCCACAACAGGAGTGCTCAGAAGAACTAAGGGGGAGAGGAGGACAGAAGGCTGAGGAGCTGACCCCGGAGCCATCAGCAGGGGATCCATGCCCAGAGCCAGAGATGTTGCCATATTCCCGCTGGGATGAAGAGAGCCCGACACCCTCCGCTGAGGAAGATTTGTCCAGAAACCTCACCTGGGAGCCTGCAAGCAGTGAAGTAGCAACCCAGCAGAATCCAGCCCGCAAGACACGGCGCCGCAGCAGAACAAAGTTTTCCCCTGCACAGCAATCTCCGAATAGGAAGGATGAAGTAACAGCCAGAGACTTGGAAGAGAAACGGTCTTTAAGAAGAGCCAAATCACAGGTCAGAGGCCCACTTTGTCGTGGAGTTGTGGAAGACTTCAGCTTGAAGAGTGGATATGGTTTCATAGTTGCACCTGGCATGAAAGAAGGTATCTTTGTAAACAGAAGGGACGTTAGAGCCCATTTGCCTAGAGGACATCCAGGAAGAAACTTACAGATGGGAGACTCAGTGGAATTCACCATGCACCAAGGAGAACGCGGATGGTACGCACTGGATGTTACACCATGTCCCAGAAGTCCCTACAGTAATCCTGCAAAAGAAACAGACACAGAAGAAGAGGAAAGAAAAGACAAAGAACCCATTGATGAGACCACTACAGATGATGACAGAGATGGAGAAAGCAACAGGTGCCGCAGCCCTACAGGCCCAAGCCCTGGTGAGGAGGAATCTGTGTAAAGCATGTAAAGTAAAGTACAGAAGTTAAAGTTTGAAGTTTTGCAACGTTAATGTTCAAGAAATGTGCCCACATGAACTAATGTGAGAAACCTCTTTTTGCACTTTGAAAAATGAACCTTAAGGCTATGAACTGGCTATAGCCACAAACTCTCGCAGTGTAAATAGTTACCCCAGAGGTACCACCACCAGAGCCAGCCTGTTTAGGGGCCTGGCTCGCCTGCAACCAGGGAGCACGCCTGTTTATGGGGCCTGGCTCTCCACCACAAAGAGGGTACCTGGTCAGCACCAACTGTGGAGGCCGCCTCTACATCCTGCCAGAAGAGGCTGAAGGCGCGGCTCCACCAGGCCAGGTATACCCTGAAACCACCAGACCATGAAAGCCGCCTCTACATCCTGCCAGAAGTGGCTGAAGGCGCGGCCAACGTGAGAGGGTTTAGGGTGGGTTAACGGACTTGTGGGTGGAGGGTGGTGATGTATGGTACCTGGTGGTTTTAAAACGTTTTACCATGTTTTAATGTTTTATGCATTTTAAAATGTTGTCTTGCAGCCCGAGGACGTGCTGGTGATAACTAAGGGGGAATGTGGCGCCCCTGACCTGGTCAGGCACCACTGAGTACTGCACCCATGCTGGGGACAGTACAAACAGGTAATCCAGAAGGCTGACCGAGGTGTGACTACACAGGCGCATAGTGATCAGGTCTCACACATGTACCTTTGAGAGGACCCCTGGGGATCCCAGGAGGGGGCGAAGCCTCCACCTCCACCCGAGGGGTGGAGGGGGCGAAGCCTCCATCTCCACTCAAGGGGTGTGGTAGAGAGCCTGGTTGCTAGGTGGCGTAGGCAGGCACAAAAGGGAAAAGAGGAAGGAGGAGGAGAAGAGCAGTCTGAAGCAGAGTGTGGAGGAGTGAGGAGCATGGAAGTGGAGCTCAGACAGGAGTAGCAGTGCAGGTCCCACGAGTGAGCCAGTTTAGTGTGCAGCTCAGGGAAAGCAGACGTGAGGAGCAGACCCTGGAGCTGTGGCAGTCTAACAGCGTCCGCGCAGTGACTACCGACGGGGGAGAACGGTCACCTGGGAGTGCTGCCCGAAATCCACACACAGCTAAAGAGAGAGCAACGGAGTGGAAAGTAAGGAGACTGTCAGGGAGAACCAGGCCCAAATGGGTAGCAGGTCCCAGTGCAGGGATAGATTCACCTTTCCTTTGCCAAACCTGCATGAGGGGGCACTTTACACCCCCAAGACAACACCACAGAGTCCGCAGCCACGTAGCCAAAGTTAGGGCCCATAGCTCACAGGAGGCAAGCAGCCGGAGTGATCTGGTCCAGGCTACAAGCAAACGGGCCAAAACGAAGGGGAGAGAGGCACCAGCAACTTCCCTGGGCGACCCCAGCAGGGCTTCAAGCAGGGGTTACCTCAAAACACAACGGGCTAAGGAAGGCGAGTTGGTAGTCACCCTCATAAGTCAGCCTGAAGGACACCTGGTTCCAACCTGGTTCATCCCAGCTACACCCGGGTTACTCACCCTGCCATCATCAGTGAGTAAAATCCATGAAAGACATCCTGCTTGTGTGTGTGAGTCATTCTGCGACTTGTAGTTCCACACACCTACACGGGACCCTGGGGCATGCCTCACTCTCAGGAGGCTATTACAACTGACTGCACCTACCATCAGCCCCAGGCACCCCTAACCTGCAGTGGCGGTCTCCACTGACCGCAATTCTGAGAGTGGCGTCACGACAATCAAAATAGAAGATTTCCTACCTGACAAGATCCAGCCGAGTGGAGTCCCTGAAGGCAATGCACCGCTGCACCGACACCGAGCCTTGGGGCCCCACATGACACCGCAGGAACGAGGAAGCTCTCCTTACCTACCTCCCGGCTGCTATGCGGAAGGAAGGAGGTGGGCGGGATTTTACGTCCCGCTCATCTCCGCCCCTCCGCTTCTATTGGGCGGCGGTTCAGTGACGCAGCTGTGATGTCGCTGTGACGCTGAACGAACCGCCCCCTTAGAAAGGAAGTGGTTCGCCGGTGACAGCGACGTTGCCGGGCAGGTAAGTACGTGTGACGGGTCTGGGCGATGTTGTGCGGCATGGGCAGCGATTTGCCCGTGTCGCACAACAGATGGGGGCGGGTACCCACGCTAGCGATATCGGTACCGATATCGCAGCGTGTAAAGCCCGCTTAAGGCTGGTGTCACACTTGCGATTGCCTCATGTGTATCTCACGCGAGTCTCGCGGTTCATCACCCGGCAAGGCCTCACACTCTCCTCACAGGAGCGGGTCGGTTGCATGTATCTCGATGCAGCTGAGATGCTCCTGTGAGCAGAGTGTGAGTCCATGCCGTGTGACGCACTGCGAGACCCACGCGAGATACACGTGTAATACCGGCCTTACTCAGGTAGCGGTTTCGTTTTCTTGCAGATTAACCCTTAAACATAGTTATATACCTTCATGTCGCCAGCCACAAATTATTATATAATTGATAAATAATATTCTGTGTGCTTTTTTCTGCACTTTGGAATGTATTAGTGAATTAATTGTCCATTTTTGTACTTCGCTTTAGGCAAATTTATAACAAAAAAAAAGAAATAAATTGGTTCTCTCATTATATTATTTGAACCACTGACTGAAGAAAACAGCAAAACATGCAAATTACTTTGTTCAAGCTGTATATAGTCAGGTCTCCGCACAAGACTCCCTGAAGGTGTCGATGCTTTATAAGTTCAATTAAGTTCAAGCCCTAATTTGCAATTGCCTTAAAGAATTTGACAGGGAATGAATATTTATGCAGTGATGATGATATAGGTGGGGTATATTCATTCGTAGATTTTTGATTCAGAATCGTTGCCACAATCCCATTCAAAAAACATTTCCAATCCACTTATAATAAACTTCTTATTTATTCCACTGGAAGACGACATCTGTAATGTTTATATAAAAAAATTTCGCTATGTTTTTTGAACACGTAAAAATAAAAGCTTTACATAAAATCTTGGTGAGTTTTCCACATGTAAAATGAACCACTAAAGTAAAATATAGAAATTTAGGTGAGAAAAAAACATGTCATGTACACAACATTATTAAAAACGGTCACAAAATGTTTAGTGGTTTAATCCACCAATCCTTTCCTACAGTTTTCTGCTTTCAGTATTTTTTACACACGCCTCCTAGTGAATTTTGCCCCTCTCAGGCTAGTTTCACACTTGCGTTCAGCGGAGTCCGTCACTATGGAGAATAGCGCAGTCCGTTAACGCACTGCGCTATTCTCCATAGACTTGTATGAAAGACGCACTGTAACGCAAGTGTCAGCGTTGCATCCGCTGGACGACGCAGCGTCGTTATTTTAACGCTGCGTCGGGTGGAAGGAACGCAGTATGTAACGTTGTTTTGAGCAGCGGAATCCTTTGGATTTCACTGCGCATGCTCTCTCTGGCTCCCTCCACCCGTAACCAGGGTACACATCGGGTAACCAAGGAACCCTGGTTACGTGTGCCGGGAGCCCGACACTTCCCTGCTCGGCTCCGCTCCCTCCCTCCACACACACACACAACACACACACACACACACACACACACACACACTCTCACACTCACTCACCTGTCCCCATACGATGCAGTCCCCGCGGCACTGACGTCCTCAGCCATGGCCCCGCTCGGCTCCACCCACTTCGCACTCCGCCCCCGCCACCAGCACACATTGTCGGCGACCGAACGATCAGCTGATCACCCAGCGGCCGGCTACTGTGAGTGATCGGCTGATCACCCGGCGGCCGGCTACTGTTAGCGATCAGCTGATCGTTCACAGTAGTCTGCCGACGGTAAAACTGTAAAAAAACAAAACGAATTGCGTTGTTTTGCAGCATCCGTTGCATCCGTTGTGCCACTATATGCAACACATCCGTTGCATCCGTCACACAACGCAATGCAACGGATACCGTTCAACGCAAGTGGGAAACTAGCCTTAGGCTAGTTTCACACTTGCGCTATTTTGATGCAAACGGAATCCGTCACTAATGTAGTACAGTTCATTTATTTACAGTGGAAGCGCGTTACTATGGCGCGTGTGTGTGTCATGCTGTACCCGCTTGTGTCCACACGATGTCGCGCTTCCACTGTAAATAAATGAACTGTACTACATTACTGACGGATTCCGTTTGCGTCAAAATAGCGCAAGTGGGAGTGAGCCCTTACTCCAGCGCACATTTCATCAATTCTGGTGCACAATATGAAAAACGTGCAAAAACTCCACCAAACAGGAACGCTTTCTGAAAGTTTCTATTTGAAAAACTAAAAGCATAGTTTAAAGCTGACCACACACATTAGATAGCTGTCCTCCCAACAATCATTTGCTTAACAGCTAACTTTCCCAACTCCCCCATATACAGGAAAGCTTTGATTGCTTTTGCTGTACAGAGAGGTGCTCAGCTGGCGTTCACAGGAACTATGTTATGCAGCAAACCCCTGGATATCATTACAATCCGTGACCACATTGGGGGAGGGAGGAGCGGAATGGCATGTTCCCCCGCCATTGTGTGTTAAATCCGACTGTCAGAGATTGTCAGTGGGATTTAGGTTAACAGATTCACCCACGCCTGTCAGCTGCACATGTCGGCGAGCCTGCATTAAAGGGACAGACACGACCTTAGATGTACTGGTACATCCCAGGTTGTGAAGGGTTTAACTTCCCAAAAATGCTGTAAGAAGTGATCAAAATGTCATCAGAAACCTACAAGTCTCCTAAGAGTATGTGTGAAAATATGTTATGGTCTAATGAGATCAAGGATGAACTTTATATTCCATAATTCCAAAAGGTTTGTTTGGTGCAAAGCCAAGACTGTGCATTACCAAAAGATACCGACAGTGCATACCCACAGTGAAGTATGGTGGAGATAGCATTGTGCATTGGGGCTGTTTCAACATCTAAAACTGGGGCTTTAGTCAAAGGGGAGAGAATAATGAACAGTTTCAAATATCAGTCAATATTGCAATGAAACCTTCTGACTGAATATTAAAATAAAAGCTGAATATTAAGAGAAATTTCCTCTTTCATTATGACAGTGGCTTCTACAAGGATAAGAACGCAAAGATTGCCAAGTCTACATGTGCCATGCTGGTAGACTCCTACCCAAATAGACTGAATGCTGTCAAGTTCAAAGGGTAAATCAACAAAGTATTAAGCCCCCATCACATTTAGCGACTTACCAGCGATCCCGAAAACAATGCAACCTGATAAGGATCGCTGGTAAGTCGCTGGGAGGTCGCTGGTGAGATGTCACACAGTCAGACCATACCAACGACTCAGTAACGATACAGGTCGCAGTAGCGACCTTGTATAACGATCTCTGCTGTCATTGGGACCGTGCACACAGTGTCAAACATAGCGATGCGTCCTGCCCAGCAGGACATCGTCTTTGAAGAAAATGGTCCAGGACATTCAGCAACGACCGGCGACCTCACAGCAGGGGCCAGGTCGTTGCTGGATGTCACACACAGCGACATCGCTAGCAAGATCGCTGTTGCGTCACAAAAACCGTGACTCAGCAGCGATGTCGCTAGTGATGTCGCTTAGTGAGACGTGGCCTTTAGTTTAAGGGTGTGCATATTTATGCAACTACATTATTTTAGTTCTTTATTTTCTCTATTTGCACCTGTAAAGATTTAACTTTCTTTTTTCAATTGAATTGTACAGATTATGGGTGACATTAAAGGTAGCAAAAGTTATGAAATTATTCTTCTTGGTCTGAGTTTTATACATGACAAAAACCTGGCATGTTACCAGGGGAGTGTTCACGTTTTTATATCCACTGTATATAATGAGTAATATGGAACCAATTTCATAATAATCTTTAACAATCTTATGTCTGCAGACCTCCTAATCAGCCTTCAATCGAATAGTATATGACGTGAAACGAGGAAGGATGTTCTGTCTGGTGGTGCAATCACTTTGTATATGGTGACTCTGTGGGTGGGAGGACGAGGAGCTGATGGGGGTTATAATGACTTTTACATACAGTACTGTGATGCTAGGCTGAAAGGTAATAAATGGACTTTAAATACCAATGTGCCACGATTCACCTTTTGGCTCTGCTTCCTGCAGAGCCATTGGGTTTTGTCTATTGTGCTGTTGTTTGTATTCCCCAGTTCCTTGCCAGCGGGTGGGGCTTATTCTGTGCCTCATTCCTGATTGCTTTATCTTTGGGCTGTTTCTCCCGGAGCATCGCCAGTTCCTGCTCTGCGGCATGCACTTCTGGTTGTTGTGAGTTCGTTCTGATCCTCGTCCCACTTCCCTGCTTACTCTTCCCTGTCCACTGCTTTGTCCATTATTTCTGTGCTCCCTGACTACCTGACACGCTTCTTGTTTTGCTCCCTCAGTCCCACTTCCTCCCCTCTGTACTGACGTTCCCCTTCTGCTTCTGACCCCGACTTGCTCTCTGACTATGGTTCTGCTCCCCACCTGTTCCTGATGTTACCTTCCGGTTGCCGAACTTAGGCTTCCATAGGACTTCGGCCCCTCTTTCCCCTTTGCACTGACGTTACCTCCCGGCACTGACTCTTGGCGTGCTCGACCTCTCTGCTACCTCCCTGTCTATCTGACATCTAGTGGGCAGACACCGCATTAAACCTAGGAGCTCCGAATCTTTGCTGAGTAGCTGTGCCCCATGGTGATAGCGTGACACAGTGAAAAAAGATGCTGAGGAGAGGAAGGAGTATCTGTGTCTAATGGAGTCCTATACTAAAGAAATGTACTATATGATGTGTGCCCGCTGTCTCAAGCTTAAAGTTGAATGTGTTCTGTGACGCCCTGGCCTATCAGGTCGTCACAAGGGTGCCGTGCAATCTGCCCTTCTGTGTGGTACCCGCTCCTCCTTGGTTACGGGTTCTGTCCCTTTGGTGTTGCTAAGAACAGGTGTACACAAATCCTGAGGAACACTCTGCACCACACCCACCAGACACCCATTGGGCAGCCTGAGGGGAATAGGGCCACCCAGATGGAGGGATGGAAGAAAGAGGGCCAGAAGTGTCAGGAGTAGAGGAGAGAGTAGAGGAGAAGTGCCAGTGAGCAGTGACAGGAAAAGTCACGCTACGGAGCTAGGCTCCTGTAACCGTCCCAGGTGCCAGACGTTGGTCTAGCCTGGAAGGAGCTGCAACCCTGGTCGCAGAGGGTAGTGACAGAGGGCACGGTACTGCCATGGAGGGCAGACTGGCGGCCTTGTGCTACAACTGGGCAGGGGCCAGGGCACGACGGGGTACGCGGACCCTAGGCTGGGAAGTAGCTTTACGCAGCCGAGTAATTCACCAGACGGGAATGGAATCTTCACGAACCACTCCCCACCCACTCCAAAATCAGGGTAATAGCGCAACGGAGGGATAGGACTTCCCAAAACCGTCCAGAAAATCCCAAGCGTGAACCCTGAGAGCAAGCTCACCCTGCTAGCCACGCAGATGAGCGGGACCCGAGTAGTTCTAGGTGAAAGGGATCCACCAAGTATAAACATGGTGCCAAGGGACAAGGCTTCAGACCAACCAGCAACACCAAAAGGGCACGGACCCAACATGTTCGGACTAAAGGCCACTTTGCACACAGAGATAAATCTGCAGCAGATCTGTGGTTACAGTGAAATTGTGGACAATCAGTGACAGGTTTGAGGCTGTGTACTAATGGAACAATATGTCCATGATTTCACTGCAACCACAGATCTGCCAAAGATTTATCTCTGTGTGTAAAGTGGCCTTTAAGGCTGCAGGGCATTCAAGACTTTGATTTACCTGGTGTCAGTGTCAGCATCTCTGGACTGTGTGAGTACGTTGTGCCCCTTTGCTCCCAACGGGTCCCCAGCCTGCCAGCACCAAACCCCGGGACACCTTCCCCTGCCCACGGAGGGGTTAACATCTACAGCTGCCATTCCATCGCTCCTGGGTGCTCCCCTCTCCCCTAAACGCAGCAGCGGTGGTATCCCAATTCTTACCACGAACCGTGGGTGGCATTACGAACATTATCCAATCCACCCTTTCTATCCCCCTTTTATTTTTGGGAGGCCGCGAGACCCCGCCTCGGGCTGGAGACCCCTCAAGCCACTGCGGATCCGGATCCGAGCAGCCCGTCGGCTGTTGCGGGGGCAGTACATGTTGAACTCAAAGAAACTTTGAGAAAAAACTGTTTGCCTTGATGTCTATCTTCACTGTGGATGGGAACGGATTCTGTGGCGCCCCTGAATATATCAGGCTGCCACAGGGAACTGCATCCTGTCACCCAGGGTGCAGGACTTAGCCCCCATGGTTCCAGGTTCCTAAGAAACCGGTGTCACTACCATCAGCATTACAAATCCCAATCAACATCTCACATCATGGCCTGTCAGACACACCAGTGGGTTGGTCAAGCTGGAAAAGGGCCAACCACCTAGGGGTCAGGCGGACTGGTGGGAGGGAGGAAGAAAGCAGAGAAGTGGCAGCCCTCAAAGAGTGAGGAGCTGGAGTGGTAGCTCCCGGGGAGTTAGACCGAGGTTGGGTTACAGACGGTGGTCCGGGACCAGAGGAGTCGGGGACTGGTGGCTGTGACATTGGGAAAGGGTGCGACGGACTAAAGGGTACTTTACATGCTGCGATATCGGTACCGATATCTCTAGCGAGTGTACCCGCCCCCGTCGGTTGTGCGTCACGGGCAAATCGCTGCCCGTGGCGCACAACATCGCTAACACCCGTCACACGGACTTAACTTCCCTGCCACGTCGCTCTGGCCGGCGATCTGCATCACAATTGCAGAGGAGGGGTGGAGATGAGCGGCCGGAACATGCCGCCCACCTTCTTCCTTCCTCATTGCCGGAGGACGCAGGTAAGGAGATGTTCGTCGTTCCTGCGGTGTCACACATAGCGATGTGTGCTGCCGCAGGAACGACGAACAACATCGTACCTGCAGCAGCAACGATATTAAGGAAATGAACGACATGTCAACAAGCAACAATTTTTCCCATTTTTACGCTCGTTGATCGTCGCTCATTGGTGTCTCACGCTGCGATGTCGCTAACGGCGCCGGATGTGTCACTAACGACGTGACCCTGATGATATATCATTTGCGATGTCGCAGCGTGTAAATCACCCTATAGTCTAGGAGGACTGTCGGCATCAGAAAAATCCAAAAGAATTGACCGGTGCCAAGCACGACGGGGTACAGGACCCTAGGTCAGGAGCAGATTCAACGTCCTGATAATTAACCTGGGAGGGAGAGTATCTTCACGAACTTCCCTAAGAGCTCAGAGATTGAAGGCATCAGCACACTGTGAGTGATAGGGCTTTCAAGTAAAGCAGCCCACTGAAATCCCAAGTGCCAGCCATTAAGAGCACAGCTACACTACACATAGTGAGCGAGGCCCCAACAGCTTCAAGCCAAGGGACCAATAACAGACAACTAAATTGTGCACGGAAGTGGGCTTCAGATTACCAAGTGACACTGGTGGGAGTGGATACCTGGACGGGCTCCCCGCAGTGACTGTGGTATGCAGAGGATTTGGTTTACCTTCAGTGTGAGTGTCTACTTTATAATCCTCATCCAGCACCACGACTACCCACAGTGAGTACCCTGGTCCCCTGCACCCTGCTCTCTCAAATAACCACCAAACACCCTGAGCCCGGGGCTTTCCCTACATGTGGAGGGACTAACATCAGGCTGCTTAAATGCCACTTTACACACAGAGATAAATCTTTGGCAGATCTGTGGTTGCAGTGAAATCATGGACATATTGTTCCATTTGTACACAGCCACAAACCTGGCACTGATTTCCACAATTTCACTGCAACCACAGATCTGCCGCAGATTTATCTCTGTGTGTAAAGTGGCCTATACTCCATCTGCCCCGGTACTCCTAACAGCAGCGGCGGTACTCCCATTACCGCAACCCACAGGTGGTGTCATGAACTTCTCCCCTGTAAATACCCCACTTTTACGGATCAAAGTGTCCGCCAACCTGGGTCCGGACCCCTCAAGCCACCACGATCCCGGATCCGAGCAGCCCGACCAACACCAGGGTGGTACAGTTCGCCCTAGACATCCGTGATATGCATCTGTATCGCCAGTGATAAGGGGGTACTCAGAACCGGGCCAAGGGGTCGCTTCTGGGGAGGGGATCACGGTGTCGTGACCGGTCTGTGATCCCTGGTTCCACAATAAAAGGAGGGTTATGTACGGGACGCCACCCATGGGATGTGATCAGTGATGACCACCGCTGCTGCAGAACCTCTGGGGTGATGGATGGCAGCTTGAGATGGGACGGCTCCCCACGTGTAGAGCCTTCTCCCTGGGGTAGTGTGATAGTCTATGGGGGAGTGCAAGACACGAGCGCAATACACAAGCAAACTCACGGTATTGCAGTTTCTTTGGCCTTTACTGATGATAGCATTCAGCAGAGTACTGTCCACGTAGTCTGTGCAGGGTTCAGGGTTTCTCCCACCTAGCCGGGCCGTTTTTGACTCCCTTATCTGCACTGTGTAAGGCCCTGCTGCTGTATAAACTAGGCAGCTGGCCCTGTTCTCCTCCTGGGTACCAACCTGACAGGCAACTCTAGTCCTTACTTGTAGTGTTCCTGAACTCTGCTGTGTTGCTGTGTCTGTGGTACAGGTGAAGAATGTGGAATCTTCACTTTTCTGGTGTTAACTGTATGGTATGTATACCAACATGGGATCACCACAACAATATATAAAGAATAAATATTTTATTGATACACGCAGAAACAAGAAACCACATGTCTCTGCACTTGGAGTGTGGGCACACAATAACACAATTTAAAAACACTTAAAAAGCCAGAAGGCATGGACACCATACACGCCAGGAAAAATAACATATAAGAGATACAATGTCAATACAGTGAAGGTACTCTATAGGCTATTGCACAAAGCCCGGTCCCGGAATCGGTCTGTTTATAATGGTAATGAGACAGAGACTGTATGGTATGATAAACAGAATAAGTGAGATGCAAAATTTGAAAACCGCTGTACAAATACAAACAGATATGCCAACACCTGATATATGAAAATATAAAAAAATCACACGTGTTGCAGTAAGTTACCCCTATATGCAGTGACCACGCAGGTCAGTGAGTCGTATAGTGGAGACCTGGTGGTGCACCATATGCATTTACAGGCAAGTTTATAGCTGATCAGAGTATGGGCAGCACACTGCAGGTACGTATGAAGGTTAGACTAGATCTGCAAAATATTTAGTACAATACAAGTGCATCAACAGAAAACACCACATACAGTCAGTATCTCCAGTATATAAGGATATATACCATGCCTATTACCCCTATGATAAACCTATTAATGCACCATGTGCAATATAAACCAGTATATAGTTAATATAGTGTACACAGAATGCTGCAGATATATATAAGGGTTTGGAAAGATCTTCACAATATATTTAGCATAATACAAGTTTATCAATGAAGGGCTACGCAGTGAGTATCAATATGGGACCAATGAGTGTGAAAAAAATATTCCTCATGCAGCCAATCCCCCCAGCAAATAAGGAATGTGAACCATGCCTATAAAAAATAAGGCAAAAAGCCACAAGGGCCATACAAGGATGCCAAGGCAAGGATTTACAGATTTAAGCTGGAGATAGTGCAAGAGCGGGACCGTACTTACTACCCCAAAACATAATAGCAGCCATGTAGGAGGAGTAGATAAGGAAAGTACCAACTAGATTCCTGGCGTGGAACCCCACGCGTATCGCCACGTGTACAGTGGCTTCCTCAGGGGAAAGAAAGGCAGTGTGCAATGATATTGTGTGTCCTATTTAAGGACCGGTCATCAGCACTCACCAGTGTTGCAGCTGGGAGATCCTGGGCACTGAGCATGGAGCTCCAATGGCGGTCGCCATCTTGCTCGGTCACATGACGTGACAAACCTCCTCCCCTACCTTTCACTGCGCATGCGCGAGGCAGCCGGCGCTTACAACCCAAACACAGCATTAGATACGGCGCATAAGATTGATATAGAATAGCGAAATGGTCTATAAGAAATGATATTATAGCGAACGGTCTATAAGAAGTGATATTGTAGTCTTAATAAGGTATTAAATCATATCCTATAAAATAGGTCGTTCGAAACTATGCGCATGCGTCAGGCAAAAGGGAGGAAGAGGGCTATATTAACCCTATTATGGGTAAAACATTTAGATGGTAAAGTTGCTGTAGTACAATGATCGAAGAGGGTAATAGATATGCAAAAAAACAATATGCAAAAAATCACAGATACAGCGAGGAAACAAAGGGTTCCACATATATCTGTGTCTGCAGTATATCTAGATATGTAAGCAAAGTTGGATATTACTTAAGTGTGTATACATAAATGCAAATTTCCATGTCAGTAAAACATAAAACACATATGCTGGCTATTTCAAAAATGACTGTCCCATAATTTTATATAGACCTAAATGACGTGTAACGCGCCACAAGGTCCACATGCTGGACACAGTAGCCACTGGGGTTCCTTATATGACCAACAACCAGTACTGATGTCCCCAGATAGATGAGACGGTATGACCCCAATACAGATACTAGATCAGGGGAACCAAAAGTGGTTATAGTGGGTAGATCCGCTAGATGCATATATACATACACTAAAGCTCACATCCCCTTATAGACATGGTGGTATAGGGTTTAGTAGAGACAAACTTGACCTATGTCGAAAGAGGATGGCTAGCAGTGACTCCTTATGTGGCCAGCAGTCAGGACTGGTATCACCACAAAGGTAGAGCGGTGCATACATAGTGCGGATACCCAATCGGAAGAACTAACGATGGTTACCAAAAGTGGAACACACAGGCACTGGGACTAACATCCCCTTACAGGTCAAAGATAATATAGAGGTTAGTGGAAACAAGCTTTTAAAGTTCTGGAGAGTCCCTTTGGGGACTGTAATACGTGGTGGCATACAAGATGATTTGCTAATCCAAAACTGCTAACACAAGTGCAAAAGAGGTCAAAATAGATGATGCACACAAATAAGGTTGCAAGGTTGCAGTTGGTTAATCATGTTTAAAGACACTATGTGTATTATATCTACCATGTATAATAGACATGATACAATATAGTGCATCAGAGGGAGGTCATTAAATCCCACATATCAGTACATGTGTCAAAACAGAGGTGGAAAAATATAGTCCTGGTACAGATACCAAATCAGGAGAACTGGGAGTAGTTACACAGAGTGGACTATGCGGACACTGGGACTGACATCCCCATATAGATCAATAGTAATAAAGGGGTCAGTAGTAAAAGCTGGAGAGGCACTGAAATTTGCTGGCCTGAGACTACGACGGCAGAGAGCCAAAGTGGTCATAGCAGATGATACAGACAGGTAAACCGCAGTTGGTCAATCATGTTTAAAAGACACTCTGTGCATTATATCTTACATGTACAGAGGACATGATGTGAAGTAGTACGTCAATGGGAGATCATTGACTCCCATGTATCAATACATCCCTATGCGTTGGAGCTCTTGTATAATGTCAATAATATCCGTATATAATTTACGGGAATCCAATTAAAGTCCCTCCAACATGTCCCCACCGTCCCACTGTGGGGTACAGTGTCGGCTCCCATATATGCCAATGGGTCCGCAGATCCTCCATATGAATGTTGTAATGAACAGTCCAAAGTGAGACCCTTGATATTCAAAGGAAGTAGATTTTCAAAGAAGGCCTTTGGTTCCCCATTCTTGTCCTCTTCGTCCTCTCTTCAAATTTTCTTCTTGCCTCCCATTATAGATGAACAAGATATCTGAATGGAAGAAAAAGGGATGGACTAACCATCGTTAGTTCTTCCGATTGGGTATCCGCACTATGTATGCACCGCTCTACCTTTGTGGTGATACCAGTCCTGACTGCTGGCCACATAAGGAGTCACTGCTAGCCATCCCCTTTCGACATAGGTCAAGTTTGTCTCTACTAAACCCTATACCACCATGTCTATAAGGGGATGTGAGCTTTAGTGTATGTATATATGCATCTAGCGGATCTACCCACTATAACCACTTTTGGTTCCCCTGATCTAGTATCTGTATTGGGGTCATACCGTCTCATCTATCTGGGGACATCAGTACTGGTTGTTGGTCATATAAGGAACCCCAGTGGCTACTGTGTCCAGCATGTGGACCTTGTGGCGCGTTACACGTCATTTAGGTCTATATAAAATTATGGGACAGTCATTTTTTAAATAGCCAGCATATGTGTTTTATGTTTTACTGACATGGAAATTTGCATTTATGTATATGTGTCGCCCTGGGCAAGCCAGGGGACACAGATAACAACACCACTACACCCCACACTCCAGGTAGGCACACCTGCTACCAGAAATCCTTGTTGCCTTCCTCCAAGAGTCTGTGATGCACACCAGGGGGTGGGCCAGGCGGTTGGCTCCGCCCACGAAGGAGCTCACAACTCTGGAGGCAGGAAGTAACCAGGCAGTCAGCTCAGGGAAGAGCTTGAGTAAAGAAGCAGCTTAGCCCAGGCAGGGGCTAGAGTAAACAACCAGAAGTGAAAGTGAAGGAGAGGAAAGTGGAAAAGGAGGAAAGCAAGAAGTGGAGAGAGCGCAGAGAGTGCGCAGAGCCTGAGAGCCCAGCTGTGTGTAGGGCTAGAACAGCAAGGTCAGCGACGGCGGTGACTGTCCGGAGGGGGACCGTTTGGAAGATCCTGGAAGGACCCCGTTGGCTGTGTGCCCGGTGGTCTGGAGCAGTGTTCCGAAGGACAGTCAGCACCAGGGCAGGGGACTCTCGGACCCCGGCAAGGCTAGGAGTCGCCCAATTTGCCGAATCCGTCAGTGAAGGGGACGCAGATCCCCCAGCAACAAAGTCCCGATTGACGGCAACAGCCCGACCATTACCGGGGAGACACCGCCACCGCCATGGCACCAGTTTCCCCAGGGCCAGCGCCTGCGGGCAAAGTGTAGAGCTCCTCCGGCCCAGATTGCAGTCGGGGAGCGGGTAACCGGAGGGAATCCACCGCTACCATCAGTCAAACAGGTGCAAGGAAGAGAGACGTCACCGTCACCTACCGGGAGTGCAGGTGCAACCGTCTGTGGGACCGTCCTACCAGCCGTTGGTTTACCGTACAAACTGTGTCCGTGTCTCAGGCTGAGTGAGTACCACAGTGCCGCAAGGCACAGCGCTGCCCCCGCGTCCCTGCGCCCTCCAGGCCCTACACTTCACATCTCTTCACCGGGCCCCGGGATCACCAACCCCTACCCACGGAGGGGCAACACAACACCTGGCTGCTCCTATCACCATCCCCGGGACCCCCACACTGAGCAGTGGTGGTGCCATCACCACAACCGTGGGTGGCGTCACGAACTATAATCCCAACAAACACCCCCCTTTCACTCACGGGCGAGGAGTGTCGCTCGAGACACCCCGGGATCCGGCCCGCAGCTCGAGCCACCAGGAGCAACTGCCGGACCCGAGCAGAAGGGGTGAGCGCGGTGTGCTGACACCCTCCTCCCCGCCCGCGACAACTTGGCGTCACGAACAGGATCTTACCGCTCTGCCGTCTGGTAGAGGTGCGCCTTGTTACCGCCGGAGGTATCCGGCAGAAAAATTTCAGAAGCCGCCATCTTTGGCGCGAAAAGTTCCCGCTCGAGCGTCTTCTCGAGCAGTAGAGGCGCGAAGGCCAAAACCCCGCCCCGAAAGAGGAGGGGCCGGAAAGAGCTAAGGAGGACGGAAACAAGATGTCTGCGCCCGACGAAGCCGCTGGAGGAGCGGTGGTCGCAGCCGCAGCGGCACCCGCGGATGGGAATGGGCCTGCCCAGGTCCCGGCCGTACTGGCGGGAGGTGCCGCGGCCCCCGCGCTTGCTCAGGTCATGCCGTTTTCCTTGCCCTATGCGCCCGGAGCTGCCTGGCTACCGCAGTATGACGGGAAACCGGATGCCTTGCAGGCCTTCCGGAAAAAGCTTAACCCGTTGCTAGAGCTGTACCCCCTGACTGATAAGCAACGTGCAGCGATAGTGCTAGGCCAGCTAACCGGTGCGGCGGAGCAGGAAGCGGAGACCTGGGCCGAGGGGGACCGGCTCTCCGTAGCCACCATCTTCGAGAAGCTACAGACTGCCTTCGAGACCCGGACTGAAGCTGAGCTGAGGATGCAGTTTTACCAGTGCCGGCAACGAGCTGGGGATAGCATTCGGGACTATGCTCTACGTCTGCAGGCCGCCCTCCGCACGCTGAAGCGGGTGAACGCTATTAATGAGGCGGATAGCAATAAGATGTTAGTGGAGCAATTTGCGCAGGGGATGAGGTCCCCTGAGGATCGTAAACAACTCCGGCTGTGGGCCCTGGAACACCCTGATGTGGACTTCGCTGTGTTAAAGGAGCGGGCTATCAAAGCACTACAGCCCCCAGCTGCTGAAGCTCTGGAACCCGTCCTGTGGCCCGTCGAGACAGCTCCCGTTGTGGCGACCCCAGCCAAACCAACCTCCTTACTACCCGCAGCCTCGAGCAGCACAGTGGAAGAACTGGCAGCCCAGGTCCGTCGCCTGGACGGAGATCTTGCCAAAATCCTTGCTGCGCTTCAACCTCTGACCAGATCTCAGCCCCCAGCGCAGATACAGCTTGCTGACAGTCCCGAAGATGTTCCCTGGATGCAGCAGAGAAGCGCTAACAACCCGCGGAGCAGACCTCCAATCTGCTACAAGTGCCGTAAGCCGGGCCATGTTTACCGACAGTGCCCGTTAAACGAGCAACCCCTGGGGCCCCGGGCCAATCCTCAGGAGTAGAACACCGTGGCCCCCCGGACTGGCGAGACCGATACGTCGGGGCCCGCCCTATCATCCCTGTGGCTGTGGACGGCATACCCGTGATGGCTCTCTTGGACACTGGATCACAGGTAACGACCATACCGTACACATTGTATCAGCGATATTGGGCCACAGACGAGTGTATCTATGGCACCATCATTTACAGAAAAGGGGGGAACGGGTAACGTTCACCTAAATGAACAACACCGGAGACGTGCTGAGTATTGCAACACACAAATAGCTGATGTGGTATCACTGATTAGACGGATGCTGTGTAAGTGCAGCCTTCAAGGATGAGTGTATATATAAGAAGTAGCATGCCACTTAACAGACAGAATATTGTCACTCAGCGTCATCAACACCAGACCAAAAAGTAATGTGAATGTCCCACTATAGAGCTAAACTAGTGTGATATGCTCCAACAGGGGACAACCAATACTCATGCACCATGACAAACAATGCCCAAGAAATAGAGACCTCATAATACATATACCCTGCTCAATACCGACAGCGGCAGGGGGTCAGGGACAATAGGATGTCATATACAGTGTAATATTAGGACCACTTGAAGTGGAACCATCTCACCCAGTCCTTTTGTCGGTGAGGTGTCGTCCTTCTCCAGTGCTGCTTGGTCCAAATACCGGCACGGGGGGAGCAGTGGCTTGGTCACTGGCCCTATCTAGGATACCACTGACCCTTAGATAATCCACAATAACTCCCGCCCTTACAAGGGCAGTCCACAGCTGGCCCTGTTGTGGCTGACCCTAATAACCATCAAGCAGGTGACTCCCGACGCGTTTCACAACAACTGCTCATCAGGGGAGGCTTGGAACACCTGAAAATCGTGGTTTTGGCTCAAACTTGGAGCTCAAACCTGTGTGGCCTGGTATCATTGAAGGTGTACGATGTACTGAGGTAATTAAAGGGGACCTTAGTCCCACCTCCCTTCCCCAAATTGAAGGAACCGCCCAGCATGATTATGTAAATGATGCGGCGGCAATAATGAAAACCTGGATGATATATAACAACTCAACCCCAAATCGTGAGGGCGATATGATGATCGCTAACCAAAATAAGATGCAGTAAGATGCAATCCGTTAAGTATAAAGAGACATAGCTCTTACCAGAAAGGACACACGTTTATTTCCCTCTCATTTGGTAATCCAGCTGAAGGACGCTGTACTTCCTGGTAGTCCGATCACGTGAGTAGTCACGTGATCGGAAATGTGAGGACCAATAGAGATCGGTCGCGTCATGCAGAACCCGACCGCTCGTCATCAATATGCGGCGGCCTGTGGAACGCAGGACTTCCTGGTTCGCCGGTCACATGATCAGTCACGCGGCCGGTGACGTCACCAACAGAGGAAGGGGGCGTCTACAGGATATCGGTCTCCCGGCCCACTTCGTGACGCACAAAGTGCTCATCACGTGATAGCGGCCGGACAGATAAAGCACGAAACTACATGTTTGATAGTGCGTATTAGGTCGCAAAATAGGGCGCGTATTGATAGCACTGTAGGCCGCATTAAATGGTTGAGACAAACCCGTAAAGCGGAGACCTATCTCGTTGTCATTCAGTTGGTTTATGAATATCACCAGATCGTCTCGGGTACCGCGCCATATGACGAATATATCATCGATATAGCGCGCCCAAAGATCGATCCGGTCAGATGTTAGTCCTCCATCACCCTCCTCGGAGAAGACAATAGTCTCCTCCCACCAGCCCAGGAGCAAATTAGCGTACGAGGGAGCACAAGGGCTCCCCATCGCGGTGCCCCTGAGCTGGTGATAGAACCTCCCATTGAAAGTGAAGACGTTATTCCTCAAACAGAATTCTAGTGCTTGCAGCACGAATTTGTTGTGAAGATGGTATTGGCAGCCTCTCATAGAGAGGTAATGTCCTACTGCCCTAAGCCCCATTTTTTATTTCACTAACATGAGTACAGTGATCCCCTTGTCCCCCTCCCCCGTTCTCCATCCTCCCCTTTCTCAGACCTCATTTTGGTTACCCATACGATTTTGGCATTATTGTACTGGTTTGATGTCACTGGATGGGATTGCTTATGTGATTGGATTTCTGAGTCTAACTTCTCTATCACATGCATCTTTATGTCCTCTCGGACGCATCATCATGAGTATATGCCATAGGGGTGACCTGTATGTTTATAGGTTGAACAGACAGGATGAGTACAACGAAAATGTAACCAAACTCCCCCTAAACCACCCCCCCCCCCCCCTTTTTCATCAAGGTGACTGAGGTGCTATTATGCATTTCATTTTCCCCTTATGATATAGGAGCATTGCAATCTGTCTGAGTATCCCGTAATGTGTATCCATACGGGTTTGTCTCAACCATTTAATGCGGCCTACAGTGCTATCAATACGCGCCCTATTTTGCGACCTAATACGCACTATCAAACATGTAGTTTCGTGCTTTATCTGTCCGGCCGCTATCACGTGATGAGCACTTTGTGCGTCACGAAGTGGGCCGGGAGACCGATATCCTGTAGACGCCCCCTTCCTCTGTTGGTGACGTCACCGGCCGCGTGACTGATCATGTGACCGGCGAACCAGGAAGTCCTGCGTTCCACAGGCCGCCGCATATTGATGACGAGCGGTCGGGTTCTGCATGACGCGACCGATCTCTATTGGTCCTCACATTTCCGATCACGTGACTACTCACGTGATCGGACTACCAGGAAGTACAGCGTCCTTCAGCTGGATTACCAAATGAGAGGGAAATAAACGTGTGTCCTTTCTGGTAAGAGCTATGTCTCTTTATACTTAACGGATTGCATCTTACTGCATCTTATTTTGGTTAGCGATCATCATATCGCCCTCACGATTTGGGGTTGAGTTGTTATATATCATCCAGGTTTTCATTATTGCCGCCGCATCATTTACATAATCATGCTGGGCGGTTGCTTCAATTTGGGGAAGGGAGGTGGGACTAAGGTCCCCTTTAATTACCTCAGTACATCGTACACCTTCAATGATACCAGGCCACACAGGTTTGAGCTCCAAGTTTGAGCCAAAACCACGATTTTCAGGTGTTCCAAGCCTCCCCTGATGAGCAGTTGTTGTGAAACGCGTCGGGAGTCACCTGCTTGATGGTTATTAGGGTCAGCCACAACAGGGCCAGCTGTGGACTGCCCTTGTAAGGGCGGGAGTTATTGTGGATTATCTAAGGGTCAGTGGTATCCTAGATAGGGCCAGTGACCAAGCCACTGCTCCCCCCGTGCCGGTATTTGGACCAAGCAGCACTGGAGAAGGACGACACCTCACCGACAAAAGGACTGGGTGAGATGGTTCCACTTCAAGTGGTCCTAATATTACACTGTATATGACATCCTATTGTCCCTGACCCCCTGCCGCTGTCGGTATTGAGCAGGGTATATGTATTATGAGGTCTCTATTTCTTGGGCATTGTTTGTCATGGTGCATGAGTATTGGTTGTCCCCTGTTGGAGCATATCACACTAGTTTAGCTCTATAGTGGGACATTCACATTACTTTTTGGTCTGGTGTTGATGACGCTGAGTGACAATATTCTGTCTGTTAAGTGGCATGCTACTTCTTATATATACACTCATCCTTGAAGGCTGCACTTACACAGCATCCGTCTAATCAGTGATACCACATCAGCTATTTGTGTGTTGCAATACTCAGCACGTCTCCGGTGTTGTTCATTTAGGTGAACGTTACCCGTTCCCCCCTTTTCTGTAAATGATGGTGCCATAGATACACACAGTACATTTTGGTCCCATCATTTCCAGGTTTTAATGGTGTTTGGATCACAGTTTGTATATCTATTTTAAATAACCCAATTAAAGGTTAAGTTTTAATATCACATGTTGCTATATCTATACTAATTGTACATGTTGGAATTCTTTTCTAATACCTACTGGTTCTGAATTGGTGCTATATTCATACCTTGGGCCACAGACGAGCTAGCGCCTCCAGACAATAGTATAAATTTGATTGCCGCTAATGGACTTCCATTGACCCAGGTGGGGTATAAAGAGGTGGCTATGACAGTGGGGCAAGCTGAACTGCAACACCAGGGTATGATTGTGATCATGAATGAGCCTAGTGATCATAACCCGAAAATAGTGTTGGGAACCAATGTGATGGAACACTGCATGGCTGATGTGCTGAACCTTTTGCAGCAGCTAGCCGCCACGGCGGCGGGGAGCCGGCAGAGGGCTGTGCAGCGTGAGATCCGCGCCCTGATGTACCGCCAGCATGTAAGCTCAACCGGAGGGGAGATTGGTGGAGTGCGAGTGATGGATGTTGCTCCATTGACTGTGCCCCCTAGGAGTGAGATGATGATCTGGTGTAGGGCAGCAGTAGGGCCTCAGGGGCGTGACTACCCTGCGATGATGGAGCCCATGCCTTCCGAGCACTGGCCCACTGTAGTGGCCGCCCGAGGGGTGGTAGATGTGAAGAAAGGGAGAGTGCCTGTGAGAGTGTTGAACTGTGGGGAGGAAGAAGTCAGGCTCCCCCGGTATGCCACCATTGCCAAGCTGCTCACCCTGGACCCTCACACTATCCAGGAAGCCCGTCCACCCACACTCCCACCTACCACCAGCACTTCCCCACCCCAGGGGGACACCAAGGAGTGGCACCAACAGCTACATGTGGGCACTGATGATACCCCTACACATCACAGGGCAGGGGTACACAGGGTAGTGCAGGAGTACGAACAGGTTTTCAGTAAGCACCCCCTAGACTTTGGGCAGATCAAGGGGGTCCAACACCACATTCCCACAGGTGAACATCCCCCTATCAAAGAGAGGTACAGACCTATTCCCCCTGCACATTATCAGTGTGCCAAGGATATGTTGAAGAATATGAAGGAGGCAGGGGTTATTCGGGACAGTTGTAGTCCCTGGGCCGCTCCGTTGGTACTGGTCAAGAAGAAGGATGGTACCATGCGGATGTGTGTGGACTACCGGAAGATCAACCAGATAACCCATAAAGATGCCTATCCATTGCCTCGTATTGAAGAATCTTTGGCTGCACTGAGAACTGCAAACTACTTCTCGACCCTTGACCTCACCAGCGGATACTGGCAAGTGGCCGTGGCCCCCGAGGACCGGGAGAAGACCGCCTTCACCACCCCGATGGGGCTATGCGAATTCAATAGCATGCCGTTTGGGCTGTGCAATGCCCCCGGGACTTTCCAACGGTTGATGGAGTGCTGTCTGGGACATTTAAACTTCGAGACCGTCCTGCTGTATTTGGATGATGTGATTGTTTATTCCCAGACGTATGAGGCCCATCTGGAGCACCTGGCCGAGGTGTTCGCGTCCCTTGCCAAGTTCGGGATGAAGTTGAAGCCCTCGAAGTGCCATCTGCTGAAACCCAGGGTGCAGTATCTAGGACACGTGGTGAGTGCGGATGGTGTCGCCCCCGACCCTGAGAAGATCACTGCCATCCAGAGCTGGCCGAGACCAACCACAGTGAGGGAAGTAAGGCAGTTCCTGGGTCTGGTGGGGTACTATCGGCGCTTTATAAAGGGGTACACGAAGATGGCTGCCCCCATGCAAGATCTCCTCGTGGGACAGACCAAAGGTGGTAGACCTATTGGGGCCCCACTGTTGTGGGAGGACAAGCATGAGGAGTCCTTTGGCCAGTTGAAGGCGGCCTTGACCGGAGAAGAGGTCTTGGCGTACCCTGATTATGGGCGCCCGTTCATCCTCCACACGGACGCCAGTAACGTGGGGCTAGGAGCGGTCTTGTCCCAGGTCCAGGATGGGAAGGAGAAGGTGATTGCCTACGCCAGCCGAAAACTCCGGCCGACCGAAAGGAACCCTGAGAACTATAGCTCCTTCAAGCTCGAGCTATTGGCGTTGGTGTGGGCTATCACAGAGCGGTTCCGCCACTACCTGGCGGCGGCGAAATTCACCGCGTTTACGGACAACAATCCGCTAACTCACCTGGACACGGCCAAGTTGGGCGCGCTGGAGCAGTGGTGGGTAGCCCGGTTAGCCAACTATGATTTCACCATAAAGTACCGAGCTGGTCGTGTCAACATCAATGCAGATGCACTCTCCCGGATGCCCCATTTGTCAGAAGAGGGGTGTGAGGATGACGACCTCGAGGAGATTGAGTTGCCTGCGTTTCACCAGCCGCCTACTGAGAGGGTACAAGTATGTCAGCAACGGGCGGACCTGGACCCGCGGCCCAGTCAAGAGTGGCAGGACGCCCAGGACCAAGCACCGGCTGTCCGCCTTGTCAAGACCCTGGTGGAACAAGGTGCTATGGGAATAGACCCTGCCGCTCCAGCCGAAGCCCAACGCTTGTGGAAAGAACGAAAACGGCTCTACCTACACCAAGGGAGGCTGTACCGTGAGCTGATCAACCCAAAGACCCATGAGAAAATATGCCAGTTGATCGTTCCTCAAGCTGAGGTTGCTACCGTCCTGCGGGCATACCATGATGGTGCTGGCCACTTCGGGTGGAAGAAGCTGGAGATGCTGTTGCGGGAGCGGTTCTATTGGAGTGGGATGCGTGAATCGGTGGAAGCCTGGTGCCGAGAGTGCGGTCCTTGTACACTGAGGAGAAAGGACGAGACTAGCCAGAGGGCACCGTTACATCCCATAGTCACCCATCAGCCGCTGGAGCTGGTCGCCCTGGACCATGTCAAACTCACCCCTAGCCGAAGTGGGTACACCTACGCGTTGACCATGGTAGACCACTACTCAAGATTCATGGTGGTAGTCCCCGTTAAGGACTTGACTGGTCGAACCGCTGCCCGAGCGTTCCAGGCCTATTTTTGCCGACCCCATGGGTACCCCGAGAAGGTGCTGACTGACCAAGGCCCGGCTTTTGAAGCAGAAGTGTTTCACGAATTCTGCCAGTTGTACGGCTGCAAGAAGATCCGGACCACTCCGTACCACGCCCAAACCAACGGCATGTGCGAGAAAATGAATCACTTGGTCCTGGGGCTCCTCAAGACGCTACCGCTGGAAGAACGGAACATGTGGCCGGAAAAGTTACCCGACTTGGTCGACATGTACAATAATATCCCATCCAGCTCGACGAAGTGCACCCCAGCGTATCTGATGAGGGCCCGGCCTGGCCGCCTGCCGGTGGATCTGGAGATGGGGTTGGAGGCTCCGGAAGCACTCCCTTCAACGGCAGAGTGGGAAAGTCGGAGGAGGGCCCAGTACCGGCAAATCCAGGAGTATGTGGAGAAAAACCTCAGTCGAAGTCGAGAACAGCAAGAGCACCGGTTCAACCAGAAGGCGCCTGCAGGTCCTTTCCAGCCAGGAGATGTGGTGCTGAAACGGAAGAGAAAAGCCCACAAACTGGATGACCAGTGGGAGCAAGTCCCTTACGTCGTACAACCCACCGAGTGGGACAATGGGAAGACCTACCAGATCAGTCGTGACCAAGGGGGCACCCTGGCCACAGTTTCTCGGGACCATCTAAAGAAATGCCCCCCAGCGTTAAAAGCAGAGGCTGAAGTACCGGTTCCTCCACCAGTGGAAAAGGCAGCAGAGGTGATCCACACTGTCATGGGTGACTTCCCAGCAAACTGGCCTACACAGAACGGCGCGGTGATACTTCCAGTGATACTGTTCCCACAACCCGTGGATGAAGAAGTAGTGGAAGCGGTTAACCGTGAGCCAGAACCAGTGCCAGTGCCCAGGGATGAACCTGTACCCAGCCCCCCTGCACCTCCGCCTGCCCCACACTATAGCAGGGAGGAGGAACCGATTGTTCCCTCTACCCCACTGTCTAGCACCACTGACACCGGGCCCCGAAGGTCCACCCGTTCCAACCTAGGTAGACCCCCACTTAGGTACAGGGAGACCGTTCTATTAGTAAGAGGGGCCCGCAAATGTAAAAGAGTGTTGTGTGCTTGTTTGAAAAAGTTGAAAGTTTTGAAAAATGAAAAACACTGATTGAACCGAGTTTTCACCTGATTGTCAGCTGTGATTAGCAACCGGCAGGAGCCGGCACCGTTGTCCCCGTGGGGACCGTTAAAAGTTTAAAAATGCATGGGAACTAGCCATGGACAAGCCCGTGAACTCTGCAGGGCAACCACAAACGTTAGTGGCTTGTAAATATGTTGGGTACCGTTACCGTTTCCGCAATGCCGCCTCCGGAGAGGCAGGTTGGAGGGAGGGCCCTGAGCAGAGCAGGCCAGGGCCCAGCCACCAAAGGGACCGGTGGCTACCCTCTGGAGGGAAGGACAGATCCCGCTCGGGTGACTTGTGCTGGACTGTGGGTCAAGGGGTGCTGCCTGGGTTTTAGGGGCAGCATCAGGGCCAGGTTGCTTGGGTGGGAGAGAGCGGAAACCGTGACCGTACACCGTTGAAACGTTAAAAGTAAAATGTGCCTCCCGTCTTGGGAAGAGTTGATTGAAAATGCTTATGTTATGTTTAACCTGTTATCCCCTTTTTACAGAAAAATAAAACCGGTGTAGGACGGCAGCCCGCGGACGGTCTGCATTTTGCTAAGGGGGAATGTGTCGCCCTGGGCAAGCCAGGGGACACAGATAACAACACCACTACACCCCACACTCCAGGTAGGCACACCTGCTACCAGAAATCCTTGTTGCCTTCCTCCAAGAGTCTGTGATGCACACCAGGGGGTGGGCCAGGCGGTTGGCTCCGCCCACGAAGGAGCTCACAACTCTGGAGGCAGGAAGTAACCAGGCAGTCAGCTCAGGGAAGAGCTTGAGTAAAGAAGCAGCTTAGCCCAGGCAGGGGCTAGAGTAAACAACCAGAAGTGAAAGTGAAGGAGAGGAAAGTGGAAAAGGAGGAAAGCAAGAAGTGGAGAGAGCGCAGAGAGTGCGCAGAGCCTGAGAGCCCAGCTGTGTGTAGGGCTAGAACAGCAAGGTCAGCGACGGCGGTGACTGTCCGGAGGGGGACCGTTTGGAAGTTCCTGGAAGGACCCCGTTGGCTGTGTGCCCGGTGGTCTGGAGCAGTGTTCCAAAGGACAGTCAGCACCAGGGCAGGGGCCTCTCGGACCCCGGCAAGGCTAGGAGTCGCCCAATTTGCCGAATCCGTCAGTGAAGGGGACGCAGATCCCCCAGCAACAAAGTCCCGATTGACGGCAACAGCCCGACCATTACCGGGGAGACACCGCCACCGCCAAGGCACCAGTTTCCCCAGGGCCAGCGCCTGCGGGCAAAGTGTAGAGCTCCTCCGGCCCAGATTGCAGTCGGGGAGCGGGTAACCGGAGGGAATCCACCGCTACCATCAGTCAAACAGGTGCAAGGAAGAGAGACGTCACCGTCACCTACCGGGAGTGCAGGTGCAACCGTCTGTGGGACCGTCCTACCAGCCGTTGGTTTACCGTACAAACTGTGTCCGTGTCTCAGGCTGAGTGAGTACCACAGTGCCGCAAGGCACAGCGCTGCCCCCGCGTCCCTGCGCCCTCCAGGCCCTACACTTCACATCTCTTCACCGGGCCCCGGGATCACCAACCCCTACCCACGGAGGGGCAACACAACACCTGGCTGCTCCTATCACCATCCCCGGGACCCCCACACTGAGCAGCGGTGGTGCCATCACCACAACCGTGGGTGGCGTCATGAACTATAATCCCAACAAACACCCCCCTTTCACTCACGGGCGAGGAGTGTCGCTCGAGACACCCCGGGATCCGGCCCGCAGCTCGAGCCACCAGGAGCAACTGCCGGACCCGAGCAGAAGGGGTGAGCGCGGTGTGCTGACACCCTCCTCCCCGCCCGCGACATATACACACTTAAGTAATATCCAACTTTGCTTACATATCTAGATTTACTGCAGACACAGATATATGTGGAACCCTTTGTTTCCTCGCTGTATCTGTGATTTTTTGCATATTGTTTTTTTGCATATCTATTACCCTCTTCGATCATTGTACTACAGCAACTTTACCATCTAAATGTTTTACCCATAATAGGGTTAATATAGCCCTCTTCCTCCCTTTTGCCTGACGCATGCGCATAGTTTCGAACGACCTATTTTATAGGATATGATTTAATACCTTATTAAGACTACAATATCACTTATAGACCGTTCGCTATAATATCATTTCTTATAGACCATTTCGCTATTCTATATCAATCTTATGCGCCGTATCTAATGCTGTGTTTGGGTTGTAAGCGCCGGCTGCCTCGCGCATGCGCAGTGAAAGGTAGGGGAGGAGGTTTGTCACGTCATGTGACCGAGCAAGATGGCAACCGCCATTGGAGCTCCATGCTCAGTGCCCAGGATCTCCCAGCTGCAACACTGGTGAGTGCTGATGACCGGTCCTTAAATAGGACACACAATATCATTGCACACTGCCTTTCTTTCCCCTGAGGAAGCCACTGTACACGTGGCGATACGCATGGGGTTCCATGCCAGGAATCTAGTTGGTACTTTCCTTATCTACTCCTCCTACATGGCTGCTATTATGTTTTGGGGTAGTAAGTACGGTCCCGCTCTTGCACTATCTCCAGCTTAAATCTGTAAATCCTTGCCTTGGCCTCCTTGTATGGCCCTTGTGGCTTTTTGGCCTTATTTTTTATAGGCATGGTTCACATTCCTTATTTGCTGGGGGTATTGGCTGCATGAGGAATATTTTTTTCACACTCATTGGTCCCATATTGATACTCACTGCGTAGCCCTTCATTGATAAACTTGTATTATGAAAAAAAAAGCAACAATAAGAGGATAATGTCCTCCAAAAATCATGTATTACTCACAGCAAGTTGGGCTGCAGTGTGTACATCGCCCTGGCCAAAAACTGATGCTCTAGCAGGATACAGCTAAACCCCCACTAAGTGGAGGCATCACAGGTGCAGGAGAAGCAGATCACACACACACCTTCATGGAATGGAGGGGAGGTGACTGCTAGATGATAAAACTGCACACAAGTGGCTTGCATAGAGCGCTGTTCACATGCAGATGACACAGTCACAAACCCGCAGCCTATTAGGTAACGCCCTTCTATTAGATCAGGCGGGCTGCCAAGCCGTACTCCACTGTATATCATGCACGGACAGACACTCTACAATGCAAGGCCCAACAGAAAGGGGCCTGGCTGTATCCTGTACAAACAAAAAAATATGAGGATTTTGTTGGTATTTATGGCCATAAAACGCAAGCCTACACCCTCGTCAAGGGACCTCATGTCTGTAGGTCCCTACACTAAATATAAAAAAAGCAACAATAAGAGGATAATGTCCTCCAAAAATCATGTATTACTCACAGCAAGTTGTATTATGCTAAATATATTGTGAAGATCTTTCCAAACCCTTATATATATCTGCAGCATTCTGTGTACACTATATTAACTATATACTGGTTTATATTGCACATGGTGCATTAATAGGTTTATCATAGGGGTAATAGGCATGGTATATATCCTTATATACTGGAGATACTGACTGTATGTGGTGTTTTCTGTTGATGCACTTGTATTGTACTAAATATTTTGCAGATCTAGTCTAACCTTCATACGTACCTGCAGTGTGCTGCCCATATTCTGATCAGCTATAAACTTGCCTGTAAATGCATATGGTGCACCACCAGGTCTCCACTATACGACTCACTGACCTGCGTGGTCACTGCATATAGGGGTAACTTACTGCAACACGTGTGATTTTTTATATTTTCATATATCAGGTGTTGGCATATCTGTTTGTATTTGTACAGCGGTTTTCCAATTTTGCATCTAACTTATTCTGTATATCATACCATACAGTCTCTGTCTCATTACCATTATATACAGACCGATTCCGGGACCGGGCTTTGTGCAATAGCCTATAGAGTACCTTCACTGTATTGACATTGTATCTCTTATATGTTATTTTTCCTGGCGTGTATGGTGTCCATGCCTTCTGGCTTTTTAAGTGTTTTTAAATTGTGTTATTGTGTGCCCACACTCCAAGTGCGGAGACATGTGGTTTCTTGTTTCTGCGTGTATCAATAAAATATTTATTCTTTATATATTGTTGTGGTGATCCCATGTTGGTATACCTTTCTTCTTCTTTTCTTAGTACATGTTTAGTATACCAGGAGATCCCACTAGGTGGTGCCCTTCCCTTCTGTTGTTGAACTGTATGGTATGTAACCTACACAGTTTCGGATCCGGTATCCGTTCTGTGCACTCCACTGGGGTGAGTTCAGCAATACTCTTTCTCCCAGGTATGTTCCTCTGTTTTATCTGTCTCCTCTCCTCAGACCCTTGGTTAGGCCTGGAATTGGTCAGCGGACCCTGTGGTGAACTTGTCCCAGCTCCAACCTACAGGTTCTTCTTCCTCAGTCTTCCTGGGAACTGAACTGACCACTTCCTCTCCACACCAGAATATATAGGGAAGCAGCTTGGTCTCCCCCTTCTGGCCTGGACAGGTGATGGTGTTATGTGGGGAGTTAACCCTTTGTGTTGTTCTGTGGCACATGAACCCTGGGGTGCCACATATCCACCCCAAAAGTACGACCTGCATTGCTCTAACCTTTCCACCCAACCAGGTCCATCACACACAATATCCCCCACCCTGTGAAGATGGCTAGGGCATCCGAGGACCATGCCTCGACCACGATTACCCCCCGGGCCACCCACACATGAGAATGGTGACTTTTAAGCTGACTAAATCATTGCACTTAACAAACGTTATGCTTATTTGTTTGTTTAATTGCTGGACTGTTTCGATAGCTAATAGTCATTTGAGTCTTATTAAGAATGCTTCTCCCCCAATTATTGATTTACACAGGATGATGAGCTGCCGAGAATGATTTTTTTTAAGCAAAAAGCAAAAAGCATAAAGGTAAGGTGTCTCTTTTTTTTAATTTTGTATTAATAATAGTGATCATGAAATCAAGTATTTTTAATACAAAATTAAATTCATTCTTTATTTAGTTTTTATTTAATTTTAGTCTTACTGAAGCACTGGGGGCTGCTGTTATGGATTACAGTTACTCACCTCATTTATGGCAGCCTCCTGTGCATAGACCTTTGTTGGACTGTGACCCTATACTTAACACAGAAACAGCGTCTGCTCTCATCTGGACAAGCCCCCTGGTGCTGTCCAGATCACAGCAGAGGAGGAGATCTTCCTCTATCTTTGCGGAGCTCACAGAGTATGCTGTGTGCTGCACTTTCATACTGTGTGCTGCACTTTAACCCTGTCACCCACCGGGATGGATGGGGTGCGTACTGGTGTCGGGCAGCGGTGATTGCACCGTAATTGATCCTGGCGTGCTGCTCCCCTGCAACTATTCTGCCGCTCATCCCCCTCTCTGCCGCTTACACCCCCTCCCCCTCCACTCACCCCCCACTCTGCCACTCACCCCCTCCGCTCACCCCCCCACTCTGCTGCTCACCCCCCTACTCTGCCACTCACCCCCCCACTCTGCCGCTCACCCCCCCACTCCACTCACCAAGCCACTCTGCCGCTCACCCCCCCATTCTGACGCTCACCCCCTCCCACTCCACTCTCCCACCCACTCTGCCGCTCACCCCCCCACTCCGCTGCTCACACCACCTCCGCTCACTCTCCCCCTCCCCCACCGCTAATCCACCCTCCCCGCATGTGCTCACCCTGGGCCTCCGCTGCTCGCTGCTATGTACTGTGATCGCTGACAGGACAGGCTGCTGGGGGCGCAGGTATTGGGAAACAGTCAGTGAGGCATTGGGATACAGTCAGTTGGGCATTGGGAAACAGCCAGTGAAGCATTAGGATACAGTCAGTGGGGCATTGGGATACAGTCAGTGGGGCATTGGAAACAGCCAGTGGGGCATTGGGATACAGTCAGTTGGGCATTGGGATACAGTCAGTGGGGCATTGAGATACAGTGCGGCGTGGGATACAGTGGAGCATTATGCAGCTGGCTTTAGTGACACTTTAGACATTAGGATCACTTTGTGGCCACCAACAAAATGGCTCCCACTGTGATCGTAAACTTCATCTTCCCTTATCCTTTTGGAAACACCCAGATTGGGAGGGGGAGGTTACATCACACACAGGAGAGCAGATTCCACCCACTTTTACTGCAGTTGTAATGTGAGCTAGTTTTACAGTAGCTCTACAGTAGGATTTCAGCAGCTGCTCCCCCTAGTGATAAGAGTGGAAAATATCAAACTTTTATTTTTTTTTACATTTTTCTCAATTAAAACAAATTAATATTATTTAAACATTACATTAACACTTTATATTTTTTCAGTTATTGGAAAATTATTTTTTTTTATGACACCTTCCTTAAGACCATTTCACCAAATGATTGAGCATTTTGCTCATTGTCTTGTAATTAGCAGCCTGTATACACTTTACTATTATTGGGAAACCAGCAGGACCAGCAGTCCTAGGAATGACCATTCTCGTTTATCGACCATTGTAAATTCCCCCTTACTCCAAACCTCTGCTAACTTCTGTTGCATCAGTTGCAGGAGAAGTTATCACATTACAAGTCAAGACCTGAAAACAGATTATATTACTAAACTGTGACGTTATTACCAGGGACAGAGTTTTGATGGAACAATAAAATAACTGAAGAGTCAATCACAGGAATCTTCTTATCTAATGGCTCGAGGCCAAATCCCTAATTACGTTAGAAAGTTTTTATTCTGTTGACACATAAATGTAAACAAAAAAAAAAAAAGACGAAGCTGATAAGAGCTTTATGGAGGTGGTGTCCCATAAGACTAATCAGTTGCCCTGTGCGCACTAGAAAAAGGATTTTTCTCAAGAAATTTCTTGAGGGTCTGAAAGACTTTTTGTGTGTTTTTGATGCATTTTTTCCGCAGGTTGGTCCCTGCGTTTTTTTATCATTATCTATGGCAAAAAACGCAGGTACTTGCAGAAAAGAAGTGACATGCTCATTTTTTTTCTGAAGAAATTCTGCAGAAAGAGTGTTCTTGAGAAAAAAACGCAGTGTGCGTGTGACGCCCTGGCAAAACCAGGTTGTCACCGAGACTGCACAAATCCTTCTGGTGCAGGACTCCATCCTCCTTGGCCTACAAACACAACACCAAATACAGGTAACACCAGCCACAAAAGCCTAGTTACCCCCCCAGGAAAATAGGGACACACCAGTGGGCGGGACCAGCCGGATGGAAACACCCACCTAGGGGTCCTGAGGTGTCAGGGAAGGGAACACGTCATTTAGAGTCTGGAGAGAGAAAGGGAGAGTAGTGAAGTGGTGGTCAGTGGTTGGAGCCCCTGGACTACCGGACTACCTGAGCTGACCAGATGGCAGACGGCAGAGCAGGGCCACAGGCGACGGAGATCCGGTCGCGAGAGACCTTACTTGGACCAGGGCAGGGTTGTAATCCGCCGGTGCCGACAGCGAGAATCCGGTCCGGAGGCCGTGCACAGTCAGGGTACCTGGACCCCAGGGCAAGAACCGCTTCAAGCACCTTACCGATTAGCCAGCAGGGGACAAGGTTCCAGACTTTGTCCCACAAGTAGCCCAGAAAGCGAAACAAAAGCCCAACGAGGGGGATAGTGTGTCCGCCAGAACCCACAGAGATCCCATGGGTCCGACTTTGTGGGCAACGGCTCCCACAGTACATAACACAGGGAGCGGACTTCTCCCGTTTTATGCGGGTTAAGTCACCACACAAGAAAATATAAGTGCAGGAGGAAGGGCACCTGCCCTGTCAGCCCGTGTGCGGGACCAAGCACACCCCTCCAGAGGCTCCTGGCATCCAGCCTTGGTTTACCACATGGAGTTTATGTGATTTAATACCACAGTGAGTACACCAGTACCATCTGGTACATTCCTAAAGACTGCTCCCTGCAACCCCGCACCATCCTCCGGGCCCCGGGACTACACTATGTTCTGATATCCATCTTGTCCTCAGCACCCAGCTTCCCCATGCTTTGCTATACATCTTTCCCTTAGCAGCAAGCTTTGCCATATCAGAGCATGGGAAAGCTGGGTGCTGAGAGATGTATAGCAGAGATTAGGAAACCTGGGTGCTGAGGGAAAGAGCCCTTTTCCCTCAGCACAAAATATTCCCATCCCATGCTTGTATCTTTGTCCCCCGTCGTAAATAGTTCTCCAAATACTATAATGGCCCCCACATAGCCTTCCATATACTATAAAGGGTCCCACATAACCCTTTATATATTAAATGCACCTCCATAGTCCTCAATGCATTTCCCATAATTCTCCATGTATTATAATTCACCCCATAGTACTCCATATATTATACTGCACTACACAGTCCTCCATGTATAAAGTAGCCCTCCAATTATTATAATGAATTTCCCATAGTTCTCCATATATTATAATGCACCCCATAGTACTCCATGTTTTATAATTCAACCCCATAGTCCATGTATAAGTTAGCCTCCATAGTCCTCCATATATTGTAATGTAGGCCCCATTGTCCTATATGTATTATAATGCAGCCCCAGAAACCTTCATATTGTATCATGCAGCCCCATACTCATCCATGTATAATGCACCCCTATATTCCATGTAGAAGATGTCCTTCATTTTGTATTATGCAGCCCCATACGTCTCCATGTATAATGCACCCCTATAGTCCACGTATAAGGTGTTGTCAGGGCCAGGCGGTCGGGCAGACCCAGGAGGTGGATCCACTGGTCCGAACTCTAAGATGGTGGTAAGGAGTCCGGTAGCTGAAGCACTATGGGCAGCAGAACAGTCCGTGCAAGTGAGTGTAACGGAGAAGTCCCTGGGACCACGGAGTCACAGATGGTAGTCCGGGTGACGTAGCTCAGGTTCGGAAGCCGAGATGAGGTCAGGCGGGGTCCGGAACCTTTGGAGCGAGATGACGGGTCACCGCAGGGATCCGAGATGGTACGGACTGTCAGATGGCAGACGAACAGCGTGCGGGGTTCGGGATTCAGCAGGACCGGATGCCGAGGCAGGATCAGCTCTAGAAGAGAGATACGTGAGTATGGCAAGGAGACACAAGGAGACCTGACTCCTAGCTTGGAAAACACGAAGATCAGGCCCCGCCCCTTTGGACAATAAACCCTTATATACCCTGTACCTGTTTAGCTTCATTTCCTGTTAATGGACGCTGGCCCTTTAAGAAAGGGTCAGTGACCGCGCGCGCGCCCTAATGCGCATGCGCGCCGCCCGGGTGCCAGAAGCCAGGGAAGGAAGCTGAGGGGAGGACGCAGGGGAGCCGGCCAGGGCCTGGGAAGCCGTCAGACGCCGGGATCGGAGGCCAGGGAACCTGGGAAGGACGGGCACCGGAGGCTGGAGAGCGGGGAGCGTGGCAGGTGAGCCGGGGAGCGGGGCTGAGGACCCGGGGAGCGGGGCAGAGGACCCGGGGAGGGGAGCCGAGGACCCGGGGAGCGTGACAGTACCCCCCCCACGCCCCCCTCCCCGCAACCGGGACATGAAGGCACGGATCAGAGGAGTGCCCACGTTTTCCCTGGGCTCCCAGGACCTATCCTCAGGACCATACCCCTCCCAGTCCACCAGGAAGAACTGTCGGCCTCGAACAGTCTTCATGGCCACGATATCCCTTACCGCATAGATGTCGTCCTCGGCAATAGGAGGAGGAGCCGGACTGGCAGCAGAGGAGAAGGGACCAAGGAAAACCGGCTTGAGCAGAGAGACGTGGAAGGAGTTGGGAATCCGCATCGTGGCCGGAAGCCTCAGTTTGTAGGAGACCTCATTGATCTTGCTGAGGACCTTAAACGGCCCGATGTAGCGAGGACCCAGCTTGTAGGAAGGTATCTTCAATCGGATGTACTGGGAAGCAAGCCAGACCAGGTCACCAGGAGAGAAACACGGAGGGTCCAGGCGCCTCTTGTCGGCGTGTTTCTTCATCCGCTGGGAAGCGCGCCCAAGGGACGCCTTGACAGAGTCCCAAATGGTAGCGAAGTCACGGGCTACAGTATCAGCAGCAGGGACATCCGAAGAAGGGGATATAGGCAACGGGATGGAGGGCTGAAGTCCGTAAACGACATGGAAGGGAGACTTGGAGGACGACTCACTGATGTGGTGGTTATGGGAGAATTCAGCCCAAGGCAGAAGCGTGGACCAGTCGTCGTGATGGGCGTTGACATAGTGACGTAAGAAGGAGGTCAAGATTTGATTGACCCTCTCCACTTGGCCATTAGACTGAGGATGGTAAGCAGAAGAAAAGTCCAGAGTCACTCCCAGATGTTTGCAGAGCGCCCTCCAGAAGCGGGAGGTGAACTGAGTTCCCCTGTCGGACACGATGTGGGATGGAAAGCCATGCAAGCGGAAGATGTGATGTATATAGGCTTCCGCGAGTTCCTGAGCAGAGGGCAGTCCGGCCATAGGGACGAAGTGAGCCATTTTGGAGAACCGGTCCACCACGACCCATATGACTGTGTGCCCGGAGGATAATGGCAAGTCCGTAATAAAGTCCATCGCTATGTGTTGCCATGGAACTGAGGGTATAGGCAGAGGCAGAAGACGGCCATATGGCAGGTGCTTGGGCGTCTTGTTCCTGGCACAAGAGGAGCAGGCAGAGACGAAAGCAGCGACGTCCGTGCGAAGGGATGGCCACCAGTAATGGCGTACAATCGCACCCCATGTTCTCTTCTGACCTGCATGACCGGCTGTTTTTGAGGCATGACCCCAGTGTAAGACTTTTTGCCTGTCGGTCTCAGAGACATAGGTCTTCCCGGGCGGTATCTGGGCCAGGGTGATAGGAGCCACCGGAATAATCTTGCTAGGAGAGATGATAGGTTGGGTACTCTCTTCCTCCTGCTCCATGGGCATGAGAGACCTAGACAGGGCATCAGCGCGTACATTCTTGTCCGCGGGTCGGAAATGGAGCTGGAAATCAAACCTGGCAAAGAATAAGGACCACCTGGCTTGCCGTGGGTTCAGTCGCTGAGCGGACCGAAGGTATTCCAGGTTCTTGTGGTCCGTGTAGATAATCACGGGGTACACTGCTCCTTCCAGGAGGCAGCGCCACTCCTCCAGAGCCAGTTTGACCGCCAATAGTTCTCGGTCACCGATGGTGTAGTTGCGTTCAGGCGCTGAGAAGCTCTTGGAGAAAAAACCGCAAGTCACCATCTTCCCGGAGGAGGACTTCTGCATGAGCACTGCTCCGGCTCCTGAGGAGGAGGCATCCACCTCCAAGGTGAACTGGCGGTTTAACTCCGGTCGGTGGAGTACAGGAGAGGAGGCAAATGCTCGCTTCAGAGAGCAAAACGCGGCGTCGGCCGCAGGTGACCAGTCCTTTGGATTAGCCTCCTTCTTGGTCAAGGCGGAGAGAGGAGCAGTCAGGGCAGAGAAGTGAGGGATAAACTGGCGGTAGTAGTTGGCGAATCCCAGGAACCGTTGGATTGCCTTCAGTCCAGAAGGGGGAGGCCAGTTGAGAATGGAGGAGACCTTCTTTGGATCCATCTGCAGCCCTGTACCCGAGATGATGTATCCCAGGAAAGGGAGAGAAGACTGCTCAAAGACACACTTCTCATATTTGGCGTAGAGACGATTCTCTCTCAGTCTCTGTAGAACCAGCCGTACGTTCTCTCTGTGGGTCTGGAGGTCCGGAGAGAAGACAAGGATGTCATCCAGATAAACTACTACACAGATGTAGAGGAGGTCCCGGAAAATGTCGTTCACCAATTCTTGGAATACGGCAGGAGCGTTACACAGACCGAAGGGCATTACGCAGTATTCATAGTGCCCATCGCGAGTATTAAACGCGGTCTTCCATTCGTCCCCAGAGCGGATACGAACTAGGTTGTAGGCACCCCGAAGATCCAGTTTGGTGAACACACGGGCTCCTCTGAGCCGGTCGAACAATTCGGGGATGAGCGGCAGGGGGTACTTGTTTTTTATGGTGATCTGATTCAAACCCCGGTAGTCAATGCATGGGCGTAGGTCACCCTCTTTCTTCTTAACGAAGAAGAAGCCTGCTCCCGCAGGAGAGGAGGATCTCCGGATGAATCCCTTTGCCAGGCTTTCTGTGATGTAGGTAGACATGGCCCTGGTTTCGGCTGGAGACAACGGATATATCCGTCCTCGAGGTGGTGTTGTTCCTGGGAGCAGGTCGATGGCGCAATCGTAGGGACGGTGTGGCGGAAGTACCTCAGACTCCTTCTTGTCAAAAACGTCTGCGAAGGACCAATAGGCCGAGGGCAGTTCCGGTAGGTTCTCTGGAACCGGAGGTCGTCGGATGGGTTGTATAGACTTCAGACACCTCTCATGACAGGCGGAGCCCCATCGGGTGATTTCGCCAGTGCCCCAGCTGACTGATGGTTCGTGTGTCCGCAACCAGGGAAGTCCCAGCAGGATTTGATGGGACATGTGTGGAAGGACGTAGAGAGCGATGTTCTCGGTGTGCAGGGCACCGATACGCAGTTCGACCGGCCTGGTGACCCAGGAGATGGTATCAGCGAGGGGTCTCCCATCCACAGAGGCAATCACTAGGGGCTTATCGAGTAGAGTAACAGGCAACTGGTACTTGTCCACCGTGGCCTGCTGGATGAAATTGCCTGCTGCTCCAGAGTCGAGGTATGCCTCAGCCGTGAAGCGCGTCTCTCCCGCTGACACTTGCACGGTCCACATAACCGGGTCTGAGAGAGTCCCAGCACCTAGGGTGGCCTCTCCTACCAACCCTAGGCTTTGGAGTTTCCCGGCCTCTCTGGACAGGAGCGAAGCAGGTGTGTGTCCTCTCCGCAGTAAAAGCAGAGACCCTTGGCGAGCCGCTCTGCTCGACGTTGTTCAGACCGCCGTACTCGGTCAATCTGCATGGGCTCGTGGACGGGAATCCCAGCTGTTGATGACTGAGGTACGGAGGGCTTCCGTGGAGGAGAGGAATGCCGTACCGGACGTCTCTCACGAGATAGCTCTTTGGAGCGTTCCTGAAAACGAATGTCCACTCGAGTTGCTAGGGCAATCAGGGCATCTAGGGTGGAGGGCACGTCACGACCCGCCAACTCGTCTTTGATGCGACTCGAGAGTCCTTCCCAGAAGGCGGCTGTTAGGGCCTCATTATTCCACCCGAGTTCTGAAGCCAAAGTGCGGAAACGGATGGCATATTGGCCTACCGTCAGTGTTCCTTGACGTAAGCGGAGAAGGGATGAAGCAGACGCAGAGGCGCGTCCCGGCTCGTCGAAGGTGCTGCGAAAGGCCTGCAGGAACTCTTGAAGGTCCTTGGTCATAGGGTCCTCCTTCTCCCACAAGGGATTCATCCACGCCAGTGCCTCGCCCTCTAGGTGAGACATGATGAAGGCGACCTTGGCTTGGTCGGAGGCAAACAAATGTGGCAGCTGCGTGAAATGAAGGGAGCATTGGTTTATGAAGCCCCTGCAGGTCTTGGGATCTCCGGCATAACGAGGTGGTGAAGCCAAACGGAGTCGGGAAGCATCCGAAGAGGCTGCCACGGGTGCGGGAGCCGTGGATTGACTAGTGGAGGCCCGGAATGTTGAAGGCGTAACTGCCGCTTGTAACGTGTACAGGCAGGTGTCCACGGAAGTCATAAAGTCCAACATGCGGGTCTGGACTTCACGCTGGCGTTGGAGTTCCTCTTGCAAGGCCGCTAGTGCTGCAGCGGGATCCATGGCCTGATCTTACTGTCGGGGCCAGGCGGTCGGGCAGACCCAGGAGGTGGATCCACTGGTCCGAACTCTAAGATGGTGGTAAGGAGTCCGGTAGCTGAAGCACTATGGGCAGCAGAACAGTCCGTGCAAGTGAGTGTAACGGAGAAGTCCCTGGGACCACGGAGTCACAGATGGTAGTCCGGGTGACGTAGCTCAGGTTCGGAAGCCGAGATGAGGTCAGGCGGGGTCCGGAACCTTTGGAGCGAGATGACGGGTCACCGCAGGGATCCGAGATGGTACGGACTGTCAGATGGCAGACGAACAGCGTGCGGGGTTCGGGATTCAGCAGGACCGGATGCCGAGGCAGGATCAGCTCTAGAAGAGAGATACGTGAGTATGGCAAGGAGACACAAGGAGACCTGACTCCTAGCTTGGAAAACACGAAGATCAGGCCCCGCCCCTTTGGACAATAAACCCTTATATACCCTGTACCTGTTTAGCTTCATTTCCTGTTAATGGACGCTGGCCCTTTAAGAAAGGGTCAGTGACCGCGCGCGCGCCCTAATGCGCATGCGCGCCGCCCGGGTGCCAGAAGCCAGGGAAGGAAGCTGAGGGGAGGACGCAGGGGAGCCGGCCAGGGCCTGGGAAGCCGTCAGACGCCGGGATCGGAGGCCAGGGAACCTGGGAAGGACGGGCACCGGAGGCTGGAGAGCGGGGAGCGTGGCAGGTGAGCCGGGGAGCGGGGCTGAGGACCCGGGGAGCGGGGCAGAGGACCCGTGGAGGGGAGCCGAGGACCCGGGGAGCGTGACAGGTGTCCTTCATGTTGTACACCGTGTGCAGAACTATTAGGCAAGTTGTATTTTAGAGGATTTTTTATTTTATTGACCAACAACTATGTTCTCAATCAACCCAAAAGACTCAAACATCAAAGCTTAATATTTTTCGAAGTTGGGGTGTTTTTTTTAGATTTGGCTATCTTAGGAGGATATCTGTTTGTGCAGGTAACTATACTGTGCAGAATTATTAGGCAACTTAACAAAAAACAAATATATTCCCATCTCACTTATTTATTTTCACCAGGTAAACCAATATAACTGCACAAAATTTAGAAATAAACATTTCTGACATGCAAAAACAAAACCCAAAAATATTAGTGACCAATATAGCCACCTTTCTATATGATGACACTCAACAGCCTACCATCCATAGATTCTGTCAGTTGCTTGATCTGTTTACGATCAACATTGAGTGCAGCAGCCACCACAGCCTCCCAGACACTGTTCCAAGAAGTGCACGTTTTCCCTCCCTGTAGATCTCACATTTTATTAGGGACCACAGGTTCTCTATGGGGTTCAGATCAAGAGAACAAGGGGGCCATGTCATTATTTTTTCATCTTTTAGACCTTTACTGGCCAGCCACGATGTGGAGTAGTTGGATGCATGTGATGGAGCATTGTCCTGCATGAAAATCATGTTTTTTTTGAACGATACAGACTTCTTCCTGTGTCACTGCTTGAAGAAGTTGTCTTCCAGAAACTGGCAGTAGGTCTGGGAGTTGAGCTTCACTCCATCCTCAACCCGAAAAGGTCCCACAAGTTCATCTTTGATGATACCAGTCCATACCAGTACCCCACCTCCACCTTGCTGGTGTCTGAGTCGGAGTAGAGCTCTCTGCCCTTTACTGATCCAGCCTCTGGCCCATCCATCTGGCCCATCAAGAGTCACTCATTTCATCAGTCCATAAAACCTTTGAAAAATCAGTCTTAAAATATTTCTTGGCCCAGTCTTGACATTTTATCTTATGTTTCTTGTTCAAAGGTGGTCATTTTTCAGCCTTCCTTACCTTGGCTATGTCTCTGAGTATGGCACACCTTGTGCTTTTTGATACTCCAGTAACGTTGCAGCTCTGAAATATGGCCAAACTGGTGGCAAATGGCATCTTGGCAGCCTCACGCTTGATTTTTCTCAATTCATTGGCATCCCTCTGCAAGACATCTCACAATTTTGGACTTTTCAGAGCCAGCCAAATCTCTCTTCTGACCCATTTTGCCAAACGAAAAGAAGTTTCCTAATAATTAAGCATACCTTATATAAGGTGTTGATATCATTACACCACACCCCTCCTCAGTCAGAGATGCACATCACCTGATTTACTTAATTGGTAGTTGCCTCTCAAGCCTATAAAGCTTGAAGTAGGACAACATGTATGAAAATTATCATGTGATCAAAATACTCATTTGATTAATAATTCTGCGCACAATGTATAATGCATCCCCCTAGGCCTCCATGTATAATGCAGCCCCCCCAGGCTTCCATGTATAATGCAGCATCCCCAGGCCTCCATGTATAATGCAGCACCCCTAGGCCTCCATGTATAATGCAGCACCCCCAGGCCTCCATGTATAATGCAGCACCCCCAGGCCTCCATGTATAATGCAGCCCCCCAGGCCTCCATGTATCATGCAGCCCCCAGGCCTCATATATAACCAGGCCTCCATGTATAATGAAGCCAGCCCCCCAGGCCTCCATGTATAATGAAGCCAGCCCCCCAGGCCTACATGTATAATAAAGCCAGCCCCCCAGGTCTCCATGTATAATGCAGCCAGCCCCCCAGGCCTCCAAGTATAATGCAGCCCCCCAGGCCTCCATGTATAATACAGCCTCTGATGAGGAACCCTATGCCTAATTACAGTGCCTACAAGTAGTATTCAACCCCCTGCAGATTTAGCAGGTTTACACATTCGGAATTAACTTGGCATTGTGACATTTGGACTGTAGATCAGCCTGGAAGTGTGAAATGCACTGCAGCAAAAAAGAATGTTATTTCTTTTTTTTATTTTTTTTTTAATTGTGAAAAGTTTATTCAGAGGGTCATTTATTATTCAACCCCTCAAACCACAAGAATTCTGTTTGGTTCCCTTAAAGTATTAAGAAGTATTTCAGGCACAAAGAACAATGAGCTTCACATGTTTGGATTAATTATCTCTTTTTCCAGCCTTTTCTGACTAATTAAGACCCTCCCCAAAAGGTCCAGTCACACTAAGCAACTTACCAGCGATCCCAACAACGATAGGGATCGCTGGTAAGTTGCTAGGAGGTTGCTGGTGAGCTGTCACACTGCGACGCTCCAGCGATCCCACCAGCAACCTGACCTGGCAGGGATCGCTGGAGCGTGGCTACACGAGTTGCTGGTGAGCTCACCAGCAACCAGTGACCAGCCCCCAGTCTCCTAGTTACAGCACACATCAGGTTAATTAACCCGATGTGTGCTGCAGCTAAATGTGCACAGAGCAGGGAGCAGCGCACACTGAGCGCTGGCTCCTTGCTCTCCTAGTTACAGCACACATCGGGTTAATTGCCTGATGTGTGCTGCAGCTATCTGTGCACAGAGCAGGAGCAGCGCACACTGCTTAGTGCTGGCTCCTTGCTCTCCTAGTTACAGCACACATCGGGTTAATTGCCTGATGTGTGCTGCAGCTATCTGTGCACAGAGCAGGAGCCGGCAGCACAGGCAGTGAGAGCGGAGGAGGCTGGTATCAAAGGTAAATATCGGGTAACCAAGGACAGGGCTTCTTGGTTACCCGATGTTTACATTAGTTACCAGCCTCAGCAGAAGCCGGCTCCCTGCTCACTGCACATTAGTTGTTGCTGTCTCGCTGTCACACACAGCGATCTGTGCTTCACAGCAGGACAGCAACAACTAAAAAATGGCCCAGGACATTCAGCAACAACCAACGACCTCACAGCAGGGGCCAGGTTGTTGCTGGATGTCACACACAGCAACATCGCTAGCAACGTCACAAAAGTTGTTCGTTACCAGCGATGTTGCTAGCGATGTTGCTTAGTGTGACGGGGCCTAAACTTGTGAACAGCACTCATACTTGGTCAACATGGGAAAGACAAAGGAGCTTTCCAAGGCCATCAGAGACAAGATCGTGGAGGGTCACAAGCCTGGCAAGGGGTACAAAACCCTTTCCAAGGAGTTGGGCCTGCCTGTCTCCACTGTTGGGAGCATCATCCGGAAGTGGAAGGCTTATGGAACTACTGTTAGCCTTCCACGGCCTGGACAGCCTTTGAAAGTTTCCACCCGTGCCGAGGTCAGGCTTGTCCGAAGAGTCAAGGCTAACCCAAGGACAACAAGGAAGGAGCTCCGCTAAGATCTTATGGCAGTGGGGACATTGGTTTCAGTCAATACCATAAGTAACATACTCCACCGCAATGGTCTCCGTTCCAGACGAGCCCGTAAGGTACCTTTACTTTCAAAGCGTCATGTCAAGGCTCGTCTACAGTTTGCTCATGATCACTTGGAGGACTCTGAGACAGACTGGTTCAAGGTTCTCTGGTCTGATGAGACCAAGATCGAGATCTTTGGTGCCAACCACACACGTGACGTTTGGAGACTGGATGGCACTGCATACGACCCCAAGAATACCATCCCTACAGTCAAGCATGGTGGTGGCAGCATCATGCTGTGGGGCTGTTTCTCAGCCAAGGGGCCTGGCCATCTGGTCCGCATCCATGGGAAGATGGATAGCACGGCCTACCTGGAGATTTTGGCCAAGAACCTCCACTCCTCCATCAAGGATCTTAAGATGGGTCGTCATTTCATCTTCCAACAAGACAACGACCCAAAGCACACAGCCAAGAAAACCAAGGCCTGGTTCAAGAGGGAAAAAATCAAGGTGTTGCAGTGGCCTAGTCAGTCTCCTGACCTTAACCCAATTGAAAACTTGTGGAAGGAGCTCAAGATTAAAGTCCACATGAGACACCCAAAGAACATAGATAACTTGGAGAAGATCTGCATGGAGAAGTGGGCCAAGATAACTCCAGAGACCTGTGCCGGCCTGATCAGGTCTTATAAAAGACGATTATTAGCTGTAATTGCAAACAAGGGTTATTCCACAAAATATTAAACCTAGGGGTTGAATAATAATTGACCCACACTTTTATGTTGAAAATTTATTAAAATTTAACTGAGCAACATAACTTGTTGGTTTGTAAGATTTATGCATCTGTTAATAAATCCTGCTCTTGTTTGAAGTTTGCAGGCTCTAACTTATTTGCATCTTATCAAACCTGCTAAATCTGCAGGGGGTTGAATACTACTTGTAGGCACTGTATTTATTTATTTATTTATTTATTTATTTATTTTTACACCAATATACTGTAGACATGAACACAGTGCCTGTGATTGCAAGCAACTGAATAGGATAACTGAAGTGAGCACTAATATATATATTATGAGTGCAAGCCAAAAATTACATACTATATACGGATAAGGCTGCACATCAAACTTAGATAATAGTATAATGCCTCAAGCATATGGACAAATATTGGAATATACAATGAAAAATGCTACTTGCTAATTTGAACATGTGAATAATGAATTGCATACCTGCCATGAATATTAGGAAAAAGGAGATATTTAGCAATCGCATTGATCAATGTAACTGAGCCCCAAGTCCTCGTCAAGGCATATCTCTATATTGGGGTCCCTAGCTCTGTGACCCTAACTGTGTGTCATCTCATTGCAATTAAAAACTGCTATGGGTGGAGAGGGGTAACTAAGGACTTTCTTATATAGGAGATGGAAAAAACATGGCCGAAAGGGGCGGAGCTGTGTTCACATTCAGAAAAAAACTACATATAACTGAATAGGATAACTGAAGTGAGCACTAATATATATATTATGAGTGCAAGCCAAAAATTACATACTATATACGGATAAGGCTGCACATCAAACTTAGATAATAGTATAATGCCTCAAGCATATGGACAAATATTGGAATATACAATGAAAAATGCTACTTGCTAATTTGAACATGTGAATAATGAATTGCATACCTGCCATGAATATTAGGAAAAAGGAGATATTTAGCAATCGCATTGATCAATGTAACTGAGCCCCAAGGCCTCGTCAAGGCATATCTCTATATTGGGGTCCCTAGCTCTGTGACCCTAACTGTGTGTCATCTCATTGCAATTAAAAACTGCTATGGGTGGAGAGGGGTAACTAAGGACTTTCTTATATAGGAGATGGAAAAAACATGGCTGAAAGGGGCGGAGCTGTGTTCACATTCAGAAAAAAACTACATATAACTGAATAGGATAACTGAAGTGAGCACTAATATATATATTATGAGTGCAAGCCAAAAATTACATACTATATACGGATAAGGCTGCACATCAAACTTAGATAATAGTATAATGCCTCAAGCATATGGACAAATATTGGAATATACAATGAAAAATGCTACTTGCTAATTTGAACATGTGAATAATGAATTGCATACCTGCCATGAATATTAGGAAAAAGGAGATATTTAGCAATCGCATTGATCAATGTAACTGAGCCCCAAGGCCTCGTCAAGGCATATCTCTATATTGGGGTCCCTAGCTCTGTGACCCTAACTGTGTGTCATCTCATTGCAATTAAAAACTGCTATGGGTGGAGAGGGGTAACTAAGGACTTTCTTATATAGGAGATGGAAAAAACATGGCCGAAAGGGGCGGAGCTGTGTTCACATTCAGAAAAAAACTAATAATATATATATATATTAGTGCTCACTTCAGTTATCCTATTCAGTTATATGTAGTTTTTTTCTGAATGTGAACACAGCTCCGCCCCTTTCGGCCATGTTTTTTCCATCTCCTATATAAGAAAGTCCTTAGATACCCCTCTCCACCCATAGCAGTTTTTAATTGCAATGAGATGACACACAGTTAGGGTCACAGAGCTAGGGACCCCAATATAGAGATATGCCTTGACGAGGCCTTGGGGCTCAGTTACATTGATCAATGCGATTGCTAAATATCTCCTTTTTCCTAATATTCATGGCAGGTATGCAATTCATTATTCACATGTTCAAATTAGCAAGTAGCATTTTTCATTGTATATTCCAATATTTGTCCATATGCTTGAGGCATTATACTATTATCTAAGTTTGATGTGCAGCCTTATCCGTATATAGTATGTAATTTTTGGCTTGCACTCATAATATATATATTAGTGCTCACTTCAGTTATCCTATTCAGTTATATGTAGTTTTTTTCTGAATGTGAACACAGCTCCGCCCCTTTCGGCCATGTTTTTTCCATCTCCTATATAAGAAAGTCCTTAGTTACCCCTCTCCACCCATAGCAGTTTTTAATTGCAATGAGATGACACACAGTTAGGGTCACAGAGCTAGGGACCCCAATATAGAGATATGCCTTGACGAGGCCTTGGGGCTCAGTTACATCGATCAATGCGATTGCTAAATATCTCCTTTTTCCTAATATTCATGGCAGGTATGCAATTCATTATTCACATGTTCAAATTAGCAAGTAGCATTTTTCATTGTATATTCCAATATTTGTCCATATGCTTGAGGCATTATACTATTATCTAAGTTTGATGTGCAGCCTTATCCGTATATAGTATGTAATTTTTGGCTTGCACTCATAATATATATATTAGTGCTCACTTCAGTTATCCTATTCAGTTATATGTAGTTTTTTTCTGAATGTGAACACAGCTCCGCCCCTTTCGGCCATGTTTTTTCCATCTCCTATATAAGAAAGTCCTTAGTTACCCCTCTCCACCCATAGCAGTTTTTAATTGCAATGAGATGACACACAGTTAGGGTCACAGAGCTAGGGACCCCAATATAGAGATATGCCTTGACGAGGCCTTGGGGCTCAGTTACATTGATCAATGCGATTGCTAAATATCTCCTTTTTCCTAATATTCATGGCAGGTATGCAATTCATTATTCACATGTTCAAATTAGCAAGTAGCATTTTTCATTGTATATTCCAATATTTGTCCATATGCTTGTGATTGCAAGCAGTCAGACACACTGTCACACAGTCTGGGGGTGCGGTCTGACTGCAACCAATCACAGACGCCGGAACTGCCGGTGGCCGGGGAAGCATTGCATATGCATGAGGTTAATGAGTGCCCCCAGAAGTAGTGTTACAGCCATGCGGTAGACTGGAAAGTATAACGTGCCTTCTCTAATCCCTTTAGCCCTTCCACCACCATTTTAAAGTGCCTGATTCGGGTCCCCGTAAACTTATATGAGGATCAACATCTGGGCATATACCCAAAATCAATTCAGGGCCCAAATCTTTTTTTTTTTTTCTTTTAAATCCTGCTTGACCCGCCGATCCCGATTATTTGCAGATTCGCCCATCATTACTTATGTAGTCTTTATATGTTTTACTACTGTTCCCCAAAAAGCAATTACAAAAAAATCATTGTTATGATCCGGAACCATAAAAGATCACAATGTATCATAAAAGGTGACAAGAGCATTGGCAACTAATCTGGCCACCATCCCCTTACTAACCATGAACACTAGAAGTAGCTGAGGGGTGAACTATCATCCTATGCACCGCGAACCCAGCCAAAGAACTAGCTATCCTAAAGGAAGGAAGGATGAATAACTATCTGCCTCAGAAATAGACCGCCAAAGGTATAGCAAGCCCCCCACATACAAAGACTATGGTGATATAGGAAAATGCAATACACAGATGGAGGATAGGATTAGCAAATGTGAGGCCCCACTAACTAAATAGGAAAGGATAGGAAAGGGGCTGATGGTGGCCAGGGAAAAACCCTAAAAAACCCAAATACCTGATAGTACAAAAAGGTCCTCTGATCGCACGATCTGCACTCCGTCCTATATCAGGCACTCTTGTCAAACCAATGAACAGAAAATAGGAACAATTACAAATTCAAGAACCAACAGACACATGGACTTATAGGAGCAATACTCCAAACATACTGCAGATAGCTTCCCAGCAAAGCAACAGAGAGGGAAGATTCCTGCATGCAAATAAACTGACAACCACAATAATTGACAACCCAGATAAGAAAAAACAAAAACACAAAATAACATAAGAAAGAACCAAGCACTTATATGGGGTAGAAGTGGTCTGGAGCAAGATGAAAAGGCTGGTGAAGCACAGAACAATGATAACTGGCACAGACAGACAGGAGACCAAGGCTTAAATAGGCAGAGAGTTAGCAATGGAAACGCCCATTGCTCAGGAACACCTGGTCTCTGTCAAACCATTCCTGGCCACAAGAGGGCTCCCCACAGCAGCAACAGCATAACTGACATTCACAACAAATCATTTTTTTGGCTTGCCATTATCTGAGACCTATAATCTTTTTTTTTCACTAAACAGAGTTCAGTGATAGTTGTAGTTTTCACCAGCACAATTATAAGTACATATGCCTTCTTTAATTATCCATGAGTAGAGATGAGCAAGCCTCTAGAGCAGGGGTGGGGAACCTCCGGCCCGTGGGCCGTATGCGGCCCGCGATGACATTTAATGCGGCCCCCGGGCACATTCCAGGCTACCCCAGTGCTCGAGCGGCACTTGCGCTTTTGCCAGCCGCCGGCCCTTTAAAATCCCAGTGCGTTATGGGTAGATGCTAGAATGTACGGGCTATTTACAGATCCTGATTGCAGCCCGTACTAGAATGTACGGGCTCTTTTCGGGACCTGACTACAGCCCATACATTCTAGACTGAACCCGGGACTGTGCTCGCATGCTGAGGGTTTACCTTGAGGGCGGGGTAAACAGCGCGCTGTGCTCCAGTCACAGCAGAAGAGGTGCAGCAGATGCCTCCCTGCTGTACATGCCTCCCAGACCTGTGCTATGTGACTCCTCCTCCTCCCCTTGTACTGTGAGTATGCAGCCCATCGCTGCCCCCCCATCCAGTGCTGTGTACCCCCTAGTACTGTGTGTTGCCCCAAGTGCTGTGTACCCCCCAGTACTGTGTGTAACCCCTCAGTGCTGTGTAATCTGTGCAGCCTCCTAGTGCTGTCAGTGCTGCCACATCGTGCTCTCCCTGCTGCCTCCTAGTGCTGTCACCTAATGCTCTCCATGCTGCCTTTTAGTGCTGTCACTGTCAGTGCTCTTTGTGCTGCCACCTAGTGTTCTTTGTGCTGCCACCTAGTGATCTTTGTGCTGCCACCTAGTGCTCTCTGTGCTGCCACCTAGTGCTCTCTGTGCTGTCACTGTCAGTGCTCTTTGTGCTGCCACCTAGTGCTTTTTGTGCTGCCACCTAGTGCTCTTTGTGCTGCCACCTAGTGCTCCCTGTGCTGCCACCTAGTGATCCCTGTGCTGCCACCTAGTGCTCCCTGTGCTGCCAACTAGCGCTCTCTGTGCTGCCGCCTAGCGCTCTCTGTGCTGCCGCCTAGCGCTCTCTGTGCTGCCGCCTAGCGCTCTGTGTGCTGCCGCCTAGCGCTCTCTGTGCTGCCGCCTAGTGCTGTCCGTTGTGCCGCCTAGTACTGTCCGTTGTGCTGCCTAGTGCTGTCCGTTATGCCGCCTAGTGCTGTCCGTTGTGCCGCCGCCTAGTGCTGTCCGTGCTGCCACCTAGTTCTATCCGTGCTGCCACCTAGTGCTCTCTGTGCTGCCACCTAGTGCTCTGTGCTGCCGCCTAGCGCTCTCTGTGCTGCTGCCTAGCGCTCTCTGTGCTGCTGCCTAGCGCTGTCCTTTGTGCCGCCTAGCGCTGTCCGTTGTGCCGCCTAACGCTGTCCGTTGTGCCGCCTAACGCTGTCCGTTGTGCCGCCTAGTGCTGTCCGTTGTGCCGCCTAGTGCTGTCCGTTGTGCCGCCTAGTGCTGTCCGTTATGCCGCCTAGTGCTGTCCGTTGTGCCGCCGCCTAGTGCTGTCCGTGCTGCCACCTAGTTCTATCCGTGCTGCCACCTAGTGCTCTCTGTGCTGCCACCTAGTGCTCTGTGCTGCCGCCTAGCGCTCTCTGTGCTGCTGCCTAGCGCTCTCTGTGCTGCTGCCTAGCGCTGTCCTTTGTGCCGCCTAGCGCTGTCCGTTGTGCCGCCTAACGCTGTCCGTTGTGCCGCCTAACGCTGTCCGTTGTGCCGCCTAGTGCTGTCCGTTGTGCCGCCTAGTGCTGTCCGTTGTGCCGCCTAGTGCTGTCCGTTGTGCCGCCGCCTAGTGCTGTCCATGCTTAGCATCTCCTGTGATGTATACACCCCTCCTGTGATCTATACGCTCCTCCTGTGATGTATACGCCCCAGCCTGTCCTGGGATGTATATGCCTCAATGTTTCCTGTTATGTATATGCCTCAGTGTCTCCTGTGATGTATATGCGCCCCAGTGTCTTCTGTGATGTATATGCCCCAGCTTCTCCTGGGATGTGTATGCCCCCAGCCTCTCCAGACCAAGACAAACCTGGAAAAGCAGTTGTGAGAAACAAAATGATCAATATCACCGAACATCACAGCCACACCAAAGAGAAGCTGCTCCTGCCACCACAGTAGGGGTGAGTTAATTGATTGTTTGACCAAATATAGATTGGTCGTTTTCAAGTTGATAATTTGGTGCGGCCCCCGAAGGTTGGTAGAAAATTCCAAATGGCCCCCGGCAGTAAAAAGGTTCCCCACCCCTGCTCTAGAGGCTCGAGTTCAGTTCGGTTCGTCGAACGAAGGCCGCGTGCGTTCGAGTTCGGTTCGGCTAGCCATTCGACGAACCTCTTGAACCCCATTGAAAACAATGGGAGGCAATCACAAACACCTAAAAACACCTGGAAAACACCCTCAAAGGTGTCCAAATGGTGACAAACAAATCCCAAGACAACACAAACACATGGGAAAGTGACAAGGACAAATACCCATGCGAAAACTAAACAGCTGGACGAGGAAAAAGAGGAGGAGACACAAATATAGGCATGTCATGCCCTTCTAAAATCATGTAAAACACAGCAAGAGGACTCCAACAAGAGTCTCCCTTTTTTCCAAAAATTGGGCCACACAGACACCCCATCAGTGGCAGCGCTTGTGCCCCATTTGCAAACTTGACAGGCAGATTTGCATCAAGCACATTCAAAAATGCGCCAGCCTTAACTGTCCCCAGGATGACACCGGGATAGGTAGCAAAGTCTTTGCTGAAACATGACGTGTTCATCTTGGCTCGTTTTTAAAAACATAGCAAGGGGACTCCAAGCAGAGTCTCCCTTATTTACAAAAATTGGGCCCCACAGACACCACTTCAGTGGCATCACTTGTGCCCCAGTTGCAAACTAGACAGGTTAATTTGCATCAAGCACATTCAAAAATACGCCAGCCTTAACTGTCCCTGGGATGACACCGGGGTAGGTAGCAAAGTCTTTGCTGATCCATGATTTGTTCATCTTGGATCATTTTTAAAAGCACAGCAAAGGGACTCCAAGCAGAGTCTCCCTTTTTTCCAAAAATTGGGCCCCACAGACACCATTTCAGTGGCATCACTTGTCTCCCAGTTGCAAACTTGACAGGTAGATTTGCATCAAGCACATTCCAAATCCACAAGCCTTTACTCTCCCCAGGATGACAAACGGGTAGTAAAGTCCTTGCGGATCCATGACTTGTTCATCTTTATGAACGTTAGTCTGTCCACATTGTCACTGGACAGACACGTGCGCTTATCTGACAGCACACAACCAGCAGCACTGAAGACACGTTCAGAGACAACGCTGGCAGCTGGACACAACAAGATCTCCAAGGTGTAAGTGGCGAGCTCAGGCCATTTTTCAAGATTTGAACCCCAAAAGGAGCAAGGCTCCAGTTGCAAAGTCATGTCATCGATGTTCATTTGGAGATACTCCTGTATCATCTGCTCCAGCCGTTGACTATGTGTCAGACTTCTTGTCTCTGGTGGCCTTGCAAAGGATGGTCTAAAAAAATTATGAAATGATTAAAAAAAAATGGCTGTTACCAGCACCAGAAATGGTGCTGCTGGTACGGGTAGACTGTTGATGACGAGACAGTCCCATGTTTGTCAAGTTACAACTGGGAGATTCACTTCGTGCACCACTGGTGTTTGGTGGAAAAGCCGAGCTAAGATCGAGTAACAGCTTCTGCTGATACTCCTGCATACATGCGTCCCTTTCTATGGCTGGAATTATTTCACAAAATTTGGACTTGTACCGGGGATCTAATAGTGTGGCAACCCAGTAGTCATCATCACTTCTAATTTTTACAATCTGAGGCTCATGTTGTAGGTAGTGCTGCAAGAAGGCGCTCATGTGTCTTGCGCATCCATGCGGACCATGTGTTTGGGGCATAGAGGTGCTAACCGTGCTTTCTTCCTCTGACATCTCCCCCCAACCTCGTTCAACCGAAATTTGACCAAGGTCTCCCTCATCTGCTGAGTCTTCCATGTCCATCGAGAGTTCGTCCTCCCTTTCTTTCTGGTCTCCTGCACCTTCCTCAACATTTTGGCTGCTACCATGCGCCCTTGTTAATCCCTCTCCCCCACCGTCCCATGCCTGCCGCCTTGGTGATGATGAACGTATGGACCTTGTAAATGTTGGTATCCCTTGCGCATATGAATCCTCCTGTACTTCCTCCCCTTCCTCTTGTCCCACCCCTTGACTCCGAATAGTGTTTAGCGTGTGCTCCAGCATGTAAATGACTGGAATTGTCATGCTGATAATGGCATTGTCAGCGCTAAACATATTCGTCGTCATGTCGAAACTGTGCAGAAGGGTGCATAGGTCCTTGATCTGAGACCACTCCATCATCGTGATCTGACCCACCTCTGCATGTCGTTGGCCCAGGCTATACGTCATAACGTATTGCACCGGGGCTCGGCGGTGCTGCCACAGTCGCTGTAACATGTGGAGAGTCGAATTCCAGCGTGTCGGCACATCGCATTTCAGGCGATGAACCAGCAGGCAGAAAGACTTCTGGAGCGATGCAAGTCAGTCAGCTGCGGTGGTTGAACGGCGGAAGTGAGCAGAGAGTGACCGTGCCCTGTGCAGAAGCCCATCTAGGTCGGGATAGTGGGTTAAAAATTGCTGGACAACAAGGTTCAACACGTGAGCCATACAAGGCACGTGTGTCACCTTGCCCCGGCGAAGGACCGCACCAAGGTTTGCAGCATTGTCGCACACGGCCTTACCAGGCTGTAGGTTGAGTGGAGACAACCATTTACCAAACTCGGACTGCAGAGCTGACCACAACTCATCTGCTGTGTGACTCTTATTTCCAAGACATTTCAAGCTAAAGACCGCATGATGCCGTTGAGCTCTGCTGCCAGCATAGTAAGGAGTTTTGCAGGATTCCTTGTGCGCAGTTGCAACATGGGTTGCCTGACCAGGCAGGCTTGGGGTGGAGGTGGAGGACCCAGACGAGGTTGAGGGGCCAGAAGCAGTGGAGGATCTTCGACATACAGAGGATTGACGCACATGTCGTGGGGACGGCAAGACTTGTTCAGCAGACCCTTCTCCATCTATCACCATAGTTACCCAGTGCCCAGTCAGTGACATGTAACGCCCCTGTCCATGCTTACTTGTCCAAGTATCGGTGGTGAAATGCACCCAGTCAGCGTAGCAAAATGTGCAGGAGGGGAGAAAAATGCAGAGGTGTTGGAACTTGTTTGGCACCAGTGGGATACTAATTTACTATAGCAGACACTTTGTGGATGCCACTAAGTTTCAGCACTGTTTGCTATAAAAATAGCGTAGCAAAATGTGCAGGAGGGGAGAATGCAGAGGTGGTGGAACTTCCTTGGCACCAGTGGGACACTAAGTTACTATAGTAGACACTTTGTGGATGCCACTAAGTTTCAGCACTGTTTACTATAAAAATAACGTAACAAAATGAACAGGAGGGTAGAATGCAGAGGTGGTGGAACTTGCTTGGCACCAGTGGGACACTAAGTTACTATAGCAGACACTTTGTGGATGCCACTAAGTTTCAGCACTGTTTGCTATAAAAATAGCGTGGCAAAAGTGGGCAGGTGGGTACAGTGGCCAGGTTCTGTGGGTACCAGGACAGGAAAGGAAGCCTCACTTTCTATCCCTCCTAATGATGAAATGCAGCAAGGAATTTCCTGAGCTTAGGTACACAAACGCTGTTATCTGAAGCTGTATACAGCGTTTCCACGGACCTGCCTGTCAGCTATGGCTCTGAGCGCCTGGAAATCAGCCCTGAAAAGGGCTGAAAATAACTGCAGTCCTTAATCTGTACAGCGCTGTGTGTATAGCGTAAACAGCAGGAGCGGCGGCAGGAGCAGCGTGAGCGGTGACTGTCACCCACACGCAGAAAGCAGATAATGGCGGTGTGAGGGAAAATGGCCATATTTATAAAGCAAGGACATGTGACATTCACAGCCTATGACACATGCCCTTGCTTGTCTGGCAAAAGTCCACTTAGCTGTGTGTGTCTCTGGAATTGGCTGACATCCTTGCCCACCCCACTGCACGCGCGCTTAGGAAAAAAAAAAAATGGCGATCGGCATTCTCTCAGCAGCACAGATCTAAACCGCGTCCCCCCCCCGCACACTATACGCTGAAATTTGATAATAGTGTGAATCACAGTGACTCACACTATTACAGTGAAAAGCCAGCTAGTAACTAGCTAGGCTTTTTGCTGATCGAGCCGTTATCGAACGTAACTCGAGCTATCGAGCTTTTAGCAAAAAGCTCGCATTCGAGTTCGATCTCGAGCACCCCCCAAAATCACTCGAACATGAAATTGGCGAACCTCGAACCTCGAACATCGCTCATCTCTATCCATGAGCAATGGAGTAAGTGGAGTCCAACGGGCGCTGGTGCGAACTTTGGGCCTACCCCCCCCCCACATTTTGGTTAGATCTATGTGCCCTTGTAGTTTTCTAAGTCCAATACAGACATATTAGTTGCCCCTCCTGCCCCTTCATGTCCTTCATCCTGTACTAATGTCCCCCATCCTGAGCCAATTCCTGGTATGTCTCCCATCCTGGTAAATATGTCACCCATCCTGGTATATTTGTCCCCATACTGGTATATATGTCCCCCATTCTGGTATGCAGTACAGACCAAAGTTTTTGACACATCTTCTTCTTCAAAGTGTTTTTCTTTATTTTCATGACTCTGAAAATTGTAGATTCACATTGAAGGCATCAAAACTATGAATTCACACATGTGGAATGAAATACTTAACAAAAAAGTGTGAAACAACTGAAAATATGTCTTATATTCTAGGTTCTTCAAAGTAGCCACCTTTTGCTTTGATTACTGCTTTGCACACTCTTGGCATTCTCTTGATGAGCTTCAAGAAGTAGTCACCAGAAATGGTTTTCACTTCACAGGTGTGCCCTGTCAGGTTTAATAATTGGGATTTCTTGCCTTATAAATGGGGTTGGGACCATCAGTTGTGTTGTGCAGAAGTTTGGTGGATACACAGCTGATAGTCCTACTGAATAGACTGTTAGAATTTGTATTATGGCAAAAAAAAGCAGCTAAGTAAAGAAAAACGAGTGGACATCATTACTTTAAGAAATGAAGGTCAGTCAGTCCGAAATATTGGGAAACTTTGAACGTGTCCCCAAGTGCAGTGGCAAAAACCATCAAACGCTACAAAGAAATTGGCTCACATGAGGACCGCCCCAGGAAAGGAAGACCAAGAGTAACCTCTGCTGCGGAGGATAAGTTTATCCGAGTCACCAGCCTCAGAAATCGCAGGTTAACAGCAGCTCAGATTAGAGACCAGGTCAATGCCATACAGAGTTTTAGCAGCAGACACATCTCTAGAACAACTGTTAAGAGGAGACTTTGTGCAGCAGGCCTTCATGGTAAAATAGCTGCTAGAAAACCAGTGCTAAGGACAGGAAACAAGCAGAAGAGACTTGTTTGGGCTAAACAACACAAGGAATGGACATTAGACATTAGACCAGTGGAAATCTGTGCTTTGGTCTGATGAGTTCAAATTTGAGATCTTTGGATGCAACCACCGTATGTTTGTGTGACTCATAAAAGGTGAACAGATGGACTCTTCATGCCTGGTTTCCACCGTGAAGCATGGAGGAGGAGGTGTGATGGTGTGGGGTGCTTTGCTGGTGACACTGTTGGGGATTTATTCAAAATTGAAGGCATACTGAACCAGCAAGGCTACCACAGCATCTTGCAGCAGCATGCTATTCCATTCGGTTTGTGTTTAGTTGGACCATCATTTATTTTTCAACAGGACAATGACCCCAAACACACCTCCAGGCTGTGTAAGGGCTATTTGACTAAGAAGGAGAGTGATGGGGTGCTACACCAGATGACCTGGCCTCCACAGTCACCAGACCTGAACTCAATCGAGATGGTTTGGGGGTGAGCTGGACCGCAGAGTGAAGGCAAAAAGGACAACAAGTGCTAAGCATCTCTGGGAACTCCTACAAGATTGGTGGAAGACCATTTCCGGTGACAACCTCTTGAAGCTCATCAAGAGACTGCCAAGAGTGTGTAAAGTAGTAATCAAAGCAAAAGGTGGCTACTTTGAAGACATATTTTCAGTTGTTTCACACTTTTTTCTTAAGTATTTCATTCCATTCATAGTTTTGATGCCTTCAATGTGAATCTCATGAAAATAAAGAAAACTCTTTGAATGAGGTGTGTCCAAACTTTTTGACTGTACTGTATATGTAATCCATTCTAGTACATATGTCCTCCTCCTGTACGCATCCTGATATATGTATGTCCAATGTCCTGGCATATATGTCCTCATCCAGGGCCCATCCTGGTATGTATGGCCTCATTCTCAGCCCATTCTGATATATATCCACCCCAATCTGGTATATATGTCCTCCTCCTTGGCCCATCCTGGTATATACAGTATGTCCTCCTCCTGGGCCCATCCTGGTATATATGCCCTCATCTTGGGTCCATCTGTCACAAGGAAATTTTTGCAGGCATTGCCAACTGTCATGACAGCATCAGGATCTGTGGAAACTACTGATTCTGCCACTCTGCCTGCTTACTTCTCTGTTGTCTGTTATCAGCGCAGGGAGTTGCGGGCGTCGACCCTCAGACCTAGGCAGATTAGCAAGAGTTAATTTCTGCTGGGCTACTTGTTAGTCTCTTTGATCATATGATGTGGGGGAGCCAGTCAAGTTCACACCCCTCCTATAAATGCTGGCTGAACTATTTCATTAATGCTTACATACTGTATACTGGCCTGGTTTGGTGTTGTGATCCAGACTTACTGGTGTTTGTTGTGCATTATTGCTGTGAGTGGTTGTGGTGTTAACCTTTGTTGTCTTTTTTTGTTTTCGGCCTTCCTGCTCTTGGTTTTCTCCTTAGTATCTTACTGTTAGTTCCTGTGAGTTTGCAGTGTGTCTGAGTTTTGGTTTTCCACTGTCTATTTTAATTTGTGTTTCCCTCACATCCTTGCCTATAACTTCCCTGGAGTAGGGGGGCAACATAATAGATCTAATCAGGAGAATAGGAAGCCATGGGACTCAGGCGCCTCCACCTTCAGTTAAAATCCAGAGTTCAGGGATAGCCAGGACAGTGTGGGCCCATCTGGGTATATATGTCCTTTCCCTGGGCCCCTTCCAAGGTCTGTCTATAATGCATAAAAATCCCCAAAACATTCTATTAACCTCCCTCCGCTCCCACGTCATGCAGCATCCTCCTTTGTAGCCAGCGTGCAGTGGCCAGCAGCAGCCATCATCATGTACGTGATGGTGCATGATGTCAGTGTCATGTGCCCCCAGTCATGTGCTTGGTTGCGACCTCGGTGATCGCGATTGTTATGCCTCTGTCCATGAGGCTCAATGAATAAAAAACAAGAATTGAAGTATTGATTTTTTTTTTACAGTGTTCACTGTGCAGGATATATAGCTTTATAGAATCATATAAATTAGGTATCACTGTAATTGCATTTTTCTTTATGCTTTATTACTCTAGCACAAGTAATTATTTTTTGTTGCAAATTCATGCTTGAATGTGTTGGCACCCTTACAATTGTTCCAGAAAATGATGTATTTATTCCAGAAAATGATGGCAATTGCACATATTTTGTCATACACGTTTTTTTCCTTTGTGTGTTTGGAACCCCCCCCCCAAAAAAACATAGAAAAAAAGGCAAATTGAACATCATTTCACATAAAATGGCAAAAGTGGGCTTCCTATAACGATTAACAAGCTTCTTAGACCACTTAAATGTAATTATGAACCGCTCTTTTTTGGCAAATTGCTCTAAGTCTCTCATATTTGAAGGCACCTTCTACCGACAACAATTTCAAGATCTCTCCACAGGTGTTCAATGGTATTTAGATCCAGACTCATTGTTGGTCACTTGAAAAGTCTCCAGCGCTTTGTTTCCATCCATTTCTGGTGGTTTTTGAAGTACGTTTGTTATCATTGTCCTGCTGGAACACCCATGACATAAGGCGCAAACCCAGCTTTCCGACACTGGGCACTAAATTGCAATCCAAAATCTTTAGTAATCTTCAGATTTGATAGTGCCTTGCACACAGTCAAGGACTCCAGTGCCAGAGGCATCAAAACAACCCTAAAACATCATTGAACCTCCACCTTATTTGACTTTAGGTATTGTGTTGCTTTCTGTGTATGCATCATTCTGTTTTCAGTAAACACTAGAAATATGTGCTTTACTAAAAAGCTCTATCTTGGTCTCAAGATGATTTCCCAGAAGGATTTTGGCAGGCTCGTGTACATTTTTAGGTCTCTGTGTCAGCAGTGGGGTCTGCTTGGGTCTCCTGCTATAGTGTTTCACTTCATTCAAATGTTGACAAATAGTTTGTGATAACACTGATGCACCATAAAACTGCATGACAGTTTCAATTTCTTTGAAACTTGATTGGGGCTGCTTTTCCATCATATGGACTATCCTGCTGGCAATGTTCCTTATTTTTTTTCTGCCATCCACCTCAAGCAAGTGCCAAGGGTTGTAAATTTCCTGATTAAGTTGCACACCTTAGACAAAAGGACATCAAGATCTCTGGAGATGGCCTTGTAACCTTGAGATTGCTGATATTTTTTAAAAATTTTGGTTCTCAAGGTCTGAGACAGTTCTCTTCTCAATCAGACACAATGCACAGATTGAGTCAACTTCTCCTTTTTTATTTGGTTTCATAAGTGGTTTTCATATTGTCCACAGCAGTTTTTTGCTATAGGTGAAATTGAATGAGCATCACATGCTTGAAACAAAGTTGTTTACCCACAATTTTGCAAAGGCTCCAACATCTTTGTCTAGACCATTTTGCGGATTATGTCTAATCTTTCTTTTTTCCATGCTTTTTTGTATTGTACCAACACAAAGGAAATAAGCATGGATTTGACAAAACATGTGTAATTGTTATAATTTTATGGGAGAAGCAATTTTCTGGAAGAATTTCAAAGTTGCCAACACTTTCTAACTTGACTGCATTTATATATCTCTCTCTCCCTTTATAGAGATATATACATATACATATATATATATATATATATATATATATAAAAAATTTTGGGTTCAGTTACCATTTTGGTAAATATTTAACACTCTGATCGCTTTTTTTTCGGTATGGTTTCTGTGTTTCTTAGTTGTAGCATTCACTGTATGAAATAAATAATGATGATATAATGTTGTAGCACAGGTTGTTACAGAGGCGACAATGCCAACTCTGTCTCTTTTTGGGGCATTTGCTTTTTTCCAGATTAAACAATTTTTGATTGGGGAAACTGAGATTTTGGGGCAGGTCATTTTTAAACACTTCAAGGGGTGATTCAAAAGCCAAGGAAATGTTCATCTAAATCCCTATGTATGTAGTGCCGTAAGCTACAATAATCTCTAATATGACTGCATTAAAAATTCTCAACTGTTCCCTAACTACACTATCTAATTGCTATTGTATTTTGTCCTGTTTCCTGTCTGATGATGCTTCTTTTGAGAATCCCAGTATATCTTGAGATACAAACAAAGCGTCATCAGGGGGCAGAGGCGAATTTGACTTTTCTCCATATGAGAAGTTATTCACTTAGAATTTAATGTCCCTTAATTAGAAAGGAGAAGACTCGTAGAAGTTTGGTTCGGCGGCTTCTGCTGGATTTTAGATAAAGTTTGGTTTGGGATCCGGACTTGACCTGAACCCCAATGGAAGTCATTAATTGGGCAGTTTGGGTCTCCACCCACATGCAGCCAACCATAAACAGAAAGCTTCCAGTGGAGGGTGGGCAGAGTTTTTCCATTCTTTTTGGTTGTTGCACATTACGATGCTGTTGTTACCCCAGTGAGAGCCGATCAAACACTGCAAGCGGCTCGCACTGGGCTGAGCACTGAGTGTACCTGAGCACAGCAATGCTCGAGCGAGTGGTGTTCATACGTAAAGCAGCCGAACTCTATTTTTTTGTAAAGTCTGTATTTGGTACAAACTGAAACCTTGGGTTCGCTCATCTCTACCCTTAAACCTTCACACCATGGCCATTTGCCATTTTTTCCATTTTTATTTTTTTTTCTTCACTTTTTTCAAGGGCCATAACTTTTTTCATTTTTTTGTCCACATAGCCGTAGGAGGACTTCTTTTTGTAGGATGAGTTGTACTTTTGAATGACACCATTCATTTTACAATACAGTATACCAGAAAATGGTAAAAAAAAATACAACTACAGTGAACTTTCAAAGAAAAGTACAATTCCGCAATTGTTTCTTTTTTAATTAACCATGTTAACTATATGGTAAAAATGCCCTGGTAATAAGAGTCTGCTTTTCAGTGCTACTGCATAATTAATAAAAATGTATAGTGTAATTCAGAAAGTAGTAAAAAAAATAATCTTCCTGTTAGCTCAATTTTTTCAAGTCCTGTAATGTTTTATTTTTCAGGATCTAGGGTTGTGTGAGGGCTTATTGTTTTGAACCATGAGCTGATGTTTTTACTGATACAATTTTTGGGTAGATACACCTGTCCTGATAACCCATCAGTGCCCTGCAATCATGTCACGGGCACACCAATGGGAGCGGGGAGTGACGTGTCCGGAGACAGCCAATGACAAGGCATATTTCTTTGCCGGGAACCTTGTCATTGGCTTTCTGACTCAAATGGATTGTCCAATCTATAAACTAAGTATCTCATTTTTTAAACTTAGTTCCAATAGCAGTAATGCACTACTAAAATTCCTATATTCATTGTGTGTATATTTTAATTTTTCGAAGTGCTGCTGTATATTTTTATCATCCTAATTGATGCCACAAATGTGACAAGATTGGTGTACATTTCTACATAGGAGAATAGAGCTGAAAGATGGGCCAAATTTACTAAGTGGCAAATTTATTCTATCTGCATGGAAGAGTGGTCAGCCGGTCTAAAAAGGCTATTAACGCTATCAAAATTCTTGACATATATACACCGACCTGAGCACATGTTGGGTATATACATGATGCTCATCATAAGGCACTGATTTTAAGCCGGTGCATCTGTGGTAGAAGCCCTACTGATATCCTTACAGACCGTGAACTCACCCTGGCTAGTGAGAAGGCCGGCGAGAACACTATTCTCAGCGCTGCAATAATACAACATGAGGTAAGGGAGACGGACAGAGGGAAAATAGACACAAAAAGTAAAACAATCGAAGCTCCTCCAAAGCAACTAAACACCACAGGTGCAATAGTCACCACTTCTCAGCTTCTTCCAAAGACAGATTCCTTCCAAAGTGGTCAGCATAAGAATGAAATTCTATAACTGGTGTCAGATGATAAGACACGTGACTTTTAATCATGAAAGGGAGGGGTCACAAAAGAGTAGAACCTTAGATTAAGGCTGCAAAGAACAGCCAGATACGAAAAGTGCTTAAGGGTAAGTTCACACAGTGCGTTTCTCGTGGCGTTTATGCGCATTTTTCGGGTGCGTTTTTGGCCTCAAAACTGCATGACTTTGCTTCCCCACCAAAATCTATGAGTTTTCATTTTTGCTGTCTGCACACAACTTTTTTTTTAAGCTGCGTTTTTGAGCTTAAAAAAAAATGGACATGTCAATTCTTTCCTGCGTTTTTCTGCATTTTCCCCCCATGCAATGTATTGGAAAAACGCAGAAAAACGCAGAGATCAAAAACGCAGCAAAACGCAGCCAAAAACGCACCAAATCGTGGTAAAAACGCATGCGTTTTTTGTCGCGTTTTTTTGATGCGGGTGTGTTTTTGTGCGTTTTTAGCGGCCAAAAACACACAAAAACGCAGCGTCAAAAAAACGCAGCGTGTGCACATAGCCTAACTCCTACAGGACGAAAAGAAAGTAAATTCACTCAAATATAAGTGATAGACCTGCACCTAATAAGGCATTGAAACTGATGACAACAACTGTCTACATAAGTTAAAAAGAAATCTTCCATATAAGCCAAGTGCTGTCTACTATGTATATACTGTGTTATCCTAATAGTATTCATCAAAACATAAAACTGTTTGTTCCAACTCCCCGTTTTGGGCATGTGACTGCACATGGCATCCTGTTAGGATAGGAAACCTACTTGGCTCCTATAGATTACAGGAAAGGACTGGCATTAGTTCATGATGTGGAAATCTTATTCTCGATATGATTGATGTAAGCATCCTTGCCTAGTGATTAATCCCTGGGTTATTTAGTTATTGTTCAACTAATCTTCTTTTAAAGAAGCAGGGCATACAAACAGTGATTAGCGCTATAATATGTGATGGAATTATACAAATCTTGTGTAAACACCGGAGGACAATAGCTGAAAACAATCTGACTTTCTGATAGCCTACGTCTATATTCCTATAATGATGTACGCCATTATATTTTCCTAGCATAGCTTGCATTAGTATAACATAGGATTGTCGTCACAGCATGGAACACCAGTGTTTCTCAGTGCATGGTACACGTGCCACAAGAAGTACACACTGTAGCCGCAGGGGTATGGGGAGAGCTTAAAAGGGTGGTCCAAAAGCAAAAGGAATTTTTATTGACATCCTTATCTATTTGATGCTATAATACAAGCTATGTTTTAATATACTTGTATCAGAAATTTCCTACAGTTCTCTAACTACACTATCTAACTGCTATTCTCTTTTGTTTTTTTTCTAGTTCCTGTCAGATTCGTTTGAGAATCCTAGTGCATGCTGGGATATTCAAATGAAGGGTCATCAGTGAGCAGAAAGTGACTGCATCCTCTGCCCCATCCCCTAAGCAAAGTGTCATCAGGGGGCAGAGTCTGTGGCAGTGACCGCAGCCTCTGCCCTATTCCAGAAACAAAGTTTCATCAGGGGCAGAGTCTGTGGCAGTGAACGCAGCCTCTGCCACATCCCCAATAAAGACGTGTCTTCAGGGGGCAGAGTCTGTGGCAGTGACCACTGCCTCTACCCCATTCTTCAAACAAAGTGTCATCGGGGGCAGAGTCTGTGGCAGTGACCGTGGCCTCTGCCCCATTCCTGAAACAAAGTGTCATCAGGGGGCAGAGTCTGTGGCAGTGACCGTGGCCTCTCCCCATTTTGGAAACAAAGTGTCATTAGCGGGCATAGTCCATGGCAGTGATTGCGGCCTCAGACTCTGCCCTCTGATGACACTTTGTTTGAGTATCCCAGCATGCATTGGGATTCTCAAACGAATCATCATCAGACAGGAACCAGAAAAAAAAAATAGAATAGTATTTAGATAGTGTAGTTAGGGAACAGTAGGGGATTTTTAATGCAAGTATATTAGAAAGTAACTTAGATTATAGCATTAAATAGGATATAAATGAAATTTCATTTTGCCTTTGGACCAACTATTTAAACAACAAGAAGCTGTTTTTGCTGCCTAGCTATTCTAAACTGTTTTGGTTTCCAGTGGATTGATATATGAGCTTGTACATGGAGTAAATGTGTTAGCTCATGAAACATGCTCTCCTCAAGAAGCCCGAGCAGTCAGTGGTCCTCCAATGCATGCACATCTGCCTATGAGTTGTCATTGAGTTGTCATTGCTCTTGCAGTTCGATTTGTCGTGATCCCTTAATGTTAAACCACCCCTCTCTATCCAACTGTTAATTTTTGGGGGTAGGATTGGTCTCTTGCTGCAGAAGTTTAGGTTCAAGCAGGGATCTTCCCTTCAAAAAGCCAGAGGTGAAAAGTGCAACACTGTGTAAAAGTTATAGCCACGTGTGGAAAAAATGCTGAAAAGTAAGAATACTTTTAAAAATAATAGTGTCAATAATTAATTTTATCAAGTCACAAAATTCCAAGTGAATGAACCAAAAACTCTAAATCAATATTTGGTGTTACAGGCTTTTGCCTTTAGATTTGCATTGGGCAGGCATCTGATTGGCTCCAAATTTATTCTGCAGCAGGACAATGACATAAATCAAACAGCCAGTTTCATTAAAAACAACCTTTAGTGTAAAGAAGAACAAAGAGCCCTGGAAATGATGATTTGGCCCCAGAGATCCCTGACCTCATCACCAAGGATGTGTGAAAGTCTAAGGCGGGCTTTACACTATGCGACATCGCTAGCATCGGCTAGCGATGCCGAGCGCGATAGTACCCGCCCCCGTCGCACATGCGATATGTGGTGATTGCTGCCGTAGCGAACATTATCGCTATGGCAGCTTCACACGCACATACCTGCTCGGCGACATTGCTGTCACTGCCGAACAATCCCTCCTTCAAGGGGGAGGTGCGTTCGGCGTCACAGCGACGTCAATGCAACGTCACTAATCGGCCAGCCAATAGAAGCAGAGGGGCGGAGAATAACGGGACATAACATCCCGCCCACCTTCTCCCTTCCGCATTGCCGTCGGGATGCAGGTAAAGAGATGTTTGTCGCTCCTGCGGGTTTACACACCGCGATGTGTGGAGCTGCAGGAACGACAAACAACATCGTACCTGCGCTCGACCCGACATTATGGAAATGAACGACGCTACACAGATCATCGATTTTCGACACTTTTGCGGTCATTTATCGTCGCACATAGGATTTACACGTTGCGATGTCGCTACCAGCGCCGGATGTGCGTCACTAACAACGTGACCCCCACGATATTTCGGAATTGATGTTGCAACGTGTAAAGCCTGCCTAAATCCACAGAAGATCTGTGGTTAGTTTTCCAAGATGTTTGGAAAAACTGCCCTCCCTAGTTCCTTCAATAACTATTAAATGATAAAAATAATCTATTAACACTTCTATGAGGGTTTTTTTTTAAAGAGATAGCACCGTGATTTTTATTTTTCTATTAATCATTGATTAAATAATCAATTTTGTTTTCTACAAAACTAAATGCAATATTTTAACAGGTTTTATACATAGCAGATTGCGGTCAGTGTCTGATCACATCTCCTACATTGTGGCTGCCTCCAGTTTGGAGCCTGACATTGTACTCTGTTTTCACTGCGGGAGAAGACACAGCCGCAGCACTGCTCTGAGCAGTGACGCCAGTACTCTGGCTGTAACTTCTTCCTGTGCTGAGCACTGCTTGGTATCCTGGGATTAGTATTGCAATGTCATGTAGTTCAAAAACATGGCACTCAAAAAAAATATCAGACAATTTGTGCTTTATTTGCGCAGGCAATCCACAACAGTTATAACAGCCTCATCTGCCCTTCATCAGTCATTCTGTGATTCTAATCTCCATAATGCATACCTCCCAACTTTTAAAGAAGGAAAAGAGGGACAAAGTTTGCGGCGCGCGTAGCGCGCCGCGGCAAATTTTTAGGCCACGCCCCCTAACCACACCCATTTCACAGTCACGCCCATATCCACTCCCCATCCACACCCATTCAGCACAAACACGCAGGCAGCCGGCGGGCCTCCAGCACGGACACGCAGGCAGCCGGCGGGCCTCCAGCACGGACACGCAGGCAGCCGGCGGGCCTCCAGCACGGACACGCAGGCAGCCGGCGGGCCTCCAGCACGGACACGCAGGCAGCCGGCGGGCCTCCAGCACGGACACGCAGGCAGCCGGCGGGCCTCCAGCACGGACACGCAGGCAGCCGGCGGGCCTCCAGCACGGACACGCAGGCAGCCGGCGGGCCTCCAGCACGGACACGCAGGCAGCCGGCGGGCCTCCAGCACGGACACGCAGGCAGCCGGCGGGCCTCCAGCACGGACACGCAGGCAGCCGGCGGGCCTCCAGCACGGACACGCAGGCAGCCGGCGGGCCTCCAGCACGGACACGCAGGCAGCCGGCGGGCCTCCAGCACGGACACGCAGGCAGCCGGCGGGCCTCCAGCACGGACACGCAGGCAGCCGGCGGGCCTCCAGCACGGACACGCAGGCAGCCGGCGGGCCTCCAGCACGGACACGCAGGCAGCCGGCGGGCCTCCAGCACGGACACGCAGGCAGCCGGCGGGCCTCCAGCACGGACACGCAGGCAGCCGGCGGGCCTCCAGCACGGACACGCAGGCAGCCGGCGGGCCTCCAGCACGGACACGCAGGCAGCCGGCGGGCCTCCAGCACGGACACGCAGGCAGCCGGCGGGCCTCCAGCACGGACACGCAGGCAGCCGGCGGGCCTCCAGCACGGACACGCAGGCAGCCGGCGGGCCTCCAGCACGGACACGCAGGCAGCCGGCGGGCCTCCAGCACGGACACGCAGGCAGCCGGCGGGCCTCCAGCACGGACACGCAGGCAGCCGGCGGGCTTCCAGCACGGACACGCAGGCAGCCGGCGGGCCTCCAGCACGGACACGCAGGCAGCCGGCGGGCCTCCAGCACGGACACGCAGGCAGCCGGCGGGCCTCCAGCACGGACACGCAGGCAGCCGGCGGGCCTCCAGCACGGACACGCAGGCAGCCGGCGGGCCTCCAGCACGGACACGCAGGCAGCCGGCGGGCCTCCAGCACGGACACGCAGGCAGCCGGCGGGCCTCCAGCACGGACACGCAGGCAGCCGGCGGGCCTCCAGCACGGACACGCAGGCAGCCGGCGGGCCTCCAGCACGGACACGCAGGCAGCCGGCGGGCCTCCAGCACGGACACGCAGGCAGCCGGCGGGCCTCCAGCACGGACACGCAGGCAGCCACAGTGAGGCGGCCGGTCGCCTTCACAGACAGGCGGCCGGCCGCCTTCACAGACAGGCGGCGGGCCGCCCGCACAGAGAGGCGGCCAGCCGCCCGCAGAGAGAGGCGGCCGGCCGCCCACACAATGAGGCGGCGGGCCGCCCGCACAGACAGGCGGCGGGGGGCGCCCGCACAGACAGGCGGCAGGGGGGCGCCCGCACAGACAGGCGGCAGGGGGGCGCCCGCACAGACAGGCGGCGGGGGGCGCCCGCACAGACAGGCGGCAGGGGGGCGCCCGCACAGACAGGCGGCAGGGGGGCGCCCGCACAGACAGGCAGCAGGGGGGCGCCCGCACAGACAGGCGGCAGGGGGGGCGCCCGCACAGACAGGCGGCAGGGGGGCGCCCGCACAGACAGGCGGCGGGGGGCGCCCGCACAGACAGGCGGCGGGGGGCGCCCGCACAGACAGGTGGCGGGCCGACCGCACAGACAGGCGGCCGGCCGACCGCACAGACAGGCTCCGGCCGGGGGTGAGGGGGGAGGGAGGGAAATCAGCGCTGGGGAGATTAGTTTACTGTATCAGCAGCAGCACAGGCAGCGCTCCTCTCTATGCCACGTCTACTAGGATGGTAGGAGGGAAAAGCAGGGAGGCGGAGAGAGAGTGGGTGGGCGGAGCCCGGGAGCCGGCCGTCCCTCCCGTGGCAACGGGACAAACAACGTAAAGCGTGAAAGTCCCGCTGTATCCGGGACGGTTGGGAGGTATGCAGCATGTTAGAATGTGTACATAAGATCCCGCTGGTGGTGGCCGCAGCTTATAGGCCCCAAATCTGGTGACAGGTTCCCTTTAAAGTGAACCTGTCAGGTGCAATATGCACTCAGAGCCAGGAGCAGTTCTGAGTGCATATTGCTAATCCCTGCCTAACCGTCCCTGTATACACTAGCATAGATAAAGAGATCAAGAACAAATATTTTTAAAGATCTTATATCTTATGCTAATGAGCGCGGAGACTAGTCACAAGGGCGTTACTTCACTTGGCTAGTCGGCTCGCATAGCATGTTAGCATGTTATTACGCCCCTGTGTGAGTACTAACACGCTATATGAGCCGACTAGCCAAGTGAAGTAACGCCCTTGGGACTAGTCCCCGCGCTAATTAGCATAAGATATAAGCTCTTTAAAAATACTTTTTCTATAGATGCCTTTATCTATGCTAGTGTATACAGGGACGGTTAGGCAGGGAATAGCAATATACACCCAGAACTGCTCCTGGCTCTGAGTGCAGATTGCACCTGATAGGTTCCCTTTAAAGGGAACCTGTCACCAGAAATTTAGCAAAAAAAATAAAAGATTCCCCTCTGCAGCTCCTGGGATGAATTCTGGAAAGGTTCCTGTTGTTATTGTGCCCCCTTTGAGACCTAAAATAATACTTTATGAAGTCTTACCTTTTTGTATGCAAATCTGTTTTTATGGTCACGGGGGCGGGCTGCCTGGCGTCCGTTATTCCCCCTCCTGCCGTTGTACGCCGTCCCCCATTGCTCATTTCCATACATGAGGACGCCTTCCTCATGTAACTGTCCTCCTGAAGTTTTGTGCATGCCCAGTGCCACTCTCGCGGGAGTGAGCACTGTGCAAAGTGTGAACGCTTTTGAGGTGATTGCGCAGGCGCGAGATTATGGGCGGCGCTGTGATTGTCATCAGCAGCGTCATCCAAGTACCCGCCCATAATCTCGTGCCCGCGCTTCTCACTCTGCCTCCACCGTTATGCGCAAGCACTGGCCATATGAACCACGTTACCTATTACCATGGGCGCGAGATTATGGGCGGCGCTGTGATTGTCATCAGCAAAGTCATCCAAGTACCCGCCCATAATCTCGTGCAAGCAGTAATAGGTAACATGGTTCATATGGCCAGCACTTGCGCATAACGGTGGAGTCAGAGGGAAAAGTGCGGGCACGAGATTATGGGCGGGTACTTGGTTAACGCTGTTGATGACAATCACAGCGCTGCCCATAATCTCGTGCCTGCGCAATCACCTGAAAAAGCGTTCACATGCGCAAAACTTCGGGAGGACAGTTACATGAGGAAGGCGTCCTTGTGTATGTAAATGAGCAATGGGGGACTGCGTAAAGCGGCAGGAGGGGGAATAACGGACGCCAGACAGCCCGCCCCCGTGATCATAAAAACACATTTGCATACAAAAAGGTAAGACTTCATAAAGTATTTTTGTAGGTCTCAAAGGGGGCACAATAACAACAGGAACCTTTCTAGAAGCAGCCCAGGAGCTGCAGAGGGGAATCTTTTACTTGTATTGTGAAATTTCTGCTGACATGTTCCCTTTAACTGGTAGGGGAGACAGGATAAAGCAGAGCTGAAGCTGTTGGGAAGCTAGGACCCAGCAGCTCTGCTCCACAGGCAGGAGACCACTGATCGGTAATAGAAGCCTGCAGATGTCACTCTGCATAGGTTATTGTCACTGCTATCTGCAGGAGATAAGTGCTGATTGCACGGTCTCCTCAGCGTCCTGACTCCCCGCGTGTCTGCAGCAGTGAGAAGCCGCACACGGGGAATCAGAGAACAGCTGCAGACAAACGCAGGCTCCGGGACTGGGGGGGGTCGGCTCTGGTGCAGGGGGGGGGGGGGGCTCTGCTGCAGGGGGGGGTCGCTCTGCTGCAGGGGGTGATTCATACCTCAGCAGCAGTCACAGGAGTAGGTGCGCGCTCGGCTCTGTAATGAATAGTAGAAGGGAGAAACAGCGAGGCGGGGCTACAGTGGGTGGGTGGAGCCGGGATAAACAGCCTCACGGGCGGGAGCCGGGATCAAAGGCTCAGAAGAGGGACTGTCCCGCTGTATCCGGGACGGTTGGGAGGTATGACATACTTCCCAACTTTTCAAGAAAGGAAAGAGGGACAAAGTATGCGGCGCGCGCAGCGCGTCGCGGCAAATTTTGACCATGCCCCTAGCCACACCCATTTGCCAGTAAGGGTCATTCAGCAGATGTCCCGGACTGTTCATTCATATTTATAGCAGTCAGAATTTTTTTATATTTCTATGTGTCACTATATGACATGTTGCTTATTTGTGCCTATCAATCCGTGTTCACACGCTGCATAAATTCTGTTTCTTTTTGTTTCTGTCTGCACCAAACTACACAATAACAATCTTCTCTGTTTTTTCCATTTTTGCTGCATTTTTTCTGCCTTTTCTCCATTATTTAATGTGTTTTTGGTTCAGATGTGAATCTGCGTTTTTAAGTGTTTTTATTGTACAGATAAGCTTTTTCCTGCATTTTTTTTAAGCTCCACATAGAAACCTCCAGAGAAACCCCCCCCCGAAAACCGCAGAATTCAGCAGCGTCTTTTCATGGAATCACATCCACTTTACTTGGACAATTAAACACAGCAGAATAAATGTGCAAAGAAACAGCAGAAAAAAATGCAGCATTTACACTACATGTGAATATGGACTAATTGTCCAAGCAAAGTGGATGAGACGTCCTGAAATCTCCGCTCCTGGTGCGTGGAAAGACGCCGCTGAACTGTGCGTATTTGGTGTTTCTTTCTTTATAAGCTTCAGGATTCACATCAGCAACAAACATGTATCAAATAAGGGGGACAATGTATAAAAAATACCACAAACACGCAATAATCAGAGAACATTGTTATTACACTCACGGCGCGGACACCTGCAGAAAAAATGCAGCATTTACGCTATGTGTGAACATGGCCTCATTTTTATTACATTTTTTATGGGTTTTAATAAAGAAAAATAATAAATTGCGCCATTTTTTTCCCGCCATTTACCGATCCCATAAATAATCTGATCGCTGTGTTGTTCAGGTCATTACGATTACAGGGACACCAAATATGTCCATGTTATTTGCTGATTTGTGATGTTTATTATTTTATAAAAAAGTGTAATAAAATTACATTATTCTATTTTTTTATTATTTTTAGTAACTTTATTAGAAGAAAAAAAAATCCTCTTTTCCTCTCCCTCTAGAATACATGACATAGAGATGCTGCTCTGTACAATGGAGCTCTGTGTCCTGTGTAATCTGCTGTGTAAGAGGCTGCATTGTAGGTTCATTTATGTAAAATCCTCCCTCTGACATCATCAATCCTAGTGGCTCAACAGCTAGAGCAGCTAGGAAAGCCAGGAGGTTGCTGGACACAAGTTTTGAACGTTGCTGGTTTGAATCCAAGGTGGTGAAGATAAAAAAAAAAAAAAATTGTATTTGTATTTTTTTCCTAATTTCTTTATAGTAGTTTTATGGGAACAAATGAATCTGACTCTTTCACCTACATTGAGATACAGTGTTTATCTATCTATCTATCTAGCTATCTATATCTATCCCTCTATCTATCTATCTATTTCTATCCCTCTATCTATCTATATCTATCTATCTATATCTATCCCTCTATCTATCTATCTATTTCTATCCCTCTATCTATCTATCTATGATTCTATCTATCTATCTATGATTCTATCTATCCATCTATCTATCTATGATTCTATCTATCTATCTATCTATGATTCTATCTCTCTATGATTCTATCTCTATCTATCTATTATCTGTCGTGTATCTATATGTCCCTCTATCATCCATCCCTCTATCATCCATCCATCCATCCCACTATCATCCATCCATCCCTCCCTCTATCCCTCCCTCTATCTCTCCATTCATCCCTCCATTCATCCCTCCATTCATCCTTCCATTCATCCCGCTATCCCTCACTCTATCCCTCCATTCATCCCTCCATTCATCCCTCCCTCTATCCCTCCATTCATCCCTCCATTCATCCCTCTATCATCCATCCATCCCTCCCTCTATCCCTCCCTCTATCCCTCCATTTATCCCTCTATTCATCCCTCCATTCATCCCTCTATCATCCATCCCTCCATTCATCCCTCTATCCCTCCATTCATCCCTCCCTCTATCCCTCCATTCATCCCTCCATTCAACCCTCCATTCATACCACCATTCATCCATCCCTCCATCCATCTTTGCAGCTGAATAATTTGCTTCTGGTGTCTCACCTACAGTATAGAGGTCAAGATAATAAAATCTTCCTATTGCTTTCATTACAGGCAGTAGCTCAGTGGTAAAGCTGCTGCCTTTGAAACAATGAACTCACAGTTCCACAAGTTCAAGTCCCGAACTCCCGGCTCCCCCGAAAATCCAGAGCCGATGATAGTTTAATTTAATTTATTCACTCCACTGAGAGGAGGAGCCGGGACATCAGCTGTGAGCCACGGGAGTGCGGGACAGACCTCTAAAATCGTGGCAGTCCCGCAGAATCCGGGACGGTTGGGAGGAGTGCACTATGCATATCCAATCCCAGCATGTGATAATCTCAGTGTATCTAACCCCAGTGCATGATACGTGCAATGTGTGATACAAAGAGCAGCACCAAGTAACAGAATCGGCACTGCCAGTTGACCTTAGTGACGCTGCCATCTCTTTATCACGATTCATTCACCAATAAAATATCTCTGCTCTGTGATCCTAAACTTCATCCTCAATTTTCCTTGCAAACCCCCAGAAGGGGAGAACAGGAGACATCACACCCACTTTTACTGCAGTCGTAATGGTAGCTTGCAGTATGCTGTGTTTTCATTTCAGTAGATGCTCCCCTTGGTGTTTAAAGGTGGAAAATATCAAAAGTTTTAAAATAATTTTTCATATTTTATAACAATAAAAAAATTTTTTTGCAATTTTAAAATAAGACTATACATTTCTTAAATTGCTGAAAAACTTTTTTTTTTTTTTTAATGAAACATTATCTTTAAAGCATTCCTAGTTTTTTCTTCTCCACACATGCCTAAAACATTTGCACAGTACTTTATGTCATGAAAATTGTTTAGGAGTGGTATAGCCAGGTGATTCATACACAGAATTAGAGGGCTTCGGTGAGATGTATTTGTCTAACACCTCTCTGATACTGTATATATGGGCACACTTGTTAGAAATGAGGGATGGGTTGGAATTATCTCGTCACTCCAAAGTTGAGGAGGTAATGTTATAAGGGCACATGTTGGGGGTAAATGCTGGAGAATTAAAGGGGTAATGTGGGGAGATAAAAAAAATCTTCTACTGTCCATGCAGACAATGCTGCTCTATATCCTCACACTCTCTGTAATTCAGTGCGGCGCTACAGCTGCTCTTTGCTGCTCCCCCTCCCCTCTGGTATGTTACACTACACATCAGAGGCATGGCCTGTGTCATGCTGTTTAGTAACAGCCAGCTCCCTGATATCTGCTTCCCTGCAGTAATAACACGGGGTGTGGTCACAGCCCCACCACACCCCCTGTTCTTGGACAGACCATAAGCATAATATCTGTCTCTGTGCTGTCCAAGAATAGGGAGTGTGGTGAGGCTGTGACCACACCCCGTGTACTTACCGCAGGGAAGCAGATATAAGGGGGATGGCTGTTAGTAGAAAGCATGATGCAGGCCACGTCCCTTGTTGTGTGATGTAACTTCCCAGAGGGGAGAGGGGCAGCAAAGAGCATCTCCTGTTACACTAAATTACAGGTAGCGTGAGAAACAGCACTGTGGATTTAATATTTATAGATAATGAGGGCAGAGACAGAAGAATATACATATATTTTTATATATATATATATATATATTTTTTTTTTTTTCAATCTCCCAGGAGTACACCTTTAAGCCTTTCAGGTAACTAAGAAATAAGCTTAGCGAGTTATTTGTGTGTGTGGAGGTGACCTGGTGAGGAACATTTATATATTATCTGGGGACTATAACATTTATAACCTCTACTTAAGATAGGTCATCCTGGTTTGATTGATGAAGGTCTAGCCCTTGAGACCCCACCAATCAGCACTTTGGAGGTTGTGCAATGCTTCTACAAGTGTTTCTTTATTAATACTGGCACAATCACTTGACCCTAAAGTAGTGTTTGGTGCAGCAGCGTATCCCATTCATCCCATTTCTAATTAGTTGCTAATGTAGCACCCCTGAAGCCATCAGGAGCTACAAGGAACAGCATCCGGTCAAAGATGCAGGGTCTACCCGCAGGGACCCAGAAGACAAGTGCCGGTAACACCAAAACACATATGTAATCCCTGTTTTTCCCTTCCCCAAGGACTGGTGACAGGCTAGGGTTGGATCCAATGGATGGCCACCTAGGGGTGGAGCCGATCCAGTCCACTAGACGACAACTAGGGCGGAGGGGTCAGACAGTCAGAAAGTGGAAGTGAAAGGAGACGGACGTAACCGTACTGACGGGAGTATGTAACAGTGACCTGTCAAGCACAGGCGTATGGTTGCCGAAGGAGTATGGTGGACTAAAGGCCGCTTTACACACAACAACATCGCTAAGGAGATATCGTTGGGGTTATGGAATTCGTGACACACATCCGTTCTCGTTAGCGATCAAAAATATTCACCTTATCGTTGATCGTTGACACGCTGTCCATTTCCCAAATATCGTTGCTATTTCAGGACGCAGGTTGTTCGTCGTTCCTGCGGCAGCACACATCACTATGTGTGACACCGCAGGAACGAGGAACCTCACCTTACCTGCGGCCGCTGGCAATGAGGAAGGAAGGAGGTGGGCGGGATGTTTGTCCCGCTCATCTCCGCCCCTCCGCTTCTATTGGGCGGCCACATAGTGAGATTGCAGTAACGCCGAACAAACCACCCCCTTAGAAAGGAGGCGGTTCGCCGGTTACAGCGACGTCGCTAGGCAGGTAAGTAGTGTGACAGGTCCGAGCGATGTTGTGCACCATGGGCAGCGATTTGCCCATGACGCACAACCGACGGGGGCGGGTACGCTCGTTAGCGATTTTGCTAGCGAGATTTCAGCGTGTAAAGTGGCCTTAAGACTGAAAGACTACCAGGAGGGGACCCCCAGACACTCCAAGCCACGGGGACCCACCAACCAGAGACAGATACAGGGGAAAGAAGCCACCAGGTTACCACACCAGCACTGGGACTAAGAGGACCAGTGGGGAGGACTAGCCTTCTCTTGGTTACCAGCCATAACAATGCTGGCAGTAAAGAAACCAGTTACACTGCAACCCCTTGTGTGGCCTACCTTCTTTCCGCGCCTAACACCATCACCATCATCTACCCCCCTTGGGCCTGGCCCTACTTGCAGATGGCCCAATTTCCAGGCTGCCATTAACATCAGCCCCAGAGGTGAGAGACTGTGCAGCGGCAGCTCCATCTACATAGCCACAACTCGCAAGTGGTTAGGGTTTATTTGGCTTTAAAAGACAGAGAAACATTGCTGTAGACCAAAAATGAAAGGGGTACTACCCCGGTCCACCTAACCCCATTCTTTTCATCCATATTATGGTTTTTGGGGCACCTGTGAGGCTCTGGTCGCCACAGGGTACTGCACCCCAATCAGGGTGCAGTATCTATCGCAGGTAAGGAGGGGGTTAATCACCGGTGTTCCACACTCACACACTACACACAGCTTAGGAAGCTTCACACAGAGTGCTCAGGGTAGGCAGGGGGTGGCCATTCGAACATGAACTTCTCGGTCACTGTATCCAGCCACCTGGGGGGCAGGTTCCACTTGGAATATAAAAAGGCACTACACACGCACATCACGGCCAGTCAGACCCGTCAGGACCATAGTTCTGGCAACACATCTCTGGAGAACTTGGACTTTGCTGGGCCCGGTGGCTTGGAGCAGGAGCTCAGCCAGGGTACCTAACTGCGGATAGGCGGACACCATAGAAATAGGACACTCTCTCTTTTTTCCTCTTTTCACAACGCAACTGCTGACCCCTTTACTGGATCTGGGATTGACCTGAGCCCATCACAGCAGTGACCAGTGTGACCGGGCTGGCAGCTGAAGTTGTGCGTAAACTATACCCTGAACCCGCAGAGACTGTGTTGGCTCGTCCTTACCGGCACCGCCGTCCCAGCGCTTAAGCACCAACGACCATTTCTACCCTCAACATCCACCTGGGGCCCGCTCTGCCTGTGGGGAGCGATATCATCTCGGCTGCCTTAACACCAGCCCTGGAGAGGAACCAGGCAGCGGCGGCTAATACTGGCCGCATACCACAGATGACACCATGACAAACTCTTCTCCAAACACCCCGCTTCCCTTCCCCACCATTTAACTGTACACCTTGGGACAACGAAATCGGGCAAGGCCACCCCGTGACAACACCTGACCCGACCCGAAACGGCCCAGCGACGTGTAGGCTCAACCGCCTCAACCGTGGGGTGCTACACTTTCATTTGTAACTGATCTGTTGTATAACAAATACCACTGGAACCTGATAGTCTGTTAACTTCTGTTGGATTATGCATCATTCTGCTGGGAAAAATATCACTGATTCCAAAATTATTCATCCTGTTACATTTGACAGTATTTGTAACAGATCCTCTGAGGCAAACGTGTACATAATCTTAGATGACCATATGTGATTATGCTGAAATTATTTTTTTACCATTAGTTTGTTGTCTAATTAAGAGTGTAACCCGTTTGTCAATCATCAAACTAAGGGGTACTTTACACGCTGCGACATAGATGCCGATATATCATCGGGGTCACGTCGTTAGTGACGCACATCCGGCGCCGGTAGCAACATCGAAGCGTGTAAAACAAATGAGCGACGATCAACGAGCTCAAAAATGGAGCAAAATCGTTGCTCGTTAACACGTCGCTCATTTCCATATCAGTGCTACTGCAGGTGTGGCGCCCTGGTCTAGCCAGGTCGTCACAGATAACACACAAACACCCCCACCCCCATTAGACAGTGACACCAGCCAAACACAAAACCCTTGTTGCCTCCCTCCAGTGTCTGATGTCCACACCAGGTAGGGCAGAGCCAAGCGGTTGGCCCCACCCATCGAGGAGTTCACAGGCCTGGAGGCGGGAAAAGTGTCAGTGGAGTTCAGGAGTTTAGTCCAGGAGGTGGAAGTGAGAGGAGTAAACACTTAAGTGTCTGGGTTTGTGGCCCAGGCACTGACAGCAAGGTTGGCAGATGATGGTGGCCGTCTGCAGGAGTGGTGAAGGAACGCGAAACCATAGGACCGGGGTCGGGCGTTGGCCCGCCGGTACCGACCGGGGAGCGAAGTGAAGCCAGCACACACAGGCAGGGCCATCGGACCCCAACCAGGCTTGGAGCCACCGACAATAGTCAAATCCGAATGTGACCGGAACCCCAGGGGTTTCCTAACAACCAAAGACCCGATAGAAGGCAGCCGCCCACACCGTGAGGGTATACAGCTACCGCCCAAGGCTAGAGACCCAAGGGCCAGCGCCTGCGGGCAAACGGGCTCCTCCGGTATCTATACACCGGGGAGCGGACTACTGTTGGGGATCCATAGTAGTCAATCAAGTACATCAAGGTGCAGGGAAAGGCAGCTGCCATCACCTGTCCGGGGAGAGACACTGCAGCCGGCTGCGGGACCCATCCATCCAGTCGTTTGGTTTACCGAGGACTTTGTGCATCTCTTACTGAGTGAGTACACCCGTGCCATCCGGCACCGCGCCGCGCTGTCCCTGCGACCCTGCACCTCACCAACTCTGCCTCCCCGTCTCACCACCGGGCCCCGGGACCACTGACCCCTACCCACGGAGGGGGAAAACAACATCCCAGCTGCTCCATACCATCACTCCCAAGATCCCCGTCACCAGCAGCGGTGGTGCCCATCTTCACCACGACCCATGGGTGGCATCACGGACTAAATCCCCCAAACCGACCACCCCTTTCACTCACGGGCGAGGAGCGCCGCTCGAGTCCCCGGATCTGGCCCACCGAAGCCGAAGCAGCGCTGGACCCAAGCGTTGGCGAGCGACCAGGAGTGGCGGCGTCCTCCCCGCCCGTGACAACTTGGGGTCACGAACAGGATTGAACCCCTCTACTTACCAGTAGAAGTGCGCCTTGTGAGCTCCGCCGGCGGTGTCCGGCCGAAAATTTTGAAGTGCCGTCATCTTGGAGCGAAAATCTCCCGCTCAAGCGTCTTCTCCGAGCACGGAAGGCGCGAAAGCGAAGCCCCGCCCCCAACAAAGTGCTGAAGAGAACCAATGGGGACGGGAAAAAGATGTCTGTGACCGACGGAGCTGTTGGAGGAGTGGCGGTTGCAGCTGCCGCCGCACCCGTAGTTGGAAACGCGATAGCCCCTGCTCCGGCCGCAGGAGCGGGGGGGCCGCGGGCCCAGCGGTCGCCCAGGTGATGCCGTTCTCCCTGCCCTATGTGCCCAGTGCTACCTGGCTACCGCAGTACGATGGGAAGCCTGATGCTCTGCAGGTGTTCCGGAAAAAGATTAGCCTGGTCCTCGATTTATATCCCTTGGCTGATAGGCAACGGGCAGCGGTAGTGCTAGGGCAACTAACCGGCGCGGCTGACCAGGAGGCGGAGACCTGGACCGACGCGGACCGGGCCTCGCTGAATACCATTTTCGAGAAACTACAAATCGCTTTTGAGACCCGCACAGAAGCGGAGCTGAGGATGCAGTTTTATCAGTGCCGACAACAGCCTGCGGACAATGTAAGAGACTGCGCCCTGCGCCTGCAAACAGCCCTCCGTACACTAAAGCAAGTGGACACTATTAATGATGCCGACAGAAATAAGATGCTAGTAGAATAATTCCTGCAAGGGCTGGGGTCCGCGGAAGACCGCAAGCAGCTGCGGCTGTGGGCCCTAGAACACCCCAATCTGGACTTTGCCGTGCTGAAAGATGGGCCATCTAGGCCCTGCAGGCCCCAACGCCAGATGCTCCTGAGGCGGCTTCGTGGCCGGCTGAAACCGCTCCTATCACGGTGGCACCTCCACCCCCGATTCTACCGGCCCCTGCAGCGTCCGTCGGGATGATGGAGGAACTAGCGGCCCAGGTCCGCCGCATGGATGGAGACCTAGCGAAGATCCTCGCCGCACTCCAGCTTCCGACGAGAGTCAAGACCCCAGGAGGGATCCAGCTCGCCGACAGCCCGGAGGACGTCCCCTGGATGCAGCGGAGAAGGACCAATGACTTACGGTATGGGCCTCCTATCTGTTCCAGGTGCAGCAAACCTGGCCACTACTCTAGGCGGTGCCCGTTAAACGAGCAACCCCTGGGGCCAAGGGCCAATCCTCAGAAGTAGACACCAACGGCCCCCCTGATTGGCGAGACAGGTACGTCGGAGCTCGCCCCATCATCCCCCTGGCAGTGGACGGCGTCCCGCTCATGGCCCTCTTGGACACAGGATCACAGGTAACCATTATACCATATACACTGTACCAGCAGTATTGGGGCACTGATGAACTTGCCCCCTCTGATGATAGCCTGACCCTTATCGCAGCCAATGGACTCCCGCTAACCCAGGTGGGCTACAAGCAAGTGACCCTGACTGTGGGACGTGTGGAGTTAAAGAATCAAGGGATGATTGTGGTAATGAATGAACCCAGTGATCACACCCCGAAAGTAATCTTGGGGACAAACGTGATGGAGCATTGTATGAGTGAGGTGCTGAATCTGTTGCAGCAGTTGGCCGCCACAGCAGGAGGGGGCCGGCAGAGGGCTGTGCAGCGTGAGATCCGGGCCCTTCTGTATCGGCAGCAAGTGAGCTCGACTGGCGGAGAGATTGGTGGAGTGAGGGTGATGGATGTGACCCCCTTAGTAGTGCCACCCCGAAGTGAAATGATGATCTGGTGCAGGGCAGCAGTAGGCCCCCAGGGGCGCGACTACCCGGCGATGGTGGAACCCACGCCTTCTGAACACTGGCCCACGGTGATGGCGGCCAGAGGGGTGGTTGACGTTAGTTAAAAAGGGGAGAGTGCCTGTAAGAGTGCTGAATTGTGGAGAGGAGGAAGTCAGGCTCCCCCGTTACGCTACCCTCGCCAAGTTGCTCACCTTAGACCCTCAAACCATTCATGAAGCTGTCCCTCCTACCTCAGCATCCCCTGCCAGTAACCATACACCCCCTGAACAGTTAGAGGAGTGGTGCCAGGAACTACACGTAGGTACTGAAACCACACCCACGCATCACAAGGAGGGGGTATACCGGGTAGTGCAAGAGTATGAACAGGTTTTCAGCAAGCACCCATTAGATTTCGGGAGGATTAAGGGGATTCAACACCATATCCCTACAGGCCTACACCCCCCCATTAAAGAGAGGTATAGGCCCATTCCGCCAGCACACTATCAATGCACTAAAGACATGTTGAGGAACATGAAGGAGGCAGGGGTCATTCGGGATAGTTGTAGTCCCTGGGCAGCCCCACTGGTGCTGCTAAAGAAGAAGGATGGCACCATGAGAATGTGTGTAGATTACTAGAAGATCAACCAGATGACGCATAAAGATGCCTATCCTCTCCCCCGTATCGAAGAGTCGCTAGCTGCACTGAGAACTGCTAACTGCTTCTCTACCCTTGACCTCACTAGCGGGTACTGGCAGGCAGCGGTCGCGCCATACGACCGTGAGAAGACAGCATTTGCCACTCCCATGGGACTCTGCGAGTTTAACAGCATGCCGTTTGGGCTGTGCAATGCCCCTGGAACCTTCCAATGGCTAATGGAGTGCTGCCTGGGACATCTCAACTTCGAAACGGTCCTACTGTACCTGGACAATGTGATCGTGTATTCCCAGACGTACGAGGCCCATCTGGAACATCTGGCTGAAGTGTTCGCGTCCCTAGCCAAATATGGGATGAAATTGAAGCCCTCTAAGTGCTACCTACTTAAACCCAGGGTGCAGTACCTTGGACACGTGGTGGGCGTGGAAGGCGTCGCCCCAGATCCCGAGAAGATCACTGCCATTCAGGACTGGCCGAGGCCGACCACGATGAGGGAGGTGAGACAGTTCCTGGGCCTGGTGGGCTACTATCATCATTTCATTAAGGGATACACGAAGATGGCCGCCCCCATGCAAAACCTCCTCGTGGGACAGACCAAGGGTGGCAGGCCCTCTGGAACCTCGTTGGCATGGGAAGAAAAGCACGAAGAGTCCTTTCAGCAGCTGAAGATGGCCTTGACCGGGGAAGAAATCCTGGCGTACCCCGACTATAATCTCCCATTCATCCTCTACACCGATGCCAGTAATGTAGGCTTGGGAGCCGTCCTGTCCCAGGTCCAGAACGAAAGGGAAAAGGTGATCGCCTATGCCAGCAGAAAACTCCGGCCCACGGAGAGGAACCCTGAGAATTACAGCTCCTTCAAGCTTGAGTTCCTAGCCCTGGTGTGGGCCATTACTGAGCGATTCTGCCATTACCTCGCAGCCGCTAAGTTCACCGCCTATACGGACAATAATCCGTTAACCCATCTGGACACGGCCAAGCTGGGCGCGTTGGAGCAGCGGTGGGTGGCCAGGCTGTCTAATTATGACTTCATGATCAAGTACCGAGCCGGCCGCAAGAACACCAACGCGGACGCGCTATCCCGGATGCCCCACCTATCGGATGAGGGGCCAGAGGGCGATAATCTCGAAGAAATCGAGCTGCCTGCATTTCACCGGCCACCAGTCAAGCAGTTGCATGTCAAGCAACAGCAGGCGAACCTGGACCCGCTGCCCAGTCAGGGATGGCAAGAAGCCCAAGACCAAGCGCCTGCCGTCCAAGTGGTCAAGACCATGATTGAACACGGTTCCACTAGACTGGACCCTGCTGCTCCGCCTGAGGCCCAACAGCTGTGGAAAGAACGAGCCCGGCTGCATCTGGACCAAGGGAAACTGTATCGGGAACTGATCAACCCGAAGACCCATGAGAAGGTTCGTCAGCTGGTGGTTCTACAGGCTAGTGTGCCCACAGTTCTACGCGCTTACCATGACGGTGCCGGGCACTTTGGGTGGAAAAAGCTGGAGAGGCTGTTGAGAGAGCGGTTCTATTGGAGTGGGATGCGGGAGTCTGTGGAGGCCTGGTGACGAGAGTGTGATCCCTGTGCACTGAGAAGAAGGGACGAGGCCAGCCAGAAGGCCCCTCTACGCCCAATCATCACTCATCAGCCGCTGGAGTTGGTCGCCCTCGACCACGTTAAACTCACCCCTAGCTGAAGTGGGTACACCTACGTCCTGACCATTGTAGACCACTATTCGAGATTCATGGTGGTTGTCCTAGTCAAGGACCTGACCGGCCGTATCGCCGCTAGAGCATTCCAGGCCTATTTCTGCCGACCGCACGGGTACCCGGAGAGGGTGCTTACCGACCGGGGCCCGGCTTTTAAAGCAGAGGTGTTTAAAGAATTCTGCCAGTTGTACGGCTGCAAGAAGATTCGGACCACACCTTACCTTGCCCAGACTAATGGCATGTGTGAAAAGATGAACCATCTGGTACTGGGTCTCCTCAAGATGTTATCGCTGGAAGAGCGGAACCTGTGGCCAGAAAAGCTGCCTGACCTGGTCGATATGTACAATAACATCCCTTCCAGCTTTACCAAATGTACACCAGCGTATTTGATGAGAGCCCGGCCAGGCTGGTTGCCGGTGGACCTAGAAATGGGCTTGGAAGCTCCAGAAGCTCTCCCTTCGACTGCTGGATGGGACACTCGGCGGAGAGCGCAGTACCGACAGGTCCAGGAGTACGTAGAGAGGAACCTGTGTCGGAGCAGGGAACAGCAGGAACAGTACTTCAACAGGCGGGCTCCAGCTGGCCCCTTTAAACCTGGAGCTGTAGTGCTTCCACGAAAAAGAAGAACCCATAAGCTTGATGACCTGTGGGAAAAGACCCCGTATGTCATACAACCCACTGAATGGGAGAATGAGAAGGCCTACCAGATTAGTCGTGACCAAGGGAAGACTTCGGCCACGGTGTCCAGGGACTACCTGAAGAGGTGCTCATCGCCGTTGAAGGTGGCAGCTGAAGTTCCAACCCCCAGACCAACCGGAGATAAAGAAAAAGAGGTGATCCACACAGTAATGGGTGATTTCCCAGCGGACTGGCCTACACAGAATGGCGCGGTGCTTATTCCGGTAATAATGGTCCTACAACCCGTGGAAGAAAAGGAGACGGAAGTAATCGCCAGTGAACCAGTGCCCAGGGCTGCACCTGTACCCAGTCCCCCTGATTCTCCGCCGGCCCCACACAGTAGACGGGAAGAGGAGCTGACTGTCTCTTCTGTCCCCTTGCCCTCCACTGATAGCATTGGGCCCAGAAGGTCCACACGCCCCAACCTAGGCCAACCCCCGCTTAGGTACAGGGAAACTACCATTTAGGGGTGTCAGATGTTAAGTATGTAAATATGTGATTGAATGACCTTAATAAACCGTGATCTTCATCTGATTGTCCACATGATTATCCCGGCCGTTGCCAGCAAGTTGTCCCCGGAGGAACTCTGTGTGTTTTTACCACCTGCATGAGAAACTACTCATGGAGAAGGCCGAGATCTTGCAGGCCACCCACGAACTTGTGGGCGTGTAAATAAGTTGAGGGTTGATTTTCCATCGGTGCCGCCTCCGGAGAGGCAGATTGGAGGAAGGGCCCGCAGCAGAGCAGGCTGGGGCCCAGTAACCACCAGGACCGGTGGCCATCCTCCGGGGGTCAGGGGTCCCCCAAGGACGTGCGGTCCCCTGAAGTGACAGCTGGGTGCGAGAGACCGTACCCATTCCCGCTCGGGCAGCCTGAACCTGGACTGGGGTCAAGGGGTGCTGCCCACTTCTTAGGGGCAGCATCAGGGCTAGGTTGCCTGGGGTGGTAGAGCAGGAGACATCCGTCCGTCCGTCAGTATTAAAAATGTTTTTATATGTGCAATGTTTAAGTGTCCTCACAAAAATGCTTATATGTTCAAAATATTTACATGTTAATTTATATTTTTACAGTTTTTGAAAGAAAAAAATAAAGCCGGTGATGGACGGGCAGCCCGCGGACGGTCTGCATTTCATCAAGGGGGAATGTGGCACCCTGGACTAGCCAGGTCGTCACAGATAACACACAAACACCCCCACCCCCATTAGACAGTGACACCAGCCAAACACAAAACCCTTGTTGCCTCCCTCCAGTGTCTGATGTCCACACCAGGTGGGGCTGAGCCAAGTGGTTGGTCCCACCCACCGAGGAGTTCACAGGCCTAGAGGCGGGAAAAGTGTCAGTGGAGTTCAGGAGTTTAGTCCAGGAGGTGGAAGTGAGAGGAGTAAACACTTGGGTGTCTGGGTTTGTGGCCCAGGCACTGACAGCAAGGTTGGCAGACAGTGGTGGCCGTCTGCAGGAGTGGTGAAGCAACGCGGAAACGTAGGACCGGGGTCAGGCGTTTGCCCGCCGGTACCGACCGGGGAGCGAAGTAAAGCCAGCACACACAGGCAGGGCCATCGGACCCCGACCAGGCTTGGAGCCGTCGACAATAGTCAAATCCGAATGTGACCGGAACCCCAGGCGTTTCCTAACAACCAAAGACCCGATAGAAGGCAACCGCCCACACCGTGAGGGTATACAGCTACCGCCTAAGGCTAGAGACCCAAGGGCCAGCGCCTGCGGGCAAACGGGCTCCTCCGGTATCCATACACCGGGGAGCGGACTACTGTTGGGGATCAATAGTAGTCAATCAAGTACATCAAGGTGCAGGGAAAGACAGCTGCCATCACCTGTCCGGGGAGAGACACTGCAGCCGGCTGCGGGACCCATCCATCCAGTCGTTTGGTTTACCGAGGACTTTGTGCATCTCTTACTGAGTGAGTACACCCGTGCCATCCGGCACCGCGCCGCGCTGTCCCTGCGACCCTGCACCTCACCAACTGTGCCTCCCCGTCTCACCACCGGGCCTCGGGACCACTGACCCCTACCCACGGAGGGGGAAAACAACATCCCAGCTGCTCCATACCATCGCTCCCAACGCTGGGTGGCGTCACGGACTAAATCCCCCAAACCGACCACCCCTTTCACTTACGGGCGAGGAGCGCCGCTTGAGTCCCCGGATCCGGCCCACCGCTCGAGCCACCGAGCAGCCGCAGCAGCGCCGGACCCGAGTGTTGGCAAGCCACCAGCAGCGGCGGCGTCCTCCCCGCCCGCGACACAGGTACGATGTTGTTTGTCGTTCCTGCGGCAGCACACATCGCTATGTGTGATGTTGCTGGAACGACAAACATCTCCTTACCTCTCTCCACCGAAAAGGAGGAAGGAAGGAGGTGGGGGCGGGATGTTACGTTGCGCTCATCTCCGCCCCTCCGCATTGATTGGGTGGCCGCTTATTGACGTCGCTGTGACGCCGAACAAACCGCCCCCTTAGAAAGGAGGCGGTTCGCCGGTCACAGCAACGTCGCAGAGCAGGTATGTGCGTGTGACGCTGCCGTAGCGATAATGTTTGCTACGGCAGCGATCACCACATATTGGCCGTGCGACGGGGGCGGGTACTATCGCGCTCGACATCGCTAGCAATTCCTATCGATGTCGCAGCGTGTAAAGTACCCCTAATATTATCAAGGCTCACACTGGCCAAAGTCATAGCTTTGAAGTCAAGATCCAAGAACATGAAATTCCAGGGATGTTCTCCTCTAGGTTTTCCTCTAGGTGAGGCAGCTTACTGAATGGTGTTTTACCATTTAGAGGTTCTCAGCGTTTGCAGATGTATTCACGGACAGAACTATCACTACTACTAATGTAATTCACTCAGGTAAATATGACTAGAGATGAGCGAACCGGTCGCGGTTCGGCTCGAGGTCGGTTCGCCGAACGGAGCTCCCGTTCGAGTTCGGTTCGACGAACCGAACTCGAACCAATAGGCTATAATGGGAGGCAATCACAAACACATAAAAATGCATTATAAATGTACACATACAGTTAATAAACATTGCCATAACACTTACCGGTCCCCGCGATCCCTCCTGCACTCTGTCTCCTGCCGTTATTCCATCCGATGATCGCTGAATCCTCCCGGTGACCAACAGAGATGCAGGACCTATCGTGACGTCAAAATAGCCATGTGACCAGTCACGTGGCTATTATCTCATTGGCTACAGACTGGTCACATGACTATGACGCGTCATGTAGGACCTGCGAGTGCATCTCTCCGGTACACGGTGCACATTTGTGTATCGCCGTGTACCGGCGACATGCTGTAGCACACGGTCGACTCCCCGTTCCGTTAGGGACCGGCTGACACAGCCGGTCATTAACGGAGATCACCGTTGCCATAGCAACGCAGTTAGCGGTGACGTCACCGCTAACCGCGGCTCCGGGAATCACATGATCGGAGCCCTGTTGCTATGGTAACGCGTCTGTCACCGCCAGCAGCCAGCAGCACTGATCTCTCACTCCGTGAAGGCTGCACGCTGCTTTCCGTGCACCTTTCACAGAGTGATTTCTGCACGGGAAGCAGCGTCTTCCCTCATGCAGCAGTGATGTAGCAGAACTGCATTTGTTGAACGAGAAAGACAGAAGACCATGGATCGTGGAGGGATGACAGGGGGTAATAAAGATGGAGTCTCTAATGTGTCTGTGTATTTATATCTATTAAAGTATTTTTTGTCTGTGTGGTGTCTTTTTTTTAACCCTTTATTGGAGATTCTTAATGGCTGGGTCAAACGTGCCTGACATTAAGAATCTCTGGCTTAATACTAGCTAGTAAAACAAAGCCAGTATTAACTCATGATTACCCAACAAGCCACCCGGCTCCAGGGCTGTTGGAAGAGTTGGATACAGCGCCAGATGATGGCGCTTCTATGAAAGCGCCATTTTCTGGGGCGGCTGCGGACTGCAATTCGCAGCAGAGGCGCCCATAAACCTCGGGCTAACCTGTGCTGCGGATTCCAATCCCCAGCTGCCTAGTTGTACCCGGCTGGACACAAAAATGGAGCGAAGCTCACGTCGTTTTTTTTTTAATTATTTCATGAAATAATTAAAAAAAAGGGGCTTCCCTATATTTTTAGTTCCCAGCCGGGTACAAATAGGCAACTGGGGGTTGGAGGCAGCCCGTGGCTGCCTGCTGTACCTGGCTAGCATACAAAAATATGGCGAAGCCCACGTCATTTTTTTGGTGGGCAAAAAACTTCTGCATACAGTCCTGGATGGAGTATGCTGAGCCTTGTAGTTCTGCAGCTGCTGTCTGCTCTTCTCCATACAGACAGACAGCAGCTGCAGAACTACAAGGCTCAGCATACTCCATCCAGGACTGTATGCAGAAGTTTTTTGCCCCCTGAAAAAATTATGTGGGCTTCGCCATATTTTTGTATGCTAGCCAGGTACAGCAGGCAGGTACGGCTGCCCCCAACCCCCAGTTGCCTATTTGTACCCGGATGGGAACCAAAAATAAAGGGAAGCCCTTTTTTTATTATTTCATGAATTTCATGAAATAATTAGAAAACAAATGACGTAGGCTTCGCCACCTTTTTTGTGTCCAGCCAGGTACAACTAGGCAGCTGGGGATTGGAATCCGCAGCACAGGTTGGCCTGAGCTTTCTGGGCCCCACTGCTGCGAATTGCAGTCTGCAGTCGCCTCAGAAAATGGCACTTTCATAGAAGCGCCATCTTCTGGCGCTGTATCCAACTCTTCCAGCACCTGCCTGCTATACCTGGCTAGCGTACAAAAATATGGCGAAGCTCACGTCCTTTTTTTGTAGTTTTTTGGCAAAAAAACTAAAAAATGCTTCCCTGGATTGTCCATTGCCAGTGAAGGTAACACCAAGCAGTGGGGGTTAGCAGCCAGTAGCTGCTTGGATTACCCTTAGCTAGCAATACAAAAAATGCAGCGGGAGCCCATATATATTTTTTTTTAATTATTTATTTAAATAACTAAAAACAAAATGGGCTTCCCTGTATTTTGATTGCTGGACATCACAGTGCTGTAAAAATAAATCTTTAAAAAAAATGATGTAGCGCTCTGCGGTATTTTTGATTCTCAGCGCAGATAAAGCAGACAACTATGGGTTGCCACCCCCATCTGCCTGCCATTACCTTGGTTGGCAATCAAAATACAGGGAAGCCCATTAATTTTTTCTATTTAAAAATTAGTTAAAAAAAAAATGACGTTGGGTCCCCCCATTTTTGATAGCCAGCTAGGGTAAAGCAGACGGCTGTAGCCTGAAAACCACAGCTGGCAGCTTTACCGTGGTTGGGGATCCAATGTGGAGGTCCCCCCAGGCTCTTTTTTTATAATTATTTTATAAATATTATAATTACACAAAAAAAGTAGGGTGCCCCCCAAATTGGATCACCAGCCAAGGTAAAGCGGACAGCTGTGGTCTGGTATTCTCAGGGTGGGAAGGTCCATAGTTATTGGGCCTTCACAGCCTAAAAATAGCAGGCCGCAGGCACCCCAGACGTGGCGCATCGACTAGATGCGCCAATCCTGGCGCTTCACCCCAGCTCATCCCGTGCCCTGGTGCAGTGGCAAACGGGGTAATAAATCGGGTTGATACTAGCTGTAAGGTCACCTGACATCAAGCCCAGCAGTTTGTGATGTCATGGCATCTATTAGATACCCAACATCATAAACTGTCAGTACTAACAAAAAAAAAATCGACAAAAGAAATTTATTTGAAAAAACAGTCCCCAAAACATTCCCTCTTTCACCAATTTATTGTAAGAAAAAAAATAAAGGGGTCCCACGACGACTCTGGACCGTCTAGAATATGGGGGGGAGACACTCAGGGAACGTATCCCCCATTTTCTAGGAGTGCTGTCACGCTCCCCGGCTCCCCTGCCACGCTCCCCGGCTCCTTTGCCAGGCGTCCCCCACTCCACGGCCTCCATGCTCCCTCACCTGCGTCCTCCAGGCAACCCGGTCCCCGGTCCCGGCGCCCATCTGCGATGCTGAGCGCTCCTGCCTCCTGTGCACCGCTCCCTGCTCTGGCTTCTGGCACCAGGGCCTCGCGCATGCGCATTAGGGCGCGCGCGCGGTCATTGACCCTCTCTTAAAGGGCCAGCGTCCTCCAACAGGATATTGAAGATTCAGGTGCAGGGTATATAGGGGGTTCCTTTCCAAGTGGGCGGGGCCTGTTCTTCGTGTTTGCTAAGCTAGGAGTCAGGTCTCCCTGTGCCATTATCTCGTACTTACCTATCTCTCTTGTAGAGCCGCTCCTGTCTTGCCAACCGGTCCTGACGGTTCCAGAACCCCGAACGGACTGTCCGCCATCTTCTCAGTTCCTACCGTCTCTGATCCCTGGATCCGTGTGGTGACCGACCTCCCCGTTCCGCTGGTTTCGGACCCTGCCTGACATCATCTCGGCCTCCGAACCTACGCTCCGTCACCCGGACTACCTTCAGAGACTCCATGGTCCCAGGGACTTCTACACCCACTCCTCTGAACGGACTGTCCTGCTACCCGTAGTGCTTCGGCTACCGGGCACCTTGCCCTCGGTGGGGTGCTCAGTCCAGTGGATCCACCTCCTGGGCCTACCCGTCATCCTGGTCCTAACAAGTGTAGACCCTTCATGTGAGGAGTGTGCGTGTAATGAATCTGCACTCACTCTCCCCGGGTCCACAGCAGCAGAGTCCATGTCGTAATGGGTGCTACCAAAGCTGCAATGCCCTGCTCATGAGGTAAGGGCATGCCTAATCAGGAGAACTATTCTACATTTCCAAATATTGGTATTTGCTGATATTATTGCTATTCCACCTACTATATATTGGGGATAGGATCTTGGAGATGGAATACCCCTTTAAGTCCAGTTATCCAACTGAATGAATACTTAACAAGAGAGCTCGCTATTTAGATGTGTTTTCTTGTGGCGTATAACGAACTCTCATGTTTGGTAGTCGTTCAGCAGGGAAACTATAAAAGCAAATCCCTCCATTTGGAAATGTAGTATATGTATCTCCTGATCAATTATGTTCCTTACCTCATGAGCAGGGCATTGCAGTAATAATAATAATTTATTCATTTGTATAGCGTTATTAATTCCATAGCGCTGTATGTCTTTGGAGTGTGGGAGGAAACCGGAGGAAACCCACGCAAACACGGGGAGAACATACAAACTCCTTGCAGATGGTGTCCTTGGTGAGAATTGAACCCAGGACCTCAGCGCTGCAAGACTGCAGTGCTAACCACTGAGCCACCGTGCCGCCCATTTAGCTTACAGATGCATAACCACCACTCACTGTGTCTGAACACAGGAAGCTGAGCTGACAGCCGCTCTGTGCATGCGGCAGCGTCTATTGTGAAGGAGAGGGCCGTGGGGGATCAACGCTGCACAGGTACCATGGGACACCGGGGAACACCGGTGGGGTTATAGGGGGTGACCTGGCAGGGCCTGGGGAGGAGTTTTCTGTCGCATGTGTCATGGCACATGCGACAGAAATCAGAGGAGTAGGGTGAATGCGGCCGGCGCGCTGCTGTGCGCGCGGCCATCTTGGATTTCTGGGAGGGCATCAGGGGGGCACTTTGGCGACACCGGGGGACCGGAGGGGACCGGGGAGGAGATTTATCATGTTTGTTCATGCCAGATGGGAGATAAATAATTTTTTACCGGCGCTGTCATTTACTGTAACGTGATCATCGGTGTACGGTGTATACCTGTGATCACGTGAGCGGGGACCGGAAAAAACGTCCTGAATCATGATCTCCAGGGTCTCAGCTAGCCCTGAAACCCCGGAGATTTTCTGATGCTGGGGGGCGCTATTCACTTATTTCTGCCTGCTGTTTATAAACGGCAGATCAGAATAAGCCTACATTAACACGACCGATCCATTTTTGCGGTCTGCAAAAAACAGTCCGTTTTTTTTCACGGGTGCATCCGTGTGGCATCCGTTTCCATTCCGTAGACGGTCCGTATGTCATCTGTTTGTCATCCGTGTGCCTTCCGTTTTTTTTGTGTACTGCAAAAAAACTGAAGGAGGGTAAATGCATAAATTTACCCAGGATCCATAGCTTCATCCTACATGAGGCGGTCACATGTTCACTCCAGTGCCATTTTCTACTGATTTTCACAGCGTAGAGCGCTCTGGTGATTTTCTTGTGCTTGTGCACTTCATATCAGTCTTTTCTGTCATTATAATGGCAGAAAGACACATAATGTCCCACTCTCCTGCATTTTGTAATTTTGCACCCTTTGGTGCCTTTCATGTGGCACTAAGGGGTGCTTAGCATTGTATTTAGCCAAAAAAATGACGTAGGGTTCCCCCTAGTTTTGTAGCCAGCTAGGGTAAAGCAGACGGCTGCAGCCTGCAGACCACAGCTGGCAACCTCACCTTGGCTGGTAATCCAAAACTGAGGGCACCCCACGCTGTTATTTTAAATTAAATAAATAATTAAAAAAAAAAAACACGTAGGGGTCCCCCCAAAATTGGATCACCAGCCAAGGTAAAGCAGACAGCTGGGGTCTGATATTCTCAGACTAGGGAGGTCCATGGTTATTGGACTCTCCCCAGCCTAAAAATAGCAGGCCACAGCCGCCCCAGAAGTGGCGCATCCATTAGATTCGCCAATCCTGGTGCTTCGCCCCAGCTCATCCCGCGCCCTGGTGCGGTGGCAAACGGGGTAATATATGGGGTTAATACCAGATGTGTAATGTCACCTGGCATCAAGCCCTGGGATTGGTGAGGTCAGGCGTCTATCAGATACCCGACATCACCAACTCAGTCAGTAATAAAAAAAAATAGACGACAAACACATTTTTATTTGAAAAAACACTCCCCAAAACATTCCCTCTTTAACCAATTTATTAGAAAGAAAAACAAATCCAGGTCTGGTGTAATCCAAGGGGTTGCCATGACGATCCACACTGTCCCAGTCAATGAAGAGCAGAATGTTCCCCATTGGCTGGGAGAGCAATGCAGTGTTCCTGAGCTAACATCAATGGGTCAGCCCAGGTCACTGCAGGGCATGACAAGTGCTGCTGTCAGCGAGGTACATTACCTCCGCTGAACTCCAGCACACTGTCAGTACCTGTCACTGAGTTCAATGACCGCCGCCTTCACAGCCAAGTATCGCGAGAGGCCCGTGACGTCACCGCTAGTCAGTCTTGGGTCGGAAGCGAGAGAAGGTGATGTGACAAGCGGCGGCCATGGAGGACAGTGACAGCGCTGAGGTTGGGATGGCGGGACTTCATCACCGCAGGTAAGCCGAGCGGGACCATGTGTGCAGAGTGTGTGTGCAGAGTGTGTGTGTGTGTGTGTGTTTGTGTACGTGTGTACATGCCGCGGGCAGGAGGGGGCGGAGCGAGCTGAGCGGGGAAGTGTGGGCTTCCTGCATGTAACTAGGATAAACATTGGGTTACTAACCAAAGCGCTTTGGTTGGATACCCGATGTTTATCTTGGTTACCAGCTTCTGGCAGGCTGTCAGCGATGGCTCCTGCACACTGTAGCTGTAAAAAGCCCTGCTTTTTGCTGCTAGAACCGTTCTCAAACGTATCTAGAACTATCGAATTTTAGCAAAAAAGCTCGAGTTCTAGTTCGATCTAGAACAGCCCCAAAATCACTCGAACCGCGAACTGGAGAACCGCGAACCGCGCTCAACTCTAAATATGACATAGTTGGGATTCAATGTTTGGAGAAATGTACTGACGTTACTATAATCTGTAATTACAATCAGGTACAAACTGTTATTCTGACTTTTTACTGTCAAGTACATTATAACAATATGAAGAGAGCCAGAGAAGTTTTGTGTTCATAAAATAAGAAAGATGCAGTACTCCAAGAAACCAGCAGTCTGTGCTCTAGAGCTGCGCTTCTTACTGCAATGAAGGATGACCATATCTAAAATCTATGGAAATTTTAGAGCATTAAAGATAAACTAAATATAGAAAACAAACAATGAATAAAAAAAATAGAAAAAATAAACATGAAATATAGTTGCTGTCATTTTTTCTTAGTTTGCAGCATTTTCTGACTGTCACTGAAACTAATGGTCTTGTAGAAATTCTACAGAGAACACTGAGGTTCGAATCCTGCTGATCTGCCTCCTTTTCTGATAAATTGGCAAGGGGGCTCAGCTTAATAAAGGGGGTGGGGCTTGACTTTCTTCTTTTTTTTTCTTCTTCTTTCTTTTTAGATTCTGCTACAGACAAGTGTAAGGACAGGATAGTCAGGAGTTATGTTTTGTTTGTTTTTTTAGAAATTTTTCACTTTATATTTTAACAAATGATACAATAGGATAAAAACAGCTAAAATTAATAGAGAAATTGCTGGCAAGAAAATATACTGTATATTTTGCAGTTTCTGTGCTTTGTATATTACACTAGGCGCATAGAATTATATACAGTTGTCATTTGCACGTCATGTCTACTAGCGGTGAAGGGGTGTCCTCAAGTTGTACCTTAAGCAGCTCATTACCCTGCAGTCTAGTTACTTCCTGTTTTTTTTATGTTTTTTTTTAGAAGGGTGGGCTATTTCTCCTTGAGTGACAGCTCTGGTGAATAGTAGAACTGAGGTATACTAGAACTATAAAGGTCAGCAAAGTTCTGCTCAAACACATTTTAGTGATTTGTTCTGGAATATACACTTCACTGCATTCACACATAGAGATAACAGCTTATTTGAACCAGCACACAGCTCTGGGACAATGAGAGCAGACCTGCTCTAAAAGCTGCAAGCTGGTGATTTATAACTGCATCTCTTCAGAAGATGGGAACGAGGAGAAGGAAAGTGAGCAGCTAACTATAGAAATCAATTGGCTAGAGAGACTTAACTGGGATTGTTAGAAGTTAACTCCTCTCTTGGTATGTAACTACTTTGCACTTTAGGATAGGGTCTTGAGGCCAAGCTCCATGGAAACAAGGTGTACATTATAAAAGTTAAAAGCTGTGATTGCAAGACAATGAGAGCAGATAGAAAAAGCAAGTCAACTACAAATGTGCTTATTTTTATGTTGTCACACTAATTAAATTTAAGGACAAATAGTGAAAACCGTGAAAAAAGTGCAATTGCACAATTGTTTATTTTTTATGCACCCTGTTTTTATTCACTATATGGTAAAACTAATGTGTCAGTATGATGCCTCAGGTCAGTATGAGTTCGTAGATACCAAACATCTATACTTTTACTTTTATCTAAGGGGTTTAAAAAAGTCAGATTTTTTTCCCAAAAAAGAGAAGTGCTTTTGTCGCCATTTTCTGAGAACCATAATTTTTTGGCGATCTGCGGCTCAGTGATGGCTCATTTTTTTCATCTTGAGTCATTACTATAGAAAAGGAGACATTACTAATTACTGAGGTTGGAGTGGAGGCGGAGGCAACAAAAAGGTCTTTATAGGATTTAGAAGTCTACAAGAGACCATACATTTGACCACCATGCAGGGGGAAGGGCCTAGGTCCACATTTTGCATTGTGGTACATTGAACTCTAGTAACGTCACTGCAAAAGGCGCTTCATGAAAAACGCCTCCATTTTCCTGAAGTTATCCTCCGCTTGAAAAAAATGTGTTTGATATGCCTGACTTTCAAAGACATGGTGCTCACATTACCGAACTCTGAGTTTACTTGTGGGTTCTTGCAACTTGAAGGGAAGAATATTTCAGGCTCAGCAGCTACAAAATATGCCGTACCTTATCCATTACATAGACAGCTTTGTAAGCTATGCATACATTTTTTGACGCGCACATGTGCTGTCAAATCCCTGCAGAAATCTCTGCATAAACACAATGCAACGTGCGCATACAGCCTAAAGGTAGTGCTAAACAGGCACTAGGATGCTGAATCCAGACATACCTGTTGTAGAAAGATGTGATGCTTAGTTGCAGAAATATCTTTAATCAAAGTTGCAGAAGTGCACTGTACTTTGATTGACTGGTGCAATGAGGTGTATGAGCAGTCCCAGAAGTAGTGCTGTAGCTGTGCGGGGGACTTGGTAAGTTTAAGGGTGAGCTGAGCACACACGGCAAGTAATACGGAACGAGTGGAATGCGATTTAAAAAAAAAAAAAAATTGCATTCCATTTGAACCAATATTACTTTATGGGGCCGCTCCCATGAGCGATTGTTTTCTCAGCCCTAATCGGACGGAGAAATCAGTCGCAGCATGCTGCGGGTGGAATGCAATCTTGTTCCACTCACACCCATTCAAGTCTATGCTGTGAGAGAAACATTGCATTGCACTTGCATTACACCGGTGTAATGCGAGAGCAGTACAATTCTCGCATCAGGCGGCAATGGAGGAGATAGGGAGATTAATCACTCTCTCTCCTCCGCAGCGCCAGCCCTCCCCTCCGCAACTGTGGTCTCATAGGACGATCGAACCACAGTCGCATGACCCTCGCATGACACTCTGCTGCCGCTGTGCTGCGAGCGTGTGCCGAGTGTCATGCGAGCACTCGCAGTAATCCCCGTGTGGCCTCAGCCTAACACTCCTGCTTTGTTCCTGTGATTTTTTTTTTTTTTTTTTTAATTATCTGGGTGGCCGGATTCAGATAGTTACCCGGAGTTCCCTAGAACTAGAGGTGAGCCAACCTTTGGAAGTTCGGTTTGGAGGGTACAGTCAAACTTTACAAAAAAGTTCGATTTGTGACCCTGACTTGATCCTAACCTCAATGGAAGTCAGTAATTGGGCAGTTCATGGCTCCACCCACATGATGCCAGCCATAAACAGAATCGTTCCGGGGGAGGGGGAGGTTTTTCGATTTTTTTTTTTCGTCTGTGCACGATACATCTGATCAAGTGCGAACCGTTTAAGCCCTACACGTGGCTCGCACATGGCTTAGCATCACTCATACCTGAGCACAGCGCTGCTCACTTGAGTGGTTTGCACTCATAACTCACTGGAACTTCGAAACTTAACGTTGTTTTTTTAGTAGTCGGTTTCCGAACCCGAACGTTGAACCTCAGGTTTGCTCATCTCTATCTCCAAGCCTGGGGTTTGTGCACGGATACTAGGTATGCCGGGCAGATTGGGACTTTTACAGTCCAGATTCACCCATCACTAGCTGTAAAGATTCCACTTATTTTTAGTTTCTCCATTTAGATCCTCTCTTGTGGGTATTGCTGCAGATTTACACTCTCAAGTACTGAATGCCGTTCCCACTCTATAGACAAGTAACAGTGCCAACATAAATGATGTCTAGGAGGAAGAAGATGGTTTGAATCACCTCCGCCTCTCATTTACTTAATTATTTTTTGGGAGTCAAGGCAAGGTTACCTATATTAATCTTTTAATAAAGATGATCTCTGAGTACTCAATATTGTGAAGAGAAAATTAATGAGTGTGTGAAACCACTCGTCACATAAAAGAATAGTTGGCGTGTGTTAAACAAACACTAATGATGGAAAAATCCACACGGTATATTTAAAGACCAGCAATACGTCTTTTTACTGACCTAAGTTATAAGACAATAGCACGCCCAAATGGGTGAAAATGCAGGATCTGTCGGCTGTCCACCATAGCTACATGCTGCTGCATCAGTCACAATAAGTGTTGTCACTGACCATGTTCAATTAACCCCTTAGATGCTGCTGTAAATAATGACTAAGGGTACCGTCACACTTTAGCGACGCTCCAGCGATCCCACCAGCGATCTGACTTGGTCAGGATCGCTGGTGCGTTGCTGGTGAGCTGTCAATCAGGCAGATCTCCCCAGCGACCAGTGACCAGCCCCCAGCCACCAGCGACGCGTGGAAGCAATGCTGCGCTTGGTAACGAAGGTAAATATTGGGTAACCAAGCGCTTGGTCACCCGATATTTACCTTGGTTACCAGCGCACACCGCTTGGCGCTGGCTCCCTGCACTCCTAGCCAGAGTACACATCGGGTTAATAAGCAAACCGCAGGGAGCCAGCACTGGCAGCCTGAGAGCGGCGGACGCTAGTAACCAAGGTAAATATCGGGTAACCAAGCAAAGCACTTCGCTTGGTTAGCCGATATTTACCTTGGTTACAGCTTACCGTAGGCTGCCAGAAGCTGGCTCCCTGCTCCCTGCACATTCAAATCGTTGCTCTCTCGCTGTCAAACACAGCAATGTGTGCATCACAGCGGGACAGCAACGTCCAAAAAATGAACCAGCACTGTGTGTAACGAGCAGCGATTTCACAGCAGGGGCCAGATCGCTGCTCAGTGTCACACACAGGGAGATCGCTAATGAGGTCACTGGTGCGTCACAAAAACCGTGACTCAGCAGCGATCTCGCTATGTGAGAAGTGTCCCTAACTCATCTAGATTGTTAACAGAGTGTGGGGATTCCCTCATTAACCCAATCCACATTCATGATTGTGTGGTCCTGATGGCCATTGCAATTCAAGTCTAAATTATGGCCTTTGTAGTCAGGTGGCTTTAGTGGCCTGTTCAGAAATTAGCAACATGCAGGTGGAAAAATGTTTTTTCATTCCTGTCATGCAATTTTGCATTAATTCCTTAAATGCACAGGAAGGGTTAATAAACTACCTGACAGCAGTTTTGAATGTGTTCAGGGGCGCTGTTTTTAAAATGGTATCAGTTTGGGGAGTTTTCCAAGCTATAGGTCCCGTGAAGTCACTTCAAAACCAAATAGGTTCCTAGAAAAATAAGTTTTGTAAATTTCCTTGACAATATAAAAAATGGTTGCTACATTTTTAAACCCTTTAACACCCTATGGAAATTAAAGGACCTTTGACAAATGGTGTTTATGTAAGGTAGACATAAGAGAAATGTTATTTATCAACTATTTTGTGTGGTGTGACTATTCGCATTAAAGTGATATACATTCAAAGATTGAAAATTGCACATTTTTTAAAAATATTTTTCTAATTTCTGATTATTTTTATAATTAAATGCAAAACATATCTACTTAAATTTACCATTATCATAAAGTATAACGTATATCGCAAATAAACCATCTCAAAATCACTGGGATGTGATGAAGCATTCTAGAGTAATTACATCATAAAGTGACATATGTCAGATTTTAAAAATTTGGCTTATTTACTAAGGGGTCAATTTAATTTGTGTTTACATATCACTCAACTAAACTGCATTAGTTTTCAGCATGCAGTAAAACATATATATAAAACATCACCATAAGGCTTCATTTATACATCCGTCTTTCAAGTATGACTTCTAGACATATTTATTCCCAAATAGTCTGAGGGCATGTTCTCATGTTCGGTTTATTTTGCAAACCACATAAAAATTGGAGACATATACTGTTAAAGGCGTTTTACACACAGCGAAAGCACCCGCCCCATTGTTTGTGCGTTTTACACACAGCGAAAGCACCCGCCCCCATCGTTTGTGTGTCACGGGCAAATCACTGCCCGTGGTGCACAATATCGATAGGACGCGTCACACGGACTTACCTGCCTAGCAACGTCGCTGTGGCCAGCTAACAATCTCTTTTTTAAGGGGGCGGTTCATGCACCATCACAGCTATGTCACACAGCTGCCCGCCAATAGAAGCGGAGGGGCGGAGACCAGCCGCATTAACGACACACCCACTTCGTTGCCAGCAGGACGCAGGTACGTTGTTGTTCATCGTTCCTGGGGTGTCACACGTAGCGATGTGTGCTGCCGCAGGAACAACGAACAACCTGAGTCCAGCAACGATATTTGGGAAATGAACAACGTATCAATGATTAGGTGAGTATTTTTGATTGTTAGCGGTCGCTCGTAGGTGTCACACGCAACGACGTCGCTAATGAGGTCGGATGTGCGTCACGAATTCCGTGACCCCAAGAATATCTCGTTAGCGATGTCGTTGCGTGTGAAGCGGCCTTACGTTTTTGATCTGATTTGTGGACCAAAGTCAACCATTCAAAGGAATGGATCCATTAAAAAAAAATATATGCACATGGTATAGGGTATATGCGCATGCTGAGTATTTAGTGCAGAAATTTTCTGCACCCAAAACTGTATTTTCTGGCAGGAAACCGCACCAAAAAACGAGGTTCATTTTTGCCACGATTTTTTGGTACAATTTTTTGCCATGTGTTTTTCTTATTAAAGTCAATGGGTGGAAGAGCTAAAAAAAAAGGCAGGGAAAAACACACCAAGAATTAACATGCTGAAGTTTTTTTCTGCACCAAAATCTGCAATGAAAAAAGATGCACTTCAGAACTCTCATTGACTTTGCAGGCATAAGGATAGGCTTGAGTTTTTGTCACAAAACTGCACCATAAAACGCATAAAAAAGCATCGTGCGCACACAGTCTAAATTGATGGTAAAAACTGACAGACAGAAAGGGATGAAAACCGGATGCAGGATACAGTCCATTTTTATTTTTAGAAGCAGAAGTAAAACAGACGTCTGAATGAGGCGTAGTAATTGTCATAAGAGCAATGAACAGAAATAAAATTGAAGCCAGAAACCAGAGTTTCCTTTATTGTGAATGAGAGGAAAGTTAAGTGTCTCATCTTACAGAGATCGCTGCAAATTATATTCATTTGTAAATTCTATTTATCCATTGGGGATAATGTATTCCTCCCCAACCAGACTTGATGGGTCCTCGAATAATTTTTACTAAACGTTTCCCCCTCTTCTTTCCTCACATCTTGTTCACCTATATACAGGGCCTTGCGAAAGTGTTCGCCCCCTTGAATTTTTCAACCTTTTCCCACATTTCAAACATAAAGATAAAAATGTTAATGTTATGGTGAAGAATCAACAACAAGTGGGACACAATTGTGAAGTTGAACAAAATGTATTGCTTATTTTAAACTTTTGTAATAAACTGAAAATTGGGGCGTGCAATATTATTCAGCCCCTTTACTTTCAGTGCAGCAAACTCCCTCCAGAAGTTCATTGAGGATCTCTGAATGATCCAATGTTGTCCTAAATGACTGATGATGATACATATAAGCCACCTGTGTGTAATCAAGTCTCCGTATAAATGCACCTGCTCTGTGATAGTCTCAATGTTCTGTTTAAAGCACAGAGAGCATCATGAATACCAAGGAACACAACAGGCAGGTCCATGATGCTGTTGTGGAGATGTTTAAAGCCGGATTTGGTTACAAAAAGATTTCCACAACTTTTAACATCCCAAGAAGCACTGTGCAAGCGATCATATTGAAATGGAAGAAGTATCATACCACTGCAAATCTACCAAGACCCGGCCGTCCCTCAAAAATTTCATCTCAAACAAGGAGAAGACTAATCAGAGATGCAGCCAAGAGGCCCATGATCACTCTGGATGAACTGCAGAGATCTACAGCTGAGGTTGGAGAGTCTGTCCATAGGACTACAATCAGTCGTACACTGCACAAATCTGCCTTTATGGAAGAGTGGCAAGAAGAAAGCCATTTCTCAAAGATATCCATAAAAAGTGTTGTTTAAAAGTTTGTCACAAGCCACCTGGGAGACACACCAAACATGTTGAAAGTGCTCTGGTCAGATGAAACCAAAATTGAACTTTTCGGGCACAATGCCAAATAATATGTTTAGTGTAAAAGCAACACAGCTCATCACCCTGAACACACCATCCCCACTGTCAAACATGATAGTGGCAGCATCATGGTTTGGGCCTGCTCTTCTTCAGCAGGGACAGGGAAGATGGTTAAAATTGATGGGAAGATGGATGGAGCCAAATACAGGACCATTCTTGAAGAAAACCTGTTGGAGTCTGCAAAAGACCTGAGACTGGAACGAAGATTTGTCTTCCAACAAGACAATGATCAAAAACATAAAGCAAAATCACAAATGGAATGGTTCACAAATAAACGTATCCAGGTGTTAGAATGGCCAAGTCAAAGTCCAGACCTGAATTCAATGGTGAATCTGTGGAAAGAGCTGAAAAATGCTGTTCACAAACGCTCTCCATCCAACCTCACTCAGCTCCAGCTGTTTGCGAAGGAAAAATGGGCAAGAATTTCAGTCTCTCATTTCAGTGAAAAACAGATAGAGACATACCTCAAGCGACTTGCAGCTGTAATCGCAGCAAAAGGTGGCGCTACAAAGTATTAACTTAAAGGGGCCGAATAATATTGCACGCCCCAATTTTCAGTTTATTAATTTTTATAAAAGTTTAAAATAAGAAATAAATTTCGTACAACTTCACAATTGTGTCCCTTTTGTCGATTCCTCACCATAAAATTTACATTTTTTTATCTTTATGTTTGAAGCCTGAAATTTGGGAAAAGGTTGAATAACTCAAAGGGGCCGAATACTTTCGCAAGGCACTGTAACTACTTAGGCTAGTTTCACACTTGCGTTGGGTTGAATCCGCTGGGTCCGTTGCTGCGTCGTTTAGACGCAGTCGTTATTTTTGTGGTGTCAACGGATGCAACGGGTCCGTTATTTCACAGGAATCCGTTAGCTGATTCCTGTGAAATAACGGACCGTTGCATCCGTTTGGCGTCCGTTAGGCGTCTGTCTAACGGAATCCGTCAGCTCTGTTTTATTTCTTTTTTAATTTTTTTTCATTCTGGGCATGCTCAGTATAAATTAGCGGAATCCAGCAGCGGATTCCGTTGTTAAGCACTTAGCAACAGAATCCGCTACCATAGGGAACCATTATAAATTTTAACGGAACCAATGGAATCCGTTGGTTGGCGTCATTTTGACACAAGCATTTAACGTTACATTCTGCGTTGCCTCCGCTTGGCGGAAGCAGCGAAGCATCGGCCAACGGAAGCAACGCAGGTACTTTTGGCACAATCCCTCATCAATGCAAGTCTATGGGAAACAACGGAAGACAGCGGATTGCGCAAAAAAAAAAACAACGCAAGTGTGAAAGTACCCTAAGTGACATTCTTTCCAGAACTGTAATCAAACCAATGCCTAACCCAGGCCAAAACCTGTCCCAAGTATCTAACGCTTATATCTCGGTTCAACACCGACACCAACGTTTTTGCCAAATTTTTTGCAAATGAACTTATAGACATATTGCCTATATTAATACACTATGATCAAGAGGGAATTAAAAACCTCTGATGGAACACACAGACTAAGTAATTTAATCTATTCCATTGAACAAACAAAGAAACCTAATCTACTTCCCACTCTAGATATGGAGAAAGCTTTCGATAAGAGTAATTGGCAATATACCTTTGCTACTTTATATAAATTTGACCTATCAGAAGCTTTCTCTGCTTTACTAAATTTCCCTATTCTTTCCCTTCAGCAAAAATCTGCTGGAATGATGCATTTTTAACAATCCTTTCCGAGATCAAATGGCTCCAGACAAGGCTGCCCCCTATCCTCTTTAATATTTGATTACTGAACCCTTGGCTGAATTAATTTGTTCTGATCACCAAATTAAAGGAATTCCTATTAACGTTTACCAACCTAAAATCAGATTACTTCCAGAAGACATTTTCTGGACTAAATCGGACCCAGCTTCGGAGTCTTTCTCTTCTGCATCATACTGTAATTTGGACACTTCTAAGTCTCAGATTCTGTGATTTAATATAGAGCATTATAATATACAGTGATGAGCAAAAGGGTAACAATGTTTTGAACTTTTGACTTTCAGGTTTCATATCTCACCATCAGCAACAAGTTTAAGCATAAGACTACCTTTGTTTTATAGACAATCATTTCGGCTATCTCATACATACATTTGACAATTATTTAGCCTATGATTAGTTATGCAGATTCTTGTCATGTCACTGCATTGTTACGGTTTTGCTTCTAAAAATCTAAATTTTAATTTTTCATTATTTTGTTAGTATTTTTTTAAAACCAGCATTGGGTTTCAACACTGGCTTAACCCTTCTGGGCATGCTCTTGATTAGATAGAAGTATGTCTTGACTGAAATCACATACAAAATCTCTTTGAAACTTTCCCAATGTTGGTGCATACTGGTCAACTCACTTATGTGTACAGCTTTTTCTTCAACTCTACCCACGAGTGTTCGATTGGGTTGGGGTCTGGGGACTGTGGGGGTCAATCCAGCACTTCTACTTTATTGTCATTGATCCATTTATTCGCTAATCTCAAAGTTTGCTTTGGGATGTGTTCCAGCAGGAGAACATCCATGTTGTCCTTTTCATACCCAAAGTACTCGAGTGTCTGAAGTAATTCGCCTTGTAGGATACTCACATGCAGCTCAGCATTGAGACCACCATCGATCCTGTTCAGGTATCCAATGCCTTTGGCTGCAAAACAACCTCACAACATCAGGCTCTCGCCACCAAATTTGACAGTTTCATAATTTTCTCGATTCGTTGGCCCCTTTTCCCCTTGTTTCTTCAAGACCCATTTGCACCCACCAGAGCCTAGTCTATTGACTTTCGTTTCATTGCTCTAAATCACCTGTTTCCAATCTTCTACTGTCCACTTTTTTACTTCTTTGCAAACTCAGGCCGACACTTCTTATAATAATTTTGACATCAACGCTTCTTTTTTTCGGGCTATCATTCCAGACTTGTGTAACGTGCGTTGCCTGGGGCTTGCAGGGACATCTGTGATCTCACTATTACAAAGCATACGAGCTGCCTCTACTGCCGTGTTTGTGGCTTCAGAACTGATAGACCTTGTGCTGAGCCAACTTGTTGACTGATATTTTGCCTGAACATCAACTTTTGGATTTTTGAAAAGATGGATGGACTTTATTTCATATTCTTCCAACTGTCATGGCACTCACATGATGCAGTTTGTCAATCCTCTTAGCCAAGAGACCGCTCTCGATGAGTTGGATGATGCTGTTTCCCTTTCCTTGAGAAGTCTTTTTAATGGCTGCGCCTCAATTTGAACCAGTGACCTTTTGATTGGAACTCAACCTAATAAAAGACAGCTATTAGGGATTATGAGAACAGGATGCAATATGTAGTATACAGGAAGAAAAAGATTTTTCCACCACCAGGAGTAGCAAAACAGTAACAATGCAGTAACATGACAAAAATCTGCATAACTGATCATATGCTAAATAGTTGCAAGTCAAATTTATGTATGCGATAACCAAGATGATTTAATCATAATGCTTTACTAGTTACCTTTTAATTCAATACCTTACTAAAAAATGAAACATCACTAATCGAGAGCTCTTTCAAGGGAAGGTGTCGTCCAAAAAAAAAAATTCAGTAACTGAAAAAATGGAAAATATTAATGTTTTAATAATTTGTTTAAATATTACTATTTGTTTTTAATTGACCAAAATATAAAAAAAAATAAAAAGTTTGATATTTTCCACTCTTAAACACTAGGGGGCAGATGCTGAAATCCTACTGCAGAGCTACTGTAGAACTAGCTCACATTACAACTGCAGTAAAAGTGGTCAGAATCTGCTCTCATGTGTGTGATGTCACCTCCCCCTCCCAACCTGGGTGTTTCCAAAAAGATAAGAGAGAATGAAGTTTAGGATCACAGTGTGGAGCTATTTTGTTGGTGAGCGCAAAGTGATCCTAATGTCTAAAGTGTCACCAAGGACAGCTGCATAGTTCTCCCCACATAGTGCTCTGCATGGCCAATGCTCTGCCTCATGCACGCCCACTTGCAATGCTCTGCCGCACGCACGCCCACCTGCAATACTCTGCTGCATGCACGCTTGCAATGCTCTGCTGCATGCATGCCCGCCCGCAATGCTCTGCCGCACACACGCCCGCATGCAATGATCTGCCACACACATGCCCAAATGCTCTGCCGCATGCACACAACCCAATGTTCTGCCGCACACATGCCCCCAATGTTCTGCCACACGCATGCCCCACAATGCTCTGCTGAACGCACACCTCCCAAAGCTCTGCTGTATGCACACCCCCAATGCTCTGCCTCATGTATGCCCCTTAATGCTCTGCCGCATGCACGCCCCCAATACTCTGCCCCACGTACGCCCCCCAATGCACACACCCCCAATGCTCTGCCAGACACACACCCCCTAATTGCTCTGCTACACGCATGCCCTTCAATGCTCTGGCACACTCACGCCCCCCAATGCTTTGCTATATGCACGCCCCCCAAAGCTCTGCCACATAATATATTGCTGCTTAGATTGAATAAACATATAGATCATGCTTAACTAATCTAAAAAGAATTGGTTCACCAAAAATATTTAGAGAACTTTGAATAGAGACCTTTCAAAAACATCAACTAAAGAAAACTGGTGTTCAGCTGTTCTCTGCTCATTTAAATCATCCTTGTGTGTCTCTACAAGAAACAACCTTCAAACTATTAACTAGATGACATTTTTCCCCAATTAGATGATGTGAAATATATTCTTCATACTCCAGTCAGTGTTGGAGAAGGTGTAGTCTTTTGGGAATGTAAGGAACTTTTGCCTTGCTAGTTGGAAGTATCCAACCTGACTAGCAAACCTACTAAAAAACACTTACATTTTCACCTTGAAATGGTTCTCTACCAGATATTCAATTCAGCCTGTCTAAGCGAAAATATATATTCTTCTAGTTGCTAAATCCCTAATTACTGCCAAGTGGTAGTCTAATATTTATGTCTCTATATCAGTGTTTCTCAACTCCAAACCTCAAGGCCCACCTACAGATCATGTTTTCAGATTTTCCTCAATCAGGTTTTCAGGATTTCCTTAACCTTCGTCAGGCTGCATAATTTTGCCAAAATTTCTCGACCCCTTATCTCGGAAGGGGGTGGAGATATTTTATTGAAATTTGGACAATATATTCTGGACCAAAACTGCTGAGATGTCACGAAATTTCAGCCCTCTACAGCTTTTCAAAAAAAAATAAATTATTGCAATTTTAAAACGTAATATTTACAATTGTACCTATTCAGCCGGACGAAGGTTAATATCGCACAGGTGATGGAATTATTGCCTGTCTAATTTTGAGGGAAAACCTGAAAACATGATCTGTTGCTGGATCTTGAGGACTGGAGTTGAGAAACACTGCTCTATATTGAACTTGTTCAGGAAAGTCTCAACACACTGTTCTTTTGAGTTTCCATTAATTACAGTACTCTTTGCATATTTTGCAAGCTCATTGGTCTCCATGGTATAATGCAGGGATGGGCAATTAATTTTCCCCAGGGGCGATATGAGAGGCCATAATTGTTGAAGAGGGTCGAACCAATAGGCTGAAATGAATTCTCTGTTCATTATTAATATTAACATGTTAATTATCATTTTATATTAGTTGTATCAGTTAATATTGAGAAGAATTAACGGTACTGACATTCTCCCTATACACTGATGAGCAAAAGGGTAACAATGTTTTGAAGTTTTGACTTTCAGACTCCATATCTCACCATCCACTAAAGCTTTAGGCAGGAGACTACCTTCATTTTATAGACAATAATTTTGACTATATCATACATCAAATTTATTTGCAACTATTTAGCATATCATTAGTTATGCAGATTCTTGTCATGTCACTTCATTGTTACTGTTTTACTCCTAAAAATCTAATTGTAAATTTTTATTATTTTATTAGTATTTTGTAAATCCACATTTTGACTTTTAAGTCTAAAACCTCCTGGACATGCTCTCAATCAGACTGAAACAAGTCTTGACTGAAATCTGTTCCCAGGTCTCTTCTAAACATTCCCAATGTTAGTTTAAACTGGTTGACTCACTTGGGTATGTATACAGCTTTTTCTTCTACCCACAAGTGTTCGATTGGGTTGAGGTCTGGGGACTTTGTGGGCCAATCAGCACCTCTACGTCATTGTCATTGAATCATTTCTTCTCCAGTCTTGACATATACTTTGAGTCATTGTCCTACTGGAACACTATGTCGTCCTTTTAAAACCCTTAGTACACAAGTGCACAGAGTAACTTGTCTTGTATGATACTCATATATAGCTCAGTATTGAAATCCTGGTAAAGTATCCAATGCCTTTGGCTGTGGAAAAACTCTATATCATCCGGTTTCCACCACAAACTTGACAGTTTCTTCAATTTCTCAATCTGTTAGCCCTTTTTTCCCTTGTTTCTTCAAGACCCATTTGCACCCATCAGAGCCTATTTTATTGACTTTTGTCTCATCACTCCAAATCATCCATTTCCAATCTTCTACTGTACACTTTTCGTATGTTTCTTGCAAATTCGAGCCGACGCTTCTTACGATGATCTTGAAGTCGAGACTTCTTCACCTTTTTTTGGGGCCATCATTCCAGACTTGTGTAAAGTGTATTGCACGGTGCTCGTATAGACATTTGTGATCTCATTATTACAAACATATTAGCCACCACCACTATCTTGTTATCCAAAAAAATTGGAAAAAACCCAGTCTACCCTCCTACAGAAGTGGTTTATTTATGGCTGGCTGTATGTGGGCAGAGACCAAAACTGCTCAATTAGTGAATTCGATTGGGGTTCAGGTCAAGTCCGAGAACCAAACTGAACTTTATATAAAGTCTGTCTGAACCCACCAAACCTAACTTTCACGGGTCCGCTAATCGCTAGTTAGGAGTCAAATGTGCATTTCATGGTCTAAATATGGACACCGGTGTAAAGACTCGCCATTGGTCTTCTGACCCGAACTCTACAGACTTATATATACAGTTAGGTCCAGAAATATTTGGACAGTGACACAATTTTCGCGAGTTGGGCTCTGCATGCCACCACATTGGATTTGAAATGAAACCTCTACAACAGAATTCAAGTGCAGATTGTAACGTTTAATTTGAAGGTTTGAACAAAAATATCTGATAGAAATTGTAGGAATTGTACACATTTCTTTACAAACACTCCACAAGGTCTTGCTTGTTTGTGGGTCTTTCTGTCTTAAGTCTGGATTTGAGCAAGTGAAATGCATGCTCAATTGGGTTAAGATCTGGTGATTGACTTGGCCATTGCAGAATGTTCCACTTTTTTGCACTCATGAACTCCTGGGTAGCTTTGGCTGTATGCTTGGGGTCATTGTCCATCTGTCCATCAACTTTGCGGCATTTGGCTGAATCTGGGCTGAAAGTATATCCCGGTACACTTCAGAATTCATCCGGCTACTCTTGTCTGCTATGTCATCAATAAACACAAGTGACCCAGTGCCATTGAAAGCCATGCATGCCCATGCCATCACATTGCCTCCACCGTGTTTTACAGAGGATGTGGTGTGCCTTGGATCATGTGCCGTTCCCTTTCTTCTCCAAACTTTTTTCTTACCATCATTCTGGTACAGGTTGATCTTTGTCTCATCTGTCCATAGAATACTTTTCCAGAACTGAGCTGGCTTCATGAGGTGTTTTTCAGAAAATTTAACTCTGGCCTGTCTATTTTTGGAATTGATGAATGGTTTGCATCTAGATGTGAACCCTTTGTATTTACTTTCATGGAGTATTCTCTTTACTGTTGACTTAGAGACAGATACACCTACTTCACTGAGAGTGTTCTGGACTTCAGTTGATGTTGTGAACGGATTCTTCTTCACCAAAGAAAGTATGCGGCGATCATCCACCACTGTTGTTATCCGTGGACGCCCAGGCCTTTTTGAGTTCCCAAGCTCACCAGTCAATTCCTTTTTTCTCAGAATGTACCCGACTGTTGATTTTGCTACTCCAAGCATGTCTATCTCTCTGATGGATTTTTTCTTTTTTTTTCAGCCTCAGGATGTTCTGCTTCACCTCAATTGAGAGTTCCTTAGACTGCATGTTGTCTGGTCACAGCAACAGCTTCCAAATGCAAAACCACACACCTGTAATCAACCCCAGACCTTTTAACTACTTCATTGATTACAGGTTAACAAGGGAGACGCCTTCAGAGTTAATTACAGCCCTTAGAGTCCCTTGTCCAATTACTTTTGGTCCCTTGAAAAAGAGGAGGCTATGCATTACAGAGCTATGATTCCTAAACCCTTTCTCCGATTTGGATGTGAAAACTCTCATATTGCAGCTGGGAGTGTGCACTTTCAGCCCATATTATATATATAATTGTATTTCTGAACATGTTTTTGTAAACAGCTAAAATAAAACTTGTGTCACTGTCCAAATATTTCTGGCCCTGACTGTACCTTTGAGGCTGCTAAGTTTGGGTCCAGACTCCTGCAGCCAGGCCTTACCCACAATGTGAAATATGAATGTGTGAAACCAATCAGAGGAGAGCCATACACATATTGTATGTGTAAACATTAACTCACAAGCAGAATATCATTTTACATTAATTAAAAATATCCTGTTATTTTCTCCCAAAGAATTTGTAAAATAACTTATTGTGTGACTAACAATGTAACTTTTAAAGTCGAGGAAAAAAGTTTTATCTTTTCTGTTTGGATCCCCTTAAGTTTCACAGATTAGCTATGGGTTTTCTGAGCTGAACTCAACAGCCTCATAGTTATACAGTGGCATGTAAAAGTTTCAGCACCCCTGGTCAAAATGACTGTTATTGTGAACAGTTAAGCAAGTTGAAGATGAAATGATCTCTAAAAGGCATAAAATTAAAGATGACACATTTTCTTTGTATTTTAGGGGAAAAAAAAATGAGCCAATGGGAAAAGTTTGGACTCCCTGGTAAAAAAGCTGAAGTTGAAAAGAGGATGACTTCTACAAATGGATAATGAACCTAAACACACTTCAAAATCCACAATAGACAACCTCAAAAGGCACAAGCTGAAGGTTTTATAATGGCCTTCACAGTCCACTAATCTGAACATCATTGACAATCTGTGGCTAGACCTCAAAAGAGCAGTGCATGCAAGACGAGCCAGGAATCTCACAGAACTGGAAGACACAGAATAAGGAAGAATGGATGAAAAACCCTCAAACAAGAATTGAAAGACTCTTGGCTGGCTACAAAAAGAGTTTACAAGCTGAGATACTCGCCAAAGGGGGTGCTACTAGCCACGAACATTGTAGGGTGCCCAAACTTTTGCATTGGCCTATTTTCTTTCTTTGTTAATTTTAAATTGTAAAAGATGAAAATATTTTTTTTTTTGCCTAAAATACAAGGTAAATGTGTCATCTTTAACTTTTAGAGATCATTTTATCTTCAACTTGCTTAACTGTTCACAAAAACAGTATTTTTGGCCAGGGGTGCACAAACATTTTACATGCCACTGTAAATCCCATTTGGAATTTGATGCAGATTTGCTGCAAATAAATTACATTCCATAAATTGTAATGGGTGAAATCCACTGTGATAATCTGCAGCGTTGAATGAAATTCTATAGATTTAAAAGTTTAAAGCAGATAATGCTACAGATAAGAAAACATAAAATCTTTTTTAATTATAGGGTGACTGAATATGCCAAAAGTTTTATATAAAAATATACCCTTGTTATCAGATTAAATCTGTGAATTTTGTGGCAAATTTTGTGGAATTTTTCTTTACTGATTTAACAGTTGTAACCAATATGAGAAGGATTACATGACTCCGGAATGTCTGACTAAAGGCCTTGACCTACACCGAACATCCCCCTACCCCCCAGGGTTCTTATCTAAAATAAACACAAACACTGCGTGACATTGGATATAAAGGCCACAGCAGCCCCATTTATTAGTAACAAAAAACATAAACCATATAACAATACAATTCTTCATTGAAGAACCCCCGAAAAAGGAGGGGGGGGGTACCTGAAGGTTAACCAAAATGTTCCTTGCAACATCAGCCCACCTCCTGACCCTCAGCCGCAACACACCGACTCGAGAGCCCAAGCCAGATGTTGCCCACACCATGTCCCGCTGAGACTCAACCCAGCAAGGACCCGTTTACCAAACAATTGCACCTCTAGAGGTAACCCGCTCCGGCACTGGGTTCCGTCCTCTCCTCTGTGCAAACCCCCACCTTCAGACACCCCCCTCCTTTCCGCCGCTGCGACAAATACGATCTTCCTCCTCTTCCTCGTCGATGTCGAATCCACAATCAGGGCGGGCGGGCGGGAACGATTACAGTCACTGTCCAGGTAGGAATGGCCCACCCCCCTCTGACCTGCCCTATATACGACCCCCTATAGCACCACCCCTTGACCAATCACACTGACCCCTGATCCTAGCTGACCCTTAGCACCACCCCCAGATTTCGCGCCCAAACTGACTTTCTTCATTAACCCCTTATTAACCCTATGGCCTGGCATCCCTCCTAGTCATGTAGCCCTCCCTTGAGCCCCTTCGGGGCAGCAGTCCGGGCTCTTCCTTGACTCCGGAATGTCTGACTAAAGGCCTTGACCTACACCCAACATCCCCCTACCCCCCAGGGTTCTTATCTAAAATAAACACAAACACTGCGTGACATTGGATATAAAGGCCACAGCAGCCCCATTTATTAGTAACAAAAAACATAAACCATATAACAATACAATTCTTCATTGAAGAACCCCCGAAAAAGGAGGGGGGGGGTACCTGAAGGTTAACCAAAATGTTCCTTGCAACATCAGCCCACCTCCTGACCCTCAGCCGCAACACACCGACTCGAGAGCCTAGCCAGATGTTGCCCACACCATGTCCCGCTGAGACTCAACCCAGCAAGGACCCGTTTACCAAACAATTGCACCTCTAGAGGTAACCTGCTCCGGCACTGGGTTCCGTCCTCTCCTCTGTGCAAACCCCCACCTTCAGACACCCCCCTCCTTTCCGCCGCTGCGACAAATACGATCTTCCTCCTCTTCCTCGTCGATGTCGAATCCACAATCAGGGCGGGCGGGCGGGAACGATTACAGTCACTGTCCAGGTAGGAATGGCCCACCCCCCTCTGACCTGCCCTATATACGACCCCCTATAGCACCACCCCTTGACCAATCACACTGACCCCTGATCCTAGCTGACCCTTAGCACCACCCCCAGATTTCGCGCCCAAACTGACTTTCTTCATTAACCCCTTATTAACCCTATGGCCTGGCATCCCTCCTAGTCATGTAGCCCTCCCTTGAGCCCCTTCGGGGCAGCAGTCCGGGCTCTTCCTTGACTCCGGAATGTCTGACTAAAGGCCTTGACCTACACCCAACATCCCCCTACCCCCCAGGGTTCTTATCTAAAATAAACACAAACACTGCGTGACATTGGATATAAAGGCCACAGCAGCCCCATTTATTAGTAACAAAAAACATAAACCATATAACAATACAATTCTTCATTGAAGAACCCCCGAAAAAGGAGGGGGGGGTACCTGAAGGTTAACCAAAATGTTCCTTGCAACATCAGCCCACCTCCTGACCCTCAGCCGCAACACACCGACTCGAGAGCCCAAGCCAGATGTTGCCCACACCATGTCCCGCTGAGACTCAACCCAGCAAGGACCCGTTTACCAAACAATTGCACCTCTAGAGGTAACCCGCTCCGGCACTGGGTTCCGTCCTCTCCTCTGTGCAAACCCCCACCTTCAGACACCCCCCTCCTTTCCACCACCGCGAGTGCGCATGACCCCTTGTGCGCGCGAGTCCTCCCACACCAACAAAGCCTTCTCGACCCCCTCCATAAGCCCTAAGGCCCAAATATCATTCCCCACCGAATTTAAATGGACCCCGTCTCGCCGCAACAAGTCGGCGGACGCCGCTTCCAACTCTGGGTGCCGAACAGAGACACCCCCGACCCGGGAAATAAAACGCCCAATCTCCCGATTCACTTTGCTTCGTGCTCTGTTAACAGCCTCCACCGACCTGGCGCGCCGCCATGCCCGCCGCGCAACAATATCGGACCAGACGATTACTAGACCCGGGTGGGAGGACAGGAGCCGCAGGCAGTCACACTTTATATCTTGGATCAGGTCCCTGGAAGCCCGAAGACCCAGGTCATTCCCACCCGCGTGTAGTACTACCACGTCCGGTGTTCTATCCAACTGTGCATGGTGGCGCCAGGTAGGCAACACCTCACTCCACAGCATACCCCTGACGCCGATCCATCGCACCGTCGCCTTTTCCCTGGGGACCCCCAACTGGCGGCCGTCCGGTCGTATTCCCGCACGAAACGCCCCCCAATACACGTATGAGTGACCGAGCACCCACACCAATAATGGTAAACCTACAAAACAAAAGGTGACAACATGGTGGAGGGGGGGGGACACGTGGAAGAAAAGGGGTAATGAGTACCAATCAAATACCGCCCCAGGCCTCCCCCCCCCCTTTCAATATCTCACAACAAAGTTGGCCGGACATAAGATCTGAACCTGGCCGAGTCCCATCGTCCAATCTTACGGAGAGCCTGCGCGCCCAGGCCCCAACGAGCCGCCTGAGTCGCAGCCCCAATCCGAAAGGAATGCGACGCGTACTCAGCCTCGTTGAGACCGCAACACTGCAGGCACCTCCGAAAGATACAGACAAATTGGTAACTAGACAAGGCTGACCCATCCTGGTGGGACAAAAGGGACCCCGGGCGAGTTCCCCTCACTTCTAAAAACGCCGACAGCCGTTTAACGGGGCATTCCGCTAAACCAGGTACACCCCACAGTTCCACCACACGACCTCTACCCAGCTGGTCCGTCTTTGACCGTCTCAAGCAACACCGTACCGCATCCATACCGCATGCCACGTCCTCCAACAACAAACCTCCGTGACTCCTCGTGTTTCTGCTCACCAATTCACTAATTCTGAACGCCCCAAAGAAGGCCAGAACAAAAGCGGTCCCAAACAACAGGCATTCATACTCCGAGAAACACACACAGGGCAAAACCGACAACAGCTTGCCCAGCAGCTCAAAAGACACCGGGCGCCGAAGGTCTCGGTGCGCCCCCGCCCTACGGTAACCCTTCAACGCCTGGCGCACCCAGAAATCCTTAGTGACATCCTTCCAGCCCAGTAACCTGAAAAAGAAAGCAATGCCAGCCAACCTGCCCGCAACCGCCGACCACGAAAGGCCTTCTTCCTTTGCCCTGCCCATCATGAACAAAACTAAATAAACTCTGTCACCTTCGGGTACATCACCTCCCACCTCATCAACCAACTCGAGCCAACGGTCCCACGCTGTATTATAGCTGCGCCACGTACTGGGTGCCACCGAATGCTTGATCAATTCCCAGGCCGGCTGCAAACCAGGTCCCACAACCAGACGGGCCACACGGTCTCCTGCTGCTCCGCGTCCGGCGCCAGCATTCGAAAACGGTCCCACTGGAAGCGAGATAAAGCATCAGCCACGGAATTCAGCACCCCCGGCACATGTACAGCGCAGACCCACAAGTTCAACTCCAAACATTTCAACACCAAATGACGCAAGAGATCCACCACCGGGGGGGAATCAGCTGTCAACTTGTTAACACACTGAACGACCCCCAGGTTGTCACACATGAAACGCACCTTTCTGTCTTTCAAATCCTGTCCCCAAACCTCTATGGCCACGACAATAGGAAAAAGTTCCAACAAGGCCAAATTCCTAGTCAGACCGGAAGCCCGCCACGAATCAGGCCACCTGCCGACACACCATCTCCCCCCAAAATATGCCCCAAAACCACTGGACCCCGCCGCGTCCGTATAAAGGACCAACTCCTCATTGGACACCACCTCACGAAGCCACAATGACCGTCCATTATACAGCTGCAAAAAATGGGACCACACTCTCAGGTCCGCCTTGTGCTCCACCTTCAAACGCACAAAATGCAAAGGGTGCAACACACCGGTAGTGGCTTGAGCCAAGCGACGGGAAAAAACTCTTCCCATCGGCAAAATCCTACACGCAAAATTCAACTTTCCCAACAGGGACTGCAAATCCCGTAAACGAATCTTCTTGGCCTCAATGGCCCCTTGAACGCAACGCCTCAAATCCGCCAGCTTGTCCTCCGGCAAGCGGCACTCCATGGCAACTGTATCTAGCTCGATACCCAGGAATTTCAAAACAGTAACCGGACCCTCCGTTTTTTCAGGCACCAACGGAACGCCAAAGCGGCGAGCAACCTGCTCCACTGTTCGAAGCAAAAGGGAACACTGCGAGGATCCAGCAGGTCCCATGCACAAAAAGTCGTCCAAGTAATGCAACACTGAATCTAGGCCCGCCTCCTCCTTAATTACCCACTCCAAAAAACAGCTAAACTTCTCAAAATAGGAACATGAAATTGAGCAGCCCATAGGCAAACAACAATCCACATAAAACTTGTCCTCCCACCAACACCCCAACAGGTAAAAACTGTCCGGGTGCACCGGTAACAGACGGAAGGCGGCCTCCACATCCGTTTTTGCCAAAAGCGAGCCACGACCCAGCTTCCTCAGCCATTTCACCGCCTTATCAAAACGAACATACGATACCGAAACCAGTTCCGGATCAATACCGTCGTTCACCGACCTGCCAGTAGGATATGACAAATGGTGAATCAGCCGAAACTTGTTAGGTTCCTTTTTTGGGACCAACCCCAACGGGGACACCACCAAGTCAGGCAATGGAGGGGCATCAAAAGGCCCCGCCATCTGTCCTAATTCCACCTCCTTCTGTAACTTATCTGCAACAATCTCACCATGTAGGCGAGTCGACTGTAAATTTTTTAAACGAATCTCTCCCGTCTTAACAACTGACGGTATCTTGAAATCAAAACTAAAACCTTCACTCAACAATTCCGCCGACACCCGATCCGGGTATCTACTTAGAAACGGCGCCATCCGATCTACCCTCACCGGGGTCCTCCCTTTTTGACGAAGACTCTGCGGCCTTCCCTTTTCCCTTCCGGTAGCACTTGAGATAACTGTGGGCGCCACCACAGCCCGAACACTCGTGCTTGAATCGGCAGGAGGAACCAAATCGGCATTCCTTTTCATTGAACTGCCAGCAAACGCCCTTTTTGGGCCCCGGCGGGGTGCCAAATGATCCCCCGCCGGTGCCCCCTGGAAAGGACTGCGATGCCGACTTAGGCGCAGCCATCAGTCGCATCCATAGACTGATTTCTTTGTGGTCCCACCATAAACTGGGTCTGACCGCTTTCCTCTGGCGAAACTGCTCGTCATACCGTAGCCAAGCAGTCCCCCCGTAGGTCCTATACGCTTCACAAATGGAATCCAGATAACAAAAAAGCGCCGAACAGTTATCCGGAGCCTTTTCCCCCACCACACTGGCCAGTATCACAAAGGCCTGCAACCAATTCTGAAAAGTGCGAGGAATAAGGCGATAACGCCGCCGTTCTTCCTCGGCCTTTTTGCTCTCGTCCGGTTTAACCCGATCCAGGTTAAACTTTTCCAACGGAAGCAATGAGAATATTTCAACATATTCATCCTTCCATATTTTTTCCCTGGTCTCCTGCTTCAGATGCGCCCCCAACGGCCCATCAAAGCAGACATACACTTCCCCTCTCGCTTTGTCATCTAAGCGAACAACAACCACTGCAGCCGCAGCTGCGGCAGCGGGAGCCGCAGCTGCGGCAGCGGGAGCCGCCACCACCGGCTCACCAACCACACTGCCACTGGCAACCCCTCCAGCCGCAGGAGCCACAACCTCCTGCCCCGTCGCTCCCTGCCACACCATGCTAGGGCCCCCCACAGGGGCAAACAAACCCCTGACCAACCTCAACAACTCGGATGCCACACTGCCGTCACCCGGCACCGCATTCATGACCTGCCCACCACTCGGGCCACCAAGCAAACCACCCGTACCACCAACCACATTCACACCCTGCACGCCATCCATATCACCAGACTCACCAACCATAGCCAAACCAGGTGTACGAGAAATAGGAAAAACTGTGGTCTTACCAGGCTGACTCCGAGAAGATCCCGAAACAGCCGTCACATGTCCTCCGCGTCGCACTCCAGTCGTTTCCCCGACATCCACGATATGGTCCCTGGTGTCGTCCTCCGCGACGTCCTCCTCCAAGATGGCATCATCCTCCTCACTGGACCCAGGTCCAGGGAGCCCGCCGTCCGGCAGACTCGACCTTAGACCCCGTCCGCCCGCAGCACCACATATCCTCCGCGCCGTCCGTGACGATCCAGACGCTGGCGCCTCCACGTAAACTCTGCCGGGGCATGCCGGCCGGCATCCCCGCGCGCTCAAGCGGACCCCGACGCCGTCCCGTCGCTGTCCATCCTCTGTGCCAAAAAGCCGGGCCCCGCTGATCCGGGCCGTCTCCGTACAGAATCCCCCGCCGGCACTGGGACCCTATGCTCCTGCATAGGCCCCGCTCGATTCCTTTCCCGTGCTGCTGATGCCACTGCAGCCTCATCCGTGCCCTGCGACCCCGCTGGCCCGCGCAACCCAGCTGGCCCCCGCGACCCCGCTGGCACACGCGACCCCGCCGACCCACGCGACCCCGCCGGCCCACGCGACCGCGGCGGGTCAGGTGACCTCGCCGGGTCAGGCAAGCCCGCCGAATCACGAGGGCGCACCGGGCCAGGTGAGTACGAGGGGTCACGTGACCGCGCCGGGTCAGGTGACCGCGCCGGCCCACGTGACCGCGCCGGCCCACGTGACCGCGCCGACCCACGTGACCGCGCCGACCCACGTGACCGCGCCGACCCACGTGACCGCGCCGACCCACGCGGCCGCGGAGGGTCAGGTGAGCCCGCCGGATCACAAGGGCACGCCGGCCCAGGTGAGCGCGGTAGGTCACGTGACCGCGCCGGGTCAGGTGACCGCGCTAGGTCAGGTGACCGCGCCGAGTCACGCGGCCGCGACGCGCGCGTCACCACAGTGCGCCGCGAACCGGAAGAGGAGGGGAGGCCGGCCATGTCGCTCACCGCCCCGCTGCCTTGATGCCCGCGGCCCGACTTCCGGCCTGGGCCTCGCGACGTCCCGGCTCCCGGATCCACCGCCGCACTTCCACTGGGGCTCCGTCTCCGCTGCTGGCTCCTCGGCGTCATCTCAGGGCTGAGGCGCTCCGGAGGCCGCGTTATTCGCTGCCGCTTCGGAGGCAGGGGGGTCCCATCCTCAGCGCCGTCGCCGGTCCATCGCTGCAGCTGTTCCTCCATCCACCGCTGTCCACGCTGCTCCGCCATCCTCTTCATCTGCGCCATGAAGTCTTCCATCTTCAGGATCCAGCCGCAACGATTACAGTCACTGTCCAGGTAGGAATGGCCCACCCCCCTCTGACCTGCCCTATATACGACCCCCTATAGCACCACCCCTTGACCAATCACACTGACCCCTGATCCTAGCTGACCCTTAGCACCACCCCCAGATTTCGCGCCTAAACTGACTTTCTTCATTAACCCCTTATTAACCCTATGGCCTGGCATCCCTCCTAGTCATGTAGCTCTCCCTTGAGCCCCTTCGGGGCAGCAGTCTGGGCTCTTCCTTTGTCTACACATCTAGGTGATTTACAAGCCATGTGATGTTGGTGAATGGCGGTTTTCTTTATCTCAATGACTCAAATAACTCAACAACTACATTGTGAAGGCGTATATTTACTGTCATTGGATCTTAGTACAATCAAAATCCCTTAATCCTGTATACAAAGGGACAGAATTCCTCCTAATCTATCATGTAACAGAAATATGTTAATGCTGAGGATTAAAATGACTTGACTGATTATCTTCTATTTCCAGGTTCAAAACTATAATGCTAAGATGTAAAGAATCAGTGATCGGAAGAAGCAGAAATAAAGACCCCATACATATAAGATTTATGTTGGCCATCGACGGGTGCAGCTGACAGTCTCATGGAAATAATTGTTGGGGTGTTAATGGCTGATTTTGGACTGATGATCCTCTTATTCTCCTGGAGATAAGCTGCCGCTAATCACAGCAAGTGCTCCTGTTGAGATAGTTTGGCCGATCGTTTTGCAGCCAGCTATCATTCGGCCAACAAGCCATCTTATGTGTATAGTACATCCAAACTTTATTTACATATTCAATAAAGAACTTCATAAAGAAAAATTGCGGAGCACACTACACTCCAATCTGATGTGTTTTAATGCTGAAACAGGTAACTAAACTACAAATACCAGACAATAAGGTTGTAATGGCAAAATCTAGAGGTAAGTCTAAGGTCTGGGTCAGAAACAAAGTAAACTAAGGCCCCCTTCACACGTCCGTGTCTTCAGTACATGTTTTGTCTGTTTTCCCATGTACCGGAGACAGGTTCACACATACTAATTAGGGATCTTCACAGCTCCATGTTTTCACACGGATAGTGTGTCCCTGTGAGCCACATGGAGGACAGATCTGTTTTTAACCTGCAGCACAGATGAAACACGTGCCGTTCTTGTGACACGTACCGGAAAAAATGCATGACCCTGAAATTAATGGTTTTTTTTATCTGTTAAAGATGTGCAAAGATAGCTACATAGCTTTTACAGCTATTTAACTAAATAAATAATTAAATAAGAAAAATGAAGTGGGGTCCCCCTATTTTTTATAACCAGCCAAGGTAAAGCAGACAGCTATGGGCTACAGACCTCAGCTACCTCCTTTACCTTAGGTGGTAATCAAAAAAGAGGGATTCCCACATCATTTTGTTTTAAATTATTTATTTAAATTGTTTAAAAAAAAATTGCCTGGGTTTCCCCATATTAAGGTCCGACATAGTCCAACAAATTTAAAAGTATCAAATATAAAAAAAAACATAAGAAAAAAAAGCTTGATCCGGATTCTCCAGGAGTACAATAAACCAAAGTTATTGTAACGCCTGCCTGGATCAACAGACTCAGGTGGAATGTAATGGACAGACAAGAGGGAAGCCACTCACCAAGCAGGACCCCCAGAACCCTGAAACCCTTTAACCCCTATACAGGGATTTGGAATTACACAGGGCCCTGGAGATCACTACATGTGGAAGGCTGCAGTCCGACGAGAGTAGTCGTCAGGCAGGGTCAAACCAGGAATAGCAGAACAGGGACAGAATCGTCAGACAAGGACGTAATCAGAAAACGTAGCAGAGGTCAAATCCGGATCAGGCAGTGAGGTACAAAAACAGCAGGCAGAAGGGTAGTCAGAAAATATGCAGAAGTCAGCACACAGGAATCACAAAACAGAATAGGGCGGACCAGGAGCCAGGAAATCAGAACTATCTCTGGCAGTGGTCATGTGACAGGAGGGGGAATAAGAAGGGTGTGGTGTCTTCCCATTGGCTGCAGGTGAATGTTGGCAACTTCAGCTGAAAGACACACGCTACCTACAGTCAGCCAGTGGTAGTGCAGGTTCCAGGGAAACCCAGCCTAATGGATGAGCGGAGCCTGTGCTCCGCAGAGCCACGGGCACCGACTCCTCTCCCATCACCAGCACTATCCATGGTGGAAACATGGCATCGTCTGGCGATCGGAGCAGGAGCGGACTCCGGTGGGGACGTGACAGTTAAGAGACATGCACCTTTTAATAAACTTGATGCATCTTCTCTCGGCTTGTCCTCCAGTGTCAGAAAATATTCTCCGGTCTTAGGCGGGCTTTGCACGTTGCGAAATCGATATCTTGTGATAGCTGCCGTAGCGAACATTATCGCTACGGCAGCTTCACATGCACTTACCTGGCGTGCGACGTCGCTCTGGCCGGCGTTCCGCCTCTTTCCTAAGGGGGCGGGTCGTACAACGTCAGAGCGACGTCACACGGCAGGCGGCCAATAGAAGCGGAGGGGCGGAGATGAGCAGGATGTAAACATCCCGCCCACCTCCTTCCTTCCGCATAGCCGCCGGCGGCAGGTAAGGTGATGTTCCTCGCTCCAGCGGCTTCACACACAGCGATGTGTGCTGCCGCAGGAACGAGGAACTACATCGTACCTGTCGCGGCACCGGCATTATGGAAATGTTGGAGAATACACCAATGATACGATAACGACGCTTTTGCGCTCGTTAATCGTATCATCTAGAATTTACACACTACAATGTCAAAAGTGATGCCGGATATGCGTCACTTTCGATTTGACCCCACCGGCATCGTACGTGCGATGTTGCAACGTGCAAAGCCGCCCTTAGACTTCAGTACAGTTCTACTTTACCGTAATTTACTCCACATTTTGACATAAATTATAAGGACTCTGTTGGGATGTTCAAAGTCTCCAAACTTCTGCTGAGCTTAAGGCCTCGCTCACAATAATGTTTAAATCGGACGACTGCAATGTCAGAAAAGCTCGCATTGCGCTCGTACCAATATTAGTTAATGAGGCAGAGTAGATCTGCAATTTTTTTCCCATAACGATTTGGCATGAGCAAAAACTCGCGGCATGCTGTGATTGGCAACATGTCTCGGGATCATGCGTATCCATAAAAGTCTATGGGTGCAAGTGAAATATCAGACTGCACTGATGACATCAGTACAGTCCAATATACGCCGAGAAAGGCAATGCAGAAGATGGATAAATTAATTACTCCATCTTCTCTGTACCTGTAATCCGATTCCTGCATGCAAGAGAATCACCTCAAAGTAGATGACACTCCTCACGCTCACAGCAGAGATTGAGCTGAGTGTCATTAGCATATAGTATTCGATGCTCTATACTAGTGTGAACATGGCCTTACTCAATTTCCAAAAAGTTATAAATGGCATAAAAACACAAAACATCTGCAAGGAGTTTGTATGTTCTCCCTGTGTTTGTGTGGGTTTCCTCCGGGTTCTCTGGTTTCCTCCCATACTCCAAAAACATACAGATAGGGAATTTAGATTGTGAGCCCCAATGGGGACAGTGTTCCTGATGTATGAAAAGCGCAGCGGAATATGTTAGCGCTATATAAAAATAAAGATTTATTTATTTATTTAAAAAGTTGCTACATCAGCTGTAAAAAAAATTGCTATTTTCTAACTGCAGAAAACTGCCGAAAAATGTCTGATGAATTGCCGCTAGGTAGTAGTTAAATATTCAAACAAACATGGATTTATGCGCTGGATGCCTCAGTGGTTGCTGGTGGTGGTGTAATGTATTTGTTCAGCTGCATATTAGGACAGTCAGCATATAAATTGTAGAGATATGATAATGCGGTGTAATAAAATTGCCGGGATTGGAATGTGGCACAGATAAAATAAGATCCTCTGGATGCTAAATAGCTTGTTCAACAGACGTCAAAGAAAAAACTAATTGGAACCAGCCTGGCCTGTTAGCTCCTGTGTTAAATAGAAGCAATGATCAAGCAAAGGAATGAACTTTTTGTTTCTTAAACGTTGGTCTAATTCCAAATCTATAAAACTGCGCAATCACAAGAACACCTAATCTAGTGCATTCACATCTAATCTGATGAATGAGCGCTGACCCGGTGCCAGGATGCCCGGCTCCTCTCATCACTACATTACGCCGGATTGCTCTGAAGATCTCGCTCCATTTTACCTGTAAAATAAATAATAATATAATGATATTGGCTCAGTGAGCAAAGAACTAATGAGATTAAACTGAGCGAAATATTCCTGCACATTATAGCTAGGAACAAGAACGGTATATATACATCAACATAGCAATTACATCAGGATGGTTCCCTGCTGCTGCTCAGTGCTGGGTGAATACAGCCCTGCGGTATAGTTTATGATATATATCCACTCGTCACATTAAGGATATATAAATAATATTGTATTTAATATCTGCTTTATAGAACACATTTTTTATTGAAACCCCCAGAAATCAGTTTTAAAGGGAATCTGTCACCACGTTATTGCTACCCCATCTGAGAAAAGCATAATCTGTTGACAGAGACCCCGATTCCAGCGATGTGTCACTTACTAGGCTGCTTCCTGTAGATTTGATAAAAAATAACTGTTTTACCTGCTGCAGATCTACTAGTTCTCTTGTGTTCTGTATAACTCTGCCCACACCACTTACTGGCAGTTTTCTGTGTACACTGTGCATAGGCAGAAAGCTGTTAATTAATGCTGGGTGCCAGATTATACAGAGCTTAAGGATGACTAAGTGCCAGCAGGTTTACTGGTCCACTAGTGATAGTCTCCTGCTGATAAAACTGTGATTTTATCAAAACTGCACTCAGGAGCGCCATAAGTGACACGTCATTGGAATTAGGGTCTCTGCTCCTACATTATGCTGTGAAAAAGGTTGATATGACATTGAATGGGCTGCATTGTGGTAAATAACAAGGCTTTTGTGTTCCAAAATTGTTCTTTATTGCCCAATGCCTTTAGGTGCTGAATTTGCAACTTTCATAAGGTGGTAAAACAAATATATTTGCTTTTTTACTTTGAAAAAGGCGCTGATTCAGTACTGAAACACATTGGACAATAAAGAACCACTGTAGAACAGAAAATGGTTCTCATTCACCACAGCACTGCCCGTTCAACGCAGTAGTATAGCTACCGGGGGTGGGGGGGAGGTGGAGGGGGCGCTCACCCCAGGCCCCAGACCTGGAGGGGCCCACTCTGAGCTACTGACACTCAGGGCTGAATTGGAGGAATTTGCTGTACGAGCACTGCTGGGACAGAGGAGAACTAATCAGCTCCTGCCCAGACGGAAGACAATACCTGGACTGCTATTGGTAAAGGACCTGCAATGATGTCATGCACATGTGACCCCCATATGGGAGGAGCCACAGTTTTGCCGGGCAGGAAGCAGTAGGAGGTAAAGGAGGAGCTGGAAGAGATGTGGACACATGTAACAGGTAATGAGGTAACAGGGGGATGTGAGGTGTTACGAACCGGCGCCGCCATAGCCGCAAGCAGCCTGCTGCGGTTCCTGTTGCTCCCAGACGCCGGCTGCCGTTCTTGGCCGTGCCTCGGGTGGTCCAGTTAACTGTTCCTTCCACCACGTCTAAGTGTGGAGAGGCGGCTAGTGCACATGCGTGCGCCGATTTACCCCAGCCAGAGTTTAAGCCCGGTGTTTTGCCTTGTGAGCATGCTCAGCCTGTTTGTGTTATGTCTGAGACTAAGTCCTCAGTTCAGGCTACTGAGCATGCTCAAACTGATAGTCTGCTTTCTAAGCCTGTGGCTCAGGCTACTGAGCATGCTCAGGCACTTAGTGCATCAGAGGCTAGGTCCGGTAAGGACCTCACTGAGCATGTCCGTGAGGTGGCAGGCCCTGATAGGGCAGAGGGTGTCAGGTGTCCTGATGACGTGGCAACTCCGGACTGGCTCGCAGAGGCCCGCCCCTATGATCTGGCACCTCAGTATTGGTCGTCAGACGATGACTGGTGAAGTGTTTGGGGCGTGGCTGCCATGAGGTCATCAATGACGTGGCGGTTCCGGATAGGTCGCATGTGACGTCACTGATGACATGGCACTCTGCTATTGGACCTTGGTGGTTCCACCCTGGGTTTGGGGCGGACCCAGGTTATAAAAGGGGCTGGAGACAACATGGAGGTGCGCAGTCTTCACTTTTGCTCAGTCAGAGCACACCTCCATGTTATAGCCTCATTGCGGCATAAGCCTATGTTGGGAAGCGGTAGGTAGGGTTAGGCGAACGGTGCCTGTCACGCCAAGATTCGTGGCTCGGCACATCAGGGTCAGGCGCCGTGCTTCCCTCCTGCCGTTCCAGTCTTGCTATAGCAGCCCAGTGGCGTTAACTGGGCTGCGGCTGTTGTGCTTCCTGTCCGATTGTGTCCCCTACGCACACGGACAACGCACCTGCTGCGCCACCTGTCTGATTGTGCCCCCTACGCACACGGACAACGCACCTGCTGCGCCACCTGTCCGATTGTGCCCCCTACGCACACGGACAACGCACCTGCTGCGCCACCTGTCCGGTTGTGCCCCCTACGCGCACGGACAGCGTACTCCAGGACCCCTGTGAAGTTAACAGGGTGTTCCTTATTTTCCTCGGCTTCCCGGTCAACGCTACTGGTGTACCTATCTGGCCTGACGTGTCCTACACACACGTGGCCAGTCGAGAGGTGGCCAGAAACGCTAATTGGAGGACCGCTCGGCCTGACGTGTCCTACACACGTGGCCGACAGGGTGCTTTCGTGGCGGTCTTCCGGTCAGCGCTATCTGGTTACCACCCGGCCTGACGTGTTTCCTGCACATGTGGTTGGTGTAGCGCTAGGTGCACCAAAACGCTAATCGGGTTGTCGTCCGGTCTGACGTGTCCCAACACACGTGACCGGTTCCCAGAGTTCCTGGGTTATCTCAGAGCCATCCAGCTCTATAGTCTCCGCCTAACCCTCAGGTGCCAGCAGCTCCTTTGTCATCTGGAGCACGGTGGGCCCCGACTGGCGATTAGGATATATACCCCCTGGTCCTAATCTGCCGGTCCCCCCGTAACATGAGGGGTGCAGGGTGAGTGACATATGAGGGGTGCAGACTGTGACAGAGGGGTGTTTGAGAGAGTGTTAAGGGATACAAGGTGCATGGTATATGGGAGGCGCTGGGCAGATTGTGTGAGATAGGGGTGCAAGATGTGTGGGATATGGAGGGGAATAATTTATGAGAAAGGTGTGTGGGATGAGGGGTGTCGGGTGTGTGAGATATGGAGGTGCAGGCTGTGTGATATATGGGGATGCAGACTGTGTAGAATGTGGGGGTGCACGGTCTGTAAGGGATTTTGGATTGCAAGGTGTGAGGGATATGAGAGTGCAGGGTGTGTGAAATATGGGGGCGCAAGCTGTGTAGGATATGGGAGCTCAGGGTGTGTAGGGGATTTTGGATTGTAAGGTATGAGGGATATAGAGGTGCAGGGTGTGTGGGATAGAGCACCACAAAGGAAGTGAAGATGAAGGATAAGGTAAGTGCTCCACTGTGGAGCTGAAGATGGGAGGTACTTTTACTGTAAGGTGTGGGAGGGGAATAGGGGTGTTCACTCTGTATACAAAGTGATAGCACATTATGGGAGGCAGCATACAAAAGTAAGGATAGTGTGAAGGCATAGTATGGGGGAGCAGTATATGAGGGACAGTGTGAGGGCACATTTTGGAGGCTGTATTGTGTGAAAAGGGGGCACACACTATGGAAATGGGGCAGTGTGGCAAGGGGCATGGTAGATTTGGACAGTCTGGAGGCCATTGTTCATATTACAGGTACATTATGTAGTATGGCAGTGTGACACCCCTTACTCTATCAGGGTGTCTCAGGCAACTGCACTCTCGTTTCTCATAGTGCAGAACCCATCCTCCATGGTTCTGGGTTCCTACACACTGGTATTGCTCCCATCAGGACTCAAATCCTAACCACACCTTACACCACACACTGTCAGACACACCAGTGGGTTGATGTAGCTGGAAAAGGGCCATCCACCTAGTGGTTAGGCAGACTGGTGGGAGGGAAGGAAGTCAGTTTCAGTTTAGAGTTCAGTAGTTTGCCTCAAAGAGTGAGGGGCTGAGGGAATTGTAGCTCCCTGTGTGACTTTGGTTGGGTTGCAGATGGTGGTCTGGGACCAGAGGAGTCGGAGACTCGGTCGCAGGGTATTGGAAAAGGATGTGTGGCGCCCCTGAGGCTTCCATTGCCACAGAGGTACTGCACCTCACCCAGAGGTGTGGTATCCCATCCCGGGTAAGAATGGGGTCATCTACCGGGTCACGGACAAAACCTGCACACACCAATTGGTAGGCATACACCGGGTGAGGGATTGAGACAGTAACCCCCTATTGATGATCGGGTCATGGGGCCGTAAGTCCCTTCCACTGTCCCAACGGTGATGGGTGGGGCCTAGCCAGGGAAGGGTGTGGGAGGAGTCAGGGAGTAGAAAGGGGAACCAGTAAGTGCAAGTTTAGGGAGTGAGAGAGAAGGAGTAGAGGAGTGAGGAGGTGGGCTGTCAGGAGAGGACAGCAGACAGAAAGACAAAGACAGAAGGTGGTTCCTGGTGGAGATCCTGGGGTCTTGTTAGGCCCAGGTGACACCGAATGAAGGGATTCCAGGGTGCCACAGAATTACGAACGTCCTGTGGCCCTGTTCCACTAGAATACAGGGTGGAGTGATCCAGCTGCAATACAGGGATGGTCCCTAGACTGAAAGAAGAAAGACATTACTTTTTGTGAAACCGAAGGCCTGGGAGATCATTGCAGGCACCCAAGGCCCCAACCCGCCACAGACCACCGGTGAAGGGGAGCAAGATAAGATTGAGGTCAGCTACCTTTGTACAGGCCCTGTGTTGGAGGCGCAGGCCAGACTAGTCCAGTTTTGGCACTAAAGAGTCAGCCAGAAAGAACACACAGAGGGGTGCACTGGTACTGACCCTTGAACTATCCGGGATCGGCGGGGGTCCCTGACAGCGAATCCTGGCATTCCGTGGGTAACTGGTCAGCTGCAGCATTGAAACTGAACAGTGAGTAAACATCTTAACTGCAAGCCCTGTGCCGTCTGCTTTATCCTGCACCACATCATCAAACACTATAGACTCTACCAAGCACTAAAGGTTGCCCCAGGGTACCTGCTGTACCTGTGGAGAGCAAGAAACACCCCAGCTGCCATAACATCAGCCCTGGAGGTCCCTTCCAGCAGCTGCGGCTCCATAGCTGCAAATTACCACAGGTGGCGTCACGAATCTTATATAAACTTTGTTACTGTCTCCCCCATACCGCCGCCATTTTAATTGACTCCACCAGGGTCACAGAGTCGGGCCCCTCCACCGCTAACTACCCCGGACTAGTCCGGCCCGACAGAGAGTCACCTAAGGCCCTGGGGCAGGCGAGTCAGGTGTACTGACTTAAGGAATAACGTTTGGAACACCATTCTAAGTCTGAACTGGGTGCAAAAACCTAAAAAAACATCACTATGGGGAGATAAGGTATGCACACCAGTGACTATGTAAGGGGAATATATGAAATAGCAGAAACTGCTGTGTGAATACTGACTTGAAAAATGCAATAGCTATATGTAAGAGTGAAAATGTGAAAAATGGAATCTGCATTACTGCCATGAACATATGAATCAAGAGATGTTTTTTTAGGTTTTTCCACCCAGTTCAGACTTAGAATGGTGTTCCAAACGTTATTCCTTATTGTTAGTAGTTTTTCGTTTGTGAACCCTCCCCAACCACACCTATGCCAATCCATATCATACGCATAAATAGCCTGGGTCTCAGCTTCCCATACACGGTAAGTTTTTTAACTGCATGAGAGGACACACACAAGCTAGGGACCCCAACGTAGAGAAATACTTTGGCGTAGTGTTGGGGCTCTATTGCATTGATCAATTCAGTAGCTAAATTTCTCTTGATTCATATGTTCATGGCAGTAATGCAGATTCCATTTTTCACATTTTCACTCTTACATATAGCTATTGGATTTTTCAAGTCAGTATTCACACAGCAGTTTCTGCTATTTCATATATTCCCCTTACATAGTCACTGGTGTGCATACCTTATCTCCCCATAGAGGTGTACTGACTTAGGCCGACGTCACACGGGACGATATATCGTGCGATCGCATGAACGATCGCACCCTCTCCCTTCGTTTGTGCGTCACGGGAAATTTGTTGCCCGTGGCGCACAAAGTCGTTTACCCCCGTCACATGTACTTACCTCCCGGACGACGACGCTGTGGGCGGCGAACATCCTCTTCCTGAAGGGGGAGGGACGTTCGGCGTCACAGCGATGTCACACAGCGGCCGGCCAATAGAAGCGGAGGGGCGGAGATGAGCGGGACGTAACATCCCGCCCACCTGCTTCCTTACGCATTGCCAGCGGGACGCAAGTAAGCTATGTTCGTCGTTCCCGGGGTTTCACACGGAGCGATGTGTGCTGCCTCGGGAACGATGAACAACAAGCGCGCTGAAGGAGGAACGAGATTTTGAAAATGAGCGACTTGTCAATGAGCAACGATAAGGTGAGTATTTTTGCTCGTTAACAGTCGCTCCTAGCTGTCACACGCTACGTTATCTCTAGCGATGCCGGATGTGCGTCACAGAATCCGTGACCCCGACAACATATCGCCCGATATATCGTAGCGTGTGATGCTGGCCTTAGTTTTGGAGAACGGTCGGCACCAGAAAGTGCAGTAACCGGACCGGTACCTAGTACGGCGGGGTACAGGACCCTAGATCGGGGAGTAGCTTTACGCAACCTGATAATTAACCTGTGGAGGATAATCTCTTTATGAACTTTCCCCAAGAGCTCAGAGATCGAAGGCATCAACACAACGAGGGAGGTATGGTTTTCCAGCTCATGCAACCCAGTGAAATCCCAAGTGTGGGGTGTGCTGCCCCCACATCAGTAGCAGCCGGGCTGCTCGGATCCGGATCCGCAGTGTGGCTCGAGGGATTCTCCGGACCCGGGGGTCACGTGGACACTCCAAATGAAAGGGGGACGTATTTGTACGTGATTTGCCGTAATTAGTCTGCGACGCCATTCACGGTGTGTGGTGAAATATGGCACCACCGCTGCTGCTGTGGGGCACCCGGGGGCGATGGAATAGCAGCTGGTTGTTAACCCCTCCGTGCGTAGGGATGGTTGCCCAGGAACCCGGTGACTTAGTGCAAGGGACGGTGATGGCAGGGGCCGGCACGCCTGGTCAGACCAGGGAGTCTCAGCTTACTCACGGTTAAATAAATCAGTCCAGTAGTTAACCAAGGTGCTGGTGGCCGGCTGCCGCGGCCGGGTGTACTCTGCTCCCTCACCCGGGCTGGTGGTCTGTGTCACTTTCTTCTGCACTGTGTTGTGATGTGGTGGACTTCCCGGAGTGGAACGCGGGAGTCCGCTCCCGATACTTCTGTTGAGAGCCGTGCAGGCTGACGCTGACCCGTGGGATTTACCGGGCCCTGGTGGATGCCCTATCCCTCTCTGTGGGTGGTTGTCTGCTTTTGGGATTTTGGTTGGGACAGGACCTATAATCCTGCCCACAATTGGTTAATTAGCTAGGCCGTTGGTTCTGGTCCTGGCTTCAGGGTCCAAGTATCCACTCTGTGCATGGTTTCCGGGTCGGTTCTCTGATGTCGGTAGCGGCGGGCTCCAACCCTGCCCCGATCCACCTCGAATCTCCGGCTGCCGTCTTCCCGTCTCCTGCTAGACACGGACCACCGTCTGCCACCTGGCCAATGTGTGACGCCCTGGCACAGCCAGGTTGTCACAGAAAGAGTTAATTCTCCTTGGTAATCTGATCTCACACCGGTGCAGCAAGACAAACCACCTCCCCCAGGGTAAGAGAAAAGCAGAGCAGAGGGGAGGGGCTGGAGCAGAGTGTTTGGAGAGGAGACAGAAGTGGAGCCTGGAGCTGTAGCTCCCAGGCTGAAAGCAAAGCGTGCTCCGAGAGGGCCGGGACAGGCTGTAGTGAGGAAGGGGCCAGAGGTAGCCCCTCGGTACCTGGGTACCCGGATCACTACAGGGGAGTGGATTCCCCATTCCCGGCTGAGGAGAAGGAGGAAGAGAGTGGAGAGAAAGGCACCTGGCTGCAGGGAAAGAACAACAAGGGCTGCTGCACCGTGTGTGGGACACTAACACCCCCGTACCGAAGGCTGCGGACACCGGCAATTCCTAGTTTACCAGTGACTCCGTGTGACTTACTTGTGAGTACACCCGTGCCCTCGGGCACCGCACTGCAGCACTGCGCTCTGCTCCCTGCTTACCCCATCACCGGGCCCCGGGACAACCAACCCCCTACCCACGGAGGGGAGAACTAACATCTAGCTGCTCCATACCATCACTCCCGGGATCCCCGTCCAGAGCAGCGGTGGTGTCCCAATCACCACAACCGTGGGTGGCGTCACGGACAATATATATCTCCCTTACCAAATCCCTTTATACTGTGGAGCCTGGGATCACAGACCGGGTCACGCCACCGTGATACCCACAGAAGTGACTCTGTGGCCCGGATCTGAGTACCCCCTGGTCCCCGGGCGACACAAATGCACCGGGCTTCAACCCCAGCGCCTCTGCTCTCTGTACTTGAGCTTCACCTCCTCTACTTGAACTACAAACTTGACTGACTGTTTTCCCGCCCCGGGCTCTCCAGACCCCGAGGTGGGCGTTCTCCATCCGCCTGGTCCCGCCCACTGGTGTGCCTGTCCTGCCCTGAGGGGGGTGACTAGGGTTTCAGGTCGGCTGTATGTAACCTTGTAAGGGAAGATGTTGTGCGGGGTGTTTACTGTGTGACCACCTAGCGGCGCCAGGGCGTCACATCAGCCATCGAGAGCACAGCTCCACTAAATATAGGGAGCGGGACCCTGACAGCTTAAGGCCAAAGGGTCACAAGTACACTTAAATTTGTGCATGGAGGCAGGCACTGGACCACTAAGCAATATCATTGGGGACAGACACCCGGACAGGCTCCCCAAAGCGGCAGTGATACCCAGCGACTTGGTTTACTTCTGTATCAGAGTCTGCTTATTGGTCACATCAACATCCGCATGACCCTAGTGAGTAAACTGCCCTCCCTGCATCCTGCCTGCCCGTATAGCCTGCACAACACTATCCGCCACCTTTCTCCAGAGTACCGGGGCCTCCCCTACCCATGGAGGGATCACGATCTGGCTGGCCCACTCCATCTGCCCCGGAGTACTCCCATTGGCAGTGGCGGTACTCCCCTTACTGCGAATTATGGTTGGTGTCATGAACTATCCCTTGTAAATATTTTCCCCTTTTAATTGAGTGGCCAGTGAGCCCCGGGTCTGGGGGACCCTTGAGCTACAGCAAACCCGATCAAATCCGAGCAGTCCGACTGCTGCAGGGGCGGCACAACAGCATATAGGACATGGTTCATAAGGGCAGATAGTTTGATGGATATTTTCCGTAAGGAAAGACAGTGTGGTGGCCATAACTCATGGAGGAGGGATGGTGCAGTGGATGTAGTATATGAATGGGACAGTGAGGGGCCATGTATCATAAGGGGGATAGTGTGAGGGTCACTTTTTGGTCAAGGAGCATAGTGGGGCAAATATATATTCAGGTGCACAGTAGAAGGGTTATTTAATGCACAGCATGTGCGGATAAGTTTTACTTAGGTGTAATTATAACAACACTGTTATTTTTTAGGGCATCACATTGGGATGTGCTACAAAAGACCAGAGAAGATGGAAGTCTCTGGAGACGAGCTGTGGATGTGACAAGTCATCATAATGTTTGGACCAGATGAAGAAGAATGGGGTGATACAAAACCAATCAGAGATGAAGTCACCAATATCATCCTCATCCCCAGATTTTGGCACACAGCTGTCTTTGTTGGAGTTTCTGGATTTGGGACTCCTGAGTATCAGTTGTCTTTGTCACCTGATGAACCCTGGTATATTGGTAAATGGGGAGAAAGGCGTCGGGACGCTATGGGAATGACTACTACTGAAACATGACTATTCAGATAAGTACTTTTGACTTGTAATATCTCTGATGGTAGGTGCTTTAGTTTGGGTAGGGTCACTGTAGGGTTGGTCTAGGGCTTCCCGATGGTTAATGGGAGTGCCCAAAACAATTATGGTGTCATACCCTCCATTGGTAGGTAGGGACTTTTGGGGCTCATCAGGGTCAGTTTCCTACAAGTACCTAGCAATTGGAAGGGGTAATCCTTCCCCCCTTTTGAGAGCTGTGATTAATTGTTATGCGATAATTTGGTCACTTTTTGTTTCTTTTTGCAGCTTTTCTACCTAGCATGTGATTATATATGTGATTTATTATTAACAATATTTCTATTAACTGTTACTGCCCCCCGACCTATCATGGTACCGTGCTTCAAATTTTAATCTAATTTTTGTATGTTCTGTATTGGGCTTTTTTAACTTATTCATTAAAAGTTTTAAACCTGGACAATCCCTTTAATATGCCCTTACTTTGCATTTTATAGCATTGTTTTTGGTAGCATGTGTCTCTGTGAATTTTGCAAGGTCACACAGTCCGTGAAAACTGGTTGAATGTTGTATCTGTGAATAACACAGAACATGTACGTGAAATGCAGACATCTAAATGAGGCTTAAGGGGGCTTTACACGATACGACCGATTTGTGCAATTTCACAATCGATCGTACCCGCCCCCATCCTTTTTGCGTCACGGGCAAATCGCTGCCCGTGTCGCACAAAGTCAGTAACCCCCGTCACACATACTTACCTCTCGTGCGACCTCGCTGTGGGCGGCGAACGTCCACTTCCTGGAGTGGGAGGGACGTTTGGCGTCACAGCGACGTCACACGGCCGCCAGCCAATGGAAGCGGAGGGGCGGAGATGAGCGGGACGTAAACATCCCGCCCACCTCCTTCCTTCACATAGCCGGCGGCGGCCGCGTGACGCAGGTGAGCTGCTGTTCATCGTTCCCGGGGTGTCACACGGAGCGACGTGTGCTACCCCAGAAACGATGAACAACTAAATTAAACGATATCATGGAACCTAACGAGCAGTACACGACTCACGATTTGTGAGCGATACTGCGTCGCTAGGAGGTGTCACACAGGCCGGCATCGCCAGCGATGCCGGATGTGCGTCACAAAAACCGTGACCCCGACGATCTATCGCACGATAGATTGTCTGGTGTAAAGCAGCCTTTAGTCTGACTTACAGTAGGGGGCGTGATCAATTTAAGTGTTTAGGGCAGCAGGAACAAGAACTACGACCCTGCCGCTACACTTGACTGTATTAGTGCGCACATTCATGCTCACAATTTTTTTTGTTCTAGGACCACTCGGTCCGAAAACAAAATTGGACATATGCACCGCCTCATTGGTCTGAGTACGATCCATGTTTTGTCTGATCACTCAAACTGTTAAACAAGCTGATCACGGACTACTCTACATTTCATGAAAGTGTCATATCTTCAGTGTTGTCCCATGAAAGGATATATAAAATATTTACAAAAATTTAAAGGGTGTACTCACTTTTATGATACACTGTATGTGCCAAAACAGGCATGACTTATCAACAATAAACTATGATGCCTGTAGCACCTGTGACGCCCTGGCCTATCAGGTCGTCACAGGGTATTGTGCAATCTGCCCTTCTGCACAGTATCTGCATCCTCCTTGGTTACAGATCCCTGTCTGTTGGTGTTGCTAAGAGCCAAGCCAGTCAAAATCCTAGGAACACTTTGCACCACACCCACCAGACACGCCATTGGGGGGCCTGAAGAGAATAGGGCCACCCACTTGGGGAGTTGGTAGGGGGAAGGGAGAAGTGTCAAAAAGAGGAGAGTTGTGAGCTGACACTTGAGAAGAGAGGTCACAGGTTGGGAGCTGGGCACCTCAGTACTAGGTGGAAGACCTTGGTCTGGACCTGGTAGGAGCTGGAACCCCGGTCGCAGGGGATCATGTCAAGGGGCACGGATCTGCAGAGGAGGTCAGCCGGCGGCCTTGAGCCATCTCCGGGCAGGGGCCAGGGCACGACGGGGTACGTGGACCCTAGGCCGGGAAGTAGCTTTACGCAGCCCGGTAATTTAGCCGACGGGGTTGAAAACTTCAGGATTCATCCCTAACCCACTCCAAAATCAGGGTACTAGCACACCGATGGGCTAGGACTTTCCCAAATACAGTCCAGAGAATCCCGAGCGTGAGCCCTGAGAGCAAGCTCACTCCGTTAGCCATACATGTGAGCGGGACCCAACTAGTTCCACACTATAGGGTCCAACTAGTGATGAAGGTGCCATGGAAAAGGTCACAGGACAACAAGCAACACCAAGGGGCACGGATCCACGCGTACTCCCTCCCTTCTGCAGAGGTGCTCAGAATTCTGGTTTACAATTTGTCGGTGTCAGTATTCCTGGACTGAGTGACTACACTGAAATACTCCTTACTTCCCAACGGCATCCCTTCACTACCATCACCAGTAGCTCCCGGGGCAAAAACCCCCTACCCACGGAGGGGTTAAACATCTTGCTGCCTTACCACCGCCACCGGGTGTCCCTAACAGCAGCAGTGGTACCCTATCTTACCACGCACCGTGGGTGGAATCACAAACTTTTAACCCCCCTGTACATAGCCTCCCCTTCATCGAGTGGCCGCGCGACCCCCGAGTCCGGAGACCCCTCGAGCCACCACGGATCCAGTTCCGAGCAGCAGCCTGTCTGCTGGCACGGGGGCGGCAACCTCCAAAATGTGGCAGTCATTTGTAAACAAGGAATCAAAATGACTACCAGATTTTCCCATCTTGACCTTCTTTTTTTTTCTTTTTACAGCTTTTTTTTACATTTTTGAAAAAGTTGGATAATTCAAATAAAAGTTTCTTTTACATCATATTTTTTTAAATTTTTCTAACAAATTTAAAAACTAGACTTATAATTTAAGAAGCTATCAATCTTTCCTCATGCTGTGCAGTTATTATACTCCACCGCTCCCAAACAGAAGATGTAGAAACTTCCCCACATGGAGTTTATCAATGCAGAATACATTAAATAACCTGCAGGCTGATAGACCAAATGGTTATTGGAATCTATCAAAACACAATAGATCACAATCCAAAGCATGGATATCCCCAGCCAAATTTGTATTAACTTCTGTTCTACCTTTTACTTTAAGGACACCTTGGATGTTAGGAAAATTCTTCTAACTGCCGACAGATTTTTGGGCAGAATCAATAAGCATAGTGTTTGCCCCAAGGTGTAATATTTGTGTCTCCGTAACACAACCTTTTGTAATATATCATGAAAAATCCACTGAAACATCAATCTGTAGTCAAATGAGAGTAAAATCAGTAATGACAGATGAGTCATTTCCTAACACAATGCTAGGATATATGATTTCCTCATTTCATGATTTCACCTAAGATATTTTAGTGAATATTTCATAACCCATCCATTCTGATGCAGTGATACATCCTGGGAAAGTGTATGCATTTTATAAACTAAGACAAGTTAAAGAAGCTGAACACAGTAGCCTCTTAAATGGAATCTGTCAGGTGATTTTGTAGTACAATACTAATATTATCTTTAAATAGGGCTTAAGGAGACCTTTTAGGATCAGTAATTTTTATTGCTCTACCTTAGGCTGCTTTCACATTGTGCTTTTCCTTATGTTCAGTGGTCCCGTCGGAGCATCCGTCCGAACCACCCCTCTCCACACCACAAAATATGTTTCGGACGCATACGCCGACAGGGCCATTGACTATAATGGAGCAGACTCAGTTAGCGTGTGCTCTGTCTTGCACCACTTTTGCACATATATACGTTTTCTGCAGGCGGACACCCGAATGTAGTCGACTACGATTTTGTTTTCCCCCGTGTGTAGAACACTGTTGCCATAAACAACAAACACAAAATTTTGAAAACATATATTAGACACATAAGGCTTTCATGTGATGTAACATTCGTTACCATAGAAACAAAAAAAATCACTAAGCCAAAGACTTATTAACAGCCCCTTGTACTTATTAGATTATAAATATTATATTTATAGTAATCAGTGCTCATTTTTTTCTGACATGGCACCAAAACATTTTGTAGATTTAGGCTCAAAGATAAAATATTGACTGTTTGCTTAGGAGCTGACTGTAACTTGAATATGCATTAGAAATTGATTAATTATTGAACTTGATAATAAAACAGTAAACAAAAAGTTCTTACAGGGATTGTCCATGAACATGTAAAACACGTGGCTATCACTAGGGAACTTTAAAAGGGGTTGTGCCCTACTTGGACCTCATCTTTTAAAATGCTTTAAGGCCCCGTCACACTAAGCAACATCGCTAGCAACATCGCTGCTAACGAACAACTTTTGTGATGTTGCTAGCGATGTTGCTGTGTGTGACATCCAGCAACAACCTGGCCCCTGCTGTGAGGTCGTTGGTTGTTGCTGAATGTCCTGGGCCATTTTTTAGTTGTTGCTGTCCCGCTGTGAAGCACAGATCGCTGTGTGTGACAGCGAGACAGCAACAACTAAATGTGCAGGCAGCAGGAGCCGGCTTCTGCGGAGGCTGGTAACCAATGTAAACATCGGGTAACCAAGAAGCCCTGTCCTTAGTTACCCGATATTTACCTTTGTTACCAGCCTCCGCCGCTCTCACTGTCAGTGCCGGCTCCTGCTCTGTGCACATGTAGCTGCAGCACACATCGGGTTAATTAACCCGATGTGTGCTGTAACTAGGAGAGCAGGGAGCCAGCGCTAAGCATTGTGCACTGCTCCCTGCTCTGTGCACATTTAGCTGCTGCACACATCAGGTAATTAACCCGATGTGTGCTGTAACTAGGAGAGCAGGGAGCCAGCGCTAAGCATTGTGCGCTGCTCCCTGCTCTGTGCACATTTAGCTGCTGCACACATCGGGTAATTAACCCGATGTGTGCTGTAACTAGGAGAGCAGGGAGCCAGCGCTAAGCATTGTGCGCTGCTCCCTGCTCTGTGCACATTTAGCTGCTGCACACATCAGGTAATTAACCCGATGTTTGCTGTAACTAGGAGAGCAAGGAGCCAGCGCTAAGCAGTGTGCGCTGCTCCCTGCTCTGTGCACATTTAGCTGCTGCACACATCAGGTAATTAACCCGATGTGTGCTGTAACTAGGAGAGCAAGGAGCCAGCGCTAAGCATTGTGCGCTGCTCCCTGCTCTGTGCACATGTAGCTGCAGCACACATCGGGTAATTAACCCGATGTGTGCTGTAACTAGGAGAGCAGGGAGCCAGCGCTCAGTGTGCGCTGCTCCCTGCTCCCTGCTCTCTGCACGTGCGGTGGTAACCAAGGTAAATATCGGGTTGGTTACCCGATATTTACCTTAGTTACCAAGCGCAGCATCTTCCACGCGGCGCTGGGGGCTGGTCACTGGTTGCTGGTGAGCTCACCAGCAACTTGTGTAGCGACGCTCCAGCGATCCCTGCCAGGTCAGGTTGCTGGTGGGATCGCTGGAGCGTCGCAGTGTGACATCTCACCAGCAACCTCCTAGCAACTTACCAGCGATCCCTATCGTTGTTGGGATCGCTGGTAAGTTGCTTAGTGTGACGGTACCTTTAGTCTACCATGTAAACCCTGTGATAGACTTCCTCTAATCAGACTACATTTTAGATAATTGGTCTGCCTGTGTAGGGGTGAGGGGGTGGTTACCATACTGTACTTGCTCTGCTCTGGATACTTTCTAAGGGCTTTTTAGCAGTGATAGATCGGTGCCATAAAACTACTTTTCCCTAACTTACACTACCAAGTGTTAGTATATCCTATGTGGTGCAGATATAGTCTGACTCCCCTGTCTCCTGCTTGTGATAGGTTTTTCCATGTCAGCTCTTATATGTTGGAGGCAGAGGGAGATATGCAAAGCTGAATCTCATGAGATACACTCGAAAACTTTACAGCAAATTATTGTATGGATTCATCTATATCACTGATCTTACATAAGGAAGGAATAATAGATTCAGATGCATGGGAGACATACAGAGGAACAAGTTGGTCGGGGCAGTGTAAGGAGGTACTGTTTCATAAGAACTGTCATTGAAACATATTTTAAATCTGTGTTTCTTCGGATTACAGCACCTCCTGGCATGTGAACATTGTTTTGGGCAAAAGCAATGTCTTTTTAACATATTAACAATATCTATACTTAACAACAATAAACCTAGATTTATAAACAGGAGTTTTTTAATAATTCATTTGTTTCAAAGTACCTGTCACAGAATAATTTAAGAGGTTGTCTGGTCAGAATCCACCAGTTTGCAGTTATGACACCTTTAAGCTCATTTCTGGACAGACAGTGTGGGGGATGGGTTTTACAGCAAAGTCTATGATGGGAGGAATGCTGAAAGAAGGTTTTATAATGTGACACAGCTAAACTGAGCTGTACTGCCCCTCCCCACACACTAACTGCCAAGACCTTATTTGTAAGGTGATCATCATCTGTGCCCTACTCTCAGCACTTTCTAATCATGTAGGAAGTTAGACCAGGAGATCAGAGCTGTATCATTACATGTTTGACATTCAGAAACTTGTTCTTAACCATGAGGGGGTTTGCTCTTCTTCCTCCAGTGTGCTGCTGCTTACTTCGGATTGGTCAACATCATACAGGGAGTAGAAGTATCCTCCCCAAATGAATACTGTCTAATAGTTTGGCCATTGACTAAGGATGATACCGGTCACAAACGCAATGCCTTTTGTTTTTATTAAACATGTTCTGTTCACCCTACATGCAGGACAGGACAGGAGAGTACTAATACATGGAATATATTGAAGTACTAGCTGTAGTACCCGGGCGTTGCCCGAGATAGTAACTGTCTCTCTGTCTCTCTCCCAGTTTCTGTCTGTGTGTCGTTGTCTGTCTGTCTCTCTGTCTGTCTCTTTCCTTGTCTGTCTGTGTCTATGCCTCTTTCTGTCTGTTTCTATCTCTCTGTCTGTCTTTGTATGTCTGTCTCTATCTCTGAGTCTCTGTGTCTGTCTATCTATCTCTGTGTCTGTGTCTGTCTCTCTCTATCTCTGTGTCTGTGTCTGTCTCTCTCTATCTCTGTGTCTGTCTCTATGTTTGTGTCTTTCTGTCTCTCTCTTTCCCCGACTGTCTGTTGCCCCTTCTGTCTCTTGCCCCATCTGTCTCTTGCCCCATCTGTCTCTTTCCAGGTCTGTCTCTTTCCAGGTCTGTCTCTTTCCTCCTCAATCTCTTTCCCCGTCTGTCTCTTTCTAGGTCTGTCTCTTACCAGGTCTGTCTCTTTGAAGGTCTGTCTCTTTCCTCGTCTGTCTCTTTCCTCGTCTGTCTCTATCCTTGTCTGTCTCTTTCCAGGTCTGTCTCTTTCCAGGTCTGTCTCTTTCTCGGTCTGTTTCTTTCCCCGTCTGTCTCTTTCCTCATCTGTCTCTTTCCTCGTCTGTCTCTTTCCCCGTCTGTCTCTTTCATCATCTGTCTCTTTCCCTGTATGTCTCTTTCCAGGTCTGTCTCTTTCTCGGTCTGTTTCTTTCCCCATCTGTCTCTTTCCTCGTCTGTCTCTTTCCCTGTCTGTCTCTTTCATCATCTGTCTCTTTCCCTGTCTGTCTCTTTCCAGGTCTGTCTCTTTCCAGGTCTGTCTCTTTCAAGGTCTGTCTTTTTCCCTGTGTGCCTGTGTTTGTCTGTCTCTTTCTTTGTCTGTCTCTATCTCTCTGTTTCTTTCCCCATCTGTCTCTTTCCAGGTCTCTTTCTTTCCCAGGTCTGTCTCTTTCCCCGTCTGTCTTCCCATCTCTTTTCCTGTCTCTTTCCCTGTCTGTCTTTGTCCATCTCTTTGTCTGTGTCTTTTCCTGTCTCTCTTTCACTGTCTGCCTGTCTCTGTCTGTCTCTTTGCTTGTCTGTCTCTATTTCTCTGTCTCTTTCCCAATCTGTCTCAATAAAGGTCTGTCTCTTTCCCCATCTGTCTTTGTATGTCCCTGTCTGCCTGTCTCTGTCTGTCTCTTTCCAGGTCTGTCTCTTTCCCCATCTGTCTCTTTCTCCATCTGTCTCTTTCCCTGTCTGTCTCTGTCTCCCTGTCTGTCTCTTTTCCCATCTGTCTCGTTCACCGTCTGTCTGTCTGTTTCACCGTCTGTCTCTGTCTGTCTGTCTCTCTGTCTCTCTGTCTCTTTCCCTGTCTGTCTGTCTCTTGCTGTCTGTCAGTATCTCTCTGTTTCTCTCTATCCGTCTCCCCACTGACATCATATTACCTCACACATAAGTTTCTTATACTAACACTGTCCTTTGTTCCTATAGCAACCAATCACAGCTGCTATTAATAAACTGTAGTTCCAGGCTCCATTCACTTTAATGGAGGCAGGTTTTTAGGAGAGTAACTGTAAAGCGCAGGGTTACATTTTCCTGTCAAAACATAGTCTACGACATTCCCTGGGTCACATGAGGCATCTATGCAACATTTCGTGATTATAAATGCAACAGTGCGGATTCCTTTAGCAGACATACACACACACACACACACACACACACACACACACACTCAGCTTTATATATTAGATGTACTGTGGAGCTGTGTAAATAGAATTTAGTGTGGAGATATGCCTGTGTACCTGTGTATGCGGTATATAGTGTAGAGTCCACACTATATACAAAACACACAGCACCATACTATATATACTATATATACACATAGCTACTATATACTATGTAGAACTATAGAGAATGTAAGAATTTATAAACAGTAAGGAAACATTTTAATGTCATAGTCAAGAGTTCTATGAATCGCTGCCATTTCAATGCATTGTTTAGAATGACATAAAATGTGATAAAAGGATTAGAATTCCTCATCAATTAAGAAATGAGGGATTATCTAAAAAAATATGCACTATGGAGGGCATATAGATATTTAGTCTTAATAATAACCTCACCCTAAAAGGACTGAACTCGAGAAGTGAGATGTTTGCTGTAAGCCGTGCATATTCTTGTTCTCACTTCTAATTGTTTTGAATTGCATTTATTAATTATGACTCAGGGTAATAAGGATTATACAATTACAAAAATATCAGTTTTGTAACTAGCAGTTATGATTGCATAAGACCGGTCTGTCTTATATGCTAACTAGTGACCTGTATACCGGCGTAGCCCCACTCCCACACATGGATTATGGACTACGGATTTAGGTTAAGTTTGTTGTGCTCAAATTGGGTAACAATGTCATGTGAGCTTGAGAAGACGGACAGTGTGTGTCCTGTAACAGTGATTTTCTCTATAGTACATACTGTAGAGGGTACAATGGCAGGTGCCCATGGAATGGCTTTTATAGACAGAAACACTAAAAGATGTTTTAACTGAGGAAAACATAGCCAGTTAACATTTCCTATTTATTGAAAATTTGTTAAAATTAGGCATTTTCATTTTATATGACTTACTTGTATCTAAATAATTAATCAGTAAGTAGTAATAGTGACCAATTAATACACTGGGCTTGGTTTAACTCTTTCCCGACATGATATACTGATGACTACACCCAGTATACAGGACAGGAGAAGGGTTATGGTGTAGTGTACATATACATAATAATACCAATAATGAGAATTAAGGGCCATTTACACGCTGCGACGTCGCTAACGATATATCGTCGGGGTCACGGTGTTTGTGACGCACATCCGGCGCAGTTAGCGACATTGCAGCGTGTGACAGGCAGGAGCGACCTTAAACGATCACAAAAGAGACAAAAATCGTTGGTATATGAGAGTTCGTTCATTTACCAAAAATTATTGTCTCGTACATAGCGAGGTTGTTCCTCGTTCCTGCGGCATCACACATCGCTATGTGTGACACCGCGGAAGCAACGATCATATCCTTACCTCCATCCACCGGCAATGAGGAAGGAAGGAGGTGAGCGGGATGTTATGTCCCGCTTATCTCCGCCCCTCCTCTGGTATTGGACGGCCATTTTGTGATGTCGCTATGACACCAAACGCACATCCCCCTTGAAGGAGGGATTGTTCAGCGGGCACAGCGACGTCGCAGAACAGGTATGTGCGTGTGACGCTACCGTAGCGATAATGTTCGCTACGGTAGCCATCACCACATATCACACCAACGACAAGGGCGGGTGCTAACGCTAGCGATGTCGCAGCATGTAAAGCACCCTTTACACCCGGTATACAGGAAAGGAGAAGTGGTACTGTGCAGGGTATATATACAGAATAATACAGATACTGAGAATTACACCCAAGAATTCAGAAAGATTCCAGCTCACCCAGTCCTGTGGAGGTCATCCAGATCGAGTGGTGCACGGACATGCAGAGGTGAGCAAGACACTCACAAATCAAGATAAGAGGGATATCCAGCAACTCTTCACGATCCTTGTAAAATTCTAAATTTTTATTTACTTCATGTTAAAAATCATTCAAAAAAGGGGTCACAAAATCCGTCAGATATAGCCAGAGGACGCGTTTTGGATTCCATGTCCTTAGTCCATCTCGAGATGAGAGGTGAGAAGTGGTACTGTGCAATGTATATATACAGAATAATACAGATACTGATAATTACACCTAGTTTTGCAGTCTATACATACAGAATAATACAGATACTAAGAATTACACCCAGTACACAGGATATGAGAAGTCGCACTTGGCAGTGTATCTATACAGTATACAGAATAATCCAGATACTGAAAATTACACCAGTATACAGGACAAGAATAGTGGTACTGTGCAGTGTATATATACAGAATAATGTAATACTGGGAATTACACTCAGAATTTTTCAGCTCACCCAATCTTGCACAATCAGGAGGTAATTGGAAGCTTGTGATCCCACACGGTGCAAGAAAACAGATTTCGACCAAAAATCCCAATAGAGATCGAAAAAGAAAAAATTTCCAGCATCAATAGTCCAGAGTTATAAAAAATCCATAACTTTATTATCAAAAATAGAAATAATAGATACATTGTAGCAATAAAAGAGGACATGCATCAGATATCATCCTTATTCAACATTATTCTAGATGTTGAATAAAGATGATATCCGAAACATGTCCTCTATGATTGCTACAATGGATCTATATTTTGAACATGAAGTGATTTCTGGTTTTGATAATAAAGTTATGGATTTTTATAACTCTGGACTTTGGATGCTGGAAATGTTTTCTTTTTAGGAATTACACTCAGTATGCAGAACATCAGAAATGGTACTGTGCAGTGTATACATACAGAATAACACAGATATATTACAGCCTGTATACAGGATAGGAGAAGTGCTACTGTGCAATGTATATATACAGAATAATACTGATAATTACAGCTTGTATACAGGACAGGAGAAGTGGTACTGTGCAGTGTATATATAAAGAATAATGCAGATACTGAGAATTACACCCTACAAGCAGGACAGGACAGGAGAGTACTAATACATGGAATATATTATAGTATGTACTGTGGAGCTATGTATATAGTATTTAGTGTGGAGATGTACCTGTGTATGCGGTATATAGTGTAGAGTGCACACTATATACAAAACACACAGCACCATATTATATACACTATATATACACACAGCTACTATATACTATGTAGAACTATAGAGAATGTAAGGACACAAACCAGCATAAGTGTTCCAGTTTGTGTGAGCCACGGCAGTTCAGTTAAAGGTGTTTTCCTAGGAACAAGGTTAATTTTATAGTTAATTTTAATCAATAGACCTTAGAATAATAATAAGTTCCACAATTGAATGCATTTAAATTTTTTTTTCCTGTGCTGAGATAATGTTATATATGTGCCCCTGCTGTGTACTGTGTAATGGCTGTGTCTGACTATGAACTAGGGACATGGTCTGATCATACCCCATCTTTTTGACCAGGGAGGACGCAATAGAGTACAGATTTAACCGCATGAGATCACAAATAATTATTTCTTTAAGGTAAACATTTTTTTTAAAAACAGACATGTTTCACCTAAAAAAAAGAATCAACTGTGTTCCCATGCAGTAATGTTTTTATACTCTTTTGCTCCCCGCCCCAGGAGATGTGGTATGATTAGTAGTGTTGAGCGAGTATGCTTGTCACTACTCGGTACTCGCACGAGTATCACTGTACTCGGGCTACTCGGCGGGTACCGAGTAATTTCGCGATACTCGTGCTGTACTCGTGGTCTTCATGTTGGCGCTCTTTTGAGAGCCAGCCCTCATGCAGGGATTGGCTGGCAGACCGCAATGCCACAGCCCTGTTACTTGTGGAATTGCAGTGATTGGCCGGCCCTCACAGAATGACCGTGCCTTTAGCCCGACACTTCCCCGCTCGGCTACGGCCCCTCCCGCACTCCACTCCGCGTGTATATATATATGCACGCTTACACACACACGCACGCTTTTTTTTTTAATTTACAGTTTTATGGTTTCTACATGCTGCCGGTGGTCATTTCACAAAAATACTCGGGTCTCCCATAGGATAACATTGGGCTCGGTGCTCGGGCCGAGTACACGAGTATCTTGGGATGCTCGGCCCGAGCCTCAAGCACCCGAGCTTTTTAGTACTCGCTCATCACTAATGATTAGACCATCTCCTGTATGGTCAGACACGGCCATTACACAGTACATAGAAGGGGCACATTTATATGATTATCTCAGTAAAGGAACATTTTTTTTTAAACACATCCAATTGTGGAACTGATTAGTATTCCAAGATCTATTAATTAAAAATAATTTACAAATAACTTTGTGGGAAAACCCTTATAATGCACAATGTGTGCATGCTCTGAGCTGTACTGCAAAAAAGGCTGGAGTCACACTTGCGAGAGAGTCGCACAAGTCTCGCATCGCGTCACCCGGTACGGCCTGCCGCCCTCCAGACAGGAGCGTCCCAGCTGCATAGAAATACATGCCACCGACCAGCTCCTGCCAGGAGAGTGTGTGGCCAAGCCAGAATCCATTAGGCTATTGTTATAGTGGAAATGTCCAAAAATGCTTGGGAACAAACGTTTAAACCACAATTCATTGATAGAGTACATGCGATTCGATTCACATGTCACATTTAGTGTTAAGCAAGTACTTTTCGTGGGAATAGCGGATAGTATGGCTTTTGGGTTACTCGCCACTTAGCGAGTATTTCCCATTGACTTACACTGTGTCCGTTGCTTGTAACAAATATGCTAGTAGCGGACAGTACTCGCTAACAGCTTAGCGAGTACGAATAGTCAACTACTCTCTCATCACTAAATGTGACATGTTAAACGAATCGCATGTACTCATCAATGAATTGTGGTTTAAACATTTGTTCCCAAGCATTTTTGGACATTTCCATTATAACAATAGCCTAATGGATTTGCATTGTCCCTGTAAACCTCTCCTAGCATGTCTGCAAACTAAAAAACATCCTCTAATTTTATATGCATTTATCATTGGTAGGAAAATTAAAATCTTAAAAAAAAAAAAAAAACTACTGCACTGACATGAAAAGACACCTCCATTATTCTGCAGCTGACTTTTCAGCTTTTCAAGCTTTTCAGAACAGACTAAGACAGCATCAGCAGAGACATATTATTAATACATGCACAGATAAGATCTTGATTAGTGTTGAGCGGATCCGAAATGTAAAAATCCGGATCCGCGCGTTCTCTCTCTCTCTCTCTCTCTTTCTCTTTTCCAACCCGCGACGGATCCACCAGACCCGGATTATTAGAAGTCCGCTCAACTCTTATCTTGATGTATTTCCCTTGGTATTCTCTGTTTCTGGAAAGGGATTCTAGCCCATGAGTCCTAGAGACTTTAATATTCTATGACATCTTCACAGACCATATAAGAAAGTAATCTATATGAACATTACAATCCACCAGGACAGTTAAAATAAATCCAATTATTTCTCTTCTACAAACCTAAAGCTACCTGTTATCTGTGTGGACACCACTGTATAATTACAGAACTATTTTGCAGCTCATTACAATATGTACCTAGTTTTCAATAGATGTCTTAGGCCCTCCAGAGCTTTGTGGAGTTCTACATTTGGGAATATCACAGAAGGATTCGAATCAGGGAACTCATCTCTATTAACCTATCTTACCTATACGAGAGGCTAAGTCTCCCATCCACTTTAGTGAATTGATTTGAACATGTAGTTAGCGCACCACCAAAATTCCACAAAATCCTCTACATTAATTGGATTTTCTTCAAAATGTATTTACATTTTGAGTAAGATCCAATAAAAGCAGTTTAAGCTTTGTGTAACATTCTGGCATTGTTTGCCTGCTTTGAAAGAATGTATGTAATACGTATATCTATATATTACACAATTACACCTTCCGGCATAAATTAGACATGATGGCAGCACACCAAACAAGATGCGGCTTGGCTTATTTTACCTAAACATTGATAATAAATGAGTTTTATATAGAAGCTGGCCTACTTAGACTATTGCTAATACTACACCCCTAACTTGGAAACTAGTGACATTCAAAATCTTGCAGACACACCTCTCCAAAAATGTACAGGCTTAATCACTGGTAAACCCTAGACAGGTGCTGCTCCTCCTAATCCACCCTTAATATAGTCTTTTTCAGGAAATTCCGTAGTATGGTATGCAATATGTAACATAACGTATTTGTTAGAAGTATACATTCTAAAAAAAGGAGAGCAGGTCGGTAGCTGTCGACTTATTACTTGACAATTGTGGTTATTAAATCCATCTCATGTCATTCTTCTATTAGATAACCTCTGGGCATCTCACCAAGGGGAGGACTTTAATCAATTGTTGTTGGGGGTTAAGACAACCCTAGTGAGCCTACAAACAGGACCCGTAGAAGCGCCACACTAGCACGAAATGGTCACCGTTGTCCGAGTCTTCGGCTCCCCCTCCCTGCACTACATGTTACCCGTGCTTGCACAATAAAGAAGACTGGATCTCATTCCCAGTGAGTTGCTGCTTTTTTCTTTTTTACTGTGTTGGATCATTCTTCTATTAGATAATCTCTGGGCATCTCACCAAGGTGAGGACTTTAATCAATTGTTGGGGTTATGACAACTCTAGTTAGCCTACAAACATAATAAACTCTAAAATATCAAGTTAGCCATAACATGGGCCCAACTTGTCATCAGTGGACAGCCTCACAGTTTGCTGTGGTTGTGTCATGAGTGTATATCGCTTAGGGGAGACCCCGGGTGAATGTGGTGTCAGAAGGTCACAGCACCTTGATGCTGGCAGGTTCACTACTGTTATTTGATAACACCGCCTTGCTTGTGGCTCTGTAAGGGTTAAGCACCCTTTCCTTCTTGGCTGCTGGCTGTAGCTTCCTATCTCAGATGTGGCTCTTTGGGATCACTGCCTTTCACTATTTAAGTCATGTGATCTGATCACATGATGCTTGTGATATAAACTGAATCCCTCATTTCTATGTGGTCCACTTTGGAAGGATACTGCTCTGGAAGAAGTTTGTTTTGTTGTTAGCAGCAGTGGTGTTTGCTGCACTGAAGCCACCTGGAGTATTTTACCTTTGCATGTCTATCTCTCCTGTTTGTATTTTTACCCTTGTGTTTCTGTATTGTAGTGATCTCGCCGGTCTACTCAATAGACAGGGTGAGTGTAGGGCTAGCTGAGGGCCTAAGGTTGCAAGACCCTGTATAGGGACTCTAGGGAGCTCAGGAATCAGCGTGAGGTGAGTTCAGGAGGTGTCCCCTCACCCCTCTCCCTAGCTGTAGGGACCTTCATTGTATTGTGACCCCTGTGTTTTCTGTGTGTCGTAACATCTTCTGGGGGTTTACCAGGTACTAGGTAAACCATGCTAGCCATGTGTGTGACAGGGTGGCTACTCATTTCTCTACTGCTATGAAGTTGGATGCAGTCTTGATGACATTGGCTTTTAGAAGAGATGATCCAAGTGACAGGACCTTTAATGTTTGGAAGAAAAAAAAGTCTTTAAAAAGGGGAAGGATGAAAGAAGACGGCCTTCACTACATTGCTACTAATCCAAGACTTAGGGGTACTTCACACACAGCGAGATCGCTACTGAGATCGCTGCTGAGTCACGTTTTTTGTGACCTCATTAGCAATCTCGCTGTGTGTGACACTGAGCAGCGATCTGGCCCCTGCTGTGAGATCGCTGCTCGTTACACACAGCCCTGGTTCGTTTTTTTATTGTTGCTCTCCCGCTGATAAGCACACATCGCTGTGTGTGACAGCGAGAGAGCAACAATCCTGAATGTGCAGGGAGCAGGAGCCGGCGTCTGACAGCCTGCGGTAAGCTGTAACCAAGGTAAACATCGGGTAACCAAGGTGGTTACCCGTTATTTACCTTCGTTACCAGCCTCCGCAGCTCTCACGCTGCCAGTGCCGGCTCCTGCTCCCTGCACACGCTAAGCTAAGAGGTGAGCGCTGGTAACTAAGGTAAACATCGGGTAACCATACCTGATGTTTACCTTAGTTACCAGTGTCCGCAGCTTCCAGACGCCGGCTCCGTGCAAGCACAGCGTCGCTTGCCCGTCGCTGCTGGCTGGAGGATGGTCACTGGTCGCTGGTGAGATCTGCCTGTTTGACAGCTCACCAGCGACCATGTAGCGACGCAGCAGCAATCCTGATCAGGTCAGATCGCTGGTGGGATCGCTGCTGCGTCGCTAAAGTGTGAAGGTACCCTTACATAGGCTTCCAACAGCACAATAACACTGTCATAAATTCTCCTGATCTCTGCTGATCTTGTTTCGTATACACAGTAAAGATGACAAGTAAGCAGCAGAAAACAGGGATGTCATCATCATGTGCAGTAGGAACAAATGTGTAAACTAGTATTTCATGATTTAAAGAGGCTATCCACTATTTTTACATTGATGGCCTATTCTTAGAATAGGTCATTAATGTCTAATCAGCTGGGGTCCGACACCCTGCACCCCCACCAAACACCTCTTCTCTTTTCCGCCGGCAACAGAAGGCAGCTAGCAATGCTCAGCCATGTAGCTGTCCCATCTTCGGATAGTGGTCTAGGCCTGCTATTGATTTGAATGGGAGGCGGATGTGCAGTACATGGACGTGGCCATTATCAGTTGATGGGGCAGCTCAGGAATTGAGCACTTCTAGTCACCTGCTGCCACCACTAGCACTGAGAACAGCTGATCGGGGGGTTTTCCGGGTGTCAGACCCCAACCAATCAGATATTGATGACCTAGCTTGAGCCTAGGACATCGTTGTTAAAGTAGTGGACAACGGCGGCCAATAGAAGCGGAGGGCCGGAGAAGAGCGGGACGTAAACATCCCGCCCACCTGCTTCCTTCCTCATTGCAGGCGGGACGCAGGTAAGGAGATGTTCCTCGCTCCTGCGACTTCATACACAGCGATGTGTGCTGCCGCAGGAACAAGGAACAACATCGTACCTGTCACTGCAGTGAAATTATGGAAATGACCAACACTACACAGATCACCGATTTTCAACGCTTTTGCGATCGTTTATCGGTGCTTCTAGGCTTTACACGTTGCGACGTCGTTACCGGCGCCGGATGTGCGGCACTTTCGATTTGACCCCCGACAAGATTGCAGTAGCGATGTCGCAACGTGCAAAGTATCCCTTATTGTTGGAAACCTTGAAGAACACACAATTGATTCCGAAAGAAGCACACACTGAATCGTAAAGGCAAAAACCAAGCACATACTATACCACTGCCGTACTCCTTTATACCATGCTCTTTTTTTATTTTAAACATGTATATGATCTAGTCTAACCCTGTTATTTCCAGTAAAATTCCAGTGCGTACCAGTAGAGAAGCAGCCGTGGGTGTGGTGGTCATTTCATAATTGGTTGTTATGGTACTATAGGCTAATAATAAACTATACACCAAGTCAGTTATATGCGGAAAGTTATTTCCCAAGCAATGCACATGTTATACTTAACAACCCGCCTAATACTAGATGATCAGACTGAATATAACCCGTGCGCTTGCACTACAATTCTATACTTTTCTATTTCCTAAGAACAACTGGTTATTTTTTTTTGTCTGAACTTTGACACATTTTTAATCTTATTCTTACTTTTTTTAACTCAAAATCCTAAAAAACTTATTTTAATTAGAAAAGTTATAGGCTGTGAAACTGTATGAACAATTGGTATTTACATGTAATTAAGAATAAAGTAACTGAGCACATGGGTGTAGGTGACATACATTTCCAGTTCTACCAGTCATCCCTTTATAGATCTAGTGCCATTGTAAGAATATCCATTTTACTGCATATTGATATAAATGCCTTTGATTGGAACATCCCTTTGGTATAAACACACAATGCACTGTGTACTTTCTTAGCAAATACTTCCAGTTAAAAATAAAGTATAATTCTTCTGAAAAGCTATGTCACTTACCTCATGTGCAGGGCTCAGGTATCCAAGGTTATGGTATAACCATGAAAAGACCTCTAACACATCAATTTTATTAAATATTCATTAAAATACTACCAATCTAAAACCTTGGGGTCATACCCAGTAGTTCAACACTGAACAAAAAGTCGTGAATGTAAATAGTGTATAAGGTCCTAAAAATAGGGCAGTAGGCCAAGGGCGTGCACCCCCCGTTCATGATTTTTTTAGGGATATCGCAATATGGGATAGAGGGACCTAATATTCCCTAATGTTTATCCCTACCTGGCAACAGAGGTGAATACACCTTAAAGTTTTTGGGTGCCCCCGTTCCTCGGTCGCTAACCCTATATGCCCCTGTCACTATTTCTGGCCTATAACCACCACCAGTGCATTGTGTTGGGGTGATTAAGTGGTCATGCCTCACAAGTCATACGTCAAGACCTTAGGTAAGTCAGACATAGAGATTATTCATCCCCAGTAATCCAGTTAGTATAATTCCAAGGCTATCAGCCCTCAATCATTAATTCAACTAGTAAACCATATTGTTAAGGGAGATATCTATAATGAAGTTCTGGGGAGATGTAAAAGGTCTTGACAGAAGGTATGATAGGCCCAACTGTCCTAGTACTTATCTTGCCAGGACCGTTATTACCACCGACGCGTTTCTCCCCAGTATAGCGGGGTTCATCAGGGGAGATGTAATTTGCAAGTTGTCACTGTTTAATTTAGGCCATCAATCTCTTGCTTCCATATGTCCTTCCAATAGATGGGTAGTTATCAGTTACCCTGTGGGGGGCCGGCTACTGTCCTGGATCACCCCGTCGCTTGCTGATTGTGATAGTGAAGATCTCCTCCCAAATCAACAGTACATCATCAGGGAGGCTCTGAAACCAGTGAGTGCTTGGAATAGCAGCGTTTCACTGTGGCACTGACTCCTTAATATTAAGGAGTCAGTGCCTATGATTGGTTGCAGTGAGACACGCCCCCACGCTGAGTGACAGGTGTCTCACTGCACCCAATCACAGCAGCCGGTGGGCGGGTCTATACTGTGCAGTGAAATAAATAATTAAATAATTAAAAAAAACGGCGTGCGGTCCCCCCAATTTTAATACCAGCCAGATAAAGCCATACGGCTGAAGGCTGGTATTCTCAGGATGGGGAGCTCCACGTTATGAGGAGCCCCCCAGCCTAACAATATCAGTCAGCAGCCGCCCAGAATTGCCGCATACATTAGATGCGACAGTTCTGGGACTGTACCCGGCTCTTCCCGATTTACCCTGGTGCGTTGGCAAATCGGGATAATAAGGAGTTAATGGCAGCCCATAGCTGCCACTAAATCCTAGATTAATCATGTCAGGCGTCTCCCCGAGATACCTTCCATGATTAATCTGTAAATTACAGTAAATAAACACACACACCTGAAAAAATAATTTATTAGAAATAAAAAAAGCCCTCCATGTCCGGCGTAATCCAGGATGGTCCAGCGTCGCTTCCAGCTCTGCTGCATGGAGGTGACCGGAGCTGCAGCAGACACCACCGCTCCCGTCAGCTCCATGCAGCAACTGAGGTGAGTAGCGCGATCAGCTGAGCTGTCACTGAGGTTACCCACTGTCACTGGATCCAGCGGTGGCCGCGGGTAAACTCAGTGACAGCTCAGCTGATCGCTCTACTCACCTCAGTTGCTGCATGGAGCTGACAGGAGCAGCGGTGTCTGCTGCAGCTTCGGTCACCTCCATGCAGCAGAGCTGGAAGCGACGCTGGACCATCCTGGATTACGCCGGACATGGAGGGCTTTTTGGGGCTTATAAAATTGGTGATGAGGGAATTTGTTAGTGTTTTTTATTTCTAATAAATGTTTTTTTCAGGTGTGTGTGTGTGTTTATTTACTGTAATTTACAGATTAATCATGGAAGGTATCTCGGGGAGACGCCTGACATGATTAATCTAGGATTTAGTGGCAGCTATGGGCTGCCATTAACTCCTTATTTACCCCGATTTGCCAACACACCAGGGTAAATCAGGAAGAGCCAGGTACAGTCCCAGAACTGTCGCATCTAATGTATGCGTCAATTCTGGGCGACTGCTGACTGATATTGTTAGGCTGGGGGGCTCCCCATAACGTGGAGCTCCCCATCCTGAGAATACCAGCCTTCAGCCGTATGGCTTTATCTGGCTGGTATTAAAATTGGGGGGGACCACACGCTGTTTTTTTTAATTAATTAATTATTTATTTTACTGCACAGTATAGACCCGCCCACCGGCTGCTGTGATTGGGTGCAGTGAGACACCTGTCACTCAGCGTGGGGGCGTGTCTCACTGCAACCAATCATAGGCGCCTGTGGGCGGGGAAAGCAAGGAATACGAGATTGTTTAATGAGCGGCCGGCTTTTTCAAAATAGTAAAAGCCGCCGCAGCAGTGTGAATGCCATGCAGCGCCGCGACAGAGATCGGGGAACGATGAGTATGAGAGAGGAGGGGAAAATGACCGACAGACTGTGAGAGAGGGACAGAGATAGTGACGGACCGACAGAGAGAGAATAGAGACTGAGAGGAAGAGACCGACTGACAGAGAATAGTGATTGACAGACATTGTGAGACATCACTCGTTTCCAGTGTTTTAGGAAACATGCGAGAAATGTATTTAGAAAATCGGATGTCACTAGGATGGTATGAGTGCCGTCCCGTGACATCTGATTATTTACACGCTCCCATAGACTTGCATTGGAGAGACTCGCAGTAGAAACTCGTAAAAAAGCAGCATGCTGCGATTTTTTTCTCAGTCCGATTTGGACTGAGAAAAAAATCGCAAATGCGAGCTGAATCATTGACTAACATGTGTCCGATTCCAATGCAAGTTTTTCTCGCATTGCTCTACTGCGAGAAACTCGCAAGTGAGAAGCAGCCCTTAGCCAGCTAGGGTAAAGCAGATGGCTGCAGCCTGTAGACCACAATGACAGCTTTACCTTGGTTAGAGATCCAATTTTGAGGACCCCCAGGCTCTTTTTTTATAATTATTTATAAATAAATAATAATAATAAAAAAAAAATGGGGTTCCCCCCAAATTGGTTCACCAGCCAAGGTAAAACAGACAGCTGTGGTCTTGTATTCTCAGGGTGGGAAGGTCCATAGTTATTGGCCCTTCCCAGCCTAAAAATAGCAGGCCGTAGCCGCCCCAGAAGTGGCGCATCCATTAGATGCGCCAATCCTGGCGGTTCGCCCCAGCTCATCCCGTGCCCTGGTGCAGTGGCAAATGGGGTAATAAATGGGGTTGATACCAGAAGTGTAATGTCACCTGACATCAAGCCCAGCAGTTGATGATGTCATGGCGTCTATCAGGTACCCGACATCACCAACTGTCAGTAATAAAAGTAAAAAAAAAAGACGACAAAAAAAATTATTTGAAACAACACTCCCCAACAGGTTCCCTCTTTCACCAATTTATTATAAAGAAGAAAAAATCCCCTGTAATCCATTTTGGAAGTCCCACGAAGACTGTGAACCTTCTAGAATATGGGGGGCATGCTCAGGGAATGTGTCCCCCATTTTCTAGGAGTGCAGACCCTCCATGTGAGGAGTGTGGGTGCAAAGAATCTGCACCTACATTCCCCGGGTCAAAGCAGAGGTGTGCGTGCAGCCAGCACAGCTCCACAGCTCTCACTGAACACAGGAAGCTGAGCTCAGCTGACAGCTGCGCTCTGCGCATGCGCATACTGTGTATTGTGAAGCAGGTGGGACGCGGGGGATCAACGCTGCAAAAAGGTAAAAACACCGGGGGAACACCAAAAAACACCGGGGGGGCTTTGGGGGGAACTTAGCTGGACCTGGGAGTAGTTTTCTGTGTCATGTGCCAGGGCACATGCGACAGAAATCAGAGAAAGAGGGTGAATGCGGGCGGCGCGTTAGTATGCATCCTGTCATCTTGGATGAATCGGGAGGGGGCAGAAATGCAGTGAGGTACCTTCTACAGGTCCACACTGTTTCTGCCTTTTCCCATCCATTTCAGCCTTTTCCTCAGTCACCACAGCTCACCGACAGGTCAAACATGAAATTATTCTGGTTTTCCATAGACTTGCATTGGGGGTCGAATATTCGCGAATAGTCGAATAGTGGCAAGGTATTCGTCGGATATTCGGCGAAGGGAATAATAGGGTATTCGATCATCCCTAATGATCAATCTTCAGGTTCAGCAATATTTATTTCTTTATTTATTTTTTAATTGGTTGCAGTGAATAGATTTGTTACAAATGGCAAAACTGCAAAACCTCCAATTGCCCTGATAATATCTTTGTAACACTCCGAGGTCTCCTATGAATGTATCCAACTTCTTCCAAACACTTTAACACAAAACCAGCCTTAGTAATGTAGCAGTAACGGCGTTATAAAAATGGATAGTAGCTAATGATGAGCTAATATATTTAGCACTATTCACTGCTTGCACGAATATTAAGGTATTCAGGATATTCATTAGTCGTCGAGTATTTTGGTATTCGCCTCTTGAGTTTCTAGTCCCTTCCCCACATGTTTGGGGAATGATTTTCAGCAACTTTGCTACTGGCATTACTGTGATTGGCAGGCATAGTAAAGAAAAAAAAGAAAAAAATGAAATGCTATGCGGTCTCCCACCTATTTGTGATAACCAGTGCAGGTAAAGGAGATAACTGAGGACTGGTATTCTCAGGCTGGAAATGTCCATGGTTATTGGGCTCTTCCCAGCCTAAAAATAGCATTAGATGCGCCAATTGTGGTGCTTTTCCCTGGCTCTTCCTTGTTGCCCTGGTACGGTGGCAATCAAGATAATAAATAGGGTTAAAGTCAGCTGCGATTTGTCAAAAATCACAGCTGCCAAGAAGCCCTGGGTTGTTAATGGAAAGTTGTCCATGAGATCCCCCAATTACAATCTTGTAAGTAAAAAGAAAAAAAAACATAAACACAAAAATCCTTCATTTTTAATAATTAAAAAAAACATACCCTTTTTCACCAATTTATTAACCCTCAAAACACCCCCGCAGGTCTGACCTTATCAACACGACATCCTACAATGATCCCAGCTCTGCTACATCCAGAAGCTGTGATGATGGAAAACGTGAATGATCACTGCAGCTCCTTATACACTGTGAGGGCAGTGGGGGATCGGCCCGGCTGTGAGAAGCAGTGAACTCAGTCAGGTAACTGAAGTTTACATCTGGGTTCCCATGGTACCAAATGTAACCACTTGTGAACCCGTTGCTGGATTGCTGGACTGCAGCAGACTGGCAACCCGCCAATCAGATCACTGGAGTTCACGCTCGAGGGCTCCCCCGCTGCCCTCAGTGAACTCAATAATCAATCTCTGAAAATTTGCCATATATACAGATCTGAACGAACAATTCCAAGGGAAATAAAATTCTTATAGAAAAAAATGGAGTAATAAGTTCTACCAATAAAGTCTCATCAAAAAGTACAAATTTTATTAACCATTTACAGACATATAAAAATCCATTTGAGGTAAAAGTACGATGAGAGCAGGCAGGCAGAAATAATTATACTTCACAAACTGCCCCAAGCCATCACATTAGTAAGATATGGGTAAATGTGGCGCCCCTGACCTGGTCAGGCACCACAGAGTATTGCACCCATGTTGGGGCAGTGCTTCCAGGTAATCTCCAAAGGCCAGGATGAGGTATGCACATACAAACACATAGCAACCAGGTCTCCCACACCATTAGAAGGGACCCTTGTGTAGCCTGAAGAGGTTAACTTTCAATTCCCCGCAAGGGGTGTAGAGGAGGGGCTGGAAGCTAGAAGCAGGGCAGACAGGAAGAGAAGGAGGAGCAAGCAGTCTAGAGCAGAGTGTTGAGGAGTGTGGAAGGGAGCAGACGTACACCCATGCTAGCCAGACCCTGCGGAGTGTGGTAGCTGTTAACGGGGGAGAATAGGTACTTGTGGGTCAGCCTGAAAGACACCTACAGAGAGGTGGCCGAGTACGGGGACCACTGGTATTCCGGCACATACGGGGATACAGGTCCCCAGAGCAGAAATCTAATTCGCTGCAGCTGCTCAACTTGCCGGTGAGAATATTTTCGGGTTCCTCACCAGAAACACAGTGTCCGAGCCCAAGCAGCAACAATGGGACCCACAAGGGGACAGGGCCAGAAGCCATCTCACCAAGGTCTATGCTGCCGGCAGACGGGCCAGGGAGGGGAGTGAAGTCAGAAACAGCTTCCCTGGGGGAATCCCACCATACTACAAGTAATGGGTCCTCCCAAACGAAAGGAGTGAAAGGAAGGTGAGTTGATAGCTACCCTCAGAATGCCCTGCAGGAATTCCTGGTTCCACCTGGTTATCGCAGCATCGCCCAGGCATCTCACAGAAACAAGCAAAAAGTGAGTAAACAAGTTAAAAGACTTTCTGGACTGATTTTGAGTCATTCTGCGACTTGTGGTTCCACGCATATACACCCGAGCCCCTGGGGCCAGCCTCACTCTCGGGAGGCCGCACCATCCGACTGCAATACCATCAGCCCCAGACGCTCGTTAAACTGCAGTGGCGGTCACCCATCCCTGACCGCAAATACCGAGAGTGGCATCACGACTTCGTATAAAGAAAACCTGACTGACCTGTTGCCAGAAGGTATTCCCCAAGAGCCGTCCCCGCAGTGTCACACTGCAGCGCTGTGGTGGGCGACTCATATACATGACATACCATAAAATTGTCAGTATGCACCAGGCGGTAGTATATATACTGTATATAAAACAAAAAAAAAAATAAATAAAACCTACCTTCTCACCCCCTGTGGGTTGTTATTTGTCCTTCCTCATCCTCGGGTCCTCTACCAGAGGCCTGGGAGTTTGAGGGTTCTGCGCAGGATCTTAGTTGTTCCCAGCACTGCGCTTTTCTGGACAGAGAGTTCAGATGTTGCTCCTGGAATCTGTTGCAGCCATTTTTCGAACTTAGGGGTCACTGCTCCAAGTGCTCCTATCACCACTGGAATCACCTTCACCTGCCACATCTTCTCCAGTTGTTCTTTAAGGCCCTGGTATTTCCCCAGCTTCTCATATTCCTTCTTTCTGATGTTACTGTCATTAGGCACTGCCACATCTATTATCATTGCTGTCTTCTGATCCGTGTCTACTATAACAATATCTGGTTGGTTAGCTACCACTTGCTTATGTGACGCCCTGGTCTAGTCAGGTCGCCCCAGGTAGTCACACACAACACCACACCCCCTCCTGATTAGGTGACATCAGTCAAACTAAAAACCTTGTCACCACCCTCCAGGTTTGATGTCCACATCAGGGGGGGCGGAGCCAGGTGGTTGGCTCCGCCCACCGAGCAGTTCACAGGCCTGGAGACGGGAAAACACAGACACAAGTTCAAGTTGACAGGGCAGAGTAGTTTTGACAGTGAAGGAGGGAGGTTGAGTCCAAGGGAAGACCTGCGCCCAGGCCTGCCATAGACTACTCCGGTGGCTGGGTCGGAGCCCAGTCACCTTTGGCAAGGAGGCAGACGGTGGTGGCCGCCTGCAGAAGCTGGGATTACAGCTGGTGGAACCGTAGGGCCCGGGGTCGGGCGGTGGCCCGCCGGTACCGAACCGGGGAACCGATTGGAAACTGGAACACCAGGAGGGGCACTCAGACCCAGACGAAGCCCCGAACCGACAGGGCCGAGTCGAATCAACTGATTGCGGACTGGTCTTAAGGACCTATCCCACACAAGTCCCGTTAGAAGACAACAGCCCAACCATACAGGGTAAAGCCACCGCCAAGGCATAGAGACCCAAAGGGCCAGCGTCTGTGGGCAAACGGGCTCCTACAGCATATACAAGTCGGGGAGCAGACTACCGGTGTCTACGCATAGGAGTCAAACATTTACACACAGAGGTGCAGGAGAAAGGCGGAAACCATCAACCTATACCGGGAGAAGCTGCAGCCGGCTGCGGGCCCCGTTCATTACTCCATTTGGTTTACCAGAGACTCGAGTGTGTTGTGTCAGAGTGAGTACGCCAGTGCCTTCAGGCCGCGAACCGTGCCACACCGCATCAGCGTCCAACCCGCTCCCCCCGCCTCAGCACCTCCCTAGGGCCCCCGTGAACATCACTCCCCTACCCACGGAGGGGTCAACACCAAGCTGCGCAACACCGTCCCCGGGAGGCCTAGTCAACGGCAGCGGTGGTGTCCATCCATTCACCACAACCCGTGGGTGGCGTCACAAACTTACAATGAAAACCAAACCAACGCGGCCCCGGCCGTGGAACTCCTCAGCCAAGTCCCCGCGTGTAGCGCCAACTCCCTTGCAGAGCGACGGGACCCCCGGGTCCGTGAGAGGCTCGAGCCACCACCCGCAGTACGAGCACGGATTCGAGCGGCTCGGCGGTCGCAGACGAGCCCGCGGGGCGGTACACTTATCCGTCTGGATCTTGAAGTCCCACAGGACTTTAGCCCTTTCATTCTCCACCTGGATGTAGAGGAACTTAGACCATACGCTGTACAGATATTCTTGTATACAATTCCCGCTACTTGGTTGTGGCGTTCGGTGTACGCTGTTCCTGCTTGCGTTTTGCATCCTGCCACTATATGTTGGATTGTTTCCGTGGTTTCTTTACATAGTCTGCATCTTGGGTCTTGTCTTGTGTGGTAGATCCCTGCTTCTATGGATCTGGTCATTAGCGCCTGCTTTTGTGCTGCTATGATTAGTGCCTCTGTGCTGTCCTGGAGTCCAGCTTTCTCAAGCCATTGGTAGGATTTCTTCATGTCAGCCAGTCCATTATCTGTCTATGGTACATCCCATGCAGCAGCTTGTCGTGCCATGGCAATTCATATTCTTGTTCTTCCTTCCCGGACTGTTGTTGTTGCTGTCTTAGGCTCTCCCTCAGCATCTCATCTTTTGGTGCCATTTTTCTGATGTATTCCTATATACTTCTTGTTTCATCCATGATGGTGGCTTGGAAACCTATCAAGCTTCGACCACCCTCCTTTTTGTTGGTATACAATCTTTGGGTGTTTGACTTGGGGTGGAGACCACCATGCATTGTAAGGAGCTTCCGGGTCTTCACATCTGCAGCTTCCATTTCTTCTTTTGGCCAACACACTATGCCAGCAGGGTATCTGATAACTGGCAGAGCGTATATATTGATGGCGCTGATCTTATTCTTCCCATTGAGCTGTCTTTAGGACCTGTCTTACCCTTTGATGGCATTTGGATGTTGCTGCTTTTCTTGCCTCCTCATCATGGTTACTGTATCTTTGTGGGATGCCAAGGTACTTTTAGCAGGTTTGTACATCTGCTATGTGCCCTGCCGGTAGTTCTACTCCATCAGTCTTTACTACCTTACCGCTCTTTATGACCAGCCGGCCACACTTCTCCAGTCCGAAGGACATCCCGATGTCTTCACTGTATATCCTGGTCAGGTGGATCAGTGAACTGATGTCTCATTCATTTTCGCATACAGCTTGATGTCATCCCTGTAGAGTAGGTGGCTGATGATGCTTCCACTCTTGAACTTATATCCATAGCCAGGCTCTGTTATTATCTGATTGAGGGGGTTCAAGCCTATGCAGAACAGCAATGGGGATAGTGCATCACCTTGGTATATGCCACATTTGATGGACACTTGTTGCTAGTTGCCTTGAGTTGACTTCCAGTGTTGTCCTCCATAGCCCCATTGAGTGCTGAGGAAGGTTCTCAATTTCCTGTTGACATTGTAGAGAGCCAAGCATTCACAGATCCATGTGTGTGGCATAGAGTCATAGGTTTTCCTATAGTCAATCCAGGCTGTTCTGAGATTGGTCTGTGGATCTTGAGTCTTGAGCGGCTGCTCTATCCACTAGCAGCTGGTGCTTAGAGCCTCTGGTGTTATTCCCAATGCCTTTCTGAGCTGGATTCATGTACTGGTTCATATGGTTCTGTAGCTTGGTGGCTATGATGCCTGACAGGAGTTTCCATGTCGTTGTAAGGCAGGTTATTGGGTGGTAGTTGGATGGAATTGTTCCTTTACGAGGGTCCTTCATGATCAGCACTTTTCTTCCTTGTGTTAGCCAAGCTGGGTGGTGGCCTGCTTCTAGCAGTTGGTTCATCTGTTTTGCCAGCCGTTCATGTACTGCTGTTAATTTCTTTAGCCAGTAGGTGTGAATCATGTCTGGGCCAGGTGCTGTCCAGCTCTTCATGTTCTTGACACGCTCTTGGATGTCTACTTCTGTGATGGTGACTGGTTCTTGTTCTGGGTGGTTATTGTGTTTCATTCTCAGATCTTGCAGCCACTTTGCACCGGCGGTGTTGTGTGTTTTTTCCTTCTCCCATATGTCCCTCCAGTATTGTTCAGTTTCTGCTATCGGTGGAATTTCTGCTGCTGTGCTGTTACTCTGCAGCTGGAAATACACCTTGGATGGTTCTTTGGAGAACAGGGCATTTATCCTCTTGGCCTCAGCTTCTCTAGCGCATCTCCCTAGTCTTGCAGCCAGTGCTGTAAGCCTTTGTTTTTCAGTCTCTAGGGCTACATATGGAGTCAGGCCTTTGTACTTGTTCAGCCTTGGTCTTATTCTTGATCTTTACACCCTTCTGTACTTCTGTTAGTTGGCTGACTTCTCTTCGTGTCACCTTGATTTTTGCCTCCAGTCTTCTTTTCCATGGTGGGCACGTGCTTCTGTTGTTCTTGTTGGTATAGCCAAGCATTTCCAAGATTACTGAGACTGTGGCCTAGATCAGTTTATTAGTTTGTGTTATGGTAGTGGTAGGTATTGATGCAAGTGCTCTATTGGCATCTTCTAGCATACTTTCTGGTGGTATTTCTCTGCTGAGCATTGTCATCACCAGCGTCATCAAAGTAGCCGCCTGCGCAATAACATCACCGGCGCTTGCGATTTGAACAGTGCTCAGTCCCGCGATAGTGCCACTGGGCATGCGCGAGACTTCAGGAGCACTGCGTAACATGAGGGCGGCGGCCTAATCTATGTAAATTAACACTGGCGGATGGCGAACAGTGGCAGGAGGGGGAATAACGGACGAAATACAGCCCGTCCCTTGGCCAGCAAACCTCATTAGCATACCAAAAAGTAATATTTTATAAAGTGTTTATTTAGGTCTGAAAGGGGGGCCAGTAGCAAGATGAACCTTTCTAGAATGCAGCCCAGGAGCTGCAGAATTGGATTCTTTTAGTTTAATAGCGAAAATTCTGGTGACAGGTTCCCCTTTAAAAAATTCTGTGGAAGCAGAAAAGCAGCTATGTCTGACTTTCATTTGTTCATTTCCATAGATTTTTTTTTTATTTATTATTACTTTTGTCAGATTCAAGTTATTTCTGTGACCATTGTGGATTTTTCTTTCATTAAATGAGAGGTACCAACAATTGTCACCATGTGTGTATATCTCTTTTCTCTCAGTTGAATTGTAGTATTTATAGTTACAGTATATCATATTCATGTTTTTCACTGCTACAGATCTGTGTTGGAGGGAACGGGGCAGGCAGTGGTAGTAGTCGTGCGTGCAGGGGAACAACTGGTCACAGCACAGCCTATGATTAACCCCTCGCCTCCCCGTCGCCTCACCACACACAGGAGGACTCCACAACAGTCTCACGCGAAACACTTTCCCTTTACTCCAGGAAATAAAGTCTAGAGTCAGTCTCGTTTCTTAAACAGGTCAACTTTATTTCTCCTTCGTCTTCAGCATCAACTCGGTCTGCATTCCACCGGCACCGGTTCTTATCCCATGGGGGTTCCGTCCACTCTTCCATGCTTTACATAGTTTAACAGCAGTCCGTATCACTGGCACCTGGGTACCCTTTGTCACCTCCAGGCCTCTCTTTCCAGACTACTAGCACCAGGGTGGCCGCCACCGAGAAGGCCATCCCGACTGTGCCCAGGCCATCCAGTCATACCTTTCTGCCTGAGGGCGCACTGACCTTTCTCTGAGTGTGGAATTCATTGAGTTTCATCCAGCAGATACAGATGCCAGGCCCCCGACCATCCAAATATACCCCTCTGCCACGGTTACGGGGTGATCCATAGGGTCAGATTCTTCTATTTGGGGGTTCTCACTAATACATCTTCCCGGAGACTCTCCTCCTCCTTCTCCCACTGGTTCTCCCTTATATATTCCCTGTTCTCCTCCTCTCCCTAACCAGGTGCCAGTACAATCATGCTGTAACACTGTCACCTGGTGGTGGTTTTACACAAGGCATTACACTTTACAATTAATTACACTTTACAATTAACAAGCAGGGCATAGTGTGCCGGGTACAGATGCAGGGGTAGGCCTAACCCTTAACCCCCCTACAGATGCATAACACATTACTGTCTCGAGTATTTGTCAATGTTTTAGGGCTTTCTCTTGGTATCTCTATTACTGTGCTCTGACGTCCTCTCACTATAAATGGTTACTGCATTCCCTGCCTAGCTATTATTAAGACTGATAGTCCTTCCTGATTGGCTGTACTATACCATGTGATCTGATAGTTATAAGTTATGAGGAAGTCCATATAACTCACAAGAGGTCCTGTATGTCAACTTTCTGTGGCCTATACAATCTTCTGCAATGTGTCATGGGCATTTTTGGGCAATTCATGCAAATCCAATAGAAAGATTGTTTGAGACCTACGAAGCTCATGAAATTCGACTTGAATTTGATTTATATGAAATTGATTTATGCACCTCCCTTAGGGAACAATATGCAGCTGGTCAGGAACCTTGTATGTATCCCACATAATGTTTGCCCAATACTCTTGTTCTAGTGAAGTGGAATATACAAGTAGTAGTACCAGTCAGTGAGCCTAAGGATTTTTTGATTTTGGAAATAAACCACTAAAAGAGAGAAATAATATTGCCCATTGAGAACACATAACCATTAAAAGTTATTCACAAAACATGTTATAGAAGCATCTAATAGATAAATTGTGCTCATGATGAATTATTCAGCATATTAGATCACCATAATTATATCATGAGGCAGATGAGGTGGCATGGCGAGCATTGTCACCACCAGGCTTTCTCATTATATTGATCGCATTATCAGCCTCATATTCATTTGTGGAAATGACATGTGTATCTTGTAGGGTGGCAGATATGTCATACTTTTGAGCAGTGCGTAAACATATTGCTTAATTATATTCAGCATGCTAATTATCTACTTACACTCTGATTAGAGAAACCATCGTTGTTGGCAGCTCAGTGGCCCCGGAGGATTGCCTTGGACAGCAGTTTACTGAATGTTATGAGCGGGAGGAAATCTAGTGTAACCGTATCAGCTTTGTTTTCGCTTGTAGAACAAACTATCATATCAGTATTGCTATTATTCTTTAGTGATTTTTGGACGGCACTGTGGCATATTACTAATTCATTCTGATTATATCTTTTTAATGAAGCTACAGCATTGTGATACATAATGTCTTAACGCTTTCATTGACAGATAACTGCACAATCTACGCCTCTCTTTACAAGTTTTAGTTTTCTTTGTCTCAAGCTATAAATAAATCTCATTTACTACTAGAAAAATGGCTTATTTTAAAGGAAACCTGTCAAGTACAATATGCACCCAGAACCACGAGCAGTTCTGCGTGTGTGATGCCCAGGCCTATCAGGTCGTCACAGGGTATTGTGCAACCTGCCCTTCTGCACAGTATCTGTACTGCCCCGCGGGCTCGGGTGCGACCGCCGAGCCGCTCGGATCTCTGCTCGTACTGCGGGTGGTGGCTCGAGCCTCTCACGGACCCGGGGGTCATGTCGCTCTGCAAGGGAGTTGGTGCTACACGCAGGGACTTGGGTGAGGAGTTCCACGGCCGGGGCCGCGGTGGTTTGGTTTGGAATGTAAGTTCGTGACGCCACCCACGGGTTGTGGTGATTGTAGACACCACCGCTGCGGTGAAGGTATGGGGGCTCCCGGGAGCGGTGTAATGGCGCAGCTAGGTGTTGAGCCCTCCGTGGGTAGGGGGTGTTGGTCCCGGGGCCCGGTTGGCGAGGGCCGGGGTGCAGGGTGAAGTGTTGCGGTGCGGTGCAGTGCCTGATGGCACTGTTGTACTCACTCTGACACAACACACTGGAGTCTCTGGTAAACCAAACAGAGTGATGAACGGGGCCCGCAGCCGGCTGCAGCTTCTCCCAGAATAGGTTGGTGGTTTCCGCCTTTCTCCTGCACCTCTGTGTGTAAATGTTTGCCTCCTATGCCTAGACACCGGTAGTCTGCTCCCCGACTTGTATATGCCCGTTGTAGGAGCCCGTTTGCCCGCAGACGCTGGCCCTTTGGGTCTCTATGCCTTGGCGGTGGCTCTACCCTGTATGGTTGGGCTGTTGTCTTCTAACGTGGCTTGTGTGGGATAGGTCCTTAAGTCCAGTCCCAATCAGTTGATTTGACTCGGCCCTGTCGGTTCAGGGCTTTGTACTGGGTCTGAGTACCCCTCCTGGTGCTCCGGTTTCCAATCGGTTCCCCGGTTCGGTACCAGCGGGCCACCGCCCGACCTTGGTCCCTACGGTTCCACCGGCTGTAATCCCAGCTCCTGCAGGCAGCCACCACCGCCTACCTCCTTGCCAATGGCGACTGGGCTCCGACCCAGCCACCTGGTAGTCTCTTGGCAGGCCTGGACATAGGACTGCCCGTGAACTTGACTGCTCTCTACCTCCTCTAGACTTGTTCTCTTTCCTTTCCCGCCTCCAGGCCTGTGAACTCCTTGGTGGGCGGAGCCAATTGCCTGGCTCCGCCCCCCTGGTGTGGATATCAAACCTGGAGGGTGGTGACAAGGTTTTTAGTTTGACTGATGTTCTAGTATAAATATTGGGCTCCAAGTCTCAGGAATATTATCAAGCAGTAATTAGTTCAGCTATTCCAAATATATAATTTTTTATTAGATTATAAGTTATCACACCACCAGTGTACAATATTGGTATAAGTAAAATGACCAATTCGGTCGCTTGCATATAGACAAGGAGACAAATGTAAGATAAACATATACAATTGTCGGAAGTGAGGGTTCACATAATAGGGATCAAGTTAGAGCCCAGGACTTATCTTTGGGGCCACAATACAATAGTTCAGGCAGCGCCACATAGTATGGAAGGAAGATTTCAGTCCATATAGATCCAAAAAGGTATATAGTGGTGCTCTCCAAAGAATCCCTTTTTATTGATGAAAGTGAGCCGTTAACTTCATTGATAAACGGATAATCTCCACCTCAACGCGTTTCCCCATAGAAAAAACGTATGGTTCATCAGGAGGCTAAAAAATAAATGCACTATATCAGCAACCAAGTGAATTACAATAAGACAAACAGTTTGAAAGTGCACCACATGTGATATGAAAGCATGACAATAATTAGAAATACAACGATAAGGTACTTCCATAGCAGAGCAGACAATGCTGTAAATATGATGCTGCCACAGTCCAGAGAGGCATCATGGAGCTGCATATCACAGAGGATTTAAATAGCCAGAGGCAGCTGAGTGTAATCAAATTGATCATGCAAATGCCGTTCTCCCCACAGATGCGCATGCCCGATTCATTACGGGCAGTACGCACACGTGAATGGGGGTCCGGCCGCACCGGCATTCAGGGCGGTCCCGGACTGCCGACCACATCGCAAGTGCGCATGCCCAGGATCTCCTAGGCAGCGCACACGCATGGACGGAGGCCCAGCGGCGCCACATTCAGCCAGCTATACCGCAAGTGCGCCTGGTCGGGATCTCATCAAATATGCGGGCGTGCACTTGGTGGAACTGCAGGGGATGTTATTGTACATGTCCACCAGGTCAGGCAACTTCTCCGGCCACAAGTTCCTCTCCAACGGTAGTGTCTTGAGGAGGTTCAGGACTAGGTGATTCATTTTCTCACACATCCCGTTAGTCTGGGCATGATATGGCGTGGTCCGGATCTTCTTACACCCGTACAAGTGACAGAACTCTTGGAACACCTCCGCTTCAAAGGCCGAGCCCTGGTCTGTGAGCACCCTCTCCGGGTAGCCATGCGGTCGGCAGAAGTAGGCCTGGATGGCTCTAGCTGCAGTACGGCCCGTCAGATCTTTAACAGGGACAACCACCATGAACCTGGAGTAGTGGTCTACAATGGTCAGGGCATATGTACTGTATACCCGCTTCAGCTGGGCGTGAGCTTGACGTGGTCCAGGGCAACCAACTCCAGTGGCTAGTGAGTGACGATCAGCTGTAGGGGGGCCTTCTGTCTGGCTTCATCCTGCCTTCTCAGTGTGCAGGGACCACATTCTCGACACCAGGCCTCCACAGACTCCCGCATCCCACTCCAGTAAAACGGCTCTCTCAGCAACATCTCCAGCTTTTTCCAACCAAAGTGCCCTGCGCCATCTTGGTAGGCCTGCAGGACCCTGGGTACACTGACTTGGGGGACCACCACCTGGCGGACCTTCTCATGGGTCTTCGGATTGATCATCTCCCTATACAGCTTCCCCTGATGTAAGTACAGCCGGTTTCTCTCCTTCCACAGCCGTTGAGCTTCTGAGGGGGCCGTGGGGTCCATCCTGGAGGAGCCCTGCGCGATCATGGCTTTGACCAGCTGGACCGCAGGTTCCTGATCCTGGGCTTCCTGCCACCCCTGGCCGGGCAGCAGGTCAAGGTTCACCTGTTATTGGTTAACGCAGGGATTCTCATCTCATGGCTGATGGAATGCGGGTAGCTCGATTTCTTCAAGGTCGTCGTCTTCCACCCCTTCATCGGGCAGGTACGGCATTCGGGACAGTGCATCCGCATTGGTGTTCTTGCGGCCGACCCTGTACATGATAGTGAAATCGTAATTGGACAGTCGAGCCATCCACCGCTGCTCCACGGAGCCCAGCTTGGCCGTATCTAGGTGTGTCAACGGATTGTTGTCCGTGTAGGCAGTAAACTTCGCCGCTGCGAGGTAATGCTTGAACCTCTCGGTTATTGCCCACACGAGGGCTAAGAACTCAAGCTTGATGGAACTGTAATTTTCGGGGTTCCTTTCCGTCGGCCGGAGTTTCCTGCTAGCGTAGGCGATCACCTTTCCCTTTCCATCCTGTACCTGAGACAGAACCGCACCCAGGCCCACATTGCTGGCATCGGTGTAGAGGACGAACGGGAGGCCGTAATCCGGGTAGGCTAGGATTTCTTCTCCCATCAGGGCTGACTTCAACTGGTGGAAAGACTCCTCATGTTTCTCGCTCCAGACAAGCGGAGGGCCGGGGGCTCTCCCATTCTTGGTCTGTCCCACGAGGAGGTCTTGCATGGGCGCGGCCATCTTCGTGTACCCCTTGATGAAACGGCGGTAGTAGCCCACCAGGCCCAGGAACTGCCTCACTTCTCTCACCATGGTTGGTCATGGCCAGCTCTGGATGTCAGCAACCTTCTCCGGATCCGGGGCTACACCTTCCGCGCTCACCACATGTCCAAGATATTGCACCTTGGGTTTCAGAAGATGGCACTTAGAGGGCTTCAGCTTCATCCCACATTTGGAGAGGGCTGTGAAGACCTCTGCCAGGTGCTCCATTTGGGCCTCATACGTCTTGGAGTACACGATCACATCATCCAGATACAATAAAACAGTCTCGAAGTTGAGATGCCTCAAGCAGCACTCCATGAGCCGTTGGAAGGTCCTCGGGGCATTGCACAGCCCGAACGGCATACTGTTGAACTCGCAGAGTCCCATGGGGGTAGCAAATGTGGTCTTCTCGCGACCGCCACCTGCCAGTATCCACTGGTAAGGTCAAGGGTAGAGAATTAATTAGCAGTTTTTAGTGCAGCCAGCGACTCTTCAATGCGGGGGAGAGGGTAGGCATCTTTGTGCGTTATCTGATTGATCTTCCGGTAATCCACATACATTCTCATGGTACCGTCTTCTTCCTTGGTGTTTCCGAGCACTTCACTTGCTTTTTGCTCCGCTCCGCTCTCGGGGGACGGGGCTTCACTTTCGTGCCATTTCTGTTCAGGGAAGACGGCTCGGGCGGGAACGTTTCGCGCCCTAGATGGCGGATTCTCCAATTTTTCAGCAGGACGCCGCTGGCGATGATCTCAAGGCACACTTCCACAGGTAAGTGGACAGTTCTATCCTGTTCGCAGATGCCAGAAGAGTCGATGTGTACCGCCCCGCGGGCTCGGCTGCGACCGCCGAGCCGCTCAGATCCGTGCTCGTACTGCGGGTGGTGGCTCGAGCCTCTCACGGACCCGGGGCTCATGTCGCTCTGCAAGGGAGTTGGCGCTACACGCGGAGACTTGGGTGAGGAGTTTCACAGCCGGGGCCACGGTGGTTTGGTTTGGAATGTAAGTTTGTGACGCCACCCATGGGTTGTGGAGATTGTAGACACCACCGCTGCGGTGAAGGCATGGGGGCTCCCGGGAGCGGTGTAATGGCGCAGCTAGGTGTTGACCCCTCCGTGGGTAGGGGGTGATGGGCCCGGGGCCCGGTTGGCGAGGGCCCGGGTGCAGGGTGACGTGTTGTGGTTCAGTGCCTGATGGCACTGTTGTACTCACTCTGATACAATACACTGGAGTCTCTGGTAAACCAAACGGAGTGATGAATGGGGCCCGCAGCCGGCTGCAGCTTCTCCCGGTATAGGTTGGTGGTTTCCGCCTTTCTCCTGCACCTCTGTGTGTAAATGTTTGCCTCCTATGCCTAGACACCGGTAGTCCGCTCCCCGACTTGTATATGCCGTAGGAGCCCGTTTGCCCGCAGACGCTGGCCCTTTGGGTCTCTATGCCTTGGCGGTGGCTCTACCCTGTATTTTTGGGCTGTCGTCTTCTAACGGGGCTTGTGTGGGATAGGTCCTTAAGTCCAGTCCGCAATCAGTTGATTTGACTCGGCCCTGTCGGTTCAGGGCTTTGTACTGGGTCTGAGTACCCCTCCTGGTGCTCCGGTTTCCAATCAGCTCCCCGGTTCAGTACCGGCGGGCCATCGCCCGACCCCTGTCTCTACGGTTCCACCGGCTGTAATCCCAGCTCCTGCAGGCAGCCACCACCGTCTACCTCCTTGCCAATGGCGACTGGGCTCCGACCCAGCCACCTGGTAGTCTCTTGGCAGGCCTGGACACAGGACTGCCCGTGAACTTGACTGCTCTCTACCTCCTCTAGACTTGTTCTCTTTCCTTTCCCGCCTCCATGCCTGTGAACTCCTCGGTGGCTGGAGCCAACTGCCTGGCTCCGCCCCCCTGGTGTGGACATCAAACCTGGAGGGTGGTGACAAGGTTTTTAGTTTGACTGATGTTCCCTAATCGGGAGGGGGGTGTGGTGTTGTGTGTGACTACCTGGGACGACCTGACTAGTCCAGGGCGTCACAAAACCACCCTCCTTGGTTACGGGTCCTGGTCTTTTGGTGTTGCTAACAGCTTGGCCAATCAAAAATCCTAGGGACACTTCCCACTTTAATCTACCAGACTCACCATTGGGGGGCCTGAAGGGAATAGGGCCGCCCACAGGGGGGGTTGGTGAGGGAGAAGTGAGAAAAGTGACAGTTGAGTCTTGAGTCCTGAAGAGTGAAGCGAGAGGATGTGGAGTGGTGACTCTCGGGAGGAGAGGCCACGGAGGAGAGCTCCTGTGTACTAGGTGGCAGAGGTTGGTCTGGGCCTTGTAGGAGCTGGAACCCCGATTGCAGGGGATAGTGTCAGGAGGCATGGACAGCCAAGGAGGGCAGCCGGCGGCCTTGAACTATCACCGGGCAGGGGCCAGGGCACGACTGGGTACGTGGACCCTAGGCCGGAAAGTAGCTTCACGCGTTCCGGTAATTTACCCAACGGGGGTAAAGGCTTCAAGTGTCATCCCCAACCCGCTCAAAATTGGGGTACTAGCGCACCGATGGGATAGGACTTTACCAATATAGTCCAAAGAAATCCTATGTGTGAACCCTGAGAGCAGGCTCACTCCATTAGCCATACGGGTGAGCGGGACCCGAAGTGTTTTATACCCACGGGTCCAACAGAGACAGAGATGCCAAGGACAGGGCCACAGATCAACAGCAGCACCAAGGGCACGGACCCAAGCGTGCTCCCTACAAGCTGCAGTGGTGCTCAGAATTCTGGTTTACAAGCTGTCGTTGTTGTTATTACCTGGACTGAGTGAGTACACTAAAAACCCCTGTTCCTACTCCCTACGGCACCCAAGCACCACACTATTACCGGGCCCCGGGACACGAATCCCCTAGCCACGGAGGGGGGTTAAACATCAGACTGCCACACCTTCGTCACCGGGCTCCCCGACCGCAGCGGTGGTTCCTCACGTTACCACACACCGTGGGTGGCATCACGAACATTCTATCCCCCCCCTGTACATAGTCCCCCTTGCATCGAGTGGCCGAGCGACCCCCGGGTCCGGAGACCCCTCGAGCCGCCGCAGATCCGGATCCGAGCAGCAGCCCGGCTACCGGCGCGGGGGCGGAAAAGGTGCATATTACTAATCCCTGCCTAACCGTCCCTGCATCTGGTAGAATAGATAAAGGGATCTTTAGAAAAAGTATTTCCAAACATCCTTCATGATATGCTAATGAGCGCACGGACTAGTCGCAAGGGCGTTACTTCCCTTGACTAGTCGTCCCCTTTAGCATGTCAGCACATCCCTGTGGGCATGCTAACATGCTAATGAATGAGCAGCATTAGAGGCATGGTTGCGCTCACCTCTCTGCTACTGCTGGTATTTTTTGGCTCAGTGCGCATGACCAAAAGTCCCCGCCCCGGACTTCCACTCAGGCTCATTATGAAGCCAGGTGTATGCGTCTCAGATTCAAACTAGTGTAGTGCGCATGTGCGGAAGTCCGGGGACTTCTAATCATGCGCACTGACCCGAGAACCAGCGTCGGCTGTGGCAGCAGCAGAGAGGTGAGCGCGACCATGCCTCTGATGCTGTGCATTTATTAGCATGTTAACTTGCCCACAGGGATGTGCTAACATACCAAGGGGCCAACTAGCCAAGGGAAGTAACACCCCACACTCATTAGCATATCATGAAGGATATTTAGAAATACTTTTTCTAAAGATATCTGTATCTATGCTATTATAGCCTGGGACTACTAGGCAGGGATTAGCACACCGAACAGGATTATAGTAGTATATCCTAAAACATGCACCAATTATGTTATAGATCCACAGTTACCATAACATGATAGTCCTATTCTACACGATTTAACTCTTCTCTTAATTTGTTGAAGTCAGCTTTCATAAAGATCCAAGTTTTTGCATTTTCCCTTTGAAATATTTTTTTGAACAGTACATTTAAACCTCCAAACTTCTTTAAATGCTCCTGGACCTGTAATCTGTAATTTAATCTGGTCTATTTAACAGGGCCAGATCCAGCACATTATCTCCCCTGATTGGTTCATCTTCCAACAGAGAGGTAATTGTCTTAAACTTTAGATAAGAACTTGCAGCTTTTAGTACAACTAGAAAATTCTTTGTCCCACTGAATTCTGGATAGCTAAAATCCCCCATAATAAGGACCCGGTTATTATTTTCTGTCTTTTCCATTTGTTGCAGCATTTCACCCACTACCTGTTCAGCTATGTTAGGAGGCTTATAGCAAACTGCAATTAGCAGCTTTCCATTATTGTCCTCTAAGAGTATATTTACCCATACTGACTACATTATCACAGCTCCCCCCAATGCCATCATTGAGCACAGGCCTTAAGTTAGAATTAACAAAAATACATACCCCACCACCTTTTCTGACTTTCCTGTCCTTTCTGAATGTAATGTAACCTTTACATTTGTCACCCAGTCATGGCTTTCATCCAGAGAGGTTTCCGTAATGCCAACCACATCGTAATCTGTGGCTGACGTAAGAGTCTACAATTCATTCATTTTGTTTGCAAAACTTCCTGCATTTGCCAGCGGACATTTAATGCTATTAACACTTGTATTACGCCTACCCATCTCCCTACTTTCCTTGCATGTCCCAGTCCCACTAAGTCCTCATTGACCCCTACTGTCTCACTGTTTGTTTTCTCCCTGAGATCAAAAATTAAAAGCTCCTTCATCCGTTTGATTATTTTGCTCTCCAGCACAGCTGCACCATCCCCACTGAGTTACAGCCTGTAGACAACATAGAAGTTGGCTTAGTTCTCCATGAACCCAATTTCTAAGGGTAGTTTCACACTTGCGTAAATTACCTTCTGTCGCAATGCCCCGTTTTGGAAAACAGCGGAATCCGTTAACGGCTCTCTGCACACGTAACCAAGGTAATTATCGGGTAACCAAGCAAAGTGCTGTGCTTAGTTACCCGATATTTACCCTGGCTACGTGTGCAGGGAGCCTGACACTTCCCCGCTTGGCTCCGCCCCCTCCTGCACTCCACTCCGCATGTACACACGCACACACACAGACGCACACACACACACACACACACACATTCACCTGTCTCCAGCCATGCAGTCCCAGGCACTGACGTCCTCAGCGCCATGGCCCCGCTCGGCTCCACCCACCCCGCACCCACCCCCCGCACACATTGTCGGCGGCCGAACGATCAGCTGATCACCCGGCGTCCGGCTGCTGTCAGCGATCAGCTGATCACCCGGCGGCCAGCTGCTGTGAGCGATCAGCTGATCACCCAGCAGCTGGGTGATCAGCTGATCGTTCACAATAGTCTACCGCTGGTAAAACTGTAAAGAAAAAAAAAAGCAGATTCCATTGTTTTGTACGATCCGTTGTGCCACTATATGCAACGCATCCGTTGCATCCATTACACAACGCAATGCAACGGATGCCGTTCAACGCAAGTGTGAAACTAGCCTAAGACATTTATTTATATGCCTTAGCTCCTGCTGCTTTTCTAATGATGCTCGTGGCATGGGTAGTATTTCTAAAAACACCACCTTGGAGGTCCTGGATTTCAGCTTTTCCTAGTTTCCTGTAATCATTTTTAAGGACCTTCCACCTCCCTCTAACTTTGTCTATGTTCCAATGTGTACTATGACCGCTGTGTAACATGACCGCTGGGTTTTCCCCATCACACCCAGCAATCTGTCTATTCGATCCTCAATACTCCGAACCTGAGCACCCAGCATACAACAATCTGTTCATCATTTGCGGTCTTGGCAGATGACCATGTCTGTCTGCCTAATTATAGCGTTCCCAACAGTGCCGCCATCAGGGCATTACATCCTTGACTGGTGTAGGGGGCCTGGTGAAGAGGGTGGCCCGACCGAGCCTGTGGTAATTACCTATCTTTATTAAGCCCCGGGCCGGCCAGACCCCACATCTTCACCGGGTACTAGTCATAGCTGCACAAGAGGGACCCGGCAGTATCGCTTCAGCTACTATAGATGGACCACCCCTTCACATGCAAATTAGCCATGTTCTAGACTGGAGACCAGGTCAGTGGAGCAGAGGGGAGTGGACGCACCCAGTGAGCAGAAGCACACAAGGGGGCCCGGACACGCTGGCAGCCCATGCCCACCCCTCTTTCATTTTTCTACTCACCAGGCCCCAGGGGCGGGGACCAAAGCCATCAAGCTGACTGCAGCTAACAGAATCTGACACCAGTACAAGCCCTGACCCGATGACGTCAAAGTGATCCGGTCAGTTGATCATGAGAAGTGAAGGGGATGGGTGGCGTACATAGTATGGGAAGGAAGGGAGGGGAAATGGGTGCAGACAGTATGAAATGTGATGGGAGGATGGGTGTGGACACAGTATGAAAAATGAGGGGAAGATGAGTGTGGACACAGCATGAGGAGGGGGATGGGTGCAGACACAGTATGAGGAGGGGGATGATGCAGACACAGTATGAAAAGTCAGGGGGGATGGGTGTAGACACAGTATGAGGAGTGAGGAGGGATGGGTACAGACACAGCATGAGGAGGGGGATGATGCAGAAACAGTATGAGGAGTGAGGGAGACGGGTGCGGACAAAGCATGAGGAGGGGGATGGGTGCAGACACAGTATGAGGAGTGAGGGGGATGGGTGTGGACAGAGCATGAGGAGGGTGGATGGGTGTGGACACAGTATGAGGAGTGAGGAGGAATGGGTGTGGACAGGGACACCGTTCCACCTTCTGGGACGCCACAGCTCCCTCTCTCTGGGATCTTCTCTGCCGACAGGTATGTCAGGTTATTTACATCTGAGTCGTGACACCACTCTCAGTTTGCGGTCGGGGTTATGGGTGAATGGAATCTGCAGTTGGATGGTGTGGTCTCTCGAGAGTGAGGCTGGCCCCAGGAGCTCGGGTGTATGTGTGTAGAACAACAGGTTGCAGAATAACTCAGTCGCAGTCCAGAAAGTCTTTCAACTTGTTTACTCACGTTCAGCTGGTTTTGTGAGGTAACCCGGGCGATGCTGAGATAGACCAGGTGAAACCAGGTATCCGTCAGGCTGGTCTAAGGGTAACCGCTAACTCGCCTTCCTACCACTTCTTGTTTCGGACAACCCCTGACTTAAAGTACCGTGGGATTCATGTAGGGAAGTCGCAACTGCCTTTTCTCCCCTTTCTGGCCCGTTTGCTGGCAGTGTGGACCAAGGAAGATGGCGCCAGGCTCGATCCTCCTTATGGACCCCCTCGTTGCTGCTGATGCTCAGACTCTGTTTTGGTTGGTGAGGAACCTCTAGTCCCTCCACCTGCAGGTTTAGTAAACCACTAAATGGATTTCTGGCTCTAGGGACCTGTACCCTGTTCGTGCCTGGTTACCAGGAGTCCCCGTACTCAACTGCCTGTCTTCTCTCTTCAGGTATCTTTCAGGCTGACTGTGTGGCAACCGTTCTCCTCGCTAACAGCTACTTCATGGGCAGGGTCTGACTAGCGTGTCCGTGCGCCTGCTCGCTTCTTCTCCCTGCGCTCCCCGCTTCAGACTGGCTTGCTCTTCTCCTACTCCTTTTCTGACTACCACTGCCACCTTAGCTTCCAGTCCCTCCCCAGCACCCCTAGCTGAGATGTGGAGGAACGCCCCCTCTTGGGTCTGCCCAAGGGTCCCATCTAGTGTGTGGGAGACCTAGTTGCTATGTGTCTGTGCGTACACACCCTATTCCGGCCTTCAGGATTACCTGTTTGCACTTACCCAGCATGGGTGCAGTACTCAGTGGCGCCTGACCAGGTCAGGGGTGCCACATTCCCCCTTTGTTATCAACAGCACGTCCTCGGGCTGCAAAGACAATAAAAATAAATTTTAATACAACTTTTCTCACACAGGGGAGGCATTCACATAAAAAAACATCATACCAGGTACCATTCTTCACCACCCACCACCCACAAGTCCTGAACCCACCCAAGAACCTCCAGAAGGCAGGTCACCGGTCCCTTTGGTGACCAGGTCTGGGCCAGCTCTATCCCAGACTTTTCCTCCAATCTTCCTCTCCTAAGGATGGTGGTTTAAGGTAGGCCCCATAAACAGGCGTACCAGCTTCCGTGTGTTAGAGAGCAGACCCCATAAACAGGCGTGCTCTGGAATTTTGGACAGCAGGCCCCATCAACAGGCATGCTTCCTGGTGGTGCAGAGCCAGGCCCCATAAACAGGCATGCTCTGAGGTTGGTACCACTGGGGTAACTTTTTACAATGCAAGAGTTTGTGGCTGTAGCCAGTTCAGAGCCTGAGGTCCATTTTTTTGAAAGTGCACGTAACCTGGTGCTAAAAGGAAGGAAATACTTCAACAGTTCACACAAAAGTTCTTGTGGGCACATTTTATTAAACATTTAAATGTTGCTTAACTTTAAAACATTTTGAACTTTGCTTTTCAAACTACACTGACTTGCTTCTATCAAGATCAGGGCTCTTGCTTGAAGTGCTCTGACTTTGGGAAATAGCAGCATGAGTATCCTCTAATGGTGATGTGCCGCCCCGTGCCAGCAGCCGCCACTGCTCGGATCCGGACCTCCTAAGGGGGGTGGCTCGAGGGTCTCCGGACCGGGGGTCTCGTGGGCACGCTGAGTAAAAAGGGGGACGTAATGTACGGGCTAAGCCGTATTAAGTTCGTGACGCCACCCACGGTGTGTGGTGAGGTGGGACACCACCGCTGCTGTTATGGGGCACCCGGGGGAGGTGTAGCGGCAGCTGGATGTTAACCCCTCCGTGGGTAGGGATGGTTTCCCCATGGCCCAGTGTCCTTCTGCAGGGTATAGCAACAACAGGGGAACGTTTTTGTTACTCACAGTAAATGACACACATGAGTCTTTGGTAAACCAAGGTGCTGGTGGCCGGCCGCCACGGCCGGTTGTATTCAGGTCCCCCACTCAGGCTGGTGATCTCTGTCCTTTTCCTCTGCACTGACTTTGTGTATGGTAGACTACCTGGTCCTAAACTCAGGAGTGAGCTCCCGGCTGGATGTGGCCTAAGGAGCCATGCCCGCAGACGCTGGCCCGTGGGATCTATGGGCCCTGGCGGTGACCTCCTATCCCTATCGGTGGGCTGTTGTCTTCTATGAGGGACTTTGGGTGGGACAGAACCTCTAGTCCTGGCCTCAATCGGTTAATTAACCAGGCCGCTGGTTTCCGGTCCTGGCTTCAGGGTCTGAGTACCCCCCTTTGTGCTCCGGTTTCTGGGTCAGTTCCCCGTGTCGGTACCAGCGGGCTACAACCCTGTCCCGGTACACCTTGGTTCTGCCGAGCCATCTTTCCATCTCCTGCTGACGGAGACCACCATCTGCCACCTAGCCAGAGGCACCAGGGCTCCTACACTGGCACCGTTCAACTTGAACCTCCTCTGCTGGAGCTACACCTAGCTCCAACCCACACTCCTTTCAACTTGAACTCCAAACTTCATCTGACTCAGAACTGCTTGTTTTTCCACCCCGGGCCGTCTAGACCTCTGGGTGGGCGTGTCCAACCACCTTGTTCCGCCCACTGGTGTGTCTATCTTTCCCTAAGGGGGGGTGACTAGGGTTTCAGGTCGGCTGTGTGTTTCCTAAGTGGGGGAAGGGTGTTGTGTAGTGGCCTATCTGTGACTACCTGGTTTTGCCAGAGCGTCACAGTGACAATTCTGAGGACCTGGTAGGAACAGTGGGGTTGGAGCTTGGACTTGCCACGGTTTCCTTAGGGCACTGTACCATGTCCAAGGCAAACCAGCCTCTTTCACCCATATGCTTGGTGAATTCAACAACATCTCCCGCATAGAGGTCTCGATCTGGATGTCCTCATTATAGGTGGGACTGCACATCCCTTCTGGAGACAAAGATGCCCTCCTTTACTCCGGACTCCACTATGAAGCCATATCCTGTGCGGCAGTTGAATTCCTCCACTACCCCATGGTGGAGGGGACCTCTGGCCTGGAACCCAGTCTGCCACAGGGACTGCTTTTCCTGCAGGTCTCTTGCCTCCACTTCCTCTTTCTCTGGGGTGGGCTTCTCAAGGCAGTGTCTGGATCTCACATGCCGCTGTCCTCTACGGGCTGGTCTCTGCATCACCATCACCTGTTCATCAGTCGGCTCCCAGGTAACATACATGCCGAGGCTATATGCGACCAGGGCTTTCTCCTCGGCAGGTGGTGCTGCAATTCCCTCCGGTCATTGGGGGAACATCAGCGCGGCCTCCGGGCCTCCCTTTCTTTCTAAGGGTGCTGCAACCTTCTCTGGTCGGTTGGGGAACAGCAGCGGTGGTGGCTGAATCTCGTCTTCCTCCCTGGCGTAGGCTGCTGTGACCTCTTCCGGTCGTCGGGGGAATGGCAGCGCGACCTCCAGGCCTCCCTTTCTCTTTAAGGGTGCTGTGTCCTCCTCTGATTGATTTGGTAGCAGCTCTGGGGACGACCCTCCAGCAGCCGGGCAGGGTGATGGATCCATCTCCAGCGGAGAGGGTGTTGGGACCGCTTCAGGTCGGGATGGCAGCTTAGGAACCAGGTACATGTCTACCAGGTGTGCGGGGAACTGAGCCTCTAGTCCTCTCCTTAGTCGAGCCATCTCCTTGTCCGCTTCATGACGGAGCACAGGAACGGGACCCCCAGTCAGCGGCTGGGGCGCTGTGACCACCTCTGGTCGTGCAACTGGGACAGGAGGCGTTGCGGCCTGGTCTGGTCTGGCCGGGACAAGAGGCGTTGCGGCCTGGTCTGGTCTGGCCGGGACAGGAGACGTTGCGGCCTGGTCTGGTCTGGCCGTGACAGGAGGCATTGCGGCCTGGTCTGGTCTGGCCGTGACAAGAGGCGTTGCGGCCTGGACTGGTCTGGCCGGAACAAGAGGCGTTGCGGCCTGGTCAGGTCTGGCCGTGGATGTCGCTTCTGGTGTTGCACCGGGCATCGCATCAGGCATCGCATCAGGCATCGCACCAGACATCGCATCAGGCATCACATCGGCCTCTGGTGACAACGCCGGTGGGGTCAGCATACCCGGTCGGGCAGCGGCAGTGTGGGACTCACCCAGGGTTGGGCCGGAGATATCCCGCAGCAGGTTCGCTATCTCCGGTGATGACTCCAGATGGGCGTGGGTGGCACCTCCATGTGGGCCTCGCTACACCGACATCTGCAGGTTTCTTATTGCCGATATTATCTCCTTTTTCCAAGCGGCTATTTCTCGCCTGCTCCGTTCCTCTGTTCTGTCGGCAATTCTTCCTACTTCTGCCTCCAGCTCAGCAGCAGTCATGGGCCTGGTCCATTCAAGCTCCTCGCAGTCGCTCCCCACTGACGCCATCTTGCCTCGCTCATTGCTCAACAGATTCTGCGCCTACTCCTTGCTTAGTTTTGTTTCTTGTCCCTTTTGTCCCACAGGACTGGGACGTCCCCGCAGTCCAGGGGCAGATATGCCCCCATCTTCTCTCGTGGGGCCAGAGTGTGCCAGGGGTTCTAAGGCAGCCACACCTCTTCGTGGGCAGTACTTTTCCTCTGCGCGGGCTGCAGTCTTCAAATTCGCGCGCTTTTAGCAGTGTCAATATGGCGATGGTCCAAATTTTCTGATCAGACCACTAAGGCGCACTGTCACCTGTCTTAACAGGTCTAGTACTTATCCTGTTCGTGATGCCATAAATGTGTCGCCCCAGCCACGGCGGTCGCCTCAGGGACACCGTTTCACCTTCTGGGATGCCACAGCTCCCTCTCTCTGGGATCTTCTCTGGCGACAGGTATGTCAGGCTATTTACATTTAAGTCGTGGCACCACTCTCGGTTTGCGTCGGGGTTTTGGGTGACCGCCTCTGCAGTTTTAACGAGCGTCTGGGGCTGATGGAATCTGCAGTCGGATGGTGTGGCCTCCCAAGAGTGAGGCTGGCCCCAGGGGCTCGGGTGTATGTGTGTAGAACAACAGGTCACAGAATAACTCAGTCACAGTCCAGAAAGTCTTTCAACTTGTTTACTCACGTTCAGCTGGTTTTGTGAGATAACCCGGGCGATGCTGAGAAAGACCAGGTAGAACCAGGTATCCGTCAGGCTGGTCTAAGTGTAACCTCTAACTCGCCTTCCTAGCACTTTTGTTTCGGACAACCCCTGACTTAAAGTACCGTGGGATTCATCCAGGGAAGTCGCAACTGCCTTTTCTCCCCTTTCTGGCCCGTTTTCTGGCAGCGTGGACCAAGGAAGATGGCTCCAGGCTCGATCCTCCTTATGGGCCCCCTCATTGCTGCTGATGCTTGGACTCTGCTTTGGTTGGTGAGGAACCTCTAGTCCCTCCAGCTGCAGGTTTAGCAGACCACTAAATGGATGTCTGGCTCTAGGGACCTGTACCCCGTTCGTGCCTGGTTACCAGGAGTCCCCGTACTCAACTGCCTGTCTTCTCTCTTCAGGTGTCTTTCAGGCTGACTGTGTGGCAACCATTCTCCCCCGTTAATGGCTACTTCACGGGCAGGGTCTGACTAGCGTGTCCGTGCGCCTGCTCGCTCCTTCTTCCTGCGCTCCCCGCTTCAGACTGGCTTGCTCCTCTCCTACTCCTTTTCCGACTGCCACTGCCACCTTAGCCTCCAGCCCCTCCCCAGCATCCCTAGCTGAGATGTGGAGGAACGCCCCTCTTGGGTCTGCCCAAGGGTCCCCTCTAGTGTGTGTGGGAGACCTGGTTGCTATGTGTCTGTGCGTACACACCCTATTCCAGCCTTCAGGATTACCTGTTTGCACTCACTCAGCGTGGGTGCAGTACTCAGTGGCGCCTGACCAGGTCAGGGGCGCCACAACAGTATAAGGAGGGGGTATGTGTGCAGACATAGCATTGGGAGACAGGGGATAGGTTGCAGAAAAAGTATGCAGAGAGGTGGGATGGGTGCAGACACACTATGAGTAGTGTTGAGCGAGTATGCTTGTCACTACTCGGTACTCGCACGAGTATTACTGTACTCGGGCTACTCGGCGGGGACCGAGTAATCTCGCGATACTCGTGCTGTACTCGTGGTCTTCAACCCAGCATGTTGGCGCTCTTTTGAGAGCCAGCCCTCATGCAGGGATTGGCTGGCAGACCACTGCAATGCCACAGCCCTGTTAGTTGTGGAATTGCAGTGATTGGCCGGCCTGCACAGCGTGACCGAGCCTTTATACCGGCGGGCGCGCTGTGCTCTGCACACAGCCATCCAGACAGTCAGTGCAGGGAGAGTGTTGCTGCTTCAGGGAAAGGTTTGCGGCCCTTTATAGTTATTTCCCTAGCAGGGCTGCAAACAGTGTGGGCAGAAGTCCTTCTCAGGACTATTGTAGTTGTATACAGGCAGGCAGGGTATAGCCAGGTCGGAGTACAGGAGCAGAGTCCTTCTCAGGACTATTGTTGCTGTATACAGGCAGGGCAGGCAGGGTATAGCCAGGTCGGAATACAGGATAGTGACCAGAAGAGTCCTTCTCAGGACTATTGTAGCTGTATACAGGCAGGCAGGCAGGGTATATAGCCATTCCTAGTGGTGACCGTATACCAGCCTTCATCACCATATCTGGGGCTGGTGTACACAGTCTAAAACAGTCCTGATAGTGTCAAACTTCTCAGTAATTGTCGCTCCTAAAAACCTGTTAGATTCTTAGTGCGTCCGTGCTTGCATTTAAAAACCGCACGTGTGTGTCTGTCGGTGGCAGCGTACAGGTGCACGTTTTGCACAAACTAGTATATAACGCACAAGTCTAGTGAATAATACACGTCAGTCAGCAGTGTCTGATAGTGTCAAACTTCTCAGTAATTGTCGCTCCTAAAAACCTGTTAGGTTCTTAGTGCGTCCGTGCTTGCATTTAAAAACCGCACGTGTGTGCCTGTCGGTGGCAGCGTACAGGTACACGTTTTGCACAAACTAGTATATAACGCACAAGTCTAGTGAATAATACACGTCAGTCAGCAGTGTCTGATAGTGTCAAACTTCTCAGTAATTGTCGCTCCTAAAAACCTGTTAGGTTCTTAGTGCGTCCGTGCTTGCATTTAAAAACCGCACGTGTGTGCCTATCGGTGGCAGCGTACAGGTACACGTTTTGCACAAACTAGTATATAACGCACAAGTCTAGTGAATAATACACGTCAGTCAGCAGTGTCTGATAGTGTCAAACTTCTCAGTAATTGTGGCTCCTAAAAACCTGTTAGGTTCTTAGTGCGTCCGTGCGTGCATTTAAAAACCGCACGTGTGTGCCTGTCGGTGGCAGCGTACAGGTGCACTTGTGTGCGTTTTGCACAAACTTGGATATAACGCACAAGTCTAGTGAATATAATACACGTCAGTCAGTAGTGTCTGATAGTGTCAAACTTCTCAGTAATTGTCGCTCCTAAAAACCTGTTAGGTTCTTAGTGCGTCCGTGCTTGCATTTAAAAACCGCACGTGTGTGCCTGTCGGTGGCAGCGTACAGGTGCACTTGTGTGCGTTTTGCACAAACTTGGATATAACGCACAAGTCTAGTGAATACACGTCAGCACAGCATTGCAAAATGCGCAAGGGCGTTGGCAACGAACAAGGAAGTGGACGTGATGGTGGTGCAGGCAGAGGCCGAGGTCGTGGGCAAGCTCTAATTTCGCCACAACAAAGGGCCACATCTACTCGCTCGCACGTCCTGTCCCAAATTCTTGGGGACCGCAGCAGTACACCGCTCTTGAACCAAGACCAGTGTCAACAGGTTGTTAGTTGGATAGCGGATAATGCTTCCAGTCAGATTGGCACCACCACAAACACTCTGTCTTCCACACGGTCAAGTGTCAGTAGCCGTGATACTGCACCGCACATTTCAGAACATGATCCTCCTTCCTACCACAATGCTGAGTACACGTCCACGGACATTACTGATCCCACACTTGGACACTCGGAAGAGCTGTTCACGTTTCCATTCGCACATTCTAGCCTCTCGCCAGCTCCTGTTGAAATGGGTCATGAGGAGATCGTATGTACAGATGTCCAAATATTTGAGCAGCCACGTTCTCACGAAGTTGGCAATGTGTCTCAACAAGGGGTGGACGATGATGAGACACAATTGTCAGGAAGTCAGGAGCAGGAGCAGGGTGCGGAAGAGGAAGACGACGTGGTGGATGATCCAGTAACTGACCCAACCTGGCAGGAGGATATGCAGAGCGAGGACAGCAGTGCACAGGGGGAGGGAGGCGTAGCATCCCAACAGGCAGTAAGAAGCAGGGTGGTGGCCCCAGGCAGAAGTCAGGCAACCGTTCCCCGGAACAACAACACGACACAAGGTGCCTGTACAAATGTTAGGTCTTCCCGAGTCTGGCAGTTTTTTAAGTTGGCTCCAGATGATTCTAAAAAGGCCATGTGCAATACCTGCCGTGCCAGCATCAGCAGGGGTACCAAAACTAGCAGCCTGACCACCACCAGCATGATCAGGCACATGTCAGCCAAGCACCCGACTTTGTGGGAGGTACAACAGAGTCGAGGAGCAGTGCTTGCTGATGTCACTGCTACGTCTTCGCTTGTTGTGCATGCGAGCCAATCCCCTGTCCATGCTGCCTGCGAACAAGCCTCCTCCGGCCCTGCACCTGAAGTTGCCTACGCAGAAATAACACCATCATCAAGCACGTCCTTGTCCCAGCGTAGCGTTCAGTTATCCATTCAGCAAATACACTGCCAACGCCCCACATGCCACAGTTCTAAATGCTAACATTTCGCGACTGCTTGCGCTGGAAATGTTGCCTTTTAGGCTGGTGGAGACAGAAGCATTCCGCGACCTGATGGCGGCAGCTGTCCCACGTTACTCGGTCCCCAGCCGCCACTATTTCTCCCGGTGTGCCGTCCCCGCATTGCATAACCACGTGTCACAAAACATCACACGTGCCCTGAACAACACTGTTTCAGCCAAAGTCCACCTAACCACAGACACGTGGACAAGTGCTTGTGGGCAAGGCCGCTACATCTCGTTGACGGCACACTGGGTTAATATTGTGGAAGCTGGGACCCAGTCTGAGTGAGCGACGGAACACGTCCTTCCCACACCAAGGTTTGCAGGCCCTACCTCAGTCAGGGTTTCACCCACACTCTACAGCTCCGGAATGTCATGCTCCTCAGCCTCATCCTCCTCCTGCGCATCCTCATCCACTTTACCCTCCACACCAGTCCCAAGCTGGAAGCACTGCAGCACTGCCTCGGCAAAGCGGCAACAGGCTGTGCTGAAGCTAATCTGCATAGGTGACAAACCCCACAATGCAGAAGAGGTGTGGACAGCTCTGAAACAGCAGGCAGATCACTGGCTCACACCTCTGAACCTAAAGCCAGGAAAGGTCGTGTGTGACAATGGCCGGAACCTGGTGGCGGTTTTGAGGCGAGGCCAGCTGACACATGTTCCATGCGTGGCCCATGTGCTCAACCTCGTGGTTCAGCGGTTTCTAAAGTCATACCCAGAGCTGTCTGATCTGCTGGTAAAAGTTCGCCGCCTGTCTGCACATTTTAGAAAGTCACCTACTGCTTCAGCCGGCCTTGCCGGCTTTCAGCGCCGTTTGCATCTTCCGGCTCACAGACTGGTGTGTGATGTCCCCACGCGTTGGAATTCAACTCTGCACATGTTGGTCAGGATATGTGAGCAGAAGAGGGCAGTTGTTGAGTACCTGCATCACCTAAGCCGTCGGGAAATAGGTCAAACTCCACACATAACACCTGAGGAGTGGAGATGGATGTCCGACCTATGTACCATCCTCCAAAACTTTGAGGACTCCACCAAGATGGTGAGTGGGGATGACGCCATTATTAACGTCATCATACCACTTCTCTGCCTTCTAAAATGGTCTCTGCTCAAAAACAAACATGATGCATTGCAGGCGGAGCGCGATGAGTTGGAGCAAGAAACAGTAGTGGGTGTGGGTGATAACACACAGCCGAGCCTCGTCTCATCACAACGTGGAGCAGGAGGACTATGACGAGGAGGAGGATGAAGACATGGAGCAACTCTCCGGCCAAATTGAGGATATGACATGCACACCAGTCATATCCTCGGTCCAGCGTGGCTGGCCAGAGGACAGGGTAGATGAGGAGGAGGAGGAGGAGGACAGCATGTTCAGTCATCATGTTGGTCAGGATACTGAAGTCCTGGCTGTTAAGAGTCTGGCGCACATGGCTGACTTTATGGTAAGCTGCCTGTCTTGTGACCCTCGCGTTAAGAACATCTTGGCCGACAATCATTACTGGTTGGTAACACTGTTAGACCCACGCTACAAGGAGAACTTTATGTCTCTTATTCCCGAGGCGGAGAGGTCAGCCAAAATGCAGCAGTTCCGGAAGGCCATAGTCATGGAAGTAGGCAAAGCATTCCCCTCACAAAACGCTAGCGGCATAGGTCAGGAATCAGTGGACAACCAAGGCGTACAGCCGAGAGAGGCACAAGTCCAATCCGCCAGAGGTAGGGGAACAGTCTTTAAGATGTGGGACAGTTTTCTCAGCCGCTCACGTACCACAGCCCCTGAGGTGCGGGGTAGTGCCACAAGAAATCCTACGTTTGCCCAGATGCTCAAGGAGTACCTTGCAGATCGAACAACTGTACTCCGACATTCCTCTGTGCCTTACAATTATTGGGTATCCAAGCTGGACACGTGGCATGAATTGGCTCTCTACGCCTTGGAAGTCCTGGCCTGCCCTGGCGCTAGCGTTTTGTCAGAGCGTGTTTTTAGTGCCGCAGGTGGAATCATTACAGATAAACGCACCCGCCTGTCAACTGAAAATGCTGACAGGCTGACTCTGATCAAGATGAACAAGGGTTGGATTGGGCCAGACTTCACCACACCACCAGCAAATGAGAGCGGAATTTAAAGATTGTAATGGGAATTTGCCATGTACCTCCACTCACCCATGGGTACACACTTCTGGGTTTTGGATAATCGCTGGACTGCTCCTCCTTCTCCTCATGCGCCACCATGATGACCGTTACAATAGTTAGGCCGTTGTTTCAGGTATACCCCCAGTGGTAAATTTTTTCGCCCATTCTTTCAGAATGGACATTACAACAACAGGAGACCCGCTCCTTTGCAATGGGAACAATGTTTTGAGGCCCTAATACACATCTCTATCCAGGGACAATGTGGAGCCTCCCAATTTTTGGCTGCCCTGTCAAAGGGCTATACTACAATAGACCCACTTCCTTACAATGGGCACTTCAGGTTTACAGGCCCTCATGCACGTCTCTATCCAGGGACAATGTGGAGCCTCCCAATTTTTGGCTGTCCTGCCAAAGGGCTAAACTACAATAGACCCACTTCCTTACAATGGGCACTTCAGGTTTACAGGCCCTCATGCACGTCTCTATCCAGGGACAATGTGGAGTCTCCCAATTTTTGGCTGCCCTGCCAAAGGGCTATACTAAAATAGACCCACTTCCTTACAATGGGCACTTCTGGTTTACAGGCCATCATGCACGTCTCTATCCAGGGACAATGTGGAGCCTCCCAATTTTTGACTGCCCTGCCTCAGGGCTATACTACAATAGACCCACTTCCTTACAATGGGCACTTCAGGTTTACAGGCCCTCATGCACGTCTCTATCCAGGGACAATGTGGAGTCTCCCAATTTTTGGCTGCCCTGCCTAAGGGCTATACTACAATAGACCCACTTCCTTACAATGGGCACTTAAGGTTTACAGGCGCCCATGCACGTCTGTATGCAGGGGCATTGGTGAACCTCAGAATTTTGGACTGCCCTGGCAAAGGAAAATACTACAAAGACTCACTTCCTCAAAATGGGCACATTAGACTCAAGAGGCCTTCATGTACGTCTCTTCTCAGGGACATCGGAGTGCCACACAATGTTTTCACGTAAAATCTTTCATGTAATCTCCAAAAGTAACATACACCAGCTCTATCTCACTATTGGGTATGTGCCCTTAACATTTCCGCCATGAAAATTCATTTTGGTGTCATTTTGGAAGGTTTTCTGGTGAGTCCGTAAAAATGGCGTAAAACGCGGACAAAATTGTTCACAGCTGTGACTTTTGAGTGATAAATGCTTCAAGGGGTCTTTCCCATGCTGCTGCCATGTCATTTGAGCAGTCTTCTGAGACTTTTGTGACATTTTTAGGGTTTCTACATGCTGCCGGGGGTCATTTCAGAAAAATACTCAGGTCTCCCATAGGATAACATTGGGCTCGGTGCTCGGGCCGAGTACACGAGTATCTTGGGATGCTCGGCCCGAGCCTCGAGCACCCGAGCTTTTTAGTACTCGCTCATCACTAACTATGAGGAGTGAGGGGGGATGGGTGCAGATGCATGAAAGGGGGATGGGTGCAAGCACAGTATAAGTAGTGAGGGGGATGGGTATGGACACAGTATGAGGAGGGGGATGGGTGCAGGCATAGTATGGAAATCAAAGAGGTGATGACTACGGAGGTCGTCATGAGACTATCGGATGAGAAAAATGGCACATAATAAAGACTAGGTATGGTGGGGGCAGGCTGGATGCAGACATGTTTGGGTAGTGTGGGTGGGGGCGCTTTGTAGAAAGAAAGAATTTCATTGGTTGATAGTGTGAGGTCACAGATGGCAAAAAGGTGACAGTGTGATGCGAGTGAACAGTATAATTAGACATTAAAGCAGGAGAATTATACTTATTGAGTCTCCCATGCAGCTGCCTCACTGCTTCCGGGTCCAATTATTAACACCTATGCATACTCACTGCTTCCCAAGCCCACTCTCTGTGATTGGCCGCAGTCAGATTGCATCTGTTATTGGTTGGAGATTGTAAAAATAAATAAATATCCCTCCACGCCTTCTCATAACATAACCCCACGTCAAACTGCATGCCACCCAAATGCATCTCAAGGTTCTGGCCGACTGGTCCAGGCAGCTATTATCTACCACCCATGTCCTTGAGATGGCTGGATTGTCATTGTAAATAAGAACCTGTACCTTGTCCTCCCCACCTCATTGTAGATTGTAAGCTCTCACGAGCAGGGTTGTATTTTTTTCCTCAAATTATTGTACTTTCTATTGTGACGCCCTGGCAAAACCAGGTTGTCACAGAGACTGCACAAATCTTCCAGGTGCAGGACTCCATCCTTCTTGGCCTACCACAATAGGGACACACCAGTGGGCGGGACCAGGCGGATGGAGACACCCACTTAGGGGTCCTGAGGTGTTCGGGGAGGGAACAAGACAGAATAGTGAAGGGAGACGAAGTGAGAGGAAGTGAGAGGAGTGAAGTGGTAGTCGGGGGTTATAGCTCCCGGACTACTGGACTACATGAGCTGACTAGGTGGCAGACGGCAGAGCAGGGCCACAGGTGACGGAGATCCGGTTGCGGGAGACCTTAAGTGGACCGGGGCAGGTTTGTAGCCCGCCGGTGCCGACAGCGGGAATCCGGTCCAGAGACCATACACAGACGGGGTAACTGGACCCTAAAGCAAGGAAGATTGCAAGCCACTCTCCAAATAGCTAGCCGGGGACAAGGTTCCAGACTTTGTACCGTTGACTGCCCAGATGGGCTTCCGTTTCGCTCTAACGAGGGGGATAGGGCGTCCGCCAGAGCCCACAGAGATCCCACGGGTCAGCTTTCACGGGCCATAGCTCCCACAGTACATAACACGGAGTGGACTTCTCCCGGTTTATGCGGATTAAGTCACTACACAATAAACTACAAGTGCAGGAGGAAGGGCCCCTGCCCTGTTAACCCGTGTGCGGAACCAAGCACACCCCTCCAGAGGCTTCCGGCATCTGGCCTTGGTTTACAATACGGACTTTGTGTGCTTTATTACCACAGTGAGTACACCGGTACCATCCGGTCCCTTCCTAAAGACTGCTCCCTGCAACCCCACACCATTCTCTGGGCCCCGGGACTGTACCACCCCTACCCGTGGAGTGGATTCCACCTTGCTGCCCCGCTCCATCAGCCCCGGGCACCCCCATACTAAGGCAGCGGCGGTGTCACCAACCATCACCGCAACCCACGGGTGGCGTCACTGACAAACTCTCCCCTGTAAATAACCCCTTTTATATAGTTGTGAGCATGGACGGCTGCATGAGCCCGGGTCCGACTGCCACTCGAGCCATAGCAACGATCCCGGATCCGAGTGTTCCGAGCAGCCCCCCCCTGCAGTGGTCTGTTACCCGTCCGCAACACTATAACTGTTACTTGTTTGTATATGATCCTTCTGAATTGTAAAGCGCTGTGGAATATGTTGGCACTATAGAAATAAAGATATTATTATTATAAATAATTTTAAAAAAAGGATGTAGGGTCCCCATATATTGATACCCAGTGCAGATAAAGCAAATGGTTACTGGCTGCAGCCCAGAGCTGTGTACATTGTCTTGGCTGTGTATAATATACAAGATAAGATGAGTATTTTTTAAATTATTTAAATGAATAAATAATATTATTATTATTATTATTATTATTAACAGTGTGCAGTCTCCCCCAATATTGATACCCACCCAAGATAAAGCAGACATCTGGGGGCTGGTATTCTCAGGCTAGAGATGCCCATGGTTATTGCGCCTCCCCAGCCTAAAAATAGCAGCCTGCTGCTGCCCCAGAATTGTCGCATCAGCTAGATGCGACAATTCCGGTACCTAGTTCATTGCAAATACGCTGCTGTGGTGGCAATCAGGGTAATATAAGGGGTTAATGAGAGCTGTGATTTGTCAAAAAATTACAGCTGTCATCAAGCCTGGGGTTAGTAATGTGGACTGATCTATAAGAACCTCCCTTACTAACCATGTAAGTCAAAAGAAATTAACTCAGTGAAAAATCTTTTATTTAAAAACTAACAAAAAACAACTTTTTCCAATTTATTAGCCTCCAAAATACCCCTGCAGGTCTCACATAATCCACATGAGGTCCGACGACGATTCCAGCTCTGCTCCATCTGAAGTTGCAGTGCACAGTCACATTAGAAAACATGATTGCTCACTGCGGCTTCAGAGACACACAGACGGAGTCACAGCTGTCAGAGGTGACATCAATGAGTTCACCTGATGTCACAGCTGGGGTTCCAATGGTACCCCAACTGTGACCTCAGGTGAATCAACCTGAGGTGAACTAATTGAACTCCATGACCTTACCTCAGGTGAAGTAATTGAACTCAATGGTGGATTACCGATCAGGCAATGTGTGCACATTGAGTATTTGGGTGCAGACAGTTCTGTATCAAAACTGCATCTGCTGGCAAAATGCCACACCAAAAACGCATCAAAATGCATGCAGTTTGGTGTGTTATTTTGACAGGAGATGCAGTTTTGGTACAGAAATGTCTGCACCCAAATACTCTAGTACCTGCCATATTGGCAAACTCGTTCCTTTAAGAGGGAAGAAGATGTAGAACCAAGGGTTGATAATAGGACTCTCACTAACTGAACTGTAGTACCGAGCTGGGTTGTGGTAGGTGAACCATTGAAAGCAAAGTTTAAGCAAGTTAAAAGAAAGGAATTGAGCCTGTGTGTGGAAATGCTCCTTTTCATGAAAGAAATATTGTTTAAGCTGTGTATTTACTGATCATAATCACCACCAAGTAACCATTTAGTAGAAAGTTCATTTCTGAGTGGTGGTCTCGCTCACTGAACTGTTCCATATCTGATCCTGGCCAGCCAAAGTCACCAGCATCATGCAGCCTGAAAATGTGTAGTGTCCCCACAGCACAAGTCCCCACACCCAGCCAGGACCCCCACTTACATGTAACTTTCCGGGGCGTAAGAGATGAGTACCACACCCACGGCTACTACACCGTGCCACGTTACAATGTAAGCGGATAGACAAATGAGAAGATACACAGAGTTAATGTGTGGTGCCTGAGGCTTCAGTCGTCACAGGGTACTGCACCTCACTTAAGGTGCGGTACTCATCCCGGAAAAGGAGAGGTTAATTGGTCGTGTTTCTCACATTCACAAACCACACAGGTAGATGCTTTCCCACCAGGGGGATGGCCTGGGGTAGATAGGGGGTGGCCATCATGAGGTATGGGACTTTCCCGGTCACTAGGACAACCACCTGGGGGCGGTCACCACTTGGGGAAAAGGGAAAGAACATCTCTACACATAGTCAGTCAACCCCGGGCACAGCTTGGGGTGAAGAGCACAGACGGGACTTCGGTCCTGACATATTTTCTCTCTACCTTCACACTTCTGGGAGCGCAATGGGACCCGCGGCTTCTAGCAGGTAGCTCAGCCTGGGTTACTCACAGGCACCGGGGATTCCACGGTCTGTAGAGAGTGCAGGAAACACCAGCAGCCCATTCCATGTTCTGCTCACACGGGATTGGAGGGACCCCGACCAGAAAGGACTCACAGTGGGAACACCAGCGGTGACCTCGAATTGCTCGGGATCGACTGGGGCCCAGCACGGCAGAGACCGGTACTCTGAGAGTCGCAACCGGGACTGTGAGTAAAGAAACATTGAAATCGCAGAGACTGTGTCCGCCTGTCCTTTCTGGCGCCGGTATCCTGTGCTTCAGCGCCAACGGCCACTACTCCCCTCATCATCCTTCTGTTGGGAGCAGAATCATCTTTGCTGCTACAACCATCTGCCCCGGAGGACAGCGACAGCAGCGGTGGCTAATCCCTGGCCGCGTACCGCAGGTGGCATCATGAGACAAATCATCCCCACCATCCTATCCCCCTTTTATTGTACGTCTCAGGGCTACGAAGCCAGGCAGGGCCACCTGTGACATCCCCAGAACCGACATCATCAGCGACAAGTATATTTAACCCCTTGCCCCGTGGGTGCTACAAATGCCTAACAGAGTGGCTGAAATCGAACACCGCCATCTGCTGGTCAAAGAGGATATAGAAAATGGAAGCAGAAAGGATTGTATTAGTAGAAACTCAAGAGTAAAGTGCATGTTTCCTCAGGGAAAAGAGATTGAAGAAGATACTGATTCAGTTGACAGTTGTGGTGCAGTTAATAATTATTAAGGGCCCAGGAAGGCCAAGAAGGGGACTGGTGACCACCTGAACCTGTAACATGATAGACATGTGAGCAGCGGAATTGGCTTATTGCCGCTGTGATGCCCCTGGCCTATCAGGTCATCACAGGGTACTGCACAAACTGACCTTCCGTGCAGTATTCCAAGTCCCTTGTGTTTCTGGGTCTCTATCTTATAGTGTTGCCTCCAACAGCAAATCAAATCCTAGATGCAGACTGCACCACACCCACCAGGCACACCAGTGGACGGCTTGAGTGGAATAGAGTCACCCACCTGAGGGTCAGGGAGGGGAGGTAATGAGTGTAGTGAGTAGAGAAGAAGAGAGGGTAGTGAGAGGAGCTTGGGAGTGTTGGCTCCCAAGGGAAGCTGTCTAGGTTGCAGACGGTGGTCTGGACCTAGAGGAATCGGACCCCCGGTCGCAGGGGATTGCGGCTAGGTGCCTGGACCTGTCAAAGAGGACGGTCAGCAGCATGGCACTGTCACCGGTCTGGAGCCGAAGGCACGGCAGGGTACACAGACCCTAGGTCGGGGAGAAGCTTCAGGCAACCCGACAATTCACCTGAGGAGAACGGAGCCTTTATGATCTGTTCCCACCAGCTCCAGAATCAGGGCATTAGTGCAACGAGGGGGATAGGGCCTTCCAACAAAATGGTCCAGAAAATCGCAAGCGTGAGCCCTGAGAGCAGGCTGCCATATTTAGCCATAGCGGGGAGCGGGGCCCGGCAAGTTTCAGACTACTGGGCCACCATGTTGAAGTTAAACTTAGTGCCAGGAGGCAGGTCACGGATCACCAGGCAACAATATAGGGGACGGGACCCGGACGTGCTCCCCTCAAGCAGCAGCGATACCCCGAGATTTGGTTTACCCAGTTGTTAGCATCTACTTATTGACTGAGTGAGTACCTGAGTTACCCTTGCATCCCACGGCATCCCACCAAGTCCCGGGGCCTTCCCCTACCCGTGGAGGGTGACAACACCCTAGCTGCCCCACTCCATCACCCCAGGTACTCCCAACGGCAGCGGCGGTACTCCCATTTACCGTACACCACGGGTGGCGTCATGAACTATACCTCCCCTGTAAATATCCCAATCTTCCTTTGAGTGTGGCCCCTAGCCCCCGGGTCCGGAGACCCTCGAGCTACGAATAATCACCCCGGATCCGAGCGGTTCGAACACTGCAGGGGTGGCACACCGCTATTATGAGAGACTCGGCCCAAGTAAAGGGATCGAAAGACCAGACCTGAAAAACAAGCTGAGAGAGACAAGACCCAAGTAAATACCCTAGCAAAACTAGACACCCATGGGAGACCAAACCCGAGAGAAGACCTGAGAGAGTCCAGTGCCAGGAGAGCTGAGTGAGCAGAGTCAGAAAAAAGGGTGAGGTGACTAGGATGCAGTGGAGGTATGTTTGTTTGGGCTGTCGTTTCCAGTGTAGATGTACTATACAAAGTGTGGATTTGAGCTGTGCTTCAGGGAATGAAAGTGGCCAGCATAATGAGTGTACTAAGTATCTCACCCATCTGGGGTTTATGACCTAGCGGGTAGAATCATCGACCCCTCTTAAGGCCTGAGTGACGTTGCATTACCTAGAGAGGGACTACGGGGATGAACCTAGTAGTGACAGTGACACCGTTTGCGTTGGGGTATCACTGACGATAACAGATATTTATGTGGCGCCCTGGACAAGCCAGGGGCCACAGAGCACAACACCCACTCACCCCACACTCCCAGCAAGCACACCGAAGTCAGACACAAAACCCTTGTTGCCTTCCTCCAGGGGCTGATGATCACACCAGGGGGTGGGCCAGGCGGTTGGTCCCGCCCACCGAGGAGTTCACAGTCCTGGAGGCGGGAAAACAGACAGTCTAGTTTTGACAGTGAAAGTGGAAGGAGGAAAGTGTGGTAGTGGAGCAACTGACTGACAGCGTCCGGGTGTGTGGCCCGGGCGGAACAGCAAGGTTGGCAGACGGTGGTGACCGTCTGCAGGAGTGGCCTATCCGAGTTACCGTAAGGACCGTGGACGGGCGGTGGCCCGGCGGTACCGGACCGGTACACAAAGAGAAGCCAGCACCATCTGGCAGGGGCTTTTCGGACCCCGGCAAGGCTAGGAGTTGCCGTGAATTTGCCAAATCCGTTAGTGAAGGGGACCTCCTGGGTTTCCAAACAGTCAAGTCCCGACAGAAGGCAACAGTCCAACCAACAGAGGGAGACATCGCCACCGCCAAGGCAACCGTTTCTCAGGGCCAGCGCCTGCGGGCAAAGAGGGGCTCCTCCAGCCCATATCCAAGCTGGGGAGCGGGTTACCGGTGGGAACCCATCGGAACCATCAACCGTACTTAGGTGCAGGGAAAGGCAGTCACCATCAACCTGCCGGGAGAAACAACACCGCAGCCGTCTGTGGGACCCGTCCATCCAGCCGAGTGTTTTACCGAGAACTGTGTCTTCATCATTGGGCTGAGTGAGTACCACCGTGCCGTGTGGCACAGCGCTGCCCCTGCGACCCTGCACCTCGCCAGGCCCCGTAACCCGCCTGCCATCCATCCCTACCCCATCACCGGGCCCGGGACAACCAACCCCCTACCCACGGAGGGGAGAACTAACAACAAAGCTGCTCCCTGTCACCGCTCCCGGGATCCCCATCCAGAGCAGCGGTGGTGTCACCATTATCACCACAGCCGTGGGTGGCGTCACGGACAATAAATCCCCACAATCAATCCAAACCCCCTTTTCACTCACGGGCGAGGAGCGCCGCTCGAGTCCCCTGGATCCGGCCCACCGCTCAAGCCACCACCAAGCAGCAGCACCAGCGGCCGGACCCGAGCAGTGGGAGAGCGCAGCGTCCCCTCCTCCGCCCGCGACATTTAATGGTAATAATAGAACAATATTGTGTAAATAGCATTCTGTTCATCTGAATAAGGCCAGGGACACACGGGGGACTAATGTGATCCTTGCATAACACTCGGCTCACGCTGGCAGCACAGCGGGAGCCGAGTGTCATGCGAGTGTCACTGCGACTGAGGTCCGATCATGCGATCGGGCCACAGCTGTGGGGGCGGTCCGGTACTGAGGAGGGGCGGGCTGGCACGGAGGAGGAGGGGAGGGATTTCTGTCCCTCTCTCCTCCGTAGCCCACTATTGCCATTCTCGCCCTGTACTCGTAGTACACCGGTGTAATGCGAGTGCAGTGCGATTTTTCTCTCGCCCCATAGACTTGAATGGGTGCGAGAGAAAACAGGATCACATTACACCTGCAGCATGCTGCAATTGTTATCTCGGTCCGATTAGGGCTGAGAAAATAATCGCTAATGTGCGCTGACACATAGGCTAATATTGGTCCGAGTGGAATGCGATGTTTTATCGCATCCCACGCTCTCCGATTTTCATGCCGTGTGTCTTAGGCCTAACTGTATTTTTCTTGTAACATAATTTATTTCATTTTCACTGCTTACTCTATCCTCTGATATTGTGCCAAAGGAACCCCTTTTTTATTGTGAAAGTTGAATAAATCATGTTAGTTCAAGTCCCCTTGTTTCCTCACTGTCTGCGCTGTTGCATCCGTGTACCTGTTTACAGATGCACCGTTTGCACTTTTCAGGGAATAGGAGGGATAATGTGCAGAAAATGCATCACACTGTTTATCACCCCTCCCCCTATAAATAGTTGGATGCACAGTTTGCACATTACAGGGCGGATGAAGGTAAGATTACCCAAATGAGTAAAAGAAAAAATCAAGGCCAGTCTATAAAATTGTGTGTCTGCAGTGTGTATTTGTATGTGATGATAAAGTGTGTTGAACACACTCTCCTGTAACGATGATGTTGTGACCGGCCTGTGAGGCTGACATGGTATACGCCCCCTCTCTACACCATGTGACTATCACGTAGTCTTTTACGAATGCAGCCTTGTGTTTTAACCGGCCGGTCACTGCTACATGATGAGCACCTAGTGCGTCATGACATGGAATGTGGGTTTGACGTTATGGAGACGCCTCTGTCGCCTCCCCTTCTCTACTGATTCACTGCAGACCATATGACCGCTCACGTGACCGGAGAACCAGGAAGTCCTGCGTTCCACCGATCAGTCACCATCTGATGATGCGCATCCAGCGTTCTGTGACGCGACTCACATCATCCTCCTCTCCCACATGCTCCTGTTTATCCATGTGATCACCCATGTGATCGGGTAACCAGGAAGTATTACACCCCACCGCCTGATCACTATGAGATAGCGCACGTTCTACTCGGTCATTCGGTAAGAACGATCTGTTTGTTTATATTAAACTATATGCAGTAATGTACATCCAGAGATATCTTGAGCCTGGCTATTCATCAGATCGCTGGGCTAGATCATCTCCTTATGGGCTAATTCTGTTTGCAATCCGGGTCTTCCCAATTACCGTTGTGCCATTTGCATAATTAAGTGAGGCGGGTCCTCTAACTCGGGGGGTGGGACCAAGGCCTTTTTTAACCTCAGTACATCACACATCCTCATGGATACCAGGCCACATAGGTTTGAGCTCTATGTTGAGCCACCGCTGTGATTTTCAGGTGTTTTACGCCTCCCCTGATGAGCAGATAATGTGAAACGCGTCGGGAGTCACCTGGTTTCATCTACTAAGGGTCAGCCACAACAGGGCCAGCTGTGGACTGCCCTTGTAAGGGCGGGAGTCATTGTGGATAATTAAAGGGTCAGTTTAATCCCAGACAGGGCTAGTGACCAAACCACTACTCCCACCGTGCCGGTATTTGGACTATACAACACGGGAGAACTTTGATCCATCCATGGGACGAAAGGACTGGGTGAGATTGTTCCACTTCAAGTGGTCTTGATATTGCATTTGTTTTTTTTCTCATTATATGCCATAGGATATAATTGATATCTAGCATATTATATCCATATAGGAGTCGCCATCTTTTGGATATTACAGTCTATGGTGTTTGTTTCGGCTTAAATTGTCCTTTGTTGGTATTTTACACTATTGTAAATTTACAGCTGGGCGATTATTTTCATCCATTTAAGCCTAATGGTACTAATGCTGACTGGGTTAATTGGCATACTATTTTTATTGTGATCATATATGTATCCTGTATGCTACATATACCCAGCAATAATTCAGCTTACTAGCAGTGCCATTATAGCCAACTATGCACAAGATCTCCCTATCCCTCCTGTGTTGGTTGTAAAGGGTGAACGTTTCCCGTTCCCCTGTATATTGAAATATGTTGGCGCCATAAATACATGAACTGTATTGGCCTCAACATTTTTCTGGTTTTAAATGGTGTTTGGATCACTGTATGTTATTTACGTCATTTTAAATAACCCAATTAAAGGTTAAGTTTTATTATCACATGTTGCTATATCTGATTAAGTTGTACATGTTAGAATTCTTCTGTATTACCTACTGGTTTTGAGTTAGTGCTATATTCGGGTATTGAATAGATTGACATGGCTAGTTTCCTCTCTGGGGAGTTTAATACGGATCAGTGGCTTGAGGATGCAAAGGGGGTCTTTTCGGACAAAGGCACTATCCCCAAAAAATATACACCCACTCTAAATGGTGCATTTAGAGATCTGACTAAAATATATAAGGACCAGATAATCTCCTGGTGGGAGGTACAGAGTTTGGAGAACTATATTAGAGAGGGAATAGTGCCTAGAGGTCTGCGAATTACCCTCAATCCGGGAAATAGGTTCAGAGCCCCCGATTTCATAAAGAAATGGGAGAGGGAAGCAACTGACTGTGCTCTCAGATTGATGAGGCTTCTTTTGGAGGAAGAGAAACAAAGTTTATTGGGCCTTAATGACAATCTGAGAGAACAGATCTCCATGGTGAAGAAATACTCTGGTGAGGCTGATTTCCCCAAAAAAGAGACTAATTTACAAAATACGATTGAGCATTTTCAGTATTTAATAAATGACCGTAAGCATAAACAGTATATGCGAGACATCCAGGATTTTCGTGAGAATAAGGCATACCTTTTTTTGACGAATAAGACTCTCCAACCTCAGCAACACTTTGATATCTCTTCCACCGACACCGAGGTATCCGATTGTGAACAAGGGGGTGGGGGACACAATTTTCGTGGCAGAAATAAGAATAGAGGGAGAGGTCGCGGACAGAGGGGGAGAGGTAGATCTCAGCCCTTGTACGGCACCACTTTTTTAGACAACGCCTATCCCCTGAGGAGCCGAATGGGTGTAACGAAGGGTCCAGAACAATCGTAGGCCCTAAGGTTATCAACCTGTCATCCCGGCCTCTCAGTGGAACCGAGACGGCGGTCTTGGAAAGGGGGCTTTCTTTCGTCCCCACGACAGACTTCGACCTCTTTTCTTGTATCAAAGATCTAAATTTATTCGCACGCAAGCTGAAGTGGAGGAAATTTTTCCATACAAAGGATAATAAACTTAGTGAAGAACTGGGCATTCCTCCAGATATGCTGCCTGATGTCAGATTGTTGGAGGGTCTCTCTGACATGAACCCCAATCTCTCTGGACAGGGTCCCTTTTCCGTGTTTAAAAAGAAAAGCACCAAAATGCCACCTGTGCAGAACGATATGTCGACAATAGACATTTTCGTTAATCTAGTATCTAGAGACTTAAAGAAAATGAGTGAACATGATGTTTTCACACATTATAACTGCACCAAGGAGGAGATCATGGCCATTCGGACTTTGGAGCAGGACCGCCACGTTGTCATTAAACCCTCTGACAAGGGTGGCAACGTGGTTGTCCTGGATCCAGCACAATATCTTGCGATGTGCCATGATCTCCTCTCGGATAAGGAGGGGTATGCTGTCTTGAGGGATAACCCTACAATTTCCTTGTTGTCTGGTTTGAAAAATCTGTTGGATAGGGGTCTTGCCGATAAGGTAATAGACAAGAAGGAGCATGAATTCCTGTTGCCCGGACCATCCCATCATGGCAACTTTCTATGGCCTACCCAAGGTCCATAAGGGACTTAGTCCGCTGAAGGGTAGGCCAATTGTCTCAGGTATTGGCGGGATATGTCAAAATCTTGGCTCATATGTAGACGTGATCTTGAGACCTTTCGTGGAATCACTCCCTTCTTACACAAGGGATACTACTGACCTCCTCTTGAAATTAGACGGTGTCTCTGTGAGTGAGGGCGACATCCTAGTCAGTATTGACGTCGAGGCGCTCTATTCCTCAATTCATCACCACATGGGACTTAGGGCAGTAAAACATTACCTCTCTACGAGAGGCTGCCAATACCATCTCCACAATGAATTCGTGCTACAAGCATTGGAATTCTGCTTGAGGAATAACATCTTCACCTTCAACGGGAGGTTCTATCACCAGCTCAGGGGCACCGCGATGGGGAGCCCTTGTGCTCCCTTGTACGCTAATTTGCTCCTGGGCTGGTGGGAGGAGACTATTGTCTTCTCCGAGGAGGGTGATGATGGACGACTGTCTGACCAGATCGATCTATGGGCACGCTTTATCGACGACATATTCGTTATATGGCGTGGTACCCGGGATGATCTGGTGACCTTTGTAAACCGATTGAATGATAACGGGATAGGCCTCCGCTTCACATACGAGGCGGACCCTGTCTCGCTGCCATTCTTGGATGTTCTCATCAGCAAGACGAAGGATGGTACCTTGAGTACGTCTACTTATAGAAAACCAACTGCCACCAATTCCCTCCTGAGGTGGGACAGTAACCATCCGGCTCCCCTCAGGAGGGGAATTCCCAAGGGACAATATTATAGAATTCGCCGAAACTGCTCCGAGGACGCTTCATTTATGACACAAGCAAATGACCTCAGGAAGCGTTTTCTTGATCGTGGCTACCCCAAAAAAGTGTTGAGTCAGGCCTTTAAAGAGGCAAGATCCAAGAATCGATCTGACCTCTTAAAACCCTCCAAGAAGGAGGCTGGTAATTCCGTTACAAGATTTATCACCACGTTTTCTAATGGAGGTAATCTTGTCAGAAACATTTTTGAAAAGCATTGGTCAATTTTGACAATGGACAACGACCTCGAAACATCGGTGGGTCCTTATCCCCAAGTCACCTATCGGAGGGGTAGATCTTTAGGTGACAGACTGGTCTACAGTCACTTTGTGGCACCAAAGCAGGAAACCTGACTCAGATCTAATCTGAAGGGGTGCCACAGATGTGGCGATTGCGTGTCATGCTCGTCTGTCTCACCAGGCAAAGTTTTCATGTCAAATGTTACTCAGGAATCATTTACTATCCGGGATTTTATTAATTGCCGTACAAAAGGCGTCATCTATAAGGCAACATGCACATGCGGACTCGAATATGTCGGTAAGATGAGGAGAGAGTTCCGCAGACGTATTGGGGACCACATGGGAGACATTGAACATGACAGGGACACCTCCTTGGCACGTCATGTCAATGTCTCCCATGGTGGGAAAAAGACGCCATAAAGTTCATTGGCATTGAAAAAATTGAAAAACCGATCAGAGGGGGAGATTGGGACCGGTTGATCTTACAAAAGGAGGCAAGATGGATCTTCCGGCTCAATACGGTCTCCCCCTCTGGTTTGAATGAACAACTCAACTATGGATGCTTTATATAAATATTGGTCTCTTCATCCTCTCTCTGTTAGCTTCCAGTTTGGTATTCTAGTAATTGTCATTTGAATTCCCCTATCAGGTTGTATATTTTCCTGATGTCCTATTGGGATATTGTATATATATATCTGACTGCCATTGCAAGTCACTCTATATCACTTTCTATCTCATCAACATGAGTTCAGTGATTCCCCTTGTGCCCCCCCCCCTCTCCAATCTTGGCTATTTACATCATATTGATATTATTATTACACCTGGGTAGTGCTTTTGGATAATATGCTTTTATGTGGGTTACACCCACCCATCACATGCACTATCTACTGATTTCACCTCATGAATGAACATCACATGAGTGATCTAAACATCTATAGCTTGAATAGATTGGTTACATATAAACTCCAATTTCGTTTTCTCTGGTGTGGTCAGGTTGCTGTGGTGTAACTTTTGACTTCCCCTTTTTTCTTATAATGTGGGAGGATTGTATGTTCCTTAATGTGTCTGTGTGTCGCCCTGGGCAAGCCAGGGGACACAGGTCACACACCACCACACCCTACATCCCAGTTAGGAACACCAAAGCTAACCAGAAATCCTTGTTGCCTTCCTCCAGAGGCTGATGATTCACACCAGGGGGTGGGCCAGGCGGTTGGCTCCGCCCACCGAGGAGAACACAGCTCTGGAGGCGGGAGAAACCAGGCAGTCTAGTTAGGGGAGTGAAGGAGTAAACAGCTAAGATGAGTTAAGGAAGTGAAAGTAGAAGGAAGTAAAGTGGTAAAGGAGGAAAGCAAGAGTGGTGACAGAGAGAAAGCCTGAAGTAGTCCAGCTGTGTGCAGGACAGGTCAGCAAGGTCAGCAACAGCGGTGACTGTCTGGAGGGGGACCGTTTGGAAGTTCCTGGAAGGACCGCGGACGGGTAGTGGCCCGGCGGTCTGGAGCAGTGTTCCGAAGGACAGTCAGCACCAGGGCAGGGGCCTCTCGGACCCCGGCAAGGCTAGGAGTCACCAGAATTTGCCAAATCCGTCAGTGAAGGGGACGTAGATCCCCCAACAACCAAGTCCCGATTGAAGGCAACAGCCCAACCAGAGTAGGAGAGACACCGCCACCGCCAAGGCACCAGTTTCTCAGGGCCAGCGCCTGCGGGCAAAGAGTAGAGCTCCCCCGGTCCAGCTTGAAGCCGGGGAGCGGGTTACCGGTGGGGACCCATCGCAACCAACAAGTAAACAAAGGTGCAAGGAAGAGGGACATCACCGTCACCTACTGGGAGAGCAAGTGCAGCCGTCCGTGGGACCGTCTTACCAGCCGTTTGGTTTACCGTAAAAACTGTGTCAACATCTCAGGCTGAGTGAGTACCACAGTGCCGCAAGGCACAGCGCTGCCCCCGCGTCCCTGCGCCCACCAGGCCCTGCACCTCCCAAGCCATCACCGGGCCCCGGGATCACCAACCCCTACCCACGGAGGGGCAACACAACACCTGGCTGCTCCGCATCACCATCCCCGGGATCCCCATATAGAGCAGCGGTGGTGAAATCACCACAACCGTGGGTGGCGTCACGGACAATAAACTATCCCCTCACCCAACAAACCCCTTTCACTCACGGGCGAGGAGTGCCGCTCGAGAAACCCCCGGGATCCGGCCCACAGCTCGAGCCACCACTGAGCAGCAACCACCGGACCCGAGCAGAAGGGGTGAGCGTAGTGTGCTGACACCCTCCTCCCCGCCCGCGACAACTTGGCGTCACGAACAGGATCTTACCACTCTGCCGTCTGGTAGAGGTGCGCCTTGTTACCGCTGGAGATATCCGGCAGAAAAATTTCAGAAGCCGCCATCTTTGGCGTGAAAAGTTCCCGCTCGAGCGTCTTCTCGAGTAGCAGAGGCGCGAAGGCCAAAACCCCGCCCCGAGTGAGGAGGGGCCGAAAAGAGCTAAGGGGGACGAAATGGCGGCTGGCCGCATGTGAGCGCGGCTGTGGAAGCAGGGACGCCAGGACCCTGCGGCCATTTATTGGTTCCTGGAAGAGGCCGCTGCTAAAGATACTGAGTCCGACCAACAACACCGTGGTCCCCGCGCCCGGCATGGCGGCGTGGGTGGAAGTCCGGACCGCCCAACTAAGCAGCCGTCTGCAGGTCCGCATGCAGCTCCTCCTGGAGGAGTGGGAGGCTGACATGGTGGAAGTGGTGGCTGCTATGTGGAGATGCGAGGTGGAGGAAGATTTTGAGGAACGGGTAAGAGACCCACGTCCCTGTATTCCCGAGGGATCGGCCGCTGCGGCTGAGGGGCCCGGCCTACACCCGTTCACCCTGCTGCCTCTCCCGCTACCCGCGTTAGCTGCTGCTGCCCCGCCACTAGGCCCGCTACCACCACCAACGGTAGCGGTACCCTGCCAATCCGTCCCGGCGGACCGACCTGCAGCAGAAGCTCATGACCACCCTGAACCGCTTCTATGGAAGAAGCCAAAGGCTGAGCCCGTCAGCAAAGATGCACCGGAGGCATGGCGGGGATGCAGCTGCCAGGAGGCAGAGGAGGCCATGTCACAGCGGGGTCCCTCATTACTGAAGGTGCCGGTCGTAGCTGACACGGAGGGACTCTGGCTGGGTCCGTCCCCCGCACACGCTGAACCGGAGCAAACAGAAAGTACTCCCGGCTGGGAGCGGCGGCAACGGCAGCTGCGCAGAGAGATCGATGCCCGAGAGGGGTATAGAGCGGATGTGCATGCCCGCATGTATATGGAAGAAGATCGCCTGCAGCGAGATACCATTGGGGTCCAGAGTGGTGCACCATGTGAAGGTGGCACTAGAGCCCCACGAGTGAGAGTGGACTGTTGAGCCGCTTCCAGGGCAGCGGAGCACCGTTGTCCAGTCCCCGTTGGGACCACCACAGTTTGTTTGTTTAAAAGTTTGAAAAGTTTGAAAGAATGATGAAAATGATATCGAGTACATTACCTGATTTGCTTTGTGATTTGCAACCGGCTGGAGCCGGCACCGTTGTCCCCGTCACGACCGTTTAAAAAGTTTAGCATGGGAACTATCCATGGACAAGCCCGTGAACTTGCAGGGCACCCACAAACGTTAAGTGGCTTGTAAATATGTTGTTTGCCGTTACCGTTTCCGCAATGCCAGGTTGGAGGGAGGGCCCTCAGCAGAGCAGGCTGGGGCCCAGCCACCAAAGGAACCGGTGGCTACCCTCTGGAGGGAAGGACAGATCCCGCTCGGGTACCGTGGGCTGGACTGTGGGTCAAGGGGTGCTGCCTGGGCTTTAGGGGCAGCATCAGGGCCAGGTTGCTTGGGTGGAAGAGAGCGGAAACGTAACCGTAAACTGTTATGCAACGTTAAAGAAAAGTGCCTCCCGTTAAGGGAAGAGTTATTAAAAATGTACATATGTTATTATTTTACCATGTTATCTTTTTCAGAAAAATAAAACCGGTGTTGGACGGCAGCCCGCGGACGGTCTGCATTTTGCTAAGGGGGAATGTGTCGCCCTGGGCAAGCCAGGGGACACAGGTCACACACCACCACACCCTACATCCCAGTTAGGAACACCAAAGCTAACCAAAAATCCTTGTTGTCTTCCTCCAGAGGCTGATGATTCACACCAGGGGGGGGGCCAGGCGGTTGGCTCCGCCCACCGAGGAGAACACAGCTCTGGAGGCGGGAGAAACCAGGTAGTCTAGTTAGGGGAGTGAAGGAGTAAACAGCTAAGATGAGTTAAGGAAGTGAAAGTAGAAGGAAGTAAAGTGGTAAAGGAGGAAAGCAAGAGTGGTGACAGAGAGAAAGCCTGAAGTAGTCCAGCTGTGTGCAGGACAGGTCAGCAAGGTCAGCAACAGCGGTGACTGTCTGGAGGGGGACCGTTTGGAAGTTCCTGGAAGGACCGCGGACGGGTAGTGGCCCGGCGGTCTGGAGCAGTGTTCCGAAGGACAGTCAGCACCAGGGCAGGGGCCTCTCGGACCCCGGCAAGGCTAGGAGTCGCCAGAATTTGCCAAATCCGTCAGTGAAGGGGACGTAGATCCCCCAACAACCAAGTCCTGATTGAAGGCAACAGCCCAACCAGAGTAGGAGAGACACCGCCACCGCCAAGGCACCAGTTTCTCAGGGCCAGCGCCTGCGGGCAAAGAGTAGAGCTCCCCCGGTCCAGCTTGAAGCCGGGGAGCGGGTTACCGGTGGGGACCCATCGCAACCAAAAAGTAAACAAAGGTGCAAGGAAGAGGGACATCACCGTCACCTACTGGGAGAGCAAGTGCAGCCGTCCGTGGGACCGTCTTACCAGCCGTTTGGTTTACCGTAAAAACTGTGTCAACGTCTCAGGCTCAGTGAGTACCACAGTGCCGCTGCCCCCGCGTCCCTGCGTCCACCAGGCCCTGCACCTCCCAAGCCATCACCGGGCCCCGGGATCACCAATCCCTACCCACGGAGGGGCAACACAATACCTGGCTGCTCCGCATCACCATCCCCGGGATCCCCATATAGAGCAGCGGTGGTGAAATCACCACAACCGTGGGTGGCGTCACGGACAATAAACTATCCCCTCACCCAACAAACCCCTTTCACTCACGGGCGAGGAGTGCCGCTCGAGAAACCCCCGGGATCCGGCCCACAGCTCGAGCCATCACTGAGCAGCAACCACCGGACCCGAGCAGAAGGGGTGAGCGTAGTGTGCTGACACCCTCCTCCCCGCCCGTGACATCTGCAGTGTGTATTTGTATGTGATGATAAAGTTTGTTGAACACACTCTCCTGTAACGATGATGTTGTGACCGGCCTGTGAGGCTGACATGGTATACGTCCCCTCTCTACACCATGTGACTATCACGTAGTCTTTTACGAATGCAGCCTTGTGTTTTAACCGGCCGGTCACTGCTACATGATGAGCACCTAGTGCGTCATGACATGGAATGTGGGTTTGACGTTATGGAGACGCCTCTGTCGCCTCCCCTTCTCTACTGATTCACTGCAGACCATATGACCGCTCACGTGACCGGAGAACCAGGAAGTCCTGCGTTCCACCGATCAGTCACCATCTGATGATGCGCGTCCAGCGTTCTGTGACGCGACTCACATCATCCTCCTCTCCCACATGCTCCTGTTTATCCATGTGATCACCCATGTGATCGGGTAACCAGGAAGTATTACACCCCACCGCCTGATCACTATGAGATAGCGCACGTTCTACTCGGTCATTCGGTAAGAACGATCTGTTTGTTTATATTAAACTATATGCAGTAATGTACATCCAGAGATATCTTGAGCCTGGCTATTCATCAGATCGCTGGGCTAGATCATCTCCTTATGGGCTAATTCTGTTTGCAATCCGGGTCTTCCCAATTACCGTTGTGCCATTTGCATAATTAAGTGAGGCGGGTCCTCTAACTCGGGGGGTGGGACCAAGGCCTTTTTTAACCTCAGTACATCACACATCCTCATGGATACCAGGCCACATAGGTTTGAGCTCTATGTTGAGCCACCGCTGTGATTTTCAGGTGTTTTACGCCTCCCCTGATGAGCAGATAATGTGAAACGCGTCGGGAGTCACCTGGTTTCATCTACTAAGGGTCAGCCACAACAGGGCCAGCTGTGGACTGCCCTTGTAAGGGCGGGAGTCATTGTGGATAATTAAAGGGTCAGTTTAATCCCAGACAGGGCTAGTGACCAAACCACTACTCCCACCGTGCCGGTATTTGGACTATACAACACGGGAGAACTTTGATCCATCCATGGGACGAAAGGACTGGGTGAGATTGTTCCACTTCAAGTGGTCTTGATATTGCATTTGTTTTTTTTCTCATTATATGCCATAGGATATAATTGATATCTAGCATATTATATCCATATAGGAGTCGCCATCTTTTGGATATTACAGTCTATGGTGTTTGTTTCGGCTTAAATTGTCCTTTGTTGGTATTTTACACTATTGTAAACAGCTGGGCGATTATTTTCATCCATTTAAGCCTAATGGTACTAATGCTGACTGGGTTAATTGGCATACTATTTTTATTGTGATCATATATGTATCCTGTATGCTACATATACCCAGCAATAATTCAGCTTACTAGTGTGTCGCCCTGGGCAAGCCAGGGGACACAGGTCACACACCACCACACCCCACATCCCAGGTAGGCACACCTAAGCTGAACCAGAAATCCTTGTTGCCTTCCTCCAGAGGCTGATGATTCACACCAGGGGGTGGGCCAGGCGGTTGGCTCTGCCCACCAAGGAGATCACAGCTCTGGAGGCAGGAAGTACCAGGCAGATTAGCCCAGGCAGGGCAAGAGTCTAGTCAGGGAGGAGGAAGTGGAAGGAGTGGAGGAGTAGCCCAGGCAGGGCTAAAGTAAACAACAGAGAAGTGAAAGTGGAGGAAAGAAGAGTAGTAAAGGAGGAAAGCAAGAAGTGGTGACAGAGCAGAGAGTGTGCAAAGCCTGAAGGGTCCAGCTTTGTGGAGGGCCAGAACAGCAAGGTCAGCGACGGCGGTGACTGTCCGGAGGGGGACCGTTTGGAAGTTCCTGGAAGGACCCCGTTGGCTGTGTGCCCGGTGGTCTGGAGCAGTGTTCCGAAAGACAGTCAGCACCAGGGCAGGGGCCTCTCGGACCCCGGCAAGGCTAGGAGTCGCCAAAGTTGCCGAATCCGCCAGTGAAGGGGACATAGATTCCCCCAACAACCAAGTCCCGATTGAAGGCAAAAGCCCAACCTGTACAACAGAGACACCGCCACCGCCAGGGCACCAGTCTCTGAGGGCCAGCGCCTGCGGGCAAAGTGTAGTGCTCCTCCGGCCCAGCTTGAAGCCGGGGAGCGGGTTACCGGTGGGGACCCATCGCAACCAACCGTACATACAGGTGCAAGGAAAAGGGACATCACCGTCACCTACCGGGAAAGCAAAGCAGCCGTCTGTGGGACCGTCCTACCAGCCGTTTGGTTTACCGTACAAACTGTGTCCACGTCTCAGGCTGAGTGAGTACCACAGTGCCGCAAGGCACAGCGCTGCCCCCGCGTCCCTGCGCCCACCAGGCCCTGCACCTTCCAAGCCATCACCGGGCCCCGGGATCACCAACCCCTACCCACGGAGGGGCAACACAACACCTGGCTGCTCCCCTTCACCATCCCCGGGATCCCCACTCCGAGCAGCGGTGGTGCAATCACCACAACCGTGGGTGGCGTCACGAACTATAACAATCCCCCACACCCAACAACAATCCCCTTTCACTCACGGGCGAGGAGCGCCGCTCGAGAAACCCCCGGGATCCGGCCCACGGCTCGAGCCACCACTGAGCAGCCGGACCCGAGCAGAAGGGGTGAGCGCGGTGTGCCGACACCCTCCTCCCCGCCCGCGACAACTTGGCGTCACGAACAGGATCTTACCGCTCTGCCGTCTGGTAGAGGTGCGCCTTGTTACCGCCAGAGGTATCCGGCAGAAAAATTTCAGAAGCCGCCATCTTTGGCGCGAAGAGTTCCCGCTCGAGCGTCTTCTCGAGCAGTAGAGGCGCGAAGGCCAAAACCCCGCCCCGAGAGAGGAGGGGCCGGAAAGAGCTAAGGGGGACGCGATGGCGGCCGTCCGCATGTAGCTGCGACTATAAAAGCAGGGACGCCAGGACTCTGCAACGATACTGGGTTCCTGGAAGGCACGCTTGCCAAGATGAACAATCCAACTCCCAACGAGGAAGCCCCCGCGCCCGGCACGGCGACGTGGTTGAGGGACCGGACCGTCCCGCTGAGTAACCGTCTGCAGGCTCATATGCAACTCCTCCTGGAGGAGTGGGAGACCGACATGGCGGACGTGGTGGCTGCTATGTGGAGACGCGAGGCAGAAGAGGATTTGGAGGAGCGGGTAAGCGACCCACGCCCCTGTATTCCTGAGGGATCGGCCGTTGGAGCTGAGGGGCCCGGCCGGCTTCCGCTCACCCTGCCTCTCTCCCTGCTACCCGTAATAGCTGCTGCCGCCCCACCATTGGGCCCGCTACCTGCCCAACCGGTAGCGATACCCTGCCCAGCCGCTCCGGCGGGCCAGCCGGCTGCAGACGTCCGGGACGTCCCTGAAGTACACCAAGGGGAACCGCTGGAGCCGCGGTCCCATAACAGCATGGTGCCAGAAGTTCCAGTAGAGACTGTGCCAGACCCTGAGCCCGGGACCGTGGCTTGGATGAAGGCCCAGGTGATACAGTTCCACCAACGTCAGCAGGATCAGATCTTCCGGATGCTGGAGCAGTGGACCAACGAGGTGGAGGAGCTGATTACAACTGCCCCGATGTGCGAAAGGGGAATAGATGTAGCAGAACCGACTGGTGACCCACGTCCCTATGTCCTATCTGGACCGGCCGCTGCGGCTGAGGGGCCCAGCCTAGTCTCGGCCTATGCATCGCCCTTGCCGTCCCTTACGGGGCGCCTCAGTATAAGCTCGCCTACTACGCTGCTCCATGCTACCGCAGAAGGGGCTGAAGTGTTGGATGCTGGGGGCCAGGAGGCTGCGGCAGCTGGCGGCAACCCGCCTGACGCAGGAATAAGAGAAGACAACTCCTGCCCCAGCTCCGAGTCCATTGTCGCAGCTGAAGGAGCAAGTGAGCGTTCCCGCTATGTGGGGGACCCCGTGGTTTACCATACCTCGCGTACCGGTGGAAATGGGTACCGGGTACCCCTGTCACAGCAGGCATGTCAGTGCATGTTTGAGGTGCTGGTGGCAGAGGGTGGGTCCGTCTTAGCAGAGGAACCGGAGTAGGGCAGCGGATAACCGCAGCACCGTCCCCGTTGGGACCACCAGCTTGTTTGTTTGTTTGAAAAGTTTGAAAAATGATGAAAATGAAAATGATCCGAAGTTCACCTGATTTACCGTGTGATTTGCAACCGGCAGGAGCCGGCACCGTTGTCCCCGTGGGGACCGTTTAAAAATGCATGGGAACTATCCATGGACAAGCCCGTGAACTTGCAGGGCAACCACAAACGTTAGTGGCTTGTAAATATGTTGGTTACCGTTACCGTTTCCACAGTGCCGCCTCCGGAGAGGCAGGTTGGAGGGAGGGCCCTGAGCAGAGCAGGCTAGGGCCCAGCCACCAAAGGAACCGGTGGCTACCCTCTGGAGGGAAGGACAGATCCCGCTCGGGTACCGTGTGCTGGACTGTGGGTCAAGGGGTGCTGCCTGGGTTTTAGGGGCAGCATCAGGGCCAGGTTACTTGGGTGGGAGAGAGCGGAAACCGTAACCGTAAACCGTTGCAACGTTAAAAGTAAATGTGCCTCCCGTCTTGGGAAGAGTTATTAAAAATGTTATTCATGTTTGTTTAACCCTGTTATCCCCTTTTTATAGAAAATAAAACCGGTGTAGGACGGCAGCCCGCGGATGGTCTGCGTTTTGCTAAAGGGGAATGTGTCGCCCTGGGCAAGCCAGGGGACACAGGTCACACACCACCACACCCCACATCCCTGTAGGCACACCTAAGCTGAACCAGAAATCCTTGTTGCCTTCCTCCAGAGGCTGATGATTCACACCAGGGGGTGGGCCAGGCGGTTGGCTCCGCCCACCAAGGAGATCACAGCTCTGGAGGCAGGAAGTACCAGGCAGATTAGCCCAGGCAGGGCAAGAGTCTAGTCAGGGAGGAGGAAGTGGAAGGAGTGGAGGAGTAGCCCAGGCAGGGCTAAAGTAAACAACAGAGAAGTGAAAGTGGAGGAAAGAAGAGTAGTAAAAGAGGAAAGCAAGAAGTGGTGACAGAGCAGAGAGTGTGCAAAGCCTGAAGGGTCCAGCTTTGTGGAGGGCCAGAACAGCAAGGTCAGCGACGGCGGTGACTGTCCGGAGGGGGACCGTTTGGAAGTTCCTGGAAGGACCCCGTTGGCTGTGTGCCCGGTGGTCTGGAGCAGTGTTCCGAAAGACAGTCAGCACCAGGGCAGGGGCCTCTCGGACCCCGGCAAGGCTAGGAGTCGCCAAAGTTGCCGAATCCGCCAGTGAAGGGGACGTAGATTCCCCCAACAACCAAGTCCCGATTGAAGGCAAAAGCCCAACCTGTACAACAGAGACACCGCCACCGCCAGGGCACCAGTCTCTGAGGGCCAGCGCCTGCGGGCAAAGTGTAGTGCTCCTCCGGCCCAGCTTGAAGCCGGGGAGCGGGATACCGGTGGGGACCCATCGCAACCAACCGTACATACAGGTGCAAGGAAAAGGGACATCACCGTCACCTACCGGGAAAGCAAAGCAGCCGTCTGTGGGACCGTCCTACCAGCCGTTTGGTTTACCATACAAACTGTGTCCACGTCTCAGGCTGAGTGAGTACCACAGTGCCGCAAGGCACAGCGCTGCCCCCGCGTCCCTGCGCCCACCAGGCCCTGCACCTCCCAAGCCATCACCGGGCCCCGGGATCACCAACCCCTACCCACGGAGGGGCAACACAACACCTGGCTGCTCCCCTTCACCATCCCCGGGATCCCCACTCCGAGCAGCGGTGGTGCAATCACCACAACCGTGGGTGGCGTCACGAACTATAACAATCCCCCACACCCAACAACAATCCCCTTTCACTCACGGGCGAGGAGCGCCGCTCGAGAAACCCCCGGGATCCGGCCCACGGCTCGAGCCACCACTGAGCAGCCGGACCCGAGCAGAAGGGGTGAGCGCGGTGTGCCGACACCCTCCTCCCCGCCCGCGACACTAGCAGTGCCATTATAGCCAACTATGCACAAGATCTCCCTATCCCTCCTGTGTTGGTTGTAAAGGGTGAACGTTTCCCGTTCCCCTGTATATTGAAATATGTTGGCGCCATAAATACATGAACTGTATTGGCCTCAACATTTTTCTGGTTTTAACCCCTTAACGACCCATGACGTACTAGATACGTCATGGATTGTGTGCCGGTAAGCCCCGCCCCCTGCCGCCGGCAGGCGGCGGCGAGACGCGCACATATCAGCTGTTATCAACAGCTGATATGTGTGCCTGCTAGCCGCGGGTGGAATCGCTTCCACCCGCGGCCATTAACCCCTTACATTTCGCTGCCAAAGTCTTGGCAGCGATATGTATATGGGCGCCTCCATGACAGTGACTTACCCCGCCCCCACCGGAAGTCACGTGACATGATCACGTGACTTTCGGCAGTTGCCATGGTAGCACAGGGTCATGTGATGACACCTGTAGCTAACATGAGTCACTTCCTCTCAATGCCGGAATACAGCCGGCATTGAAAGTGAAGCAGCAAATCTGCAGTTCTCAGCTCTGTAGCTGAGATCTGCAGATAGTGCAGAGCGATCGGATTGCTGATAGCAATAGCCCCCTAGGGGGACTAGTAAAATAAAAAAAAAAAGTAAAAAAAAAGTTTTAAAAAATTAAAAAAAAATAAAAAAACCTAAAAGTTCAAATCACCCCCCTTTCACCCCATTGAAAATTAAAGGGTTAAAAAAATAAAAAATACACACATATTTGGTATCGCCACGTTCAGAAATGCCCGATCTATCAAAATATAAAATCAATGAATCTGATCAGTAAACGGCGTAGCGGCAAAAAAATTCCAAACGCCAAAATTACGTTTTTTGGTCGCCGCAAATTTTGCGCAAAATGCAATAACAGGCGATCAAAACAGCATCTGCGCAAAAATGGTACCGTTAAGAACGTCAGGTCGAGACGCAAAAAATAAGCCATCACTGAGCCTCAGATCCTGAAAAATGAGAACGCTACGGGTTTTGGAATATGGCGCAAAACGTGCGCCACGTTTTTTGGACAAGCTTGTGAATTTTTTTAACCCCTTAGATACAAGTAAACCTATACATGTTTGGTGTCTACAAACTCGCACCGACCTGAGGCATCATACCCACACATCAGTTTTACCATATAGTGAACATGGTGAATAAAATATCCCAAAAACTATTGTACAATCCCACTTTTTTTGCAATTTTTCCGCACTTGGAATTTTTTTGCTGTTTTCCAGTACACTATATGGTAAAACTTATGGTTTCATTTAAAAGTACAACTCGTCCCGCAAAAAACAAGCCCTCATATGGCAAGATTGATGGAAAAATAAAAAGGTTACGCCTCTCGGAAGAAGGGGAGCAAAAAACAAAAACGCAAAAACGGAAAGTGCCCAGGGGCTGAAGGGGTTAAATGATGTTTGGATCACTGTATGTTATTTACGTCATTTTAAATAACCCAATTAAAGGTTAAGCAATTGTTGCTTATTTAACTTTTTGGGGTTTTTGGAGTAGGGGGGTAGCATTCAGACTTTTGCTATGGGGCCCCATGATTTCTATGTATACTCCTGCTAGATAGTATCATAAAGCTTTAGTACACAACTTTGAGTTATTTTTTTCCTCAGTTTTCTGAAAAAGCAAATGAAAAAAAACAACACAAGTATCTTAATCTTAAGGCTGTGTGCGCACATTGCATTTTTTCATGCGTTTCCGCAGCATTTTGAACTGCAGCGTTTTAATGCAAAAATGCATGTGTTTTGATTTTCAAGCAAAGTTTATGGGAAATATGGCTTTCTTGTGCGCACTATGCTTAAAAAAATGCTGCGTTTTTGGTGTCATAATTTGTCAAAATCTCTGCGTTTGAAGAAGCAACATGTCAATTGTTTTTGCCATTTTGGCAGCGTTTTGCTAACATTGAAGTCATGGAGAATTATCAAAACACATCCTAAATCAAATTCCTAGCGTTTTACATGCTTTTTTGATGCTAAACGCATGATATTTTGACAAAATCAAAGTATGCTTTTTTGGCATTATAGTGAGGTCATAACATTTCCTTTTGCCCTCACATCCATTCCGACTATAAAAAAAAGAGTAAAACATTAAATTAATGTTATTTTATACATAAATATTAAAACACAGTAATCTTTTTTTGTAAAATTAGCTATTTTGTGTATGACTTAAAGCATGACCTTTTTTTTTCCATTTTTTTTACTAGCGTTTGAATGTTTAAACTTTATTTAGTAGTGTAATTGTATTGAAAATGCATCTGACTTTAATCACTGAAAATGCATGTAAAACGCGGTAAAAACGCGGCAAAAACGCTAGAAAAACGCATGCGTATTTCCTGCGTTTTTGTGGCCAAAACCAAATTTGAGAATGACAAATTCTGCCAGAGGATGCATTCATGTCCGCAAGGTACTGGACGCAACGTGCGCACATGGCCTAAAGGTATCTTAGCCTGTATTAGATAATTGCAAGAACATACTGGAACAGCACAGAGCTGGTTTTCAACAAATCAATGGGTTGTTTTCTTCTGCATTACCTGATTCTGCCTGTAGAGGTCCTCTTCAGACAACTGTTAATTATCACAGTCTTGCATCTTATTGCGAAAACTCATTTATTAAGCAGTAAATCTGTCTACTTTTCTATTTCCATTAAATAACAGCGGGCCGTTTCGCAACAAATTGCTTCCACGGGTCCAGTGCAGTCTGAGACGTAACATCCGCCCTCAAGTTTGCAGGGGTAATTAAAGTTAACCCCAATATCTCTGGAGGCGATACTCACCGTTCGCTACTCCAAAGGGAATCCAGATTAATTTTAGATCTGAACGCATTGGGTCCATTAGGCTTAAACGATAGGAACGACCTATCAGTCTTTCTTTAGATAATGGAAATTTAATATTCTTATAAAAAAGGGCTATTCCCGTAAAAAAGGCTATTTTCTTACTAATAATATATTATTATATGTATATGTTACATTGCTCGCCCATCATAATTGTGCATTGTCTTTTCCACACTGCCTCTTTCAGACTTCTAACTATTTGATGTTTCATTTAAATGTTTGTTAATCACCTGTTGACGTAATGCCCGCACCATCTGGTATAAGAGGGCGGATGTTACGTCTCAGACTGCACTGGACCCGTGGAAGTAATTTGTTGCGAAAAGGCCCGCCGTCGTCCGGCCTGGTGTTCACCCACCTGTATCCCTACCTGAAAATGGATTAAATGGAATTTGATATCCAGATCCTTGCGGAGTGCGACTCTTCCTGCCTTGTTTCGGACAATATATATATATATATATATATATATATATATATATATATATAATTTTTTTTTTTTTTATAAATTTCAACTTAGAAATGTAATCAACTGTCATATCCTGAGATACAAATTGTGTCTATTAGATTTGTGACTTCATTGAGTGGTTAGTTTATAAGTGTTGTCCCAGTGAAAAAAAATCCCAGTGTGGCGTAAAAAAAAAACAACTATACTCCTCTGTTGTTTCTCTAAGCTCTACCAGGGGTCCCTAAATAGTTTCTCAACTTCTTAACTTCCACAATGGTGACACTGAAGTCAATCAACGACTGCAGCATTGATACATTGCTCACTCCTTCAGTATATTCACGGACAGAAGAAGCAAGGCAACTGGTAGACAAAGTAGAGAGATAGTAGAAGGATAGGCAGAAAGACTGACTTACATTAGATTGATACTATAGATAGACAAATGGATAAATAATAATTAGGGATGAGCGGACCCTTGGATGTTTGGGTTCGGACAAACTTTAGTTAAAAGTTTGGTTTGGGACTTGGCATGAACCTGACTCTGGACCCTGAACCCCATCTAAGTCAATATCCCCTGAACTTTGGTGCTGTAAAATGATCATAATGACTAGGGGGCTGCAAAAGAAAGCAAAATGGGTGTAAGAATTGGATAATTGTCCTGTGAACAAATGTTGATAGGGAATAAATTAAAAAAAAGAAAAAAACGTGGGGTGTCCCATATTTTTCATAACCAGCCAAGGTAAAGCAGACAGCTGCAGGCTGGTATTATCCATTTGGGAAAGCCCATGGTTATTTGGCCCTTCCCAGCCTAAAAATAGCAACTTGCAGCCGCCCAAGAAGTGGTGCATCCATTAGATGCACCAATTCTGGTGCTTTGCCCAGCTCTTCTAATTGCCCTGGTGCTATGGTAATTGGGGTAATACTTTTATGTTTGATATCAGCTGTGAATTGACAGCTGGTATCAAACCCAGGGGTTAGTAATGGAGAGGCTATTATCAGACACCCCCATTACTAACCCAGTAAGTGTGAAGTTAAAATAACAAACACACAGGAAAAGATGGTTTATTTGGATAAAGAATCCCCCAAACGCGCTTGTTCACTAATTTATTAATTAAAAAGTTCTGATAAAAACCAATGGTGTAATGTCCCATAACGTCCATTAAATCCCATTTTGTTCAGAGCAGCGTGCAGGCATCTTCCCCATGCTGAAAAAGCTTGTTGATTAGCTGCACAGCCTTTTAACAAATTTTATTCAGCATTCAAAAAGCACCTGAACTCTAAACTCAGAAAAGTCTGTGTTCAATTGAGCCCTGAACACTAGTGTCTGATGGGGAGGGCAACCTAACTGTGTGCATGAGTTTGTGTGTAGTGGAACTGGTACCGACCTCCTCTGGACCCAGGATAAGTACCACAGCTTAAGTGAGGTGCAATACCATGTGGTGACTGAAGCCTCAGGGGCGCCACACATGACCATAACGAGCCGGCTCAGAAGCAGCAGCCAGCTGAGACCGGAGACAGCTTCGCTGGAGAAGTTGAGTATAATATGCTTTTTATTTTCAATGTCCGTGTTTTTCTGGTACGTGTTTCACGGATCACACCATAGTCTGGTCCGTGGGACATCAGTGATGCCAGAAAAGAACGGACATGTCTCCATGCGGAGCACATGGACATGCGTGTACGCCGCACGGAGACATGGTCAGTGAAAAATCACCGATGTGTGTACAGACCCATTGTTATTGGATCTGCGTATGTCCGTGATTCTGGTACGTATAAAAACTGTCACATACGTACCAGAATCAATGACGTGTGAAACAGGCCTTATGGAGAGTCCTGTCAATCAACTGGAGCAATGGTGGACATGCTGTCTGGTGAACTCAGTTCTTTCCCTATGGACTCTGACATGATGCATTGTCTCAGAGAAAGACATTTCTTGCTGCAATCACGTAGCCAGGCTCTGATTCTTCCTGCCATGGTTCAATCAGCATGAATCTACTGACAGCTCCCTAAAACACTATAAAGAATAAATAGAAAATGAGCCCAGACATTTGGATGAAAGCTGAGAATATTAAAAGCGGTATTACCGTTTTCCACAGCGGAATCTGAAATAATGAGGATTTATGTAATTGATGATTTCGAATAATGGATGCAAATAGTCATTGATTTTTCATTCTAAATTAAGTAAAATACAATTCAAAGCTCATTTACGAGTCAACAAAGCTCTCCACAATGATAAATCTTTACATAGCTATTCTATCAACTCTTCCAATAAACAGTTTACACTTTTAACCACCTCCCTCATCGCAACCTCTTACTTCAATCTTACGTCTCCCATGTTAAACTAATCTTCTGTAATCCTTAGACTCAAATCCCACAAGTGACCATATGTATTAAATATGGCCATCTAATGTGAATTTGGTTTACAGACTCTCTTTACAGCAGATGTCAGTGGAAAAAAAGGGCTGGGAATGTTGTAATTCACTATGCTAAATTCTTTTCTCCTCACTGGCAATAACCATCATTGAGGAGCCTGGCATTAATATGGTTTAAGACAAGAGCATGGTTGGCTGATCTTGCCTGGTTCAGGCAGCATTAATAACAGTATATTACCTTATATAAGAAGGAGTGGCAGATGAAAGGAAGGTACGTGTTACGAATCTGTGCCGCCGTTGCCGCAAGCAGCCTGCTCTGGTTTCTGTTACACCCAAGCGCCAGCCTCCATTTTTGGCTGTGCCTCGAGTCTTCCAGCTGGCTGCTCATTCCTCCATGTCTAAGTGTGGAGAGGCGGCTAGTGCGCATGTGTGTGCCAATTTACCCCAGCCAGAGCCTATGTCCAGTGTTTCGCCTAGTGAGCATTCTCATCCTGTTAGTTCCGTTTCTGAGGCTAAGTCCTCAGTTCAGGCTACTGAGCACTCATAGAATCCCAATAAGAAAAATAAGAAATGGATATTCTTATAGATTCTTTATTCAGTCAAATAGGTGTAAAACAAATACAAAATGGATACAGCCGCACACTCAATGCCATCAATGTATAAGGGAACTCTGGTACTGCATTACTGCTTTATGAAAAAATGAGATTTTTAGTTTATGAATTCGCCAATGCATGTAAGCCTGGAAACCAACGGCAAGGTAAATCTCAATATTCCGGGTCCCTAACTAAAATGCCACTATCTAGGTTAAAAACATCCTTGTCTGGGCAGTTAGACTAAAAAAAATCTAACTTGAAATGCCACTATGTGGACTAACTTCCATGTCTGGGCAGCTAGGACTCCTGATATAAGGATTGTGAACACAGCCTGGTTTATTTGCAGTGAGTTTCTTTCTGACTGAGCACTCCGCCCTATAAACCAGGCTTTGTTCATAATCCTTATACCAGGAGTCCTAGCTGCCCAGACATGGAAGTTAGTCCACATAGTGGCATTTTAAGTTAGATTTTTTTAGTCTAGTGTGTCGCCATGGACAAGCCAGGGGCCACAGGTAACAACACACACACACCCCCACCCCCAGCAGTTCACAGCAGACATCCCCAGTGAAACCTGATTCCTTCCCTTGGGTTCAGACAGACACACTAGGTGGGCGGAGTCAAGCAGATAGGCACGCCTACCGAAGAGTCTAGCTGGCCTGAGGCAGGAAGCAGGTAGAGACAAGTTAAGGAGAGGAAGGGAGAGGAGGTCTCCAGAGAGACAGAAGCAGAAAGGGGCCAACGTTGGAGCCTAGGGCCCTTGTGCAGAGAGTGAGGCAGACGGTAGTGGCCATCTGCAGGGAGCCAGGCAGACAGTTGGTGGAACCGTAAGTAGCCGGGGCTGGGCGGTGGCCCACCGGTACTGAATCGGGGAGCCAGCTGGAAACCGGAGCGCAAGAGGAGCGTACGGAAGGTGCAGGAAAGGACTTACATTACCAACCTGGGGTCAGGGGAAAAACACAGCAGCCGCCTGTGGGACCCGTCCATCCAGCCATTTGTTTCAGCAGAGACACTGTGTGCATCATTGGGCTGAGTGAGTACCACCGTGCCGTGCGACACAGCGCTGCCCCTGCGACCCTGCACCCCGCCAGGCCCCGTAACCTGCCTGCCATCCATTCCTACCCCCATCATCGGGCCCCGGGACCACCAACCCCCTACGCATGGAGGGGAGAAATAACAACAAAGCTGCTCCCTGTCACCGCTCCCAGGATCCCCGTCCAGAGCAGCGGTGGTGTCACCACTATCACCACAACCGTGGGTGGCGTCACGGACAATAATCAAAACCCCCACAATCAAAATCCCCTTTTCACTCACGGGCGTGGAACGCCGCTCGAGTCCCCGGGATCCGGCCCACCGCTCGAGCCACCACCGAGCAGCAGCAGCCGCAGCAGCAGCGGCAGCCGGACCCGAGCAGTGGGAGAGCGCAGCGTCCCCTCCTCCGCCCGCGACACTAGCTACCCAGACAAGGATGTTTTTAACCTAGGTAGTGGCATTTTAGTTAGGTACTGTAACGTCCGGGTGGTGGAACCTCTGGACCGTACACCGGTTTCTCTTGAGGAGGCAGCCAGGCAGGTCACCCCGCCAGAGGGTCTGGGTGCACGGCAGCCGAAGCACTATTGGTAGCCGGACAGTCCGTAGGGGAGCAGGAAAGGTGGACGGAGTTCTGGACGGTGGTCCGGGTGACGAGGCTCAGAGTCCGAGGCCAGGTGGTAAGGTCAGGCGGGATCCGGAACTTGCTGAGCGATGGAACGGGTCACCAAACGGAGCCAGGGACTGGAGACTGGCGGAGCTGCAGAGATGGTGGAACATCCGCCGAAGTCACCGTCAGGGTACGGGAATGAGTGTGGTTCGGAGCGGCTGGCGTGGCAGGACAGGCTCTACGAGACAGGCCAGGGTTAATGCAGGCAAAGCACAAGGCAAAGCAATAGGGGACCTGAACACTAGCTTGCTAAACACGTAGAACAGGCCCCGCCCACCAGGAAAGCGATTCTTAATATACCCTGTACCTGTCTATGCAATTTCCTGTTTCTAGGTGCTGGCCCTTTAAGAGAGGGTCAATGACCGCACGCACGCCCTAATGCGCATGCGCGAGGCCCGGGTGCCAGAAGCCAGAGGAGGGAGCGGTGAGGAGGAAGCAGGAGAGCCGGGCTGAGGCAGAGTTGCCGACGGGCGCCGGGAGCGGGGACCGGGCTGCCTGGGGACCGCAGGCGATGGAGCAGGAAGGCTGTGGAGCGGGGGACCGGGAAGCCTGGCACGGGAGCGGCGGAGCGCGACCTGAGAGCGGGGAAGCGTGGCAGGGGAGCCGGTAAGCAAGGCAGAGGGGCCGGGGAGCATGGCAGGGGAGCTGGGGAGCCAAGCAGGGGAGCCGGGGAGCGTGACAGGTACCCGGAATATTGAGATTCACCTTGCCGTTAGTTTCCGGGCTTACATGCATTGGCCAATTCATAAACTAAAAATTTCCTTTTTTCATATAGCAGTAATGCAGTACCAGAGTTCCCTTATACATTGATGGCATTTAGTGTGCGGCTGTATCCATTTTGTATTTGCTATGTTTTTTTCAGCTGGCACTTATACACACTTTGTAGGATGTGCGGGTCAGTTTTTTCAAATATAGGTGTAAAACAGTCCGTAAACAGTTTTTGACGTTTCGGCCCCAGGCCTTAATCAAAATCGGACTATCACATGGATTAACACAGAGAATATGTGGGTTAATTCACAGGGAATTATCATCGCTGAACGACCTGTAAAGAGGTTAGGTGGTATATATGATAGGTAGGTGTATTAGTAGGTACACAGGTAATGGGTGTCGCTATAGTAACCAATAGTCTGTAGAGGCTTAATGAGATGTATATGAGTCCAGAATATGGACGACAGGGTCCTAATATTAATATCAAGGAATGGGTTAATAGTGCCCCAGGTATATTAGGGATCCAGTGTTGCCTGGATAATGACCTAAACCTAATAGGTGCCACCTTGTAGGTATAGAGAAGGGGGAGTTTAAATATAGGAATTAGGACAAGGTCAATTTCTGTGCTATTGAAGCTGGAGCATGTAATGGCTGGAGGGGAGTTATCGCCTTGTATTGTGAAGAGGTCTCATGCCATAGTGAAACTGTCCTGGAATCTCCTGTCGTGCGATAACTCCCCTCCAGCCATTACATGCTCCAGCTTCAATAGCACAGAAACTCCCCCTTCTCTATACCTACAAGGTGGCATCTATTAGGTTTAGGTCATTATCCAGGCAACACTGGATCCCTGATATACCCGGGGCACTATTAATCCATTCCTTGATACTAATATTAGGACTCTGTCGTCCATATTCTGGACTCACATACATCTCATTAAGCCTCTACAGGCTGTTGGTTACTATAGCGACACCCATTACCTGTGTACCTACTAATACATCTACCTATCATATACACCACCTAGACTCTTTACAGGTCGTTCAGTGATGATAATTCCCTGTGAATTAACCCACATATTCCCTGTGTTAATCCATCTGAGGGTCCGATTTTGATAAAGGCCTGGGGCCGAAACATCAAAAACTGTTTACGGACTGTTTTACACCTATTTCACTGAATAAAGACTCTATAAGAATATCCATTCCTTGTTTTTCTTATTGGGGTTCTATGAGTGCCGGAGTTTTTTTTCTTTTTTGTTCTTTTTATTTTGTTTTTTACTTTTTTGTTCTAATTTTCTCCTGAATAGTACTACAGTGGTACCTCGCTTAACGAGTAACCCTCTTAACGAGAATTTCGCTTAACAAGCAAAGCTTTCTGTAAATTTGTAACCCGGTTTATGAGAAAGCTTTGCTGTACGAGTGAAATTCTCACCGCACACACTTCCGGTTTCGTCCATCCATCACACTCTGACCCGCACTTGCAGTCCATACAAACACACACATGTACGCACAAACACACACAAACACACACGCATGCACACACATACAGTATTATGCTCACCTTACCTTCCGTTCCACCGCCGGTCTCATGGTTCTTCTAGTTCCCGGGTACATCGCGACGTCCTCGCGGCGAACTAAAAGATCCAGGAGGCTTGCGATGGAACAGAAGGTAAGGTGAGCATATAATATAACATAATATGTTTACCTTTTGTTTCATCGCCGGCCTCCTGGGTGCTGTAGTACGCCGCTGCGCTCCAGTCCACGCTGTGTATCTGCATCCATAGCGACGAGGGAGGAACTTCCTGTCACCGCTAATGAAAGGCAGAGCGCTGGCCAATCAGAGGCAAGCGGCTCTGCCTTTGACGTCAGCGCTCTGGCCGGGAAGTTGCTGCCTCATCGTTATGGTAACGCGTTACACAGCCCGGCCCCGTACCAGAGAACAGCAAGTCCCAGCAGACCGGCGATGGAACGGAAGGTAAGGTGAGCATAATACGTGTGTGTGCATGCGTTCATGTGTGTTTGTGTGTGTTTGTGTGTGTTTGTGCATGTGTGGAATGATAGAATAGGGGACCAGGATGGGACATTTTAGAAGTTGTGGAACGGATCGTCAGCATTGCAATGATTTCCTATGGGAAATCTTGCTCTGCTGAGCGAGTACCTTGATTAACAAGCACAGTCTCAGAACGGATTGTTCTCGTTAAGCAAGGTTCCACTGTACTTGGTGATGCGGGGTCTCTCCAAAAAAATTTTCAGGCTACTGAGCATTCTCCCACACTTAGTGCAGTATCTGAGGCTAAGTCCGGTGAGGACTTCACTGGGCATGTCTGTGATGTGGCAGGGCCTGATAGGCTGGATAGCGCCATGTGCCCTTATGATGTGGCAACTCCGGACTGGCTTGCGGCAGCCGCCCCTGTGACCTGGCACGCCATCATTGGTCTTCTGACGATGACTAGTAGGGTGTTTGGGGTGGTGCTATGGTTGTGTCATCAGTGACATGGCAGTTCCGGATAGGCCACTGGTGATGTCACTGATGATGTGACACTCCGACATTGGTTTCTGTGGGCACCATATTGGATTGAAACTGTGTTTGGGGCGGACCTTAGTTGTTAAAAGGTCCTGGAGTGCGCACCCCGGTGTGCATTCTTCATACATATGCTCTGTGCGATGATATCAGAGCAGTGCAGCCACATTTCAGCTTGTGCCATTGTTACTGGAAGTGGTAGGCAGGGTTGGCATTCAGTGTCTGTCACACCAAGATTCACAGCGAAGCACAGCCAGGGCCAGTTACCCCGCTCCAGTCCTATGTGACCCCCTGGACACCCCAGGGGTCACAGGCCATTACACACACCACATACACCCCCACCCCAGTAAGGTACCATCAGTCAACCAAAAGAGCTGATTGCCTCCCTCAGAGTCAGACAGGCACACCAGGTGGGCGGAGTCAGGCGGATAGACACACACTCCGAGGAGTCTGCTGGCCTGAGGCAGGAAAAACAGAAGGAGAGAGAGTTTTGGAGAGAGGAGTTAGAGGAGCAGAGTTCTGCTTGGGGCCTGCGTTGGAGCCTAGGACCCCAGGTCAGTCAGGCAGGCAGACAGTAGTGGCCGCCTGCAGGAGACCTAGAATACGACCGGCGGAACTGTAAGGGACCGGGACAGGGTAGTGGCTCGCCGGAACCGAACCGGGGAGCCAACTGGATACCGGAGCACCAGGCAGGGTACTCAGACCCCGAACTAGGCTATAAGCCACCACCATAGTCAAACCAACTGATTGCGGTCTGGACCTCAGGGGTTCATTCCCACCTAAGTCCCGATTGAAGGCAACAGCCCAACCCGTCCGAATAGGAGCCACCGCCAGAGGCCAGAAATCCAAGGGGCCAGCGTCTGCGGGCAAACGGGCTGCTACGACACATATATGCCGGGGAGCGGGCTACCAGTGCCCAGGCAAGGTAGCCAAGATCACATACAGGTGCAGGAGAAAGGCGGACATTACCAACCTATCTGGAGAAACTGCAGCCGGCTGCGGGCCCCGTTCGTCACCCCGTTTGGTTTACCAGCGCCTCCACTGTCTTGATCAGAGTGAGTACACCAGTGCCCTCAGGCACCGCACCGCGCTGCACCGCCACATAGCGCCCTGCACCCCGGCCCCTCACCAAACGGGCCCGGGACCAACATCCCCTACCAACGGAGTGGTCAATACCTAGCTGCGCCACTACACCGCTCCCGGGAGTCCCCGTACCTTCACCGCAGCGGTGGTGTCCACCATCACCATAACCCGTGGGTGGCGTCACGAACTGTACAACACAACCACCCCACAACCCCTGCGTGCACCGCCACTACACCCTTCCAGAGCGACATGACCCCCGGGCCCGGAGGCGCTCGAGCCACCGACACACAAGCCCGGACCCGAGCGGCTCGGCGGCCACAGCCGGGGCCACGGGGCGGTACACATCGACTCTTCTGGTGTCACGAACAGGATAGAACCAGTCTACTTACTGGTAGAAGTGCACCTTGTGGTTCCCGTCAGCGGCGTCCCGCTGAAAAAAATCTGAAGATCCACCATTTTGGGCGCGAAAGTTTCCCGCTCGAGTCATCTTCCCCGAGCAGTGAAGGCGCGAAAGTGAGGCCCCGCCCCCAAAGAGAGAAGTGCTGTGGAAAGACCAAGGGGGGAGAAGCGGGTGAAGAATGGCGGGATGTAACTAGCGCTGCAGAGTGCAGGAGGTAAGGAAAAACAGATGGAGAGAGAGTTTTGGAGAGAGGAGTGAGAGGAGCACAGTTCTGCTTGGGGCCTGGGTTGGAGCCTAGGACCCCAGGTCAGTCAGGCAGGCAGACGGTAGTGGCCACCTGCAGGAGACCGGGAATACGACTGGCGGAACCGTAAGGGACCGGGACAGGGTAGTGGCCCGCCGGAACCAAACCGGGGAGCCAACTGGATACCGGAGCACCAGGCAGGGTACTCAGACCCCAAACTAGACTATAAGCCACCACCATAGTCAAATCAACTGATTGCGGTCTGGACCTCAGGGGTTCATTCCCACCTAAGTCCCGATTGAAGGCAACAGCTCAACCCGTCCGGATAGGAGCCACCGCCAGAGGCCAGAGATCCAAGGGGCCAGCGTCTGCGGGCAAATGGACTCCTACGCCACACATACGCCGGGGAGCGGGCTGCCACTGCCCAAGCACGGTAGCCAAGATCACATACAGGTGCAGGAGAAAGGCGGACATTACCAACCCATCTGGAGAAACTGCAGCCGGCTGCGGGCCCCGTTCGTCCCCCCGTTTGGTTTACCAGCACCTCCAGTGTCTTGTATCAGAGTGAGTACACCAGTGCCCTCAGGCACCGCACCCCGCTGCACCGCCACACTGCGCCCTGCACCCCTTCCCCTCACCAAACGGGCCCCGGGACCAACATCCCCTACCCACTGAGGGGTCAACACCTAGCTGCGCCACTACACCGCTCCCGGGAGTCCCCATACCTTCACCGCAGCGGTGGTGTCCACCATCACCACAACCCGTGGGTGGCGTCACGAACTGTACAACACAACCACCCCACATCCCCTGCGTACATCGCCACTACACCCTTCCAGAGCGACGTGACCCCCGGGCCCGGAGGCGCTCGAGCCACCGACACACGAGCCCGGACCCGAGCGGCTCGGCGGCCGCAGCTGAGGCCGCGGGGCGGTACACCTACCACTCCAGTTATACTGTGGCAGCTCAGTTACGCTAACTGGGCTGCCTCTAATGTCCCGGTCTGCCCCCTATGCACACGGACAGTGTACCCCAGGACTCCTTTGGGGTTAACAGGAGAGGTCCTGGTTTAGGTCTGTGGTCCCTGTGGCGTTAACAGGGTTCACAATAGTCCTGGTCCAAGGGAGTTTTATATAAATATAAATATAATATAGATATAAATATAAGTAAATGGGAGGGCATATGTAACCTTTTAGTAAAGAGAAAGGGCAGAAAGGGCGTTTGGAAAAAGCGTTTGTAAAACGATCGTTGGGAATCCCCCATCTCATCCACTGTGACCACTCTCCACTTCAGGTGTATTTTTCTGCTCTGAATTATTTTGCTTATGCAGTCTACCCTTTCTCTTTACTGAAAGGATACAAGGATACATATGTGCCGCCCCCGTGCAGCAGCCGTCGCTGCTCGGATCCGGAACCCCTAAGGGGGTGGCTCGAGGGTCTCCGGACCCGGGGGTCTCGCGGACATGCCGAATAAATGGGGAGATGTAGCTGTACGGGCTAGGCCGTATTAAGTTCGTGACGCCACCCACGGTATGTGGTAATAATGGGAGTACCACTGCTGATGTTATGGGGCACCCGGGGGAGATGTAGTGGCAGCTGGATGTGTCACGGGCGGGGAGGGCGCTGCGCTCACCACGCTCGGGTCCGGCGCTGCTGCTGCTCGGTAGCTCAAGCGGTGGGCCGGATCCGGGGACTCAAGCGGCGCTCCTCGCCCGTGAGTGAAAGGGGGGTAGTTTGGGTTTGGGGAGTTGGTCCGTGACGCCACCCATGGTTTGTGGTGACACCACCGCTGCTCTGGACAGGGATCCCGGGAGCGATGACAGGGAGCAGCCGAGATGTTTCTCTCCCCTCCGTGGGTAGTGGGGGGTTTGGTGGTCCCGGGGCCCGGTGAGGTGTCGGGGAGGCAGGGTTAGCGAGGTGCAGGGTCGCGGGGGCAGCGTGGTGCCAGATGGTACAGTGGTACTCACTCAGCCAAGAATGGATACAGAGTCTCCGGTAAAACAAACGGCTGGATGGACGGGTCCCGCAGCCGGCTGCTGTGGTTACCCCTGGACGGTTGGTGGTAGCTGTCTTTCCCTGCACCTGTTGTGTATCTTCGGTCCCGATGGCTTCCCACCGGTAACCCGCTCCCCAGCTTAGATATGTGCCAGAGGAGCCCCTTTTGCCCGCAGGCTCTGGCCCTGGGAACTCTAGCTGTGGCGGTAGCTGTATTTCCCTTTCTCTGTTTGGATGGTTTCCTTCAATCGGGTCTTTGCTGCTAGGAAACCCCGGAGGTTCCGGTCGCTAACGGATTTGACCTGTTTAACGGCGACTCCAAGCCTGGTCGGGGTCTGTAGGCCCTGCCGTTTTGTGCTGGCTTCTCTTCGCTCCCCGATTTGGTACCAGCGGGCCACTCCCCCGTCCCCGGTCCTACAGTTCCGCATCAATCGGCCTCTCCTGCAGACGGCTACCACCGTCTGCCAACCTTGCTCTCGGTGCCCGGGCCACGTACCCGGACACGGTCAGTCTGCTCCTCTACTACCACTTCACTCCTTCTCCTTTACTCTCCCTAACTGAACTCTCACTGACTTCCTTTTCCCGCCTCCAGGACTGTGAACTCCTCAGTGGGTGGGGCCAACCGCCTGGCTCCACCCCACCTGGTGTGGACATCAGCCCCTGGAGGGAGGCAACAAGGATTTGTGTGTGACTGATGTGCCTATCGTGGGGTGTGTTGTTGCAGTACCTGTGACAACCTGACTTGTCCAGGGCGCCACAGATGTTATCCCCGGGACCCAGTGTTTTTGTGCAGGGTGTAGTGATGGCAAGGGCCGGTGTGCCCGGACGTGCAGGGGGATGTTTGGTTACTCATAGTAAATGAATCACTCGAGTCTTTTGGTAAACCAAGGTGCTGGCGGCCGGCCGCCTTGGCCGGTTGCATTAGGGTCCCCCACCCAGGCTGGTGGTCACTGTACTTTTCCTCTGCACTTGTTTGTGTATGGTGGACTGCCTGGTCTGGAACTCAGGAGTCCGCTCCAGGCTGGATCTGGCTTGAGGAGCTGTGCCCGCAGACGCTGGCCCGTGGGATCTATGGGCTCTGGCGGTGGCCTTCTATCCCTAACGGTGGGCTGTTGTCTTCTATGAGGGACTTTAGGTGGGACAGGACCTATAATCCTGCCCTCAATCGGTAAATTTCTGTGACTACCTGGTTTTGCCAGGGCGTCACACATATGCCCTCCCATTTACTTATATTTCCATCATATGGTTATTTTCTATAATCAGGGACATTCTTATAACACATTTGAGCTGTCTATTGTCATGTTTGCCAACATTAACTATTGGCCCCCTGTTATGCCACTGTAATGTACACAGTTCATAGCCACTGGTTAGGCATGTCAATATATCCTCTAACTGCTGTACACATGCATTAATTTTTCTGGCCATAGTTGTTTCCAATACGCCATCACAGACAGCCATGTGTGAGATATTATGTCTCTGACCTTTATCCCATTCACTTTGGATGGCTACCCACAACTAGAGGTATATGTCATTTTTTACACAATAGAAAGGTATCAGACATTATTATTATTATTTTTTGTTAATTATTACTTTTTTATTTAACAATTTCCACATTTTTTCAGTGGTGACGCTGGCTGGGAGAGGGGGCTCAATTCTCGTTTTCCTGTCCATCTCATGCAGGTTTTCACAAAATATTTGCTAGCCCTGTTTCTTACCTGATCGCCTATGTTTTAATTCCATTTTGTATTATTCACAATTTTTGCATAATAAAATATTTAAAAATATTATTTTTCTACTATTTTTTTGGTTTCTGTTCTTCTTGTTCTGCTTTTGTACAATATTGCAACACTGTCTATCTGTGAGATGGAGGCTGAAGTTTAGCGTCACCTACAGAAATGTCAGTTATAATCACACACAGCTCTGCAGTGAGAGCAGAGAGCAGCCATCAATCACCCTGGTAATGCCCCTTCCATTTAAAATAATCTCTGGAGGCGGAGTTATCTTCCAGGCAGCATCTGCCCCATAGCCTGGAAGAGCTCATTTACATAAAGTGATAAAAAATGATTTATCCACATCAAGGCATCTGCTATGAGGCGGACAGGTAGGACTAATGTCAGCATTCTATAACCTGTATGCCCATATTAGTAGATTAGATAGGTCAAATGTAATGATAGATTGCCTTTAAGTATCTGTGTGGTTACTTATTACTCTGAAAAGGAATTTTCTATCAATAAAAAAAAGAAGCTAAAAAAAGAATATAACATCCTGTATGTTCAGAGCATGATAAATTACACGATTCATACAGAGGTTTCTGAATTCCTATGTAGCAATTGTGAATAATTAAATGTTAATGACTATGTCCCAAACAGTAGTATAATTACCTTCCTGTGTGTAAACAGAGCAGTTATGGAGTAAGCAAATGTATCTTTTGGTTCCGCAATCAACCTCCATTTCACTAATTTAAATGTGAAAACTCCCTATTCAGATGATGATGATGTATATTACCTTATGTAAACATCTCGTACATACAACTGCATCTCAATAAATGAGAATATCATCAAAAAGGTTATTTATTTCAGTAATTCAATACAAAAAGGGAAATGCATATATTACATAGGATCATTACAAACAGAGTGATGTAGGTCAAGTGTTTAGTTCTGTTAATATTGATGATTATGGCTTGCAGCCAATCAAAACCCAACAGTCATTATCTCAAAAAATTAGAATAATTACTACAAAACACCTGCAAAGGCTTCCCAAGTGTTTAAAATGGTCCCTTAGTCTGGTTCAGTAGGCTACACAGTCATGGGGAAGACTGCTGACTTGACAGATGTCCAGAAAGCAGTCATTGACACACTCCACAAGGAGGCTAAGCCACAAAAGGTCATTGCTAAAGTAGCTGGCTGTTCACAGAGTGCTGTATCCAAGCATACTAATGGAAACTTGAGAGGAAGGAAAAAGTGTGGTATTAAAATGTGCACAAGCAAGCGGGATAACTGCAGCCTTGATAGGATTGTTAAGAAAAGGCCATTCAAAAATTTACAGGAGATTCACTATGAGTGGACTGCTGCTGGAGTCAGTGCTTCAAAAGTCACCCCACACAGACGTATCCAGGACATGGGCTACAAGTGTCACATTCCTTCTCTGAAGCCAATCATGACCAATAGACAAGACAACACCAGAAGCATCTTACCTGGGCCAAGGAGAAAAAGAACTGGACTGTAGTTCTGTGGTCCAAGGTGTTGTTTTCAGATGACAGTAAATTTTGCATTTCATTTGGAAATCAAGGTCCCAGAGTCTGGAGGAAGAGTGGAGAGGCCACAATCCAATCTGCTTGAGGTCTAGTTTGAAGTTTCCACAATCAGTGTTGGTTTTGGGAGTCATGTCATCTGCTGGTGTAGGTCTGCAGCGCCCCACGGGGCCTTAGGGTACTTTTCACCGGGCCAGTGGTTTCTTGGGGTTGCTGTGACTGGATTGAGCTGGCTCCGTAGCCCTGTCGACTACATGAATAGACAAACAAGTGCGAGGTGGAATGGAAGGAGGGCGAAGGGTGCCTGGAAAGCATGTCACCGGTTGCAGTGGTGACTGGGGTCTCGGCCTCCTCCGCCGCAGACCCTTCCTGTGACTTTTCCTCTCCCAGGAGCGATGTTGGATGGGAATGGGTGATGCTTTGCAGCGCCATCTGTGGTGCGCGGCCAGGAATTAGCCGCCTCTGCAGAGTCTCTCTCCGGGGCAGGTGTTGGGTGCAGTCAGGATGGTGTAGCTACCCACAGGCGGAGCGGAACATCGGGAGATTTTTGAGAACGGGGCGGCAGTCCACAGGAGCGCAGGGTGGCGGCATTTACTCACAGAGACACCGGGTGCGGGTTCCAGATGCTTGTATTCTCTGGTTAAGATGATATCGTGCCCCAGGTGCTGGTCCTCGCCGTCAGAGACTCCGGTCGATCCCGGGCAGGTCTGAGGTCCGGTCCGGTCATCAGTGGGCCTCCATGCACAACTCTGTACTTGTTGAGTCCCCATGGCCTGAAGTTTTCTGGGGATCCCCTCCTGCTCTCTCACTCTCTGTCTTGGCCCGTATGGCAGGCAGCTTGAACCCCAGGTTCCCTCTTTGCTGCTGTGCCCCAGACACTAACATAGGGGAGGTCCTTGATGGTTCCTTCACCGGGCAGATTTATCAGGTGAGTCTAAAGTGTCTTCCTGAACTAGGGCTCTGCACCCCGCCTGTGCTCGGTCCCATGAGTACTCACACCGTACTCAGCCTGGCGACCGTCCATCTTGAGCCCACGATTACTGTTACCGAGTCCCGTCCCACCAGGTGTTACTAGCCCTGGTCTGGCTGGCTCCCCTCTGTAGGAGACTCCTGCAGAGGTAGGTGTGGTGTTACATTCCAAACGGTTCTGTTCTGCCTCCCTGAGGGGTGCCTGGCAGCAACCTGTCAGGGAGCTGCTCCACAGCGTGTCTGCTCTGTCTCTGTCTCACTGGAACTGACCTCAACTTCCTGTTTGTTTTGTAACTTACTCCTACTCCTGCCCCCCCCACCTTTGCAAGGATCCAGTTTGTTGTTATGGTGACCTGGAGTATCCCCAGTGCCTGTGTGTTCTAGAAACTGGCTGAGTCACTTCCTAACTGTGTTTAGATGAGCTATGTGAGAGAAATTTTTAACTCTTTCCTAGTGACTGCTTCTCCCTGACCCTGATTCTCCTGGTCCAGTAGATCTGGGGGGCCCCTAGGCTGACTGGCATCCTGTTACCCACAATGGACCCAGCACATTAAGGGAGGTACCCATAATGACCCAAACCTGAACTCAGTCCCCATTGGGAAGGGCATCCCTGCTGTATGGTGCTGTGAGGTGTGTGTAAACTTACCGGGTTTACCTCTTCCTGCCCGGGAAGGATATAATGATATAACCTGTAGTGACCAGTCTCAGGGGCACTACAGGTCCACTGTGTTTTATCAAGACAGCGCAGCCATCTACCAGGAAATTTTAGAGCACTTCAGGCTTCCCTCTGCCAGCAAGCTTTTTGGAGATGGAAATTTAATTTTCCAGCAGGACTTGGAACCTATCCACACTGCCAAAAGTACCAATACCTGGTTTAATAACCACAGTATCACTGTACTTGATTGGCAAACATACTCGCCTGACCTAAACCCCATAGAGAATCTATGGGTTATTGTAAGAGGAAGTTGAGAGACACCAGACCCAACAATGCAGATAAGCTGAAGGCTGCTATCAAAGCAACCTGGGCTTCCATAACACCTCAGCAGTGCCACAGGCTGATCGCCTCCATGCCACTCCGCATTGATGCAGTAATTCATGCAAAAGGAGCCCTGACCAAGTATTGAGGCATTTACTGTACAGACTTGTCAGTAGGCACCAACATTTCTGAGATTAAAATATTTTTTTCAGTTGGTCTTATGTAATATTCTAATTTTCTGAGATAATGACTTTTGGGTTTTCATCAGCTGTAAGCCATAATCATCAACATTAATAGAACTAGACACTTGAAAGAGATCACTCTGTGTGTAATGACTCTATATAATATATAGGAATAGATCCCTCTGTGTGTAATGACGCTATATAATATATAGGAATAGATCCCTCTGTGTGTAATGACTCTATATAATATATAGGAATAGATCCCTCTGTGTGTAATGACTCTATATAATATATAGAAATATATCCCTCTGTGTGTGATGACTCTATATAATATATAGGAATAGATCCCTCTGTGTGTAATGACTCTATATAATGCACAGTATGTGTTTCCCTTTTTGTATTGAATTACTGAAAAAATTAACTTTTTGATGATATTCTAATTTATTGAGATGCACCTGTATAGAGCTATAGATACAGGGAAGAGTGAGGATCAGGGGATTATTCTAGTATATTCTATATGGCAGAGTACTAATTCTGGAGCGGAATGTTGTTGTATATTGAATTGTTCCTCCGAGCACATGGAAAACTCCGCACATCATTACCTCTAAAAATGTAACGTAGGAGCTATTCCACAGACTGTTACCGTCTGTCACAACTTGCTTTACATCATCCTAATGTTACGCCGCTCTGACATTCTCCCCCTAGGTCACTTTGTAAATGAATATGTTTCTTTTAGGCCTTTGCTACTAACAAGGTCATTTTTAAGAAGATGTTTCCTGTCATCCGTAGAAATGCTATTTCACAGTCGCATACGAGGTACTTTTTCATAGGCAGATGTTCTGTAGCTATTTTTTCTGTCCTTCGATGATTTACATTTGTCTTTCTCGAAGTACAACTTAAGCAATGTTCACTGTTGTACAGACCTTACTATTATATATTAGATCACTGCTGCCAATTAATTATTTCAGGAGGGAGATTGTGTTTATTATTTTTTTTAATTGTTAAAGGGGGTCGTATAATCGGAGACAATCCCTACCAAAATGCTGCCGCTGGATTGATCAGCTCATAATCATAAAGCAGCGCTTTACAATTCAGAGGTTCATATGCAAAGTCATAAGTAAGTTATAGAAGATACCTTGATTAAAACAAAAACAATGACAACCCTGCTCGTAAGAGCTTACAATCTACAATGGGGTGAGGTGAGGGTGACAAGGTTCACATGCTTATTTACAACGACTGTCCAGCCATATCAAAGCAATGGGGAATAAATAAAGGCTGCAGGAGCCAGTCACCGGTCAATCTTTGTGATGCTTTTGGGTGCGGTGGAGTTTGACAGGGAGTTATGTTCTGAGAAATAGTGGAGGGCAGATATATGAATTGCATTCGATTAGGGAAGGTGATAGGTCACCATAAAAAGATGTGTTTTAGGGAGCGTCTGAAGCTGAGTAAATTGTGGTTCCTCCTAGTTTCTTGGGGTAGAGCATTCCAGAGGATTGGTGCAGCTCGGGAGAAGTCTTGGAGCCGGGAGTGGGAGGTTCGGATTAGTGTGGATAGTAGTCAAAAGCCATTTGCAGAGCATAGAGAATGGGTAGGGAGATAGACAGGGATGGGGGTGGAGATGTAGGAGGGTGTCGTACAGTGGAGACCTTTATGGGTGATCACTCTGGTTCCCATTGCCAACATGGCTGATTTTGCTATTGGAAAGCACAACAATGTAGTATTTTATTGTGGTTGACTATTTAGAGGAATATGAGGATGGTTTCATTCCATACAAACTGGTTTGCTCTCTGCTGACTCATTAAGGGAGGGTCAGGAACAGGCCCATGATAGAGCATCTGAACAGGGGTTGTCTACAAGATAAGGCAATAATGTATATCATGTAGATTTTGTAGCCTTTGCAACCAGTATTGTACTAGGTTTCCATCACACATCCAGAGGAACTTCTGAAGGTCCACCATCCATCTATACATTATTATGAACACAGCAGCAGTCTGATGGCTGTGATATTAAGGAAATAAACAAACCAAATAACAACACCTATAGCAAATTTTGTAGGGGTTTGGGTACCCAGCAGGCCAAGGGCTGAAGATGCCTTTGGTAATTATTACCTGTATAATGCTTATATAATGTTTGGCAGGAGGGCAACCAGAGTAATTGTAAATAAGAATGCTCTCAAACTTTAAGTCTACACAACATGCCAGGGAGAGTATACAGAAAATGGCAACAGAAGCATGATCGGGCAATGCAAAAGTCAGACAAATAAATAAATATACTGGAGTTAAAGAGTAATGGATCTTTTTTTAAAATTATTGATTAGTATTAAGTTATGTCTTTTTAGTATAATCCGTTACCTTGTTTTGCTAATTTCTCACTTAAACACAAAGCTGAAATTACAGTTTTAACTGCCTAGTTCATGCTCTTTTAGAAGCTACATTGAACTGCTGCTCTAACAATGCTCCATGTTCAAAGTCTATTACCTAACACTCTCACTGTCTGAGCATAGGGGAGGTGAGCAGAAAAGCTCACACAGGGAGGGTATTTGTCAATAATGTTTAAAGAGCAGAAGTTCAAAACAGCTTCTAAAAGATCATGAACTATACAGCTAAAATAGCACTTTTAGCATGGTGTTTTAGAGTGACGTAAGCTAAATAAAGTGATGGAGTATATTACAAAGATTCATAACTTTGCAAGGGGCTTATTGATTTTATATAAAAAAAAAAGTTTAGTTACTCTTTAAGTGTAAAATTTAGGTGGGTAAGCCAAGGATTGCTTGTTGCATAGTGAGGCAAATGATACAGGAGTGGGTAGTGATACAGGAAGATATTAAAAAAAGAATTCAATAATGATGATGTAGGAGAGCCTGGGAGTGATGCAGCCGTAGAGTAAAATAATACAAGTAGCAATCATAGCAAACCAAATGCCAGGGCTCAATTAGAAAACCTATAACTGGCTCTGAGGACAGTGTGTAACCTTTCTAAATACAGCAGGCAGCACAATATGGTGCTGGTGCTTGTCGAGATAGATATGTTACACATTCCCACTAATAATTACACTATAAATAGTGATGGGCGAATACTAAAATATTCAGGTCCGGATTATTCATCTAGAATGTTTCGTACTATTCGTGGTGTGGTCACAAATAATAAATGTAATTCAAGTCAATGGGAAACTTTAATAATTTTCCGGTGGATCCTACAAGTATGTCTGTCGGGGCTGTAAAAATCCTGAAATGGATGGAAAAGGGGTGAAGTTGTATGGGCACAGCATGGGAAAGATGCCTGCATGCATCTCTGAAACACAGGTTGCGTCTGGGAAAAATGTTGTCAGTCCCTTTGTCTAGTGATCCCCCGTCTGTTTGTGATAACTGGAGCATGTGAAGTAGACAGCTGTGGGCTGTAGCCCCCACCTGTGTGCTTTAACTTTGCTGGTTATCAAAAATAGTCTCCTCCATGACTGGTATTCTCAGGCTGGGAAGGACCATGGTTATTGGGTCCTCCCCAGCCTAAAAATAGCAGCTTACAGCCACCCCACAATTGGTGCATCCACTAGCTGTGCAGTGTCAAAAATCACAGCTGCCATTAAGTTCTGGGTTGGTAATGGAGAGGAGTCTATGAGACCCCCCCAATTGACAACCCTGTAGGTAAAAAGAAATGAAAAATAATCAAATACACAAAAATCCTTTATTTTAAAATAATTAAAAAACCCACACCTCTTTTTAATTTCATCAATTTAATAACCCCCAACATACCCCCGCAGGTCTGACATAATCCACACAACATCCCACTACGATCCCGGCTCTGCTACGTTCAGGAACTGCAGTGATGAAAAATGCAGTTGATCACTGCAGCTTCTTGGACACAGTGATGGTACTGGGGGAACCGACTCTGAGAAGCAGTGATGTCAGTCAGGTCACCGGAGTTCACAGCCGGGTTCCCACAGTACCAAGTGTAACTGTCAGTGAACCCGCTGCCAGATTACTGGACTGTTGGATTGAGGGACATGATGGCATAGCAGTCCAGCCATCGGGCAGTCAGGTGCATGGTGGTGCTATGTCCCTGCAACACCAACTACATTAAAGAAAGCCATGGACCCCATAGGGGGGAGGGGCGACATGACCAGAGGGAAGGGAGGGAGTGAGGGGTTAATAAAGGTATAATGAGGGGCATTATGGGAAGGTATAGGGGATTGGTGGAGAAAAGGATCCCTGTAGGGGAGGGGGGGGAGTATAAAAGCGATGAGGGAGGGTCTTACCTCCCCTTTTGGACTCCGGACGGCGACAGATTGAGAGACCCAGGACCAGGACCACAAGGACCAGCATGGCGGACCTCCAGGAGCTGAATCGGCTGATTAGAGCGGCGATGGCGGTGCACGGGGCCCAGGCAGTGCAATCCCACGTCAGGGCTGCCTGTGTGTCCCCGTCGGCACCTGCCCCTTGTTCCCCCCCTCGCCGTGGGCGGCGTTCCAGGCCCCCTGTGCGGTACTCTCCGGGTGCGGGGGGAGCAAGGAGGCCAAGTGAGAGCCCCCCCCGGGACCCTCCGCGGCGGGGCGGGCAGCGGCAGCTCCCTGCGTCCGCTCCGGCCGCCGGGAGGAATCTCCGACGCGGCCGCGACGGCCGAGAAGGGGGCGTGGCCAGCCCGGGGCCTTCTTCCTGTCTCAGGCCTCGGGCTGGAGTGCAGAGCCCAGCGGCGTCTCCCGGCCGGGAGCGAGCCCGGCGCTTGAATGAGGCCAGCGGTGGCCTGGATGGAGGCGGGCCCGGCCTGGGGCCTACTTCCGGTCCCAGGCCGCGGGCTCGAGTGACCAGGCCGGCGGCAGCCCGGGGACCGGGCCGAGCCCTGCATGAATCGGAGGCACGGAGAGGGGGCGTGTCCAGCCTGGGGCCTGCTCTGGACGCCGGGCCCCCGGCGGTGGGGCACGTCCCGGCGGCTGCTCCTGATCAGGAGCGTGCCCGGCTGATGGAGGCCAGCAATACCCCCCGGGGACGTTGGGGGGGCCGGGCGCAGGCAGCCAGCAGGGGGACCGGTGTGGGCAGGCGCCACCCGGATACCTGCACGGCTGCAGAGGAGAGGAGGGACGGTGGGACCCCCGCAGGGCGCGCCAGGTCCCTCGGGTCATCAGCTCTGCGCCCGGCGGACGCGGTCTCCCTCGGGGGGGGGAGGACCCAGCGGGAGGTCTCGGTCGGAGGCCCGGGAGGGCGGGAACCGGCGGTGGGGAGCCCCCTGAGCTCGGGGAGAGGCTCCTCCAGGAAGAGGACTCGGTCGGCGGCGGCCCAGGGGACAGGACGGTCTTGTGGGCTGTCGCCGCAAAGAAAGCAGCGGACGCCCACCGCCAGTGCCCACGCGGCTGCCCAGGAGGGTGGCTGTGGTGGAGGGGACGCATCGGCTGCGTCCTCTGGAGCTGGGACGGTGGAGGACGGCTACAGCGAAGAAGAAGAAGGAGCCCTCAGGTCGGGGGATGAATTCGAGGAGCCGCTGGCGGACGACATCGCAGTATCGAATTCCGTCTCCGCGTCACGGTCGGGTGAGCTAGCCGTGGATTCGGCATTGCTTGCGGCGCGGGGTGCGGGTGCTGGGGAGGTGGCTGCGGGCACGGCAGCGCCAGAGGGGTCAGTTTTACTTAGCCAGTTGCTGGGGCTTTTGCAGGGTTTAGCGCGCGCGCCGGCGGCGGCGACGGCCTGGACAGGGTCGGCGGTGGATGGCGCGGCGGCTAGCGGCGAGAAGGTGCCGGTGGGGGCGGGTGTAGGTAGCGGAGTAGTGGAGACTGCAGGCGAAAAAGTGGGAGAAAAGGAAAAGGAAAAGGAAGATGAGGTGGTGCGGCTGGATGATAGGGCTAAGAGCGAGGTGTATGTGTGCTTTGAGGGACCGCTAGGGGCGCACCTCAAAAAAGAGGTGAGGGAAAAAATTTGGAAAGGGGAGTATGTGGAGATATTTTCCCTGCTGCCCCTGGAGAAATTTAACCTAGACAAGGTGAAGCCGAGCGATTCCAAGAAGGAAAAGGAGGAGGAAGAAAAACGCCGTTATAGGCTCATTCCTCGTTCCTTTTCCAATTGGTTGCAGGCGTTCGCAATTTTGGCTAGCGTGGTGGGGGAAAAGGAGCCGGAGCACTGCTCGGCTCTATTTGGCTATATGGATGCAGTCGGGGAGGCGTATCGCACGTACGGGGGTTTGGCATGGCTGCGGTATGATGAGCAGTTTAGGCAGCGGAAGGCGTTGCGGCCCGGCATGCGATGGGACCATAAGGACATTTCCTTATGGATGCACTTAATGGCGGCCCCGAGCCAGCCCTTTCGTGGCGGTGCCGGGGGACCGGGCGCCGGGCCCTCGGGGATTCAGAAAAAGGGATTGTGCTGGCAATTTAACGAAGGCCAGTGCAAATTTGGCGCAGCGTGTAGGTTCAAGCATGAGTGCTCCGGCTGCGGGGGGGGACATAGCTTGTCCAAATGCTTTAAAAAAGGGAGAGGCAAGGCTGGGGACGGGTCTGGAAAAAGGGAGGACGCCGGTGAAAATAGAGGCGATGGCGCCGTTTTTAAGTAGGTACCCGGACGGGGCAGCGGCGTCGCTTTTGCGGTTTGGTTTTTTGTACGGTTTTCGGATTCCGTCGGCGGTTGAGGCGTTGCCTCCGGTTTGTCGCAACTTACGGTCGGCGAGGGACCACCCTATGGTTGTGGGTGAGAAGTTGGGTAAAGAGGTTGAGCTGGGCAGGATGGGGGGGCCATTTGAGAGCCCTCCGTGCAGTAATTTGGTGGTGTCCCCGCTGGGGGTGGTGCCAAAGAAGGAGCCGAATAAATTTCGGCTCATTCATCATCTTTCATTTCCGGAGGGGTCGTCTGTGAATGACGGCATTGCGCCGGAATTGTCGGCAGTGTACTACGTCTCGTTTGACAAAGCGTTGGACTTGGTACGGGCGGCAGGACGCGGTGCATTGATGGCAAAGGCGGATGTAGAATCGGCGTTTCGTTTGTTGCCGGTGCATCCGGAGAGTCAGCACCTTTTGGGTTGCTGGTGGAACGGGAAGTTTTATGTTGATCGTTGTTTGCCCATGGGCTGTTCGATTTCTTGTTCATATTTTGAGGCGTTTAGCTCCTTTGTTGAGTGGGTGGTGCGGGACGTGTCCGGCTTGTCGTCCATTATTCATTATTTGGATGATTTTCTGTGTGTTGGTCCGGCGGGTTCCATGGTTTGCGCTGGTTTGTTGTTCGCCTTGCAGAGAGTGGCGGATCGGTTCGGGATCCCTTTGGCGCAGGAAAAAACGGAGGGGCCGGCGCCGGTTATGCGGTTCCTGGGGATTGAGATCGACTCGCTGGCCATGGAATGTAGGTTGCCAGAGGACAAGATTGTGGATTTGCGGAGTGCGGTTGCAGCAATGCTGGCAGCAAAAAAAGTGCGGCTTAAGGTGGTGCAGTCTTTGCTTGGAAAGCTGAATTTTGCATGCAGGATTATGCCGATGGGGCGTGTTTTCGCCAGGAGGTTGGCGGCAGCTACGGCAGGCGTACGGTCATCGGCGCATTTTGTGCGGGTCACGCGGGAGATCAAGGCAGACTTGTTGGTTTGGGACGTCTTCTTGCGACATTTTAACGGCCGCACTTTGTGGTTGAAGAAGGTGGTGCCCAATGATGCTCTGGAACTATATACGGATGCGGCCGGGTCGGCGGGTTTCGGCGCCATTTTTCAGGGTCATTGGTGTGTGGGAAGGTGGCCCGAGGATTGGCGACAGGGTGGCCTTGTCAAAAATCTGGCCCTGCTCGAGTTGTTTCCAATCGTGGTGGCGGTGGAGTTGTGGGGGTCGCAATTTTCGGGACGAAAGGTGTGCTTCCATTGCGATAATCAGGCAGTTGTACATGCAATCAACAGCTTGTCAGCGAAATCTGGACCTGTAGTAGCATATTTGCGGCATTTGGTGCTCAAGTGTTTGCTGTGGAATATTCATGTGGTTGCAAAACATGTGCCGGGGGTGGATAACGGGGTGGCTGACGCTTTATCTCGTTTTCAGTTCCACAGGTTTCGGGAGTTACTGCCGGGGGCGGACGAGGTCGGAGCGGTGTGCCCAGAGGAATTGTGGAGCCTGGTGAGGCAGTGATTGCGGGTTTGATTAGGAATTCGGTGACCGAGGTGACTTGGTGCCGTTATGCTAAGGTGTGGGTTGAGTGGCAGGCAGTGCTGGGCGAGATGTTTGGTAACGGGCGAGCGGATTATTTACTGGCGCTCTTGGCATTGGTGAGTGAGGATTTTAGGGCTGGGAGGTCAGCGTCGGCGGTGGCGATTAGGGTGGCGGCCGTGGCCTTCTGGTTAAAGGTTAGGGGTGTGCAGGACGTTTCAAGGGACTTTCGGGTACGGCAAGCATTGAAAGGTTTTCGGAAAGGGGTGAAGGTGCGGGACACTAGGCGGCCCATTTCATTGGACTTGTTACGGCGTTTGGTGGATGGTTTGCAGGGGATTTGTGTCTCAGTGTATGAGACGGTGTTGTTTAAAACTGCTTTCGTGTTGGCTTTTTTCGGGGCTTTTCGGATAGGAGAATTGGTGAGCCCGTCAAGGGTGATTGGGGGTGGTGTGCTATTCGAGGATGTGTCGGTAGAGAAACGGAGAGTGGAGTGTCGGCTTCGGCGGTCCAAGACGGACCAGATGGGTCGGGGCAGGTTGGTAGTGTTGTATGCGGTGCAAGGGGATGGCTTGTGCCCGGTGCAGGTGGTGAGTCGGTTTTGTGGTCTGCGGGGCGGTCTTCCGGGCCCGCTGCTACGTCACGAGGACGGGGCTTGGTTGTCTCGTTATCAGTTTGTGGCAGTGCTGAGGAGTTGTTTGCGCTGGGCGGGTGAGCGCCCAGAGGATTATGGGTCCCATTCGTTCAGGATTGGGGCGGCTACCGAGGCTTCTCGTTGGGGTCTTGGAGATGACATGGTGAGACGGATTGGTCGGTGGGAGTCCTCTCGTTTTCGTGGTTATGTGCGCCCGCAGTTATTATCTCGTTGAGGGTTCTGATGGGGAGTTGTTTGTTTTGCCGTTAGGTTTTGTTGTTCTTTGTTGCAATCTGGAGTGCTGGTGTTGTTGTTAAAATTGTTTCCTTTATTGTAGGAGTGTGTCTGGTCTGGATCCTGGGGCACTCGTTCGTTTTTTGGGGGGCCCGTCGGGCCGACGCTCGCCCGAATGGTCGGCAGTTGGGTCTGGACAGGTCGCTGGCGTCGGTCAAGTGGATTGGAGTGCGGGGCATGGAATGGAGCAGGGTCGTGCCGGAATTCGAGTACTATTGTAGGATGGACAGACCCCCGAACGTGTTGGTTTTGCACGTGGGGGGTAATGACCTGGGTTCGCGGGCATCCCGCGATCTGATTCGGGACATTAAGATCGACCTACTGCGGTTATGGGCAAGGTATCCGGGCCTGGTGGTGGTGTGGTCGGATATTGTGGCCAGATTATGGTGGAGGGGGGCCCGGTCGGTTGAGAAGATTAATCGCGCCCGGGCACAAGTGAACAGGGTGGTTGCGCGTTTCGTGCGGAGAAACGGCGGCGTGGTGGTGAGGCATGTGGACCTGGAATCGGCGAAGTGGCAGTTTCGGAGAGGTGATGGGGTTCATCTTAATGACATTGGTTCTGATTTATGGGCCCTGGGTTTGCGGGATGGCGTGGAGCAAGCCTTGGGCGTGTGGCGGGTCCAGGCCACGTAAGGTGTCACGTGTCCTGTCCTGTGGCGGGGGTAGGTCTGGTCCAGAAGCGGTTGGAAGGGATTTGTAGCTGGACCGAGAGGCACTGTCTTGGTATGGTGTCTCTGGGTTCCGGGAAATTGCAGGCACGGGGTTCTGCAAAGTTTGGGGGGTATTAATCCGTGGGGTGATTAATACCTCATCTCTGGGTCGGAGTGTTGCGGCCAGGGATTTGGTGTAGGAAAGGGTTTCTGGACCGGGCCTACATAGGGTTTCATGTACCGTTTATTATTATGTGTTACCTATTATTGTGTGTTTGGGGGTCGCCCGTTGGACGGCGCCCCCTTTGTGGTAGTATGTTAATAATAGGTAATAAAGGCTGCTGTGGCCAATTTGTTTAACCAAGTCGCATGCAGTCGGTGTATTATTTTTAGGTTAAGTTTTAAGGGGTATAGTAACCATCACGACCGGAAAATCCTTCCTCAGTGGTCAAGAAAGCCATGGACCCCATAGGGGGGAGGGGCGACATGACCAGAGGGAAGGGAGGGAGTGAGGGGTTAATAAAGGTATAATGAGGGGCATTATGGGAAGGTATAGGGGATTGGTGGAGAAAAGGATCCCTGTAGGGGAGGGGGGGGAGTATAAAAGCGATGAGGGAGGGTCTTACCTCCCCTTTTGGACTCCGGACGGCGACAGATTCCCGCCCACCCTCCCTTTTTTGCGTTTGTGAGTTTGTTTAACTATGTTCAAAAAAAAAAAAAAAAAAAAAAAAAAGGAATTATTATAAAAGGAATGTATGTTTTGTCGCAGCAGCGGGGGTAGGTCTGGTCCAGAAGCGGTTGGAAGGGATTTGTAGCTGGACCGAGAGGCACTGTCTTGGTATGGTGTCTCTGGGTTCCGGGAAATTGCAGGCACGGGGTTCTGCAAAGTTTGGGGGGTATTAATCCGTGGGGTGATTAATACCTCATCTCTGGGTCGGAGTGTTGCGGCCAGGGATTTGGTGTAGGAAAGGGTTTCTGGACCGGGCCTACATAGGGTTTCATGTACCGTTTATTATTATGTGTTACCTATTATTGTGTGTTTGGGGGTCGCCCGTTGGACGGCGCCCCCTTTGTGGTAGTATGTTAATAATAGGTAATAAAGGCTGCTGTGGCCAATTTGTTTAACCAAGTCGCATGCAGTCGGTGTATTATTTTTAGGTTAAGTTTTAAGGGGTATAGTAACCATCACGACCGGAAAATCCTTCCTCAGTGGTCATGTGTTTCTCCAGTACCAAGAACTGAAGTGGTCCCATTTTGCTTGGTAGAATCCTGGCATTTATGATCATAAATGTTAATTTTCCATCCAGTTTTTCACATCCACTTGCACATTTCACTGTTTATTTTTAATACATGGATCTTCTTATCCATTGAGCTTTCCTTCGCCCACATTCCACTTCTCCACTATATAATATTATCTGACACCCTAACCTACAGTATCTACCCCTTTTTTCTTCCTTGTCCCTATTTTAAATAGTCGCTTTGCTTGAATTTTGTGTAATATGCACCCAGAACCACGAGCAGTTCTGGGTGCATATTGTTAATTACTGCCTAACTGTAAAAGTATTTCTAAAGATCCCATATGATATGCCAATGAGGCCAGGGACTAGTCGGCCCCCTTAGCATTTAAGCACGCCCCTGTGGGTGTGCTAACATGATAATGAATGCGCAGCGTCAGAGGATGATCTCACTCACCTCTGCTGCCATTGCGTCTGACTCCTGGATTTTGGCTCAGTGTGCATGACCCCAGACTTCCGGTCATGCGCACTATGGAACCAGATGTATGCTTCCTGGCTTCAAACCCATGAATTGCGCATGACCGAAAGTCCAGGATCATGCACAGAGACGAAGTCCAGCATCGGACGTGATGGCAGTTGAAAAGTTTAGTGTGACCATGCCACTGAAGCTGCTCATTCATTAATATGTTAGTACGCCCACAGGGGAGTGTTTACATGCTAAGGGTGCCGAATAGCCAAGGGAACTAACGCCCTTGCAATTAGTCACTGGTCTCATTAGCATATCATTTGGGATCTTTAGAAATACTTTTTCTAAAGATCCCTTTATCTATGCTAGTGTATACAGGGACAGTTAGGCAGGGATTAGCAATATGTACCCAGAACTGCTCGTGGTTCTGGGTGCATATTGCACCTGACAGGTTCCCTTTAAAATTCAGGTGAAATGTATCTGAAAAATACAGATTGTAACCCATTGACAAGCCGGCCAAGTACTCTAAGAACCTAAATCCTTCAGCTCTGCACCAAAGGTAATGCCATACATTTTACTTCCTAAGTTCCCTCTGTCTCTATTGTGTTGCACAGGGAACAGGCAATATTAAAGAGAATTCTACCTAGGAGGTCCTTCCCTTTAGCTTGCAGCTTAATTCTATAAAATTATAATTAAAGATCCTCCACCTACCAATTATTCATTCTTTGGTTCCCTCATAGACCACGATAGCTGGCTCATAACCAGTTCACCCCATAGTAATTTCCACCACATTCGGAATCTTGGCAACATAGTGTCAGCAAATGGCCGGATATCGCAGCATGTAAAGCCACCCTTAGATATTGATGGTCTACCTGTAGGCTAGGTAATCAATTTCAGATTGGTGGGGCTTATACTCAGTATCCATACTGACCAGCTCCTGTAGTCCTAAGATGTAACAGTATATAGAGAACTCTACAGCTCCTTACCCAACATAATAGTAGTTCTTGGGTACAAAAGTCTAACTCCTGGTCAACTTAATAAGAGCTCAGCAACAGTACCAGAGACCAACCACTACGCAGTGAATTAAACTTTGTTTTTCTGGATCTCTAGACTGTGTACATATAGTATTGCCACTCGGGAGCTCCAAATAGCTGATCAGTGGAGGCGCCTCGTTCATAGTGGCCAACTGTCCAGAAATTCCAGAACTGTCCGTAAAGTTAGGGCACTTTTTTACCCTGTCCCAAAACAATTTTTAAGGCATCCATGATTATTTTGAAGCTGTAGAAAATTTACACAGATTTCTTTTTACTGTAAATATCAACATTTTACAGCTCACAGTGAATGCAGCTAATGTCTTCATATCAGAATTATAGGCTGTAAACATGGATCACTTATAATCATAATGGTTATTATGGTTTTCTAATGTGTCCATAAAAAATATTATTGATTTTTTGATGATCTATCCAGAAAAAATAAAAAGTAAATTTGGCAACCCTTGCCATGTTGGAACCACATCAATCTCCTATTGATGACATATCCTAAGCACAGATCATAAATAATAAAGTAGAAAAGCAATTACAGTTAAGCACCAATGGACACAGACAGAAGAGGCCCCTGTAGAAGAACAATATATGAGCCTTTTGAAGTCCAATAGGTCATCATAATTCTGAATTATACCAGAGGCTGAAGTGGTATTGGGCCTGCTTAGCTCTTGGGCCACCTCTGCGACTGCACAGGTTGTCCTCCCCTATAGTTAAAGACATAAGTTTAAATACATAATACCCACATTCATTAAAACTCCGTTTTTCACACTTAATCCTAGTACATATTCTAGCTCTTAGGTTAGTTTGGATCAGTCCTATATTTTAAAAATGCGAACTATCAGTTTAATACTATAGACTGATTTATTTCAGCTTGTATTACTTTCACCCCATTCCCCGTGGAACAGAAGTTTACATACATATAGTTAATGTTTGTTAGTATTGCTGTCACAAAGACTATGGGAATAGCAAGAAACCAGGGCTCTTAGGCTGACCCTCAGGCTAGGTAACCCTATGCTATCCCTAGTCTCCGGGATACCCCTAAAGGTGGAGATGCCCGAGTCCCCTTTGTGTCACTGCTCCTGAGCAGCATAATTTTGACCAGCAGAAATTATGTTCTTTTTTGAATGGCAACGTTCTGCTGGCATCCACAGGAAGCGAGTCCTGACAGTGACAGGGGTTATCATCTGACTCTGCACTGTCATAACAACCCATTGGCATCCCATGATCACATCATGAAAGTGCCGATAGCAGTGGGGAACAGCGTGATCCCTGCCAGAACATGTTAGATCATGCTTCAGAGATAGACAGCATGATATAAGGGGTTAACAGGCGTGGGCGGATCAGAGATCCACCCGTGCTTACTAGCTGCACATGTCTGCTGATCAGATGTGCTGAGAATAGTGCAGGCTCGCGGCTTGAGCCCATATTAAAGCAGCATACATGGCCAAGGATGTATATATATGTCGTGAAGAGGTTAATCACTTCAGGGTTTCAAAAACGTTAAGCAGTTAATAGATGTGACCGGTTCATTGTACAGGTGGCTTTTGTCAGGAAGCCCCACACTAGTTTAATCAGTATAATTGAAATAAAAAGCATATATTAAAAAAGACTGACCTGTACATCCAATAGGTGGGAACAGGTGCCAGCTGAAAACACAATATAACTACAAAACTACATACAGCTGCACTCTAAAATGCTATCATTGAATAAGGGAACTCTGGTATTTCATTACTGGTATAGGAATATTTCAAAAAGAGATATTTATGTAGCTTATATATTGTCCAATGCATGTGAGCCCAATAACCATGACAAGGTGATCTCTTATATATTGGGACCCTACTTAAAATTCTCTATCCAATAGCCGTGGCATGGGGGCAATCAGCCTGTGGCACTACTGAGGTGTTATGGAAGCCCAGGTTGCTTTGATAGTAGCCTTCAGCTCGTCTGCATTGTTGAGTCTGGTGTCTCTCATCTGCCTCTTGACAATACCCCATAGATTCTCTATGGGGTTTAGATCAGGCGAGTTTGCTTGGCAATCAAGCACAGTGATACTGTGGTTATTAAACCAGGTATTGGTACTTTTGGCAGTGTGGACAGGTGCCAAGTCCTGCTGAAAATAAGCTTTTCATCTCCAAAAAGCTTGTCGGCAGAGAGGAGTATGAAGTGCTCTAAAATTTCCTGGTAGACGGCTGTGCTGACTTTGGTCTTCACAAAACACAGTAGACCTACCCCAGCAGATCACATGGCTCCCCAAACCATCACTGATTGTGGAAACTTCACAGTAGACCTCAAGCAGCTTGGATTGTGGCCTCTCCACTCTTCCAGACTCTGGGACCTTGATTTCCAAATTAAATGCAAATTTTACTTTCATCTGAAAACAACACCTTGGAGCACTGAGCAACACGCCAGTTCTTTTTCTCCTTGGTCCAGGTAAGACGTTTCTGGCGTTGTCTATTGGTCATGAGTGGCTTGATACAAGGAATGCGACAGTTGTAGGCCATGTCCTGGATATGTCTGTGTGTGGTGGCTCTTGAAGCTCTGACTCCAGCAGCAGTCCACTCCTTGTAACTCGCTCCCAAATTTTTGAATGGCCATTTCTTTACAATCCTATCAAGGCTGTGGTCATCCCGGTTGCTTGTGCACCTTTTTCTACTACACTTTTTCCATCCACTCAACTTTCCATTAATATGCTTGGGTATAGCACTCTGTGAACAGCCAGCTTCTTTAGCAATGACATTTTGTGGCTTACCCTCCTTGTGGAGTGTGTCAATGGCTGCCTTCTGAACATCTGTGAAGTCAGCAGTCTTCCCCATGATTGTGTAGCCTACTGAATCAAACTTGGGGACCATTTTAAATGCTTAGGAAGCCTTTGCAGGTGTTTTGTGGTAATTATTCTAATTTTCTGAGATAATGACTTTTGGGTATTCATCGGCTGTAAGCAATAATCATCAACATTAAAAGAAATAAACCCTTGAAATAGATCACTCTGTGTGTAATGACTCTATATAATATATGTGTTTCCCTTTTAGTATTGAATTACTGAAATACATTTTTTTTTATGATATTCTAATTTATTGAGATGCACATGCACTTCAGATACAGTACATTTACATGCCCCATGGACAGGGATGCCACTAGGAATTTCAGGGCCCAATACTAGCAAAATTCTTGGGCCCCCTTGAGACTCCGCCCAGGCTCCACCCCAGCTCCACCTCCACTCCTCAAACTTTCCATACTCTCACCACCATTCTTGGAAAAACACATGCGTGTGTGTGTATGTATATATATACATATATATAACACACAGTCATGGCCAAAAGTGTTAGCACCCTTGAAGTTGTTCCAGGAATTTAAGCATTACCCTTAGAAAATTAATAATGCAACCCCTAGGGGTACTTTGCACACTATGACATCGCAAGCCGATGCTTGCGATGCCGAGCACGATTGTCCCCGCCCCCGTCACAGCAGCAATATCTTGTGATAGCTGCAGTAGCGAATATTATCGCTACGGCAGATTCACATGCACTCACCTGCCCTGCGACGTCGCTCTGGCCGGCGATCCACCTCCTTCCTAAGGGGGCGGGTCGTGTGGCATCACAGCAACGTCACACGGCAGCCGGCCAATAGAAGCGGAGGGGCGGAGATGAGCGGGTCGTAAACATCCCGCCCACCTACGTCCTTCCGCATAAGCTGATGCTCCTCGCTCCTGCGGCATCTCACACAGCGATGTGTGCTGCCGCAGGGGAACGAGGAACAACATCGTACCGTCGCTGCAGCATAATTATGAAAATGTCGGACACTACACCATTGATACGATTACGACGCTTTTGCGCTCGTTAATCGTATCATAAACGATTTACACACTACGGTATCGACAGCGACACCGGATGTGCGTCACTTTCGATTTGACCCCACCGACATCGCAGCTGTGATGTCGTAGTGTGCAAAGTACCCCTACACCTCCCCTCTCCATAATATACCCTCTACACTGCCCTCTTCATAATCTTTCCCACACTGCCCCTATGTATAATATGCTCCCACACACACTGCCCATCAGTATACCCCCACACGTTGCCCCTGTGTATAATATCACCCACACAGTGCTCCTCAGCATATCCCCCCACACACTGCTCCTCTGCATAATATCCCCCACACACACTTCTCTTTTGTATAACATCCTCCCTACACACTATTCCTCTGTATAATATCCTCCCCCACACACTGCTCCTTTGTATAATATGCCCCCCATACACTTCTCCTCTGTATAATATCCCTCTACACACACTGCTCTTTTGTATAACATCCTCTCCACACACTGTTCCTCTGTATAATATCCTCCCGCACAAACTGCTCCTTTGTATAATATCCCCACACGTACACTGCCCCTTTGTATAATATCCCCTGCACTCTGCCACTCTGTATAATATCTCCACACACACACTGACCCTCTGTGTAATATCCCTCAAGTACACTGCCCTTTTGTACACTATCCCCCACACAAGATGCCCCTCTTTATAAATATCCTCTCACACATACATATACACACACACACACACTGTTACGGGGGGCTGTCTGATAACCTAAAGGAGTATCAGACAGTAAGGGTCCACCGTGCAAAGACTCTGCTGCAGACTATGGCAGAGTGCAATACCTCTGTTAACTCACAGAAGGATATAATAAGTAAGTAAAGCAATTCCTCCCTTACTTGGAGGGTGTGTGGAATGATCTCTGTTAATAATCACAGAGACAAAGGCAATGTGTGCGAAATGGCACCTACCTAGGTCCGCTCTTCTAGTGGTGCAAAAGAGACGAACAGCAGCGTAAGCCGCACAAAGCTCCTACCTGCGTTCGCTCCACTAGTGTGCGAGGACACGAACCACTAGATATGGCACCTGCCTAGGTCCGCTCTTCTAGTGGTGCAAAAGAGACGAACAGCAGCGTAAGCCGCACAAAGCTCCTACCTCTGTTCGCTCCCCTAGTGTGCGAGGATACGAACAACTGCCAGACGCAGTATAAGGAACGTTACCCTAGCGGCAACGTCCACCTACGAGTCGAACCACAAGGCCCAGCCAGACCATGTGCCTCAGGCACCTGCCTATGTCCGCTCCCCTAAGAGGTAAGGATACGGACAGCAGCCGAAGCTGTAAGGTATAAGAACGCTACCCTGCCGGTAGCGCTCACCTAGCATAGACAGAGGAATGCCTAGAGGAACGCGCACAGAGCGTCTACTCTTATGCATGAACCAAGAGGACTGAGCGCCATGCGGCGTGTGTCAGGGTCTTATATAGACTCTGTGCCTCATCCAAGATGGAGGACACCAGAGCCAATCCGCTGCCAGAACGACAGGAGTGACGTCATGCTGGCCTATCACCGAGCAAGGCATCACAAGCACATGACCAGCGACCAATCGGCATAGAAGGTGTCAGAGACATGTGACCTCGTGTCAGCGATGATGTCACCCGCACATGTGCAATGGCTCCAAGATAGGACTTAGTCTCCGGCGCTCGCACATGTGCAGTAGCAAGAAATCTGGACTTAGTCTCCAGCGCTCGCACATGTGCAGTAGCAAGAAATCTGGACTTAGTCTCCAGCGCTCGCACATGTGCAGTAGTAAGAAATCTGGACTTAGTCTCCAGTGCTCGCAGCAACCGTAACACACACACTCTGCCCCTCTGTTTATCACCCCACACACACTACCTCTCTATATAATATCCTCCTGGTATATACGTCTGCATCCTGAGCCCTTCCTGGTATCTATGTTCCCATCCTGGTTTATTGTCCTTTCCTAACATATATGTCCTCCTCCTGGTATATATGTCCCCATCTAGGAACCCGTCTGGTATATATGTCCCCATCCCAGTTTATTTATCCCTATCGTAGTATATATGTCCCATCCAGGGCACCTCCTGGTATGTATATCCCACTCCTGGGCACATTCTGGTATATATGTCCCCATTCTGGTATATATGTTCCCATCATGTTTTTTCTGTTCTCTTCCCAGCATATATATCCCCATCCTGGGGCCCTCCTGATGTATATATATCCCCCTCCTGGATACAATTAGGTATATATGTCCCCATCCTGTTTTATGTTCCCTTCCCAGTATATATATATATATATATATATATATATATATATACCCTCCTGGGCAAATTCTGAAATATATGCCCCCATCCTAGTTTTTGTCTCCTTCCTGGTATATATGTCTTCCTTCTTGTATATATTTCCCCTTCCTGGGCCCCTCTTGGTTTATATATCCCCCTCCTGGGAATATTCTGGTATATATGTCCCCATCCTGGTATATATATCTTGTCTTTCTTGTATGTATCACAAGAGCTGTAACATTTAATGTTCCCCCACCATTCTAATATATATTACCTACTTTAAGGATGAGTTATCTACTGACGTCTTGGAGAACACCTTTAGGTTCCATTAGAACAATCAAAGTTCAGCTCACCCCTTTTGAATGCTCGGAAAGGCAGGTACCATCACCTGTAGTAATCATAGGAAGGAAAGGAAATTCCGGTGCTGTGGAGTGTGTCAGCCACCACTCAGGATAAATGTCCAACTTGTTTATTGCTGTTCATTAAAAAGTGAAGCATGCACAATATCTCTATACAAAAACTTCCAGCATGTAGAAAAGTGTTGACAGTGCTACGCGTGTCGGCTACATATTGTAGCCTTTGTCAAGCACTGTCAACATTTTTCTACATGCTGGAAGTTTTTATATGGAGATATTGTACATGCTTCACTTTTTAATGAACAGCAATAAACAAGTTGGAAATTTATCCTGAGTGATGGCTGACACACTCCACAGCACCGGAATTTCCTTTCCTTCCTTTAGGTTCCATTGGGATAGAAAAAAAAATCACGTTGATTAACAATTATTGAAAAGTTTGCTGAATATGATGAACACAATAAGGTTTAGGAAATAACTGAATGCAAGTTGTAAGGGTGATAGAAATCTTTATGTTGCATAGATTAAATGATTACCGTACTTTTATGCTTGAAGGAGCAGATAGCTATAATGAGCATTACTAATGATTAAGAAACTGCCTTCACCATTGTAAATTTTAGCGTTTCTGATCCTTGATAAGTATCTACTCTCAAAACGACTCAGGGCAAAAAGCAGAAGAAATTATGGAAGCTTCATTTATTTCTTTAACCAATGTGTATGAAAGAAAAGGATCCTCCTTCCATTTTTTTAATATTTTGATTGAACTATATAAGTAAAATTATAACAGCCTGACTTCCTTTTCAGAAGTGAAGGAAAAAATTACCCAACTTTTTTTTCCTTTAATGAAATGCTTAGACTATGGGAGCTTCGTTCTGTGGCCTTTACAAGAGCAGTTTTTGCGGAATTTTTTGCAACCCTTTTATTTGTTATGTTTGGATTAGGCACATCGTTACACTGGCACGCAGCACCTCCGAGTGTTCTCCAAGTGGCCTTGGCTTTTGGGCTTGGCATTGGCACTTTAGTCCAGGCTTTTGGCCACATAAGTGGTGCCCACATTAACCCAGCTGTCACTCTAGCATTCATGGTGGGCTCTCAGATTTCATTCTTGAGAGCAGTGTTTTATGTGGGAGCTCAGTTACTGGGCGCTGTGTCTGGGGCAGCCATAATTCAGGGACTCACTCCCATTGAAGTCAGAGGGAACCTATCAGTAAATGGGGTAAGAAATTTAATTTGATGTTTTTGTTTTGTTGTGCGGTCATGAGAAAAGCTTGAGTTAAAATACTACAAGCTTGGGGCAACCATAGTGCCTACCACCGACCATCATGATGATTGTGTATATTAGATTGATTCTTACACTTATTAATTCCAATAAAAATGTAAAAAAAATATTATTTATGTGTTACTTTGTACAAAAATAGTAGACAACAAATTATACCTGACATGTTGGCACAGTTTTTTAGTGAATTGTGGTTTCCATCTTTACCGTTAATTGGTTGGAAAGTAAAAGGCATTGACTGTATAGAAACTAAATCACTCTACTCAGATTTCCTTTGTTTTAATGGTGATATAATGTTATAAATTTTCTAAATCTCCTGTTCTTTTGCAGCTATTCAATGACACAAATGTTGGGAATGCTTTTGTTGTTGAGCTTTTTCTAACACTTCAACTGGTCTTATGTATACTTGCATCTACTGACGATCGGAGGACAGATAATGTGGGATCACCAGCTTTATCTATCGGACTGTCAGTGACACTTGGACACCTCCTTGGTGTAGGTATCAGAGATTGTAGACAAGATTGTACACAAGATGTCTTGCGGGAATTATAAATAATACGTTATATGTTGACATTATTGTGGAATCTGGAATTTCTGTATGAAATGTCGTAATGTAAAATGGAGTTTGGGCACTTACTAGAGGGGCCTACCACCCCATGACCCCGCTAGACCACCATCTTACAGTAGTGTACCTAAATAGAAAACAAAATCCCTTTTATTCTTCATGATTACATGGATCGCTTGTTAAGTTGCAGGTAAAAGTCATCTAAAAATGTCTAGGGACCTGTAAAATTTGATTTTATTTAACAGGTTATGAAGTTATAGAGACTAAAGATAATCGTATTGATCTACTACTTTAAGTCATATTTCATAAAATTGACAAGCCCCCTTGAATTTGAGCAATTTGTGATTTCAGGGCAAAAAAAAATGTGGAGGCGAAATTTCACACACTGAAGAGAATAGTAACAGCCAAAGAGTGTCAGACACTGCTATAATGACTTCCCAGTAATACCTTCCAGATATCACATAACATGATATAGCATAGACAATCAGGGGTACTATCACAGCCACTATAAAATGTGAGGGTCGGCCAAGAAGCACCATGTTAGGATTTCAAAGCCTTGGAATATTACGCCAGGGTCATATCTCATTCTACATAGGGATAGAAAAAGGCCTAAATTTGATTGTGGAATGATAGTGCAAAACTGAAGCATATTCAAAATGTAAGTAGAAGTCTCAGTCTGTGAATTATATAGAGATTTACGTGATAGGGAGGTGCAGAACCTGCAGAGTCAGTGTGACTGGGAAATCATTATTCTGTGATTTAGGGTTCACTGACACTGGTGTAGAAATAATCAGTCCCATTCTCATTCAGAAAAGTAGGACGAGTGAAATACAAATGTAATGTGAGTGCTGTGAGAGTGGGATTTTTTTTTTTTCACCTAGCATCCATATGCAATCCGTATGACGTGCATGAAATCCATATTTTTCTTCTCAGTAGCTATTATTCAACAATCATTTACAGGACAATTTATAGTGATCTTTGCTACAGAATGGTAATGTAGCCATAAAAAAATGAAAGCCACTAGGATGGTCCATATGTTATCCGTTTTATTCTTGTACCCATAGTTTTCAATAAGTGAGTCTCATCCAATTTACACATCCACTCACAGAAAGATTTTTTCCTTGGCTGAGAAAAAAAATACAGAGCTACACTGCCTCATTGAATAACATGGGTCCGAGTGCAGTTTCTCTTTATTTTCCTTACATTTCACTCAGAGATATACGCCAGTGTGATCGAACCCTTACTACAATAACATTTCTTCTTATTCTTCACACACTGCAAACAAGGAGGATAGTTTAAAACTCCTTTGTTCTAATTTTGCTTATGAAAAAAAATCATGAAACCATGGCTTGTGAGACGAGCAAGCCACAATTTATGTATTATTTTTTATTTTTATTTATTTTTTTATTTACAAACAAAAGTAAAATCTCCTTATTCTAAAAATTTAAACACAACTTTCTACTTCACAAACTGAGTGTGTTGTCACTTAGATATTAATAAGGCTGTGTTTGCATTAAAGAGTTCAATACATGCTCAATACAGTCCTAGGAGATCTCGGAGTGCTATACACCTATTTTGAAGAAATTAAAGACTTTACAGTATTGAGATTTGTGACATTTATTTGCCACTAGTTGAGTTTCTAGGAAAATTTTGGCAAAGTTGAGTTTAAAGAAAAGCCCCTCCATCTCTAACAATGAGTTTATGGGGATAGACTGGGAATGCAAGGCAAGGAGGGCAGGAATAGTACAAGAAAAACAAGAGGGAAACAACGTGGACCATAACGTCCTAAGTTGATATAAGGACGCTTTTGGAGTACCGTATTTTTTTTTTTTACTTAAAGGCATGTATTTTTGCCTAAATTTTTATTTTTGCAGTTGGGTTTTGCGCTTTTTGGCTTTTACAGGGTTTTTGTTTTCCTTTATATTGCGAGCTGCAAAATGAGATAAAATCCATCAGTGAGCTTGTTCCGTCATGAAGTTTGTAACTTTGATGGGTTAAAAACAAACAATGATTTTTGAGCAGTAGTACACTGGCTGAAACATAGGACAAAAAATGTGGATGAGATGTGTTTTTGTGTTGTCAGGTTATTAGTATAGATGTTTGAGGTGGAGAGAAAGTCAAATCATCTTTGAGGATCACCTCTTCTGCTTCTTAAGATTAGTTATTCTGTTCCTTTTACTTTGAAGATCAATCACTTTATCCAACAAAGTTTTGATTGAAGTGAGAAATCAATTCAGAGTGACGCGATGTCATGGTCGGTGCGTTAAGGTGTCACTTGGGTTACGTTAACCATTGCAAAAATTCCAATTTCCAATACAAAGTAAATATTTCACAAATTAAACCAAAGATAAATAAATTGTGAAAATGTACATTTTTTGTATGAGGCTAACAATCTACTATATTGGTATGTTTTATCATGTTGATCAGTCAAGAATTGTTTTATTATGAATGGTAGTTTTTCTGAATATTATTTATATAATTTCATTGTTTTAGATCTATTACACAGGCTGCTCCATGAACCCGGCAAGATCCTTCGCGCCAGCAGTAGTGACAGGGATTTTCAATGACCATTGGGTAAGTTTGCCATGTTGACCTTTCTTTGTGTATCTAAAAGTCTTTTCTGAATTCCATGGCATGACAATGTACACATGAGAAGGGCAGGGTCGTGGGTTTATCCTAATTGATAATTGTTAGGTTATAATTTTATAATCATTATGTAACTAGGTAATTACATGTATTACACTTTTGCATGATTGTGTAAAGACGCTATTAGCCAAAAGCATTATCTTCTGGATTAACCTCTTCAGCCTCATGTCTGTTTTCACCTTGCTGACCAGACTAAATTTAACAATTCTGACCAGTGTCACCTTATGTTGTAACTAGCTGTTTCCAGCCAGCTAACGCTCAGCATGCCCATTATGAACAGCTCCACAGTGTATGCAGGACTCTGCTGTGGGTATACAGCTCTCCCCCCAAGGGTATACAGCTTTCCCCATGGGTATACAGCTCACTTCCCTGGTATACAGCTCTCCCCCAAGGGTATACAACTCTCCCCCCAAGGGTATACAGTTCCCCTCCCCCCAATAGTATACACGCTGTCCTTCCCCACATAGGGTATACAGTTCCCCCCAAGGGGATACAGCCCCCCCGATCTGTATACAGCTAGCTGTATACAGCTAGGGGTGTAAGGGTTAATTACCGTGGCCCTACACGGCAGAGTTGAATATTGTCGACATTCCCGGTGGGCTGGCAGTGTAAGGGTTAATCTTTGTGACGGGTTAATCACCGTGACACTACACTCCACATGGAGGGGAGGAGTCAGGGGTCACATGATCAGTTCCTCAGCGTATGCAGGATTTTGCTGTGCTGGTTGTCATGGCGCTGGATGAAGTGAAGTTTATGTGTGGGGTCAGGAGGGGTTTAGAATGTAGATGTAGCAGAGCTGTGTGTGTAATGGGCGGGGTGCATAGCTGTGTGTGGTAATGGATGGTGGGGTGTAGCCGCATGTGGTAATGGACGCGGGGGCGGAGCCGCATGTGGTAGTGGGAGCGGGGTGGCGTAGCTGAATGTGATAATGGATGGTGGGATGTAGCTGCATGTGGTAATGGGAGGGGGGCGGAGCCACGTGTGGTAAAGGACGGAGCCGCGTGTGGTAATGTGCAGGGGCAGGATTACCGAGTAATCACAATGGCTCTTCTATATATAGATAACTCTGGAACGCTTCAACAGAGTGATACTAAGGGGCACTTTGCACACTACGACATCACAAGCCGATGCTTGCGATGCCGAGCACGATAGTCCCCGCCCCCGTCGCAGCTGCGATATCTTGTGATAGCTGCCGTAGTGAACATTATCGCTACGGCAGCTTCACATGCACTCACCTGCCCTGCGACGTCGCTCTGGCCGGCGACCCGCCTCCTTAATAAGGAGGCGGGTCATGCGGCGTCATAGCGATGTCACACGGCAGGCGGCCTAAACAAGCGGAGGGGCGGAGATGAGCGGGACGTAAACATCCCGCCCACCTCCGTCCTTCCGCATAGGCGGCGTGAGCCGCAGGACGCAGGTAGAAGATGTTCCTCGCTCCTGCGACTTCACACACAGTGATGTGTGCTGCCACAGGAACGAGGAACATCGTAACATCGGTCCTTCCGAAATTATGGAATTGACCGATGCTACACCGATGATACGATTTGGACGCTTTTGCGCTCGTTAATCGTATCATAAAAGATTTACACACTACGATATCGCCTGCGATGCCGGATGTGCGTCACTTTCAATTTGACCCCACCGACATCGCACCTGCGATGTCGTAGTGTGCAAAGTGCCCCTAAGACCCCTTTCAGACATCCGTATTTAAACAGGTACAAGCCACACATACCGGTATGGTCATCCGTGTGACATTTGTATGACGTCCGTGTTTGCATACGTGGGACATCAGTGTGACTGGTACCGGTAGAAAATGCATGACGCTGAAATTAATGTTTTTTTAATGTGTAAAAGATGGGCAAAGACTGAAAAATTACAGATAGATATAAAAAAATAGAAAAGATAAAATAGATACCTAGATAGATCAGATAAGATAGATAGAACAGATAAAATAGATAGAGAAATATAAAGAAAGAAAATACATATAAAATAGCATCTTAAACAGCATTTTTATTCAATTTAAAGAAAAGAAAAAGGACGTGAGGTTTACCGCCTTCTCCCCCCTCATTTTCATATCCAGCACAGGAATAGCAGCAGCTGCAGGCTGCAACACTCAGCTCTCTGCTGTACCTTGGCTGGTTATAATATAATATAAAAATAGAGGGGATCCCACGCTTATTTTTCAAATATTTTGATTAAAAAAAAAAAAAAAACATGGGGTCCCCTCCATTTTACTAAAACCAGCCAAGGTACAGCGGACAACTGGGGGCTGATAGTATTAGGGTGGGAAGGGCCATGGTTATTTGACCCTTTCCAGCCTAACAATAGCAGCCTGCAGCCGCCCCAGAAGTGGCATATCCATTAGGTGTGCCAATTCTGGTGCTGGACCCAGCTCTTCCCGTTGCCCTGGTGCGGTGGCAAACACAGGGGTTGTGGGGTTGATGCCAGCTCTAGCTTCCATCAAGCTCTGATATTAGTAATGGGTGGCATATAACATACATGGCCATTACTAATTCAGTAGTTGAAAGGAGAATAAAAAAGTTTATTTGAACAAAAATCCCCTGACTCCAGCCCTTGTTCAGCAATTTGTTTTGTTTTTTTTTAAAAAAAAAAAAAAAAAAAAATAGAACAGGTCTGCCATAATCCATTGCGAGGTCCCATGACATTCCCCAAAAGCAAACCTGAAAAAACATAAAAGAGAAAATTATTCAATAAATAAAGACAAGAGACACCCTCTTTTCCAATTTATTTCCCTGTCAAAGCCGTAATCCAATTAGGGGGGCCCACGTCGATCCAATACTGCTGGCACATTCAATGGAGAACCGAATGTTCCCCATTGATTGTGAGAGCAGCCCCTGCAGGTACACACACACTGCTGTGTGTGTTTCCCTGCGGTGACCTGGACCTCGTAAGGTCAGCCTAGGTCAGCACAGGGGCGCCCTGAGCAGTGTGTGTGCGGATGCAGCAGTAATGTCACAGGTTCATCGGCGTATCCAATGAACTCGGATGACCTTCTGACAACACCCCAACAACACCCGTGCTACCTCAGTTGTCGCGACATTGATGTCACGGGTTCAGCGGAGTTCACCATAAACTCTGATGAACCCGGGAAGTCACTGTCGCAACAACTTCGGTAGAGGGGTGTTGCCAGGAGGTCATTCGAGGTCATTGGATATTCCAATGACCTCCTGCACACACAATGCTGGATACTCATGTAGCACCCACAGGGCAAGGGTTAAATTACTCGTCACCGGGCTTAGTGATGTTGGGTCTGGGGATGTGATGGGGTGGCCCTTTTGCCCGGTTTCGTGGCCTCGAGGTGTACAATAAAGGAGGGGGTGGTAATGGAGGTTTGCTTTCATGACGCCACCTGCGGTACGTGGCCAGGGAATAGCTGCCACTGCTGTCGCTGTCCTCCGGGGCAGATGGTAGTAACAGCTGAGATGTTTCTGCTCCCCATAGGGGGAGCGGGTCCCGAGGAAGATGATGAGGGGAGTAGTAATGGAGGGCGCCATGGTGTGGGGTGCCAGCAAGGACAGGCGGACACAGTCTCTATGGGTTCAAGGTTTTCTTTACTTACAGTCCTGGTTTTACCCGGAGATGCCAGTCACCGCCATGATGGGCCCCAGTCGATCCTGAATCCGTTGGAGGTCAGAACCGGTACAATGGATGGTGGGCCCTTCCTCCTTGCTCTTGATGATGGATCCCCATGGCATGAAGCTCTTGGGGACCCCGGTTCTTGAAAAGTGTTTTATTCCCGTCCCATATGCAGGTGCCACGGGTCCGTTTTGGGGCCTGCCTTGGAACATGATGCTGGATCTTTTATAGCACTGTGCTCCAGGAACTGTGGGGGCTGGAGGGACGTGCAATCCCCCTGGCCTGCAGATTTTGGTGGACAACCTGAAGTAAAATCCGCCCTAGGATTCTGCACCCTGCACAGCGCCGGTCCCGAAGGAGCAACAAAGTTCTCCCCTCGGCAGACGAATTGACTCCTGCGTCCCAACAAAGCCACTGGTAAACCCGACTGCTCTCTTCCTCTCCTGTTGGAGAACTCTCTAACTGTTCTTTGCTGCTCCCTCCCCTTGTTCCCTGTCGCTAGTGTCAGCCCCCCATGTTTGGTCCCCAGTGGGGAGGCCAATCTGGTTGTCTGTGTGAGATGGTGTGTGGTGGAACCAGTACCGACCTCCTCTGGATCCAGGATGAGGACCGCAACTTAAGTGAGGTGCAGTACCCTGTGGCGACTGTAGCCTCAGGGGCACCACAATCATCAGTCTCCGGTGATGCTGTTCCCAGTGTTCAGGTCTCTGGTGATGCTGCTGCTTCTTAGTCTGTGGTGCAGTGAATATCCAATGAGCAGCAGTCGGAAGCAAGTGACAGCAGCACCGAAGACAGCAGCACTGAAGACAGGTGAGTATAGAAAATCATTTCATTTCAAAGACGCGTGTTTTCTCCAGTACGTGTCACATTGATGTTACACGGATCACATCAGTGTGAAATCCGTGTGACACCTGTGCTGCAGGAGAAAAAACGGACATGTCCCCATGTGTATGTGCGGGCCACATGGTCCGTGTGAAAACACGGATGTGTAACACCATAGAATGATATGGGTACGTGTGACATCCGTGTTAAAAACAGATGTCACACATAATGTCACATGTACCTGAAACACGGACGTGTGAAAGGGGCTTAACACTGTTCTTTCGTGAGACATTGTACTTAATGTTGGTGGTAAATATTGGTCGCTATGATTTGTGCTTACGTAAGAAAATATCGATAATGTGACCCCCAAAATTTGAACGTTTTGCAATTTCTGACCTTTGTTATTTCTATGCCCTTAAATCAGATTGTTCTGTCACACAAAATCATTAAAAAATAAAATTTGCCACATGCCTATGTTAGATAAGCACCATTTTTTTAAACATGTTTTTTTTGTTTGCTAGCAGGTTAGAAGGGTTAAAATTATATTAAAAATTTCTCATTTTGTCTAACAAAATTTACAAAACCAATTTTTTAGGGACCCCATCACATTTGAAGTGAATTTGAGGGGCCAATGTGACAGAAAATACCAAAAAGTGACACCATTTTAAAAACTGCCCCCTCAAAGTGCTCAAAACCACATTCAAGATGTTATTAACTTTTCAGGTACTTCACAGGAATTAAAGCAATGTGTAAGGAAAAAAAATGAAAATTTTATATTATCCCATAAAAATATTACTTGAGCCCCAATTTTTTCATTTTCAAAAATAGAACAAGAAAAAATAGTGTACAGTTTGTTCTGCAATTTCTCCTGAGTACAGTGAAACTCCATATGTGGTGAAAAAAACACACCACTGTTTGGGCACACAGCAGGACTTGGAAGGGAAGAATTTGAATTTTGGAGTGCAAAATTGTCTGGAAGATATAGCGGATGCCATGTTATATTTGCAGAGCCACTGATAGGCCTATGTAGTGGAAATCCCCTAAAAGTCACCAAATTTTGGAAGCTACAACCCTCAAGGAATTTATCTAGATGTTTGGCAAGCACCTTGAACCCACAGTTGCTTCACAGAATTTTAAAACATCGAGCCATGAGAATGAAAAAATACATTTTTATCCCCAAAATGTAAGTTTAATCCAAACTTTTTCTATTTTTACATGGGTAGCACAATTTATAGTTCAATTTCTCCTGAGTTCACCGATACACGATATGGCGTGAAAAACTACTGTTTGGGCGCACGGCAGGGCTTGGAAGGGAAGGAGTGCCTTTTGAAGTTTGAAGTGCAAAATTGGTTGAAATAGGTAGCTGATACTATGTTGCATTTTCAGAGCCTTTGATGTGCCTAAATTATGAAACACCCACACATGTCACCCCATTTTGGAAACTATATCCCTTAAGGAATTTATTTAGAAGTGCAATGAGCACCTAGAACCCACAGGTGATTCACAGAATTTTATAATGTTGAGTAGTAAAAATGAAAAAAAAAAATACACTTTTACCACAAAATGTTGCTTTAACTCCACATTTTTTCATTTTCACAAGGGTAACAGGTGAGAACTATACAATTTGTTGTGAAGTTTATCTTGAATACAGGGATAATATGCCGTGGAAAACTACTGTTTGGGCACAAAGTACAGCTCGGAAGGGAAGGAGTGTTATTTGAATTTTGGAGCGCAGAATTGGCTGGAATAGATAGCCATGTTGCATTTGCAAAGCTCCTGATGTGCTTAAATAGTGAAACCCCCAACAAGTCATCTTATTTTGGAATCTACATCCATCAAGGAGTTTTCTGTGTGGGGGACACCTTGAACCCACAGGTGCTTCACAAAATGGAACACACAGATTGTTGTATAGTTTTTCCCGAGTGCACCTATACCCTACATGTACTTAAACTAATTTTGAGGTACAGTGCAAAGCTGAGAAGGGATGGAGTACCATATTGGAGTTCAGAATTTTGGAATTTTGTCTGAATCACGTTTTTTAGAAATTTCCATGGGAACACTGGTGTAAGCGCTCAGCGTAGAGTGCAGAATAAATGTGAGCTGTGTCGTACTGCGATATTTGGGGTGCAGAATGAACAAATCAACAGCAGTTGCAAATTTGACTTAATTTACTTTTTACACCATTCACCTTGTAGTATAAGTAATAAGGCGGCTTTATTCCGCCGGTGAGTACCATTACAACAATACAGATTTAAATAGGGTTTTTAAGCTTGGCCACTATCGCACTAAAAAAAGTAAAAAAAAAAAAAATCTCTTTTTTACAAAATAAAGGTTTTTTAGTATATAAAGTACATAGCTTCCTTTTCTGCCGACAGAGTCATGTGAGGGCTTGTTTTTTGCGGGATGACTTGGAGTTTCTTTTGCTACCATTTTGGGTACATAATTTTTTTTATTGTTTTTTATTTCACTTTTGGTGAGAGAATCAAGCAGAAATAAAGTTTCAAAAATCGTATTTTTTTATGCCGTTCACCATGTAGTAAAAGTAACAGCTTTATTCTAGTGGTAAGTATGAATACAACGATACCAAATTTATATTGTTTTTCATGTTTTGCCACTCTTATACAATAAAAATAATTTTATAGGAAACAATTTATTTTTGATTGCTGAATTCTGAGAGCTATAGCTTTTTTATTTTTTTACATTCTTGGAAAGTGAATGGTCGCTTGCTTTTCATGGGTCAAGATGACATTTTCAGCTATACGATTTATATTTACATTTTTTATTGTGTTTTATTCCACTTTTGACTGCTGTATGCTGCAAAGACATAGATTTTGCTATGTTTTTTGTTTATTTTTTACGGTGTTCATTGAAGGAGTTAACTAGTGGGACAGTTTTACCAGTGTAGATTGGGTTGTTCCAGATGCAGTGATACCAAATGTGTACTTTGTTTATTTTTACTTACATATACTTATTTATTTGAATCATATTTTTCATTTTTTCTTTATTTTCTGATTTTATTTAATTGTTACAATTTTTTTTTAACTTTTTTACTTAGTCCCTATTTGGGACCTTGACTTTTATAACTCTGATGGTTGGCATGAGGTATTGCAATGAACAAGCATGGCAATACATTTCCATAGCTCCCAACCATCCTGGATTCAGCGGGACTATCTCAAGTTGAGGGCTCAGTCCCATTGCTCCGGCAGTCAGGGCATTGCCGCAACTTCTTCTCACCGACTCTGTAACACCTCCTCAGGGGCAGGCATCTCACTTCACACACATGAATTAAATAAACAATTCTCTTCTCTGGTCTCCCCCAAAACTAAAACTTGTGAATTTCTTGTCTATAAGCAGCAGATCTACCAATAAGCCACTGCTTATGTGTCGCCCTGGGCAAGCCAGGGGACACAGGTCACACACCACCACACCCTACATCCCAGTTAGGAACACCAAAGCTAACCAAAAATCCTTGTTGCGTTCCTCCAGAGGCTGATGATTCACACCAGGGGGTGGGCCAGGCGGTTGGCTCTGCCCACCAAGGAGTTCACAGCTCTGGAGGCAGGAAGTACCATGCAGATTAGCCCAGGCAGGGCTTGAGTGAAGTGCAGATAAGCTAGGGAAGTGAAGGAGTAAACAGCTAAGATGAGTTAAGGAAGTGAAAGTAGAAGGAAGTAAAGTGGTAAAGGAGGAAAGCAAGAGTGGTGACAAAGAGAAAGCCTGAAGTAGTCCAGCTGTGTGCAGGACAGGTCAGCAAGGTCAGCAACGGCGGTGACTGTCTGGAGGGGGACCGTTTGGAAGTTCCTGGAAGGACCGCGGACGGGTAGTGGCCCGGCGGTCTGGAGCAGTGTTCCGAAGGACAGTCAGCACCAGGGCAGGGGTATACAGGGTGGTGCAGGAGTACGAACAGGTTTTCAGTAAGCACCCCCTAGACTTTGGGCAGATCAAGGGAGTCCAACACCACATCCCCACCGGTGAACATTCCCCTATCAAAGAGAGGTATAGACCTATTCCCCCTGCACATTACCAGTGTGCCAAAGATATGTTGAGGAATATGAAGGAGGCAGGGGTTATTCGGGACAGCTGTAGTCCCTGGGCCGCTCCGTTGGTACTGGTCAAGAAGAAGGATGGTACCATGCGGATGTGTGTGGACTACCGGAAGATCAACCAGATAACCCATAAAGATGCCTATCCATTACCTCATATTGAAGAGTCTTTGGCTGCACTGAGAACTGCAAACTACTTCTCGACCCTTGACCTTACCAGCGGATACTGGCAAGTGGCCGTGGCCCCAGAGGACCAGGAGAAGACCGCCTTCACCACCCCGATGGGGCTCTGCGAATTCAATAGCATGCCGTTTGGGCTGTGCAATGCCCCCGGAACCTTCCAACGGCTGATGGAGTGCTGTCTGGGACATTTAAACTTCGAGACCGTCCTGTTGTACTTGGATGATGTGATTGTTTATTCCCAGACGTATGAGGCCCATCTGGAGCACCTGGCCGAGGTGTTCGCGTCCCTTGCCAAGTACGGGATGAAATTGAAGCCCTCTAAATGCCACCTGCTGAAACCCAGGGTGCAGTATCTAGGGCATGTGGTGAGTGCGGATGGTGTCGCCCCCGACCCTGAGAAGATTACTGCCATCCAGAGCTGGCCGAGACCAACTACAGTGAGGGAAGTAAGGCAGTTTCTGGGTCTGGTGGGGTACTATCGGCGCTTTATAAAGGGGTACACGAAGATGGCTGCCCCCATGCAAGACCTCCTCGTGGGACAGACCAAAGGTGGTAGACTCATTGGAGCCCCACTGTCGTGGGAGGACAAGCATGAAGAGTCCTTTTGCCAGTTGAAGGCGGCCTTGACTGGAGAAGAGGTCCTGGCGTACCCTGATTATGGGCGCCCGTTCATCCTCCACACGGACGCCAGTAACGTGGGGCTAGGAGCGGTCCTATCCCAGGTCCAGGATGGAAGGGAGAAGGTGATTGCCTATGCTAGCCGAAAACTCCGGCCGACCGAAAGGAACCCTGAGAACTACAGCTCTTTCAAGCTCGAGCTATTGGCGTTGGTGTGGGCTATCACGGAGCGGTTCCGCCACTACTTGGCGGCAGCAACGTTCACCGCGTTTACGGACAACAATCCGCTGACTCACCTAAACACGGCCAAGTTGGGCGCGCTGGAGCAGCGGTGGGTAGCCCGGCTAAGCCAACTATGATTTCACCATAAAGTACCAAGCCGGTCGCGTCAACATAAATGCTGATGCACTCTCCCGAATGCCCTATTTGTCAGAAGAGGGGTGCGAGGATGACGACCTCGAGGAGATCGAGTTGCCTGCGTTTCACCAGCCGCCTACTGAGAGGGTACAAGTACATCAGCAACGAGTGGATCTGGACCCACGGCCCAGTCAAGAGTGGCAGGAAGCTCAGGACCAAGCGCCGGCTGTTCGCCTTGTCAAGACTCTGGTGGAACAAGGTGCTACGGGAATAGACCCTGCCGCTCCAGCCGAAGCCCAACGCTTGTGGAAGGAACGGAAACGGCTTTACCTACACCAAGGGAGGCTGTACCGTGAGCTGATCAACCCGAAGACCCATGAGAAAATATGCCAGTTGGTCATTCCTCAAGCTGACGTCGCTACTGTCCTGCGGGCATGCCATGATGGTGCTGGCCACTTCGGGTGGAAGAAGCTGGAGATGCTGTTGAGGGAGCGGTTCTATTGGAGTGGGATGCGTGAATCGGTGGAAGCCTGGTGCCGAGAGTGCGGTCCTTGTACGCTGAGGAGAAAGGACGAGACTAGCCAGAGGGCACCCTTACATCCAATAGTCACCCATCAGCCGCTGGAGTTGGTCGCCCTAGACCATGTCAAGCTCACCCCTAGCCGAAGTGGGTACACCTACGCATTGACCATTGTAGACCACTACTCAAGATTTATGGTGGTAGTTCCTGTTAAGGACCTGACTGGTCGAACTGCTGCTCGAGCGTTCCAGGCTTATTTTTGCCGACCCCATGGGTACCCCGAAAAGGTGCTGACCGACCAAGGCCCAGCCTTTGAAGCAGAGGTGTTCCACGAATTCTGCCAGTTGTACGGCTGCAAGAAAATCCGGACCACTCCGTACCACGCCCAAACCAACGGCATGTGCGAGAAAATGAACCACTTGGTCCTGGGGCTTCTCAAGACGCTACCGCTGGAAGAACGGAACCTGTGGCCGGAAAAGTTACCCGACTTGGTCGACATGTACAATAATATCCCCTCTAGCTCGACGAAGTGCACCCCAGCGTATCTGATGAGGGCTCGGCCTGGCCGCCTGCCGGTGGATCTGGAGATGGGGTTGGAGGCCCCAGAAGCACTCCCTTCGACGGCGGAGTGGGAAAGTCGGAGGAGAGCACAATACCGGCAAATCCAGGAGTATGTGGAGAAAAACCTCAGTCGAAGTCGAGAACAGCAGGAGCACCGGTTCAATCAGAAGGCGTCCGCGGGTCCTTTCCAGCCAGGAGATGTAGTGCTGAAACGGAAGAGGAAGGCCCACAAGCTGGATGATCAGTGGGAGCAAGTCCCTTACGTCATATAACCCACCGAATGGGGAGATGGGAAGGCCTACCAGATCAGTCGTGACCAAGGGGGCACCCTGGCCACAGTTTCCTGGGACCATCTAAAAAGGTGCCCCCCAGCGTTGGAGGCAGAGGCTGAAGTACCGGTTCCTCCACCAGCAGAGAAAGCAGCAGAGGTAATCCACACTGTAATGGGTAACTTCCCAGCAAACTGGCCTACACAGAACGGAGCGGTGATTCTTCCAGTGATACTGTTCCCACAACCCGTGGATGAAGAAGTAGTGGAAGCGGTTAACCGTGAGCCAGAACCAGTGCCAGTGCCCAGGGATGAACCTGTACTCAGCTCCCCTACACCTCCGCCTGCTCCACACTATAGCAGGGAGGAGGAACCGATTGTTTCCTCTACCCCACTGTCTAGCACCACTGACACCGGTCCCCGAAGGTCCACCCGTTCTAACCTAGGTAGACCTCCACTTAGGTACAGGGAGACCGTTCTATGAGTAAAAGGGGTCAGGGAATGTAAAGAGTGTTTGTTTGTTTAAAAGTTTGAAAAGTTTGAAAGAATTATGAAAATGATTACCGAAGTTTAACCTGATTGCTTTGTGATTTGCAACTGGCTGGAGCCGGCACCGTTGTCCCCGTGGGGACCGTTAAAAGTTTTGCATGGGAACTATCCATGGACAAGCCCGTGAACTTGCAGGGCACCCACAAACGTTAAGTGGCTTGTAAATATGTTGTTTGCTGTTACTGTTTTCCGCAATGCCGCCTCCGGAGAGGCAGGTTGGAGGGAGGGCCCTGAGCAGAGCAGGCTGGGGCCCAGCCACCAAAGGAACCGGTGGCTACCCTCTGGAGGGAAGGACAGATCCCGCTCGGGTACCGTGTGCTGGACTGTGGGTCAAGGGGTGCTGCCTGGGTTTTAGGGGCAGCATCAGGGCCAGGTTACTTGGGTGGGAGAGAGCGGAAACCGTAACCGTAAACCGTTATGCAACGTTAAAGAAATGTGCCTCCCGTTAAGGGAAGAGTTATTAAAAATGTACATATGTTATTATTTTACCATGTTATCTTTTACAGAAAAATAAAACCGGTGTTGAACGGCAGCCCGCGGACGGTCTGCATTTTGCTAAGGGGGAATGTGTCGCCCTGGGCAAGCCAGGGGACACAGGTCACACACCACCACACCCTACATCCCAGTTAGGAACACCAAAGCTAACCAAAAATCCTTGTTGCCTTCCTCCAGAGGCTGATGATTCACACCAGGGGGTGGGCCAGGCGGTGGGCTCCGCCCACCGAGGAGTTCACAGCTCTGGAGGCAGGAAGTACCAGGCAGATTAGTCCAGGCAGGGCTTGAGTGAAGTGCAGATAAGCTAGGGAAGTGAAGGAGTAAACAGCTAAGATGAGTTAAGGAAGTGAAAGTAGAAGGAAGTAAAGTGGTAAAGGAGGAAAGCAAGAGTGGTGACAGAGAGAAAGCCTGAAGTAGTCCAGCTGTGTGCAGGACAGGTCAGCAAGGTCAGCAACGGCGGTGACTGTCTGGAGGGGGACCGTTTGGAAGTTCCTGGAAGGATTGCGGACGGGTAGTGGCCCGGCGGTCTGGAGCAGTGTTCCGAAGGACAGTCAGCACCAGGGCAGGGGCCTCTCGGACCCCGGCAAGGCTAGGAGTCGCCAGAATTTGCCAAATCCGTCAGTAAAGGGGATGTAGATCCCCCAACAACCAAGTCCCGATTGAAGGCAACAGCCCAACCAGAGTAGGAGAGACACCGCCACCGCCAAGGCACCAGTTTCTCAGGGCCAGCACCTGCGGGCAAAGAGTAGAGCTCCCCCGGTCCAGCTTGAAGCCGGGGAGCGGGTTACCGGTGGGGACCCATCGCAACCAACAAGTAAACAAAGGTGCAAGGAAGAGGGACATCACCGTCACCTACTGGGAGAGCAAGTGCAGCCGTCCGTGGGACCGTCTTACCAGCCGTTTGGTTTACCGTAAAAACTGTGTCAACGTCTCAGGCTGAGTGAGTACCACAGTGCCGCAAGGCACAGCGCTGCCCCCGCGTCCCTGCGCCCACCAGGCCCTGCACCTCCCAAGCCATCACCGGGCCCCGGGATCACCAACCCCTACCCACGGAGGGGCAACACAACACCTTGCTGCTCCGCATCACCATCCCCGGGATCCCCATATAGAGCAGCGGTGGTGAAATCACCACAACCGTGGGTGGCGTCACGGACAATAAACAATCCCCATACCCAACAAACCCCTTTCACTCACGGGCGAGGAGTGCCGCTCGAGAAACCCCCGGGATCCGGCCCACAGCTCGAGCCACCACTGAGCAGCAACCGCCGGACCCGAGCAGAAGGGGTGAGCGTAGTGTGCTGACACCCTCCTCCCCGCCCGCGACACTTAGACTCAGGGATATAAGAGGATTTGGTACACTTGACCTGTAGTGCAGGCTGGGAACCTCCAAGCAGGTTTTACAGGTACATAGAGATACATCTGTACACAGTGTTGTTCTATGTACCTGTATTGTAAAGATGAACAAATAATTAAATTGTTTTGTTCCTATAGAATAACTAAAAAATAATAATAAAAAAAAACAATTGTAAAAAATGTCAATTCCTTTCTAATCTCAAAATGGTCTTTTCCTCTTTTTTTCTATGTCCCTCTGGGACTTAAACTAACAGCCTCTATAGTTGCAGTATATTATCAAAAATAACAGTTGCACTCAAATAAAGGGGAGTGGAAAAAACTGAAAGATGTAAATAGTGAACATTGGAATATGAATATGCATTATTGCTGAGAAAACATGAAAAAAAATAGGGAACAAATGAGTTACTTTGCAACTAAAAATGGACAAATTTACTTCAGCCCAGCTACCATGCCAAGGTGTAAGGCGGGCTTTGCACACTACGACATCGCAGGTGCGATGTCGGTGGGGTCAAATCGAAAGTGACACACATCCGGCGTCGCTGTCGATATCGTAGTGTGAAAATCCTTTTACATACGATTAAGCAGTGCAAAAGCGTCGTTATCGTATGATCGGTGTAGGGTCCGACATTTCCATAATTTTGCAGCCTCGACGGTACGATGTTGCTCCTCGTTCCTGCGGCAGCACACATCGCTGTGTGTGAAGCCGCAAGAGCGAGGAACATCTCCTTACCTTCGCCCCGGCTGTAATGTGGAAGGACGGAGGTGGGCGGGATGTTTACGTCCCGCTCATCTCCGCCCCTCTGCCTCTATTGGCCGCCTGCCGTGTGACGTCGCTGTGACGCCGCACGACCCGTCCCCTTAGGAAGGAGGTGGGTCGCCGGCCAGAGCAACATCGCAGGGCAGGTAAGTGCATGTGAAGCTGCCGTAGCGATAATATTCGCTACGGCAGCAATCACAAGATATCGCATTTGCGACAGGGCCGGGACTATAGCTGCAGCGTCGGTAACACATTTTTACCGATGTCGTAGCGGTGCAAAGCCCGCCTTACTCTCAACTGGGTCCTAATCTAATTTATGCCTCTCTTTGTGTCCAAACTGACCTCTTATATAGGCTAACCTGCAAAAGAAAAATTAAAACACATGAGTTCACCAGGAGGAGTGCACAGCCAAAGGACACGACTCCATAATACAAAAATAGAAGAATTGTTGGCACTTCCTAAACTGAAGGTCTCAAGTTATGCAAACTGAACATAATATATATTATCCAATAACAGTTGCACTGAAGTAAAGGGGAGAGGGGAAAACTGAAGGATGTAAATAGGGAACATTGAAATGTGAATATGCATTGATGCTCAGGAAACATAAAAAAAATTTGGGGAAAAAAATGAGTCCTGTGAATCGATCCGCTCATCTGTAGAATTGGCCGTCCTGGAAGCAGTGGGATAGTCACAGATTTAGGTCTTCCACCTGCAGTCTCTGGCATCTGCGGAATATACAACACTTCCACTGCCCCTCTGACATCTCCTCCTACCAGGGTAGAAAGAAATGGCAAATGAGTGTGGATTGGGGTATGTCTAGGAGCATGCACAAAATTTGCTGTGGTGCACATAGCACACCCCGTGATTTGTCCCTCTTTCTGTTCTTTCAAAGATGGGAGCTATGCATTACACCTGTCAGTGTTATACAGACAGAATGCCTGTTAGGCCATGTTACTGGCATGGTCTAACAGGCCACTGTAGCTGGCAGACCTTACACAGCCCCATTGGCGGAAAATTTAAAACATTGCAGATCTCGGAATATCAAAATACAGACCACATTTATTTATTTTTGTTTTCTTTTACAAATGTACAATTTTTCCCCCACATGAATAAAAAAAAACGTTTGCATGTTTGGTATCAGTGAAATTGTACTGTGAAATGGAATCATATAAGCTTTTAAATAAAAAAAAACAAAAAAATAATAGCAAATATGCACTTGTTTCACAATTTTGAAACACTTTTTACACCAAATAATAAAACGGATGGAGTGATTCAAAGTGCATCTTGTCCCACAAAAACAAGCCCTCATAATAACTATATCGAAGGAAAGATAAAGTTATGCTCTGGTGCTCGGTACTCATAACGAGCAGTTGGATGCTCAGATGGGCGCTACTTGAGTACCCCAGTATAATGAAAGTCAATAGGGGTCTCGAGTATTTTTCTGAGAAATCTTCCAGAAAAATGATCGCATCCTCCATTGACTTCCACTATACTATTGTACTGGTGTTGCATCCATCCACACATCAAACTGCTTCTTAGGAATACCGAGCCGCTGAGTATAGTAGTGGTCACTCATCACTAGTCGTTATTTTGTATCCCACCCTTATTGTTGTTTCATTTCTTAATACAGTTAAGTTTACTGTCAGCAAAATGCGGAGTCATTCCCAAATTTGCAGTGGACAACTCTACAAGCAACATAGGTTTATTAGAATAGAGTGTGACAATGAATAATCCTAGTTTTTGTCCCCTACATTATTCTTAGGTCTTCTGGTTAGGACCCATGTTTGGAGCCACCCTAGGATCCTTGATGTATCACTTTATACTAATCCCAAACACTAAGACTTTCTCAGAAAGAATAGCCATCCTGCGTGGGGAGCTGGAGCCTGCAGAAGACTGGGAAGAAAGGGATATGCGGAGAAGACAATCAGTAGAGTTACACTCACCCCAAACAATAACAAGAAGTGGGATGACCGAAAAAGTGTGACTCCAAGTAATTTGGGAAGAAGAAATGCTAAAGCGGCAAGTCATAGTGCTTAAGGGGAAGACACTTAAATACGTGTTCTATCTGGTCATAAATATGTTGGATCAGAGTTTGTCATGACATATAATACATCATTCTGTAGGACATGAAAGCAAATGCACAGGAGAAATATGAAGTAATGCTAACAAATACAATGGCCTCAAGTTATAATATTTTCAACTTACTCCCACACTTGAAGGGGTATTCTCATCTCCAAGATCCTATCCTTTTATGTAGGTGTATTAATAATAATAATAATAATAATAATAATAATAATAATAATAATAGCAAATACCTCCAATTAGAAATGTAATATAATTCTCCTGATTAGCTATGTCGCTTACGTCATATTACAGTGGCTTAGGTATCCAGGTTTACGACTACTACCATGTTTCCCCGAAAATAAGACAGTGTCTTATATTAATTTTTGTTCCCAAAGATGCCCTAGGTCTTATTTTCAGGGGATGTCTTAGTTATTATATTTATTGTTGAACAAAAAAATGAACATTGGGCGGCACGGTGGCTCAGTGGCTAGCACTGCAGTCTTGCAGCGCTGGGGTCCTGGGTTCAAATCCCACCAAGGACACCATCTGCAAGGAGTTTGTATGTTCTCCCCGTGTTTGCGTGGGTTTCCTCCGGGTACTCCGGTTTCCTCCCACATTCCAAAGACATACAGATAGGGACTCTAGATTGTGAGCCCCAATGGGGACAGTGTTGCCAATGTATGTAAAGTGCTATGGAATTAATAGCGCTATATAAATGAATAAAATTATTATTATATACTGTACAGTAGTTTTCATCACAAACCAGCATAAACAGACAAACTGTGAATCCTATCAAGAATTTCTTGTTACTACCATTATTTCCATATACAACATGCCCTGGTGTTCTGTTTGGCGGGCATGCTTCCAAACAAAAACTTTGCTAGGTCTTACTTTCAGGGGAGGCCTTATATTGAGTAATTCAGCAAAACCTCTACTAGGTCTTATTTTTAGGGGATGTCTTATTTTAGGGGAAACAGGATAGCAACTGTCACTATATGTATGGTCGTAATCATGGATACAAAAGCTACTAATGCCCTGCACATGAGATAAGAGACATGGCTATATCAGAAGAACTATACTATATTTCTAAATGGAGGTATTTGCTAATATTATTATTATTACATCTACTACATATTGGGATTGAATCTTTTAAAATGCTGCAGATAGTGCTGAAAGTGCTGAAGTATGGTGTGTGATTAGGAGGAAACATACCCAATCAGGTTGTTAGTCTCTGTATACATCTTGTTATTGGTATGCATTAAAGGTATATGTCTAAGACAGTGTTCTCCATCTCCAGTCCTCAAGAGCCACCAACAGGTCATGTTTTCAGGATTTTCTTAGTATTGCCAAGGTGATAATTCCATTTACACTGGTCTAAGTTATACACATTTTATATTCATTGACATGTATATCGCCCATTGGCCACAATGATAAAAAATGTTTAAAAATACATATATGTGGTTCATATTTTTTGTGGGGACAACAGCATTTGAAATCTAAGTTTTCCTATAGAGTAAAAATACAAAAAATTCATTGCACGCAACAATTTCCAAGAATAGAAAAACACTTAAGAATGATTTCCAGTGGTGACATATGGTATGAACTGTGACAGCTATTAGAAGCATATGTCAGCAGGATTTCAACAAACTATTCCTATGCACATGTAGCTCTTTCAATATCAGGTCCAGGAGCCCTTTTAATTAGCCAATCCATTTCTGCATTTATGATAATTCAACATTTAAATGGATATACGTGGGAGTCTGAATTGCTTTCAGCATATGCAATCTGTTGTCAAGCCTCTGTCACTCCAGCTCTATTCCCCACCCAGAGCTGCCTCCTCCTGCTTGACTGACAGTTTCTTACGGTGTTACACCAAGTAAATCTTCTTTCAGAGAAGCAGGAAAAGGCAGCGCTGGGTGGGTCATAGAGAAAGTACAAAAGCTTGGGAAGAGCTTCAACGTGCCTTATTTGCATATTGATTCATTCACTGGTTTCTTTGTAATGGAGGAATGGACTGACTATATAAAGGTCTTGCTGGACTTGTATTTTAAAGAGCTGCATGAACATATAAATAGTATGGGGGGTGAATTCCTGGTGACATGTTCCCTTTATGTTGAGGACAAACTAAGGCGGACAAACTGAGACATCGCTAGCATCGGCTAGCGATGTCCAGCGCGATAGCACACGCCCCCATCGTACATGCGATATATGGTGATTGCTGCCGTAGCAAACATTATCGCTACGGCAGCTTCACACGCACATACCTGGTCAGCGACATCGCTGTGACTGCCGAACAATCCCTTCATCAAGGGGGAGGTGCGTTCGGCGTCACAGCGACAACATCGCGACGTCACCAAATGACCGGCCAATAGCAGCGAAGGGATGGAGATGAGCGGGACATAACATCCTGCCCACCTCCTTCCTTCTGCATAGCTGGTGGACGCAGGTAAGGAGATGTTTATCGTTCCAGCGGTGTCACACACAGTGATGTGTGGTGCTGCAAGAACGACAAACAACATCGTATCTGCAGCAGGAGCGACATTATGAAAATGAACGACGTGACACAAATCAGCGATTTTTGTCACTTTTGCGCTCATTCATCGTCGCACCTAGGCTTTACACATTGCGATGTCGCTACCGGATGTGTGTCACTAACGATGTGACCCCGACGATATATCAGTAGCGATGTCGCAACGTGTAAAGCCCCCCTAACTAGTGAGATTGGAAAATCAATTCTACCATTTCTACACTTAAGATAACTTGAACAATAGGATTTGATCATCTTTGATCTTGATAGCATATACAGTATGTATTGATCAAGAGAATCATTTTAAAATTAGTGTAACCCAAAAAAGTGAGAAATCATGTTACCATATAGTCTTTCACATTCAGGATTCTTGGACAATCAAACTTACAGTAAATACCAAGTTGAAATCCTAGCACTAAATTGATTCTTTCAAAGAAGGCAGTCTCCCTTAGGCTAGTTTCATATTTCCTTGATGCATATATGACTATGGCTGTTGAGTTTGGTTTAGGAGAACCATGGGTGGTTAGAACATTGTGGTCCATACTCAGACCATGAATACTGGATGCGTAAAGCTGGCACTAATATAAGCATAGGGCTGATTCAGCCAGAAAAATACAAACAATTCATCAATTCCATCAAAAAAATTCATCAAGACCAGCATTTTTCACACCGGTGTTGATAAAGGTGATTCTGGAGTCAGAAGCTCCTGATTAGAGTTGAGTGAGTATCGAAATATTCGTGTTCACGATAATCATAATGAATAGGGATGATCGAATATCACAAATATTTGGCTTTGCAAATATTCGATGAATAGGTCGCTGCTTTCCGAATATTGGATGTGCAATGTAAGTCTATGGGAAGCCCGAATAGTTGCTATTCGGCAACTATTCGGGTTTCCCATAGACATACATTGTGCATCGAATATTCGCAAATAGACAAATAGCGGCGACCTATTCGTCGAATATGGGCGTAGGTGCATATTTGAGATATTTGATCATCCCTAATAATGAATACTGCATACTACTCACATATTTGTTCTGAATAGGGAGTACAATGCAAGTCAATGGGATATGCGAGAAATACTCTGCTGATTGGAAAATGCGAGTAATTTTCTGCTGGATTCCAGTAGAAAATTACTAGCATATCCCATTGACTTGCATTGTATTCACTATTCAGAATGGATACGCGAGTATTACACAGTGCTCATTACGAGTATAGTGAACACGAATATTTCGATACTCGCTTAACTCTACTCCTGATGTATTAAGAGGCACACGCCTCTTAATGAATCTGGAACTTCTGAAAAGTGCCTCTGCGTATGCAACCTTACTTCAGTCTAGGACGGGAGTAACATTTGTGGTATAAGGAACGCCACCGATCATCATAAATTTGAGCACAGGATACCACGCACATGTCTTCCCCGAGCTCCACCCAGTATATTGGATCTGGGGGAAAATGGTGGGATAACGTCAAAAGTAGCATTATTTTAGCTCAGCCTTACGTTGTGCCAAAACTTTTCAAATATTTTTACAACAGAATTCTGCCTTAAAACCTTTTATGAAGCAGGCCCAAATTTTCTCAGGACTGGAGTGGTCCGTAAACTTTTTATGTAAATTGTAAATATCTCTCATATGAAATTATGTCCCTATTTTCAAGTTGCACAAAAAAAATGTAACCAGATTTTTTACTTTCTACGATTCTTCATTCTTTTTAAGCATCTATTACATTTCCTATCAATGTTAATCAATGTATTCATACAAATTAAACATCTCCACTGGGTGGAAGGTCAATTACTGTATGTATACTTGCTGATTTCTCCAGACTAATGAACTAAGAGACAATCTGCGCAGCTTCTCACCTTTCTTTTAAATTCTTGATCCAGTTATAATTGCGTAGTAAACTTATGTGGGATAAATAGATAATACAGACTAGTGATCCAGGTCCCACAATCCCAAGAGGTTTCTGTGTGGTCTGAAATGGCCCAAACTCCAAACTAAATGGTGGCAACTCGGGCCTACACAGTCTGAACTGCCATCGAGTGCTTCACCTACCGCCTAAGGAACGGGAGGACAGAGCAGTGTATAATATACCACAGAAACAAAAAAGCACTGAAACAGAAAAGGTTTCCAAAGTGAGTAACAACAAACTATGAAATATTAAAGAAAGGATGAGGTAAAGACTGCAAGTGTATGCTGCCTACTTTGTACTAAGAAACAGATAATAGGTGCAGAGTGAAAAGCCTAAAAAGCAGAGAGAAAAAGCCCTATCTGGACTTTCACTGACTGGCATATAACAACAGCAGTATGGATGGACATCCAAACATCAAAAATATAATATAGAAAGCTCTATTTTTAGATATAGTCATGGATTCATGGATTAAAGTGTGTGAATGGATTCTTCCACTCCATTTACAATAGTAAGAAAAATGAACTGAGCAGCATTTAATATGCAAAAAACAGTTTACTGTACTGAGCCATTATCTTGATCATATAGCGGTAATCATACAATGCATATATTATTGAGAAATGTCTTTGGTGTATAATCCAAGGTATAACTCAAAGTGTAGGATCCAGATTCAGACATACAGCAAGTTGAAATATTTATATATTATGGACATCAAAATGGAAATATCACCAGCATGAAATACCAGCAGATAGAAGGTATTTATAGTACAACCCGAAAAAGTGACTGGACAGACAAATAAGTCAATGAAAACACTGCTAATCTAAAAGTAAGGATAGCAGATAATAAACACCAAGAGAAAAAGTGTATCCCCTATATCTCAGTGGACAGACAAGCCGACTAAAAAGCAAAGCCTCAAAACAGCCTTCGACACATGACAGATCTGCCAGATGATTCTCTTAGCCTAGAAGAACAGGTAATTTACATACATCATGTTTTTAATTACTGCCTCAGTGTCATTGTTCAGAAAACACTATTGCACCTACCATATTAGGTTAATTTTATAAAAGTCATAAGGTAAAGCATTTTTCCAGGAACAGGACTTAAAAACTATGGCTTATCCTTCAACTATGTTTGTTCAGCCATCTAAACCCCAGCTTGTCGTCAAAATAAAAAGGTATGTAGTTCAAAGGAAGGAGACAAACTCTAGTGCCACTTATTGGAGGTAGTAATCCTAAAAGTCAAAAGTGACCTTTGTGATAGGACTTAGGATTTATGCCAGATCAGAACCTTAATTTGCAGACATGGTGTTTCGGGGTGATTGTCCCTCATTAGTGAAAAGTATGAGCTTTGATCTGGCTGTATGAGAAACTATAATGGGGTATAAGGGGAAAACGTTTCTCCTTGCGGAGACTGCCAAACCAGTCTGGCTGCCAATGAGGAGTCTTATAGCTGCAATGTTTCTGTGGGAAATATGCAAATTGTCTCTTCAGGGAGGAAGGAGACGAACTCTAGGGCCACCTATTGGAAGTATCAATCCTAAAAGTCAAAAGTGACTCTCCAACGAGCCTTGTCATATGACATAGGATTTATGCCAGATCAGAACCTTAATTTGCAGACACGGTGTTTTGGGGTGATTGCCCTTCGTCAGTACAAACTGAGGTTCTGATCTGATATAAATCCTATGTCATATGAAAAGGCTTGTTGGAGAGTCACATTTGACTTTTAACCCCTTAACGACCGCGGGCCGTAAAATTACGTCCTTGCGGTCATAATGTTACTGCCCACGGTCTGCCGGCAGCATCATGCTGCGATCGGCACACATCTCAGCTGATTTTCACAGCTGAGATGTGTGCCTGCTAGGCACGAGCAGAATCGTTATCTGCTCGTGCCGTTTAACCCCTTATATGGCGCTGTCAATATGTGACAGCGCCATTATAAGCGCGATCGCGGTAAACATTTACTTACCGCCCGATACCGGAAGTCACATGACGCGATCACGTGACTCCCGGTAGTTGTCATGGTAGCACAGGGTCATGTGATGACTCCTGTACTACACCTGACTTGCTTTCACTTTCGCTGTGCCAGCGAAACAGCAAAAGAGAAAGAGAGCGTATCTGCTGTTTACAGCCTTGTAGCTGTGATCAGCAGATACTGCAGAGCGATCGGATTGCTGATAGCAATAGCCCCCTAGGGGGACTAGTAAAATAAAAAAAAAAGTAAAAAAAAAAGTTTTAAAAAATTAAAAAAAACCAAAAAAACCTAAAAGTTCAAATCACCCCCATTCGCCCCATTGAAAATTAAAGGGTTAAAAAAATAAAAAATATACACACATTTGGTATCGCCGCGTTCAGAAACGCCCGATCTATCAAAATATAAAATCAATTAATCTGATCAGTATACGTCGTAGCGGCAAAAAAATTCCAAACGCCAAAACGATGTTTTTTTGTCGCCACAACTTTTGCGCAAAATGCAATAAGAGGCGATCAAAACGTAGCATCTGCGCAAAAATGGAACCGTTAAAAACGTCAGCTCGAGACGCAAAAAATAAGCCATCATTGAGCCATAGATCCCGAAAAATGAGAAAACTACGGGTTACGGAATATGGCGTAAAACGTGCGCCACTTTTTTCGGACAAACTTCCGATTTTTTTTAACCCCTTATATAAAAGTAAACCTATACATGTTTGGTGTCTACGAACTCACACTCACCTGAGGCATCACACCCACACATCAGTTTTACCATATAGTGAACACAGTGAATAAAATATCTCAAAAACCATAGTGCTATCGCACTTTTTTTGCAATTTTTCTGCATTTGGAATTTTTTTGCCGTTTTCTAGTACACTATATGGTAAAACTGATGGTTTCATTTAAAAGTACAGCTCGTTCCGCAAAAAATGAGCCCTCACATGACCATATTGACCGAAAAATAAAAACGTTACGTCTCTCAGAAAAAGAATGGCGAAAAAAAAACGGAAAGCGAAAAATCGTCCGGTCGTGAAGGGGTTAAGATTGCTACTTCCAATAGGTGGCACTAAAGTTCGTCTCCTTCCTCCCTGAAGAGACAATTTGTGTAAGCAATTAAACAGAGTGCCATGGCCACTTTTTTCTCCTGATTAGCAGGTTCCTAAGGGTCTCGTCTCCTACAGATTAAATGGCTTAAAGGTACCGTCACACTAAGTGACGCTCCAGCGATCCCACCAGCGATCTGACCTGGCAGGGATCGCTGGAGCATCTCTACATGGTCGCTGGTGAGCTGTCAAACAGACAGATCTCCATAGTGATCAGAGATTAGCCACCAGCCACCAGCAACCTGTGTAACGACGCTGTGCTTCGTAACCATGGTACACATCGGGTTACTAAGCAAAGCGCTTTGCTTACAGTTACCCGATGTGTACCTTGGCTACGTGTGCAGGGAGCAGGGATCTGGCTTCTAAAAGCTGCGGATGCTGGTAACCAAGGTAAATATCGGGTAACCAAGCAGAGCGCTTTGCTTGATTACCCGATATTTGCCATGGTTACTAGCATCCACAGAAGCCAGCTCCCTGCTCCCTGCACATTCAGATCATTGCTCTCTCGCTGTCACACACAGCGATGTGTGCTTCACAGCGGGAGAGCAACAACCAAAAAATGGTCCAGGACATTCAGCAACGACCGGCGACCTCACAGCAGAGGCCAGGTCGTTGCTGGATGTTACACACAGCAGCATCGCTAGCAACATCACTGTTGCATCACAAAAACCGTGACTCAGCAGCGATGTTGCTAGCGATGTCGCTTAGTGAGACGTGGCCTTAACTTAAAGCCCCATGCACATTAGACTAATGTCAGCAAAACATGCCGATATCGACAGGTTTGACCACTAGCCTAATAAGTATGGAGGACAATTGGTTGTTGGGCAGTTAGGGATATGGCATGTTTCATTTTGGCCTGACAAGCCTTTTGTCTTTCCAGAGATAAGCCACCTCCAGACATGTCTGGTGATGACTCTCAAAGAGAACCAAGAATCATTCACCTGAACGAGTTCTTTCATGTATAGGAGAGGTGGCCAATATTGCTGACAGCCAAAAACTCATCTGAACCATCATTCGGTTAACAGCCATTTGATGTGTACAGCCGTCTGTAGGATGGGCTAACAGGGTTTACTTGATGACTTACCATTTTAAACATCAATCTCAATGAAATATTCATTGTCATAATTATGTTCCAAGAGCAAATACCAATATTTATGAATTACACACCTTACTACTTAGAAAGAATTAAAATCTAGCCAGTGATTTATTATCTATTTGAAATGGTTCCGAAAATACTAAAATAAATAGGGCTGAATGTATTTAATCAGGTGTGAGATGAGGGAATGATGACAAGGAGATGGAAACACTAAAGCCTTAATCAAAGTAGTGAGGCAGATTTAACACAAATGCAATATTTTATGTTTATATCATGAACATATTAAATAGGGGTAATAATGTTCCTGTTCAACTAAAACATCATATTCCTAAATCTTTTCACAGTATTATAAACTGCTAATAAAAATTATCTGAAAAGAAACGATCTCTCCATGGAATGTTCTTGGAGTCAATCCAAAATTCACAGCACTGATGAAATTTAGAAAGAAATGTCTTATCGTGATTATGTTTTTATAGCTTACATTTTATGAGACTGTGTAAACTGAAAATCATCTTATCTTTATTTTATTTATTAATGTTACGGGAATAACAAAGCTGTCTTGTTAAGGGGAAACTCACCCTGGTATAGATTAATAGAAGCACATGCCAAAACGTTAGTATCAAGTATCCCCACTCTCCAAAACCAATGATTGTTCCAATCCCCCAACCCCATCTACTGGTCCACTCTCCAGAGAAACATTTGAATTGTTTTGACAACAGCAACCATTTTATTAAGAAAGAGTAAAGATAACTGTCACCTTCAATTGGTAATCAAAAAAGGTCCGTGGAGCCTCTGTTAGGAGTCTCGACACAGAAAGTAGCCAGATATCCCTCCGGGAAGGACCCAGCCAAGGAGTAGCTCTTTTTAGGAGACCACCATAACCACCATAGTAAGTGGCCCTTTAGTCAATATCCAACTCTTTGACAAGTTTAAAGATATGACAATGGAAATATCAAGGCAAGGTATCCATCCACAGACAGCTGTTTCGGGGTATTGCCCCCTCATCAGTGTGGTGTAGGATTCTGGCTAGGTGGGTGCAATGCCTAGTAGACCAGCAAGACAAAACCATCCCTGATCTCGGGGAGACCAGCCAGAGAAAACACCGCAAAGGCGCTCAAAACAGTGAAATCCTAGGTGCATTGCCCCCTGGGAAGTATGCAAATCAAAAAAGGTCCGTGGAGCCTCTGTTAGGAGTCTTGACACAGAAAATAGCCAGATATCCCTCCGGGAAGGACCCAGCCAAGGAGTGGCTCTTTTAAGGAGACCACCATAACCACCATATTAAGTGGCCCTTTTAGTCAATATCCAACACTTTGACAAGTTTAAAGATATGACAAGGTAAATACCAAAGCCAGGTATTTGAATTGTTTTGACTAAGGCCACCATTTTATTAACCTTCGTCCGGCTGAGTAGGTACAATTGTAACTATTCCGTATTAAAATTGCAATAAATTTTTTTTTCGAAAAGCTATAGAGGGCTGAAATTTCAAAACATCTCTGCAGTTTTGGTCCAGAATATATTGGCCAAATTTCAATAAAATATCTCCACCCCCTTCCGAGATAAGGGGTCGCTGTTAACGTTGTAAAATTATGCAGCCTGACGAAGGTTAAGAAACAGTAAAGATAACTGTCATCTTCAATTGGTATCAGAAACCTTAAAGGGAATCCGTCAGCAGGTTTTTGCTATGTCAGCTTTGGACAGCATTCTGTAGGGGTTAAAAACCAAAAAAACAGCTATACCTCTCTTATCTCTGTGTGAGCTGTGTGTTTACTTAAACTCATGGCTTTTTTACCCTGTGATTAATATTACAGGTCTAGAAAATCACATGCACTCTGGTCCCACTTGCCCCCTGCGGTGTTTGACACATCACAGTCAATGCACAATCTCTATTGAGATCCTAGTTGTGGCCCTTGCTCTCTGGGCTCAGCTCATACATAAAACTCAAGCCTTTGATCATGTGAGAACAGTTGCACCCAAAAATCTAAGTGATACATCATTGGATTCAGAATCTTTTTGCCTACATTGTTCTGTCAGATGAGGTAGCAAAAACCTGCTGATAGATTCCCTTTAATGGTCTCAAGAATCAAAACGGATTTTTTCTCTCTGTGTGTGGTTTTTTTTTTATTTCACCTCTCTGTTGTGGAGATATTAACAATCATACTATTCAGTACCTAAGCAGCTAATTTCCTTTAAGTTCAAATGAGTGTAGCCAAAAAGGTTTCACTGGGGGCATGTACATCATTCACTTTCTGACAAACAGCTATAAATATGCATGCAGGCTGTTTGTCATTTTTTTGAGTTCTTCATTTTATTTGAATATTTCCATTACAGTTCTCTTCTTTAATTTACATTAACACTAATAACATAACCTTACTTACTGATCCAGCAAATGTTATCTTGACTCAGATAACACAGTACTGTGCTTTCATGGCACAAAAAAGTGTAATTTGAAACCTTGACATTGGCCAGTGCAATAATAAGTTACCATAAATGAGTTGCCTATTACTAAACAATTTCAGATTAATCCCTTCAGTGTCCCATTAAATATAAAACAGTGGATACCTCCCACAACAGGACCATTCAAGCAATGTTGGTGTATTCCCGGTGGATGCCGTGATATTCTTATCCATGAGTTTGCTTCAACCAATCAGCGGCCACTGTCTCCTCCTGGAAAGGTTTTCAACACACTGGTCTATGAGATAACAGTTTCTACCTATAAAAGTCTATAGAGATAGGAGAGTTTTGGAGAGGAGGAGCCAGAAGCAGATACAGAGGCAGACACACCCATGCTATGTGGCGCTCTGTGCCTAGTCGCCACAAATAACTACATGTATATTGCCATCTGTATAACATGTATTGTAAGCCTTAATGAGGATTTGGCTCTGCTGCTCACAACAAAACACATATTTTCATATGTACTGCCCCGTGGGCTCGGCTGCGACCGCCAAGCCGCTCGGATCTGTGCTCGTACTGCGGGTGGTGGCTCGAGCCTCTCACGGACCCGGGGGTCACATCGCTCTGCAAGGGAGTTGGCGCTACACGCGGGGACTTGGGCGAGGAGTTCCATGGCCGGGGCCGCGGTGGTTTGGTTTGGGATGTAAGTTCGTGACGCCACCCACGGGTCGTGGTGATTGTAGACACTACCGCTGCGGTGAAGGTATGGGGGCTCCCGGGAGCGGTGTAATGGCGCAGCTAGGTGTTGACCCCTCCGTGGGTAGGGGGTGTTGGTCCCCCGGTCCGGATGGCGAAGGCCGGGGTGCAGGGTGAAGTGTTGCAGTGCGGTGCGGTGCGCGGCCCGAAGGCACTGGTGTACTCACTATGACACAAGACACCAGAGTCTCTGGTAAACCAAACAGAGTGATGAATGAGGCCCACAGCCGGCTGCAGCTTCTCCCAAAATAGGTTGGTGGTTTTCGCCTTTCTCTTGCACCTCTGTGTGTAAATGTTTGACCCCTATGCCTAGACACCGGTAGTCCACTCCCCGACTTGTATATGCCGAAGGAGCCCGTTTGCCTGCAGACGCTGGCCCTTTGGGTCTCTATGTCTTGGCGGTGGCTTTACCCTGTATGGTTGGGCTGTTGTCTTCGAACGGGGCTTGTGTGGGATAGATCCTAAAGTCCAGTCCGCAATCAGTTGATTCGAATCGGCCCTGTCGGTTCAGGGCTTTGTACTGGGTCTGAGTACCCCTCCTGGTGCTCCGGTTTCCAATCGGTTCCCCGGTTCGGTACCAACAGGCCACCGCCCGATCCCGGTCCCTACGGTTCCATCGGCTGTAATCCCAGCTCCTGCAGGTGGCCACCACCGTCTGCCTCCTTGCCATGGTGACTGGGCTCCGACCCAGCCACCCGGTAGTCTCTTGGCAGGCCTAAACACAAGACTGCCCGTGAACTTGTCTGCTCTCTACCTCCCCCAGACTACTCTCTCCTAGAACTTGAACTTATCTGTGTGTTTTCCAGCCTCCAGTCCTGTGAACTCCTCGGTGAGTGGAGCCAACCGCCTGACTCCGCCGCCCCTGGTGTGGACATCAAACCTGGAGGGTGGTGACAAGGCTTTTAGTTTGACTGATGTCACCTAACCGGGACGGGGTGTGGTGTTGTGTGTGACTACCTGGGACGACCTGACTAGTCCAGGGCGTCACACATACACTCCCTTAGTGAGGCTGTAAGGCTGCTTTCACACTACGTTTTTTTAACATGCATCATGAACGTTTTTTTAACGCAAAAACGGATCCAGTGCAAATGCGTTTTCATTTCAATGCATTTGCAATGGACTCGCGTTAACATGCGCTCACCTGCGTTTGCGTGCATTATAGTGAGGATCCAGCGACTTGCAGTTTTTTAACTTTTTTCAAAAACGCTTCTTGTAGCATTTTTGAGCTGCGTCCAAATACTGCAAATTGCTGGATCCTGACTATACTGCACGCAAACGTATGTAAACGCTGGCATGCTGATAGACAGGATACTGCTTGCTCTACTGAGCATGCCCAGAAACCAGCCTGGTGTGATCAGTCTCTCTCTCCCCCTCCCTCTTTCCCCCTCCCTCTTTCGCCCCTCCCTCTCTCCCCCTCCCTCTCTCTCCTCTCTCCCCCGCCTGAGAGCGGAGGACGCTCGTAACCAAGGTAAATATTGTGAGGGCCAGGGAGGACTGGTAGGCCCAGGAGGTGGATCCACTGGACCGAGCACCCCACCTGGAGGGCAGGGTACACGGTAGCTGGAGCACTAACGTGGCAGAAACGGGTGCAGGTATCAGGAAGCAAAGACAGGACCAGGTCACTAAGGTCACAGCGTACTTTAAGGCAGTAATAGGAAACAGGAACAAAGACCTGAGCACCTAGCTCACAAGACAAGGCATAGAAACACAAACGATGATCAGGCCCCGCCCACATGGAGAGGCCAGTCTTATATATTCAGCACAGCCTCAGGTCATTTCCTGTTGCAGCAGTGCTGGGCCCATAAGACCAGGTGAGTGGGCGCGGCCCGGTCCTATACAGAACATTAGTCAGAATCAGACTCCTGAGACCAGAAACAGGACTCTGGGGAGCATGAGCGGGAATGGCAGGCGTGACCAGTGGACGCATGGACTGGACCAGTGAGGAAGGAGCGGTGGTGCGACGCAGGTGTGACTGGCTCAGTGGTTACGGAGCGGTGCCTGGATGGTGAGACCGGCTTAGTAGGTAAGGAGCGCTGCTGGGACACCGGGAGCGTGACAGTACCCCCCCCCTTGAAGCCCCCCTCTCCTCCGCCGAGACATGAAGGCACACCGAAGAGGGGCAGCAACGTACTTCCGGGACAACCAGGACTGGGCCTCAGGACCGCAATCCACCCAATCAACCAGGAAGGACTGCTTACCCCGGACCGTTTTCATGGCCACTATGTCCCGTATCGGGGAACCCATGTCAGCGGCAAGGGAGGCAACAGAAAGGGAAGGACAGTCAAAAGCAGGACTGGAATCTTGGACGACCAGATCGGGCGTCTCGGACCGGGTATCAGCCATAGTCTCATCCTCAGTAGCCGCTGGACTCAAAGTCTCATCTCTAGAAGGCGGTGAAATCAAAGTCTCATCTCCGGAAGATGGTGGAATCAAGGTCTCGGATGCCTGGGGCGGTGGAACGTCACTGGATAGTGTAGTCTCTTCTTCAGGATCCTGCAGCTTGACTGAGTCAAGTGCCAGGGGCTGAGGAACAGGCTGCAAGCAGGTTTCGTGGCACAAGGGACTCCAGCGGGTAATCGCGCCAGAGCGCCAACCAATAACAGGGTCATGGAGTTTCAGCCAGGGCAGGCCCAACAGGAGCTCAGGAGTCATCCTCGGGATCACATAGAAGGCGATGGTCTCTGTATGCGAAGTGCCAACCTGGAGGTTCACGGGCTCGGTGGTAAACCGGACAGGTTCGTAGAGCGGTTTGCCGTCCACTGAGGCGAACCAGAGAGGCTTCTTCAGCGGGGTGACAGGGACCTGGTATTTGTCTACCGTGGTCTGGTGGATAAAGTTGCCTGCTGCCCCAGAATCGATGTGGGCCTCAGCTGAAAACCGGGTCCCCTCTGTCGTCACCCGGACAGTCTGTTTAACTGGAACCAAAGGGATTTCGGTGGCAAGGGTGGCGGTTCCCACCATCCCTTGGCCCTGTGGTCTACCTGGTTTCTCCAGGCAAGAACAGAGCATATGTGAACCGTCTCCGCAATAGAAGCACAGGCCCCGGGCGAGCCGTTCTGCACGGCGTTGCTTGGCTTGGGTCAGACGGTCCACTTGCATGGGTTCTGGCGATAAGTCACGGAAAGGCAGGGACGAGGGAGCGGCAGACCTCTGTGGGGGCAAGATGTGGCGAGGTGGTCGCTTCTCCCGGACTACCTCCTGGGCACGCTCCTGAAAACGGAGGTCAATCCGGGTGGCCAGGGAAATCAAAGCGTCCAAGGTTCGTGGAACGTCACGGCTGGCTAGTTCGTCTTTGATGCGGCCAGAGAGACCTTCCCAAAAGGCCGCCGTCAAGGCCTCATTGTTCCAGCCCAGCTCAGAGGCGAGCGTGCGGAACTGGATGGCGTATTGGCCGACGGTCAGGGTCCCTTGGCGTAGCCGGAGAAGCGAAGAGGTCACTGCGGTAGTTCGTCCGGGCTCATCGAAGGTACTTCGGAAAGCTTGCAGGAACTCCTGGATGTCGGTGATCATCGGGTCCTCATTTTCCCACAGGGGGTTAATCCAGGCCAGGGCTTCGCCTTCCAGGTGGGACATCAGGAACGCCACCTTGGCCTGGTCTGAGGCAAACAAGTGCGGGAGCAACTGGAAGTGCAGGGAGCACTGGTTCAGGAAGCCTCGGCAAGACTTGGGATCCCCTGCATAGCGAGGCGGAGCAGCAAGGCAAAGTTGCGAGGCTGTGGAGAAACCTGGTTCAGACCTGGAGACTGGTTGCTGCGTGGACGAGGCGGCGGTCTGCAGCGTATATAACCGGTGGTCCACGGACGCCAAGAATTTCAGCATCCGGTTCAGGGTTTCACGCTGTCATGCCAGCTCCTGGCGCAGCTCAGCCAGCTCTGATTTCTGTGTCTCAGCGGGATCCAGGGCCTGTGCTCCAGCAGGATCCATGGCCTGATCATACTGTGAGGGCCAGGGAGGACTGGTAGGCCCAGGAGGTGGATCCACTGGACCGAGCACTCCACCTGGAGGGCAGGGTACACGGTAACTGGAGCACTAACGTGGCAGGAACGGGTGCAGATATCAGGAAGCAAAGACAGGACCAGGTCACTAAGGTCACAGCGTACTTTAAGGTAGTAATAGGAAACAGGAACAAAGACCTGAGCACCTAGCTCACAAGACAAGGCATAGAAACACAAACGATGATCAGGGCCCGCCCACATGGAGAGGCCAGTCTTATATATTCAGCACAGCCTCAGGTCATTTCCTGTTGCAGCAGTGCTGGGCCCATAAGACCAGGTGAGTGGGCGCGGCCCGGTCCTATACAGAACATTAGTCAGAATCAGACTCCTGAGACCAGGAACAGGACTCTGGGGAGCATGAGCGGGAATGGCAGGCGTGACCGGTGGACTCATGGACTGGACCAGTGAGGAAGGAGCTGTGGTGCGACGCAGGTGTGACTGGCTCAGTGGTTACGGAGCGGTGCCTGGATGGTGAGACCGGCTTAGTAGGTAAAGAGCGCTGCTGGGACACCGGGAGCGTGACAAATATTGGGTAACCGTGGGCTTAGTTACCCGATGTTTATCTTGGTTACGTGTGCAGGGAGCAGGCAGCCCTGCTCCTAGCAGCTGCAAACGCTCATAACCAAGGTAAATATCGGTTATCCAAACAAGTTACCCGATGTTTACCTTGGTTACGAGCCTCCGCAGCTGTCAGATGTTGGCTCCCAGTCTTTCATGTTCAGTTCCCCTCACTCCCGATCACATGACTCCATTGCCTGCCCATAAACTTAAAGTGACAGGATCCTGCAAAATAACACATGCGTTTGCATGCGTTTTTCTTTGCAAAAACAGGATTGCTTTTGCAGCAAAAAAACATTCATGACGCATGCTAAAAAAACGTAGTCAGAGACAGGTCAGAGAGCTTTTACCTTTTTACTGGAGCTCAGCAGTATATTAACCCAGCATCCAATGATGGGGTGCTTCCTTCCCTGATGGGAGTTTGGCTTCTCTGCTGTATTGCAGTGTACTCATCCTCTGCTGCTGTTTCCCTATCTGGTAATGGGTATCTTGGTATCCTTGGATTTCCAAGACAAGAAAAATCCAGATTTGTAATCTCTTCTGGCAAGCTGGAATCCTGAAGGAAGAATCTATTTATTCTAGAAGTTTCCAGACTCTCAAGTGCCACTGAGCTCCCAGGCAAATGTCACTGCCCATTATAAAAAGGCTGCAGTCTCTCAGTTCTGTCACCGACCTTGAAGGCACCAATGACCTAAGGACTGATACCCTGACAAGTGTAGCTGGCCCCTCCAGAGATTTCTAGAAAAATCACCTCAGAATAGGATCTCTCCTCAGTACACTCCTCACTTCACCTTACACGTCGACTAACTGCTCCTGACTGAAATTTACCTCACATCTAAGTGTCGCGGGCGGGGAGGAGGGTGTCGGCACACCGCGCTCTCCCCCTTCTGCTCGGGTCCGGCGGCCGCTGCTCAGTGGTGGCTCGAGCTGTAGGCCGGATCCCGGGGGTTTCTCGAGCGGCACTCCTCGCCCGTGAGTGAAAGGGGGTTGTTGGGTGTGGGGATGATTATTGTCCGTGACGCCACCCACGGTTGTGGTGATTTCACCACCGCTGCTCTATACGGGGCTCCCGGGGATGGTGATGCGCAGCAGCCAGGTGTTGTGTTGCCCCTCCGTGGGTAGGGGTTGGTGATCCCGGGGCCCGGTGGAGGTTTGTGAGGTGCGGGACCTTGTGGGCGCAGGGACGCGGGGGGGCAGTGCTGTGCCTTGCGGCACTGTGGTACTCACTCAGCCTGAGACGTGGACACAGTTTGTACGGTAAACCAAACGGCTGGTAGGACGGTCCCACAGACGGCTGCACCTGCACTCCCGGTAGGTGACGGTGATGTCCCTCTTCCTTGCACCTATGTTTGACTTGTGGTAGCGGTGGATTCCCTCCGGTTACCCGCTCCCCGACTACAATCTGGGCCGGAGGAGCTCTACACTTTGCCCGCAGGCGCTGGCCCTGAGAAACTGGTGCCGTGGCGGTGGCGGTGTCTCTCTGCTTCAGGTTGGGCTGTTGCCTTCAGTCGAGACTTGGTTGTTGGGGGATCTGCGTCCCCGTCACTGACGGATTCGGCAAATTTGGCGACTCCTAGCCTTGCCGGGGTCCGAGAGGCCCCTGCCCTGGTGCTGACTGTCCTTCGGAACACTGCTCCAGACCACCGGGCACACAGCCAACGGGGTCCTTCCAGGAACTTCCAAACGGTCCCACTCCAGACAGTCACCGCCGTCGCTGACCTTGCTGATCTGGCCCTACACAAAGCTGGACCCTTCAGGCTTTCTTTCTCTTCTGTCACTTCACTTGTTTTCCTCTTTCTCCACTTTCCTGCTTTCACTTTCACTTTCTTAACTCCTCTACTTAACTCAACTTCACTCTTGCCCTGCCTGGGCTAATCTCTGTTGTTTACTCCTTCCACTTCCTCCTCTTGGACTCAACTGCCTGGTGTTCCCGCCTCCAGAGTTGTGAGCTCCTCGGTGGGCGGAGCCAACCGCCTGGCCCACCCCCTGGTGTGCATCATCAGACTCCTGGAGGAAGGCAACAAGGATTTGTAGTTTAGCTGTGATGTGCCTACCTGGAGTGTGGGGTGTGGTGGTGTTGTGACCTGTGACCCCTGGCTTGCCCAGGGCGTCACATTCCCCCTTAGCAAAATGCAGACCGTCCGCGGGCTGCCGTCCTACACCGGTTTTATTTTTCTGTAAAAGGGGGGGTAACAAGGTTAAGAAAACATGAATACATTTTTAATAACTCTTCCCAAGACGGGAGGCACATTTACTTAAACGTTGCAACGGTTTACGGTCACGGTTTCCGCTCTCTCCCACCCAAGCAACCTGGCCCTGATGCTGCCCCTAAAGCCCAGGCAGCACCCCTTGACCCACAGTCCAGCACAAGTTACCCGAGCGGGATCTGTCCTTCCCTCCAGAGGGTGGCAACCGGTTCCTTTGGTGGCTGGGCCCCAGCCTGCTCTGCTGAGGGCCCTCCCTCCAACCTGCCTCTCCGGAGGCGGCATTGCGGAAACGGTAACGGTAACCAACATATTTACAAGCCACTTAACGTTTGTGGTACCCTGCAAGTTCACGGGCTTGTCCATGGATAGTTCCCATGCCAAATAAACTTTAAACGGTCCCCACGGGGACAACGGTGCCGGCTCCAGCCGGTTCAATCACAAAGGCAAATCAGGTTCAACTTCGGTAATTTTCATTTTCCTTATCATTCTTTCCAAAACTTTTAAACAAACTTAACTCAGTGGTGGTCCCAACGGGGACGGTGCAACGGGTATCCGCTGCCCTACTCCGGTCCTTCTGCTGCTTCTTCCGAGGGAGGGGGTGCAGAGCTCACCCTGCTCTCATTGCTGCCCCTGAGCTTCACATCCAGGGCAAACCACCCCCTCTCTCCGCAGTGTCGGGTATACCGCACCATGTCCCCCGGCATGAGGTTACGGCCAGGATGCTCCTCGGGCAGATGGACATTCACATCCCGCCGGGCTACAAACACTTCGGCCTCCAGGCCCGGTTCATATATAAATCCATAGCCCCGGCGGACATCAAACCGCCTCACCTGCCCTTCATACAACGGGCCCCGGACACGGAAGGTCGCCTGCCGAAGATTTTCCTTCTCCCGAATGGCTCGGGCCACCAGCTCGGCTTTCCTTCTTTCCCTCTCCGCGATCTCCAGGCCCAGCTTGGTCGGCTCCCTATCCCAATATGGCGCTGCTGCCAGCGCCGGCGCACGGGTCGGGCCCCGCGGGACATCCAGAACGTTACCCACTGTCAGGAAGGTGGGCGGCGTATCCCGCGGTGTCATGGCCTTGGGCGCTGCCTTGCAGCAACAACCCGGCGCTACCTCAGCCGAGGTGTGGGGGATGGGCATAGGGGCTTTCCGCTGCTGGGCCTTCGGCTCGGAGCGGGCCATCAGCTCCGGCTCGGGAAACTGCTCGGGGACTGTCTCTGGCACAATCTTCGGGGCCTTCCATGGCAACACCTCCGGTTTGCTACGGGCTCCGGCTACAGGTCGGTCCGCTGGGGCGGACGGGCTGGGTATCGCTACCGATTGCGGTGGTAGCGGGCCTAGTGGCGGGGTCACAGCCCCCGAGATGGGTGGCGAGGGAGGCAACGGGGGGAGAGGGCTTGGACCGGGTCCCTCAGCCGCAGCGACCGGTCCCTCCGGGACATAGGGGCGTGGGTCACTCACCCTCCCTTCCTCCGCTTCCTCCTCGCGTCTCCGCACGGTGGCTATAACGTCCGCCATGTCGGTCTCCCACTCCTCCAAGAGGAGCTGCATTTTGACCTGCAGCCTTAGATGGAGCTGCGCGGTCCGGATTTCCACCCACGCTGCGGTTCCCGGTACGGGGGCCACGGTGTTTCGGGACGGCATCCACATGGTGTCTTTCTCTCTTTCTTCCAGGAACGGTATATTCGCAGGGTCCTGGCGTCCCTGCTTTTATAGCCGCAGCTACATGCGTCCAGCCGCCATCGCATCTCCCTTAGCTCTTTCCGGCCCCTCCTCTCTCGGGGCGGGGTTTTGGCCTTCGCGCCTCTACTGCTCGAGAAGACGCTCGAGCGGGAACTTTTAGCGCCAAAGATGGCGGCTTCTGAAATTTTTCTGCCGGATACCTCCGGCGGTAACAAGGCGCACCTCTACCAAACGGCAGAGCGGTAAGATCCTGTTCGTGACGCCAAGTTGTCGCGGGCGGGGAGGAGGGTGTCGGCACACCGCGCTCGCCCCCTTCTGCTCGGGTCCGGCGGCCGCTGCTCAGTGGTGGCTCGAGCTGTAGGCCGGATCCCGGGGGTTTCTCGAGCGGCACTCCTCGCCCGTGAGTGAAAGGGGGTTGTTGGGTGTGGGGATGATTATTGTCCGTGACGCCACCCACGGTTGTGGTGATTTCACCACCGCTGCTCTATACGGGGCTCCCGGGGATGGTGATGCGGAGCAGCCAGGTGTTGTGTTGCCCCTCCGTGGGTAGGGGTTGGTGATCTCGGGGCCCGGTGGAGGTTTGTGAGGTGCGGGACCTTGTGGGCGCAGGGACGCGGGGGGGCAGCGCTGTGCCTTGCGGCACTGTGGTACTCACTCAGCCTGAGAAGTGGACACAGTTTGTACGGTAAACCAAACGGCTGGTAGGACGGTCCCACAGACGGCTGCACCTGCACTCCCGGTAGGTGACGGTGATGTCCCTCTTCCTTGCACCTATGTTTGACTTGTGGTAGCGGTGGATTCCCTCCGGTTACCCGCTCCCCGACTAAAATCTGGGCCGGAGGAGCTCTACACTTTGCCCGCAGGCGCTGGCCCTGAGAAACTGGTGCCGTGGTGGTGGCGGTGTCTCTCTGCTTCAGGTTGGGCTGTTGCCTTCAGTCGGGACTTGGTTGTTGGGGGATCTGCGTCCCCGTCACTGACGGATTCGGCAAATTTGGCGACTCCTAGCCTTGCCGGGGTCCGAGAGGCCCCTGCCCTGGTGCTGACTGTCCTTCGGAACACTGCTCCAGACCACCGGGCACACAGCCAACGGGGTCCTTCCAGGAACTTCCAAACGGTCCCACTCCAGACAGTCACCGCCGTCGCTGACCTTGCTGATCTGGCCCTACACAAAGCTGGACCCTTCAGGCTTTCTTTCTCTTCTGTCACTTCACTTGTTTTCCTCTTTCTCCACTTTCCTGCTTTCACTTTCACTTTCTTAACTCCTCTACTTAACTCAACTTCACTCTTGCCCTGCCTGGGCTAATCTCTGTTGTTTACTCCTTCCACTTCCTCCTCTTGGACTCAACTGCCTGGTGTTCCCGCCTCCAGAGTTGTGAGCTCCTCGGTGGGCGGAGCCAACCGCCTGGCCCACCCCCTGGTGTGCATCATCAGACTCCTGGAGGAAGGCAACAAGGATTTGTAGTTTAGCTGTGATGTGCCTACCTGGAGTGTGGGGTGTGGTGGTGTTGTGACCTGTGACCCCTGGCTTGCCCAGGGCGTCACATAAGCTCCTCCCCTTTCTCATTTTAGGGCTCATCACTCAAGAGTTTGTTTTCTCTCAAGTGACAGCCTCAGTAAGGGAGTGTATGAAAATGTGTGTTTTGTTGTCAGCAGCAGAGATAGCCAAATCCTTATTAATGCTAACAATACATGTTATACAGATGGTAATATACATGTAGTTATGTGTGACGACTAGGCACAGGGTGCCACAGCTGCAAGTTTACCTGACATGACACTTATGCTTCATAGGGGTTCTGTAAGTAGGATCAACTCTCTTAAGCTGCCTATATGGGCATGAAGGTCGTAGAAAGCTGAATAAAATGATACCTTAATATCTTTGAACCGCCGTCTTATTCCAGGTAAATCCATGGTTTCTTATATGAAAATGAGCTTTTTCAGGCTCTGGGCTGGATACTGATCTGTATGAGAATCCGACTCTGGAGATTATTTTGAATAGAAGGGGGGGTTACCTGTGTGATGTGTGACGGCCACGCTCTGCTCTTGTGATCTCCCAGCAGAGCTGTGTGTGATGATTATAACTGACACTTCTGCAAGTTGCTCTAAGCTTCAGCTACCATCTTATAGGCAGCCAGTGATGCAATATTGTTGAAATTCAGCAGAGCTGTGAGAGCTGCAGCCTATGTGTTTGTATGGAGACAAAGCTCAGTTCTACTGTTCTGTGTTAGTTACATGTCTCACACTGATAACACTTCATTTTATCAAAAATAATGTCTGGAGATGAATTCTCATGCAGATCGCTGTCCGGCCCATAGCCCCAAACAGCTCATTTACATATAACAGAAATGTAGATTTCTCTGAATGAAGACATTAGATCACAGATATTAAGGTGTCTTTTTATTCAGCTTCATTTATATTCAGTTATATGATTGTCTTGATGAAGAAGCCTTGAGGGCTTTGAAACACGTTGACTGATAAATCATATTTACCTTACATGGTTTGGATTGTATGGCGCAAGAGAATAACCCTTTCTCCTTTCCATTGTTTGATCTCCACGTGGGTTCTGCTGCGGCCTACAGGCTTTATGATGGTTGTGACCTGCCCAACCACATGAGGTGAGTCTCTCTAAGTTATTCTTTATTGTTTTGCATTGGATGAGACCTTATTTGGCCGATTTCTTCTTTCCAGCATTAATTGATAGAAGGTTTGACTGACAGATTTCCTTTAAATGACCAGCAACAAAGTTTTCGACAACCCCGGCTTTTACTGCAGGAGATGGAAATGAATCACAGCCACACTCCCACCGGTGATAATGTGGGCACAGATGTTGTACTGTGTGAGGACAATGACATACAGCAATGTAATTCTGCAAAGAGAGGTTAATTGTCCCATATGGAGCTTTTAAAGCTTCTAACAACACAATGTGGATCCCAGAAATATAACAGATACAGGAAATGTTATGTACGTTATGCTCAATCATTCTACCAATCATACACTAAAATTAGAAATTAAGACTTTTGTACTTAATTATTTAAATGCCGCACACAACCTTGAAATGTTCTTTTGCTACAGAGTATCTTAATTTAATCTCTTAAAGGGAATAAAGGGAATCTGTCACCAGGTTTTTTCCACCTAATCTGAAAGCAGCATGGTGTAGGGGCACAGACCCTGATTCCAGCAGTGTGTCACTTACTGGGCTGCTTGATGAAGTTAGATAAAAATCCCAATTTTATAAGCAGATTATCATTAGAGGACTAGGAAACCTGATGCCATGCAGTCCACCATATTCATGGGCTCTGTATTACCCCGCCTCTACCACTAATTTGCAATTTTCTTTGTACACAGAAATCTTTCAATCAGTGGTGTGGGCGGAGTTAAAGAAACATCAGCAGTCAGAGACCTGCAACATCTGTAGCATATGAAACTGTGATTTTATCAAATCAACAACAAGCAACCCAGCAAGTGATACATCAATGGAATCAGAGTCTGTACCCTCATAACATGTTGCTTTCACATGGGGTAGGAAACAAACTGCTGACAGATTGTCTTTAAACATCTGCAGCAAGTTAATTCTCCTAATGCAGTGTGTATATATCTATATATATAATTGCCTTATTCTGTCTGTCTGTCTGTCTGTCTGTCTTGCTCCAAAATTCTGTCGTTACCGCGACAAGCGTCTCAATGGCCGCTCGCCTCGGCTCCGCCCCCCCGCACGGATTGGCCGCTCGCCCAGGCTCCGCCCACCACACGGATTGGCCTCTCGCCCCGGCCCCCTGCACGCATTGGCAACTCGGCCACGCCCCACCCCCCTCACGCATTACACGCTCACTCTGGCCCCGCCCCCCGCACGCATTCCCCGAACAGACACGGAGCCCCGACTCCCAGGTGAGTGCTGTACCCCCAGGAGCCCACACCAGCGTACGCCGGCAACCCAGCCGACACATACCCTCGCATTGCTGGGGTTGCTGGCGTACGCTGGTGTGGGCTCCCGTGCGTGCGGGGGGCGGGGTACGCTGGTAACCATGATACACATCGGGTAATATTGTGTAGCATGGTTACCAGCATACACCGGCTCCCGGTACACATGTGCAGAAGAGAGAAGACAGAAGAAAGAAGACCCCCGATCATATTCACCAGAAGCCGACCGGGAGCAGGTGAGCGCATCAAGGTCCTGCAGCGGCGGAACACGCACTCATCAGATCACACTCACTCTCATGTATGTGTGTGCATGTATACGATCGGATGTGTGCGTGTATGCGATCGGATGTGTGCGTGTATGCAATCGGATGTGTGCGTGTCGGCAGAAGGCAGAGGAGCACTGCGTGCAGCACAGCTGTTGGGACCGCCCACCGGAGGGCACAGGCAGAAGTGGGGTGTGAGTGTATGCGATCAGATGCGTGTATACTGTCTGATGTGTGACTGTGGAGCACGATGGGGGGTGCACAGCGTGGGGGATGGAGCACGATGGGGAGTGCGCAGCATGGGGGATAGAGCACGATGGGGAGTGCGCAGCATGGGGGATGGAGCACGTTTGGGAGTGCGCAGCATGGGGGATGGAGCACGATGGGGAATGCGCAGCATGGGGCTGAAGCACGATGGGGTGTGCGCAGCATGGGGGATGGAGCACGATGGGGAGTGCGCAGCATGGGGGATGGAGCACGATGGGGGGTGTGCAGCATGGGGGATGGAGCACGAGGGGGGGTGCGCAGCATGGGGGATGGAGCACGATGGGGGGTGCACACCTTCCCCCAAAACACACACACCGCCACACACACACTGCACAACACACCACACACACACTGGGAACCACAAACACCGCCCTACACAGACACCCACACACACAGACAACGCCGCACACACACAACACCCAACACACAAACACCGCGGCACACACAAATATACGCACATACCGCACAACACACACACTGCACAAAACATACTTCCCCCCAAAACACACACACACACACACCCCACACCAACACAAACCGTGCAACACACACACACAACGCTACAGACACACAGCGCTCCACAAATAACGCAAAACACACAACGCAACACACAAACAACACCACTCTCACCCCCCACCATACCCAGACAACACCCGGAACATGTACAGCGCCCTACACAAACACTTGGTAACTACACACAACAACATCTATATATATATATATATATATATATATATATATATACCATGGGACCATCAAACATGATGGTTGCTCACTCACCCCAGTCTCACAAGCTCGTTGCCTTGGAGTGACCCTCGACTCTGCTCTATCCTTCAAGCCACACATCCAAGCCCTCTTCAACTCATGCCGATTACAACTCAAAAATATCTCCCGGATCCGTGCTTTCCTTAACCAAGAATCTGCAAAAACATTAGTGCATGCCCTCATCATCTCCCGCCTCGACTACTGCAACCTCCTGCTCTCTGGCCTACCTTCCAACACTCTTGCACCCCGCCAATCAATCCTAAACTCTGCAGCCCGCTTAATCCACCTCTCCCCTCGCTACTCCCCAGCCTTGCCACTCTGCCAATCCCTTCACTGGCTTCCCATCGCCCAACGACTCCAGTTCAAAACATTAACCATGACATACAAAGCCATCCACAACCTGTCTCCTCCCTACATCTGTGACCTAGTCTCCCGGTAGCTACCTGCACGCAACCTTAGATCCTCACAAGATCTCCTTCTCTGCTCCTCTCTTATCTCCTCTTCCCACAATCGTGTACAAGATTTCTCCCGTGCATCCCCCATACTCTGGAACGCTCTACCTCAGCACATCAGACTCTCCACTACTGTGGAAAGCTTCAAGAGGAACCTCAAGAAGACCCACCTCTTCCAAAAAGCCTACAACCTACAATAGCCCTCAGTCCAGTAGACCACTGCACAACCAGCTCTGTCCTCACCTATTGTACCATCACCCATTCCCTGTAGACTGTGAGCCCTCGCGGGCAGGGTCCTCTCTCCTCCTATACCAGTCCGTCTTGTACTGTTAATGATTGTTGTACGTATACCCTCTTTCACTTGTAAAGCGCCATGGAATAAATGGTGCTATAATAATAAATAATAATATATATATATATATATATAACAAAAATCATACATTAACTACACAATACGTAAATTCTAGAATACCCGATGCGTAGAATCGGGCCACCTTCTAGTATATGTATATATATATATATATATATATATATATATATATATATATATGTTCTACATGTCTTTTCTTCTCAGTACTTGATCAGATTCAAAGATCTCAGAAAAAGAGACCGCCCTCAGATGTGAAGATCCAGCTCATTTGCCGGGTCTACCAACCTATAGCGTCACATATACCTATAAGGCAGTTAGCTTGAGTCAAACCGGGTTTTCCAATCCGAGCATTGTCCCTGTATCACAGATGTGTGAAACCAGCCTTAAGCTTGTTCACAAAGGACATATTTGGAGATGAATGAATCAAATAAAGCAAAATCAGCACATTTTGGTAAGGTTATAACTGTTTTGAATTTGCTTCATAATTTCCTTAACCCCAAGATTTCTGGTAGAATACAATATCATAAAGAGTATTTCAACAAACATTGTCTACATCGTGATTTGCGTTCTTGCAGTCACGTGCCTCCTCATTTGGTTTCTCTCGATTCATTACTATTGAGGGAAGCCAAAATAATTCAGCTTGTGACTGCCACAAATATACAAATCGCATACATGCTGTGATAAGACCGCCAGCTCGCCTCAGGAATATTGTGAAATCGTGACAACACGCTGTGATGATTCAACATTCTGTTGTCACATAGGACTCCAAAAAAATCCAAGAAAAATCCAGCAATCCTAAATGATAAAAAATTCTAAAACCTTATTTCCCATTTTAAAATTCCATGGTTAGGACTCCATTAAAAGGGAAACTGATGACGCATTTGGAATCCAACAGATCCTTACTCATATCAGTAAAAGGAGGAGATATGTGTTACGAATCGGCGCCGTTATAGCCGCAAGCAGCCTGCTGAGGTCCCTGTTGCTCCCAGGCGCCGGCTGCCATTTTTGGCCGTGCCTCGGGTCGTCCAGCTGGCTGCTTCTTCCTCCACGTCTAAGTGTGGAGAGGCGGCTAGTGCGCATGCGCGTGCCGATTTACCCCAGCCAGAGCTCAAGTCCAGTGTTTTGCCTAGTGAGCATGTTCAGCCTGATAGTGCCATTTCTGAGGCTAAGCGCTACTGAGCATGCTCCTACACTTAGTGCGAAAAGCCTCTTTGCACAGTTACTTGGACATTGTGCGGTGCCTAAGTCCTGTGTTTTGCCTACTGAGCATGCTCAGGCAGACAGTCTGATTTCTGAGACTAATGTTCAGGCTACTGAGCATGCTCAGGCACTTAGTGCATCAGAGGCTAGGTCCGATAAGGACCTCACTGGGCATGTCCGTGAGGTGGCAGGCTCTAATAGGCCGACACATATCAGGTGTCCTGATGATGTGGCCACTCCGGACTGGCTCGCGGAGGCCCGCCCCTCTGACACGGCACCTCACCTTTGGTCGTCAGACGATGATTGGTGAAGTGTTTGGGGCGTGGCTGCCATGAGGTCATCAATGATGTGGCGGTTCCAGATCGGCCGCTGGTGACGTCGCTGATGACATGCACTCTGCTATTGGACCTTGGTGGTTCCACCCTGGGTTTAGAGTGGACCCAGGTTATAAAAGGGGCTGGAGACAACATGGAGGTGCGCAGTCTTCACATTTGCTCAGACAGAGCACACCTCCATGTTAGAGCCTCATTGCGGCATAAGCTTTTGTTTGGAAGTGGTAGGTAGGGTTAGGCGTCCGGTGCTTGTCATGCCAAGACACCCGTGGCTCAGCACGTTAGGGTCAGGCACCGGGCTTCCACCTCCTACCATCTAGTCCTGCTTGTGCGGCCCAGTGGAGTTAACTGGGTTGCAGGTGCTGCGCCTCCTGTCCGGTTGTGCCCCCTACGCACACGGACAGCGTACCCCAGGACCCCTGTGGCGTTAACAAGGAGTTCCTGGGCTGGGTGTGTGTACCCTATTCCTCTCGTATCGGCTTCCCAGTCAACGCTACTGGTGTGACCACCTGGCCTGACGTGTCAATCACACACGTGGCTAGTCGAGAGGTGACCAGAAATGCTAATCGGAGGACCGCTCGGCCTGACATGTCCTACACACATGGACGACAGGGCGCTTTCGTGGCGGTCTTCCGGTCAACGCTACCTGGTCACCACCCGATCTGACGTATTCCCTGCACACGTGGTCGGTGTAGCGCCAGGTACAGCAAAACGCTAACTGGGTTGTCATCCGTTCTGACGTGTCCCTACACACATGATCGGTTCCCAGGTTTCCTGGGTTATCTCAGAGCCACCGAGCTCTGTATTCTCCGCCTAACCTTTGGGTTGCCAGCAGCTCCATTGCCAACTGGAGCACGGTGGGCCCCGACGGGCGATTGGGATATATACCCCCTGGTCCTGATCTGCCGGTCCCCCCGTAACATATGAGTAAGGATCTGTTGGATCTGAAATGTGTCATCAGTTTCCCTTTTCATGGAGTCCTAACCATAGAATTTTAAAATGTGAAATAAAGTTTTGGAATTTTTTAGCATTTGGGATTGCTGGATTTTTTTGGATTGTTTCTTCTGGTAACCAGCTGGACTCCGATCTGTGCATCCCCTTCTCTATACCAGGAATTGCAGATGGTGGAGTGGCAGATAAGTATTTTTTTGTTTTTTACATAGGACTGCTGTCCATTGCCCCAAGACTGGATAACCCCTTTAACAATGTAAGAACACAAGGCATGGAAATTATGCCATGAGTTTTCACCATATCCTTTTTGGCTCTTTGAATAACGTAAATCTCAATCCTGTGGGACATTGAATAAAGTGTGGACGGCTCATCCAGAAATTTCTTCATAGTCAAATAAATTAAATTTAGTGAAAACAGGTAGATAAGGGAAATTGGACACACTATAGTAACAGGAGAAAAGGATATCCAGCCCAACAGACAATGACTCTTCTTTATTTAGGGAGGTATAGTGGCTAGGGGTTAGCACTGCAGTCTTGCAGCGCTGGAGTCCTGGGTTCAAATCCCACCAAGGACAACATCTGCATGGAATTTGTATGTTCTCCGTGCTTGTGTGGATTTTTTTCAACATTCCAAAGACATACAGAGAGGGAATTTAGATTGTGAGTCCCAATGGGGGCACTGCTTCTGATGTATGCAAAGCGCTATGGAATTAATAGCGCTATATAAGTGAATAAATATTATTTAAACCATTATTAGACAGAGGACAGATAAGATTTAATGTAAAGATTGGTATTTACACGTTTCAGATCCTAGAGCACCCTTAATCATGAATTATCACTAATTAGCACACCCAAACAGTATGGGAGCGCACCTGTGCATTGTAACTGGAACACATTGCCTTCTAGCTTCATACCAATTATACACATGCCCGGTCTTTTCTTGTTTGACAAACCATTTCAGATGGCGCCTGCCTGCCCTACATATGCTGCTTGGTGGACATCGTCCCACTTTTTCATCAGTGCGCTTTGCTGGATATTTTTTCTCACATACGCAGACAGGCACCTTTTTACATGGAGCAATTCTTAAGACTTCTAATGGTAAGTATTTCCCTTTATGTATTTAAGCACCTTATCTTATGCTGCATTATATAATATGTTGAATTTACATTCTAAAGAACTTTATTTGGTGTATTACAATATTTTGACCTGGAAACAATAACACTTACTCCTGATGAACCTACATAGGTGGAACCCATGGAGATAAAATATATAACATACTACGTAATTACATATAATACACTGATCATAATATACAATGGTAAGAATATTATGTGCCTGGATAGCACTTTTTTGGTATTTGAGTATAACATACCATATTAATATAACATACTACATGTCTCAATCTTGCCACACCTATTGTCTAGACTACAGTTATACTTGTAAAATAAGTTGCATTTTGGTTAGGGGTGAGGTTATTGTACTTTTGGTGGGATGCTATTGTGCATCTAGTGTAACCTTTTTTGCCTTATCGTCTGAAATTAATTAATCAAACACTATAGACTGTTTGATATGGGTTATCTACTTAATTGAAGTGATATACTAATATTATTTTTTAATGAACTATATAGGAATGTCTCCTTTTTATAGGGCCTAATAGGGATAAACAGGGCAAGCTATAGTAGAGCGGGAGGAGGGGGGGGGGCCTTTGCACTGTATTAGGGTGCCAACCTTTGCAGCAATGTAGTGACACTCTCTGGGGCAAATATAGGGTCTCCTCATTCCTTAGTTGATAAAAACTTTTTATCAGATAGATTAACCTTTCTTCCACTTGATTAACCTAATCATGACCTTTGACGTACTGGTATGTCAAAAGTCCTGTCACCGCCTTTGATGTGGGCTTGCACACCAGTCAGCATCATTCCTTGAACGTGATTTATTCAGCCATCATGTGCCTCTATCAACCGAGGGTTGATCGGACCTCCGCTCATGGCTTTTAACCAGTTAAATACCACTGTCAATCTTTAGCAGTGTCATTTAATATGCATGCATTGTCATTACCCCTACTTATCAGTAAGTCTGTGATGTGATGGTGGGGCAACGAGTTGTTATGACAGCTGGGGATCTGCTGTTGACCCTCATACCTGTCAACATGAATCACCTGTGAACACTGGCATGTGGCCAGCATTCTTAATAGATCGTGATTTCTGATATACATAGTAGTGCTAATGCACTACTATGTACAGGACAAGCGATAGGATGATTCTATCTTCAAGTCCTCTAAGGAGACTATTAAATATAATAAAAAAAAGTGAGAAAAAAAGTTTTAAAAAAATATGAAAAAAAACCCCAAAATCACTAAAGTCCATATCAGAGAGAGAGAGAGAGAACCTGGGAAATCACAGACAAGTGATTCCCAGCATCGCACAGTTTGTTCTGCAGAGTAGTTGTCCACCACCGGCGTCACTGGGTAAGTCTCTCCTTTACAATCTGTACGCAATTATTAGACAAGTGAGAATTTTGACAATATCATTATTTTTATGCAGATTTTCTAACTCTAAGCTGTATAAATTTGCCTGCTTGGATAGGCCCATGGCTGGATGAGCACAGACCTCCACTTCAACTCAGATACCAGCAAGGTGGTTGTGGGGTACTGCTATGGTCTGGTATTATTAAATATGAGCTAGTTGGACCTTTTCCGGTTGAAGATGGACTCAAAATGAACTCCCAAAAATATTACTAGATTTTAGAAGACACTTTCATCATGTAGTGGTACAGGAAAAGGTCTGCATAATAAATCCAATATTGTTATGCAAGACAATGCTCCATCACATGCATTGAAATCTCCACTGCTTTACTACCCAGTAAAGGCCTTAAAGATTAAAGAATAATGACAAGGATCTTTTTGCACCTGCCCTAAACCCTATTGGTAGCTTGTGAGTCCTTCTTAAACAAGAGATTTACAGTGAAAGAAAACAGTCACCTCTCTGATCAGTGTCTGGGAGGCTGTGGTTGGTGCAACAACATATTAAGAAACTATTATAATGTGTGAATGCAGTAGAAGAGACCGGGGCTCCTAAATTGGCCCTCAGGCTAGGCGAGCCTTAGCTGTCCCTGATCCCAGAAATACGTCTGATGGTGACAATGTCTAGCCCGCCTCCTTATTGAATAAAGTTATTATCTTTTAGCCTATAAACACTCTGGTTGCTTTTCTTTTTATATGGTGATGTCAAGGAGAAATTCCATAGTTTTGGGGAAATCTACTTCTTAACAGTGAATGTCTGCTAAATCTCAGATTAATAGTCCCTGAGTGCCAGCAAAGGAATTTTGACCACACAGATAATATCTGGTATAAAACCCTCTCAGTAAGAGCAGGTCCACAAGTGTGTTGTGCTTTATTTTTCAAGCCTTTTATAGAGCAATAATGGGTTAGTCTTAGTAAAAGTGTTAAGTATGCCATTGGCTATATTAAAAGCATATGCACAAAGCCTGTGACGTTTATCTATTTTTTGGGACTTCCCCTCCAGCCTCTCCTGTGTTCCAACTCCATAGCTTGCAAACTCTTTGTCACGTACGAGATACAGCCGGCCATTGTTATCAATACTTTCATTCTGTTCCCCTGTTTCATTATATCAGCTGCTGACCTTGGTGTACACAAGTTTACAGTCTCTTCCTACTTATATAGAAAAGAAGCTCTGTTATAGAAAAAGCGCATAGAAAAAATATATATTGTATTCTCACAGTAGAAAAGCACATAGAAAAATATACTGTATTGTTAGGGATTATGGAGTGGCTATATCTGAAACTGAATTGTAGTCTAACTACTGAATAAAGAGATGTGCAATATGAAAGTCAGAAATTACCCCTTTTCCCCCACACCAGGACAGGGCTGGGACAGAAGTGGTTGAGCCCACAGATAAAAACAAACAGGGGAAAACAAAACTTGATCACACAGCATGCTCACACAGATTTTAGACAACAAGTGATAAGGAGGAAAATAAGAGCAGGGAGAAAGTAGACGACGAGAGAGATTAAAGTACTTTGAAATGCTTCTCACGGAGCCTCTCATTAGTTTCCCTGGCTCTGTGTTTCAGGTCATTGTCATGCTGGAAAACTCAGCCATGACCTATCTTCATTGCGTTTACTGAAGAAAGGAGGTTGTTGGCCAAAACCTTGCGATACATGACTTTATCCATCCTTCTTACGGTGCAATTGTCATGTCCCCTTTGCAGAATGTGGCGGCGTAGTATGACCTGAGACTGTGGTCCAGGCTCTCTTCAGGTCATTGACTAGGTCATCCCATGTAGTTATTGAATGATGCCTGACCTTTTTCAGAATAATTCTTACCCCACAAAGGGAAATCTTTCATGGAGTCCCAGACTGAGTAAGATTGACAGTCATCTCGTGTTTTTTCTATTTTGTAATAATTGCACCAACAGTTGTTGCCTTCTCACCAAGCTGCTTAACTATTTTCCTACAGCCAATCCCAGCCTTGTGCAGGTCTACAATGTAATCCCTGGTGTCCTTAGACAGCTCTTTGGTCTTGGCCATGTTGGAGAGGTTGGAGTGTGATTGTGTGTGGACAGGTGTCTTTTATACAGGTAACAAGTTCAAACAGGTAGAATAAATACAGGTAATGAGTGCAGAGTAGGAGTGCTTCTTAAAGAAAAAAACAACAGGTCTGTGAGAGCCAGAATTCTTGCTGGTTGGTAGGCGATCAAATGCTTATTTCATGCATTAAAGTGCAAATTAATTATTTAAAAATCATATAATGTGAATGATGTGTGCAGTGAAGAATTGGCAGCTGCAGGACTTAGAACATTGAAGACACCTTTATCACATTTTTTGCTCTGATAGCAGTGACCACATGGCCAGATGCTTCAGGTGTGAGGAGAAGCTAAAGAAATGTGTGTGTGGGGGGTGGGTGGGGGGTGTTAAGCAGGCATATCATTTAGCTATTAATGCCACCCACAAATCCTGACGGTGGATGCGTTGAACAGCAGTGCCAGTGACTGGGGCCTACAGGTGGATTCTCTGGTCCTCTGGTGGCCCAGTCCACCACTAATAGACACAGCTTGAATGGTTGGGCTTACATCTAAAAAAAATTGCTATAGAATAGTCTTCTATGTAATTTTCCTAAATGGCAGCTAGCTACTACCGTAGCCTCTGAAAAGCAGTTTGCCAGTCACCCCTGTAACATACTATTTGTAAAGTACAATCAACATTAGTCAGAGAAAATTGGCAAAGGCTCATGCAATGTGTAATGTATAAATACACTAAAACATGAAAGATATTCAGTAGCTAGGTTACATCTAATTTTTAATAATGTATAGATACCTCTTTATTTAGTAAAACCTTCTTGTCAATATTTCAGGTACATTAATTTAGGGTAATGAGCTTGGGTAAGCCGTGGTTTTATAGCACCACACACTGCATTTCATAACAACTGATGTGGTAGTACACATGAAGAATAGCAAAAATGTACTTACTCTTATATAAACAAGTGAGGAAAAGTGCATATTTGTAATACAACCCTCCTTGTACTCACAATGTCACTGATGTATACAGGTAAACACTGGGTGGATGGACAGAAGGCAGCTGTTATGTGGCGCGGGCGGGGAGGGAGCCGTCGCTGCTGCGCTCTCGCTGGCGCTCGGGTCCGGCGCTGCTGCTGGGTGGCTTGAGCGGTGGGCCGGATCCGGGGACTCGAGTGCCGCTCCTCGCCCGTGAGTGAAAGGGGGGTAGTTTGGCTTGGGGATTTGGTCCATGACGCCACCCACGGTTTGTGGTGAAGTTGGGGCACCACCGCTGCTGGTGACGGGGATCCGATGAGGAGCGATGACAGGGAGCAGCTGGGATGTTGTTTCCCCCTCCGTGGGTAGGGGTTGGTTGTCCCGGGGCCTGGTAAGGTGTGACGGGAAAGGTACGGTTGGTGAGGTGCAGGGTCGCGGGGGCAGCGCGGTGCCGGATGGCATGGTGGTACTCACTCAGCCAAGAACAGATGCAGAGTCTCCGGTAAAACAAACGGCTGGTTGGACGGGTCCCGCAGCCGGCTGCTGTGGTTTCTCCCGGACGGTTGGTGGTGGCTGCCTTTCCCTGCACCTTTTGTGTAACTTTGGTCCCGATGGCTTCCCACCGGTAACCCGCTCCCCAGTGTGGATATATACCGGAGGAGCCCTTTTGCCTGCAGGCTCTAGCCCTGGGAACTCTAGCTGTGACAGTAGCAGTATTTCCCTTTCGCTGTTTGGACGGTTGCCTTCAATCAGGTCTTGGCTGTTTGGAAACCCCTGGGGTTCCAGTCACTAACGGATTTGACCTGTTTAACGGCAACTCCAAGCCTGGTCGGGGTCCGCAGGCCCTGCCGGTTTATGCTGGCTTCTCTTCGCTCCCCGGTTTGGTACCGGCGGGCCACCGCCCGTCCCCGGTCCTACGGTTCCGCATCGATCTGCCTCTCCTGCACACGGCCACCACCGTCTGCCAACCTTGCTCTCGGTGCCCGGGCCACGAACCAGGACACAGTCAGTTTGCTCCTCTCCTACCACTTCACTCCTCTCTCTTTCACCTCTCTCACTGAACTATCTTCCTTTCCCGCCTCCAGGACTGTGAACCCCTCAGTGGGTGGGGCCAACCGCCTGGCTCCACCCCACCTGGTGTGGACATCAGCCCCTGGAGGGAGGCAACAAGGATTTGTGTCTGGCTGATGTGCCTATCTCGGGGTGTGGGGTGTGTTGTTGTAGTCCCTATGACGACCTGGCTAGTCCAGGGCGCCACATTATGCACATACCTCTCGCACGCATAATGGAAAAGGGAAAGGTGCGGTGACATCCAACTGATCCCTGTACAGATTATAGGACCCTAGTCGCATAACTTATGGAACCACCTTGGATCAGGCTCCCTTAAAGGCCTTTGAGGGGTTTCTCGTACCTATTGAGGGACCAGAGCAGAAGCCGCACAATCTGCCTAGAGGAGGGAGGAAGGTGTGCAGGAACAAATGGAAACTCAGGGTAAAGTAAACTGAAACAAGTTCAAAAAATGAGAAAGAATACAAGGCTGGGAAGTAAAAAAACCACAAACAACAGACATTCACCTAGTCTTTTCTTTCAAGGTAATCGCCAAATATAAAGAGCTGTAAATCACAAGCACAAGTCCACATAGAAGTATAGCCAGCAAGGAAATGCAGTAAAGGGAGAACATAAATATGCCCACCTAGACTGTGGTAGGACACATTAAAACAGGACAATGAAAAACACCTGAAGAGGATAAAGCCCAGAAAGAAAAACAAAGGTAATAGGAACCATCAGTATTAATATTGAGCTGAAAAGGACCATAGCTCAGCAGAAAGCGGAACCAGACATAGAGCAAGAGGTCACTGGATCAAATCCTGAGACATGACAGCAACTTTAGCTGACAGAAAATATTGTTGAATATTGAAAATGATTTTCCAAGATAATGGAAAATTTAGACAAAGCAGAAAACTATTAAAAATGTCAAAAGAAGCAACATTCACTAGTTATATCCCCTATTACTCCAGGGCCATTGCATTTGTTATATCAGCTACAACAATGATGTTCCCTAGACACAAGTGACTAAAGCAACCAATTTTTGGCCTCAGTGGTAAGTAAACTCCTGAGGCCCATGATTGGCTGCAACAGTTAGAGGGACTCTATCAGCACATGATGATTATTTATAACAAGTACAGAGGGTCCTGCATCATGTTGAGGATCATCAATTAAATAAACCTTCCCACCTGCTGGTTTCCTATCTATCTACAGTCCAGGGTTTCCCAAACTCCAGTCCTCATGGCCCCCAACAGGTCATGTTTTCAGGATTTCCTTACTATTGAACAGGTAATGGAATCATTATCATGGCATCACCTGCGCTGTAGTAAGGAAATCCTGAAAACATGACCTGTTGGGGGCCATGAGGACTGGAGTTTGGGAACCTCTACACCCTTCTCTGCTCTATGAAGCCAGAACTGTCAATTACAGAAAAGGGGAGGGTGGAGATTTAATGATTAGCAGGTGGGAAGGTGAATTTAATGATTAGCCCCACCATGATACATGATAGCTGCAGTGATTATGCGCTTTTCATATTTTAAGGGAATCTATCAGCGCAGGATGATTGTTCACACTTAGTTCAGGTGCTCGGTGTGAACAATCATCCTGTGCTGATAGATTCCCTTAAAATGTCAGAAACGTGTAATAACTCCAGCCAAGAAAATAGTAATATTTAGCTTCAGGACAGGATGGCACGTGTAGGGTGAGGACCATCATGCTGGAGAAGGCATTCAAAAGTTTCCTATGAGGTCCTGGCTCTTGTAGTTATGACCCTCATTTAGATTTGCTGTAAAAATATATGCCACTGTTACATCCATCTTAATCTTGTTACCAAAAACAAACCCATTTAGGTGAATGTTATTGATTTTAAAATAATAGTAATTGATTTTCAGCTGCAGACATTTTTTTCAACAGATCTGCCGCATGTGAATATTCTCTTAGTACTTTCATCTAAAATGAATCATTAGCATGACAGCTGTGGTTCCTAATGATGAATGAGATCAGATCTAAATTGCATGAGGATAATACTTGGTGTGACGCACTAGATTCTAGAATTGCTTTATATTGCTCTATAATTGCGTTTCTCGGTAACATCCAATTCTGTGTAATGTTGTCTTGATCATCCCCATTATACATTCATTACTAAAAGTCAGAAAACAGTTTGGCCAATTATGTTCACATAGGAAGGAAGCGTGTACTTAGCTTTTGGATGGGTTTATGGTACCCTCTCCAAAACATCCGGAATCATTCTCTACATTAGGATGCAATATACTTACTGGGTTAGTAATGTATTCACAAACAAAGCTTTTATGACATTGACAGTGAAGTCCAACACGGGACTTGTCCCTGTGGTCATTTAACCCCTTAATGACTGGGCAATGATTTTTTTAATCTTTCTGCTTTTGTTTTTCTTTTGTCTTCTTTTTGTTTTTCCACCAACATGTACATATGAGGATAAGCTGTAATTTTAACCCCTTCATCCACGGGCGATTTTCCATTTTTCATTTTTGTTTTTTTCCTCCCTTTCTTCCGAAAGCTGTAACTTTTTTTTTTTTAATTTTTCTCTCACATGAAGGCTTATTTTTTTGTGGGATGAATTGTACTTTTGAATGACACCATTCATTTCACTGCATAGTGTTACTGGAAAACGGTGAAAAATTGCAAATGTGGAGAAATTGTGAAAAAAGTGAAATTCCACAATGATTTTTTTATTTATTTTTTCTTATTCACCATGTTTACTATATTGTATGAGTTCATAGATACAAAACATGTATAGTTTTACTTTTATCAAAGTGGTGAAAAAATCCCCCAGAAGTTTATCCATAAGGAATAGCTCTTTTTTTCACCATTTTCCGAGACCTGTAGGGTCCTCATTTTTGGGGAATTTGGGCTCAGTGATGGCTTATTTTATGTGCGTTGAGCTGACATTTTTAATTACCGTATTTTTCGGATTATAAGACTCACATTTCCTCCCAAACATTTGGGAGGAAAGTGAGGGATGTGTCTTATAAGCCAAATGTAGCTTACCGGGGGGGTGCTGGAGAAGAGTCAAAGGAGGAGGCTTTGGGATGTGCTGTGTGCTGTGCTGTGGGCAATGCACTGTGGCCTCTGCTGCCGGTGATTCTGTGATGTGGGCAGTGCTGTCCTGCGGGCTGTGCTGTGCGCTTGCTGCAGGCGGTGCGCTTTGGTGTGGGGGAATGTGCTGCGCTGCGTGCTGTCCTGCAGGTAGCAAGGCACCGGCTGCCATCCTGAATGTCGGAGGTGAGGGCTTCAAATAATGGCGTCTGGAATCAGTGCATGCACAGATGGAGCTCTCAGCTCAAGATCTCATGTGCCCATGTGGCGCATCTGGATCATTGATCTCCCAGCAGCGGACCTAAGGAAAATGGCGCCCTGGGGTGGTGTGGGTGCAGATGAGATCTCGGCTTGTGATTGAGCCGATAGCTCAATCTGCACAAGCGCCGACTCCTGGCGACATTCCTTTGAAGCCCGCACCGACGACAGTTTCACCTCCTGCCTCACAGTGCTGCTGTCCGCAGCGAGCACCTCGGACACCTACTGCACCAACGGCAGCATAGCCCTACTCCAGCATTGCCTCTGCCTCCCATGACTGTCCCTCCAATGCTGCTGCCCCCCTCTGCTAAGACACCACTGGAATATAAGATGGACCCCATATTTTTCTTTTCCTTTTTTTTCCCTCTAAATTTGGGGTGCATCTTATAAAACGGAAAATACGGTATATAATGTTTGTGATATGATGTTTTGACCACCTATTATTGCATTTTATTGCAATGTTGAGGCGACCAAAAAAAAACATAATTTTGGTGTTGAATTTGTTTCTTACTATGATGTGTACCGATCAGATTAATTAATTTTATATTTTGATAGATTGTGCATTTCTGAACTCTGGAATACCAAATATGTGTTTTGTTTTTTTGTTTTTTTTAATGGTTTTATTTTCAATGGGGCAAAAGGGGGGGTTTCAACTTTTAGGGTTTTTTTATTTTTTATATTTTTTAAAAACTATTTTTTATTGATTTTACTAGTCCCTCTAGGGATTTTTATGACTGCAGACTGTGATCCCTTCTCCTGATCAGAGTGATACTTCAGCATACATTGTTCGAGTTAGTGCTGGCGCTTTGCGCCTATCACAGGAATTGACTCATGACAGCATCAGGGGTTATCATCTGACCACGCGCTGTCATGGTAACACATCGGCGACGGCGCCTCATTTGACAGCGGAACCTGCTGCCTGTTAGCTGCACATGCCTGCTGGTCAAATCAGCAGACATGTTCTGAGATTACTGCGGGCTCGCCACCGGAGCCCATCGTAACCACCGGGACATGACCAGGTATGTACTAGTTCATCATTGGTCGTGAAGGGTTTAAATAACCCCATTTATTTTACCATAAAAATGTAGAGAAAAATAAGAAAAAAAAATTCCAAGTGGTATGAAATGGTGGAAAAAAATGCAATTATGCCATGATTTTTTAGGATTATGGTTTTAAAGCATTTACTGTATGGCAAAAATCACATTAAAATATAATTCTCCAGATTAGTACGTCTAAGGTGCTATCAAATCTTTTTTATATCTCAGTTTAAAAAAAGCCACTTAACCTCGTTATTTTTCCATCGATGGTGCTATGTGTGGGCTTATTTTTCTGTGCCGAGAAGTAATTTTTATTGATAACAATTTGGGGTATATATGATTTACCAACCACAGAAACAGCAATTTTGACTTTAATTTTTTTTCTCTTTAATTGAGAATTTAAATGCCTTTATATTTTGATAGACTGAATGTTTATCCACAAGACGATACCAAATGTGAGGTATAAAGCATTAAGATGGCAGCAATTTGGATCTTCGATAGATCCATAGCTGTCATGGAAAAGCAGAAAAAAGAGGCATAGCCTCAGGCCAATGTAATCCTTTGCACAAGCTGATGCCAATGTCAGATTGATTTATATGGCATTTATATGCTATATGTGCCAGTTTGTTACAGGCACATTACTTTTTGCATTATTTTAATTTATTAATTTATTTTGCTTCTTATTTTTTTTTCCGTTTTTTTAAATGTGCTTAAATACCTTTGAACAATGAAAACATTTTGTCTTTTGGTATTTGTTAATGTTTTCTGCTTCAAATTTGTCAAAATTGTGCACATGGCTCATGAATTTTGCGCAAAATCAAAAATTCTCTTTTTTTATCTGTAAAGGGAACCTGTCACCAGATTTGGGGCCTATAAGCTGCGGCCACCACCAGTGAGCTCTTATATACAGCATTCTAACATGCTTTATATAAGAGCCCAGGCTGCTGTATAGAACGTAAAAATAATATAATACTTACCTAAATGGTCGGTATAGTGCAGACAGGTCAGATGGGTGGCTCTGTTCTCCGGGTGCGGCGCCTCCCCTTTCAGCCATTTTTGTCCTCCTTCTTCTGAAGCCGGGGTGCATGATGCGTCCTACGTCATGCACACATGCCAGATTGAGGTCCTGCGCAGGTGCACTTTAATCTGCCCTTAACAGGGCAGATCAAAGTATTGTAGTGCACCTGTGTAGGACCGAAATGCCAGCTAGTGGGGATGACATATGTAATGTATATGTATGTATACATTTAGCATTCTAAATTGTATAAACACATATGCTTTGCACTCCCCCTATTATGTAGTAATGTCCCCCATCCTGCTCTAATGTATGCCATCCTGGGCTCTTTCCTGGTAAATATGTTCCCCCTCCTGGTATATATGCCCCCATCCTGGTAAATATGCTCCCCCTTCCTAGTATATACTGTCTCCCTCCTGGTATATATTGTCTCCCTCCTGGTATATATGTTCTTTGTTCCTCTCCTGGGCCACTCCTGGGATACACAGTACTCACCCACACTAGCTCCCACATCTCGCAGCATTCTCCTCTATAGCCACCCCGCAGGGGACGGCAGCTTTAATTGGTGTCCGTACTATGGCAACGCATGACATCATTGTCATGCGCCGCCTCAGTCACAGGGATGCCTCAGAAAGATGCCAGCTTCTGTTTGGACAGCAGCGTATATCACAGTGCAGGGCCCCGATGGGTCTCTGCATCACGATTAGAGATGAGCGAACCTCTAGAGGCTCTAGTTCGGTTCGTCTAACGGGGGCCACTGTGGAGTTCGGTTCGGCGAACCGTTCGACAAACCTCTCGAGCCCCATTGAAAACAATGGGAGGCAATCACAAACACATAAAAACACATAGAAAACACCTTCAAAGGTGTCCAAAAGGTGACAAACAACTCACAAGACAACACAAACACATGGGAAAGTGACAAGGATAAATCCTCATGCGAAAACAAAACAGCTAGACGAGGAAAAAGAGGAGGAGACACAGATATAGGCATGTCATGCCCTTCTAAAATCATGTAAAACACACCAAGGGGACCCCAAGCAGAGTCTCCCTTTTTTCCAAAAATTGGGCCCCACAGACACCACTTCAGTAGCATCACTTGTGCCCCAGTTGCAAACTGGACAGCTAGATTTGTATCAAGCACATTCAAAAATACGCCAGCCTTAACTGTCCCCAGGATGACACTGGGGTAGGTAGCAAAGTCCTTGCTGAACCAAGACTTGTTCATCTTGGCTCATTTTTAAAAACACAGCAAGCGGACTCCAAGCAGAGTCTCCTTTTTTTCCAAAAATTGGGCCCCACAGACACCACTCCAGTGGCATCACTTGTGCCTTAGTTGCAAACTGAAGAGGTTGATTTGCATCAAGCACATTCCAAAATACGCCAGCCTTAACTGTCCCCAGGATGACACCGGGGTAGGTAGCAAAGTCTTTGCTGATCCCAGATCTGTTCATCTTGTATCATTTTTAAAAACACTGCAAGCAAGCGGACTCCAAGCACAGTTTCCTTTATTTCCAAAAACTGGGCCCCACAGACACCACTTCAGTGGCATCCCTTGTGCCCTAGTTGCAAACTTGACAGGTACATTTGCATCAAGCACATTCCAAATCCACAAGCCTTTACTCTCCCCGGGATGACACAGGGGTAGTAAAGTCCTTGCGGATCCATGTCTTGTTCTTGATGAACGTTAGTCTGTCCACATTGTCACTGGATAGACGCGTGCGCTTATCTGTCAGCACACAACCAGCAGCACTGAAGACCCGTTCAGAGACAATGCTGGCAGCTGGACACGACAAAATCTCCAAGGCGTAAGTGGCGAGCTCAGGCCATTTTTCAAGATTTGAAGCCCAAAATGAGCAAGGCTCCAGTTGCAAAGTCATGGCATCGATGTTCATTTGGAGATACTCCTGTATCATCCTCTCCAGCCATTGACTATGTGTCAGACTTCTTGTCTCTGGTGGCCTTGCAAAGGATAGTCTAAAAAAATTATGAAACGATTCAATAAAATTGCTGTTACCAGCACGAGATACGGTGCTGCTGTTACGGTTAGACTGTTGATGATGAGACAGTCCCATGTTTGTCAAGTTACAACTGGGAGATTCACTGTGTGCACCACTGTTGTTTGGTGGAAAAGCCGAGCTAAGATTGAGTAACAGCTTCTGCTGATACTCCTGCATACGTGCGTCCCTTTCTATGGCTGGAATTATGTCTCAAAATTTGGAGTTGTACCGGGGATCTAATAGTGTGGCAACCCAGTAGTCATCATCACTTCTAACTTTGATAATCCATGGGTCATGTTGTAGGTAGTGCAGCAAGAAGGCGCTCATGTGTCTTGCACATCCAGGAGGACCAAGTCCTCGCTGTGTTTGTGGCGGCGAGATGTTAACCGTTTCTTCTTCCTCTGACATCGCCACCCAACCTCGTTCAACGGAAATTTGACCAAGGTCTCCCTCATCTTCTGAGTCTTCCATGTCCATCGAGAGTTCGTCCTCCCTTTCTTCATGGTCTCCTGCACCTTCCTTAACATTTTGGCTGCTATCATGCGCCCTTGTTAATCCCTCTCCCCCATCGTCCCATACCTGCCGCCTTGGTGATGATGAACGTCTGGACCTTGTAGATGTTGGTATCCCTTGCGCATATGAATCCTCCTGTACTTCCTCCCCTTCCTCTTGTCCCACCCCCTGACTCCGAATAGTGTTTAGCGTGTGCTCCAGCATGTAAATGACTGGAATTGTCATGCTGATAATGGCATTGTCAGCGCTAAACATATTCGTCGCCATGTCGAAACTGTGCAGAAGGGTGCATAGGTCCTTGAGCTGAGACCACTCCATCAGCGTGATCTGCCCCACCTCTGCATCTTGTTGGCCCAGGCTATACGTCATTACGTATTGCACCAGGGCTCGGCGGTGCTGCCACAGTCGCTGTAACATGTGGAGAGTCGAATTCCAGCGTGTCGGCACATCGCATTTCAGTCGATGAACTGGCAGGCCGAATGACTTCTGGAGTGATGCAAGTCGGTCAGCTGCGGCGGTTGAACAGCGGAAGTGAGCAGAGAGTGACTGTGCCCTGTGCAGAAGCCCATCTAGGCCAGGATAGTGGGTTAAAAATTGCTGGACAACAAGGTTCAACACGTGAGCCATACAAGGCACATGTGTCACCTTGCCCCGGCGAAGGGCCGCACCCAGGTTTGGAGCATTGTTGCACACAGCCTTCCCTGGCTGCAAGTTGAGCAGAGACAACCATTTACGAAACTCGGACCGCAGAGCTGCCCACAACTCCTCCGCTGTGTGACTCTTATTTCCAAGACATTTCAAGCTAAAGACCGCCTGATGCCGTTGAGCTCTGCTGCCAGCACAGTAAGTAGGTGTGCAGGATTCCTTGTTCGCAGTTGCAACGCTGGTGGCCTGACCAGGCAGGCTTGGGTCGGAGGTGGACGACCCAGACGAGGTTGAGGAGGCAGAAGCAGTGGAGGAACTTCGAGATACAGAGGATTGACGCCCAAGTCGTGGGGAGGGCAAGACTTGTTTAGCAGACTCTTCTCCATCTATCACCATAGTTACCCAGTGCCCAGTCAGCGACATGTAACGCCCCTGTCCATGCTTACTTGTCCAAGTATCGGTGGTGAACTGCACCCGATCACACACAGAGTTTCTCAAGGAAGCGGTGATGTTGTGTGCGACATGCTGGTGTAGCGCAGGAACACCTTTCTTGGAGAAGTAGTGGTGACTGGGCATCTGGTACTGGGGCACTGCGACGGACATAAGGTCTCAAAAATCCGCTGTGTCCACTAGGTGGAAATGCAACGTTTCGGTAGCCAAGAGCTTACAGAGGGATAAAGTCAACCTCTTAGCTTTGTCATGGCTCGGAGGAAATGACATTTGTCCACATCTGAGGGACCGAGATCTGGCTGCTGTGTGGAGACGGTGGTGAGTAGGGTGTCCCTGAAAAACTGCAGGTCTGTGAGGAAACTGCTGGTGGAGACATGATGTTGCCTTCATCCAAAGTTGGTGCTCTCAGTGTCTGAGAGAGCTGTACACCAGCACTTGTTTCCCCTTCCAAACCAACTGACGACCTACCAAGCAAACTGCCTGTTGAGGTTAAAGTGGTGGAAGGTCTGCGTGGAAGAACAGGTCTGACAGCTGTCCCCACAGGCATATAAGATGAAGAGCGTGCGGATGCACTGGAAGGGGCAGGCGGTGTATGGCCCGCTCCGCTAGGACACATTGCAGCACGGTGAGCTTCCCACTGGGACATATGATATTTATTCATGTGACGATTCATGGAAGAAGTTGTTAAACTGCTGAGGTTTTGGCCTCTACTTATAGATTGCTGACAAATTTTACAGATCACATGATTTGGGAGATCCTTTGCAAGGTCAAGAAAGGACCAGGCTAGGCAAGGCTTAGAGGACATGTGACCTGCAGAGCCACCCCGACTTGTGCTCAGAGGCAGATTGGTGGCTGAGGATGCACTTGTTGACGTGCTTCTAGTACTCCGACTCTGTCCATGAAGGCAAAAGGTTACTTCGTCGTCAGTTGCATCCTCCTCCACTGCCTCTGGTGACCTCCTCCAGTGCTCGACTGAGGGTTGACAGTATGTGGGATCTAGAACTTCATCATCAAGTGTTGTGTTTGCACTCCCCTCGCACTCAGACCTAACCTCTTCCTGCCCTGACTGAATAGTTAAATTGTCATCCCAATCTGGTATCTGCGTCTCATTGTCATCAGTATGTTCCTCATTGTCTCCACCAACAGGTGTTACAGTTTGGGAATGAGGCTCTACATTATGCTCAGAAACTTGGTGATCAGGGCCTGAATCTGACTCACAAAGCTTCTGGGCATCACTGCAGACCATTTCTTGGTCTGTACTCACTGTAGCTTGGGAGCAGACCTCTGATCCCCAGCCTATAGTGTGACTGAACAGCTCTGCAGACTCAGCCATCTCTGTTACACCATACTCTGCAGGGTGGGTGGAGACTTGAGAGCTGGGAGAAAGCAAGTGTGATTGGGATGACAACTCAGAGGACTGTTGTTTTTTGGATTTTGAAGTTGAGCTGGAGGAGAGGCCACTCGTTGGAGCACTTGAGATCCATTCAAGCATGTGTTTTTTGTGTGCATTGTGTACCTTTGTTCCAGTTGTTTCGTTCCGTAAAAAAGGGAGCACATCGGATTGTCCATGGAAAGTAGTAGACATCTTACTTTTGCTGGAAGATGGCATATTTTCAGCAGATGTTAATGTACCTTTCCCACCTTCCCCACGGACACAAACTTTTTTTCCTTTTCCAACACGCCTGTTCCCCTTTCCACCAGCATCTGTCCTTTTGCCACTCATTTTGTTAGCGACAAGATTGGCCACTTAAAATGTGGTAGCAAATATTAAGAGGTAGTGTAGATTGCAGAGGTGGTCTAGCTTTATTGTCAGCTGAAGAACCAACACTGACTATCCCTGACAATGCAACTATGGCCCTAAAACTGGAAGAACTGTTTGCTATAAAAATAGCATAGCAAAATGTGCTGGAGGGTAGAATGCAGAGGTGGTGGAACTTGCTTGCGACTAGTGGGACACAAAATTAGTATAGCAGACACTTTGTGGATGCCACTTATGTTCAGCACTGTTTGCTATAAAATAGCATAGCAAAATGTGCTGGAGGGTAGAATGCAGAGGTGGTGGAACTTGCTTGCCACTAGTGGGACACAAAATTAGTATACCAGACACTTTTTGGATGCCACTAAGTGTCAGCACTGTTTGCTATAAAAATAGCGTAGCAAAATGTGCTGTAGGGTAGAATGCACAGGTGGTGGAACTTGCTTGCCACTAGTGGGACACAAAATTAGTACAGCAGACATTTTTTGGATGCCACTAAAGGGGGCTTTACACGCTGTGACATCGCTAATGCGAACTCGTTGGGGTCATGGAATTGGTGACGCACATCCGGCCGCATTAGCGATGCCATTGCGTGTGACACCTATGAGCGATTTTGCATCGTTGCAAAAACGTGCAAAATCGCTCATCGGTAACATGGGGGTCCATTCTCAAAAATCGTTACTGCAGCAGTAACAAAGTTGTTCCTCGTTCTTGCGGCAGCACACATCGCTCCGTGTGACACCGCAGGAATGAGGAAGCTCTCCTTACCTGCCTCCCGGCCGCTTTGCGGAAGGAAGGAGGTGGGCGGGATGTTACGTCCCGCTCATCTCTGCCCCTCTGCTTCTATTGGGCGGCAGTTCAGTGACGCAGCTGTGACGTCGCTGTGACGCTGAACGAACTGCCCCCTTAGAAAGGAGGCAGTCCGCCAGTCACAGCGACGTCGCTGGGCAGGTAAAGTATGTGTGACGGGTCTGGGCGATGTTGTGCGGCATGGGCAGCGATTTGCCTGTGTCGCACAACAGATGGGGGCGGGTACCCACGCTAGCGATATTGGTACCGATATCGCAGCGTGTAAAGCGGCCTTAAGTGTCAGCACTGTTTGCTATAAAAATAGCGTAGTAAAATGTGCTGGAGGGTAGAATGCAGAGGTGGTGGAACTTGCTTGTCACTAGTGGGACACAAAATTAGTATAGCAGACACTTTTTGGATGCCACTAAGTGTCAGCACTGTTTGCTATAAAAATAGCTTGACAAAAATGGGCAGGTGGGTACAGTGGGCTTCTGTGGGTACCAGGACAGGAAAGGAAGCCTCACTTTCTATCCCTCCTAATGATGAAATGCAGCAAGGAATTCCCTGAGCTGAGGTACACAGACGCTGTTATCTGAAGCTGTACACAGCGTTTGCACGGACCAGCCTGTCAGCTATGGCTCTGAGCACCTGGAAAGGGCTGAAGAAAACTGTAGTCCCCAATCTGTACAGTGCTGTGTGTATAGCGTACACAGCAGAAGCGGCGGCAGGAGGAGCGTGAGCGGTGACTGTCACCCACACGCAGAAAGCATATAATGGCGGCGTGAGGGAAAATGGCCGTATTTATAAGGCAAGGACATGTGACATTCACCACAGCCTATGACACATGCCCTTGCTTGTCTGGCAAAAAGTACACTTAGCTGTGTGTGTATCTGTGATTGGCTGACATCCTGGCCCACCCCACTGCACGCACGCTTAGGAAAAAATAAAAATGGCGATCAGCATTATCTTAGCACTCAGCTGCAGCACAGATCTAATCCCCGTCCCCTCCGCACACTATACGCTGAAATTTGGTAATAGTGTGAATCACAGTGACTCACACTATTACAGTGAAAAGCCAGCTAGTAAATAGCTAGGCTTTTTGCTGATCGAACCGTTCTCGAACGTAACTCAAGCTATCGAGCTTTTAGCAAAAAGCTCGAGTTCGATCTCGAGCACCCCTCAAAATCTCTCGAACATAAAATTGGCGAACCTCGAACATCGCTCATCTCTAATCACGATGCATTTTAGCTGAATGTGTGGCCTCCGACACACATCCAGGTAGAGCAGGGGCTGGGGCTGACGGGGCCCCTGTACCCCCGGATCCGGTTGCTGTCGAGATCCCTGTGACCACGATCGTTCTGCCCCTGTACAGTACCTAGTGAGGGAAAAATATAGTGAGCAAACCTCAATGGCCTAATGGCTTTATAACTGAACCATTTAATTAACAGACAGCACTGAGCTGTCTTCCAATTATAGTTATATAAGTCATCTCCAAACGCAGACAGCATAGGAATATCTTGGTAGTGTGTATATGTTTCGGTACTTCCTTACTGGACATTTTATTAGTCAGATCCATTTTCTAATTGTCTGTAATTGTCGAGCTCGTGCTCTCACTCAGCTCGTGTCTCAGCTGATGTACAATAGAAAATACAATGGTTAACATGGATGAATCACATAACAACATTCACTGTGTGGATAATGGCATGTGCTGAGAAATCTGCTTTTGGGACTTAGTGTAACCATAGTCATCGTCACAAAGTGTAAGGAGAGGATGTAGTTATATCACAAGGATGCAAATACTCATTTCTGTACCTAGGAGAGGAAGCGGTGAGTTATTAGAGCCATATATAAGAGGAGTGACTACTACAGCCTGAAGCTGGAAACTTTTCTGCCTGCAATAGATGGCAGCTATCATTTTCTGAGGACTGGGTGCCACCCCTTGTAACTCTGCAATCTTCCTGCCTTGTATATAATTTGTGCTGGATTCACGCACCTATCATTTATTGAAATCACAAGAAGGCAAACATTTGATAAAGGAACAACCAGGTTATCTTCCCTGTTTGTACATTAAGCACCCATGATGAAGGAGATGTGCACTGGGCCCTTTACAAGGGCATTTGCCGGGGAACTCATTGGTACTTCAATATTTGTCTTTTTTGGCTTGGGGTCTGCGATGAATTGGCAGTCCGCACTTCCATCAGTTCTGCAGATCGCCTTCACCTTTGGCTTAGGAATAGGAACTCTTGTTCAAACCTTAGGGCACATCAGTGGTGCCCATCTTAATCCAGCTGTGACTGTGGCTTTCCTAGTATCATCTCAAATCTCGCTCTTCCGTGCCGTTTGCTATGTTATTGCCCAAATGTTGGGAGCAGTGATTGGAGCTGCATTACTGTATGAATTCACCCCTGAAGAAGTTCATGGCAGCTTTGGCGTCAACATGGTAAGTTTTATGTTTATTTGTAACAATAAGGTGAACAAGGTTGGATAATTATAGCATCATGAAACCTAACATTGGCTTAAGTCATTATTATTATTATTATTATTATTATTATTATCATCATCTTGTCATCGTTGGTAAACCTTAACTGTATATTTAGGGGATCTTGGTAGATTTGTAGATAATGGATTTGCCTAGTATATTAAATTAATACAACATATTAATATGTAGATCATTTGGCCTAAATGTAGCTCCAGGAGCATTGGAAACTATTTTTTGTGAAAATATGATTCTTATTTTATTCCTCATTTCACCTCCTATTTTGGCCAAAGGTTTGTAGCTCCATCAGGTGTTTCATCTGAATCTCTGAAAAAAAACAGCAAACAGCATTTGGCAATACCCTTGACAGAGCCTTAGACTCCAAATGTCATATGGTGTCCAAAACATGCAACTCCATTTGAGCATTTTTGGATCTGTCTTTGAAGACAGAAACAATGTTGTAGAGTGGTCTACTGCTCTATTGTTTCCGACTTCAAAGATGGAAGCTGCAAAAAATGGCTCAGAGTCCAAAGCTGCATGTTTGGGACCCAGTGTGGTGAATGAAGGTGATGACTCTGTCATGGACATGTCCAGTTTTCGTCATGGACACGTTCAAATTCCGTTTTTTTTCAGAGGGACAAATTAAACCCTCAGGAATATGTGCCTAAGACGTAATATAGTAGAATGGATACACATGGCACTTCTAGTTTAGATTGAGCACAACTAGGTTCTAAAAAAAAGAAAATGTAGAAACTTGGCACTCAAGTGAATGAAATATATTGGCTTTATTGTAAATAAGTAGTAGGACAAGCATAAACACACGTTTTGGTCATACAACACCTTCATTAGTGTGCATAGCCTAGGTCCCAATGTGAGTCTGATAGCGTGAAGTGCAGTGCTGTGGGGTATCCGGTGGTCTTCACCGCTGTGAGATATCTTACACTGATGAAGGTCTTGTATAACCGAAACGTGTATGCTTATGCTGGTCCTACAATTTATCTACAATAAAGTCACTATTTTTCCTCCATTTGAGTGCCAAGTTTCTACATTTTCTTAAAACATAATATAAACTTGGGCTAAGGTTGCCCCATGGATGAGATACATGCATTGTATAATAACCTACGTAGATGACATTTTAGAACATATAATCCACCATTCAGCAGCAGATTGAGATTGAGGATCAGATTAATGCATTTTAGGAAGAGCACTTGTGGTCAATTAATCCTATCTGTATATTTTAGGCAGGTGTTGGCTCAAGGCTTGTATGGGTGAAAGCTATTTCTTCTAATCCTCATACACGTTTTCTTGGTTTGGTCAAGAATGCCAGTGTTTAGACTGGGAAGAATGGAGAAAAACACTTCCAGACACTTTCATTTTCTGAAAGCAAAAATATCTGGCATGCTGAAAATCTACAGGTTAATTCTCCCCCTCCATGTTTATAGCAAAATTACCAGTTTGACTACCATTAATTTAATGTGTATGGCCAGTTTTACATACAAACTGGCAGGCAAAAGTTAGTTCCAGAGAGGCTGCATGGGCGTTGGGTCCTATTTAGGTAACATATGGCTTATCTATGAAGATCACTCATGGACCAGATTTTACATCGAATTATATCTAGAACAACCTATATAGCTGGCAAATAAGTAAACATCCAAAAAGCACTGTCACCACAATTCCAAGAACGAGCAGCCTATTAGTGAATATGACATACTTGATTAATTATTAGAAAAACTAGAACAATTCTTGAGATAGTAAAATTTTAGGGCTACGTAGATCTTGTAACTATTGGGATCTGAGTCAAAGGAATTAGTGAAGTTGTGAAGAATGACTTTACTGCAACTCTGCTGATGGGCAAATCACTTTCTTTCATTTTCATTAGATATGGAGTCTGATAAGTTAATAGAGATCCCTATTTCAGTCTCCATTGCTCTATATGAGGGGAAACATGACACAATAAGGGCTCAGGGAGATGACCATGTTTACGGTTTAATAGAGATCAGATAAAACATCGGACCAGTGTTGTTCTATGGGGTTGTGCCCAAATCTGATTTTTTTCCCAGAGCCCATTAAAGGAAATTTCGCAGCATACCCAAGATATCTGTGTAAATTGGATCACACTCGGCCATGCAAGTTAATGGGTTCATGGAAAAAAAAAATCGGACTGCACTCAGATGACATCCAAGTGCAGTCCAATATTTATGGACCAACAGAATGGAGAAGATAGAGAAATGTATGTTTTCTATCTTCTGCATATCAGATCACACTCAGATCAAAGTAGATCAAAATGTGTTTAGCATAATTGATCTGATTTTTTCGGATGAGAAAAACATGGTCCTTGCACCGAGCCTAAAGGCCCATTTACACACAACGATATCACCAACGAGATATCGTTGGGGTCATGGTGTTGGTGACGCACATCTGGCCTCGTTAGCGATGTCGTTGTGTGTGACACCTTTTTGCGATCAGTAACGATCGCAAAAAGGTGTCAAATCATTCGTCGTCTACATCTCATTCATTTTTAAAAAATCGTTCCTCGTTTAGAACGCAGGCTGTTTGTCGTTCCTGCGGTAGCACACATCGCTATGTCTGACACCGCAGGAACGAGGAACAACATCGTACCTGCAGCCGCTGGCAATGAGGAAAGAAGGAGGTGGGCGGGATATTCCGGCCGCTTATCTCTGCCCCTCCGCTTCTATAGAGCGGCCGCTGTGACGCCGAACGAACCTCCCCCTTAAAGGAGAGATTGTTCGGCGGCCACAGTGACGTCGGTGAACAGGTAATTGCGTGTGACGCTGCCGTAACGTTATTGTTCGCTATGGCAGCGGTCACCCCGTGACACGCCATCGATGTGGGTGGGTGCTATCGCTTGCGACATCGCTAGCGATGTCACAGCGTGTAAAGCCCGCTTAAGAGAGGCTGATATTTGTAGAAATACCGGTGACCAGGGTTCAATAATCTGCTTCTCCCCTCTGGAGTCTCACTGATTATTAGTGATGAGCGAGTACTAAAAAGCTCGGGTGCTCGAAGCTCGGGCCGAGCCTCCCAAGATACTCGTGTACTCGGCCCGAGCAACGAGCCCAATGTTATCCTATGGGAGACCCGAGTATTTTTGTGAAATGACCCCCCGGCAGCATGGAGAAACCCTAAAAATGTCACAAAAGTCTCAGAAGAGTGCTCAAATGACATGGCAACAGCATGGGGAAGACCCCTTGAAGCATTTATCACTCAAAAGTCACAGCTGTGAACAATTTTGTCCGTGTTTCACGCCATTTTTACGGACTCACCAGAAAACCTTCCAAAATGACCCCAAAATGATTTTTCATGGCAGAAATGTTAAGGGCACATACCCTATAGTGAGATAGAGCTGGTGTATGTTACTTTTTGAGATTAATACATGAAAGATTTTACGTGAAAACATTGTGTGGCACTCCGATGTCCCTGAGAAGAGACGTACATGAAGGCCTCTTGAGTCTAATGTGCCCATTTTGAGGAAGTGAGTCTTTGTAGTATTTTCCTTTGCCAGGGCAGTCCAAAATTGTGAGGTTCACCAATGCCCCTGCATACAGACGTGCATGATGGCCTGTAAACCTGAAGTGCCCATTGTAAGGAAGTGGGTCTATTTCAGTATAGCCCTTTGCCAGGGCAGCCACAAATTGGGAGGCTCCACATTGTCCCTGGATAGAGACGTGCATGATGGCCTGTAAACCTGAAGTGCCCATTGTAAGGAAGTGGGTCTATTTCAGTATAGCCCTTTGCCAGGGCAGCCAAAAATTGGGAGGCTCCACATTGTCCCTGGATAGAGACGTGCATGATGGCCTGTAAACCTGAAGTGCCCATTGTAAGGAAGTGGGTCTATTTCAGTATAGCCCTTTGCCAGGGCAGCCAAAAATTGGGAGGCTCCACATTGTCCCTGGATAGAGACGTGCATGATGGCCTGTAAACCTGAAGTGCCCATTGTAAGGAAGTGGGTCTATTTCAGTATAGCCCTTTGCCAGGGCAGCCAAAAATTGGGAGGCTCCACATTGTCCCTGGATAGAGACGTGCATGATGGCCTGTAAACCTGAAGTGCCCATTGTAAGGAAGTGGGTCTATTTCAGTATAGCCCTTTGCCAGGGCAGCCAAAAATTGGGAGGCTCCACATTGTCCCTGGATAGAGAGGTGCATGATGGCCTGTAAACCTGAAGTGCCCATTGTAAGGAAGTGGGTCTATTTCAGTATAGCCCTTTGCCAGGGCAGCCAAAAATTGGGAGGCTCCACATTGTCCCTGGATAGAGACGTGCATGATGGCCTGTAAACCTGAAGTGCCCATTGTAAGGAAGTGGGTCTATTTCAGTATAGCCCTTTGCCAGGGCAGCCAAAAATTGGGAGGCTCCACATTGTCCCTGGATAGAGACGTGCATGATGGCCTGTAAACCTGAAGTGCCCATTGTAAGGAAGTGGGTCTATTTCAGTATAGCCCTTTGCCAGGGCAGCCAAAAATTGGGAGGCTCCACATTGTCCCTGGATAGAGACGTGCATGATGGCCTGTAAACCTGAAGTGCCCATTGTAAGGAAGTGGGTCTATTTCAGTATAGCCCTTTGCCAGGGCAGCCAAAAATTGGGAGGCTCCACATTGTCCCTGGATAGAGACGTGCATGATGGCCTGTAAACCTGAAGTGCCCATTGTAAGGAAGTGGGTCTATTTCAGTATAGCCCTTTGCCAGGGCAGCCAAAAATTGGGAGGCTCCACGTTGTCCCTGGGTAGAGACGTGCATGAGGGCCTCAAAACATTAAGTGTCCATTTTAAGGAAGTGGGTGTATTATAGTATAGCCCTTAGGCAGGGCAGCCAAAAATTGGGAGGCTCCACGTTGTCCCTGGGTAGAGACGTGCATGAGGGCCTCAAAACATTAAGTGTCCATTTTAAGGAAGTGGGTGTATTATAGTATAGCCCTTAGGCAGGGCAGCCAAAAATTGGGAGGCTCCACGTTGTCCCTGGGTAGAGACGTGCATGAGGGCCTCAAAACATTGTTCCCATTGCAAAGGAGCGGGTCTCCTGTCGTTGTAATGTCCATTCTGCAAAGAATGGGCGAAAAAATTTACCACTGGGGGTATACCTGAAACAAAGGCCTAAGTATTGCAATTTGTAACGGTTATCATCATGGTGGCGCATGAGGAGAAGGAGGAGCAGTCCAGCGATTATCCAAAGTCCAGAAGTGTGTACCCATGGGTGAGTGGAGGTACATGGCAAACTTTAAATTCCGCTCTCATTTGCTGGTGGTGTGGTGAAGTCTGGCCCAATCCAACCCTTGTTCATCTTGATCAGAGTCAGCCTGTCAGCATTTTCAGTTGACAGGCGGGTGCGTTTATCTGTAATGATTCCACCTGCGGCACTAAAAACACGCTCTGACAAAACGCTAGCAGCAGGGCAGGCCAGGACTTCCAAGGCGTAGAGAGCCAATTCATGCCACGTGTCCAGCTTGGATACCCAATAATTGTAAGGCACAGAGGAATGTCGGAGTACAGTTGTTCGATCTGCAAGGTACTCCTTCAGCATCTGGGCAAACTTAGGATTTCTTGTGGCACTACCCCGCACCTCAGGGGCTGTGGTACGTGAGGGGCTGAGAAAACTGTCCCACATCTTAAAGACTGTTCCCCTACCTCTGGCGGATTGGACTTGTGCCTCTCTCGGCTGTACGCCTCGGTTGTCCACTGATTCCTGACCTATGCCGCTAGCGTTTTGTGAGGGGAATGCTTTGCCTACTTCCGTGAGTATGGCCTTCCGGAACTGCTGCATTTTGGTTGACCTCTCCTCCACGGGAATAAGAGACAAAAAGTTCTCCTTGTAGCGTGGGTCTAACAGTGTTACCAACCAGTAATGATTGTCGGCCAAGATGTTCTTAACGCGAGGGTCACGAGACAGGCAGCTTACCATAAAGTCAGCCATGTGCGCCAGACTCTTAACAGCCAGGACTTCAGTAGCCTGACCAACAAGATGACTGAACATGCTGTCCTCCTCCTCCTCCTCCTCCTCCTCCTCATCTACCCTGTCCTCTGGCCAGCCACGCTGAACCGAGGATATGACTGGTGTGCATGTCATATCCTCAATTTGGCCGGAGAGTTGCTCCATGTCTTCATCCTCCTCCTCGTCATAGTCCTCCACTGCACGTTGTGATGAGACGAGGCTGGGCTGTGTGTTATCACCCACACCCACTACTGTTTCTTGCTGCAACTCATCGCGCTCCGCCTGCAATGCATCATGTTTGTTTTTCAGCAGAGACCGTTTTAGAAGGCAGAGTAGCGGTATGGTGACGCTAATAATGGCGTCATCACCACTCACCATCTTGGTGGAGTCCTCAAAGTTTTGGAGGATGGTACATAGGTCTGACATCCATCTCCACTCCTCAGGTGTTATGTGTGGAGTTTGACCCATTTCCCGACGGCTTAGGTGATGCAGGTACTCAACAACTGCCCTCTTCTGCTCACATATCCTGACCAACATGTGCAGAGTTGAATTCCAACGCGTGGGGACATCACACACCAGTCTGTGAGCCGGAAGATGCAAACGGCGCTGAAAGCCGGCAAGGCCGGCTGAAGCAGTAGGTGACTTTCGAAAATGTGCAGACAGGCGGCGAACTTTTACCAGCAGATCAGACAGCTCTGGGTATGACTTTATAAACCGCTGAACCACGAGGTTGAGCACATGGGCCACGCATGGAACATGTGTCAGCTGGCCTCGCCTCAAAGCCGCCACCAGGTTCCGGCCATTGTCACACACGACCTTTCCTGGCTTTAGGTTCAGAGGTGTGAGCCAGTGATCTGCCTGCTGTTTCAGAGCTGTCCACAGCTCTTCTGCATTGTGGGGTTTGTCACCTATGCAGATTAGCTTCAGCACAGCCTGTTGCCGCTTCGCCGAGGCAGTGCTGCAGTGCTTCCAGCTTGTGACTGGTGTGGAGGGCACAGTGGATGAGGATGTGCAGGAGGAGGAGGAGGCTGAAGAGCATGACATTCCGGAGCTGTAGAGTGTGGGTGAAACACTGACTGAGGTAGGGCCTGCAAACCTTGGTGTGGGAAGGACGTGTTCCGTCCCTCGCTCAGACTGGGTCCCAGCTTCCACAATATTAACCCAGTGTGCCATCAACGAGATGTAGCGGCCTTGCCCACAAGCACTTGTCCACGTGTCTGTGGTTAGGTGGACCTTGGGTGAAACAGCGTTGTTCAGGGCACGTGTGATGTTTTGTGACACGTGGTTATGCAACGCGGGGACGGCACACCGGGAGAAATAGTGGCGGCTGGGGACCGAGTAACGTGGGACAGCTGCCGCCATCAGGTCACGGAATGCTTCTGTCTCCACCAGCCTAAAAGGCAACATTTCCAGCGCAAGCAGTCACGAAATGTTAGCATTTAGAACTGTGGCATGTGGGGTGTTGGCAGTGTATTTGCGCCTGCGTTCAAAGGTTTGCTGAATGGATAACTGAACGCTGCGCTGGGACAAGGACGTGCTTGATGTTGGTGTTCTTTCTGCGTAGGCAACTGCAGGTGCAGGAGTGGAGGAGGCTTGTTCGCAGGCAGCATGGACAGGGGATTGGCTCGCATGCACAACCAGCGAAGACGTAGCAGTGACATCAGCAAGCACTGCTCCTCGACTCTGTTGTACTTCCCACAAAGTCGGGTGCTTGGCTGACATGTGCCTGATCATGCTGGTGGTGGTCAGGCTGCTAGTTTTGGTACCCCTGCTGATGCTGGCACGGCAGGTGTTGCAAATGTCCTTTTTTGAATCATCTGGATCCAACTTAAAAAACTGCCAGACTCGGGAAGACCTAACATTTGTACAGGCACCTTGTGTCGTCGTGTTGTTCCGGGGAACGGTTGCCTGACTTCTGCCTGGGGCCACCACCCTGCTTCTTACTGCCTGTTGTGATGCTACGCCTCCCTCCCCCTGTGCACTGCTGTCCTCGCTCTGCATATCCTCCTGCCAGGTTGGGTCAGTTACTGGATCATCCACCACGTCGTCTTCCTCTTCCGCACCCTGCTCCTCCTCCTGACTTCCTGACAATTGTGTCTCATCATCGTCCACCACTTGTTGAGACACGTTGCCAACTTCGTGAGAACGTGGCTGCTCAAATATTTGGCCATCTGTACAGACGATCTCCTCATGACCCACTTCAATATGAGCTGGCGAGAGGCCAGAATGTGTGAATGGAAACGTGAACAGCTCTTCCGAGTGTCCAAGTGTGGGATCATTAATGTCCGAGGAGGACGTGTACTCAGCCTGGTGGTAGGAAGGAGGATCAGGTTCAGAAATGTGCGGTGCAGTATCACGGCTACTGACACTTGACCGTGTGGAAGACAGAGTGTTTGTGGTGGTGCCAATCTGACTGGAAGCATTATCTGCTATCCAACTAACAACCTGTTGACACTGGTCTTGGTTCAAGAGCGGTGTACTGCTGCGGTCCCCAAGAATTTGGGACAGGACGTGCGAGCGACTAGATGTGGCCCTTTGTTGTGGCGAAATTAGAGCTTGCCCACGACCTCGGCCTCTGCCTGCACCACCATCACGTCCACTTCCTTGTTCCTTGCCAATGCCCTTGCGCATTTTGCAATGCTGTGCACTGCTGACGTGTATATTCACTACTTGTGCGTTATATCAAAGTTTCTGGAAATTGCACACAAGTGCACCTGTACGCTGCCACCAACAGGCACACACGTGCGGTTTTAAAAACCAAGCACGGACGCAATAAGAACCTAACAGGTTTTTTTGGGGAGCGACAATTACAGACAAGTCAGACACTATCTGGACTGTTTTACACTGTGTACACCAGCCCCAGATATGATGAAGGCTGGTATACGGTCACCACTACCCTGCCTGCCTGCCTGCCTGTATACTGGTACAATAGTCCTGACAAGGACTCTTTTGGTCACTAGCCTGTATTCAGACCTGGCTATACCCTGCCTGTATATAGCAACAGTAGTCCTGAGAAGGACTCTGCTACTGTACTCCGACCTGGCTATACCCTGCCTGCCTGTATACAACTAGAATAGTCCTGAGAAGGACTTTTGGTCACACTGTTTGCAGCCCTGCAACTGAAAAAGCTATAAAGGGCCGCAAAGCTTTCCCCTGAATCAGCGACACTCTCCCTGCACTGACAGTCTGGATAGCTGTGAGCAGAGCACAGCGCGCCGGCCGATATAAAGGCTCGGTCACGCTGTGCAGGCCGGCCAATCACTGCAATTCCACAACTAACAGGGCTGTGGCATTGCAGTGGTCTGCCAGCCAATCCCTGCATGAGGGCTGGCTCTCAAAAGAGCGCCAACATGCAGAAATGAAGACCACGAGTACAGCACGAGTATCGCGAGATTACTCGGTCCCCGCCGAGCAGCCCGAGTACAGCGATACTCGTGCGAGTACCGAGTAGTGACAAGCATGCTCGCTCATCACTACTGATTATGTAAAGGAGAAATTTACAATATATTTCCAATTATAAAATAGTGGTGAATTCTTATAGTCGTAAACCTGTGTCTAGAGGAATATATTATGGTGTGCTCTTACTGGAATATTACAAATGTATTTTTGACCTAGTTAATAAACTCAGCCCATGTACCTCTGATGTGTGTCTGGAGGTTGGAAATAATGTGATTTACTTCATAACTTAATGTCTGTGAAAATATTGTTAAACTAAGAAGAAATAATAAAAAGCTTCACTATAAAAGATGGAAAAGAAACATTGCCAGGAGCGCAGTCTGATTATATCTCACAGTTTGTAAGACAACACAATGAAATCTTATATTGCTGCGAGGATGAAAGACCGTTCTTAAATGCGGAAATAAAATGTGAATTATTTAACCACTTTTTACAGAAAAGAAGCAAAAATTTCTCTATACTTAGAAAGTCATTCATATTTATCCAGAGCAAAGTCCTACTTAAGGAAAATTAAGAATTAACTGATTGAATGAATTAAAGGGGTTTTCTGGTTTTAGAGTTTGTTTAAAGAAATAAATGCCTTACTCACCTTTCCCTGGTCCAGGGCTAAGTCACAGATGCTGCTCACTGCTTATTATGGTCTGCAGTGGTGACATCACATGGACAGTGCTGCAGCCAATCACTGAGCTCACAGACTCTTAGCAGCTTGTGCTGTCTACTGGAGCAGAGCTGCTGAGCTCACTGATTGGTTGTAGCACTGTCAAAGTGACATCAGCGCTGCAAACAATAATAGAGAACAGGAGCAGTGGCTGAGACTCAGTGCTGGACCCAGGGAGGGGGTGAAAAGCACATTTTGATTTTTTTAATTTGAACTGCGGCTGAATGACATGGGATTTCTGAAACTAGAAAACATCTGTAATTTTTTTAACCATCGACTTATAAGGCTCTATAATAGAGATGAGTGAACCTATGGAAGCTTGGTACAGATGGTACAGTCGAACTTTAGATAAGGTTCGGTTTCTGACCCCGACTTGACCCAAACCTCAATGGAAGTCAATAATTGCATAGTTCGTGTCTCTGGCCACATGCAGTCAGCCATAAGCTGAACACTTCCGGGGGAGGGTGGTTGGGGTTTTTCCATTTTTTTTTGTGTGCACACTACATCCGATCAGGCTGATTTTATCCCCAGTGTGAGCCGTTCAAACACTGCATGTAGCTTACACAGGGCTGAGCATCACTCATCCTCAAGGACCATATAATGCAAGGCATTTTGCTTCGTGATATAAGGCATAAAATGCAGCTATCGGCCATGGAAATTCATGCCATGAACCTCTAGGTGCACAGTTTTTCTGCTGATATTATAGCGGTTGTCCCCTACTTGCTGTTGTTCCTCTTCCTCTTAATGTCAATTATGCCGGAACAGTGATGGCACCGGAGGTGAGTACAGGCTGTTTTTATTTAACATGGGTGGCTATAGTTAGTGAGAAGGGCTTGTCCACTACTAATGTCAGAGGAGGTTTGGATTCGAAAGAGCGTCGGTGACTTTTATACATTATGCACTTCCACACTTGAAAACTCCGTTCTATAAATATATGTGTTCTCCACTTTTTGACTGGGTTGCTGTTGTTGATAAACACTTTCAGTTTTCCACAACACCACTCACACTAAATATTTAGGCTGGAGCCCTGATCATGGGCACGAGCAGCTACGATCTCCTGCGGAGGAGACCTACGAACCCACAGGTCAGGACTCGCCCATCCAGGATGCATCAGGTCCTGATCGTGTGCAGATACCCTTACATGCATCTGTCGGCCATGGAAACTTATGCCATGAACCTCTAGGTGCACAGTTTTTATGCTAATGTTATAGGAGTTGTCCCCTGCTTGCTGTTGTTCTCTGACTTCCTCTTAATGTCAATTATGCCGGAACTGTGACGGCACCGGAGGTGAGTACAGGCTGTTTTTATTTGACATGGGGGGATATAGTAAGTGAGAAGGGCTTGTCCACTACTAATGTCAGAGGAGGTTTGGAGTCGAAAGAACATGGGTGACTTTTATATATTATGCACCTCCACACTTGTCGACTCTGTTCTATAAATTTATGTGGCCTCCGCTTTGTGTCTGGTTTATTGCAGCTCATAAACATTCAGTTTTCCACAACACCACTCACACTGAATATTTAGGCTGGAGAAAATTTCACAACTTGATTTGTTGCAATGGAAACATTTCCTTACAGAACCACACTCCAATTCCGTGCGCTCCGGAGAATAAGCCATTCTTTCATACCTGTCTTTAGAAGCAGAAACTGCCGGATTTTATAAATTAAGGAAAATGCGACTGAATGAAATAAACTGAATTCAGCGATTATGAGGTGTGCCCCAATACCTTTGTCTTTATAGTGTTTCTGGAGCATATACTCGATGGCGCACATCAGAGCTATGTTGATACATGCACTGACTCTAGTGAATTTCCTTGTTTTTTTAGGGTTTTTTTTATTTTATTTCTTTTGCAGATTCCATTTTGAAGTAACTTTGTGTTCATTATATCCCTCATCCCTTTACTAGATATAAAACAGCTTCTAGGGATTTCCTGAAGGGTCTACCAGTTCCTCTCATACTTTGCTTTCATGGATTTGGAGTCCAAAGATTCGCAAATAGCAAAAGCGCATCATAGGGCAACACTGCCCAATAAATAGAAGAAGGTGGAGGTGATGGTACTGCTCCCATGGGGGGTTGTGTAAGACCCTATAATAGCCTTAAGGCCACGTCTCACTAAGCGACATCGCTGCTGAGTCACGGGTTTGGGGATGCAACAGTGATCTTGCTAGCGATGTCGCTATGTGTGACATCCAGCAACAACCTGGCCCCTGCTGTGAGGTCGCTTGTCGTTGCTGAATGTCCTGGACCTTTTTATTCAAAGGCGATGTCCTGCTGGGCAGGACACATCGCTATGTTTGACATTGTGACAGGGTCCCAATGACAGCAGAGACCGTTATACAGGTCGCTACTGTGACCTTATCGTTACTGAGTCGTTGTAAGATCTGACTGTGTGACATCTCACCAGCGACCTCCCAGCGACTTACTAGTGATCCTTATCAGGTCGCACCGTTTTCGGGATCACTGGTAAGTCGCTAAATGTGATGGGGGCTTTAGAATCTGCAGCTGCAGCCTGGACTTCTGCACTTTAGTGGAGATATCACGGTACTTGGGCTACGCAAAAGAAGGATTCTCAGTGGTTTAAAATAAAAGTTTTATTACACCAACATGTCTTGACACCAGACTGGCACCTTTTTCAAGGTAAAAAAAACCCCAAAGACTTTCACCTTGAAAGAGGCACAAATCGAGCGCCAAAACGCGTTGGTTAATAAAACTTAATTTTATACCATTGCGGATTCTTCATTCCCACCAGCGCAGCCCTTGTACCGTGATATCTCCACTAAAGTGAATGATTCACAAATAGAAATGCTCTCTTAGAAATACTCATCTGACTTTTTTGCAACAATACAAATTGTGAAAAGAGTATATGGAATTGATGCTGTAATGATTGATTGAATGACCAGAAAGAATTTAAAGATCATTACGACTGTTCACCTTCAGCTTTAACCTAAAAATGTATTTCAATTTCCTACTTTTAGGATGATTTTCCAGATTTGCATCATGACCTCATTCATAACTTTTGCCGTGTCACACATAGATTATTAATTATAGATCCTAATGGGCTGATGCTTGGTATTTAATGATATCTTTGATTTAACTTACTGCAACAACTCCCATTGATGATCACTTATGTGATAATTGGTTGAATGTAAGAGGGCGATTACCCTTGGAATGATATTCTTATGTACCATTTCAAGCATGGACATCATTTGTCACATCAAGGAAAATTACTACTCGTAAATGAGCTTCTATGCTTGTAATACTGTACAAATATAGTAGATCTGTTATATCTTCTGTGAAGGTACAAATCTAGATTACAAAGGAGATTAAGCAAACCTTCTTAAATCTTTGTTTAAAGCAGAGGTCCCCAACCTTGCTGACCTTGAGAGCCACATTTAGATCTGAAAGCGTGTCGGAAGCTACATTCAGCTCTGAGAGAGGGTTGCGAGCCACATCCAGCTCCCGAATGTGATATTTAGAGCCCCCATTACTGGTATAATGACAGTCAAAGCTTCTCCACAGATATAACACTGAGGGAGTATACCAAGTTCCAGGGGTACTTACCATACTCCCCTTTCCGATCTGCTCTTCTATGTGGGGCTACTCACAAAAGTCCCCATCTGTAGACCTGCTCTTCATAGCTGTTTGCTAGACCTGTGCTAACGCACTGAACTTGAAGACAGCCGCAAGCCACACATCACGGCTCTGCAAGACACATGTGGCACCCGAGCCACAGGTTAGGGACCCCTGGTTTAAAGGACTGAGCATCCAAAATATGCCGCCTCGTAACCATAACCATAAATGTTCTTAGTAGTTACTTGTTTTCCTTATGTCAGTTATATATACACTACGGAAAAAAATTAAGGGGACACTTGGACATCAATGTACAACCCCATGTAATTTATGCTTTAGAAATATCCACCTCTCCATAAAGAAAGCAGAGTCAATTATGAAGCAATTCCACCTGCTATGGTGTAAATGAAAGTGACAAGGGCACTGGAGAAGTAACAAGACAACCTCCGAAAAGGGACCGGCTTTGCAGGTAGTGGTCATAGATAATTAGACAAAAAAACTGACAGCACGCCCAACGTGCAGCCTAAACAGGTGCAAAACTAAACATGACATAATGACAAAAAGCACTAATGATAAAACATGCAAACCATGAAGGTAAGAATATAGATATGCATTACTGCTTAAGGAAATCTAAGAAAAATTCAGATATTTAGCAAAAATGGCCATTTCTATATCTGCCCAGTAGCCATGTCAAGGCATACCTTGTATACTGGGTACCTACTCTAACGCCTCTCTCTGGGTTAAAAACCTCCATGTGTATGGACAAATAGGAATCTGCTATTAGAGAATAAAATCACCTCTAGCTAATGGGTTAGGGGTGCACAGTCAAAGGGCATAACCCCATAATCTAGACAAAACATAGTGGACCACATTTTTGTGCTCACTTCAAAAAGGAGAACACTGCTGAAAATAACACATTAAATCTAGCTGAAGCAGTTCTCATTTCTAAGAGGTAACCTGTCACATGGAAAAATGCTGTTAACCTGCAGATATGGGGTTAATTTGCAGGTTAATAGCATTCTGAACCTGCCCGGAGCCTGCACATTAAACCCCACTTCTGGGAGGAAATAAACTTTAGTCCTCCCGTCAGCATTCTGATTTTAGTCACAGGTCAGCAGACTCAGTCATCGCTTAGTTTATGGAGAGCAATGTCTAATTTCTAATAACTCAAGTTTTTCGAGCTTGTCCTGTATATTATATTTCTTTAGAAAAGTCTGCTATCCATAATGGTGTTCTTATCCACTTCTGGGGGTAAGCCTGCACAGCGACACAAAATGACAGTAGTTTGCTTTCTGCTGCTTCGGCAATGTGTGATGATGATGATGAGGATTTTTGTTCTTTTTGCGAACCACAAATTGAATCTCAAAATGTTCGAATTTGCGTGAAACTGTGTTTTTCAGGAAAATCAACTAGAACTCGATTTTTCATAGATGGATCCGCTTATCTCTAGATTCCTGTTTTGTATTACATAGTTACATAGGTTGAAAAAAGACCTAGGTCCATCTAGTACAACCTTCCTCCACCAATTCTACATTTTGTCCCTAAGTCATTTATAACTAACAATGTTGTGTGTACTGAGGAATCATCCAGCCCTTTTTTAAAAGCTGTTATAGTATCGGCCATTACTACCTCTTGTGTTAGGGCATTCCACAGTCTGACTGCTCTAACTGTAAAGAACCCTTTCCTATTTAGCTGCCGGAATCGCTTTTCTTCCACTCGCAGTGTATGCCCCCTGGTCCTTAGTATTGTCTTTGGAAGAAATAAGTCATGTGCCAGTCCTTTATATTGACCACACATGTATTTATACATATGAATGATATCTCCTCTGAGACGTCTTTTTTCTAAGCTAAGCAAATCTAACTTTTTCAACCTGTCATCATAACGGAGGCCTCCATTCCTTGTAATAATCTAGTTGCCACCTTTGAACTGACTCTAACTTCTGAATGTCCTTCTTAAAATGCTTAGCCCAAAACTGGATCCCATATTCCAGATGTGGCCTTACAAGTGATTTATAGAGGGGTAACAAAACGTTGGGATCACGGGATCTAATCTCTCTTTTTATACACCCTAAAATCTTGTTTGCTTTAGCAGCTGCTGCTTGACATTGAGTGCTGCTGCTCAGCTTATTTGTAATGAGGATACCCAAGTCCTTCTCCTGTTCTGTAGTCCCGAGTTTACTTCCATTTAATGTATACGCAGCTATAGGATTACTCCGTCCTAGGTGCATTACTTTACATTTATCAACATTAAATCTCATTTGCCAAGTATCTGCCCATTCTGACATCTTATCCAGATCTTTTTGTAATATTGCACTATCAAGGTCAGTTTTTAATATCATACGTAGTTTGGTGTCATCAGCAAAGACTGACACTTTACTATCAATCCCATCCACAAGGTCATTAATAAAGAGACTAAAAAGAATCGGTCCTAGCACAGATCCCTGCGGTCCCCACTGCTGACTATAGCCCATTTAGAGAATGTACCATCTATGACTACTTTTTGTTTCCTATCTTTTAGCCAATTCCTTACCCAGTTGCATATAGTTTCCCCTAGTCCTTGCTTCTGGAGTTTAAGTATAAGGCTATTATGTGGTATAGTATCAAATACCTTTGCAAAGTCCAAATAAATCACATGAGCTGCATTACCAATATCCAGATTTGTACTTACTACCTCATAGAACTGAAACAGATTGGTTAGACACGACTTATCTTTCATGAATCCATGCTGTCTGTCAGTTATGATATTATTTTCTGCAATATATTTTTGCATGTCATCCCTTAAAATGCCCTCAAAAACTTTGCACCCTATAGATGTCAGGCTTACTGGATGGTAGTTGCCTGGATGTACCGTCTTACATTTCTTAAATATCGGTACCACATCAGCAATCCTCCAATCATGAGGCACCAACCCTGTTACAAGCGAGTCTAAAAAGATGAGATACAGCAGTCTGTCGATTGCGGAGCTCAATTCCCTCAATATTCATGTATGAATGATATCTGGCCCGGGGGATTTGTCAATGTTTAATTTATTCAGAAGTAGGCGTACTTCTTCTTGTGTTAAATTAAATGTATCGGGTGGTGAACTTTGATTTTTCACTTGCTGAATGATCCCTGGAACAGTCTGCCCCTTGGTTAACACTGATGAGAAGTGCCTGTTTAATATCTCAGTCTTTTGTTTGTCCTCTATAACTAACTAGTTATTATATTTTAAGAGGCCGATACTATCCTTTATTTTCTTTTTTGCATTAATGTATTTATAAAAGGTTTTGGGATTTATTTTAATGTCTTTAGCGATTTTTGTTTGCTTGCTTGATTTCTTTTTTGCTTGCTTTCTAATTTTGCTTGCTTGATTTATTTTTTGCATTTCCTATTGATATCTTTATACTTCTGAAATGCTATTTCTGTATTCTCAGCCTATAAGATTTTAAACGCCCTTTGTTTTTGTTTTATTACACTTTGTACAGTCTTAATTTTCCATAGTGGTTTCTTTTTATTCTTGGACATTTTATTACTAGAGGGTATAAGTTTTTTACAGGACTCTAGTAGTATATTCTTAAACTTACCCCATTTATGTTCAGTATCCCCAGTTATCATAACATTATCCTAATCTACACATTTAAGTATTATTATAATATTGTAGAATTGTGTACATATACTTGAACTGTAGAAATTATAATTTGTAATAAATTGTACTATACTGTAGTAGTTGTGAATAGATGTTTGAGTTCTCAGCATTTTGTCTTTTTTCCTGAAGCTGACATTATTCTAGATCTCTGTAGCAGGGTAATCTTATGTTATTCTGTAGTTGACTTATGCCGGCGTCACACGGTACGATCTATCATGCGATCACAAGAGCGATCGTACCTGCCTCCGTCATTTGTGCGTCACGGGCAATTAGTTGCCCGTGGTGCACAGTCGTTAACCCGCTGTCACACGCACTTACCTCCCAGACAACCTCGCTGTGGGCGGCAAACATCCACTTCCTGAAGGGGGAGGGACGTTCGGCGTCACAGCGACGTCACACAGCGGTCGGCTAATAGAAGCGGAGGACCGGAGATGAGCAGGACGTAACATCCTGCCCACCTCCTTCCTTCCACATTGCCGGCGGCCGCAGGTAAGCTGTGTTCATCGTTCCCGGGGTGTCACACAGAGCGACGTGTGCTGCCACGGGAATGATGAACAACCGGCACGCAGAAGAAGAAACGACTTTTTGAAAATGAGCGACGTGTCAACGAGCAACGATAAGGTGAGTATTTTTACTCGTTCACTGTCGCTCGTAGCTGTCACACGCTACGATATATCAAACGATGCCGGATGTGCGTCACTTACAACGTGACCCCGCCGACATATCGCCCGATATATCGTACCGGTTGACGCCGGCATTAGACTCTTCACTGGTTGCTGTGCTGTTTTGTCTGTGTTTCAAAAGATTTTTAGAAAAAAAAAAAACATAAAAAATATGGATTATCAGGGTTGTCCACTACTATTATATTGATAGCCAATCCTTAGGGTAAGTCACCAATGTCTGTTTGTCCGCGGTCCAACAACCCACACCCCCGTCAATCAGCTGTTATCAGTGCGGAAAGCCTGTGGCCGGAAATGTTCAGTTCCAGAGCTGCTCCATCTTCTGATGTGGCCGCGGCCAGGTACTGCACATCCACCTCCTATTCAGATCAACAGGAGGTAGTTGTGTAGTAACCGTCCATGGCCACTATCAGAAGAATGGGCAGCTCCAGAACTGAGCATTTCTGGCCACCTGCTGCCACTGCCGGCAACGAGAACAGCTGATTGGTGAGGGTGCTGGTTGTCGGCAGACATTGATGGCCTACTCTAAAGGGTGCTTTACACACTGCGACATCGCTAGCGATAGCTAGCGATGTTGTGCTTGATAGCACCCGCCCCCCGTCGTTCGTGCGACATTTGGTGCTCGCTGCCGTAGCGAACATTATCGCTACGGCAGCGTCACACGCACATACCTTGTCAACGACATCCCTGTGACCACCAAACAATCCCTGCCTCAAGGGAGAAGTGTGTTCGGCGTTATAGCAACGTCACTGCGGCGTCACTAAGCGGCCGGCCAATAGAAGCGGAGGGGCGGAGATGAGCGGGACCTAACATCTCGCCCACCTCATTCCTTCCGCATTGCCGGTGAATGCAGGTAAGGAGATGTTTTCGCTCCCACGGTGTCACATATAGCAGCAGCAACGACATTAAGGAAATGAGCGACGTGTCAACGATCATCGTTTTTGAATGATTTTGCGATCGTTGATCGTCGCTCCTTGCTGTCAAACTCTGCGATGTCGCTACCGGCGCCGGATGTGCGTCACTAACGACGTGACCCAGACGATATATTGGTAGCGATGTCGCAGCGTGTAAAGCACCCTTTAGGCTCAACTCAACTCAACTTAAAAGGAATGAGCAACCTCTTTAAAGAAAGATAAAGGATTCAAGGGGCCAAGTTAAAAAAATAAAGTACATTTTTTAGTAAAAGTTTCAGAATTCTGATCTGTGATTGGAATAACAATAATTTTTTTTTTTTCACCGTTTTCAAGAAGTTTTTGTGCTAAATCCAAAAGTAAAGGAAAAAAAAAGTTTAAGAAAAATGAAAGAAAAAACTAACACTTCTTATTACAGGATTAATTTTTGTGATTGGAGTCCAAAAGCATAACTAGTGATCCACTTCAAAATCTCTCAGGAAATGTTCTTCAAAATGTAAATTTAAGTATCAAATCTAAACTAATATTATTTGCAAGAACAGATATGTTAAGTGGCTTGAATATTTTACACAAATGGAATTACAAGCTCTTTTTCTGTTTTTAGAGGGAAATTTCTTGTTAACAATGTCCTTTGATTAGCAATTACACTGAGTCAGGGAGTCACAGACTTTCTCGCTCTCTTGTGTGAAAGGCTAAGTTCACATGTTCATTAATCATCCATTAGAACGGATCCCGCAGCAATTTGTTGACAAAAAAATTGTGCAGACAAAACTTTTTTCTCCTGCTATAAAAATAGTTGTCAATTATATCAGTTTTTAAACATTGAGGTCTATGGAAAACAGATCTGTTAAATAGCCATCTGTTTTCCTTTCATTTGAAAAGCATCCAATTTTTTGCTTATCGAATTAGTTTCAAATGGAGGAAAATTGATGGTTGCTTAAAAGATCCATTTTCCATAGACTTCAATGTTAGCAGATCTAGTCGAAATCGGGAGGGGGGGGGGTTCAGACGAAAAAAGTTGTGTCTGCACTATGTTTCAGTCAATGGATTGCTGCTTAATCAGTTCTAACTGATGAGTAATGCACGTGTCAACTTAAGAGGAGTGTGATCTCAGCAGTGCACTAATAAAAAAGAAGGTATAGTAACTACTGTATATAGTGAGCTAGTTGACTTGAGACTGTGGGATTTTTACTGGACTGAAGCTCAAACAGTAAAGACCGCTTTACACGCAATGACATTGCTAACGAGATGTCGTTGGGGTCCTCGTTAGCGACGTCGTCGCGTGTGAAATGCACGAACGACCGTTAACGATCAAAATTACTTACCTAATCATTGATCGTTGACGCGTCGTTCCTTTCCCGATTATCGTTGCTGTTGCAGGAGCAGGTTGTTCATCGTTCCTGCGGCAGCACACATCGCTATGTGTGACACCGAAGGAACAAGGAACATCAACTTACCTGCGGCCACCCGCAATGAGGAAGGAAGGAGGTGGGTGGGATGTTTGTCCTGCTCATCTTCGCCCCTCCGCTTCTATTGGGCGGCCATTTAGTGATGCAGCTGTGACGCCGCACGAACCGCCCCATTAGAAAGGAGGCGGTTCGCCGGTCACGTCGCTAGGCAGGTAAGTATATGTGACGGGTGTAAGCGATGTGCGCCACGGGCAGCAATTTGCACATGACGCACAACCGACGGGGGCGGGTACGCTCGCTAGTGATATCGATAGCAATATCGCTGCGTGTAAAGTGCCCTTTAGGCTATTAAGGAAAATGTTCCAGAAAGGCCATGAAGAAAAGTAACTAAGAGCGCGTCACTCATAATGTCACTGCACGTCACAGCCTGTGCTCTTGCGCTACTTGGTGTAAGAATCCGCCTCACCGCATGTCAATGCTTGTGGCAGGTCACACTACTGTGACCCACTGCTGTGACTTGGGATGACCTCATGAGGTCATCGCATTTCATAGCTGTGGTTCTCAAACAGCACAGAGTGTGAGAGCTGGCATTGGCTGCTGTTCCAGGCGCTAGGAAACATTTTGTTCTTCATAGGTTGGAACAGTGAGTTGGCAAGCATCGTGGGACCCCCTTATTGGATTATGGCAGACCTGGATTACAGTTTAAAAGGCTAATAAATTGGTGAATGAGGGTACCTCTTGACTTCTTTTCTTTTATATTTCTCTCTTTTAGGTTCGCTTTGCAGGAACATTGTGGGAATTCCTTATTGGATTATGGAGGACCTCAAACGATTTTTTTTTCTAATAAATTGGTTAATGAGGGCTGGTGTCACGGTTTTTTTTTATTATAAATAAAATGTTTTTGGTGTATTTTTTTCCTTTTACAAATACTGGGTTAGTAATAGAGGTGTCTGATAGACACCCACCCATTACTAATACCAAGGCTTGATGACAACTGGCAATAAACAGCTGGTATCATCCTCACATATTACCCCAGGATGAGTATAGGTGAAGCGCCAGTATTTGCTCATCGAATGGATACACCACGTCTGGAGCAGCTGCGCACTGCTTTTTTTTAGGCTGGGAAGGGCCCAATAACCATGGGCCTCCCCAGCCTGAGAATAAAAACAAGGATATACAACATGAAAGGCTCGTAAGGGTGGTTCGGTGGACAGAAAAGACAACCACTGAGTGCAGATTCAAGGATTCAAATCCAGATGCATGACAGGAACTGTTCGCCAGAGCACCTACATGTTAAGTTCCCAGGACAAGGGTTAGGTGTTATTTTTTTATTTTTCGAAGTATTCCCATGGACCGCTTCCCACCCAAAAAAGGGTATACAGTTCATGGTTTATTATTTTTCTTGTTCTCCTGTTCCACCATATAAACAGGGCCATCATGCAGCCCTTATTACAAATATTTAGAGGTCTATCAGGTGGCCCTTACTCATAAATTTTGGAGGGCCATCAGACGGACTTCACTCAACTTACAAAATTTTGAGGAATCAACCAAGAGGTGAGCGGCAATTACGCCATAAGCAGAGTAACCATCCCGCTTCTCTCTACTCAAATGCTCACTGCTCACAATTAAGGAGGAAGCTTTGCATGTGGACCTTGTGGAGATGGATAAAGTATGCAGGGTGCTATGTGCTTGCATATCCTGACTGCTTGCCCTGGAAATGCTGCCATTTAGGCTTGTGAACTCTGAAGCCTTATACAACATGATAGCTGTGGCCATCCTGCAGTATTTGATCCTCAGCCACCAATTAATTTCACGGTGTGCCATCTTTGAATTACACCAGCACATGTCCCATAACATCATCTGTGCCCTGACCAACATAGATTGCAGCAGCAGTATACCTATGGAAGGACTGCAAAGCAATACACCCTGATTATATGCCTCTAATCCATTTCTATCCACCCTCCAGCAGCTATCCCTACATTGAATGCAGATAATAGCAATATTGATATGGAATAGAAGAGATGTAGGACTAAAAAGCACTTTTGGTTTTAGATTGCGACATATAGGTCAATAGGAAAGGCTAGAATCCCTGCCTACAGGAGCTTATTACGCCATCCCTTCTCCAACAGCTTGTGCTCCATTAAGTGCAGCTAAGAGTGGTATTATTATAGAGCATAACAGATTTTTTTTATGTAGCAGCAGAAAGCTCTGTAAGACTAGAATCCCTGTCTACATGCCTCTAAAACAATATCCCTTCTCCAGCAACTTGCCCTACACTAAATGCAGCTAAGAGCAATTGTTTTATTATAGAATAGATTTTTACGTAGTAGTGGCAAGGTCTGTAGGGCTAGAATCCATTCCTGCATGCCTTTAATACACTATCCCTTCTCCAGCAGTTTTCCCTACACTAAATGCAGCTAAGAGCGGTATTATTATAGAATAGAATTGATTTTTTACATAGCAGAAGCAAGGTCCGGAAGGCTAGAATTCTTGCCTGCATGCCTCTAATAGACTATCCCTCCTACAGCTGCTGCCCTACACTAAAAGCAGCTAAGAGTAGTATTATTATGGAGTAGAATAGATGTGAATTAGCCCTAAAAAAGACCGGTGGTTTAATATTGCATCAGCAGGTATTGTGACAATATAACATACTGTCCCTTCTCCAGCAGAAACTCTCCCTACACTATAACCAGGTACAGTGCGCCGAACTTGGGGTCACTGGGTCTTATGTACACCTGATGACGCCATGAGGCCAGCCAATCACAATGACACAATGATGTTAGTTGCCAAGATGGCTACGGCATTACTGTGATTGAGAGGCAATCCCAGCCTGTTTAGTGGCTGAAAAAGAGCAGCAAAACATGCAGGGTGGGGACTCGAGCATGGCGCGCAAGTACCAGGATACTTGATCAAGCATCAAGTGTCTCCAGTAAATAGGGACTGGGTTGAAGAAAAATGTTAAGGATACAGAAGTAGGGATGAGTGGATCTGTGGAAGTTCGGATTCAGGTTCAGTCAGACTTTAGTTAAAAGATCGGTTCAGGACCCGTATTTGACCTGAACTTGACCCTTGACCTCAAACCTCATATAAGTCAATGGAATCATGAACTTCTGTCCTGTAAAATGGTTTTAAAATGGTCATAGTAAGGGCTAGGAGCCTGTAAAAGGAAGCAAAATGGGGGCAATTGCATACAAATGTCAGTAGTAGGGCATTAATTAAAAAGAAATTGCATGGGGTCCCACCTATTTTTTTTAACCAGAGCACGTAAGAAGACAAATGCGAACTGCGGCCCTCATCTTTACCTTGGCTGGTTATCAGAAATCTGAGACCAGCAAAATCTATTAGGAAAAACCCTGATTCCTGTGATAGGTCACTTGCTGGGCTGCTTAGTGTCGTTTAAAAAAAATAAAAAATAGAAGATTACCCCTAGAGGACTATTTGGCCTGCTGCCCTGTAGATCATTCCCGTCCCAACACTGATTAGCATATTTTTACTTATGCAAAGTGCTAATCAGTGATGTGGGTGGGGTTATATAGAGCTCAGAATCCAGAGAACTGGTAAATCTGCACCACATAAAACAGCTGGTAATCAAAACTGCAGCACTCGGTTGATTTATATCAAAACTACACCTAGTAGACTGGAAGGTGATACATCACTAGAATTATGAACTCTGCACCTAAATCATGCTGTTCTTAGAAGGAAGCCCCCCAAAAAACAGTCACAGATTTGCTTTAAAAGACAGCAAAACACATTGCCCCCCCATGCTCTCTTTTATTACACCTGCCATGATCCTCTGCTCCAGGACTGATGGTATGACCCTGTTGTCTCCCAACAGAGGTAAAACTATGGTGCAACCAAAGTTGAAGCTTTTACAGTCTACTTTGTTATTCTTATCTCTATGAGTGGTATGTAACTCCACAGGAACTGGCACAGATGGTGAGGTGGCGCATTTCCAAATTTTGTTGGTGGACTGTTTAAAAAACAGGTCCAACTCAGGTCATTTTGGCACCAAAATCCGATAACTCACTGTCTTTCCACCTGCCATGTACAAGGTTGCTTACTGTCCATGCTCCAGGTTTAGCACTGTTTCTGGTACCCCTCAGTACACATAACTCACTCTTCTTGCTGCCCCCCTAAACCAGGTGTCTCAGGGCACTTGCTTAAGGTGGACCCAAACTGTCTGAAGTACAGAATTAGAGGGTATCTTTACTTTTAAGAAAGTTTTTGGAATAAGCTGTCCTGTGTGTACATGAGGAATAACACTATATCTGGCTAGTATATGACTTAAATCATGCATTTCCCCTCTTCCACCTTTTAATTTGCAATCCATTTGCTTCAGTGATCTCTCTCATACAAAATTCAGTGTAAAAAGATGGATTCTTTCTGGTCAATGATTTATTAACACACAGAGAGAGCCAATAGCAACATAGAGGACAAAATACTGCAGAGCTGAGCTGTCGGGATGTGAATCAGCTCTGGGATGAGGTAAAAGACTTGTTAGAAGTTCACCACATTTTTTTTATTTCCCTCTGCCTGTTTCCTCTCCCCCTTCCTTATTTCTCTGCCTAACTCCCCTCTCCGTAGATTATAATGGGCTGTTTCACATGACACCTGCAGTCCATGACAAGTTCGGGAGGTGGTGAGGGGAGGAAGAATTGGATATAATTCAGGAAGAAAGCTGATTTATCTGATAAGATACAACACAAAATTTCTTACATTGCCTTGCGAAAGTATTCAACCCACTTGATTTTTTTTCAACCTTCTCCCACATTTCAGGCTTCAAACATAAAGATAAAAATTTTAATGTTATAGTGAAGAATCAACAACAAGTGGGACACAATTGTGAAGTTGAACTAAATGTATTGCTTATTTTAAACTTTTTTTTAAAAATAAATAACTGAAAAGTGGAGCATGCAATATTATTCGGCCCCTTTACTTTCAGGGCAGCAAACTCACTGCAGTTGATTGAGGATCTCTGAATGATCCAATGTTGTCCTAAATGACTGATGATGATAAATATAATCCACCTGTGTGTAATCAAGTCTCCGTATAAATGCACCTGCGCTGTGATAGTCTCAGTGTTCTATTTAAAGGACATACAGCATCATGATGACCAAGGAACACAACAGGCAGGTCCATCATACTGTTGTTGAGAAGTTTAAAGCTGGATTTGGTTACAAAAAGATATCCAAAACTTTAAACGTCCCAAGAAGCACTGTGCAAGCGATCATATTGAAATGGAAGGAGTATCATACCACTGCAAATCTACCAAGACCCGGCTGTCCATCCAAGAGATGCAGCCAAGAGGCCCATGAACACTCTGGATGAACTGCAGAGATCTACAGCTGAGGTGGGAGAGTCTGTCCATAGGACAACAATCAGTCGTACACTGCACAAATCTGGCCTTTATGGAAGAGTGGCAAGAAGAAAGTCATTTCTCAAAGATATCCATAAAAAGTGTCATTTAACCCCTTCACGACCGGCCGATTTTTCGCTTTCCGTTTTTTTTTTCGCCATTCTTTTTCTGAGACGTAACTTTTTTATTTTTCAGTCAATATGGTCATGTGAGGGCTCATTGTTTGCGGAACGAGCTGTACTTTTAAATGAAACCATAAGTTTTACCATATAGTGTACTGGAAAACAGCAAAAAAATTCCAAATGCAGAAAAATTGCAAAAAAAGTGCGATAGCACTATTGTTTTTGAGATATTTTATTCACTGTGTTCACTATATGGTAAAACTGATGTGTGGGTGTGATGCCTCAGGTCAGTGCAAGTTCGTAGACACCAAACATGTATAGGTTTACTTTTATATAAGGGGTTAAAAAAAATCGGAAGTTTGACCGAAAAAAGTGGTGCACATTTTACGCCATATTCCGTGACCCGTAGCGTTCTCATTTTTCGGGATCTATGGCTCAGTGACGGCTTATTTTTTGCGTCTCAAGCTGTCGTTTTTAACGGTATCATTTTTGCGCAGATGCTACGTTTTGATCACTTCTTATAGCATTTTGCGCAAAAGTTGTGGCGACAAAAAAACGTCGTTTTGGTGTTTGGAATTTTTTTGCCGCTACGCCGTATACTGATCAGATTAATTGATTTAATATTTTGATAGATCGGGCGTTTCTGAACGCGGCGATACCAAATGTGTGTATATTTTTTATTTTTTTAACCCTTTAATTTTCAATGGGGCGAATGTGGGATGATTTGAACTTTTAGGTTTTTTTGTTTTTTTTTTAAATTTTTTAAAACTTTTTTTTAACTTTTTTTTTTATTTTACTAGTCCCCCTAGGGGGCTATTGCGATCAGCATTCCGATCGCTCTGCACTATCTGCTGATCACAGCTATACAGCTGTAAACAGCAGATACGCTCTCTTTCTCTTTTGCTATGCCGCTGGCACAGCGAAAGTGAAAGCAATTCATGTGTAGTACAGGAGTCATCACATGACCCTGTGCTACCATGACAACTAACGGAAGTCACGTGATCACGTCACGTGACTTCCGGTATCGGGCGGTAAGTAAAAGTTTACTGCGATCGCGCTTATAATGGTGCTGTCACATATTGACAGCGCCATTTAAGGGGTTAAACGGCACGAGCAGATAACGATTCTGCTCGTGCCTAGCAGGCACACATCTCAGCTGTGAAAATCAGCTGAGAAGTGTGCAGATCTCGGGCAGTAACATTATGACCGCTAGGACGTAATTTTACGGCCCGCGGTCGTTAAGGGGTTAAAGTTTGCCACAAGCCACCTGGGAGACACACCAAACATGTGGAAGAAGGTGCTTTGGTCAGATGAAACCAAAATCGAACTTTTTGGGCACAATGCCAAACTATATGTTTGGCGTAAAAGCAACACAGCTCGTCAAACATGGTGGTGGCAGCATCATGGTTTGGGCCTGCTTTTCTTCAGCAGGGACAGGGAAAATGGTTAAAATTGATGGGAAGATGGATGGAGCCAATACAGGACCATTGTTGAAGAAAACCTGTTGGAGTCTGCAAAAGGCTTGAGACTGGGACAGAGATTTGTCTTCCAACAAGACACTGATCCCAAACATAAAGCAAAATCTACAATGGAACAGTTCACAAATACACGTATCCAGGTGTTAGAATGGCCAATTCCAGACCTGAATCCAATCGAGAATCTGTGGAAAGAGCTGAAAACTGCTGTTCACAAACACTCTCCATCCAACCTCACTCAGCTCCAGCTATTTACAAAGGAAGAATAGGCAAGAATTTCAGTGTCTCGATGTGCAAAACTGATAGACACATACCCCAAGAAACTTCAGCTGTAATTGCAGCAAAAGGTGTCGAATATTATTGTATGCCCCACTTTTCAGTTATTTATTTTTTTAAAAAGTTTAAAATAACCAATAAATTTCGTTCAACTTCACAATTGTGTCCCACTTGTTGTTGATTCTTCACCATAAAATTAAAATTGTTATCTTTATGTTTGAAGCCTGAAATGTGGGAAAAGGTTGAAAAATTCAAAGGGGACGAATACCTTCGCAAGGCACTTCGCCTGTTTGTTGAAATTACATTCTAATTATAAATACTTTCTTAAAGAAGTCATCATGTTGATATGAATTCAATATAGTTGAAAAGGAAATTGAATGTCTACAATCAGAGAAGATGCCACTTGTGAGTTATGGGATTTAATAGTTGTTTATTCTACTTTGCGTTGGATCAGAACTGTATAATAAGTAAAAATGATGTCTGCCCAGTGCATGTCCATGTAAGAATCAGATACTTCTCTGTCAAATAATACTACACTGTGGATACTATAATGAAAGCTGTTAAATAAAAATATCTTAGTGAAGCTCATTTCTCAGTACAGTAAGTAATATCATTATATCTGACTGCGTTCGGGGAACTTAAGTTCTTTTTATATCTGTTTTTCCAGCCTAGTAATAATGCAACCGAAGGACAGGCTGTGACTGTGGAAATCATCCTGACTCTGCAGCTGGTGCTCTGCATTTACGCCTCTACCGATGACAGACGGGATGACACTGTAGGGTCACCATCACTTTCCATCGGCCTTTCTGTGGTAGCGGGACACTTAATTGGGGTAAGTGCTTGCATATATTTTTAGTTATCCCCTTTATTGTATTATGCCTTTATTATAGTAAATTGCTGTGTATCATAGCATAAATAAAAGCTTATATATACTATAAAGATCTCAGCATTATACAGGTGGACACACAGAAGGTTTTCTAAAATAATGCATGATATTAATGTTCCTATAAAAAGGAAAAAGTTACTACTAGAGCAAAAACCTGCCACAATGTGACTGCAGTATAAAGAGGGACAGAGGGCTCCTATGCTGTACCTCACGCTAGGGGACCCTAGGCTATCTCTAACCTCAGGGATACCATTAATGGTGGAAATGCCTGAGTCCTGTGCTGGCTATTCTCCCTTCCAAATCTAATCTGTTATCCCTCTCATCGAAGGGAAGGAAGGGGCAGGTTATGTCATGGTAATACAGATTAAGAGTAGAGATGAGCCACCCTCTAAAGGCTTGAGTTCAGTTCGGTTCAACGAACCTCTCGAACCCCATTGAAACCAATGGCAGGCAAACACAAACACATAAAAACACATTATAAATGTACACAAACAGTTAATAAACATTGCCATAACACTTACAGGTCCCCGCGTCGCGTCCTGCACTCTGTCTCCCGCCGCTTTTCCTTCCGATATTCGCTGCGTCCTCCCGGTAACCAGCACTGATGATAGGACCTTCCGTGACGTCAAAAAAAGCATGTAACCAGTCACGTGTCTATTATCTCATTGGCTACAGACTGGTCACATGGCTAGATGTCATTGCTAGGTCCTGTCAGTGCATCTCTCCGGTACGCGGTGCTCGTTTGTGCATCCCCGTGTACCGGCGAGATGCTCTGGCACATGGTCGGCTCCCCGTTCTGATTCCCCATTCCGTTTTTCACCGGCTGCCACAGCCGGTCAATAACGGAGATCACCGTTGCTATAGCAACGCGCCTGTCAGAGGTGACGTCACCGCATAGCCTGTTGCCTCAGCTCACTGATTGAGTGATTAGACTACACGGAGCAGCAGTGTCTTCCTCCCCTGCAGCGCTGTCTGATGTAGCAGAGCTGCATGGGTTGAAGGAGAAAGAAGACAGAAGACCATGGATCGTGGAGGGATGTGAGGGAATAATGAACATGGAGTCTCTAAGTGTGTTTGTGTATTTATTTCTATTAAAGTATTTTTTCTCTGTGTGGTGTCTTTTTTTTAACCCTTTATTGGAGATTCTTAATGGCCGGGTCAAACTTGGCTGACATTAAGAATCTCTGACTTAATACTAGCTAGTAAAACAAAGCTAGTATTAACTCATTATTACCCAGCAAGCCACCCGTCACCAGGGCAGCTGGAAGAGTTGGATACAGCGCCAGATGATGGCACTTCTATGAAAGCGCTATTTTCTGGGGTGGCTGCGGACAGCAATTCGCAGCAGAGGGGCCCAGAAAGCTTGGGCTAACCTGTGCTGCGGATTCCAATCCCCAGCTGCCTAGTTGTACCTGGCTGGACACAAAAATGGGGCGAAGCTCATGGAGTTTTTTGCCCCCCCCAAAAAAATTATGTGGGCTTTGCCATGTTTTTGTATGCTAGCCAGGTACAGCAGGCAGCTACGGGCTGCCCCCAACCCCCAGCTGCCTATTTGTACCCGGCTGGGAACCAAAAATATAGGGAAGCCCTTTTTTTTTTTTAATTATTTCATGAATTTCATGAAATAATTTAAAAAAAAAAATGACATGGGCTTTGCCCAATTTTTGTGTTCAGCCAGGTACAACTAGGTGGCTGGGGATTGGAATCCGCAGCTCAGGGTGCCCAAGCTTTCTGGGCACCCATGCTGTGAATTGCAGTCCGCAGCCGCCCCAGAAAATGGCACTTTCATAAAAGCGCCATCTTCTGGTGCTGTATCAAACTCTTCCAACTGCCCTGGTGATGGGTGGCTCGCTGGGTAATAATGGGGTTAGGGCCACCTGTATATTATCAACTGGCCCTAAGCCCAAAACTCATGGTGTCATGCCAATATTAGACATAGCCACCATGAATTTCTAGTACAGATAAAAAAAACACAACACACAGAAAAATATTTTATTAGAAATAAAACACAACACAATTAGTGACTCCATCTTTATTGAAATAAAGAACCTCACTCCGCAGTAATCCTGGGTCAAGAGTCCCGTGCCGTCCAATCCGGATCCAATATCATCTGATCGGTTTGCTGGAAGGCAAAGCGATCAGATGATGTGTCAGGTTCAAGGGCCTGAATCACATGACACAGCAGCTGATTGTATAAACGGCTTTTATACAATCAGCTGATGCATCAGTGCAAAAAAAAAAAGCCAGCCACACCGCTCGACTTATAGTGTCAGCTGAGTCCGTCAGGTGACCGCATCAGCTGATCATTGCCAGGTCTGAGAAAGAGAGAGAGAAGATAGAAGAGAGAGAGAAGATAGAGAAAAGAGAGAGAAAAGAGAGAGAGGAGAGAGAGAGAGAAGCGAGAGAGGAGAGAGGAGAGAGAGAACGAGAGAGAGAATGGGAAAAAGAGAAAAAGAGAGACTAAGAAAAAGAGAGAGAGAAAAAGAGAGAGAGAAAAAGAGAGAGGAGAGAGAGGAGCGAGAGAGAAAAAAAAGAGAGAGAGAGAGAGAGAGAAAAGAGAGCGAAAGAGAGAGAGAGAGAGAAAAGGAGAAAAAGAGAGGCTGAAAAAAAGAGAAAGAGAGGAGAGAGAAAGAAAGAGAGAAAGCGAGAAAAAGAGAGAGCGAGAGAGGAGAGAAGGAGAGAGAGAAAGAGAGAGGAGAGAGAGAGGGAGAGAGAGAGCAAGAGAGAGAAAGAGAGAGACAGAGAGAGAGAGACAGACAGAGGGAAAGAGAGAGAGAGAGTAGAAAGAGAGGAGAGAGCAGGCTAGTGATAGGGGCGTGTTCAAAATACTATCACGTGACAAAAGGGATGTCATCCCTGGAAGCAGCCCATACAGTCTAGCATAAACCCTGAGCACAGTGTGACCGCTGGTGAGGTTTGCGCGCTCACGAGATTATGGGCGGGTACTTGCTGATAACAATCACAGTCCCGCCCATAATCACTTGCCTGCGCACACGTCACCAGCGGTCACACTGCTCAGTCCCGTGAGACTGGCACTGGGCATGCGCAGGGATGGCTGGAGCAGTGGGCGGTGCATCAGCTATGGAAAGAAGCGATGGGGGGTGGCATACAGGACCAGGGGGCAGAATAACGGATGCCAGAAAGCCCGCCCCCGTGTCACATTTACAGTATCTGAATACAAAAAGGTACCACTTTATAAACTCTTTATTTTGGTCTCACATGGGGCACAATAATAACAGGGACCTTTCTAGAATGCAGCCTAGGAGCTGCAGAGGGGGAATCTTTTAGGTTTTGGGCGAAATTTCTGCTGACAGGTTCCCTTTAAGCGAGCGCTCTATCCACTGAGCTACTGCCTCTAATGATAAAGATAGGCAGATTTGGTAATCTTGATGTCTGCATTGCAGAGTGAAGTGTCTGGTGACAGCGCGATTCACTTCATTCCTACGTAGAGCTGATACAGCGCAATCGTGTTCTATGGTGCTGCTGCATCTTCATGTTCTGCGACAGTGTCGTGTGGATTATGTCGGACCTGGATGTGTATTTGGGGATTAATAAACTGGTAAAAGAGGGTGTTTTTTTGTCTTATATTCCAAATAAAGGATTTTTCGTTGTGTGTGTTTATTTACTTTCACTTACAGTTTAATCATGGAAGGTTTCTCAGGGAGACGCCTGGCATGATTAAACTCATTATTACCCCGATTGCCACCGCACCAGGGCAATTCGTGATGAGCTGGGTGGAGTCCCGGGACTGTCGCATCTAATGGATGCGGTAATTCCGGGCGGCTGCTGGGTGATTTTGTTAGGGTGGTGGGCTCCCCATAATGTGGTGCTCTCCATCCTGACAACCGCAACCGATCATGGGCGCCGGTGTGCGGGGAAAGCACAGAATAACTGATTGAATAATGAAGCGGCAGCCATTTTCTAAAGAGGAAAAGACGCTGCAGATTTGTGACAGCCATGCAGCGAGATGCCTGTGATCGGTGAGTAGGAAAGAGAGAGGGATTGTGCTAGGGACGCAGGACGCATGCAGATAGCAATGTGTGCACATAGACTTACAGTGAAAAGCCACGTTTTTGTTGATCGAACCGTTCTCGAACCTAACCAGGTCGAACCTAACTGTCAGTTTTAGCAAAAAGTCGAGTTCGAGCTCGAGCTCGAGCTCGAACACCCCCCAAAATCACTCGAACATGAAATTGGTGAACCTCGAGCCTTGAACATCGCTCAACTCTAATTAAGAGGAAAAACACTGCAAACTCACATGAAAAAACAGTAAAACACTAAGGAGAAAAGAAAGAGCAGGAAGGTAGCAACAAAAAGACAACAAGGGTTAATACCACAACCGTTTACAGCAATAATGCACAACAACCACCAGTAAGTGTGGATCACAAAACCTCACCAGACCAGTATAGGTAATCTATAGCTGGCATTAATTAAATAGTCAAGCCAGAATAAATAGGAAGGGAGAGAATATGATTAGCACTCCCACACCATGTGATCAGAGACTAACAAACAGCCCAGCAGAGATTAACTCTTGCTAGCTTGCCAAAGCCTTTGGATTGACAGCATCTCCCTGTGCTAATAACAGACCTCAGAGAAGTTCGCAGGCAGAGTGCCAGAACTTTTAGTTTCCATAGATCCTGACACCACCATGGCAGTTGGCAATGCCTGAAAACATTTCTTTGTGGCAAAACCTTCTTGAAATTGCAAGTTAAATTGTGTTTCACTGTTTGGCCTGATATCCTGTGCATGCTCAAAATAGGGAAAATATAGCCTCTAGGAATGTCTGTTCTGCACCTGTACCGATACCGAGCTCAACTGAAGGCAGCGCTGTCTATCAATTATGGAGGGAGGCGCCAGGTGGGCAACTTGCCAGACTGCCCCCGATGCGCTGACCAGCTAACTAACATAGAAGATTAAAAATTGCTAAGTGGAAAGTAGACCACGTATTGTGACTAGAGATGAGCGAACCGGTCCCGGTTCGGCTCGAGGCCGGTTCGCTGAACGGGTGTCCCGTTCGAGTTCGGCTCGTCGAACGTTCGACGAACCGAACTCAAACGTATAGGCTACAATGGGAGGCAATCACAAACACATAAAAATGCATTATAAATGTACACAAACAGTTAATAAACATTGCCATAACACTTACCGGTCCCCGCGATCCCTTCTGCACTCTGTCTCCTGCCGCTATTCCATCCGATGATCGCTTAATCCTCCCGGTGACCTGCACTGCCAGCAGAGATGCAGGACCTATCGTGACGTCAAAATAGCCATGTGACCAGTCACGTGGCTATTATCTCATTGGCTACAGACTGGTCACATGACTATGACACGTCATGTAGGACCTGCGAGTGCATCTCTCCGGTACACGGTGCACATATGTGTATCGCCATGTACCGGTGACATGCTCTAGCACACGGTCAACTCCCCATTCCGTTAGGGACCGGCTGACACAGCCGGTCATTAACGGAGATCACCGTTGCCATAGCAACGCAGTTAGCGGTGACGTCACCGCTAACCACGGCTCCGAGAGCACCGTTGCTATGGTAACGCGTCTGTCAGCGTTACCGCTGTTACCGCTGACAGCCAGCACTGATCACTCACGGAGTGAAGGCTGCACGCTGCTGCACGATTGTAGTGAGGATTGTAGTGAGGATGAGGTTCCCCAGCCCCAAGTGATGAGCTGGTGAATCTCATCCTTCCTCACTACAATCATCACTACTACTACACTAGTGAGGATTGTAGTGAGGATGAGATGCCCCAGCCCCAAGTGATGAGCTGGTGCACCTTATCCTTCCTCACTACAATCGTCACTACTACTACACTAGTGAGGATTGTAGTGAGGATGAGATGCCCCAGGCCCAAGTGATGGGCTGGTGAACCTCATCCTCACTACAATCGTCACTACTACTACACTAGAAAGAAAGAAGACAGAAGAGCAGGATCGTGGAGGGGTGACAGGGGGTAATAAAGATGGAGTCTCTAATGTGTCTGTGTATTTATTTCTATTAAAGTATTTTTTCTCTGTGTGGTGTCTTTTTTTTAACCCTTTATTGGAGATTCGTAATGGCCGGGTCAAACGTGCCTGACATTAAAAATCTCTGGCTTAATACTGGCTAGTAAAACAAAGCCAGTATTAACTCATGATTACCCAACAAGCCACCCGGCTCCAGGGCTGTTGGAAGAGTTGGATACAGCGCCAGATGATGGCGCTTCTATGAGAGCGCCATTTTCTGGGGCGGCTGCGGACTGCAATTCGCAGCAGAGGCGCCCAGAAACCTCGGGCTAACCTGTGCTGCGGATTCCAATCCCCAGCTGCCTAGTTGTACCCGGCTGGACACAAAAATGGGGCGAAGCCCACGTCATTTGTTTTTTAATTATTTCATGAAATAAGTGAAATAATTAAAAAAAACGGGCTTCCCTATATTTTTGGTTCCCAGCCGGGTACAAATAGGCAACTGGGGGTTGGAGGCAGCCCGTGGCTGCCTGCTGTACCTGGCTAGCATACAAAAATATGGCGAAGCCCACGTCATTTTTTTGGTGGGCAAAAAAATTCTGCATACAGTCCTGGATGGAGTATGCTGAGCCTTGTAGTTCTGCAGCTGCTGTCTGCTCTTCTCCATACAGATAGACAGCAGCTGCAGAACTACAAGGCTCAGCATACTCCATCCAGCACTGTATGCAGAAGTTTTTTGCCCCCTGAAAAAATTATGTGGGCTTCGCCATATTTTTGTATGCTAGCCAGGTACAGCAGGCAGGTATGGCTGCCCCCAACCCCCAGTTGCCTATTTGTACCCGGCTGGGAACCAAAAATAAAGGGAAGACCTTTTTTTATTATTTCATGAATTTCATGAAATAATTAGAAAACAAATGACGTAGGCTTCGCCCCATTTTTGTGTCCAGCCAGGTACAACTAGGCAGCTGGGGATTGGAATCCGCAGCACAGGTTGGCCTGAGCTTTCTGGGCCCCACTGCTGCGAATTGCAGTCTGCAGCCGCCTCAGAAAATGGCATTTTCATAGAAGCGCCATATTCTGGCGCTGTATCCAACTCTTCCAGCACCTGCCTGCTATACCTGGCTAGCATACAAAAATATGGCGAAGCTCACGTCCTTTTTTTGTAGTTTTTTGGCAAAAAAAATAAAAAATGCTTCCCTGGATTTTCCATTGCCAGTGAAGGTAACCAAGCAGTGGGGGTTAGCAGCCAGTAGCTGCTTGGATTACCCTTAGCTAGCAATACAAAAAATGCAGCGGGAGCCCATATATATTTTTTTTAATTATTTATTTAAATAACTAAAAATAAAATGGGCTTCCCTGTATTTTGATTGCTGGACATCACAGTGCTGTAAAAATAAATCTTTAAAAAAATGACGTAGTGCTCCGCGGTATTTTTGATTCTCAGCGCAGATAAAGCAGACAGCTATGGGTTGCCAAACCCATCTGCCTGCCGTTACCTTGGTTGGCAATCAAAATACAGGGAAGCCCATTAATTTTTTCTATTTAAAAAATAGTTAAAAAAAAAAATGACGTTGGGTCCCCCCATTTTTGATAGCCAGCTAGGGTAAAGCAGACGGCTGTAGCCTGAAAACCACAGCTGGCAGCTTTACCGTGGTTGGGGATCCAATGTGGAGGTCCCCTCAGGCTCTTTTTTATAATTATTGTATAAATATTAATAATTACACACTAAAAGTAGGGTCCCCCCCAAATTGGATCACCAGCCAAGGTAAAGCGGACAGCTGTGGTCTGGTATTCTCAGGGTGGGAAGGTCCATAGTTATTGGGCCTTCACAGCCTAAAAATAGCAGGCCGCAGGCACCCCAGACGTGGCGCATCCACTAGATGCGCCAATCCTGGCGCTTCACCCCAGCTCATCCCGTGCCCTGGTGCAGTGGCAAACGGGGTAATAAATCGGGTTGATACTAGCTGTAAAGTAACCTGAGATCAAGCCCAGCAGTTTGTGATGTCATGGCGTCTATTAGATACTCAACATCATAAATTGTCAGTACTAACAAAAAAAAAAAAATCGACAAAAGAAATTTATTTGAAAAAACAGTCCCCAAAACATTTCCTCTTTCACCAATTTATTGTAAGAAAAAAAATAAAGGGGTCCCATGACGACTCTGGACCGTCTAGAATATGGGGGGGAGACACTCAGGGAATGTATCCCCCATTTTCTAGGAGTGCGGACCCTTCATGTGAGGAGTGTGGGTGCAATGAATCTGCACTCACTCTTCTCGGGTCCACAGCAGCAGAGTCCATGTCGTAATGGTTGCTACCAAAGCTGCAATGCCCTGCTCATGAGGTAAGGGCATGCCTAATCAGGAGAACTACTGTAGAGGAAGCTCTGCTCACTGGTATATAGGTGCTCAGAGGTAATAATAGATAAAATTAGTGAGTAACCTCGACACTCTAAATCTCCCAGACTAAGTCAGTAAGTCACAGCGGATAGTAATGCAAAATCACTCTTTATTGGTCCGTATTAAGAAAAAAAAATTTTTCATAAGCATATATGTTTTTGTCCAAAACAAGTTACAAATGACGTTTCGGCCTGAGCCTTCGTCAGATTGAACTTATCTGCATGTAATTATGAAAAATGACAATAATCAGTATCACATAAGAGTGAGAGAACAATAACATAAACTCGAACAATGTAGAGGTACAATTGGGATGCAGCAAAAAAATTGCAACACAGCAAGAAATGAAACACATGATACAAATGTCATAATACAGTACAAGGACAATATAGTAATGACAAATATGGGGTCAGAGTAGACTTAGACAGCTCTGGTACGAAAGAGATGTCAATCATAAAGTAACATGTGCAGTAGGTGTAGAGCTACAGTGTGCATGGCAGAGCTAATGGGTAGACCGACCATAGAAAAAGAACGGAGAAAAAGTGGAGAAAAAGTGGAGAAAAAGTGGAGAAAAAAGTGGAGAAAAAGTGGAGAAAAAGTGGAGAAAAAGTGGAGAAAAAGTGGAGAAAAAGTGGAGAAAAAAATGGAGAAAAAGTGGAGAAAAAGTGGAGAAAAAGTGGAGAAAAAGTGGAAAAAAATGGAGAAAAAGTGGAGAAAAAGTGGAGAAAAAGTGGAGAAAAAGTGGAGAAAAAATGTAGAAAAAGTGGAAAAAAAGTGGAGAAAAAATGGAGAAAAAGTGGAGCACCCTTTGGTGCCTTTCATGTGGCACTAAGGGGTGCTTAGCTTAGTATTTAGCCAAAAAAATGAAATAAAAAATGACGTAGGGTTCCCCCTAGTTTTGTAGCCAGCTAGGGTAAAGCAGACGGCTGCAGCCTGCAGACTACAGCTGGCAACCTCACCTTGGCTGGTAATCCAAAACTGAGGGCACCCCACGCTGTTATTTTAAATTAAATAAATAATTTAAAAAAAAAACACGTAGGGGTCCCCCAAAATTGGATCACCAGCCAAGGTAAAGCAGACAGCTGGGGCCTGATATTCTCAGACTAGGGAGGTCCATGGTTATTGGACTCTCCCCAGCCTAAAAATAGCAGGCCGCAGCCGCCCCAGAAGTGGCGCATACATTAGATGCGCCAATCCTGGTGCTTCGCCCCAGCTCATCCCGCGCCCTGGTGCGGTGGCAAACGGGGTAATATATGGGGTTAATACCAGATGTGTAAGTCACCTGGCATCAAGCCCTGGGGTTGGTGAGGTCAGGCGTCTATCAGATACCCGACATCACCAACCTAGTCAGTAATAAAAAAAAATAGACGACAAACACATTTTTATTTGAAAAAACACTCCCCAAAACATTCCCTCTTTAACCAATTTATTAGAATGAAAAACAAATCCAGGTCTGGTGTAATCCAAGGGGTTGCCATGACGATCCACACTGTCCCAGTCAATGAAGAGCAGGATGTTCCCCATTGGCTGGGAGAGCAATGCAGTGACCTGAGCTAACATCAATGGGTCAGCCCAGGTCACTGCAGGGCATGACAAGTGCTGCTGTCAGGAGCGAGGTACATTACCTGCGCTGATCTCCAGCACACTGACAGCCCCTGTCAATGAGTTCAATGACCGGCGCCTTCACACCAAGTATCGCGAGAGGCCCGTGACATCACCGCTAGTCAGTCTCGGGTCGGAAGCGAGAGGTGATGTGACAAGCGGCTGCCATGGAGGACAGTGACAGCGCTGAGGTCGGGATGGCGGGACTTCATCACCGCAGGTAAGCCGAGCGGGGGGGGGGGTGTGTGTGTGTGTGTGTGTGTGTGTGTGTATGTATGTGTACATGCCGTGGGCAGGAGGGGGCGGAGCGAGCTGAGCGGGGAAGTGTGGGCTTCCTGCACGTAACTAGGATAAACATCGGGTTACTAACCAAAGCGCTTTGCTTGGATACCCGATGTTTATCTTGGTTACCAGCTTCTGGCAGGCTGCCAGCGATGGCTCCTGCACACTGTAGCTGTAAAAAGCCCTGCTTTTTGCTGCTAGAACCGTTCTCGAACGTATCTAGAACTATCGAGCTTTTGCAAAAAGCTCGAGTTCTAGTTCGATCTCGAACAGCCCCCAAAATCACTCGAGCCCCGAACTGTAGAACCTCGAACCACGAACCGCGCTCAACTCTAATTGTGACAACACATGTGCAATGCTTCACTGGCCAACATGCTTTAAGGGTAGCTTCACACAATCATAAAATATCGGTCCAATTTCCATCCACAAAAGTGGAACAATTTTTTTCTCTCTTGTCACCTGCATACAATCTGTTTTGCTTTTTTTACCGGCCGGGTAGTACAGCTAGTTTGTAATAATTTACAAGAACGTTCACAGTTCCTTATGTTACAGAATTGCAATGTATCAGTAATATTCGGATGCCATACTGTGGCGGCTGATTTTTTTCTCTTCAAATACAATATCTGCAGTGCTGTTTTTCTGGATCCTAAATTCATTTTAAGTCGTCACATAAACCTTATCTATAACTTTTTAATTTATTATTATCATGTTGGTAAGGGTAGTATTTTTTACTGTTATGATGACGAGCGGCCATTTTTACTGCTGCCAAAAGAGGGGATATAAAAACCTCACATTAACTTGTATACATTTGTATACACACATTTATATATTTACATAGATGCATTCACTTTAATGCCAAATCTGTTATATTAATCCTACCCTGCCAGTATTTGACTTTAATATCTGCTACCAGAGATAGCACCAATAGCTAAAGGGGTTGTCGACTACTTTAATATTGATGGCCTATCCTCCGTTGTCTGATATCGGCCATGGCCGGACAAGTGATATCTGCCTCCCATTCAAATCATTAGGAGGAGGTTGTGCAGTACATGGCAACGACCGCTATCAGAAGATGGAGCAACTCCGGAACTGAGCATTTCCAGCCACCTGCTTCCATTACCGGCATTGAGAACAGCTGATTAATGGGGGTGTGGGGACCCCAGCTGATCAGACATTGATGGCCAATCCTAAGGATAAGCCATATGTCACAGGTGTGTCACGAGTGACAGACAGTACTATAGTGTCCAGCAAAAGAAGATCACAGCATTTGACTGCACAAAATACTCCCTGACTTTCTATTGTTCCTGCTGTCAGTATTCAGTATACTAGATAGCTCCTCTGCTGCGTTTTCATCTTTTTACCTTTAAGACCCAGTGGATCTCCTCTTCCCTTCAGCTGCTAATCATCTGTACTTCCCCTTGGTTTTAAATACTCTAATTTTCCCTGGACTGGTGCTGGTGATATTCAAACCATACAAGCTCTGGTTGCTAGCAGGTGGCTTGCACTCATCTGTGGTATTGTTGCTAAAACTTTGCTGAACTTCTACCTGAGTCACCTGTGTATAATTATTTCATGCATTTTCACCTGTGTGTCCTCCTTATGTCTTTTTTAGTTTTTAGTGGGATTGACAAAGAGCTCATTCCACCCATTCCCTATTTAGGGCCCAACACTAGGGATACCTAGGGTAACCGCGTAGGTGCCAAACCAATCTAGGGTGGTGAGGGTGTCCTCAGGGACCAGCAGTAGGTTTGTTCAGGGTTATCATCTCCCCTTCCCTAGACACAGGGCTTCCTTTTTGCCATTCCCTTGGTAGTTCCCAGTACCTAGTGTGACACCATCATTATTAAAGGTGTGGACAACCTCTTTAACCAACTTGCATGTTACTGTCAATCTCTGACAGCAGTATTTGAAGGGCACATTCATGGTGGTGAACCAATTCGGACGCCCACAACCTGATTGCGGACTACTGATGAGTTGCCATGCTAGCCGAGGCATGTTGTATATAGAGCAAGTGATAAACAATTGAGTTCAAGTTCTCACAAGAGGATTACAAAAATAAAGAAAAAGCTTAAAAAAAAGAGAAAAAATATAAAAAAATTAAAACACCCCTTTTACTCAGTTCAAAAATAATAGAATAATTTTAAAAAAAGCATATGTGATACTGCCACGTCTGTAAAAGTTCATCTATCAATATATCACATTAATTGACCTGAAAGGTAAAAATTGATTTGTGTGGTTGCCTCACCTCCCTCCGGAAATTAAAGAAAAATCTAATAACTACTCCTGAATGGTGTCAATATAAATGTCAGCTCACCTTCATACAGGCGCATCAATGGAAAAATAAAATATTACAATGGCACAATCCAAATAATATATACAAAGTTCTTAATATTTTTTAATAACTAAAAATAAAAAAAAAACTATGCAAGTTTGATATCGCTGTAATCATTCTGAACTGAAGAATAATGTTGTCAGGTCAATTTTACCACTCAATTAATGCCATAAAACAGTTTTGCACTATTTGGACCAATTCGGATTTTTCCTGATTTTCTGTACATTTTTTCAATAAAATGAATGATGTTATTCAAAACTACAATTTGTCTTTCAAAAAAAAATCCTTCAAAAGGGTAATTTGAAGGAAAAGAAAGTTATGGCTTTTGCAAGAAAATTATAAATGAATGAAAGTACAAAAAAAAATCACCCAGGAAGGCAAGGGATAAATCATGGCAAATAAACTTAAAGGGAATCTGTCAGCAGGTTTTTTTCTTCCTTATCTGACAGCAACATAATGTTGGCAAGGAGGTTCTGAATCCAATGGTGTATCACATAGATAACTGGCTGCAGCCGTTCTCACATAATCAATGAGTTGAGTTTTAAAGGAAACCTCTCACTGGATGTTCTTAATACTCCCCTAATGGTCGAGGCAGAGCAGACGGGTCGGTTGGGCGTCTCCATTCTCCGGGTTCCGCGCCTCCTCTTTCGGCCATCTTTGTCCTCTTTCTGAAGCTAGTGTGGATGACGCGTTCTATGTCATCCACACTTGCTAACAGTGAGGTCCTGCGCAGGCGCACTACAATACATTGGTCTGCCATCCTCAGAACATATCAAAGTGCTTCTGCGCAGGACCTCAATGTCAGCTAGTGTAGATGACGTAGAACGCGTCTTCCACAGTAGCTTCAGAAGGAGAACACAGATGGCCGAAAGAGGAGGCACGGGACCTGGAGAACGGACCCATCTGCTCTGCATTGACCGTTAGGTAAGTATTATGAACATCCGGTGACAGGTTCCCTTCAAGCATGTAGCTGAGCTGAGAGAGCTGTGCTGCCTATATCAGTCTCTCAATTGAGATAGTACATTGAATGTGAGGTGTCAATCACAGCAGGGGGCATGTTGGACTTGGACTTCTCTACACTTGCCAACTAGACCTAGCAATGTCAATCGCAGGGTAATAAAGTCACTAGTTTAAGCAAACAATAATACACACACACACACACACACACACACACCCGCACACACACACACACACACCCCCGCACACGCACACACGCCCACACGCACACGCACATGCACACGCACACAGATAAGGGAGGCATAGTTGCTTCTTTTTTTTAACCCCTGTCCTCAGCTTACATAGCAAAAAACCTGCAGACAGATTCCCTTAAATTTTGTCAGTAAGGTCAGGCCTTTTACAGACTCTTCCTTGTGCTTCCATTATCCAGCTTTCTCTACTGGCAAAACAATTCTAGAATTGCATTAAAGGGTTTGTGCATGAACAAAGTAATTTTAATCAATCAATCTTGGAATAATAATAAGTTCCACAATTGAATGCGTTCAAATAATGTTGCTCTGCTGAGATAATCCTATATATGTGCCCCTGCTGTGTACTGTGTAATGGCCATGTCTGACCGTACAGAAACATGGTCTGATCATACCACTGCTACTGGGAAGGGGAGGATGCAAAATAAATTTTACAGATCAGAGAGCGGATTTCTTCTGTGAGGTAAAACATTTCCCTTACTGTTTAAAAACATATTTTACCTCACAGAAAGAATCAGATGCAATCCCATGCAGGAGATGTGGTATGATTAGACCATGTCCCTGTACGATCAGACATGGCCATTACACAGTACATAGCAGGGGCACATATATAAGATTATCTCAGCACAGGAGCATTGTTTTAAAACATTTAATTGTGGAACGTATTATTATAGCAAGAACAATTGATTAAAATGTACTTTGTTCATTAGACAACTCCTACAGTAATTTTCCAGCTCACTACTGAGTCCTAATAGCTCAGACTGTGATCTCAGTAACCAAGTATTGACATCAGTATTGGTAAATCACGCACGTTCTAAGACCTCGGGCATGTGATTAAACATTCATTAATAGTGTGTAATTATTCCTGCATGTCGTTAATGACTATATAAAGTATTCTGTCCATGATACATCAAACAGTATGAGATCCGAGCAGATGGATTCCTCGAGCAGAGATGAAAATTTACATGTCAGATCTTCTTTGAAGCTGCCATTAACTTTTACAGCCCGTCATAACTTTACATTACTACGCTCAATATTTCCTGCTATTGATGGTATTATTCTAATAAATGCTACTATAATTCTATTTTATGAACGGGAAACTTAAAAATGTCAGTGTGTAGCTGAGCGTTAGTAATACTTATACTTTGTTAATGATCTTCTTGTTTGTTTCCAAGCTTTCAAAGAGCATTAAAAGTCGACAATCATTAATCCCTCCCGCAACTGCCAATTTTTGGTTTGCGGTATCATTTTTTTTCCAAAAGCCGTATTTTTTTTTACTTTTTCTATCCACATAGCCACATAAGGGTTATATCATATGTACTTTTAAATAACATTTTTCACTTGACCATAAAACGTACTGAGAAACTAAAAAAAAATACATATGTGGTAATAATGTATAAAAAAAATAATTCTACCAATTTTTTTTGTTTTGTTTTTTTTACGGTATTATGCCATAAAAATGCTCACGCATGATTATCCAGGTCAGCACGATTATGGTTTATCAAACTTCAAAAGTTTTTTTTCTAATGTAAGGGGTGAAAATAAATTTGTAAATTTGACAAAACTGGGCCGCCATTTTTCCACCAATGGAGCTGATTGTCTTTTGCGTGGCGAGCTATTGTTTTCATTGATACCAAGTTGTGGTATATATAATGTTTTGTTCGCTTTTGTTGTATTTTTTAAGGAAATGTGGTGACTCCAATTCTGGAGTTTCAATTTTTTTCTCTTTACGTCATTTATTGCAAAGGTTAAAGAGAACCTGCCAGGTCCAATATGTACCTAGAACCATGATCAGTTCTGGGTGCATATTTCTATTCCCTCCCTAACTGTCCCTGTGTACACTAGCATAGATAAAGAGATCTTTAGAAAAAGTATTTCTATAGATTGTTTATTATATGCTAATGAGGCCAAGAACTAGTCACAAGGGCGTTACTTCCCTTGGTTAGTCGGCCCACATGGCATGCTAGCACGCCCCTGTGGGTGTAGTAACATGCTAATGAATGCACAGCGATGCTGCATATACCTTACTCTTGATGGTGGCCGGCAGAGGATTTATGCACACTGGGCATGATTCGGAGTCCCCAGCACTTCCGGTCATGCGCACTATACCTCACTGAAGTCGGGAAGCTTACACCCGGCGTTAGTTCAATGCACATGATCAAAGGTCCCAGAGACGATGGATCATTCCCAGTGCGCATCCATCTGCCTCTGTCTGCCATCAAGTGTTAGGTATGTGCGGCGTCGCTGCACATTCATTAGCATGTTACTATACCCACAGGGTTGTACCAACATGCTATGTGAGGCGGATAGCCAAGGGAAGTAATGCCCATGTGGCTAGTCCCTGGCCTCATTAGCATATCATATAGGATCTTTAGATATACTTTTTCTAAAGATTTCTTTATCTATGCTACTAGATGCTGGGACAGTTAAGGCCCCGTCACACTAAGCAACATCGCTAGCAACATCGCTGCTGGTGGATAACTTTTGTGACGTTGCTAGCGATGTTGCTGTGTGTGACATCCAGCAACAACCTGGCCCCTGCTGTGAGGTCGTTGGTTGTTGCTGAATGTCCTGGGCCATTTTTTAGTTGTTGCTGTCCCGCTGTGAAGCACAGATCGCTGTGTGTGACGGCAAGAGAGCAACAACTAAATGTGCAGGCAGCAGGAGCCGGCTTCTGCGGAGGCTGGTAACCACAGTAAACATCGGGTAACCAAGAAGCCCTGTCCTTGGTTACCCGATATTTACCTTTGTTACCAGCCTCCACCACTCTCAGCTGTCAGTGCCGGCTCCTGCTCTGTGCACATGTAGCTGCAGGACACATCGGGTTAATTAACCCTATGTGTGCTGTAGCTAGGAGAGCAGGGAGCCAGCGCTAAGCATTGTGCGCTGCTCCCTGCTCTGTGCACATTTAGCTGCAGTACACATCGGGTAATTAACCCGATGTGTGCTGTAGCTAGGAGAGCAGGGAGCCAGCGCTAAGCATTGTGCGCTGCTCCCTGCTCTGTGCACATTTAGCTGCAGTACACATCGGGTAATTAACCCGATGTGTGCTGTAGCTAGGAGAGCAGGGAGCCAGCGCTAAGCATTGTGCGCTGCTCCCTGCTCTGTGCACATTTAGCTGCAGTACACATCGGGTAATTAACCCGATGTGTGCTGTAACTAGGAGAGCAGGGAGCCAGCTCTAAGCGGTGTGCGCTGCTCCCTGCTCTCTGCACATGTAGCTGCAGCACACATCGGGTAATTAACCCGATGTGTGCTGTAACTAGGAGAGCAGGGAGCCAGCGCTCAGTGTACGCTGCTCCCTGCTCTCTGCACGTGTAGCTGCGTGCGCTGGTAACCAAGGTAAATATCGGGTTAGTTACCCGATATTTACCTTAGTTACCAAGCGCAGCATCTTCCATGCGGCGCTGGGGGTTAGTCACTGGTTGCTGGTGAGCTCACCAGCAACTGGTGTAGCGACGCTCCAGCGATCCCTGACAGGTCAGGATGCTGGTGGGATCACTGGAGCGTCGCAGTGTGACATCTCACCAGCAACCTCCTAGCAACTTACCAGCGATTCCTATCGTTGTTGGGATCGCTGGTAAGTTGCTTAGTGTGACTGGACCTTTAGGCAGAGATTAGCAATATGCACCCGTTGATACACTCCACAAGGAGGATAAGCCATAAAAGGTCATTGCTAATGAAGCTGCCTGTTCACACAGTACTATATCCAAGCAAATCAATGGAAAGTCAAGTGGAAGGAAAAAATGTAGTAGAAAAAGGTGCACAAGCAACTGGGATAACCACAGCTTTTATAGGCTGCTGGAGTCAGTGCTTCAAGAGCCACCACACACAGAAGTACATTTACTATGCAGACTTTTCAGTAGGATAACATTTCTGAGTTAAAAATTATTTTTTCAGTTGGTCTTATATAATATTCTAATTTTCCGAGATAATTACTTTTGGGTTTTCATTGGCTGTAAGCCATAATCATCAACATTAACAGAAATAAACACTTGACATAGATCACTCTGTGTGTAATGACTCTATATAATGTGTTTCCCTTTTTGTATTGAATTACGGAAATAAGTTAACTTTTTGAGGATATTCTATTTTATTGAGATGCACTGTATCATTTCACTGAATGAGAAATCTTTAAAAGTCTTAGAACCATAGTTTTGAAAAATACGATAATGTGTTAACCATCTATGGTGACAACTAGCCTGGTTTTAAACTAGTTAATCAGCTTATTGTTGAAGAATTATTAATTTAGTGCTAAAGACAATTCCTTTAAGTATTTTTTTAGACATAATAAAATAAAACATTTGATTTGAATTGGCTTATGAAATAAAAATAAACTACTTTCATCTACTTGATCACATTGGGTTACATGTTTATCTATGTGAGTAATGGTAATGGGCTATTTGTGATAATCTGTTGTAATGATTGAGTTGCCACACTACTTGCAGACAATAATAACCTTAATATATTTCTCACTAGATGATGCAATATCCCAATATAAACTGTTCTTTTGTCCTTGAGTTTAGATTTATTTCACCGGCTGTTCCATGAATCCCGCTCGCTCGTTCGGACCGGCTCTGGTAGTTGGAAATTTCAACACACATTGGGTAAGACAAATGAAGAGACCTCTAATATGCCGAAAAACCATAACAATATCACAAAGGTAGCAATTATTAAGTTATTAATTATGATCCTGAATGTTAAAAAAGCATCTATACAAGGCATTGCTCCAATTTACTGAATACTTAAAAGAAATAGATGGAAATGATAAAATAAAGCATGTTGCTTTTTAATTCTTGCGCAACAATGCTCAACTCCTTATCAGTTTACATACCAGAATTATGCCAGTGAATGATGGTAATGATAGAGTAGTAGTCTATCTACATTCATGGCCGAAAGTGTTGGCACCCTTGAAATTGTTCCAGATAATGAAGTATTTCTCCCAGAAAATTCTTGCAATTATATGTTTTGTTATCGACATGTTTTTTTACTTTGAAGAAGCAGAAAAAAGGAGACAAAATGAACATAATATCACACAAACCTCCAAAAATGACAAAATTGTTGGCACCCTCAACTTAATATTTGGTTGCACACCCTTTGGAATAAATAATTGCAATCGCTTTTTATAAACATCAACAAGTTTCTTACACTTCTCAATTGGATTTTTTTCTATAGCAAACTGCTCCCGATCTCTCATATTTGAAGGCGCCTTCACCCAACAGCAATTTTCAGATCTCCCCACAGGTGTCAATGGTATTTAGATCCGGACTCATTGCTGCCCCTTCAGAAGTGTCCAGCTTTTGGTTTCCTTCCATTTCTGGGGGCTTCTTGAAGTTTGTTTGGGGTCATTGTCCTGGTGGAAGACCCATGCCCTAGGACACAAATCCACCTTACTGACACTGGGCACTACATTGTGACTCAAAACTCTTTTGAAATCTTTGGATTTCATGATGCCTTGCACACAGTAAAGGCACCCAGTACCAGAGGCTGCAAAACAAATCCAAAACATCTTTGAACTTCCACCATATTTGACTGTAGGTACTGTGCACTTTTCTTTGTAGGCCTCATTCCGTTTTTGCTAAACAGTAGCTTTATGTGCTTTATTAAAAAGCTATATCTTGGTCTCATCTGCCCACAAGATCCTTTCCCAGAAGGATTTTGGCTTATTTACATACATTTTGGCAAACTGCACTCTATCTTTTTTATGTCTTTGTGTCAGCAATGGGGTTCTCCTGGATCTCCTATAATAGCATTTCATTTCAGTTCGCACTGACACTGATGCACTCTGAGCCTGTGGACAGCCTGAATTTCTTTGCAACTTGATTGAGGCTGCTTATCGAACATCAGGACAATCATGCATTGCAAACTTTTGATCAATTTTTTTTCTGCCATCCATGTCCAGTGAGATTTGGTACAGTACCATGAATTGTAAACCTCTTGATTATGTTGCACACCGAGAACAAAGGAACAAAAAGATCTCTGAAGATAGACTTGTAACTTTGAGATTGTTGATATTTTTCAGTTTTGGTTCCCAAGTCCTCAGACTGTTCTCTTCTCCTCCTTTTGTTCTCCACACTAAGGGCTACTTTGCACACTACGACATCGCAAGCCGATGCTTGCGATGCCGAGCGCGATAGTCCCCACCCCCGTCGCACATACGATATTGTATTATAGCTGCCGTAGCGAACATTATCACTACGGCAGCTTCACACGGACTTACCTGCCCTGCGACGTCGCTCTGTCCGGTGAACCGCCTCCTTACTAAGTGGGCGGGTTGTGCGGCGTCACAGCGACGTCACACGGCAGGCGGCCAATAGAAGCGAAGGGGAGGAGATGAGCGGGACGTAAACATCCCGCCCACCTCCTTCCTTCCGCATAGCTGTGAGCCGCAAGACGCAGGTAGATGCTCCTCGCTCCTGCGGCTTCACACACAGCGATGTGTGCTGCCGCAGGAACAAGGAACAACATCGTAACATCGGTCCTTCCGAAATTATGGAAATGACCAACGCTACACCGATGATACGATTTCGACGCTTTTGCGCTCATTAATCGTATCAAAAATGATTTACACACTCCGATATCGACAGCGACGCCGGATGTGCGTCACTTTCGATTTGATCCCACTGACATCGCAGCTGCGATGTCGTAGTGTGCAAGTACCCCTTAGAGTGGTACACACAGACACACAATTCAAAGATTGAGTCAATTTCTCCCCTTTTTATCTGATTTTAGGTGTGATTTTCATACAGTATTGCCCACACGTATTACTTGCCACAGGTGAATTTGAACATGCATAACATGCTTGAAATAAAAGTTGTTTATCCACAATTTTGAAAAGGTGCCAACAATTTTGTCTAGTTTTTTGGGGGTTTTCTATAAAATTTTGGCCAATTTTCCCCTTTTCTCTGTTTTTTTTTATGTTGTTCCAATACATACAAAGGAAATAAACATGTGTATAACAAAACGTGTAATTGCAATAATTTACTGGGAAAAATACTTTAGTTCATGGGTGCGAACACTTTCAGCCATGACTGTATCTATATCGATATTTAAAAATGTTGCTTCTTTAACCATTTCGAACACATATGCTGATAATTCTTTAAAACAATACTTTTAATACGCACAATGGTTATTGTAGTGGTAATCTCTCAAGGCCCCCAATTTTCATGGGTTATTAATATTGTTGGTCTTTCAACTCTTGTCATATTGGGCCTTTACCTTTTGCCTGCTTCTGAGGTTAGATGTAATAGAAGCCCTTGCACCCACTATAGTTACGATCCTGGTTATGGTTCTCTATGCCATATATAGTAACAATGGTTTTACCACTGTGCACTTATCCAGCCTGATCATTATATCTGACTATATGTGCTAACCATATATCTTCTGTTTAGTTGATATACAAAGCCACTGAATTATCAGTTGCTTTTCTTTCTAATGATATTGTATAATAAATTACATGAAATTAAAGAAATTGTCCAGTACTTTAACATTGATGTCCTATCTCAATCACCCTTTCTCGGTGCTTCCGGCGGTAGCAGTTGTCCAGAAATGCTTAGTTCTGGAGCTGCACCGACTTCTGATAGTGGCCGCAGCTGGGTACTGTACATCTCTGCCTCATGGTGATTTGAATAGGAGGTGGATATGGCAGTACCCGGCCACGGCAGCTACCAGAAGATGGAGTAGTTCCAGAATTGAGCATTTCCGGCCACTGGCTGTCGCCACCAACACCGAGAACAGCTGATCGGTGGGGGTGCTGTGTGTTTGACCCCGGCCGATCAGACATTGATGACCTATCTTAAGGAAAGGCTGTCAATGTTAAAGCAGTGGTCAACCTCTTTAAAACAAATCTGGCACTTCCACCCTATATATATATATATATATATATATATATATAATCCTCTTTCTCATGTCGGGACATTTAGTACCCTCATCTTAACATATTATTTGTCTCTGCAGATCTTCTGGATTGGACCGATGGTAGGGGCTATCCTAGCTTCCTTAATCTACAATTATGTCCTATGTCCCCAAGAGCAAAGCTTCTCTGAGAAGTTGTCTATGCTCCTAGGAAGAATGCCAACTTTGCGAGAAGTAGAAGAGGATTGGGAAGAAAGACAGGAACAGCCCAGGAGAAAATCAATGGAACTTCAGACATTGTAACATCTTCTTTATTGGATTGGTGGAACAAAAACCTGTGGTGTCACTCTAACTTGTCATATTGTATAGGAAACTATAAGGAAAATATAAGATTGGTTAGAAAATCTTAAAACAATGAAGGATATATAGTATTTAACAAAACATACAGACTTTTACCAAATCATTACCTATTATATAAAGTTGTTAAAGTCAGTGTGTGGTGGGAAAATAACTGCAAATGAATGTGTCTTCTTGGTAACAGGACAGGCTACAAATAAATCATGTGTGGTCTGATGCAGAAGCCACAATACCTTTACCTGCTCTACAGTTTTTGTTAACCTACCAAATGTATGACAGGAAGCAATTAAAATTCCAACGTTGCTTCATTTTTCATTTTTGATACATTAGAGCAATTGAAATTATATTAGTGCCTTCAGACTTTTTTAGCAAATTGAATCACACAACTCTACTGTGAATCCATTCTAAGAATCAAATTCATAAAATAATAGAATATTTGCTGGACCTGGCAAATTCCAACAATATGCTTTTCAAGTCATACAAATTATTAAAACAAAAATGCTCACCACCATTTTACACAAAGCGGACGAGATATAAGCAATAGAAAGCTGATATGACCTCAGGCACTGCCATCTGGGCTTCCCTATAATGCTTCATAGCTATCACATCACACGGAATAACATAGCCAATCAGTAGGGACAATCATGACTTCTATAAAAGTACAGGCAGGGAATGCAGCAGCAGCTTGGTAGTGAATCTGGATACTGAGAGGAGGTCACAGTTCACAGCTTAGCAATACTGATGAGGACAGAGTGAGCTTTAAAATATCAGACAGTATTTGGTGACCATCAAGTAGATTGGAATGGGTATTCCTGGTCTTCTATCAGGAGACAAACAAAGACACACACCAGGTTGGGAGGGACCTCTTGAAGTGCAATCCATGTAGCAAGAAACAGCTGTCGTCCACATGCTCCTTGCATCTCAGAGCTACTTGTGTTTTTAAGGAACCATGAATAAAGTTTGAATTTTTCTAAGGAAGGTCAAGTGCCAACTTTTTTTTTCTTTTGCTGCATCAAAGACACACACCAGGCTGTCTTACAGAGAGTTACATAGGCTCATATTTTTATAGGGGCCTGATTACACAATAGACTACATAACAGTTGCCTAAGTATTGGTAAAGACAATGATTTGGTAGAGATACTGATTTATGATATGATGGATTGTTTTTATGGAGTCTATGTGGCACCTAAACTACATCCCAAAAACCACCGTAAATACCACTCCAGGCTCTCTATATACAATGTCTATAAACAGTGAGCTGCTTATCACAGCAGGGAGCGTGGGCTAACTAGAATCATAGAATGGTAGAGTTGGAAGGGACCTCCTGGGTCATCTAGTCCAACCCCCTGCTCACAGCAGGATTCAATAAATCATCCTAGACAGATGTCTGTCCAACCTCTTTTTAAAGACTTCCATTGAAGGAGAACTCACAACCTCTCGTTGCAGCCTGTTCCACTCGTTGATCACCCTCACTGTCAAAAAGTTTTTTTCTAATATCTAATCTGTGTCTCCTTCCCATCAGTTTCATCCCATTGTTTCTAGTCTTTCCTTGTGAAAATGAGAATAAAACTGCTCCCTCTACAGTGTGACAGCCTTTAAGATATTTGTAGACAGCTATTAGGTCTCACTACTATTAGGTTTCACTGCTGCTGTAGCTTCTGTAATTCAGAAATGATAAGATCATGGTGCTAAAACAATCATTGCAGGTAAACAACTGAATGTACTTTGACTAGAGACATCTCTGAATTCTGTGTTTTAACTCCTACAGCATGCTCTCTTATGATTACATAGAAAACCTGCTGACAGATTTCCTTTAACCTGTAGCTATTTGTGTTGAGGTCACTTGCAGATCAGTGAATCTGTGCTTGCAATAGAGATTGAAAAAAGTTCAATACATTTCCAAGAGACCATGTGATTTCTGGAAAATTGGAAGCTTTGCTTTGGTTGCATACGATCTGCTATATGACACTACAAGGTCATCCCATGCTGTCTCGATAAATACAATCCAGTTTACTGGTTCAGTTTCCCATTCCTAACCATGCCATGCCCTTTGATTTGTAGTGGTGCCACTGGTCACTGTTCTTATTTTTGGCTATTTGGGGGGTTAGATTATCTACTTAACACAATCTTTTGCATGGAAGAATAAATGTCATGCTGGCTCTCAAAACCAGAACAATATGCAATGGCATAAATAGCTGGAGCACTACAAGACACTATCACTCCTTTAGACTAAATACTGATACCGACTAACAGTATAAAGATAGATTTTTCCATTAGACCAGGAAAAATGAGTGTGTAATGTGTTGTAAATGCAATTTGTTAATAAACATTGAAAACATAGTTGTTTGGTGACATTCCAAACCTCCTATCCTGGAGTAACACCACTACATTATTATGTCCTTTCTTAACCATCCATTTTTGAAAACTATTTTATACCATTGTATTTTTTCTAAGTTTCGTACATTTTCTAATAATAATGGCTTATTGGCTTGAAGTTCTTAGTTTCCCTTTGGTTGGGGATCTCCTACAAAACTTTCTCACTTTTCGGCTTATAAAAATTGAACATTCTCTTCTAATTTGGAAAAAACAAATCCAAAAGTTCCATTACAGGGGCGGTCCGGCACCTAAAATGTATTTTCTAGCTATCCATCTTTACCCCCTAACTACTTTTTTAATTTTCTTTATTATACAATTCCCTACACTTCTCTCTATCTAATCCCTAAATATGTTTTTTTTTGTTTTGTTTTTTTTACTGTACTACATTTTGAGATGAGTCTCAAACTTGACGTCACAGGAGGCTGGAGCTGCAATCACTCCCCACAGCGTCCATCACCCCTCCTGGAATAGGACGTCACAAGGGGGCAGCGCTGCAGTTTCTTAAATCGTCGCCCTCTAAGAATGTCCTGGGTCCTAGATGGTGGGTGATGGACGCTGTGGCCGAGGTGAATGGAGCGCCAGAATGCTGCTCTTCTCTCTGCCAGAGCTTCCATTGCTTATGTGAAAGATATTGGCTGGGGTTAGTGCTAGATGCAGTGAATGACACCAGCGCCATCCCACAGGCTCTAGCACCACATTCAAACAAAGCATCATCAGGGCGTTAGTGCTGGTGTCACTCACTGCTTCTAGCACCAGCCTCAAATGAATTGTTATGAGGTTGCAGTGCTAGAAGTAGTGAGTGAGTGACACCAGCGCTGCCCCCTGGTGATGCTTCATTTAAGGGCAGTGCTAGAGGCTATGGGGCAGCACTGGTGTCACTCACTGCATCTAGCATCACCTCCTGCTGACATCTTTCACACATGCAATGGAAGTGTCGCAGGCGGAGGAGGGGACACTGCGCTCTCCCACTGTTCGGGTCTGGCACGGCTACTGCTGCTGCTGCTCGGTGGTGGCTCGAGCGGCGGGCCCGATCCCGGGGACTCGAGCGGCGTTCCTCGCCCGTGAGTGAAAGGGGGGATTGATTGTGGGGATTTGGATATTGTCCGTGACGCCACCCACGGTTGCGGTGATTTAGGTGACACCACCGCTGCTCTGGACGGGGATCCCGGGAGCGGTGACAGGGAGCAGCTGAGTTGTTAGTTCTCCCCTCCGTGGGTAGGGGGTTTTGTTGTCCCGGGGCCCAGTGATGGGGTAGGAATGGATGATGGCAGGCGGGTTGCGGGGCCTGGTGAGGTGCAGGGTCGCAGGGGCAGTGCTGTGCCACACGGCACGGTGGTACTCACTCAGCCTGAGACGATGACACAGTTCTTGGTAAAACACACGGCTGGAAAGACAGGTCCCACGGACGGCTGCTGTTGCTTTTCCTCGGCAGGTTGACGGTGACTGCCCTTCCCTGCACCTAAGTACGGTAAACGGTTCCAATGGGTTCCCACCGGTAACCCGCTCCCCGGCTTGGATATGGGCCGGAGGAGCCCCTTTTGCCCGCAGGCGCTGGCCCTGAGAAACGGTTGCCTTGGCGGTGGCGGTGTCTCTCTCACTGGGTTGGACTGTTGCCTTCTGTCGGGACTTGACTGTTTGGAAACCCAGGAGGTCCCCTTCACTAACGGATTCGGCAATTTCACGGCGACTCCTAGCCTTGCCAGGGTCCGAAAAGCCCCTGCCAATGGTGCTGGCTTCTCCTTGTGTACCGGTCCGGTACCGCCGGGCCACCACCCGTCCACGGTCCTTACGGTAAACTCCGATAGGCCACTCCTGCAGACGGTCACCACCGTCTGCCAACCTTGCTGCTCCGTCCGGGCCACACACCCGGACTAACTTCAGATCACTCAACTACCACTTTGCTCCTCACACTTGCTCCTCCACAACTAATCTGTCTGTCGTTCCCTCCTCCAGGACTGTGAACTCCTCGGTGGGTGGAGACCAACCGCCTGGCTCCACCCCCTGGTGTGGACATCAGCCCCTGAAGGAAGGCAACAAGGGTTTTGTGTCTGGCTTAGATGTGCCTAACCGGGGTGTAGGGTGTGATGGTGTAATTACCTGTGGCCCCTGGCTTGTCCAGGGCGCCACATTCCCCCTTAGCAAAATGCAGACCGTCCGCGGGCTGCCCGTCCATCACCGGTTTTATTTTCACCAACTGAAAAATATGAAAAACGGTAACACACATACAATTAAAATAACATCTTCCCACATCGGGAGGTACTCTTACTTAAACGTTGCAACGGTTACGGCTTCCGCTCTCTCCCACCCAAGCAACCTGGCCCTGATGCTGCCCCTAAGCAAATGGGCAGCACCCCTTGACCCCAGTCCTGCACAAATTACCCGAGCGGGTTCTGTCCTTTTCAGGGGACCCACGTCCATGGGGAACCCCTGAAACCCCCAGAGGATTGCCACCGGTTCCGGTGGTGGCTGGGCCCCAGCCTACTCCACTGCGGGCCCTTCCTCCAATCTGCCTCTCCGGAGGCGGCAACGGTGGGAGCTGTAACAAACATTTTTATTTACAGGCCACAAGTTTGTGGTTGCCTTGCAAGTTCTCAGGCATGTTCATACTAGTTTCTATGTAAAACTGTAGACGGTCCCCACGGGGACAACGGTGCCGGCAACGACCGGTTTCAATCAGCAATGGACAATCACGTAACTTTCTTCGGTTTCATTTACTTATCATTCATTTATCATTTTTGCAAAAACTTTCAAACTTCATTTTTAACACTCAATGTTCCCCCCCCCTTTAAATAGTAGTTTCCCTGTACCTAAGTGGGGGTCTACCTAGGTTGGGACGAGTGGACCTCCGGGGTCCGGTGTCAGTGGTGACAGGCAGTGGGGGAGAGGGAACAATCAGTTCCTCTTCCCTGTCATCGTGTGGGGCAGGCGGAGGCATAGGGGAGCTGGGCACAGGTTCATCCCTGGGCACTGGCACTGGCTCACGGTTGACCGCCTCCATCACTTCTTCATCCACGGGTTGTGGGAACAGTATCACTGGAAGAATCACTGCGCCGTTCTGTGTAGGCCAGTCCGCTGGGAAGTCACCCATCACGGTGTGGATTACCTCTTTTGCCTTTTCTGTCGGTTTAGGAATCGGAACTTCAGCCGCTGCCCTCAATGCTGGTGGGCACCTCTTTAGATGGTCCCGGGAAACCGTGGGTAACGTGCCCCCTTGGTCTCGACTGATCTGGTAGGCCTTCCCATCTTCCCATCCTGTGGGCTGTATGACATATGGGGTTTGCTCCCATTGATCATCCAGCTTGTGGGTCCTCCTCTTCCGCTTCAACACTACATCTCCAGGCTGGAAAGGGCCAGCAGACACCTTCTGGTTGAAGCGCTGCTCCTGTTGTTCCCGACTCCGACTGAAGTTCTTCTCAACATATTCCTGAATCTGTCGGTACTGCACCCTCCGCCGGGTGTCCCATTCAGCTGTCGAAGGGAGTGCTTCTGGGGCTTCCAATCCCATTTCCAGATCCACCGGCAGCCGGCCGGGGCGAGCCCTCATCAGGTATGCTGGGGTGCACTTCGTTGAGCTGGAAGGGATATTGTTGTACATATCGACCAAGTCAGGTAGCTTCTCCGGCCACAGGTTCCGCTCTTCTAGCAGCAACGTCTTGAGGAGGCCAAGGACCAAATGGTTCATCTTCTCACACATGCCATTGGTTTGGGCATGGTAAGGCGTGGTCTGGATCTTCTTGCAGCCGTACAACTGACAAAACTCATGGAACACCTCCGCTTCAAAGGCCGGGCCTTGGTCAGCAAGCACCTTCTCAGGGTATCCATGTGGTCGACAGAAATAAGCCTGGAACACTCTAGCGGCGGTACGGCCAGTTAGGTCTTTGACTGGAACAACCACCATGAACCTTGAATAGTGGTCTACTATGGTGAGAGTGTAGGTGTACCCACTTCGGCTGGGGGTGAGCTTTACATGGTCCAGGGCGACCAGCTCCAGCGGTTGATGTGTAACGATCAGGTGTAGGGGCGCCTTCTGGCTGGCCTCGTCCTTTCTTCTCAGCGTGCAAGGGCCACACTCTCGGCACCAGGCCTCTACAGACTCCCGCATCCCGCTCCAATAGAACCGCTCTCTCAACAGCATTTCCAGTTTCTTCCATCCGAAGTGTCCGGCACCGTCATGGTACGCTTGTAGAAAGGTGGGCACATTAGCTTGGGGAATCACCAACTGGCGGATTTTCTCATGAGTCTTTGGGTTAATCAGCTCACGGTACAACTTCCCTTGGTGTAGATACAGCCGGGTCCGTTCTCTCCACAGGCGTTGGGCTGGCTGGGTCTATTCCAGCAGCGCCTTGCTCCACCAGGATCTTGACTAGGCGGACAGCGGGCGCCTGGTTTTGAGCTTCCTGCCACTCCTGACTGGGCAGCGGTTCCAGGTTCACCCGTTGTTGGTGGACATGCACCTTCTCAGTTGGTGGCTGGTGAAATGCAGGCAACTCGATCTCTTCGAGGTCGTCATCCTCGCACCCTTCTTCCGACAAGTGGGGCATCCGAGAGAGTGCATCAGCATTAACAATGGCACGACCAGCCCTGTATTTCATGGTGAAGTCGTAGTTGGCTAGCCTGGCCACCCACCGCTGTTCTAACGCGCCCAATTTGGCCGTGTCCAGGTGGGTCAGCGGATTGTTATCCGTGAAAGCGGTGAATTTTGCTGTGGCCAGGTAATGGCGGAACCGCTCGGTGATAGCCCACACCAGCGCCAGGAGCTCAAGCTTGAAAGAGCTGTAATTCTCAGGATTCCTTTCAGTCGGTCGGAGCTTTCGGCTAGCGTAAGCAATCACTTTTTCCTTCCCGTCTTGGACCTGGGATAAGACTGCCCCCAAGCCCACATTGCTGGCATCGGTGTAGAGGATGAACGGGTGGCTGTAATCAGGATACGCTAGGATCTCCTCTCCGGTCAAGGCCGCTTTCAGCTGGCGGAAGGATTCCTCATGCCTCTCTTCCCACACCAGCGGGGCTCCGAGGGGTCTACCACCTTTGGTCTGTCCCACAAGGAGGTCTTGCATGGGGGCACCCATCTTCGTGTACCCCTTGATGAAGCGACGATAGTGCCCCACCAGACCCAGAAACTGCCTTACTTCTCTCACTGTGGTTGGTCTCGGCCAGTCTTGGATGGCAGTGATCTTCTCAGGGTCAGGGGCGACACCTTCTGCACCCACCACATGCCCCAGGTACTGCACTCTGGGTTTCAGCAGATGACACTTGGAGGGCTTCAACTTCATCCCGTATTTGGCAAGGGACGCGAACACCTCGGCCAGGTGCTCAAGGTGGGCTTCATATGTCTGGTGTCTGGGAGTACACAATCACATCATCCAGGTATAACAGGACGGTCTCGAAATTTAGATGCCCCAGACAGCATTCCATCAGCCGTTGGAAGGGTCCAGGGGCGTTGCACAGCCCGAACGGCATACTATTGAATTCACAGAGCCCCATTGGGGTGGTGAAGGCAGTTTTCTCCCGGTCCTCGGGTGCCACGGCCACTTGCCAGTACCCGCTGGTGAGGTCAAGGGTAGAGAAGTAGTTTGCGGTTCTCAGTGCGGCCAAGGACTCTTCAATACGGGGCAGTGGGTAAGCATCTTTATGCGTTATCTGGTTAATCTTCCGGTAATCTACACACATCCGCATGGTGCCGTCCTTCTTTTTAACCAGTACCAACGGGGCGGCCCAGGGACTACAGCTGTCCCTGATAACCCCTGCTTCCTTCATGTTCCTCAACATGTCCTTGGCACATTGGTAGTGTGCAGGGGGAATAGGCCTATACCTCTCTTTGATAGGGGGGTGTTCACCGGTGGGGATATGGTGTTGGACCCCTTTAATCTGCCCAAAGTCTAGGGGGTGTTTGCTAAAAACTTGCTCATACTCCCGTACCACCCGGTATACCCCTTCTTTGTGATGTGTAGGGGTATCGTGAGTGCCTACATGTAACTGTCGGTGCCACTCATCTAACTCCCCTTGGGGCGGGTGAGTGCTGGCAGTCGGTGGTGAGGTTGGGGGAACTGTCTCGCGGATGGTGTGGGGATCCAGAGTGAGCAACTTGGCAAGTGTAGCATACCGGGGAAGCCTGACTTCTTCCTCCCCACAGTTCAGCACCCTCACAGGCACTCTCCCCTTCTTTACATCTACCACCCCTCGGGCGGCCATTACTGTGGGCCAGTGCTCAGAGGGCATGGGCTCTATCATGGCGGGGTAGTCACGCCCCTGGGGCCCTACTGCTGCCCTACACCAAATCATCATCTCGCTCCTGGGAGGCACAATCAACGGGGCAACATCCATCACTCTCACCCCACCAATCTCTCCTCCTGTCGAGTTCACATGTTGGCGGTACATCAAGGCTTGGATCTCACGCTGCACAGCTCTCTGTCGGCTCCCCGCCGCCGTGGCGGCCAGCTGCTGCAGTAGGGTCAACACATCACTCATACAGTGCTCCATCACATTGGTTCCTAGCACTATCTTCGGGTTATGATCACTGGGTTCATTCATTATTACAATCTTACCCTGGTGTTGCAGTTCAGCTCGCCCCACGGTCATGGCCACTTGTTTGTATCCCACTTGGGTCAATGGGAGTCCATCAGCAGCATCAGTGTTATACTAGCATCTGGGGGAGCCAGCTCGTCTGTCCCCCAATACCGTTGATACAGAGTGTATGGTATGGTGGTTACCTGTGATCCAGTGTCCAGGAGAGCCATCACCAGTATGCCGTCCAGAGCCACGGGGATTATGGGCCGGGCCCCGATGTACCGGTCCCGCCAGTCTGGGGGGCCATGGGGTTCTACTCCTGAGGATTGGCCCGTGGCCCCAGGGGTTGCTCGTTTAACGGACACCGTCGGGAGTAGTGGCCGGGTTTGCTGCACCTGTAACAGATTGGGGGCCCATTCCGGGAGTCATTGGCCCTTCTCCGCTGCATCCAGGGGACGTCCTCCGGGCTGTCGGTGAGCTGCATCTTCACTGGTGCCTGGGATCTGGTTGGAGGCTGGAGTGCGGCGAGAATCTTAGCAAGGTCCCCATCCATGCGGCGAACTCGAGCAGCGAGTTCTTCCATCTTCCCGCTTGGGGCTACAGGCTTTGGGGGTGCCGGTGGGGTAGGAGCCACCACAATGGGAGCAGTCTCAACTGGCCACGGGGTTGGCTCAGGAGCTTCCAATGCTGGGGGTTGCAGAGCTTTGATGGCCCGTTCCTTTAATACGGCAAAGTCCACGTCAGGGTGTTCTAGGGCCCACAGCCGAAGCTGCTTACGGTCCTCTGAGGACCTCATCCCCTGCACAAACTGCTCACTTAACATCTTGTTACTGTCCACACTGCTGATAGTGTCCACCCGCTTCAGTGTGCGGAGTGCGGTTTGCAGGCGCAGAGCATAGTCCCGAATGCTATCTGCGGGCCGTTGTCGGCATTGATAGAACTGCATCCGCAACTCTGCCTTGGTACGGGTCTCAAATGCAGTCTGCAGCTTTTCAAATATTGTGGCCACAGAGGACCGGTCCCCCTCGGCCCAGGTCTCCGCCTCTTGCTCAGCCGCGCCGGTTAGCTGCCCCAGCACTAGCGCTGCACGTTGCTTATCAGTCAGGGGGTACAGTTCCAGCAGCCGACTAAGTTTTTTCCGGAAAACCTGCAAGGCATCAGGTTTCCCATCGTACTGCGGTAGCCAGGCAGCTCCGGGCACATAGGGCAAAGAGAGCGGCATCACCTGAGCGAGAGCTAGGGCCGCGGCGCCCCCCGCCAACGCGGCCGGGACCTGGGCAGGCCCATTCCCATTTACGGGTGCTCCTGCGGCTGCGTCCGCCGCTCCTCCAGCGGCTTCGCCGGGCGCAGACATCTTGTTTCCGTCCCCCTTAGCCTCTTTCCGGCTCCTCCTCTATCGGGGCGGGATTTAGGCCTTCGCGCCTCTACTACTCGAGGAGACGCTCGAGCGGGAACTCTTCGCGCCTAAGATGGCGGCTTTTCAAATTTTCCGGCCGGACACCTCCGGCGGTCACACAAGGCGCACCTCCACCAGTTGGTAGAACGGTAGGATCCTGTTCGTGACGCCAAGTTGTCGCGGGCGGAGGAGGGGACGCTGCGCTCTCCCACTGCTCGGGTCTGGCACGGCTACTGCTGCTGCTGCTCGGTGGTGGCTCAAGCGGCGGGCCGGATCCCGGGGACTCGAGCGGCGTTCCTCGCCCGTGAGTGAAAGGGGGGATTGATTGTGGGGATTTGGAAATTGTCCGTGATGCCACCCACGGTTGTGGTGATTTAGGTGACACCACCGCTGCTCTGGACAGGGATCCCGGGAGCGGTGACAGGGAGCAGCTGAGTTGTTAGTTCTCCCCTCCGTGGGTAGGGGGTTTTGTTGTCCCGGGGCCCGGTGATGGAGTAGGAATGGATGATGGCAGGCGGGTTGCGGGGCCTGGTGAGGTGCAGGGTCACAGGGGCAGCGCTGTGCCGCACGGCACAGTGGTACTCACTCAGCCTAAGACGATGACATAGTTCACAGGCTGCTGTTGCTTTTCCCCGGCAGGTTGACGGTGACTGCCCTTCCCTGCACCTAAGTACGGTAAACAGTTCCAATGGGTTCCCACCGATAACCCGCTCCCCGGCTTGGATATGGGCCGGAGGAGCCCCTTTTGCCCGCAGGCGCTGGCCCTGAGAAACGGTTGCCTTGGCGGTGGCGGTGTCTCTCTCACTGGGTTGGACTGTTGCCTTCTGTCGGGACTTGACTGTTTGGAAACCCAGGAGGTCCCCTTCACTAACGGATTCGGCAATTTCACGGCGACTCCTAGCCTTGCCAGGGTCCGAAAAGCCCCTGCCAATGGTGCTGGCTTCTCCTTGTGTACCGGTCCGGTACCGCCGGGCCACCACCCGTCCACGGTCCTTACGGTAAACTCCGATAGGCCACTCCTGCAGACGGTCACCACCGTCTGCCAACCTTGCTGCTCCGTCCGGGCCACACACCCGGACTAACTTCAGATCACTCAACTACCACTTTGCTCCTCACACTTGCTCCTCCACAACTAATCTGTCTGTCGTTCCCTCCTCCAGGACTGTGAACTCCTCGGTGGGTGGAGACCAACCGCCTGGCTCCACCCCCTGGTGTGGACATCAGCCCCTGAAGGAAGGCAACAAGGGTTTTGTGTCTGGCTTAGATGTGCCTAACCGGGGTGTAGGGTGTGGTGGTGTAATTACCTGTGGCCCCTGGCTTGTGCAGGGCGCCACAGAAGCTGTAGCAGAGAGAGGAGCAGCATGCCGGTGCTTCACTCACCTCAGCCAAAGCGTTCATCACCCATCATCCTGGACATTCTCAGAGGGTGGCCATGCAATAAAAAAGTAAGTAACTGCAGCGTTGCCTTCTGGTGATATCCTGCTTCAGGATGGACGCTGTTGGGATTGAGTGCAGCCCAAGCCTCCTATGACATCACGTTTGAGACTCCTCTCAAATGTAACGTCCTAGGAAGTGCAGTGCAAAAAACATCTCTGGGATTTATATAGATAGAAGTGTAGGGAATTGAATAATAAAGATAATTACAAAAGTGGCTAGGGGGTAGAGATAGATTGTTAGTAAATATATTTTAGGTCTTGAACCACCCCTTTAAAGGAAGCCTGTCAGCTAATATACATTGCCAAAACCAAAGGCAGTGTAATCTCGGACCACCCCTTTAAGGGCAACCAGTCAGCTAATATATATTGCCCGAACAAAAGGCAGTGTAAATCAGTGGAAAACATAGTCAACGAAGAAGTGACTAGTCCTAAAAACAAGGTTCACCCTGATTTGCTAGACTGACAGGTGTTTCTCTCTTTCTCTATGTGTGTTTGTGTATAGGAAAAATTCTGTCAGTCTAGCTGAGTGGCCATGGATAAGTCAGTGGGGACCTGCATTTAGGACTAGTCACCGTATTCCATCTGTGCTTTTCCAACTATGTTTTTCTGGGAAATGCCATAGTATTTCAGAGGGAATCATAGATATTTAGAATGAAGGAGCTGGTTAGCGTAGCATAAATTAGCTGTTTCCTTTTAATGATGATAAACTATCCTGGCTCTGTGGCATCACCGTAACCATAAGTCATGATACTACCATGGTTCTTTTTAGTCCTTAAAATTGTTGCCAGTTACATGATAAATATTGGTAACATTTTACCACTAAAAAAAGTTATAAAGTCAACTATGAGCGAAATGTTAGTTACAGAAACATTTTAGATATCAATATATATAGTCGGGGCCAAAAGTGTTGGCAACCTTGAATTGTTCCAGAATCTGAAGTATTTCTCCCCAAAAAGTATTGCAATTAGACATGTTTTGTTATACACATTTATTTCCTTTGAGAGTTTTAGAATAACAAACAAAAAGAACAGAAAAAAAGTCAAATTGGACATAATTTTGCACAAAACCCCAAAAATGGGCCTCAAACAATTGATTGCACCCTTCCAAAATTATGGTGAAACAACTTTGTTTCAAGCATGTGATGCTTATTCACACACCCCTGTGGCAGGTAACAGGTGTTGACAACATGAAAATTACACCTGAAACCAGATAAAAGGGGAGAAGTTGACTTAATTTTTGCATTGTGTGTCTATGTGCCACAGTAAGTGTGGAGAACACAAAGAGGATAACTGTCTGAAAACTTGAGAACCAAAATTATTGAAAAATTGTCATCAATCTCAGGGTTACAAGTCATCTCCAGAGATATTGATGTTCATTTTTCTATGGTGTGTCACATAATCAATAAGTTTATAACCTATGGCACTGTAGCTAATCTTCCTAGATGTGGACGGCAGAGAGTAATTGATAAAAGGTTACATTGCAGGATAGTCTGGATGGTGGATAAGGAGCCACATTCAAGTTCAATTCAAGCTTTCCTGCAGGCTCAGGGTGCATGAGAGTCAGCGCTAGTTATCAGTCGACATTTGGATGAAATGAAAAGATATGACAGAAGACCCAGGGGGACCCCACTGCTGATACAGAGACAGAAAAAAGCCAAACTGCAGTTTGCCAAAATGTAAATAAATAAATTTGTGTATACTGTATATATATATATATATATATATATATATTTGAAACCAGAAGTTTACATACACTGTCAAAAAAGACACATATGCATGTTTTTCTCATTATCTGAAAATAAATCAGAATAAACCTTTCTCATTTTAGGTCGATTAGCAACCAAACATTATTCTAGCAAAATGCTATAATAATGAGAAAGAGATAAGGCATTTTAAGGCATTTTGATTACTTTCTGCAAAGTTAAAAGTATTTATACATTTCATATACATTTCATTAGTATTCGGTCGAATTGCCCTTAAACTGTATGGCTTGGGAGAAACATTTTGGATCTCCTTTCACAAGCTTCTCACGATAGTTGGTAGGAATTTGGGCCCATTCCTCCTTACAGAAGTGTTGTAACTGAGCCATACTTTGTAGGTTGCCTTGCTAGCACCTGCCTTTTCAGCTTTACCCATAAATTGTCAGTTGGATTGAGATCAGGGTTTTATGATGGCCACTCCAAAACATTGACTTTGTTAATGTTTAGGAAGTGCCATGAGTCTTTTTCTTAGATTATAGGGTCAAAGCTTTTGATTGAGCTATCATGCTCTTCAGCCTTAGGCGATTTTAATTCTACATTTGCAGGTTCCTGTCCCCTCATAAATTTGGAGGGCTTTTTTTTTTATCCAAAGAGAGGCATTAGTTTGATAGGGACCCAACAATAAGGTCTCCTTGGCGTTGGCTGTTGGGTTCACATAAAACTCGCCATTTGTGTGTGCTAAGTATCTCAGTTTTACATGTTTTCCATAGCAGTACTGCATGTCTATCTAATATATAAAGCTGAGTGTATGTATGTATGTGTTACATCTCGTGGCTCTCCTGAGGCAGTCTCCCATTCCTTGCCTGCCACGAGCACTCCTGCTCAGCAGCGCCGAAGGTCTGCCAGACTGCGCAGTGTGCAGGAGATACCTTCTCAGAGAGGCAGCAGAAGGGTGACACCTAGTGGTTCTCCTGTTACAAGGAGTGAAGCGGTCTCCCATTCCTGGCCTGCCGCAGACTCTCCTGCTCAGCAGCCCTGCAGGTCTGCGAGGCTGCGCAATGTGCAGAGGTTTACTGCTCAGGGAAGCAGTGAGATTCCCGTTATCTCTGCACATTGTGAGACCGAGGATCCCGCCTCTATTTCCCAGAGGCAGGAGGGTGAGCATGTGCAATGCGTGGTGGGTCCTGATTCGCTCACTGACATCACACGGCTTGATGACAAGGCTGGTGACGTGGTCAATCCTGACTGGCCAGGCTGGGACGTCGTGGACCCTGATTGGGTCAAGTCCGTCATCTCCGCCTCGCGCCCGCCCTCGGGTGGAGCTGCACCTCCTTAAAAGCTCCCCCTGCCATCATGGCGGCGCGCGACCGTCCTTCTATGTTTGGATGTCTGGCAGCGTGCTGCCACGCCACTGCTCAGGCATTACTGTCTCTTGTGGGCTTGGCCCTTGCTGCTCTGGCAGTACCTCGTTTGCAGGCCGTGTTCCTGCCTTGCTGCTCCGGCAGTACCCCCGTCAACAGGCCGTGTTCCTGTCCCAGGTGAGCTCCTCAAGTCTCCATTGGACTAACCTGCTTATTGAAAGCACACGTGCGTGGGCACCTCTGTGCTACCCTCGTGCCATATTCTCGTGACTTCCACTGGCACACGTGCGTGGGCACCTCTGTGCTTCCCCGTGCAACAGGTACACCGAGACGTGAGATCTGTGCCATACAACCCTCACGGGTTAGGGCAGATCAGTGTACATAGATCGTCTGTGACATTCCAGACGATCGCTAGCAGCAACCCGCTCACTCTTCACCCACCATAGCGGCGGTCCCTTACACCGCACAATGGACCTTGACCGGCGGAAGCAGTCCATTTCCCATCTTGGCACGCTTCCCCGGGTCCCCCTCGTAACATTACGGTCGCGCCAAAGGTCTGGCTATGGCTGAAGAGCAGCAGCAGTTGCTGCGTTATGTGCAGCAGTTGGAGTCACGATTGGCAGCAGTGGAGCAGTCTTCCTCCGATAAGACTACTCTGACGACAGTCGCCACCCAGGCGGCTACCCAGGCTGTGCTATTGGGCGGAAGGTCTCCTCGCCTTGCGCTTCCAGAGCGCTTTAGCGGCAACAGCTCTGAGTGCCGTGGTTTTATAAACCAGGTTACCACCTACTTAGAGCTGTCCGCGACTCTTTACGCTACCGAGAAGGCGAGGGTAGCCTTCGTCCAGTCCCTGCTCACAGGGAGAGCGCTGAAGTGGTCCACGCCGTTGTGGGAGCGCGGAGATCGTGTGGTGAATAACTTAGCAGCTTATCTTGGGGCCATGAGAATGGTGTTCCTCGGGCCTCAAGTCACCCACGATTCCGCGCTGCGCCTCCTACGACTTCGGCAAGGGTCTGCTTCAGTCGGGGACTTTGCTGTACACTTTAGGACACTGGCCGCAGAGCTGGACTGGCCGGATAAGGTCCTTGCTCCTGTGTTTTGGGAGGGCCTGGCAGGGTTTGTCAAAGACGCACTGGCCACACGTGAGGTGCCTGCCACTTTAGAGTCCTTGATTCAGGTTGCCTCTCGCATAGACATTCGCCAGGCGGAGCGAAGGCTCGAGGTCTCTTCAGCACCCACGTCTTCTCGGCCTAAAAAGCGTCTGACTCCCGTCTTCCATCAGACAGGTCCCCCAGCCAGTCCTGTAGGCGACTCCGTGGAGTCAATGGAGGTGTCCAAGGTGGTCTCCTCTGCCCCAGGTTCTCGGTCTTGTGTCATCTGCTTTTCCTGTGGGCAGAGGGGACACATAGCTACCCGATGTCCCAAACCGTCGGGAAAAGACAGCGTCTAGTTTCTATCAGAGGGGGGACTCTAGACGCTACTTCTCCCTCTAGGTTGACTATCAGCGCCCAGTTGCAGTTCGGCACTACTCTCTTCTCTGCCCTGGCTTGCTTGGACTCAGGCGCTGAAGGCAATTTCATCTCGACCTCCCTGGCAACCCGATACTCAGTTCCCCTGGTTCTGTTGCCCAAGCCACTCGGGGTCCGGGTAGTCGACGGGTCCATACTACTCGATCCTATCACCCAGATCACCATCCCTCTCAGGATGGATGTACCACCGGGACACCATGAGCAGGTGTCCTTCCTGGTGCTTCCAGGGGGGACGGATGAGATCCTACTGGGCCTTCCCTGGTTGAGACAGCATGCTCCTATACTCAACTGGGCAACAGGGGAGATCTCATCCTGGGCAGGATCCTGTAGAGAGCACCTCGTGACTACCGAACCACCCGCTACCATTAGGTCGGTTGGGTCCTCAGGGAATACTGAGGGGCCGGGTTTACGACACCTTATGAGGCCTACAGGGATGTCTTTTCCAAAAGGGCCGCAGATACTCTTCCTCCCCACCGGCCATATGATTGCCGAATAGACCTGAAGCCAGGCTCCGAGCCTCCCCTAGGGGCAGAGTGTATCCACTCTCTGCTCCAGAGACGGAGGCTATGTCCAAATATATTCAGGACAGCCTGGCGAAGGGGTTCATTCGCAAGTCTATTTCACCGGCTGGTGCAGGGTTCTTTTTTGTGCAGAAAAAGGAAGGGGATCTGCGCCCCTGTATCGATTACAGGGGATTAAATGCAATCACAATCAAGAACAAATACCCTTTGCCCCTCATTACTGAGCTATTTGATCGATTCCGCGGGGCAAAGGTCTTCACAAAGCTGGATCTACGCGGGGCGTATAATCTAGTGCGAGTCCGAAAGGGCGATGAGTGGAAGACCGCCTTTAACACCAGGGACGGTCACTACGAGTATCTAGTAATGCCCTTCGGACTCTGCAATGCCCCCGCCGTATTTCAAGACTTTGTGAATGACATTTTCCGGGATTTGTATCTTTCCGTGGTTGCATACCTGGATGACATTCTTATCTTCTCCCCCGATCTTACCACCCATCGGAGGGATGTCATCCGAGTACTTAAGAGGCTCCACACCCATTCGTTATATGCTAAGCTGGAAAAGTGCGTTTTTGAACAGGAATCCTTGCCGTTCCTGGGGTACATAGTGTCCAGTCAGGGGTTAGCAATGGATCCGGGGAAGTTGGAGACAGTGATGAACTGGCCTGAGCCCCGCTCGCTGAAGGCGATCCAGCGATTCTTGGGGTTTATCAATTATTATCGCCAGTTCATTCCCAACTTATCGACGGTGGCAGCACCCATCATTGCCCTTACCCGCAAGGGCGCTAATCCCAAAGCATGGACACGGGAAACGGTAGAGGCATTTCACACTCTCAAAACTCACTTCTCCAGAGCTCCCATCCTTCATCGTCCAGACATCTCCAAACCCTTCCTACTGGAGGTAGACGCCTCTTCGGTCGGTGCAGGTGCAGTCCTGTACCAGAAAAACGAACGAGGAAGGAAACATCCGTGTTTCTTTTTCTCCAAGACCTTTTCTCCGGCCGAGAGGAACTACTCCATAGGGGATAGGGAGTTACTGGCGATGAAACTAGCATTCCAGGAATGGCGGCATCTCCTGGAGGGTGCGAAGCATCCATTTGAGGTTTTTTCTGACCACAAAAACCTCACATACCTCCAGACAGCACAACGCCTGAACCCAAGGCAGGCCCGTTGGTCTTTATTCTTCTCCCGGTTCCGCTTTATTATCCGCCACTTGGCCGGTGAGAAGAACGTACGGGCCGATGCCTTGTCACGTTGTATGGTTGTGTTGGAGGAGGACGAGGAGGAGCCTCGTCTTATACTACCCCCCGGACAGCTTGAGGATGGTCACTCCCACTTCTTTGGACCAGGTGCCACCTGGCAAAACCCTCGTTCCCCCTGAACTACGGAACGAGGTGCTATCGTGGGCCCATGCCTCCAAGGTCGGGGGTCACTTCGGGGTCAAAAGGACCAGAGACCTGGTGACCAGGCATTATTGGTGGCCGAGACTACCCCAGGACATACAGGAATATGTGGGAGCCTGTATGTCGTGTGCTCGGAATAAGCCGTCCCGGCAGAGACCGGCAGGTCTTCTTCACCCACTGCCAGTGCCGGATCGTCCCTGGGAAGTGGTAGGGATGGACTTCCTGGGAGATCTGCCCAAATCAGCAGGGCACAGGGTCGTATGGGTCATCACGGACCACTTCTCTAAAATGGTCCACTTGGTGCCTCTCCCACGACTCCCGACATCACGTGCTCTCGCCACCTTGTTCATTCGGCATGTATTTAGGTTGCATGGCATGCCTGACAAGGTGGTGAGCGACCGGGGTCCCCAGTTCGCGTCTCGCTTCTGGAGAGAGCTCTGTAAGCTCCTGCAGATAGAGCTGAACATCTCCTCCGCATACCATCCCGAGACCAATGGACTAGTGGAGAGGACTAATCAGACCTTGGTAACTTACCTCCGCCATTTTATATCCGCGCACCACGACAACTGGGCTAACCTCCTTCCTTGGGCCGAATTTGCCATTAACAATTCGGTCCATGAATCCTCTGGCCAGACTCCGTTCCTACTCAATAACGGACAACATCCCAGAATCCCGGTTCCGATGCCCATTACGTCACCCGATCCTAGAGTGGAGGATTGGGCGACCAAGGCCCGGGAGATCTGGGATGACACCCAAGAGGCTCTTAAAAGGGCTAAAGACCGGATGGTGACAACGGCTGATGTTCGCCGCCGCCCTGCACCATCCTTCGCCCCTGGTGACCTAGTATGGCTGTCCTCTAAGAATGTTAACCTACGGGTACAGGCAGCCAAATTCGCCTCTAGGTATCTGGGTCCGTTTAAAGTACTACAGCAGGTAAACCCATTGGCATTTCGACTCCAACTCCCTCCACGCTGGGCTATAGCCAACACCTTTCACGTGTCCCTCCTGAAACCCGTACGACTTAATACATTCTCGGGGTCCCTGCCGGCTCAAACCGACTCCCCGTCCGACGACCCTGAGGTAGCAAAATTTGTGGAGACAAAAGTCATACAGGGCAAGAGGTACTACCTCGTGGAGTGGGCCGGCCGTGGTCCGGAGCATAGATCCTGGGAGTTGGAGGATCATATCCGCGCCCCGGGTTTGATAGCGGCCTTCGAGCACGGACAGGGGGGGGGGCCTAGACGGGGGGGGTAATGTTACATCTCGTGGCTCTCCTGAGGCAAGGACTGAGGCAGTCTCCCATTCCTTGCCTGCCACGAGCACTCCTGCTCAGCAGCGCCGAAGGTCTGCCAGACTGCGCAGTGTGCAGGAGATACCTTCACAGAGAGGCAGCAGAAGGGTGACACCTAGTGGTTCTCCTGTTACAAGGAGTGAAGCAGTCTCCCATTCCTGGCCTGCCGCAGACTCTCCTGCTCAGCAGCCCCGAAGGTCTGCGAGGCTGCGCAATGTGCAGAGGTTTACTGCTCAGGGAAGCAGTGAGATTCCCGTTATCTCTGCACATTGTGAGACCGAGGATCCCGCCTCTATTTCCCAGAGGCAGGAGGGTGAGCATGTGCAATGCGTGGTGGGTCCTGATTCGCTCACTGACGTCACACGGCTTGATGACAAGGCTGGTGACATGGTCAATCCTGACTGGCCAGGCTGGGACGTCGTGGACCCTGATTGGGTCAAGTCCGTCATCTCCGCCTCGCGCCCGCCCTCGGGTGGAGCTGCACCTCCTTAAAAGCTCCCCCTGCCATCATGGCGGCGCGCGACCGTCCTTCTATGTTTGGATGTCTGGCAGCGTGCTGCCACGCCACTGCTCAGGCATTACTGTCTCTTGTGGGCTTGGCCCTTGCTGCTCCGGCAGTACCTCGTTTGCAGGCCGTGTTCCTGCCTTGCTGCTCCGGCAGTACCCCCGTCAACAGGCCGTGTTCCTGTCCCAGGTGAGCTCCTCAAGTCTCCATTGGACTCACCTGCTTATTGAAAGCACACGTGCGTGGGCACCTCTGTGCTACCCTCGTGCCATATTCTCGTGACTTCCACTGGCACACGTGCGTGGGCACCTCTGTGCTTCCCCGTGCAACAGGTACACCGAGACGTGAGATCTGTGCCATACAACCCTCACGGGTTAGGGCAGATCGGTGTACATAGATCGTCTGTGACATTCCAGACGATCGCTAGCAGCAACCCGCTCACTCTTCACCCACCATAGCGGCGGTCCCTTACACCGCACAGTGGACCTTGACCGGCGGAAGCAGTCCATTTCCCATCTTGGCACGCTTCCCCGGGTCCCCCTCGTAACATATATGTATATGTGTATGTCCGCTAAATGAATTTGCACCGTTGCATGAACAATAATGAAATTTTGCACAGACACTCCATTTGACTCAGGGAATGTCATAGAATATGTTTTGAGGGAAAATTTTAACCTCGCGTTTTACAGTTATTCGATAAAAACCTGCCTCCATTAAAGTCAATGGAGCTGGGAGCCACAGTGCAGCCAGAACTTCAGAAGAATGCGCAGCCATGCCCTTAAATGGAATGATGGCATGTCGCAATGCAGCCAGGGAAAGAGAGACACAGATACAGAGAGTTTGACAAAGAGACAGGGAAAAAGACAGACAAAGAGACAGGGAAAGAGACAGACAAAGAGACAGGGAGAGAGACAGACAGGGAAAGAGACAGACAGAAAGGGAAAGAGACAGACAGACAGGGAAAGAGACAAAAAGACAGACAAAAAGACAGACAGGTAAAGAGACAGACATGGAAAAACAGGGAAAGAGACACACTTGGAAAGATACAGAGAGGGAAAGAAACAGAGAGGGAAAGAGACAGACAGACAGACAGACAAAGAGAAAGAGACAGACAGACACAGATAGAGAGAGACAGACAGAGGGGGAGAAAGACAGAGACTGGGAGAGAAACAGAGAGACAGTTACTATCCTGGGCAATGCCGGGTGCTACAGCTAGTATTCCTATATTCATCGTTATACATATCTTAGCAGTACAGAGTGCAACTGTCTCTTTTTTGTTACTATGTTTCATGCTCAGTATGCTCCTGTTTACATTAGAAAGGTAGGCAGTACCATGAGTTTTTGCTTAGAACTTTTACTTCTGACAGGGAACTTTTTAATTTCATTTTAATTCCGGCATGTCGGATATGTGAACTCAGCTCCATTCATTGTATTTGGGGATGCCAGAAAAAGCCAACTGCAGTGCTCTCAGCTACTGAGGGAAATAATCATAGTATCATAGTCTTTAAGGTTGAAGGGAGACTCTAAGTCCATCTAGTTCAACCCGTAGCCTAACATGTTGATCCAGAGGAAGGCAAAAAAAACCCAATGTGGCAAACAAGTTCCAATGGGTAAAAAAATGTCCTTCCTGACTCCACATCCGGCAATCAGACTAGTTCCCTGGATCAATACCCTGTCATAAAATCTAATATACATAACTGGTAATATTACATTTTTCAAGAAAGGCATCCAGGCTCTGCTTAAATGTTAGTAGTGAACCACTCATTACAACATCATGCGGCAGAGAGTTCCATAGTCTCACTGCTCGTACAGTAAAGAATCCTCGTCTGTGATTATGATTAAACCTTCTTTCCTCAAGACGTAGCGGATGCCCCCGTATTCCAGTTGCAGGCCTAGGTGTAAAAAGATCTTTGGAAAGGTCTCTGTACTGTCCCCTCATATATTTATACATTGTGATTAGATCCCCCCTAAGCCTTCGTTTTTCCAAACTAAATAACCCCAAGTTTAATAACCTGTCTTGGTATTGCAGCCCACCCATTCCTCTAATAATCTTGGTCGCTCTTCTCTGCACCCTCTCCAGTTCAGCTATGTCCTTCTTATATATCGGTGACCAGAATTGTACACAGTATTCTAAGTGCGGTCGCACTAGTGACTTGTACAGAGGTAGAAGTATATTTTTGGATCAGTGGTTGAATCATACCTGAGCTACTGTCCAATGGGGAAAAAAGTTCCAGATACTGCTGATTGGTGCAGGTCCTAGCAGTAAGACCCCCACAAATTAATAACTTATCACTTATCCTGTGAAGAGGCGATTACTTGTTTTTACTGGAGAACCCCTCTATTCTAACTGCATCTTTGCTGCTACGTAATAGCTACAGGACAGAGAAGAGTTAAATTTTCAAGTATTTAATAATCCCAAACGGAAATAAATAATCTTGTCCTAATTAGTATCAGAGAAAACAAATGGCCTCCATACACAGCACAATCCACTATACCAAGACCAATAATACCACAAATAGAGGACAAATACTGCCACACTATGACCAGACCACATACTAACACCACATAGTGACCAGATAATACCACATAAGAGACAAACACCACCAAGCCGTGACCAGGCCACATAATAACACCACATATTGATTGAATACTGCCACATACAAGAAATACTGTCAAACCATGACCATAACACATTACCACCACAAAGTGACTAAATAACATCACATACAAATGACAAATACCACCACGCTATGAACAGACCACATCATATCATCACATAGTGACCAAATATTAGTACAATATTGATCATGAATGGAAATGGCAATACTAATAACATTAGTATTACCATCATTGTACACAGGAGCTCCATGTATAGTGCATAGTGTACAGGTAATAAAGAAATTACTGATGACATTATACATAGAAGCTCTATATATATATGTGACGCCCTGGCCGGGCCAGGTAGTCTTAAATAGGCCCCTGCACTACACCGTTCCCTCTCAGGTGACAGCAGCCAACCTTTAAAATTCTATTCACCCCCCTCAGGGCTAGATGGACACACCAGGGGGCGGAACCAGACGGTTGGAAGACGCCCACCAAGGAGTCATGACAGCCCGGGGCGGGAAAGTAAACAGATTCTGTTGGAGTTCAAGTTGGAGAGGAGTGTGGGCTGGAGCTGTGTGCAACGCCAGCAGAGGCGAATACCCCAAATTGAACGGTGCCAGGGTAGGAGCCCTGTTGCCTTTGGCTAGGAGGCAGATGGCGGTCTCTGTCTGCAGGAGCCGGGAAGACGGCTCGGTCTAACCGAGGTGGACTGGGACAGGGTAGTGGCCCGCCAGTACCGACCCGGGGAACCGACTCAGAGACCGGAGAACACAGGGGGGTACTCGGACCCTGAAGCCAAGTCCAGAAGCTACTGGAACTGGTTAATTCACCAATTGAGGCCAGGACTAGAGGTCCTGTCCCACCCAAAGTCCCTATTAGAAGACAACAGCCCACCAAGGAGGATAAATGGCCACCGCCAGGGCTCAGAGATCCCACGGGCCAGCGTCTGCGGGCAAGGACTCCTTAGGCCACATCCAGCCGGAAGCGGACTCCTGAAGTTGCAAGCACAGGCAGTCCACCATTACACAAAGGCGCAGGAGAAAGACAGAGACCACCAGCTGGGTGGGGGACCAGAACGCAGCCGGCTGCGGGCACTGACCACCATCACCTTGGTTTACCAGGGACTCGTGTGTTTCCTTCAATAATGAGTACACTAGCATCCTGCGGTCGCCCATCTCCCTGCACCAATCCCTAAAGGGGTCCCGGGGCCACCATCCCTGCCCACGGAGGGGTTAATAACTTGCTGCATAACATCTCCCCCGGGTGCCCCGTCACTGCAGCGGGGGTGTCCAACCTCACCACATACCGTGGGTGGCGTCACAAACTTAACATGGCTTAGCCCGTACATATACGTCCTACACCCACCACTACAAACCCACTTTTTGATTGAAGTGACCGCGAGACTCCCGGGTCCAGAGACCCTCGAGCCACCCACAGAGGGTCTGGATCCGAGCAGCTCAGCTGCTGCGAGCGGGGCGGCACACCTCGATTTCTGGCGTCACGAACAGGATCGATACCCATCCACGTACCTTGTGGAAGTGCGCCTTGTATTGAAGTCAGCGATGATCCATTGCAGAAATTTCAGAAACCGCCATCTTGCCTGCATTTTTGGGCACGAACATTCCCGCCTAGAGTCTTCTTCCCCGAGAAAAAGGCGCGAAAGCCGAAACCCCGCCCCCTGGGAACACAGCCGAAAAGCAAGGCAGGAAGTCGCAAAACGAAACTTACCATCCTAAAAGAGGAGTGCCAGCAAAACACCAAGGAAGGGGGGGTGGATGAAGATCTCGCACCATGTGACCCTGCCATATTCCCCATTCCTGGACACCAGCCGAGCAGTATGGCCGCACCATCTGGCAAGCCTGTGGTGAAGGAGCCCGTGCCCGACACAGCGGCCTGGGTGGAAGCCCGGACAGAGCAGATGTGCCGCCACATCCAGGCCCAGGCGACCTGCCTGCTGAGGCGGTGGGCAGCCGAGCTGGCGGAGATAGCCACGGCTGTGAGGATTCACGAAGTGGATACAGCGTTGGATGAGCGGGAAAGCGACCCACGCCCTTGCGTCCCTCAGGGCCTGGCCGTTCAGGCTGAAGTGCCCGGTCTGCCCCTGCCCACCGCGCTGCCTCCCTCGCCGCCCGCACCCATGACTGCCTCCCCGCTTGGTCCGCTGCCATCAATACCGGCAATGGTGCCTGTGCCGCAGGCCCATGAGGACCAGCCCGTCACCGCCCCGGCACCGACCCCAGCTCCACGTACCACAAGCATCCGGAAGGTGCCCTGTCCCGCTTTAGACTCGCCAATGATTCCGGAAGAGGCCGCGCCCCAGACGACAACGGCTCCGGCAGTCCGCCCGGCCAAGGTGGAGGTGATTCCTAACCGGAAGCCAGCCCAGCGGGCAAAGCTAGCCGCTCCCAGATTCCAAGCCTCGGCTGAGGCACCGCGGGGTTGCAGCTGTCAAGCAGCTGAGCAGGCTACGTCACAGCGGGGTCGCCCAGTGCAGAAAGTGTTGGTCGTGGCCGGCACGGGGGAACTCCAGCTCAGCCCGACCCCTGCGCAGAGCAAACTGGAGCAGGCCGCAAAAGCTCCATATTGGAAGCGGCAGCAGCGCCAGCTGGGCCGAGAGATCGCTGCTCGCAAGAAGAGAAAGGCGGAGGTGCTGTCCTGGACCTATTTGGAGAAGGCTAACCTCCGCAACGCCACCTTCCGGGTGAGGAGCCCAACACACGAAGGCAAGGTCCGGCAGTTCGACCCCCGAAGAGGATGGGGTTTCATCTTTGAGCCGGGCATGGAGGCAGAAATCTTCGTGTCCCGTTGGCCATCCCGACCGGGACCTGGAGCCCGGAGAATTGGTGACATACACCCGACACTGCGAGGAGAGGGGGTGGTTCGCCCTCGATGTCAAGAGGAGGGTGAGCAAAGGTGCCCAGAGGTGCGCCCATCCCCCTCCCCCACCATCAAGTTCTGAAGAAGAGTATTAAGGAGGAAGCGGTTCCCGGCTACCTTTTCTGGAAAGTCCCCGTTGGGACCCTGTTGATGTTCCCTGTTATGATCCGGAACCACGGAAGACCACCACAAATCATTGGCAAAAGGTGACAAGAGCATTGGCAACTAATCTGGCCACCATCCCCTACTAACCATCACAACTAGAAGTAGCCGAGGTGTGAACTAACATCTTGTGCACCGCGAACCCAGCCGGAGAACTAACTATCCTAAAGGTAGGAAAGATGAATAACTCTCTGCCTCAGAAAATAGACAAGAATAGCTAGCCACCCACATTCAAAGACTGCGGTGATATAGGAAAAACACAATACACAGGTAGATGACAGGATTAGCAAAAGGTGAGGCCCCCGCTGACTAAAATAGGAAAGGACAGGAAAGGGACTGATGGTGGCCAGAGAAAAACCCTGCAAAATACCAACTTCCTGATAATACAAAAAGGCCCTCAGATTGCACGATGTGAACTCCGTCCTATACCAGGTGCCCTTGTCATACCAATGAACAGAAAACAAGAATCATAACAAAGTCAACAAGCCACAAACACATGGACCCAAAGGAGCTATACTCCACACAGAACTTCAGGGAGTTCCTCAACAATCCACTAAGGGGGAAAATCCCTGCAAGCAAATAAACTGAAACAAACCACAGCAAATGACAAACCCAGATAAACAAAAGAACCAGACAATAAATAAAGAGCAAGCAAGCACTTATCTGGGGAAGATGTGGTATAGAGCAGGATTAAGCAGGCTGGAGATACAAAGAACAACTGACATCCGGCAACAGCCTGCAATCAGACCAGGATTTAAATAAGCAGAGAGTTAGCAAAGGAAACACCCACTGCACAACACACCTGGTCCAAGTCCAAACCATTCCTGGCCACCAGAGGGAGCCTCCGAGCAGCCAAAATATAACTAACATTCACAACAGTTCCCGTTTGTTTTACTGCATTTATAAAAAGACATGGCTGACAACAAACTATTGGGTCTTGTAAACAGCCCCAGACCACCCTTTTCATCATGCCGCAGTCTCCGGAAAGGCTGGTTGGAGGAAGGGCCTGCGACAGAGTAGGCCGAGGTCCCGTCACCATGGAAACCGGTGACTACCCTCCGGGTCAGGGGTCCCCTGGACATGGGCCTCTGAGAGAGACTGCCGGGTAATGAACTTATTACCCGGCCCGTGTGGGCAACACCCGGATCCGAACCCGTTTCCTGGACTGGGGAAAAGGGGTGCGCACCAGTGCTTAGCGGTGGCACCAGCGCTAGGTTTGTTTGGGTGGGTTAAGGTGAAAAGGACATGGTCCCGTCCCGTCCTGGTTAAAAAAAAAGTTATGCAACGTTAAAGTAAAATGCCTCCCGTTAAGGGAAGAAACCAAAATATCCATGAATGTAAATATGTTATTATATTTGTATCTGTTTTAAAAATCTTTTATCTTTTCCAGATAAACAAAATAAACTGGTGGTGGTCGGACAGCCCGCGGACGGTCTGTGTTTAACCAAGGGGGAGTGTGACGCCCTGGCCAGGCCAGGAAGTCACAAATAGGCCCCTGCATTACACCGTTCCCTCTCAGGTGACAGCAGCCAAGCTTTAAAACCCTAGTCACCGACCTCAGGGCTAGATGGACACACCAGGGGGCGGAACCAGGCGGTTGGAAGACGCCCACCAAGGAGTCTAGACAGCCCGGGGCGGGAAAGTAAACAGATTCTGTTGGAGTTCAAGTTGGAAAGGAGTGTGGGCTGGAGCTGTGTGCAGCTCCAGCAGAGGCGAATACCCCAAATTGAACAGCGCCAGGGTAGGAGCCCTGGTGCCTTTGGCTAGGAGGCAGACGGTGGTCTCTGTCTGCAGGAGCTGGGAAGACGCCTCGGTGGAACCGAGGTAGACCGGGACAGGGTAGCTGCCCTCCGGTACCAACCTGGGGAACTGAGTCAGAGGCTGCAACACACGGGGGTACTCGGACCCTGAAGCCGAGTCCAGAAGCTACTGGAACTGGTTAATTCACCGATTGAGGCCAGGACTAGAGGTCCTGTCCCACCCAAAGTCCCTATTAGAAGACAACAGCCCACCGAGGGGGATAAAAGGCCACCGCCAGGGCTCAGAGATCCCACGGGCCAGCGTCTGCAGGCAAGGGCTCCTTAGGCCACATCCAGCCGGGAGCGGACTCCTGAAGTTGCAAGCACAGGCAGTCCACCATTACACAAAGGTGCAGGAGAAAGACAGAGACCACCAGCCGTGTGGGTGACCAGAACGCAGCCGGCTGCAGGCACCGACCACCATCACCTTGGTTTACCAGATACTCATGTGTTTCCTTCAATAGTGAGTACACCAGCACCCTGCGGTCGCCCATCTCCCTGCACCACAATCCCTAACGGGTCCCGGGGCCACCATCCCTGCCCACGGAGGGGTTACCAACTTGCTGCATGACATCTCCTCCGGGTGCCCCGTCACTGCAGCAGTGGTGTCCAACTTCACCACATAACGTGGGTGGCATCACGAACTTAATACGGCTCAGCCCGTACATATATGTCCTATACCCACCACTACAAACCTCCTTTTTGATCGAAGTGACCGCGAGACCCTCGGATCCGGAGACCCTTGAGCCACCCACAGAAGGTCCGGATCCGAGCAGCTCGGCTGCTGCGAGCGGGGCGGCACATATACATAGTATGCCATAGCTGTAGAAAAAGACATAAAAAGAACTTCCAAGAATCATACTTTGATCTAATGCCGCTAGGCAAAAATGTATACACCTGACTATGAGGTTCTTGGTTTAACATTCTGATCAGACTGTAGGAAATGAACTGCCACACCATGATGAACCATTGAGTGGGTACCTAATTTATTTGAAGCCTTAAAGGTGTGGCACCACATGCCAATCACCGCCACAGCAGCAGTGCACCAGCAGGGCAGGTGACCTGGTGCCAGGGGCGTAACAACCGCAGTAATCGCAACTGCGACTGAGCAAGGCAGTGAGAGAGGAGCTGAGCCATTTAGTGGCAGATCATGTGGTCGCTATAGGGTCCATAAGTCAGGGGGGACACAGGCCCCCCTCACTCACGAGCCCTCGCACGTCATCACACAAAGCAATGATGGAGTGCTTTGCTCCATCCTTCATTATTCTCCCCCTATGCCTGTGCTCGACGTCTCAGTGCAGCAGAGTGCGGTGACGTCACTACTGCGCGACTGCTGTGCTGAGAGAGGACGGGAGGACGCTCTGACCGGAGCAACGGGGGAATGAGGAGAGGTGAGGACTTGTTTATTTTTTTTTAATCAGTGAGTATACTGTCCAGAGGCCTATGGGGGGTGCATTAAACGGTATGGGGGCTGCATAATACTGTATGAAGGAGGCATAGAAGTAAGATAGTAATGCTGATGATAGCATAATCAGTGCTTGCCATGTTTGTGGAATACTCAAAGCAACGCAACACTGTACACACATCCTGCATGGAAGTTCACTTATTGGTCGTGAAGTGGTGTTCCGCAGAACTATCGTACTGTCCCATGCGTGCTTCAGCTGAAACTCCACTAATTCCTGCTGCTGCTTGCACAGTCTCTGCAGCATATGCCAGGAAGAGTCCACCTTGTGGATATGTTGCATATGAGGCAGTGAGGGGGAAGGAAGAAATGACGCTGCAGTGCAGACAAGTGAGCAGCAGCGAGACAACACTGAAATTGTGCAGAAAAGGTCCACACTTTCTGCAACAGCTCTGACATCATGCTGTAAATTTTCCAGGAAGCTTTGCACCACCAAATTCAGTACATACTCCAGGCAAGGGATGTGCATCAAACCGGCTAAGCCCAGAGGTGCTATGAGTTATCACCTGTTATCATCACACACTACCAGGCCAGGCTTCAGGATAAGCTGAAATGGTCTGTTGTTTGATCCCTGTCCACAGCTCCTGCACAGTGTGGGATTTTCCCCCCAAATAGATGAGATTCAAAAAGCCTGCTGTCATTTCCCTTTGGCTGTGCTACACCTCCATCCCCTGTATCACCTTTCACTGACTGCGCCCCCTTCCCTCATATCACCCCTGACTGATTGTACCCCTCCCCTGTATCACCCCTGACTGACTGCTCCCCCTTCCCCTGTATCAATCCTCAAAGAGATATATAGAAGGGGTTAAAGTGAACCTGCCATCAGAAATTTAGCTATAAACCTAAAAGTTCCCCCCTCTGCAGCTCCTGGGCTGTGTCGCGGGCGGAGGAGGGGACGCCGCGCTCTCCCACTGCTCGGGTCCGGCTGCCGCTGCAGCTGCGGCCTGCTGCTGCTCGGTGGCTCGAGCGATGGGCCGGATCCTGGGGACTCTAGCAGCGCTCCTCGCCCGTGAGTGAAAGGGGTTTGGTTGTGGGGATTGTTTATTGTGCGTGACGCCACCCACGGTTGTGGTGATTATGTGGACACCACCGCTGCTCTGGCTGGGGATCCCGGGAGTGGTGGTATGGAGCAGCCAGTTGTTGAATTGCACCTCCGTGGGTAGGGGATTGGTGGTCCCGGGGCCCAGTGATGGGGTTGGGATGGTGGACAGGCGGGTTATGGGGCCTGTGGAGGTGCAGGGGTGCAGGGGCAGCGCTGTGCCGCACGGCACGATGGTACTCACTCAGCCAGTAAACACAACACAGTTCTCGGTAAACAAACGGCTGGTTGGACGGGTCCCTCGGATGGTTACGGTGCTGATGTTCCCTGCAGTTGACGGTGACGGTCTCTTCCCTGCACCTATGTGTAGTCTGTTGGTAGCGATGGATTCCCACCGGTAACCCGCTCCCCAGCTTGGATATGAGCCGGAGGAGCCCCTCTCTTGCCCGCAGGCGCTGGCCCTGGGAAACTGGTGCCTTGGTGGTGGCGGTGTCTCCCCTTAACAGTCGGACTGTTGCCTTCAAACGGGACTTGGTTGTTGGGAGACAGAGGTCCCCTTCACTGACGGATTTGGCAAATTATGGCAACTCCTAGCCTTGCCGGGATCCGAAAGGCCCCTGCCCTGGTGCTGACTGTTCTTTGTATACCGCTCCGGTACCGCCGGGTCACCACCCGTCCACGGTCCTTTCGGCAACCTACGAGCAATCTCTCCTGCAGACGGTCACCGCCGTCTGTCAACCTTGCTGTCTCAGTCCGGGGCACACACCCGGACCAACTTCAGGCTTCTTGCTGTCAGTTTTCTCTTGTCACTTCCACTACTGTCACTTGCTCCTTTACCACTTCCTTCTACTCTCAACTCTTCACTAGTCTCAACTGCCTGGTTTTCCCGCCTCCAGGGCTGTGAACTCCTCGGTGGGCGGAGCCAACTGCCTGGCCCACCCCCTGGTGTGGACACCAGCCCCTGGAGGAAGGCAACAAGGGTTTCTGGTCTGACCTTGGTGTTCCTGCAGGGAATGTGGGGTGCGTGTTGTGTTGTGACCTGTGACCCCTGGCTTGCCCAGGGCGTCACAGCTGCATTCTAGGAAGCTTCCTATACTTTTTGTGGCCCCTTTTATTCCAAAATAAATACTTCATAAACTTGTACCTTTTCGTATGCAAATTTCTTAAATCGTCCATGGGGGCGGGCTGCCTGATGTACGTTGCTGTCCTCCTGCCGATTTACGCCGCCCCCGAACGCTGAATTTCAAACCTCAGGACGCCGCCCCTGGGCGCCCGTGGTCCCGCGCATGCGCTGTGCTACTGTAGCGGTGCCGTGCACGTGTGACCGCTAGTGACGCTTTGCGCGGGCACGAGGTTATGGGCGGCGCTGTGAGTGTCATCAGCAAGTGCCGCCCATAACCTTGTGACCGCACTTTCGCCTATTCCTCCAGCGTTCTGCGCAAACGCTCGCTGGCCAGATGACCGGACGTAGGGAACATATTTACAGTGGGCGCATAGGCAAACTTTACGCGTTTCGGACTGGGGGGGTAAAAACAACAGAGTCCTTAATCATAAGTGACCTATGCTTAGCTGGAAGCAACTCATATAGGGGAGGAAATGAAATACACACCAGGAAAAAGGGGGCGGAAGTGAAAAAAGTCCATAGGTGGAAGGAACAAACCAAACCACCTGTACCCACTTCAATTAAGAGACAAAAGGACACTCAACATACATGAGATAGATATATAAATATACAACCATATTGTCATATACAAATAGACATCCAAATGTAGAAAAATCTTAGCCAAAAAAATCACATGGGAATAAATGGGTTATAAACAGAAAAGCAAGCCTTCCCTAACCACAGCAAATAAACGAAAATCAATATAAGCTGATAAAAAAATGAACACCATACAACATGATTGTAAGATAAAATCCGACAAAAGGCAAGGTAATTAGTAAGTAGAAAAATATATATATACATATATGCGTATAAATAAATATGAATTATATAAGATGTTGATGATAAAGATGTCAATTTAAATGTCAATCTGAACAAAGGCAAGACCTTATGCATAACAAATACGGGCATAATAATCCATACTAATATCCCTATGTGGTGATGTAATGCAAATCTAGGAGGGGGGGGGGGAAACAAAACAAAAAAAAAAAACAAAAAAAAAAAAAAAAAAAAAAAAAAAAAAAAAAAAAAAAGGGGAGAAGGTAAATTGTATATAAGTGAAATACATATAATGTCAATGGCAAAAAAGCCAATCTGAAAGATGACAATATCTCACAAATAAATATGCGGGCTAGATGATTTATGCAGAAATCCTGATGTGATAATGTGCTGTACAGGGTAGGGAGGGGGGGGGGGAGAGAGAGGGGGGAGAGGGAGGGGGTATGATGGAGGGAATGGACAGAATAAATAATCAGAAAATATATCTCAAATCGGAACGATAATTTAGACCATGCGGATGTCTGGTATTTAATTTAAGTATCCATTTCGCCTCTGTGTGCAAAAGTGCCTGAAACCAGTCCCCTCCTCGAAATGGCTTGGGAACAAACTCAACGCCAGTAATTGTGAGCGACGAAAAATCCGCTGAATGGTGTTCCATGAAGTGTCGGGTAAGGCCCACAATATTAACTCCCTTAGAAAGAACAGACCTCAATGTAACATCCTGCTCGAGAAGGGGAAGAAACCGCAAAACCGCATCTCTAATGTGGAAAAAATCCACACTATATGGAGTGGAAAAAGTGATCTTCTCTTTATATGTGGTGGGTTTGATGCGATCTAGTAACAAACTGGAACGGGTCCGATTGTCCACAATGGACGATGCTCTATTGATTGTTTGGTTAGAATAGCCTCTGGTTCTCAATCTGTGTTTAATGTGGGAAGCTTCTTTAGAATAAGCTTGATCGGAGGAACAGAGTCTCTTTGCCCGAAAAAATTCTCCCACAGGAAGGTTGAGTAAAGTGTGGGGGATGTGGCAACTATCCGCATGAAGGGATGTGTTGCCACTAATGGGTTTCCTATAGAGAGTGGAACCGATGGTACCAGTAATGGAGTCGCCAAATAGGCAGATGTCTAAAAAAGGTGCTTGCTGTAAATGAACATTTATAGTAAATTTCAAATTTAGACTATTGTTGTTAAAATACAGACTGAGGGCTTCTGCAAACTCATGAGGTGTGCCTTGGTCACGGGTATTACATATCAATAACTGGTCATCGATATACCTGGCATACCAGGAGACCTGATGTAAGAAAGGGTTGGTATCAATGTGAACATAGTGCTCCTCCCAGTATGCCATATAAATATTGGCCAGGGCACAAGAAAAGCTGGCACCCATTGGGCACCCTGAAATCTGGAGATAATAAGAACCATTGAATTGGAAGTGGTTGTGTCTCAAAAGGAACCCAGTGACCATAAGAATGTATTCCTTAAAATGGTCATCTAAAGAACTGTATTTCTCCAAATGGAAGAAAAGGGCCTGTAAGGCTTTATCATGTGGAATACAGGGGTATAATGAGATCACATCACTAGTAATCCAAAATGAATTTGTGGTCCAATTTATTCTATCCAGATTTTGTAGCAAGCTTTTGGTGTCCCTAATATAGCCAGTTGCACGCTTCATAAGGGGTTGGAGGATGTTGTCCACCCAGTCACTGAGATTGCTGGTTAGGGAACCCGTACTGGCCACAATTGGTCTCAAAGGAGGTGGAAAAATGCCCTTATGTATTTTGGGAAGCCCCTGGAACACCGGGCATATAGGTTTGTCAATGAGGAGATAATCATAGGTTTTTTTAAATTCATTTATTAATTGTGCCACTACTCATGTCGTGTATAAAGCCACATGTTCTATCTGTAGCATGAGTTACATCGGTTGTACATCCAGACCTTTGAGAACCAGGATATCTGAACACACTAGGATAACATCTTGCTTTGAACCGACTAATTCTAATAGTCTTCCGTCACAAAAACGTTCCCTGTCGGGCCTTACCCGACACTTCATGGAACACCATTCAGCGGATTTTTCGTCGCTCACAATTACTGGCGTTGAGTTTGTTCCCAAGCCATTTCGAGGAGGGGACTGGTTTCAGGCACTTTTGCACACAGAGGCGAAATGGATACTTAAATTAAATACCAGACATCCGCATGGTCTAAATTATCGTTCCGATTTGAGATATATTTTCTGATTATTTATTCTGTCCATTCCCTCCATCATACCCCCTCCCTCTCCCCCCTCTCTCTCCCCCCCCCCCTCCCTACCCTGTACAGCACATTATCACATCAGGATTTCTGCATAAATCATCTAGCCCGCATATTTATTTGTGAGATATTGTCATCTTTCAGATTGGCTTTTTTGCCATTGACATTATATGTATTTCACTTATATACAATTTACCTTCTCCCCTTTTTTTTTTTTTTTTTTTTTTTTTTTTTTGTTTTGTTTCCCCCCCCCCTCCTAGATTTGCATTACATCACCACATAGGGATATTAGTATGGATTATTATGCCCGTATTTGTTATGCATAAGGTCTTGCCTTTGTTCAGATTGACATTTAAATTGACATCTTTATCATCAACATCTTATATAATTCATATTTATTTATACGCATATATGTATATATATATTTTTCTACTTACTAATTACCTTGCCTTTTGTCGGATTTTATCTTACAATCATGTTGTATGGTGTTCATTTTTTTATCAGCTTATATTGATTTTCGTTTATTTGCTGTGGTTAGGGAAGGCTTGCTTTTCTGTTTATAACCCATTTATTCCCATGTGATTTTTTTGGCTAAGATTTTTCTACATTTGGATGTCTATTTGTATATGACAATATGGTTGTATATTTATATATCTATCTCATGTATGTTGAGTGTCCTTTTGTCTCTTAATTGAAGTGGGTACAGGTGGTTTGGTTTGTTCCTTCCACCTATGGACTTTTTTCACTTCCGCCCCCTTTTTCCTGGTGTGTATTTCATTTCCTCCCCTATATGAGTTGCTTCCAGCTAAGCATAGGTCACTTATGATTAAGGACTCTGTTGTTTTTACCCCCCCAGTCCGAAACGCGTAAAGTTTGCCTATGCGCCCACTGTAAATATGTTCCCTACTTCGGGTCTCTGATGATCTTTTAAATTTTTGAAATAAAGGATGTTTTTTTACTTTTAACCACGAGGATTTGTGCTGGATCCCTCCTTCCTTCGTTCTATTTTCCCATTACCTTGGCTGGCCTGGACCTTCCAGCGGATCCGTGCACCCAGGAGATCACAGCAGTGGAGTCGGCAGGTGAGCTGAAATACCTTTATTTCATGATAAGGGGACCGCCTCCCCAAAATCCAGTGTGAGCCTCAGCTCTATAACTAATGAGGAAAAGCTGAATCTTCTCCACCTAAGGGTCAGGATCCGTCCGCTCTGAACAGGGGAGATCATCTGATGCAGATGGCGAGCAGACGTAGCAAAGAGAGGGCCCATAGTTCACAGGAGGCAAGCAGCCGGAGTGACCTGGTCTACAAGCACACGGGCCAAAAGAAGGGGAGAGAGGCATCAGCAACTTCCCTGGGCGACCCCAGCAGGGCTTCAAGTAGGGGTCACCCCAAAACACACAGGGCTAGGAAGGCGAGTTGGTAGTCACCCTCATCAGCCAGCCGGAAGGATACCTGGTTCCAGCCTGGTTCATCCCAGCTACGCCCGGGTTACTCACCCTGCCATCAACTGTGAGTAAAAACCCTGAAAGACTGCCTGGACTGTGTTTGAGTCATTCTGCGCCTTGTGGTTCCACCCACTCAAAACGGGCCCTGGGGCCAACCCTACTCTCAGGGGGCCACACCACCTAACTGCGCCTACCAACAACCCCAGGCATCCCTTAACCTGCAGTGGCGGTCCCCTGACCGCAATACCGAGAGTGGCGTCACGAAAATCCTAAAGAGAAGGTTCCCTACCTGTGACCAGACCATGCCACGTGGAGTCCCTGAAGGTAATGCACCGACACAACACCTGTGGGGCTTCACAACATCGTAAGGTCAGGGACCTTAGATGAGAACCCCCACTCCAGTGGTGAAAGAAAAAACTTAGAGAGGAGCTTTAAGAAGTGTATTAACTTGTATTATACCCTGATATAAGCATGTTTTACTATGCATGTAACACCCATGCCAGCGTCCTCACACTCTCCTTCTCCCCTGCCCCAGTCAGAACGTCAGTTCCTTCACCTGTCCAGGTGAAACTTAGCTATTGAATTGATCAATGCAACAGAACCCCAACACTACGCCAAAGTATTTCACTACGTTGGGGTCCCTGTTGCATTGATCAATTCAATAGCTAAATTTCTTTTTATTCATATGTTCATGGCAGTAATGCAGATTCCATTTTTCATACTTTCATTCCTACATATAGCTATTGGATTTTTCATGTCAGTATTCACACAGCAGTTTCTGCTTTTCATATATTCCCCTTACATAGTCACTGGTGTGCATACCTTCTCTCCATATAGTGTAGATTGTTTAGGTTTTTCCACCCAGTTCAGACTCAGAATGGTGTTCCAGACTTTATTTCTTGATTGATTTGTAGTTTTTCGTTTGTGAACCCGGCCCCACCCAATAGCCAGTCCACATTATACGCATATATAGCCTGGGTCTCAGCTTCCCATATACGATAAGTTTTTTTTAACTGTATGAGAGGACACACACTAGCTAGGGACCCCAACGTAGAGAAATACTTTGGCGTAGTGTTGGGGCTCTATTGCATTGATCAATGCAATAGCTACATTTCTCTTTATTCATATGTTCATGGCAGTAATGCAGATTCCATTTTTCATATTTTCATTCTTACATATAGCTATTGGATTTTTCATGTCAGTATTCACACAGCAGTTTGTGCTTTTCATATATTTCCCTTACATAGTCACTGGTGTGCATACCTTCTCTCCATATAGTGTAGATTTTTTAGGTTTTTGCACCCAGTTCAGACTCAGAATGGAGTTCCAGACGTTATTTCTTGATTGAAATCTTAACACCAGCTGCTGCCAAAACCTAATACCAAAGCTTAATAATTCACTGCACTTTCTAAAATGTCATGGAATAGTGGAATTTATTTGTGGTATATATATATATATATTTTCACGTGCACCTCGACTCCTTTCCGGGTGCAGAACCATTCTCTTTATTAATACCAAAGACTGTCGCTCTCGTACCCCTGGGGCCAGCCGATGCAACACCAGTCTTCCCGAGTGGCACCCGGACTCATACCTGCAGCGTAACACCCTCCCCATTAGGGGCTACGGAGAAGACCAGGCTCATATCCGTAGTCAAGCTCCTGTGTGTTTTCTATGTGCTGCGGCCTAGTGGGTTCACTAACATCTCTGCTCGCCTGGCGAGCATAATAACTCTATTGGTGATCTTATAATTTTTTTTATGTAACTACATTGTGGGCCCCAAGAATGATATTCTCTGGTGGGCCCAGGGTACTCCAGTCCGATGCTGTGTGCTTTCACCAGCTGTTCAAGTAAATATATAGGCACTTTAAAATATGTCACTAGAGAAAAGTGGCCTTTTGTTTTCCTTTCTTTGCTTGTGTAGCACCCACGGGGCAAGGGGTTAACGTCACTCGTTGCCGGGCTGGTGATGTCGGGTCTGGGGGATGTCACGGGTGGCCCTTGCCCGGTTTCGTGGCCCCGAGGCGTACAATGAAAGGGAGGATGATGATGGCATTGTAATCTATCTCGTGACGCAACCTGTGATGTGTGGCTAGGGATTAGTCACTGCTGCGAGTGATGTCCTCCGGGGCTGATGGTGTCACAGCTAGGGTGATCCTACTCCCCACAGGTGGAGCGGGCCCCAGGAGGATGATGAAGGACTGTAACGGCCGTTGGCGCTGAAGCGCGGGGCGATAGTGCCGGCAATAAGAGGCTGAGTCAGCTGCTGCAGTTCCAGGTCTTTTTACTCACAGTTCAAGTGCAGCCTCGGGGTACTGGTCTCTGCCATTATTCGCCCCAGCCGATCCCAGATCCTTTGGATGTCAGTAAGAGTCTGGTAGTCCATGGGCCCTTCCTTCTGGCGCTTGTATAGATGAATCCCCGTGGCCTGAAGCTACTTGGGGATCTTGGTCGTTGTAGTTTTTGGCTCCCGTCCCGTGTGCAGGTGACGCGGGTCCGCTGGGGGGGTCAAACTTTTTATCGTGACCCTGGGCCCTATGTGCTACTGTGCTCCAGGAATTGATGGCAGTCAGAGGGATGTACAATCCCCATGTCCTGCAGATTCTGGTGATACAACTTAAAGTCTGTTCCACCCTAGGGCTCTGCACCCTGCACTGTGCCATTCCCGAAGTAGCAATGAAGCTCTCCCCTCGGCGACCGAATTGTCTCCTATGTCTCACGGGAGCTACCGAAGAACCCGTCTGCTCCTTTCCTCTCCTGCTGGAGAACTCACTACTGTTGTGTTTGCTCCTAACTCCCCCTGGTGGCCGCTCCTCCCCTGGTTCCCTGTCACTAGTGGGTGCAGTACCCTGTGGCGACTGAAGCCTTTGGGGCGCCACATTCCCCCAAGGCAAATGGCAGCACTACTGGACTGCAACCAAACAAAGTTAGTACACAGCAATTTTTTTTCCTTGTATGCGCATAAACAATTGAGCAATCTTCCCTTTTTGGGAGGCATTATCACATTAAACGTTGTAAACATTTTCTTAACTCCGTACGGTTCAAGGTTTCAACATGGTCAACAAAGCATTGTCTATCACAAGTTATTAGCAGCAAGAAATCATCATCATTATAAAACTTGTTCAGAAATCAAACATATAAAACATTCTTAGCAAGACATGGTAAAAGGATGTAAAACGACGGAGTCCTTTTGTGCCACCTGTCGGTGCACCGCTCCCAGTTAGCAGGCATCCTCTTTAGCATTGCAGGATTGGTAGGGTGCACAACAAGTGAAACTATTAACAATACAGCTCCGACCACTCACAGTCCCGTGGCATGGGTGTCCATCAAAACCAACTCAACTGAACAAAAGTGAAACAAAGCACATTCTTTACTGGGGGTAAGGGAACTCCTGACCGGCTGGTCTCATGGAGTTTTCCCCCAAAGGTCTGGGTACACTTATCCTGCTTTCCCGGTGGACAAGATTCTTGGCAGGAAATGGGAACTGGCTCTGGTCGTACTTCTGGTGTGGTTACTTGTGCTGCAGCAGCCACCTCCGGGCGGCAAAGTCCCACATCCAGAGCATACCAGCCTCGCTCTCCCTTGTGCAAAGTGTACACTACGCTGTCCCCTGGATATAGGTTCCATCCAGGATGACCCTTATGGAGGCGGGACTCCACATCTCGGCAGGTCACAAAAATCTCCTTGGCCAGTCCCTCCTTCGAGATAAAGCCCCACCCCTGCTGTCAAATCAGGTAACGATGCCCACTCGTATCAGTCCCCGGGCCGATGGGCTGGCCCTCTGGAACCGCTGTTTAGCCACCAAGTTACGGGCCTTCACCTCCACAATCCGGGTCTGGTGCCGTTGATCCTCAGTGGACAGTTTGGCGATAGTGGCCTGACAGACAGTCCACAAGTTGTCCCCCTCACAGCTTAGTACAGCGGTGGGGAAATCCAAGATGGCATGGCAACCCCCCCAGAATATACCCGGGAGGACATCCTCCAGCTCCCGGGTGTGAGCCTCAATCCCTGCTTCCAGGTCAGAGGCTGCCAGGTTAAGGGCAGCTGGATTCTCTACTGCCTGTATACAGTCAGCTGGAACGTCGGCTGCTTGGGGCTTGGTGGCCAGGTCTTTGGCTGCCTGGGGGTCGGTAGCCGGGTCTTCGGCTGCCTGGGGGTCGGTAGCTGGGTCTTCGGCTACCTGTGGGTCGGTAGCCTCGTTGCCTCTGGTCTGGTCTGAGGCCGGGACAGGTGGACCTGCGACTGGGGGTTGTTGACAGCTCGGTGGGGCCTGGAGTTTGTCACCGATGGCGGGGGTGACCAGGATCCCTACTTCCTCTGCTACAGGCGCTTCGTCCTCCAGGATTGGTGGCTCTCGTTCATTGTGGGCCCGCATAGCTACCATCATGGACGCCTCCCAATCATGGATGGCGTTTAACTTCACCCTCCGCAGCATCCAACTCACCTGGGCTACCTCCGCCTCCATTTCCCTGGCACTCCAGAATAGAGGTTGCACGGGTGTTGCCCCGTGATGGCCAGGGTGTGCCATTTTTGACACCCTGCACCTCAGGTGGTCCCGGTATGTCTGCACTCCTTGAACTCCTACATCCGACTCTCTCTTTTAGTTTAGTTTTTTCTCCTTCTTGCTTGGGAGGGGACGGCCCTTCACTTTCGCGCCACTCTCCCCGCCAACCCACGAAGAGCGGGCATTCTTCAGCCACTTGTTGTTCTGCAATGGCCACCGTTTGTAAATTTTGAATTAAGGGGCACAGTACCCGTTAGCATGAATCCTGTTCATGACGCCAAGTTGTAGCACCCACGGGGCAAGGGGTTAACCTTACTCGTTGCCGGGCCGGTGATGTTGGGTCTGGGGGATGTCACAGGTGGCCCTTGCCCTGTTTCGTGGCCCCGAGGCGTACAATAAAAGGGAGGATGATGATGGCATGGTAATTTGTCTTGTGACGCCACCTGTGATGCGCGGCCAGGGATTAGCCGCTGCTGTGGGTAATGTACTCCAGGGCTGCTGGTGTCGCAGCTAGGGTAATGCTGCTCCCCACAGATGGAGCAGGCCCCGGGAGGATGTTGAAGAACTGTAACGGCTGTTGGCGCTGAAGCGTGGGGCGATGGCGCCGGCAATAAGAGGCTGAATCAGCTGCTGCTGTTCCAGGTCTTTTTACTCCCAGTTCAAGTCCAGCCTCAGGGTACCGATCTTTGCCATTAAGGGCCCCAGGCGATCCCTGATCCTTTGAAGGTCAGTAACAGTCCAGTAGTACGTGGGCCTTTCCTTCTGGTGCTTGTATAGATGAATCCCCGTGGCCTGAAGCTACTTGGGGATCCCGGTCCTAGTAGTTTTTGGCTCCCGTCCCGTGTGCAGGTGATGCGGGTCTGTGGTGGGGTCGGACTTTTTATCACGACCCCCGGGCCCTATGTGCCACTGTGCTCCGGGAACTGGTGGCGGTCAGAGGGATGTACAATCCTCCTGTCCTGCAGATTCTGGTGATACAACTTAAAGTCTGTTCCACCCTAGGGCTTTGCGCCCTGCACTGCGCCAGTCTCTAAGAAGCTCTCCCCTCAGCGACCGAATTGTCTCCTATGTCCCACGGGAGCTACCGAAGAACCCGTGTGCTCCTTTCCTCTCCTGCTGGAGAACTCCCCCTGGTGGCCGCTCCTCCCCTGGTTACCTGTCACTAGTGGGTGGCAGCACCCATGTTTGGTGACTACCTTAAAACTCGACCCTAGCCCGGTCTCCAATAAGGAGGGTAACCTGACTGTGTGTATGAGGTTGTGTGTTGTGGAACCGGTACTGCGCTCCTCTGGTCCCTGGATGAGTACCGCACCTTAAGTGAGCCTCAGAGGCGTCACATTTGAATGTTCAGAAATTTCATAAAAGTATGTCTGCAACAGTAGATAGTATATTTGGAGGAGATAAAAATAAATCTACATCTTTGTTGTGCTGTGAGAGTGGAATAAGGGACAGTGGGTACTAATGCGGTTCATAGGATGTGGGCTGGGGCACGAGGTAGGTGATATTAATCCTTAATTGAAGCCTTAACCCCTTAACAACCCATGACGTACTGCAGTGGGCAGGTGGTGGCGATCTGCGCACATATCAGCTGTTTTCAACAGCTGACATGTGTGCCTGCTAGTCGCGGGTGGAATTGCTTCCACCCGCGGCCATTAACCCCCTATCTCGCTTCCAAAATCTGGCAGCGAGATATATATGCGCTCTGCCATGACAGTGACTTACCCCGCCCCCATCGGAAGTCACGTGACATGATCACGTGACTTTCGGTGGTTGCCATGGTAGCACAGGGTCATGTGATGATGCCTGTAGCTAACATGAGTCACTTCCTCTCAATGCCGGAATACAGCCGGCATTGAAAGTAAAGCACCAAATCTGCAGTTCTCAGCTCTGTAGCTGTGATCAGCAGATAGGGCAGAGCGATTGGATTGCTGATCGCTATAGCCCCCTAGGGGGACTAGTAAAATAAAAGAAAAAAGTTAAAAAAAGTTTTAAAAAATAAAAAAAAAATAAAAAAACCTAAACGTTCAAATCACCCCCCTTTCACCCCATTGAAAATTAAAGGGTTAAAAAAATAAAAAATATACACATTTGGTATTGCCGCATTCAGAAATGCCCGAACTATCAAAATATAAAATCAATTAATCTGATCAGTAAACAGCGTAGCAGCAAAAAAATTCCAAACGTAAAATTACGTTTTTTGGTCGCCGCAAATTTTGCGCAAAATGCAATAAGAGGCGATCAAAACGTAGCATCTGCGCAAAAATGGTACCGTTAAAAACGTCAGCTCGAGGCGCAAAAAATAAGCCATGACTGAGCCATAGATCGCTATGGGTTTTGGAAAATGGCGCAAAACGTGCGCCACTTTTTTTGGACAAGCTTGTGAATTTTTTTTAACCCCTTAAATATAAGTAAACCTATTCATGTTTGGTGTCTACAAACTCGCACTGACCTCAGGCATCACATAGATACAGTGCCTACAAGTAGTTTTCAACCCCCTGCAGATTTAGCAGGTTTGATAAGATGCAAATAAGTTAGAGCCTGTAAACTTCAAACAAGAGCAGGATTTATTAACAGATGCATAAATCTTACAAACCAACAAGTTATGTTGCTCAGTTAAATTTTAATAAATTTTCAACATAAAAGTGTGAGTCGATTATTATTCAACCCCTAGGTTTAATATTTTGTGGAATAACCCTTGTTTGCAATTACAGCTAATAATCGTCTTTTATAAGACCTGATCAGGTCGGCACAGGTCTCTGGAGTTATCTTGGCCCACTCCTCCATGCAGATCTTCTCCAAGTTATCTAGGTTCTTTGGGTGTCTCATGTGGACTTTAATCTTGAGCTCCTTCCACAAGTTTTCAATTGGGTTAAGGTCAGGAGACTGACTAGGCCACTGCAACACCTTGATTTTTTTCCCTCTTGAACCAGGCCTTGGTTTTCTTGGCTGTGTGCTTTGGGTTGCTGTCTTGTTGGAAGATGAAATGACGACCCATCTTAAGATCCTTGATGGAGGAGCGGAGGTTCTTGGCCAAAATCTCCAGGTAGGCCGTGCTATCCATCTTCCCATGGATGCGGACCAGATGGCCAGGCCCCTTGGCTGAGAAACAGCCCCACAGCATGATGCTGCCACCACCATGCTTGACTGTAGGGATGGTATTCTTGGGGTCGTATGCAGTGCCATCCAGTCTCCAAACGTCACGTGTATGGTTGGCACCGAAGATCTCGATCTTGGTCTCATCAGACCAGAGAACCTTGAACCAGTCTGTCTCAGAGTCCTCCAAGTGATCATGAGCAAACTGTAGATGAGCGTTGACATGACGCTTTGAAAGTAAAGGTACCTTACGGGCTCGTCTGGAATGGAGACCATTGCGGTGGAGTACGTTACGTATGGTATTGACTGAAACCAATGTCCCCACTGCCATGAGATCTTCCCGGAGATCCTTCCTTGTTGTCCTTGGGTTAGCCTTGACTCTTCGGACAAGCCTGGCCTCGGCACGGGTGGAAACTTTCAAAGGCTGTCCAGGCCGTGGAAGGCTAACAGTAATTCCATAAGCCTTCCACTTCCGGATGATGCTCCTAACAGTGGAGACAGGTAGGCCCAACTCCTTGGAAAGGGTTTTGTACCCCTTGCCAGCCTTGTGACCCCCCACGATCTTGTCCCTGATGGCCTTGGAATGCTCCTTTGTCTTTTCCATGTTGACCAAGTATGAGTGCTGTTCACAAGTTTGGGGAGGGTCTTAATTAGTCAGAAAAGGCTGGAAAAAGAGATAATTAATCCAAACATGTGAAGCTCATTTTTCTTTGTGCCTGAAATACTTCTTAATACTTTAGGGGAACCAAACAGAATTCTGGTGGTTTGAGGGGTTGAATAATAAATGACCCTCTGAATAAACTTTTCACAATTTAAAAAAAAAAAAATAAAAAAAGAAATAACATTCTTTTTTGCTGCAGTGCATTTCACACTTCCAGGCTGATCTACAGTCCAAATGTCACAATGCCAAGTTAATTCCGAATGTGTAAACCTTCTAAATCTGCAGGGGGTTGAATACTACTTGTAGGCACTGTATATGTTTTACCATATAGTGAACACGGTGAATAAAATATCCCAAAAACTATTGTACGATCACACTACTTTTGCAATTTTTCCGCACTTGGAATTTTTTTGCCGTTTTCCAGTATACTATATGGTAAAACATATGGTTTCATTTAAAAGTACAACTCGTCCCGCAAAAAACAAGCCCATATGGCAAAATTGACAGAAAAATAAAAAAGTTACTGCTTTCGGAAGAAAAAGAGGAAAAAAACAAAATGGAAAAACACAAAATGCCCGGGGGCTGAAGGGGTTTTAATTAACAATGTTGTTTTATTGAAGTGCCAGATTCCTGTTCCATCATCTTGGTTGTCCACAGAGGCATGGCTTGTAGCTCCCACTGCCCCAATACTAAGTCTGTAACCAGGCCTTTCTTATGTTATGGCGTTTAATATTGTCTTATTTTCCAGCAGAGGGCCTTCTCAGGCACCATAGCTTAGTGGTGACTATTACAGTAGTTCTTTACTATTTATATCTTTGCCTCTGATTGCCCTTAATCTGTGCACGGCACAAGGGCTTGGGTGAATGGCCGAACTCTGTGTCACGTACATTTTGCAGACATATTTCAAACAAACAAAACAAATCAGTGCTATTTATCATGTGTAATGCCTATACAAATGTGTCCTTACATGTAAATGACAAGCCTTTTGCAATTCCCGTGAACCATAACATAGATAAATTCGCATATACACAAAGTATGATTAAACATAGACGTAAGAATCAAGTCCAAGAGTATATGAAAGACAAATATATCCCCAAAGTACTCTTTCTTTCATTCACCCAACTATTACAACCTTTCTGAGGCTTTTTCAAGCACTCTATGAAGAATACAATATACAGGTATATATTATGAAGGTTGCTATTTGAGAAAATATTGATCCTAATAAGTAAAGAGGCTGTTGTTATGTGGTGTTCAGGTCCACACGCACGTGGTGCCACGGTGGCGTCGGACTCTGTTCACATTGCAGAGTCCAGCAGGCAACCTGAGGTTTTCTAGTAGCTCAGACACGTAACCTGTGTCCAATGTCCAGTCTCCCTCCTGATGTCCTGTACCTGAATTCTTCCCTTACCTTTTTGCCATTCGCTTGGTGCTTCCTAGCGTGAAACTGATGACCGAAGTCCTTCCTGATGTCCTTTGCAAGATGATCTGCAAGATGACCTTGATGACAAGTGCCTGATGTCTGGTGTCCCTCCTGATATCCTGTGTCTGATATCCTGCCTGTGCCTGTCCTGTCTGTGCTGCTGTCACCCAGATCCGCTCAGCTTCCACAGTCCTAAGCACTATCCTGTGAGTGACACCTGGCATCTACCAGCAGCCATCCTCAATATCAGACATTCTGGCATACCTCCCAACTTTTAAAGAAGGGAAAGAGGGACAAAGTTTGCAGCGCGCAACGCGCGCTATGGCAATTTTTAGGCTGCGTCCCTAACCACACCCATTTTACAAACAGCCACACCCATATCCACTCCCCATCCACACCCATCCAGCAAACTGAAACTGCAGAAGCTGTCTGTGATCGCTCTGAGCCGCGACAGATCAGCAATGTGCAGAATAGGGAGTTAACCACAGGATGTGCAGGTGGCTAGGACCCAGGAGGAGAGCTGAACAGGGTGTGCTGGCAGCTAGGACCCAGGAGGAGAGCTGAACAGGGTGTGCAGGCAGCTAGGACCCAGGAGGAGGGCTGAACAGGGTGTGCAGGCAGCTAGGACCCAGGAGGAGAGCTGAACAGGGTGTGCAGGCAGCTAAGACCCAGGAGGAGAGCTCAACAGTGTGTGCAGGCAGCTAGGACCCAGGAGGAGGGCTGAACAGGGTGTGCAGGCAGCTAGAACTCAGGAGGAGAGCTGAACAGGGTGTGCAGGCAGCTAGGACCCAGGAGGAGAGCTGAACAGGGTGTGCAGGCAGCTAGGACCCAGGAGGAGAGCTAAACAGGGTACAGGGTGTGCAGGCAGCTAGGACCCAGGAGGAGAGCTGAACAGGGTGTGCAGGCAGCTAGGACCCAGGAGCAGGGCTGAACAGGGTGTGCAGACAGCTAGGACCCAGGAGGAGAGATGAACAGGGTGTCCAGGCAGCTAGGACCCAGGAGGAGAGCTGAACAGGGTGTGCAGGCAGCTAGGACCCAGGAGGAGAGCTCAACAGGGTGTGCAGGCAGCTAGGACCCAGGAGGAGGGCTGAACAGGGTGTGCAGGCAGCTAGGACCCAGGAGGAGAGCTGAACAGGGTGTGCAGGCAGCTAGGACCCAGGAGGAGGGCTGAACAGGGTGTGCAGGCAGCTAGGACCCAGGAGGAGGGCTGAACAGGGTGTGCAGGCAGCTAGGACCCAGGAGGAGAGCTGAACATGGTGTGCGGCTAAGGGTATGTTCACACATCAGGTTTTTGCTGTACGGCACAATCCGGCGCTTTGCGGGAAAAACGCATCCGTTTTTTTTCTGCCGGGTGCGGTTTTTCCTCATAGACTTTTATTAGCGCCGGATTGTGCCGCATGTACTTGCGTTTGATCCGGTTTTTGCTGGATGAGGCAAAAATCGTCACTCCGGCGGCCGCACAGGACACAGAGGAACGTTTTTTGCCAGCGGCAAAAAAATGCATAGCGCCAGGTTCGTTGCTGTGCAGCGTGGTGCATAATGAAAGTCTATGCGAGCCGGATACGGTGGCATGCTTCAAACGCCGGAAGCATGTACCGTATCCGGTTTTTACTTCTGAGCATGCCCAGAAGTGATATAAATTCATTGCTTGTCAGAAAATCAATCAATCAATGAATCACTCACTCACTCTCTCTCAAACTCACTCTCTCACTGACTCACTCACTCATTCACTCACTCTCACCCACTCACCTATCACCGGCGCGGGGCTGAACGGCTGTCACACTGCTCCGGCGGCTTCTCCTGATTTGAAAATGCCGGCCGCCCATTATTCAATTTCGTATTCACTGCTTTCCCCGCCCACCGGCGCCTATGATTGGTTGCAGTCAGGCACGCCCCCACGCTGAGTGACAGCTGTCTCACTGCAACCAATCACAGCCGCCGGTGGGCGGGTCTATATTGTGCAGTAAAATAAATAAATAATTTTAAAAAAACAGCGTGCAGTTCCCCCCCAATTTTGATACCAGCCAAGATAAAGCCACACAGCTGAAGGCTGGTATTCTCAGGATGGGGAGCTCCACGTTATGGGGAGCCCCCCAGCCTAAAAATATCAGCCAGCAGCCGCACGGAATTGCCGCATCCATTAGATGCGACAGTCCCAGGACTCTACCCGGCTTATCCCGAATTGCCCTGGTGCGGTGGTAATCGGGGTAATAAGGGGTTAATCATGGCAGGCGTCTATGAGACACCCCAATGATTAACCTGTAAGTGAAAATAAATAAACACATACACCCAAAAAAATCCTTTATTTGGAATAAAAGACAAAAAAAACCCTCTTTCACCATTTTATTAAAATCCCCACAGAGGTCCCGCGACGCTCTCAGCTCTGCTACATGAACGGCAGTAGTACACCGCCTCTCTCTATCAGCTCCATGCAGCAACTGAAGGGAGTCGCGCTGTCAGCGGTGACGTCACTGAGGTAATGCTGGGTTGTGTGCGGTGATGATGCGTGCAGGGTAGTGCTAACATGTGCGGGGATAATGCGTGCGGTAGTGCAGGGGTGTGCAGTGATGCTGCATGCGGGGTAGTGCCGGCGTGTGCTGTGACAATGCGTGCAGTAGTGCAAGGGTGTGCGGTGATGATGCGTGCGGGGTAGTGCCGGCGTGTGCTGTGATGATGCGTGCGGTAGTGCAGGGGTGTGCGGTGATGATGCGTGCGGGGTAGTGCTGGCGTGTGCTGTGACAATGCGTGCGGTAGTGCAAGGGTGTGCAGTGATGATGCGTGCGGGGTAGTGCCGGCGTGTGCGGTGATGATGCGTGCTGGGTAGTGCCGGCGTGTGCGGTGATGATGCGTGTGAGGTAGTGCCTGCGTGTGCGGTGATGATGATGGGGGCGGTAGTTCTGGTGTGTGTACGGTGATGATGGGGTCTCTCTCTCTGTCTCAGCATAAAAAAACAAACAAAAAAAACGGATCCATCGCATCAGTTTTTTCACAATTTGAGACGGATCCGTTGCATCAGGCACAAACCGGATTGTGCCTGATTGGAAAAAACTGATGTGTGAACTCTCTGGCAGGCAGGAGATCATGTGGTCGGTAGCTGATAGAAGCATTGGCAGTGCTTCTATCTTTGCATATTACCGGCCAGTGCTGTCTGTGCACCTGCAGGAGAGGACACAAGTGGTAAGTACACACTGTCCTCTCCCCAATCTCCTGATCTACCGTGTGTGCCTGCAACATTGAGAAGCAAACACTGCACACACGATAGATCAGGACACAAACACACGGGAGTCAGAGAAACAGCTAGAGGAGCTAGAGGAGCACAGGCTCCGGGCCGTGGGGGGAGGGGGCGGGAATCAGCGCTGGGGACATTCATTACCTTAGCAGCACAGAGACTAGCGTGCTTTGCTCTGTAATGCTCACGACACGTTAGGATGGTAGGAGAGAAAAGCAGCGAGGTGGAGAGAGAGTGGGTGGGAGGAGCCACGGGATACAGACCTCCCGCCCGGGGCAACGGGACAAACTCTGCAAATCGTGAGAGCCCTGCTGTATCCGGGACGGTTGGGAGGTATGATTCTGGTGATTCTGGTGAAAACCCGTTAGGCACTTAGTTAAGCCTCTCCCATGTATGGGTAAGCCTGGGTCACCTGAGTGGTTCAGTGTGTCCATCCTCTATTGCAACTCTAAACAGTATAGGCTACATTTCTCCTTGTCAGATGAGACAAAAAGCCAAGTAACAATATACTTTATAGAGGCATCCCTAATGTGCAAAAACATGCCCTATAACAACCACCAGGTAATAACTCACATGACTTCAATAATATTAAAAGGGTCCCATTCTTTCAACAAACTGCACAAATCAATAGTACATGGAAACATAAGAAATGTATCACAGCATTCTGGTTCATTCTCCACTTATTAGCCACGTCCTGCCCTCTTTCCTTCCAGAACTTGGTCATCCATTCGGAAAAACCAGCTCAGCTCCATCTCACTCAACACCAGATTGTCTTATAGCACAGTGAGTTGTCAGTTTATGCCTCCTATTAAACTTTGTGGGGAGGGGAAGAGGAGTGAGGAGCAGAGTGATGGAAGTGTGGCGCCCTGGACAAGCCAGGGGCCACAGAGCACGGCACCTACACGCCCCACACTTCCTCCAGGGGCTGATGATCACACCAGGGGGTGGGCCAGGCGGTTGGTCCCACCCACCGAGGAGTTCACAGTCCTGGAGGCAGGAAAAGAGCTCAGATAAGTTTTGACAGTGAAAGTGGAAGGAGGAAAGTGTAGTAGAGGAGCAACTGACTGACAGCGTCCGGGTGTGTGGCCCGGGCGGTACAGCAAGGTTGGCAGACGGTGGTGACCGTCTGCAGGAGTGGCCTATCAGAGTTACCGTAAGGACCGTGGATGGGCGGTGGCCCGGCGGTACCGGACCGGTACACAAAGAGAAGCCATCACCATCTGGCAAGGGCTTTCAGACCCCGGCAAGGCTAGGAGTCGCCGTGAATTTGCCGAATCTTTTAGTGAAGGGGACCTCCTGGGTTTCCAAACAGCTAAGTCCCGACAGAAGGCAACAGTCCAACCAACAGAGGGAGACACCACCACCGCCAAGGCAACCGTTTCTCAGGGCCAGAGCCTGCGGGCAAAAAGGGGCTCCTCCAGCCCACATCCAAGCTGGGTAGCGGGTTATCGGTGGGAACCCATCGGAACCATCTACCGTACACAGGTGCAGGGAAAGGCAGTCACCATCAACCTGCCGGGAGAAACAACACCGCAGCCGTCTGTGGGACCCGTCCATCCAGCCGAGTGTTTTACCGAGAACTGTGTCCTCATCATTGGGCTGAGTGAGTACCACCGTGCCGTGCGGCACAGCGCTGCCCCCGTGACCCTGCACCTCACCAGGCCCCATAACCCGCCTGCCATCCATCCCTACCCCATCACCGGGCCCCGGGACAACCAACCTCCTACCCACGGAGGGGAGAACTAACAACAAAGCTGCTCCCAGTCACCGCTCCCGGGATCCCCGTTCAGAGCAGCGGCGGGGTCACCAAAATCACCACAACCGTGGGTGGCGTCACAGACAATAACAATCAACCCCCCACAATCAAATCCCCTTTTCACTCACGGGCGAGGAACGCCGCTCGAGTCCCCGGAATCCGGCCCACCGCTCGAGCCACCACCGAGCAGCGGCAGCCGCAGCAGCGGCCGGACCCGAGCAGTGGGAGAGCGCAGCGTCCCCTCCTCCGCCCGCGACAGAAGAAGCAGAGGGAGACACGGAAAGATGATGCTGAATTTTCTAAAAAGTCTTTTACTCAACCCCCAAAGCTTAATTTTCATCTACACAGCTCAGGACTGCTTTGTAATGTCTTCTATGCTGCAGTGCTCACATGTCTGTGTGCTAAGGAATGAGAGCAGGAATCCATGTAAATCCATTAGTTTTGCACAGGCACACAGTCCATGTAAAAACACTGAGATGTGCATAGACCCATATGTTATAATTAGTATGTATTCTATAGGTGAAAAAAATGCAGATGCAACATGTACATGCAACACGGATGTCTGAATATGGCCTAATAATATATACAAATAAGTAGTTATAAAGGCTTGGTGACATATTCCAGTGTAGTCGTCCATATAAAATGTTGTGATATCTGTAAGGCCTCATTAGAGACAAATAGATTGATTTTATCAGTGATTTTCATCAGAGTTTGTCAGTTTCATAAGTTTTTTTTACTGATTTAAAAAAAAAAAAAAAAAGATTCTTCTATTAGTAAGTGAAAAAGAGACATTTCATCCGGATGCTGTCAGAGTTTTTCACTGACCCATAGATTTGTATTGGCGGCTATAATCTCACACCCGAATCGTATATCAGACATGTTTCCATGATTTTGTAGAGGCCACTTGGTCCGAGAAAACATTGGATGCTTGAACAGCACAATGGACTGCTATAGGTAGAAGTGCTATATATGAAAAACACTGGATATCACTTGTACATAAAAAACTGATGTGTGACTGAGGCTTAAGGCCCCGTTACATGCAACAACGTATCTAACGATATATCGCCGGGGTCACAGATTCCTGATGCACATCCAGCATCGTTAGCGACATCGTTGCGTGTGACACCAACGAACGGCCGTTAACGATGGAAAATACTCACCAAATCATCCATCCTTGACACGTCGTTCATTTTCCAAAAATCGTTGATTGTTGAGGACGCAGGTTGTTCGTCGTTCCCGAGGCAGCACACATCGCTATGTGTGACACCTCGGGAACGACGAGCTACAGCTTGCCTGCGGCCGCCGGCAATGCGGAAGGAAGGAGATGGGCGGGATGTTACGGCCGCTCATCTCCGCACCTCCGCTTCTATTGGGCGGCCGCTTAGTGATGCCGCTGTGATGCCGCACGAACCGCCCCCTTAGAAAGGAGGCGGTTTGACGGAAACAGCGACGTCGCTAGGCAGGTATGTCCATGTGACGGCTCCTAACGATATGGTGCGCCACGGGCAGCGATTTGCCCGTGGCGCACAAACGACATGGGCGGGTGCTTTCACCAGCGATATCGCTAGCGATATCGCTGCGTGTAAAGCCCCCTTTAGGCTAAGAACATATGGGCATGTAACATCTGATGCGAGAGATGCTAATGACCCTCAGCTTCTACTCTGCTGCGAGTGTAAGCCTAGTGTCATTATACTGTGATGTGATCCTGCATTCGGAGCACAGCTGCAGAGGAGAGGGAGGAACTAATCTCCCTATCATCCTCCATTATCAGCTGATACATATATCACACTGCAAATTCAGTGTAATGAGTGTGCAATGTGATGTTTCTCTCGCACCCATAGATTTGTATGGGTGCGAGTGAAAAGAAATCAGTTTCCACCTGCAGCATGCTGCGATTGTTTTGTCGGTTCGATTAGGGCTGAGAAAAAAATGCTCATGAGAGCTGCCCCATAGAGTAACATGGGTCCGGGTGGAATGCAGTTTTTTATCACATTCTACTCGCTCCGTTTTCCATGTATCCTCAGCCTTAAGAACTTGCTCATTCAGCCAGATATTCTCTTATGTGAGAGGAATCAGGCTGATTAGTTTAATGACACTCAGCTCAAACACTGATCAGTGTCAATTTACTGGAATTCGATTCACTCACATGCGAGAATCAGAGCACAGATGAAGAAGATGGAGAGCGTAATTTCTCCATCTCATTCCTTATCTGTGTGAGTGTGCTATGTGCCCACGTTGCTTTTTTTCAGCACACAAAAATGCATATTTTGGCAGGAAAAAAGCTGCTTTTTTGTGCTTTTTTCAGGCTTTTTTGCTTCTTTTCATGCTTTTTTTATCTATTGAGATAGGGAAAAATCAGGAAAAAAAGTAGTAACAATTTACATGTTGCTTCTTTTTTCAGCAACACAAAAGGCAAGGAAAAAAATAAGCAAAGTGTGCACAGCAAGTCATGATTCTCATAGACTTTGCTGGGATGATTTTTCTTTGCTTTTTATTGATTAAAAAAACGCAAGGAAAAAAACATGAAAAAAAGAAAACCCTGTGGGCACAACAAACATCCGAGTGCAGTGTGATGTTTTGTATGCACCCAATAACTTTAATGGGTGCGTGCCGTCAGATATACGCTGCCAATTGTAGCATGTCGAAAAGGCATGAGAAATAAAAAGCTAATCGGCACTGTATAGTATAATATTGGTCTGAGGGCTATCATATAAAACATAGGCAGTAGTGATGAGCGAGTATGCTTGTTACTACTCGGTACTCGCACGAGTATCACTGTACTCGGGCTACTCGGCGGGGACCGAGTAATCTCGCGATACTCGTGCTGTACTCGTGGTCTTCATCCCAGCATGTTGGCGCTCTTTTGAGAGCCAGCCCTCATGCAGGGATTGGCTGGCAGACCACTGCAATGCCACAGCCCTGTTAGTTGTGGAATTGCAGTGATTGGCCGGCCTGCACAGCGTGACCGAGCCTTTATACCGGCGGGCGCGCTGTGCTCTGCTCACAGCCATCCAGACAGTGAGTGCAGGGAGAGTGTTGCTGCTTCAGGGAAAGGTTTGCGGCCCTTTATAGTTATTTCCGTAGCAGGGCTGCAAACAGTGTGACCAGAAGTCCTTCTTAGGACTATTATAGTTGTATACAGGCAGGCAGGGTATAGCCAGGTCGGAGTACAGTAGCAGAGTCCTTCTCAGGACTATTGTTGCTGTATACAGGCAGGGTATAGACAGGTCGGAATACAGGCTAGTGACCAGAAGAGTCCTTGTCAGGACTATTGTAGTAGTATACAGGCAGGCAGGCAGGCAGGCAGGGTATATAGCCATTCCTAGTGGTGACCGTATACCAGCCTTCATCATATCTGGGGCTGGTGTACACAGTCTAAACCAGTCCAGATAGTGTCAGACTTCTCAGTAATTGTCGCTCCTAAAAACCTGTTAGGTACTTAGTGCGTCCGTGCTTGCATTTAAAAACCGCACGTGTGTGCCTGTCGGTGGCAGCGTACAGGTGCACTTGTGTGTGTTTTTCACAAACTAATATATAACGCACAAGTCTAGTGAATAATACATGTCAGTCAGCAGTGTCTGATAGTGTCAAACTTCTCAGTAATTGTCGCTCCTAAACCTGTTAGGTTCTTAGTGCGTCTGTGCTTGCATTTAAAAACCGCACGTGTGTGCCTGTCGGTGGCAGCGTACAGGTGCACTTGTGTGTGTTTTTCACAAACTAATATATAACGCACAAGTCTAGTGAATACACGTCAGCACAGCATTGCAAAATGCGCAAGGGCGTTGGCAAGGAACAAGGAAGTGGACGTGATGGTGGTGCAGGCAGAGGCCGAGGTCGTGGGCAAGCTCTAATTTCGCCACAACAAAGGGCCACATCTAGTCGCTCGCACGTCCTGTCCCAAATTCTTGGGGACCGCAGCAGTACACCGCTCTTGAACCAAGACCAGTGTCAACAGGTTGTTAGTTGGATAGCGGATAATGCTTCCAGTCAGATTGGCACCACCACAAACACTCTGTCTTCCACACGGTCAAGTGTCAGTAGCCGTGATACTGCACCGCACATTTCAGAACCTGATCCTCCTTCCTACCACAAGGCTGAGTACACGTCCTCGGACATTACTGATCCCACACTTGGACACTCGGAAGAGCTGTTCACGTTTCCATTCGCACATTCTGGCCTCTCGCCAGCTCATGTTGAAGTGGGTCATGAGGAGATCGTATGTACAGATGCCCAAATATTTGAGCAGCCATGTTCTCACGAAGTTGGCAACGTGTCTCAACAAGGGGTGGACGATGATGAGACACAATTGTCAGGAAGTCAGGAGGAGGAGCAGGGTGCGGAAGAGGAAGACGACGTGGTGGATGATCCAGTAACTGACCCAACCTGGCAGGAGGATATGCAGAGCGAGGACAGCAGTGCACAGGGGGAGGGAGGCGTAGCATCCCAACAGGCAGTAAGAAGCAGGGTGGTGGCTCCAGGCAGAAGTCAGGCAACCGTTCCCCGGAACAACAACACGACACAAGGTGCCTGTACAAATGTTAGGTCTTCCCGAGTCTGGCAGTTTTTTAAGTTGGCTCCAGATGATTCTAAAAAGGCCATTTGCAACACCTGCCGTGCCAGCATCAGCAGGGGTACCAAAACTAGCAGCCTGACCACCACCAGCATGATCAGGCACATGTCAGCCAAGCACCCGACTTTGTGGGAAGTACAACAGAGTCGAGGAGCAGTGCTTGCTGATGTCACTGCTACGTCTTTGCTTGTTGTGCATGCGAGCCAATCCCCTGTCCATGCTGCCTGTGAACAAGCCTCCTCCGGTCCTGCACCTGCAGTTGCCTATGCAAAAATAACACAATCATCAAGCACGTCCTTGTCCCAGCGCAGCGTTCAGTTATCCATTCAGCAAACCTTTGAACGCAGGCGCAAATACACTGCCAACGCCCCACATGCCACAGTTCTAAATGCTAACATTTCGCGACTGCTTGCGCTGGAAATGTTGCCTTTTAGGCTGGTGGAGACAGAAGCATTCCGCGACCTGATGGCGGCAGCTATCCCATGTTACTCGGTCCCCAGCCGCCACTATTTCTCCCGGTGTGCCGTCCCCGCGTTGCATAACCACGTGTCACAAAACATCACACGTGCCCTGAACAACGCTGTTTCACCCAAAGTCCACCTAACCACAGACACGTGGACAAGTGCTTGTGGGCAAGGCCGCTACATCTCGTTGACGGCACACTGGGTTAATATTGTGGAAGCTGGGACCCAGTCTGAGCGAGGGACGGAACACGTCCTTCCCACACCAAGGTTTGCAGGCCCTACCTCAGTCAGGGTTTCACCCACACTCTACAGCTCCGGAATTTCATGCTCTTCAGCCTCCTCCTCCTCCTGCGCATCCTCATCCACTTTACCCTCCACAGCAGTCCCAAGCTGGAAGCACTGCAGCACTGCCTCGGCGAAGCAGCAACAGGCTGTGCTGAAGCTAATCTGCATAGGTGACAAACCCCACAATGCAGAAGAGGTGTGGACAGCTCTGAAACAGCAGGCAGATCACTGGCTCACACCTCTGAACCTAAAGCCAGGAAAGGTCGTGTGTGACAATGTCCGGAACCTGGTCGCGGCTTTGAGGCGAGGCCAGCTGATACATGTTCCATGCATGGTCCATGTGCTCAACCTCGTGGTTCAGCAGTTTCTAAAGTCATACCCAGAGCTGTCTGATCTGCTGGTAAAAGTTCGCCGCCTGTCTGCACATTTTCGAAAGTCACCTACTGCTTCAGCCGGCCTTGCCGGCTTTCAGCGCCGTTTGCATCTTCCGGCTCACAGACTGGTGTGTGATGTCCCCACGCGTTGGAATTCAACTCTGCACATGTTGGTCAGGATATGTGAGCAGAAGAGGGCAGTTGTTGAGTACCTGCATCACCTAAGCCGTCGGGAAATGGGTCAAACTCCACACATAACACCTGAGGAGTGGAGATGGATGTCCGACCTATGTACCATCCTCCAAAACTTTGAGGACTCCACCAAGATGGTGAGCGGTGATGACGCCATTATTAGCGTCACCATACCGCTTCTCTGCCTTCTAAAACGGTCTCTGCTCAAAAACAAACATGATGCATTGCAGGCGGAGCGCGATGAGTTGCAGCAAGAAACAGTAGTGGGTGTGGGTGATAACACACAGCCCAGCCTCGTCTCATCACAACGTGCAGTGGAGGACTATGACGAGGAGGAGGATGAAGACATGGAGCAACTCTCCGGCCAAATTGAGGATATAACATGCACACCAGTCATATCCTCGGTTCAGCGTGGCTGGCCAGAGGACAGGGTAGATGAGGAGGAGGAGGAGGAGGAGGAGGGGGACAGCATGTTCAGTCATCGTGTTGGTCAGGATACTGAAGTACTGGCTGTTAAGAGTCTGGCGCACATGGCTGACTTTATGGTAAGCTGCCTGTCTCGTGACCCTCGCGTTAAGAACATCTTGGCCGACAATCATTACTGGTTGGTAACACTGTTAGACCCACGCTACAAGGAGAACTTTATGTCTCTTATTCCCGAGGCGGAGAGGTCAACCAAAATGCAGCAGTTCCGGAAGGCCATAGTCACGGAAGTAGGCAAAGCATTCCCCTCACAAAACGCTAGCGGCATAGGTCAGGAATCAGTGGACAACCAAGGCGTACAGCCGAGAGAGGCACAAGTCCAATCCGCCAGAGGTAGGGGAACAGTCTTTAAGATGTGGGACAGTTTTCTCAGCCCCTCACGTACCACAGCCCCTGAGGTGCGGGGTAGTGCCACAAGAAATCCTAAGTTTGCCCAGATGCTCAAGGAGTACCTTGCAGATCGAACAACTGTACTCCGACATTCCTCTGTGCCTTACAATTATTGGGTATCCAAGGTGGACACGTGGCATGAATTGGCTCTCTACGCCTTGGAAGTCCTGGCCTGCCCTGCCGCTAGCGTTTTGTCAGAGCGTGTTTTTACTGCCGCAGGTGGAATCATTACAGATAAACGCACCCGCCTGTCAACTGAAAATGCTGCCAGGCTGACTCTGATCAAGATGAACAAGGGTTGGATTGGGCCAGACTTCACCACACCACCAGCAAATGAGAGCGGAATTTAAAGTTTGAAACGGGAATTTGCCATGTACCTCCACTCACCCATGGGTACACACTTCTGGACTTTGGATAATCGCTGGACTGCTCCTCCTTCTCCTCATGCGCCACCATGATGACCGTTACAATAGTTAGGCCTTTGTTTCAGGTATACCCCCAGTGGTAAATTTTTTTGCCCATTCTTTCAGAATGGACATTACAACGACAGGAGACCCGCTCCTTTGCAATAAGAACAATGTTTTGAGGCCCTCATGCACGTCTCTATCCAGGGACAACGTGGAGCCTCCCAATTTTTGGCTGCCCTGCCAAAGGGCTATACTACAATAGACCCACTTCCTTACAATGGGCACTTCAGGTTTACAGGCCCTCATGCACGTCTCTATCCAGGGACAACGTGGAGCCTCCCAATTTTTGGCTGCCCTGCCAAAGGGCTATACTACAATACACCCACTTCCTTACAATCGGCACTTCAGGTTTACAGGCCCTCATGCACGTCTCTATCCAGGGACAACGTGGAGCCTCCCAATTTTTGGCTGCCCTGCCAAAGGGCTATACTACAATAGACCCACTTCCTTACAATGGGCACTTCAGGTTTACAGGCCCTCATGCACGTCTCTATCCAGGGACAACGTGGAGCCTCCCAATTTTTGGCTGCCCTGCCAAAGGGCTATACTACAATACACCCACTTCTTTACAATGGGCACTTCAGGTTTACAGGCCCTCATGCACGTCTCTATCCAGGGACAACGTGGAGCCTCCCAATTTTTGGCTGCCCTGCCAAAGGGCTATACTACAATACACCCACTTCCTTACAATGGGCACTTCAGGTTTACAGGCCCTCATGCACGTCTCTATCCAGGGACAACGTGGAGCCTCCCAATTTTTGGCTACCCTGCCAAAGGGCTATACTACAATACACCCACTTCCTTACAATGGGCACTTCAGGTTTACAGGCCCTCATGCACGTCTCTATCCAGGGACAACGTGGAGCCTCCCAATTTTTGGCTGCCCTGCCAAAGGGCTATACTACAATACACCCACTTCCTTACAATGGGCACTTCAGGTTTACAGGCCCTTATGCACGTCTGTATGCAGGGGCATTGGTGAACCTCACAAATTTGGACTGCCCTGGCAAAGGAAAATACTACAAAGACTCACTTCCTCAAAATGGGCACATTAGACTCAAGAGGCCTTCATGTACGTCTCTTCTCAGGGACATCGGAGTGCCACACAATGTTTTACGTAAAATCTTTCATGTATTAATCTCAAAAAGTAACATACACCAGCTCTATCTCACTATTGGGTATGTGCCCTTAACATTTCCGCCATGAAAATTCATTTTGGTGTCATTTTGGAAGGTTTTCTGGCGAGTCCGTAAAAATGGCATAAAACTCGGATAAAATTGTTTCCAGCTGTGACTTTTGAGTGATAAATGCTTCAAGGGGTCTTCCCCATGCTGTTGCCATGTCATTTGAGCACTCTTCTGAGACTTTTGTGACATTTTTAGAGTTTCTACATGCTGCCGGGGGGTCATTTCATAAAAATACTCGGGTCTCCCATATGATAACATTGGGCTTGGTGCTCGGGCCGAGTACACGAGTATCTTGGGATGCTCGGCCCGAGGCTCGAGCACCCGAGCTTTTTAGTACTCGCTCATCACTAATAGGCAGTGTTTAACGCTCATGTGAAGAATAGGTATAAGGCCTGCAAAAAGTGGTCTGATATTAATGTAGATATGAGTGAATGGGAACACTATAAATAAAATATAAAGCAAATAATCAGAAAGAATGGCAGCACTCTTATAATGAACCCATGGTCACAGACCTGTCATCTAGCAGAGCAGGGGCAGTGAGATGACGGATGACAAGGCTTCTTGTTACCATCTTCTAATTAAAGACTGTTTGCTCTGACATGTTACATTGCACCATAGTCATTTGCAATTAAGGAGCCTTGAGGATATTCACACATTGTGGGGGAGCGGTATCTTTTGTTGTTCTATGTGGCAGTTGAATATTAGTTGTCAATCAAGAATTATTAATTTCTCGGAAACACAAAAATGTTCTTTCAGCAAGATCTATCAATGCTCTGACATGAAAATGGAGAAAATCACATTATTACACGCTTTAGACCAGCAATAGTGATCAACCTGTGACTTTCCTGCTCTTCAAAAACTACAACTCACAAGTGCTGAAGAGTCACGGTGTGGACACCAAGATCTAGACCAGAAGTCCCCAACATGAGGCTCAGGAGTAGAGATGAGCGAACCGGTCCCGGTTCGGCTCGAGGTCGGTTCGCCGAACGGAGGTCCCGTTCGAGTTCGGCTCGTCGAACGTTCGACGAACCGAACTCGAGCCAATAGGAAACAATGGCAGGCAATCACAAACACAGTAAAACACCTAGAAAACACCCTCAAAGGTGTCCAAAAGGTGACAAACAACTCAAACACATGGGAAAGTGACAAGGACATATACTCATGCGAAAACAAAACAGCTGGACAAGGAAAAAGAGGAGGACACACAGATATAGGCATGGCACGCCATTCTAAAATCATGTAAAACACCGCAAGGTGACTCCAAGCGTAGTCTCCCTTTTTTTCCAAAAATTGGGCCCCACACACACCCACCCATTCAGTGGCAGCAGTTGGGCCCCAGTTGTACAATTCACAGCTAGATTTGCATCAAGCACATTCAAAAATACGCCATTCTTATCCGTCCCCAGGATGACACCGGGGTAGGTAGCAAAGTCTTTCCTGATCCCAGCTCTGTTCATCTTGGCTTCTTTTAAAAACACAGCAAGCAAGGGTTACTCCAAGCGGAGCCTCCCTTTTTTCCAAAAATTGGGCCACACAGACACCCACCCCATCAGTGGCAGCACTTGGGCCCTAGTTGCAAACAGGATGTTTTGATTTGCATCAAGCACATTCAAAAATACGCCATTCTTATCCGTCCCCAGGATGACACCGGGGTAGGTAGATAAAGTCTTTGCTGACCCATGACTTGTTCATCTTGGCTTCTTTTAAAAACAATGTAAGCAAGGGTTACTCCAAGCGGAGTCTCCCTTTTTTCCAAAAATTGGGCCCCACACACACCCACCCCTTCAGTGGCAGCAGTTGTGCCCCAGTTGTACACTTCACAGCTACATTTGCATCAAGCACATTCAAAAATACGCCATTCTTATCCGTCCCCAGGATGACACCGGGGTAGGTAGATAAAGTCTTTGCTGACCCATGACTTGTTCATCTTGGCTTCTTTTAAAAACAATGTAAGCAAGGGTTACTCCAAGCGGAGTCTCCCTTTTTTCCAAAAATTGGGCCCCACACACACCCACCCCTTCAGTGGCAGCAGTTGTGCCCCAGTTGTACACTTCACAGCTACATTTGCATCAAGCACATTCAAAAATACGCCATTCTTATCCGTCCCCAGGATGACACCGGGGTAGGTAGCAAAGTCTTTCCTGATCCCAGCTCTGTTCATCTTGGCTTCTTTTAAAAACACAGCAAGCAAGGGTTACTCCAAGCGGAGCCTCCCTTTTTTCCAAAAATTGGGCCACACAGACACCCACCCCATCAGTGGCAGCACTTGGGCCCTAGTTGCAAACAGGATGTTTTGATTTGCATCAAGCACATTCAAAAATACGCCATTCTTATCCATCCCCAGGATGACACCGGGGTAGGTAGATAAAGTCTTTGCTGACCCATGACTTGTTCATCTTGGCTTCTTTTAAAAACAATGTAAGCAAGGGTTACTCCAAGCGGAGTCTCCCTTTTTTCCAAAAATTGGGCCCCACACACACCCACCCCTTCAGTGGCAGCAGTTGTGCCCCAGTTGTACACTTCACAGCTACATTTGCATCAAGCACATTCAAAAATACGCCATTCTTATCCGTCCCCAGGATGACACCGGGGTAGGTAGCAAAGTCTTTCCTGATCCCAGCTCTGTTCATCTTGGCTTCTTTTAAAAACACAGCAAGCAAGGGTTACTCCAAGCGGAGCCTCCCTTTTTTCCAAAAATTGGGCCACACAGACACCCACCCCATCAGTGGCAGCACTTGGGCCCTAGTTGCAAACAGGATGTTTTGATTTGCATAAAGCACATTCAAAATCAACAAGCATTTACTCTCCCCAGGATGACACAGGGGTAGTAAATTCCTTCTGGATCCATGACTTGTTCATTTTGATGAACGTCAGTCTGTCCACATTGTCACTGGACAGACGCGTGCGCTTATCTGTCAGCACACACCCAGCAGCACTGAATACACGTTCAGAGACAACGCTGGCAGCTGGACACGACAAAATCTCCAAGGCGTAAGTTGCGAGCTCTGGCCATTTTTCTAGGTTTGAAGCCCAAAAGGAGCAAGGCTCCAGTTGCACAGTCATGGCATCGATGTTCATTTGGAGATACTCCTGTAACATCCTCTCCAGCCGTTGAGTATGTGTCAGACTTGTTGTCTCTGGTGGCCTTGCAAAAGAGGGTCTAAAAAAATTATGAAAAGATTCCATAAAATTGCTGTTACCGGCACCAGATACGGTCCTACTGGTACGGGTAGACTGTTGAAGATGACGAGACCGTCCCATGTTTGTCAAGTTACAACTGGGAGATTCCCTCCCTGCACCTGCACGGTTGTTTGGTGGAAAAGCCGAGCTAAGATCGAGTAACAGCTTCTGCTGATACTCCTGCATACGTGCGTCCCTTTCTATGGCTGGAATTATGTCACAAAATTTGGACTTGTACCGGGGATCTAATAGTGTGGCAATCCAGTAGTCATCATCACTTCTAATTTTGACAATACGACTGTCATGTTGGAGGTAGTGCAACAAAAAGGCACTCATGTGTCTTGCGCAGCCATGCGGACCAAGTCCACGCTGTGTTTGTGGCATAGAGGTGCTACCCATTCTTTCTTCCTCTGACATCTCCCCCCATCCTCTTTCAACTGAAATTTGACCAAGGTCTCCCTCATCCGCTGAGTCTTCCATGTCCATGGACAGTTCGTCCTCCATTTCTTCATGTTCTCCTGCACCTTGCTCAACATTTCGCCTGCTACTATGCGCCCTTGTCGATCCCTGTCCCCCATGGTCCCATGCCTGCTGCGTTGGTGATGATGAACGTCTGGACCTTGGTGATGTTGTTGTCCCTTGCGCATATGAATCCTCCTGTAGTTCCTCCCCTTCATGTTGTCCCACCCCCTGACTCCGAATAGTGTTTAGCGTGTGCTCCAGCATGTAAATGACTGGAATCGTCATGCTGATAATGGCATTGTCAGCGCTAAACATATTCGTCGCCATGTCGAAACTGTGCAGAAGGGTGCATAGGTCCTTGATCTGAGACCACTCCATCAGGGTGATCTGCCCCACCTCTGCATCTCGTTGGCCCAGGCTATACGTCATGACGTATTGCACCAGGGGTCTGCGGTGCTGCCACAGTCGCTGTAACATGTGGAGAGTTGAATTCCAGCGTGTCGCCACATCGCATTTCAGGCGATGAACCGGCAGGCCGAAAGACTTCTGGAGCGATGCAAGTCGCTCTGCTGCGGCGCTTGAACGGCGGAAGTGAGCTGACAGTTTTCGTGCCCTGTTCAGAAGGCCATCTAGGCCGGGATAGTGTGTTAAAAATTGCTGGACGACAAGGTTCAACACGTGAGCCATACAAGGTACGTGTGTCACCTTGCCCAGGCGAAGTGCCGCACCCAGGTTTGCAGCATTGTCGCACACGGCCTTACCAGGCTGCAGGTTGAGTGGAGACAACCATTTATTAAACTCGGACCGCAGAGCTGACCACAACTCCTCAGCTGTGTGACTCTTATTCCCAAGACATGTCAAGCTAAAGACCGCCTGATGCCGTTGCGCTCTGCTGCCAGCATAGTAATGAGGGGTGCGTGATTCCTTCTGCGCAGTGAGAACGCTGGTGGCCTGACCAGGCAGGCTTGGGGCGGAGGTGGAGGACCCAGATGAGGTGGAGGATGCAGAAGCTGTGGCGGAACTTGGACAGACAGAGGATTGACACACAAGTCGTGGGGACGGCAAGACTTGTGCAGCAGACCCTTCACCATCTATCACCATAGTTACCCAGTGCCCAGTCAGCGACATGTAACGTCCCTGTCCATGCTTACTGGTCCAAGTATCGGTGGTGAAATGCACCCGTTCACACACAGAGTTTCTCAAGGAAGCGGTGATGTTGTGTGCGACATGCTGGTGTAGCACGGGCACACCTTTCTTAGAGAAGTAGTGGCGACTAGGCATCTGGTACTGGGGCACAGCGACAGACATAAGGTCTCTAAAATCCTGTGTGTCCACTAGGCGGAAAGGCAGCATTTCGGTAGCCAACAGCTTACAGAGGGATAGAGTCAACCTCTTAGCTTTGTCAGGGGTCGGAGGAAGTGGCCTTTTATTTGACCACATCTGAGGGACAGAGATCTGGCTGCTGTGTGTAGACGGTGTTGAGTAGGGTGTCCCTGGAAAAATGCAGGTTTGTGAGGAAAGTGCAGGCGGAGACATGATGTTGCCTTCATCCAACGTTGGTGCTATCGATGTCTGAGAGAGCTGTACACACTCACTTGTTTCCCCTTCCAAACCAACTGACGACCTTACAAGCAAAGTGCCTGTTGCGGTTACAGTGGTGGAAGTTTTGCGTGGAAAAACAGGTGTGACAGCTGTCCCCACAGTCCTAGAAGATGAAGAGCGCGCGGATGCACTGGAAGGGGCGGGCGGTGGATGGTTCGCTCCGCTAGGCCGCATTGCAGCACGGTGAGCTTCCCACCGGGACCTATGATATTTATTCATGTGACGATTCATGGAAGAAGTTGTCAAACTGCTGAGATTTTGACCTCTACTAAGAGAATCATGACAAATGTTACATATCACATGATTTGGGCGATCTTTTTCTATGTCAAAAAAGGACCAGGCTAGGCGAGGCTTAGAGGCCATGCGACCTGTTGATCCACCCCGAATAATGCTCATAGGCAGAGTAGTGGCTGAGGATGCAGTTGTAGACGTGCTACCAGTGCTCCGACTCTGTCCAGGAAGGCGCAAGGTAACTTCGTCGTCGGTTGCATCCTCCTCCACCGCCTCTGTTGACCTCCTCGAGTGCCTGACTGGGGGTTGACAGTAGGTGGGATCTAGAACGTCATCATCAATTGTTGTGTTTGCACTCCCCTCCCCCTCAGACCGAGCCTCTTCTTGCCCTGACCGAATATTTAAGTTGTCATCCCAATTTGGTATCTGCGTCTCATCTTCATCAGTATGTTCCTCATTGTCTATAACCACAGGTGTTACAGTTTGTGACAAAGGGTCAACATTATGCTGAGAAACTTGGTCCTCACGGCCTGAATCAGAGTCACAAAGGTTCTGGGCATCACTGCAGACCATTTCCTGTTCTGTATTCACTGTAGCTTGGGAGCAGACCTCTGATTCCCAGGCTATAGTGTGACTGAACAGCTCTGCAGACTCAGCCATCTCAGTTCCACCATACTGTGCAGGGCTGATGGAGACTTCAGAGCTGGGAGAAATCAAGTGTGATTGGGATGACAACTCAGAGGACTGGTGTTTTTTGGATGCGGTACTTGAAGTGGCTGAGAGGGCACTTGTTGGACCACTTGAGATCCATTCAAGCATTTTCCTTTTTTGCCCATCATCTACCTTTGTTCCTGTTGTTCGTGTCCGTAAAAAAGGGAGCACATCGGATTGTCCACGGTAAGTAGTAGACATCTTACTTTTGCTGGTAGATGGTCTATCTTCAGCAGATGATAATGGAGCTTTGCCACCTTCCCCACGGACAAAACCTTTTTTGCCTTTTCCACCACGCCTCTTCCCCTTTCCACCAGCATCTGTCATTTTGCCACTCATGTTGATTGCGACAAGATTGTGGACTGAAAATGTGGTAGTAAAAATTGAGAGGTGGTGAAGATTGCAGTGGTGGTCTAGCATTATTAACAGCAGAATAATAAAGAATAAATATCCCTGACAATGCAACTTAGTTATAATGAGTTGGAGTGTGCAACGCAGGCAGATGCGCTCTGCAAATGTCTTGGCACTAGTGAGACTATAGCAAAGTCCAATAGCCACGTATAGGATGCCACTAGGTACACTGAGTGTTTGCTAGTATAATGGCTTAGTTATAATTAGTTGGAGTGTGCAACGCAGGCAGATGCGCTCTGCAAATGTCTTGGCACTAGTGGGACTATAGCAAAGTCCAATAGCCACGTATAGGATGCCACTAGGTACACTGAGTGTTTGCTAGTATAATGGCTTAGTTATAATGAGTTGGAGTGTGCAACGCAGGCAGATGCGCTCTGCAAAAGTATTTGCACTAGTGGGACTATAGCAAAGTCCAATAGCCACGTATAGGATGCCACTAGGTACACTGAGTGTTTGCTAGTATAATGGCTTAGTTATAATGAGTTGGAGTGTGCAACGCAGGCAGATGCGCTCTGCAAATGTCTTGGCACTAGTGGGACTATAGCAAAGTCCAATAGCCACGTATAGGATGCCACTAGGTACACTGAGTGTTTGCTAGTATAATGGCTTAGTTATAATGAGTTGGAGTGTGCAACGCAGGCAGATGCGCTCTGCAAATGTCTTGGCACTAGTGGGACTATAGCAAAGTCCAATAGCCACGTATAGGATGCCACTAGGTACACTGAGTGTTTGCTAGTATAATGGCTTAGTTATAATGAGTTGGAGTGTGCAACGCAGGCAGATGCGCTCTGCAAATGTCTTGGCACTAGTGGGACTATAGCAAAGTCCAATAGCCACGTATAGGATGCCACTAGGTACACTGAGTGTTTGCTAGTATAATGGCTTAGTTATAATTAGTTGGAGTGTGCAACGCAGGCAGATGCGCTCTGCAAATGTCTTGGCACTAGTGGGACTATAGCAAAGTCCAATAGCCACGTATAGGATGCCACTAGGTACACTGAGTGTTTGCTAGTATAATGGCTTAGTTATAATGAGTTGGAGTGTGCAACGCAGGCAGATGCGCTCTGCAAATGTCTTGGCACTAGTGGGACTATAGCAAAGTCCAATAGCCACGTATAGGATGCCACTAGGTACACTGAGTGTTTGCTAGTATAATGGCTTAGTTATAATGAGTTGGAGTGTGCAACGCAGGCAGATGCACTCTGCAAATGTCTTGGCACTAGTGGGACTATAGCAAAGTCCAATAGCCGCGTATAGGATGCCACTAGGTACACTGAGTGTTTGCTAGTATAATGGCTTAGTTATAATGAGTTGGAGTGTGCAACGCAGGCAGATGCGCTCTGCAAATGTCTTGGCACTAGTGGGACTATAGCAAAGTCCAATAGCCACGTATAGGATGCCACTAGGTACACTGAGTGTTTGCTAGTATAATGGCTTAGTTATAATTAGTTGGAGTGTGCAACGCAGGCAGATGCGCTCTGCAAATGTCTTGGCACTAGTGGGACTATAGCAAAGTCCAATAGCCACGTATAGGATGCCACTAGGTACACTGAGTGTTTGCTAGTATAATGGCTTAGTTATAATGAGTTGGAGTGTGCAACGCAGGCAGATGCGCTCTGCAAATGTCTTGGCATTAGTGGGACTATAGCAAAGTCCAATAGCCACGTATAGGATGCCACTAGGTACACTGAGTGTTTGCTAGTATAATGGCTTAGTTATAATGAGTTGGAGTGTGCAACGCAGGCAGATGCGCTCTGCAAATGTCTTGGCACTAGTGGGACTATAGCAAAGTCCAATAGCCACGTATAGGATGCCACTAGGTACACTGAGTGTTTGCTAGTATAATGGCTTAGTTATAATGAGTTGGAGTGTGCAACGCAGGCAGATGCGCTCTGCAAATGTCTTGGCACTAGTGGGACTATAGCAAAGTCCAATAGCCACGTATAGGATGCCACTAGGTACACTGAGTGTTTGCTAGTATAATGGCTTAGTTATAATGAGTTGGAGTGTGCAACGCAGGCAGATGCGCTCTGCAAATGTCTTGGCACTAGTGGGACTATAGCAAAGTCCAATAGCCACGTATAGGATGCCACTAGGTACACTGAGTGTTTGCTAGTATAATGGCTTAGTTATAATTAGTTGGAGTGTGCAACGCAGGCAGATGCGCTCTGCAAATGTCTTGGCACTAGTGGGACTATAGCAAAGTCCAATAGCCACGTATAGGATGCCACTAGGTACACTGAGTGTTTGCTAGTATAATGGCTTAGTTATAATGAGTTGGAGTGTGCAACGCAGGCAGATGCGCTCTGCAAATGTCTTGGCACTAGTGGGACTATAGCAAAGTCCAATAGCCACGTATAGGATGCCACTAGGTACACTGAGTGTTTGCTAGTATAATGGCTTAGTTATAATTAGTTGGAGTGTGCAACGCAGGCAGATGCGCTCTGCAAATGTCTTGGCACTAGTGGGACTATAGCAAAGTCCAATAGCCACGTATAGGATGCCACTAGGTACACTGAGTGTTTGCTAGTATAATGGCTTAGTTATAATGAGTTGGAGTGTGCAACGCAGGCAGATGCGCTCTGCAAATGTCTTGGCACTAGTGGGACTATAGCAAAGTCCAATAGCCACGTATAGGATGCCACTAGGTACACTGAGTGTTTGCTAGTATAATGGCTTAGTTATAATGAGTTGGAGTGTGCAACGCAGGCAGATGCGCTCTGCAAATGTCTTGGCACTAGTGGGACTATAGCAAAGTCCAATAGCCACGTATAGGATGCCACTAGGTACACTGAGTGTTTGCTAGTATAATGGCTTAGTTATAATTAGTTGGAGTGTGCAACGCAGGCAGATGCGCTCTGCAAATGTCTTGGCACTAGTGGGACTATAGCAAAGTCCAATAGCCACGTATAGGATGCCACTAGGTACACTGAGTGTTTGCTAGTATAATGGCTTAGTTATAATTAGTTGGAGTGTGCAACGCAGGCAGATGCGCTCTGCAAATGTCTTGGCACTAGTGGGACTATAGCAAAGTCCAATAGCCACGTATAGGATGCCACTAGGTACACTGAGTGTTTGCTAGTATAATGGCTTAGTTATAATTAGTTGGAGTGTGCAACGCAGGCAGATGCGCTCTGCAAATGTCTTGGCACTAGTGGGACTATAGCAAAGTCCAATAGCCACGTATAGGATGCCACTAGGTACACTGAGTGTTTGCTAGTATAATGGCTTAGTTATAATTAGTTGGAGTGTGCAGAGGACAAGAGGGTACAGTGTCAGGATTGTGGTGCTCTGGGTAGAGGAATGGAAGCCTGCCTTTCTATTCCCTCCTAATGGTGAAATGCAGGGAGGAAATCCCTGACCTTGGCTGCACAGACGCTGGCGCTGTTTTCAGGACCTGTCACCTTAACTCTGACCCTGCCGGTTTGAGCCCTTAAAAGGACTGCTATAAAGTGCTCTCCCTATGCTGTCTAACGCTGTGTATGCAGTGCATACAGCTGTATCGGCTATAGGACTCAGGAGGACGGAGCTGCGACAGTGATGTCTGACACCAAAGACGCAGAAGGCAGATAATGGCGTCCTGGAAGAAAATGTCCGGTTTTATAATGCAGGGACATGTGATATGGACATCCTATCACACATGCCGTTGCTTCTCTGGCTCAAAGTCCACTTAGCTGTGTGTGTGTCTGGGATTGGCTGACATGCTGGCCCGCCCCACAAGACGCGCGCGCTTAGGGAAGGAAGACAAGAAAAAAAAAAAAAATGGCGATCGCCATTATACAAACAGCAGTGATCTGAAGGCGCTGTTCACGCACACTATACACTGAAATGTCATAATAGTGTGATTCACAGAGTGACTTACACTATTACAGCAGAAACCAAGCTAGGATTTAGCTGTTTTTTTGCTGCTAGAACCGTTCTCGAACGTTTCTAGAACTATCGAGCTTTTGCAAAAAGCTCGAGTTCTAGTTCGATCTAGAACATGCCCCAAAATCACTCGAGCCTAGAACTGGAGAACCACAAACCACGAACCGCGCTCAACTCTACTCAGGAGCCACATATGGCTCTCGGGCCCATGATATGTGGCTCGCGGCTGTCTTCCAGCTTGGTGCATAAGCACATGGTCTTGAAAATAGCTATAAAGAGTGGGTCTCTAGATGGTGACTATTGTGAGTTGCCCTACACAAAACAGCATATCTGAATACGGGCCATGTAGGAACCCCTGGATGTTGGTATTGTGCCTCAGTGTGATTTCTTTGCAAAAGCTTTGGCTGTCATTGTACTGGTAATGGGGGTCTCTGGGTGCCCCTGCTGTGAGGGGGTGGGAGCTGGATGTGGCTCACAACACTCTCTCAGAGCTGGATGTGGCTCACAAGCCTTTCTCAGAGCTGGATCTGGCTCGCAACTCTCTCTCAGAGCTAGATGTGCAAATAAAAAAAAGTCAGTGGAGCCTCTGTTAGGAGTTTCAACACAGAAACTAGCCAGACATTCCTCCGGGAAGGACCCAGCCAAGTAGTGGCAACTTTAAGGAGACCACCATAACCACCATATTAAGTGGCCGTTTTAGTCAATATCCAACGCTTTGACAAGTTTAAAGATATGACAAGGGAAATACCAAGGCCAGGTATCCATCCACAGACAGCTGTTTCGGGGTATTGCCCCTCATCAGTGTGGAGCAGGAGTCTGGCTAGGTGGGAGCAATGCCTAGTAGACCAGCAACATTAAACAATCACTGATCTCGGGGAGACCAGCCAGAGAAAACACTGCTGGCAGCCAGCGAGGGCGCTCAAAACAGTGAAATCCTAGGTGCATTGCCCCCTGGAAATTCTGCAAATCAAAAAAAGTCCGTGGAGCCTCTGTTAGGAGTCTCAGCACAGAAACTAGCCAGATATTCCTCCGGGAAGGACCCAGCCAAGGAGTGGCTCTTTTTAGGAGACCACCATAACCACCATATTAAGTGGCCCTTTTAGTCAATATCCAACTCTTTGACAAGTTTAAAGATATGACATGGGAAATACCAAGGCCAGGTATCCATCCACAGACAGCTGTTTCGGGGTATTGCCCCTCATCAGTGTGGAGTAGGATTCTGGTTAGGTGGGATTTCACTGTTTTGAGCGGCTTTGCTGGCTGCCGGCAGTGTTTTCTCTGGCTGGTCTCCCCGAGATCAGTGATTGTTTTGTCAGAGCTAGATGTGGCTCGCAACCCATTCTCAGAGCTGGATGTGGCTTGCAACCCTCTTTCAGAGCTGGATGTGGCTCGCAACCCTCTGTCAGAGCTAGATGTAGCTCGCGACTCTCTCACACAGCCAAATGTGGCTCTCATGGTCAGAAAGGTTGAAGACCTCTGATCTAGACCATAGATTGGGAAAGATACGTCTTTTCAAGACTTAACACTCAATGAGTGTTACCATATTGCAATCATAGTTATAGGATCGAGTGGCCTCATGACAATTGTAGCCATGTAGTTACCTGGCCCCCCTAAATTGTCACATTACAACTTCTTTACATATAATTTGTAGCTATAAAGCAACTAGTTTAGTAACATAAAAAATATCTCCTTTATGAGCATCACTCGTTGCATGGAGATACCATATCATTCCAAACTACTTGATGATTCTCAGCCAAAAAAAAAATCGGCATTTTTTATCTTTTTTTTTACAATATTAATTGATTTCTACTAAGATTAAATAAATTATAAACAGATAGATCACATATTAACATTTTACCAGGGATGCCGAGCATAGTTCACATTTACTATATCCACGTAAACATGTACGGATATTTTTTTTTTCATTTTGAGAAATCTTATAAACATGACGTGAATTCTAATTGATTTCTTAATAATGACATTGTTGTTACATTCTTCCTATGAGTATGTAACAATAAAAAGTTAATGTGTAACTGAGGGCAAAAAGGTCAGTCTCTGTTCCAGTCTCAGGCTATGCTGTCATGTTACAGATGATCTGAAGGAAGGCAGAATTGCATAGTGAATTACTCAAGGTACCTTAAAGGGATTGTCCAGTCTTCTGTTAAAAGTTTGCAGTCACTCGGTGTAGCTGCAGACTTCTTAATCCTGATAGCCTGTGGTGCACATGCTGTCAGGATTCACTAGTATAGCCAGTGAGAGCAAGTGGTCACTTGACTGATTGTATGCAATTTGCATATTTCTTATCCCATTCAGACTAGACGTGCCTGTCTCAAACCAAGAGAAAGTCTGCAGTTAATTTGAGTGATTGTGTGACGCCCTGGCCTATCAGGTCGTCACAGGGTTGTGACAATCTGCCCTTCTGAATGATATCCATCTCCTTCTTGGTTACGAGTCTCTGACCTTTGGTGTTGCTAAGAACAAGCTAATCAAAACCCTAGGCACACTCTGCACCACACTCACCAGACACACCAGTGGACAGCCTGAAGGGAATAGGGCTGGCCACTTGGGAGGTTGGTAAGGGGAGGTCAGGAGTGTTAGGAGACAGTCAGTGTAGTTTTGGAGGTGAAAGTGAGAGGAGGTCAGGAGCTGGGCTCCTCGTATACTAGGTCGCAGACGTTGGTCTGGGCCTGGTAGGAGCTGGACCCCGGTCTCAGGGGATCGTGACAAGGGGCACGGACTGTCGAGGAGTACAGCCGGCGGCCTTGTGCCATCACCGGGCAGGGGCCAGGGCACGACGGGGTACGTGGACCCCAGGCCAGGAAGTAGCTTCAGGCGTCCTGGTAATTCACCCAACGAGGACGGAGCCTTCAAGATCCGTTCTCCCCCCGCTCCAAAATCGGGGTACTGGTGCAACGAGGGGGATAGGACTTTTCCACTGCCTAGTCCAGAAAATCAAAGTCGTGAACCCTGAGAGCAAGCTCACTCCATTAGCCATACGGGTGAGCGAGACCCGTTTTAGTTTCAAGCTAAAAGGGACCAATTGTAGAAAAAGGTGCTAAGATCAAGGTCACAGGCTAACAAGCGACACCAACGGGCACGGGATCCAGGCGTGCTCCCTCCCTGCTGCAGTGGCATCAAGAACTTTGGTTTACCACGGTTGTCAGCGTCAGCGTTATTGGACTGAGTACACAATTAACTCTTACCGGCCCGACGGCACCTTCCCGACACCATCACCGAGTTCCGGGGCATCCCCCCTACCCGTGGAGGGGTTAAACACTTGGCTGCCCTCACCATCGCCACCGGGTACTCCCAGCAGCAGCGGTGGTACTCTACCCTTACCACACACCACGGGTGGCGTCACGAACTTTTCACACCATCCCCTGTACATAACCCCACTTCAATTCAAGTGGCCGCACAACCCCTGGGTCCGGAGACCCCTCGAGCCACCACGGATCCGGATCCGAGCAGCCCGGCTGCTGATGCGGGGGTGGCACAATTGCAGACTTTTATCAGAATACCAGACAGAGCCAAATCATCATAGCAGCAACAAGTAGGTCACTTTTTGTACAAAGTGGCCGATCAGTGTGCCCTTGACTAACTACACTAAGTCACATAGTTCTCCTAAATACTAATCTCTTCCCTGAGCACAAGATGTCATAGTTACTTCATTTTATATGTCAGGTATACTGTACCTAGAGCAGAGTTTGTGTAGCACCAGACTTGGGCTGTCACGTCCGTCTCTCTGCATTTAGAGACTTGGGACAGGATCTGGACCAAAGTCTCGCACTGCCATCTGAGACTCCTCCTATTAAACTTATTTTCCTTTCTTTAGGCGCTTCTAGGGTTAATGTCAACTTTTCATTTCCAGCAGCTTCTGATTCCTCTCCTCATGTGGTTCCGGTTGGTGACCGCTCCCTTTCCATATTTGTGGTTACATCTCCCACTAGAGGGCGTTGGTTATTCTGATTCATTCTGAAGCTAGACCTTGAGCTGGAAGGAGTTGCTGGAGCCCTTTGTTGTGGTAAAGCGGTGTAGACTGTAGTCTTGGTGTCTGATTGCAGCCGTGAAGTTGGGTTTATCCTTTTGTTGTTTCCCCTGTCTGACATACTTTCCCTTCATGTTGGTTTAGTGCAATGGTGGGACTAGCAATCCTCATCTGCTAATTCACTAGTGAGTGTTATCGAAAGGTTTCCTAGTGCTTCAAGTATCCAGCTCGGTGACTAGAAGTGCAGGGTGCAGCTGCAGGTGAGTGAAGGAGGTGTCCCATCATCCCCCTCCCTACTGTGAAGGTCCACTGTTCTTAAAGTCTTCCCGATGTACCCCTTGTTTGTTGTGGTGAACCCCTTGTTTATTGTGTGTCTTGCAGGGCGCAGGACCTTCCCCAAATCTGTGCGTAACATTGCCATACTGGGTGGCTTGTGATCTTAACTAACATGCTTATCAATCACCTGCATGAATTGCATGCATATATATTTCCTTATAATAAAAATATACAACTTAGAGTGGTTTGTCTAGCTACTTTAAACTGTATAAACAAGGGCTGTAATTAGGTGAATCATACAAGGTGCCCGAAGACTTAGCACTCAAGTACCACATTTTATTTGGGACCACAACAGGTTATAATTGCAAAAAGTATTGTCATATAGATTTTTGTTTCAACCCCTTAACATTTCCAGGAACCTAACCATGTGTCGTCTATGGATTACCTCCTGCCCAGCGAAATTGGATATTAATGGAGCACTAGGTATGTTATCCATAAGCTAACATCTTCATGGTCTGGCATTAGTTTTAGCCTAATTTCACTAACCGGGCATATACCAGTATGAATAAATCTCACCATTAAACTTTGCCTTTATTTGGAGACTTTTTGTACTAAGTGACCCTCACAGTCGTTTGTGTCGCAGGCGGAGGGGACGCGCTCACCACGCTCGGCTCCGGGGCTTCTGCTGCTGCTCGGTGTCTCGAGCGGTGGACCGGACCCGGGGACTCGAGCAGCGCTCCTCGTCCACGAGTGAAAAGGGGGTGGTTTGTTTTGGGAGATAGTTCGTGACGCCACCCACGGGTCGTGGTGATAAAGGCTACCACCGCTGCTGGTGACGGGGATCTCGGCAGCGATGGTAGGGAGCAGCTAGGATGTTGTCCCCTCTGTGGGTAGGGGTTGGTGATCCCGGGGCCCGATGGTATAGCGGGGAGGCTGGATGGCTGGGAGGGAGGGGGCAGCGCAGCGCGGTGCCGGATGGCACTGGTGTACTCACTCAGATAGTCAATGACAGAGTCTCTGGTAAACCAAACGGCTGGATGGATGGGTCCTGCAGCCGGATGCAGTGTTTTTCTCCTGACCCCGGGTTGGTATTGTGAGTCCTTTCCTGCACCTTCCTGTGCGCTCCTCCTGTGCTCCGGTTTCCAGCTGGTTCCCCGGTTCAGTACCGGACGGGCCACCACCCTGTCCCGGCTACCTACGGTTCCACCAAGACTGTCTTCCCGGCTCCTGCAGACGGCCACTACCGTCTGCCTGACTGGCTACACGAGGGCCCTAGGCTCCAACCTAGGCCCCAGTCTGCCTCTCTGCACACCTCCTCTCTCTTCCTCTGCCTGGACTTGTCTGAACTTGTTTTCTGCCTCAGGCCAGCTAGACTCCTCGGTGGGCATGCCTATCTGCCTGACTCCACCCACCTGGTGTGTCTGTCTGAACCCGAGGGAAGAAATCAGGTCTCACTGGGGATGACTGCTGTGAACTGCTGGGGGTGGGTGTGTGTGTGTTGTTACCTGTGACCCCTGGCTAGTCCAGGGCGTCACATTTTCCCTTGGTGAAATGCAGACCGTCCGCGGGCTGCCCGTCCATCACCGGTTTTATTTTTCAAACTGCAAAAAGATAAAACAAGCGTATTTAGAAATTTTCCCTTAACGGGAGGCACTTTTTCTTAAACCTTTAATTATCCTGCCACCCCCCCACCTGCTGTGCAGATGGCCTCCTCTGGGAACTTGAGGACATTCAACAGGGGTGACAGTCCATAAACAGTCAACTTTTAACTTGCAGGTAGCTGTCCATGTTCCACTACCACTGCTGCTGCCGCCACTCCCAGTACGGGGCACGGGTCCCATGCTCTGCCTCCTGCTCAGGAGCCAGGCCCACTCGGATGCCATCGGCGCCGGCTACAACCGGCCTCGCTAACTGCTGAGGGCCCCATCGCTCAGTGACCTGCTCCTCCTCCCTGCATGTGCCCTCCGGCCGCTCCACAGCCGGGACGGGGTACCTGGGAGCGTCTGGCGCCGCATCTGGGGCAGACTTCTGGTCGGGTGTCGCCTCTGCTGTGGCCGAGCGGACTGCCGGGGCCGGCGCCATCACCGTTGCGGCCGGGCGGACTGCCGGAGCCGACGTCATCATTGTTGCCGCCGGGCGGACTGCCGGAGCCGACGTCATCACCGCTGCGGCCGGGCGGACTGCCGGAGCCGGGTGAGATGTCATCGGGGTTGCGGCTACTGCTTCCAGGAACCGGATGTGTAGCAGAGTCCTGGCGTCCCTGCTTCTTATGCCCTCGGTTACATGAGGCAGGCCTTCACCCGCCCCCCCTTGGTTCTTTCTAGCACTTCCTCTTTGGGGGCGGGGCTTCACTTTCGCGCCTTCCCTGCTCGGGGAAGATGCTCGAGCGGGAAATATTCGCGCCAAAAGATGGCGGAACCTCAAATTTTTTGGCTGGACGCCGCCGTCGGGGACTGCAAGGCGCACTTCTACCGGTAGGTAGATTGGTTCTATCCTGTTCGCAGATGCCAAGTTGTCGCAGGTGGAGGGGACACGGTCGCCATGCTCGGGTCCGGGGCCTCTGCTGCTGCTCGGTGGCTCAAGCGGTGGGCCGGACCCGGGGACTCGAGCAGCGCTCCTCGTCCACGAGTGAAAAGGGGGTGGTTTGTTTTGGGAGATAGTTTGTGACACCACCCACGGGTCGTGGTGATAAAGGGCACCACCACTGGTGGTGACGGGGATCCCAGGAGCGATGGTAGGTAGCAGCTAGGATGTTGTCCCCTCCGTGGGTAGGGGATGGTGATCCCGGGGCCCGATGGTATAGCGGGGAGGCTGGATGGCTGGGATGCAGGGGGAAGCACGGCGCGGTGCCGGATGGCACTGGTGTACTCACTCAGATAGTCAATGACAAAGTCTCTGGTAAACCAAACGGCTGGATGGACGGGTCCCGCAGCCGGCTGCAGTGTTTTTCCCCTGACCCCGGGTTGGTATTGTGAGTCCTTTCCTGCACCTTCCTGTGCGCTCCTCCTGTGCTCCGGTTTCCAGCTGGTTCCCCGGTTCGGTACCGGACGGGCCACTACCCTGTCCCGGCTATCTACGGTTCCACAAAGACTGTCTTCCCGGCTCCTGCAGACAGCCAGTACAGTCTGCCTGACTGGCTACACGAGGGCCCTAGGCTCCAACCTAGGCCCCAGTCTGCGTCTGCCTCTCTGCACACCTCCTCTCTCTTCCTCTGCCTAGACTTGTCTGAACTTGTTTTTTGCCTCAGGCCAGCTAGACTACTCGGTGGGCGTGCCTATCTGCCTGACTCCACCCACCTGGTGTGTCTGTCTGAACCCGAGGGAAGAAATCAGGTCTCACTGGGGATGACTGCTGTGAACTGCTAAGGGTGGGGGTGTGTGTGTGTTGTTACCTGTGACCCCTGGCTAGTCCAGGGCGTCACATTTGTTATTCTTAAAAGTCCCATATGCCTACAGATATCATCTGAGGATGTCAATTATCAAGAAAGCCCACTTCATATTGATTTATATTAGGATCACTGACAACTAACACGAAGCCGAAGAAGGCAAAATATCATTATAATAAAAGCCGCTGTGAATTATTGCCTGTTTTTCATCCCAATAGCCATCCTATCCTAGGTATTAAAATTTCAATTTTAATACCTGACCTTTTTGTTATTCAGGTGGTAACAGCTCAGTATCAGCGGCTTTTTCCGCATCTCAATTTTGAAAACACATGCACCCTTAAGCGGGCTTTACACGCTGCGATATCGGTCCCGATATCGCCAGCGTGGGTACCCGCCCCCATCTGTTGTGCGACATGGGCAAATCGCTGCCTGTGCTGCACAACATCGCCCAGACCCGTCACACATACTTACCTGCCCGGCGACGTCGCTGTGACCGGCGAAGAAAGGAGGCGGTCCGTGCGGCGTCACAGCGACGTCACCGAGCGGCCGCCCAATAGAAGCGGAGGGGCGGAGATGAGTGGGACGTAACATCCTGCCCACCTTCTTCCTTCCTCATAGCGGCCGGGAGGCAGGTAAGGAGAGCTTCCTCGTTCCTGCGGCGTCACATGTACCGATGTGTGCTGCCGCAGCAACGAGGAACAACTTCGTTACTGCTGCAGTAACGATAATTGAGAATGAACCCCCATGTCACCGATGAGCGATTTTGCACGTTTTTGCGACGATGCAAAATCGCTCATCGGTGTCACACGCAACAACATCACCAATGCGGCCGGATGTGCGTCACAAATTCCGTGACCCCAACGACTCCGCATTAGCGATGTCGCAGCGTGTAAAGCCCCCTTTAGCAGAGCCGAATGCTCATGTGTATAGAAGAGTCTGGAGAGATAGCTGACGGTCAAAGGAGTGCTTGGCCATCAAACAGGGGTGGTCATACCTTTTGGTGCAACCTGTACAGCTGCACAGGGGACCTAGATGTTTGGGGGGCCATCTCTACCTCCAGTGAGGTGGAATTGTGCGTTTTGATGATTCATTAAGCTGATGAAAATGCATCCCAATAGTCATCCTTTGTGGGGCTATGTGCGTTTGGATTGGAGCCCCATTTCTTCTGTACATCTGGCTGTATCACACAGACTGGTTGCTCAGTTGTCTTAGACAATAGTAACATGTCGACTGCTGCACTGTGAATGGCATGTGCGTGTTGGGTTCACCGTAATGTTATGTTTAAATGTGGTTGAGCTGGATTTACAAGCATGGCTGATTAATTACTGACGGTGCCTCTGTTATTGACAAGCTCATGGCATGAATGCCAAAACGTTTTCATGATTCACCAGCTTCTCAGAAAGATGGGCTCCAGGTATGTGCCAAAACAGTGAGAGGGATACGTCACCAGTGCCGGTCAAATGAAATTTTCTCTCTTAACGTGGTATTATATGACAAGTACCAGCCTGATATCTATCAATTGATTTCATTCAGTGCCACCATGTGGCTATAATAGCAGACAGAATATATTTTAGTTGTGATCACTGTAGTGTGATATTTTCAGTCAAACTTTGGCATTCAATGTTAGTCGTTAGGAGTCGGAGCAGACCGACAAGTTGGCACCATCTAAATCTATTAATACTACTATTATACATGACGTACAAAATGTATTTAGCATTGTAAACTGCATACAAACGACTTGTGCACAACAAAAGGTCTCCATGAAATAGATATCCATATCTGTGATAAGCCACTGGCTTAGGCAATTGTGTAACATAACTGAGCTCCATCCCATGTGAATGGAAATACAAAATCAAGTAAAATAGAAATAAAAATGGTGTCATAGTTACATAGTTACATAGTTACTTAGGTTGAAAAAAGACCTAGGTCCATCTAGTTCAACCTTCCTCCACCAGTTCTACATATAGTCATTTATAACCAACAATGTTGTGTGTACTGAGGAAATCATCCAGCCCTTTTTTAAAAGCTGTTATAGTATCTGCCATTACTACTTCTTGTGGTCGGCATTCCACAGTCTGACCGCTCTAACTGTAAAGAACCCTTTCCTATTTAGTTGCCGGAATCGCTTTTCTTCCACTCGCAGTGAGTGCCCCCTGGTCCTTAGTATTGTTTTCGGAAGAAATAAGTCATGTGCCAGTCCTTTATATTGACCACACATGTATTTATACATATAAATGAGATCTCCTCTGAGACGTCTAGTGATGAGCGAGCATGCTTGTAACTACTCGGTACTCGCACGAGTATCGCTGTACTCGGGCTGCTCGGCGGGGACCGAGTAATCTCGCGATACTCGTGCTGTACTCGTGGTCTTCATTTCTGCATGTTGGCGCTCTTTTGAGAGCCAGCCCTCATGCAGGGATTGGCTGGCAGACCACTGCAATGCCACAGCCCTGTTAGTTGTGGAATTGCAGTGATTGGCCGGCCTGCACAGCGTGACCGAGCCTTTATACCGGCCGGCGCGCTGTGCTCTGCTCACAGCTATCCAGACAGTCAGTGCAGGGAGAGTGTCGCTGATTCAGGGAAAGCTTTGCGGCCCTTTATAGCTTTTTCAGTTGCAGGGCTGCAAACAGTGTGACCAAAAGTCCTTCTCAGGACTATTCTAGTTGTATACAGGCAGGCAGGGTATAGCCAGGTCGGAGTACAGTAGCAGAGTCCTTCTCAGGACTATTGTTGCTGTATACAGGCAGGGTATAGCCAGGTCGGAATACAGGCTAGTGACCAGAAGAGTCCTTGTCAGGACTATTGTAGCAGTATACAGGCAGGCAGGCAGGCAGGCAGGCAGGGTATATAGCCATTCCTAGTGGTGACCGTATACCAGCCTTCATCATATCTGGGGCTGGTGTACACAGTGTAAAACAGTCCAGATAGTGTCAGACTTCTCAGTAATTGTCGCTCCTAAAAACCAGTTAGGTTCTTATTGCGTCCGTGCTTGCATTTAAAAACAGCACGTGTGTGTCTGTCGGTGGCAGCGTACAGGTGCGCGTTTTGCACAAACAATTATATAACGCACAAGTCTAGTGTATAATACACGTCAGTAAGCAGTGTCTGATAGTGTCAGACTTCTCAGTAATTGTCGCTCCTAAAAACCAGTTAGGTTCTTATTGCGTCCGTGCTTGCATTTAAAAACAGCACGTGTGTGTCTGTCGGTGGCAGCGTACAGGTGCGCGTTTTGCACAAACTATTATATAACGCACAAGTCTAGTGTATAATATACGTCAGTCAGCAGTGTCTGATAGTGTCAGACTTCTCAGTAATTGTCGCTCCTAAAAACCAGTTAGGTTCTTATTGCGTCCGTGCTTGCATTTAAAAACAGCACGTGTGTGTCTGTCGGTGGCAGCGTACAGGTGCGCGTTTTGCACAAACAATTATATAACGCACAAGTCTAGTGTATAATACACGTCAGTCAGCAGTGTCTGATAGTGTCAGACTTCTCAGTAATTGTCGCTCCTAAAAACCAGTTAGGTTCTTATTGCGTCCGTGCTTGCATTTAAAAACAGCACGTGTGTGTCTGTCGGTGGCAGCGTACAGGTGCGCGTTTTGCACAAACTATTATATAACGCACAAGTCTAGTGTATAATACACGTCAGTCAGCAGTGTCTGATAGTGTCAGACTTCTCAGTAATTGTCGCTCCTAAAAACCAGTTAGGTTCTTATTGCGTCCGTGCTTGCATTTAAAAACAGCACGTGTGTGTCTTTCGGTGGCAGCGTACAGGTGCGCGTTTTGCACAAACAATTATATAACGCACAAGTCTAGTGTATAATACACGTCAGTCAGCAGTGTCTGATAGTGTCAGACTTCTCAGTAATTGTCGCTCCTAAAAACCAGTTAGGTTCTTATTGCGTCCGTGCTTGCATTTAAAAACAGCACGTGTGTGTCTGTCGGTGGCAGCGTACAGGTGCGCGTTTTGCACAAACAATTATATAACGCACAAGTCTAGTGTATAATACACGTCAGTCAGCAGTGTCTGATAGTGTCAGACTTCTCAGTAATTGTCGCTCCTAAAAACCAGTTAGGTTCTTATTGCGTCCGTGCTTGCATTTAAAAACAGTACGTGTGTGTCTGTCGGTGGCAGCGTACAGGTGCGCGTTTTGCACAAACTATTATATAACACACAAGTCTAGTGTATAATACACGTCAGTCAGCAGTGTCTGATAGTGTCAGACTTCTTAGTAATTGTCGCTCCTAAAAACCAGTTAGGTTCTTATTGCGTCCGTGCTTGCATTTAAAAACAGCACGTGTGTGTCTGTCGGTGGCAGCGTACAGGTGCGCGTTTTGCACAAACTATTATATAACGCACAAGTCTAGTGTATAATACACGTCAGTCAGCAGTGTCTGATAGTGTCAGACGTCTCAGTAATTGTCGCTCCTAAAAACCAGTTAGGTTCTTATTGCGTCCGTGCTTGCATTTAAAAACAGCACGTGTGTGTCTGTCGGTGGCAGCGTACAGGTGCGCGTTTTGCACAAACAATTATATAACGCACAAGTCTAGTGTATAATACACGTCAGTCAGCAGTGTCTGATAGTGTCAGACTTCTCAGTAATTGTCGCTCCTAAAAACCAGTTAGGTTCTTATTGCGTCCGTGCTTGCATTTAAAAACAGCATGTGTGTGGCAGTCGGTGGCAGCGTCAGGCTCCATATTGTCCCTGGATAGAGACGTGCATGATGGCCTGTAAACATGAAGTGCCCATTGTAAGGAAGTGGGTCTATTGTAGTATAGCCCTTAGGCAGGGCAGCCAAAAATTGGGAGGCTCCACATTGTCCCTGGATAGAGATGTGCATGAGGGCCTCAAAACATTGTTCCCATTGCAAAGGAGCGGGTCTCCTGTCGTTGTAATGCCCATTCAGAAAGAATGGGCGAAAAAATTTACCACTGGGGGTATACCTGAAACAACGGCTTAACTATTGTAACGGTCACCATGATGGCGCATGAGGAGAAGGAGGAGCAGTCCAGCGATTAGCCAAAGTCCAGAAGTGTGTTACCATGGGTGAGTGGAGGTACATGGCAAATTCCCGTTACAAACTTTAAATTCCGCTGTAATTTGCTGTTGGTGTGTGTGGTGAAGTCTGGCCAAATCCAACCCTTGTTCATCTTGATCAGAGTCAGCCTGTCAGCATTTACAGTTGACAGGCGGGTGCGTTTATCTGTAATGATTCCACCTGCGGCACTAAAAACACGCTCTGACAAAACGCTAGCGGCAGGGCAGGCCAGGACTTCCAAGGCGTAGAGAGCCAATTCATGCCACGTGTCCAGCTTGGATACACATTAATTGTAAGGCACAGAGGAATGTCGGAGTACAGTTGTTTGATCTGCAAGGTACTCCTTGAGCATCTGGCCAAACTTAGGATTTCTTGTGTCACTACCCCTCACCTCAGGGGCTGTGGTATGTGAGGGGCTGAGAAAACTGTCCCACATCTTAAAGACTGTTCCCCTACCTCTGGCGGATTGGACTTGTGCCCCTCTCGGCTGTACGCCTTGGTTGTCCAGTGATTCCTGACCTATGCCGCTAGCGTTTTGTGAGGGGAATGCTTTGCCTACTTCCGTGACTATGGCCTTCTGGAACTGCTGCATTTTGCCTGACCTCTCCGCCTCGGGAATAAGAGACATAAAGTTCTCCTTTTAGCGTGGGTCTAACAGTGTTACCAACCAGTAATGATTGTCGGCCAAGATGTTCTTAACGCGAGGGTCACGAGACAGGCAGCTTACCATAAAGTCAGCCATGTGTGCCAGACTCTTAACAGCCATCACTTCAGTATCCTGACCAACACGATGACTGAACATGCTGTCCTCCTCCTCCTCCTCCTCATCATCTACCCTGTCCTCTGGCCAGCCACGCTGAACCGAGGATATGATTGCATGTCATATCCTCAATTTGGCCAGAGAGTTGCTCCATGTCTTCATCCTCCTCCTCGTCATAGTCCTCCACTGCACGTTGTGATGAGACGAGGCTGGGCTGTGTGTTATCATCACCCACACCCACTACTGTTTCTTGCTCAAACTCATCGCGCTCCGCCTGCAATGCATCATGGTTGTTTTTTGAGCAGAGACCATTTTAGAAGGCAGAGAAGCGGTATGGTGACGCTAATAATGTCGTCATCGCCGCTCACCATCTTGGTGGAGTCCTCAAAGTTTTGGCGGATGGTGCATAGGTCGGACATCCATCTCCACTCCTCAGGTGTTATGTGTGGAGTTTGACCCATTTCCCGACGGCTTAGGTGATGCAGGTACTCAACAACTGCCCTCTTCTGCTCACATATCCTGACCAACTTGTGCAGAGTTGAATTCCAACGCGTGGGGACATCACACACCAGTCTGTGTGCCGGAAGATGCAAACGGCGTCTTAAGCCGGCAAGGCCGGCTGAAGCAGTAGGTGACTTTCGAAAATGTGCAGACAGGCGGCGAACTTTTACCAGCAGATCAGACAGCTCTGAGTATGACTTTAGAAACCGCTGAACCACGAGGTTGAGCACATGGGCCACGCATGGAACATGTGTCAGCTGGCCTCGCCTCAAAGCCGCCACCAGGTTCCGGCCATTGTCACACACGACCTTTCCTGGCTTTAGGTTCAGAGTTGTGAGCCAGTGATCTGCCTGCTGTTTCAGAGCTGTCCACACCTCTTCTGCATTGTGGGGTTTGTCACCTATGCAGATTAGCTTCAGCACTGCCTGTTGCCGCTTCGCCGAGGCAGTGCTGCAGTGCTTCTGTGTCGCCCTGGACAAGCCAGGGGCCACAGAGCACAACACTTAAACACCCCACACTCCCTGCAGGCATATCATAGTCAAAACACAAAATCCTTGTTGCCTTCCCCAGGGGCTGTTGTCCACACCAGGGTGTGGAGCCAGGCGGTTGGTCTCCACCCACCGAGGAGGAGGGAAAACACAGGCAGTGAGAGTTAAGCTAAGGAAGTGGAAGGAGGAAAGTAGTAGAGAGGAGAAAAGTGACAGCAAAGAGCCTGAAGTTGGTCCGGGTGTGTGGCCCGGACAGGACAGCAAGGTTGGCAGGATGTGGTGACCGTCTGCAGTGGAGGCCGATTGGAGTCTGCCGTAAGGACCGTGGACGGGTGGTGACCCGGCCGTACCGGACCGGTATACAAAGAGAAGCCAGCACCATTGGCAGAGGACTTTCGGATCCCGGCAAGGCTTGGTGTCGCCGTGAATTTGCCAAATCCGTTAGTGAAGGGAACCTCAGGGTTTCCAAACAGCCAAGTCCAGATAGAAGGCAACCGTACAACCGTGAAGGGGAGACACCGCCACCGCTAAGGGCAACCGTCTCCCAGGACCAGCGCCTGTGGGCAAAAGGGGCTCCTCCGGCCCATATCCAGGTCGGGGAGCGGGTTACCGTTGGGAAACCATCACTACCAACACTTAACTTAGGTGCAGGGAGAGACAGTCATCACTAACCTGCAGGGAGGAACAACCGCAGCCGTCCGAGTGACCCGTCCATCCAGCCACTTGTTTTGCCGTGAACTGTGTCATCATCATTGGGCTGAGTGAGTACCTCCGTGCCGTGCGGCACAGCGCTGCCCCTGCAACCCTGCACCTCATCAGGCCCCGCAACCCGCCTGTCATCCATCTCTACCCCATCACCAGGCCCCGGGACAACCAACCCCCCTACCCACGGAGGGGAGAAATAACAACAAAGCTGCTCCCTGTCACAGGCTCCCGGGATCCCCGTCCAGAGCAGCGGTGGTGTCCACACAATCACCACAACCGTGGGTGGCGTCACGGACAATATCCCCAAAACCCAAACCACCCCTTTTCACTCACGGGCGAGTAGCGCCGCTCGAGTCCCCGGGATCCGGCCATCGCTCGAGCCAACGAGCAGCAGCAGCCGTAGAGCAGCGTCAGCCGGACCCGAGCAGTGGGAGAGCGCACCGTCCCCTCCTCCGCCCGCGACACTTCCAGCTTGGGACTGGTGTGGAGGGTAAAGTGGATCAGGATGCGCAGGAGGAGGAGGAGGCTGAGGAGCATGACATTCCGGAGCTGTAGAGTGTGTGTGAAACCCTGACTGAGGTAGGGCCTGCAAAACTTGGTGTGTGAAGGACGTGTTCCGTCCCTCGCTCAGACTGGGTCCCAGCTTGCACAATATTAACCCAGTGTGACGTCAACGAGATGTAGCGGCCTTGCCCACATGCACTTGTCCACGTGTCTGTGGTTAGGTGGACTTTGGCTGAAACAGCGTTGTTCAGGGCACGTGTGATGTTTTGTGACACGTGGTTATGCAATGCGGGGACGGCACACCGGGAGAAATAGTGGCGGCTGTGGACCGAGTAACGTGGGACAGCTGCCACCATCATGTCGCGGAATGCTTCTGTCTCAACCAGCCTAAAAGGCAACATTTCCAGCGCAAGCAGTCGCGAAATGTTAGCATTTAGAACTGTGGCATGTGGGGTGTTGGCAGTGTATTTGCGCCTGCGTTCAAAGGTTTGCTGAATGGATAACTGAACGCTGCGCTGGGACAAGGACGTGCTTGATGATGGTGTTCTTTCTGCGTAGGCAACTGCAGGTGCAGGAGTGGAGGAGGCTTGTTCGCAGGCAGCATGGACAGGGGATTGGCTCGCATGCACAACCAGCGAAGACGTAGCAGTGACATCAGCAAGCACTGCTCCTCGACTCTGTTGTACTTCCCACAAAGTCGGGTGCTTGGCTGACATGTGCCTGATCATGCTGGTGGTGGTCAGGCTGCTAGTTTTGGTACCCCTGCTGATGCTGGCATGGCAGGTGTTGCAAATGGCCTTTTTAGAATCATCTGGAGCCAACTTAAAAAACTGCCAGTGTCAGAGTTCCGGGTTTTCCAGTTTTCTTTTGAAAGAGCTTGCCCTTTGTTAACATGGAGTTTTCTGTTCTGTTGCCCTACTTCCTGTCCATCTGTTTAAAAGCCGCCCCTAAAGCTTAGTCCAGTGCCTGAGTATACTGCTTCCTGTGTGCTCCTGCCCTGCTGCTTTTGGTTCCTGATTGTTATTCAGATCCTCTTGGAAAACAACCGACACCGACTCTGGACTTCATCTGGTATCATCTAGCTGTGCCCGGACTCCGTTTGCCTTCTTTGGTCGGCACTTCTGCCCGGTTCCTTCCGTTTAATACCACTCTGGACTCACATCACGTACGGACATTTTTGGACTTACCTATTGCCCTTTTGTGTCCCGGCTGCTGCGCATTTAGGGCTTCTGGGGTGATTGCCAGACAGTCCCTGTATAGGGGTTCGCTCTTGGTGGTCTCCCTGGGGGAGTCCGGTGCGCGGTCCCGGGAATTCCCTTTCGCTCCGTCCCTGGAAGGTATTTCCTGTATTTATGTTCTACTGTGTTTTTGTTCCGTTTATGTACATATTTGCTGGTTGCATATTATAAACGTCTTGCACCAAGAACTCGTCTCTGGTTGTCATTGCCCTAACGCAATCGAAATCCTCAATACATACAATAGTATTACAGCCAGACTCGGGAAGACCTAACATTTGTACAGGCACCTTGTGTCGTGTTGTTCCGGGGAACAGTTGCCTGACGTCTGCCTGGGGCCACCACTCTGCTTCTTACTGCCTGTTGGGATGCTACGCCTCCCTCCCCCTGTGCACTGCTGTCCTCGCTCTGCATATCCTCCTGCCAGGTTGGGTCAGTTACTGGATCATCCACCACGTCGTCTTCCTCTTCCGCACCCTGCTCCTCCTCCTGACTTCCTGACAATTGTGTCTCATCATCGTCCACCCCTTGTTGAGACACGTTGCCAACTTCGTGAGAACGTGGCTGCTCAAATATTTGGGCATCTGTACATACAATCTCGTCATGGCCCACTTCAACAGGAGCTGGCGAGAGGCCAGAATTTGTGAATGGAAACGTGAACGAACAGCTCTTCCGAGTGTCCAAGTGTGGGATCAGTAATGTCCGTGGACGTGTACTCGGCCTGGTGGTAGGAAGGAGGATCAGGTTCTGAAATGTGCGGTGCAGTATCACGGCTACTGACACTTGACCGTGTGGAAGACAGAGTGTTTGTGGTGGTGCCAATCTGACTGGAAGCATTATCCGCTATCCAACTAACAACCTGTTGACACTGGTCTTGGTTCAAGAGCGGTGTACTGCTGCGGTCCCCAAGAATTTGGGACAGGACGTGCGAGCGACTAGATGTGGCCCTTTGTTGTGGCGAAATTAGAGCTTGCACACAACCTCGGTCTCTGCCTGCACCACCATCACGTCCACTTCCTTGTTCGTTGACAACGCCCTTGCGCATTTTGGAATGCTGTGCTGATGTGTATTCACTAGACTTGTGCGTTATATCCAAGTTTTTGCAAAACTCACACAAATGCAGCGGAAAGCTGCCACCAACAGGCACACACGTGCGGTTTTTAAATGCAAGCACGGAGGCACTAAGAACCTAACAGGTCTCTATCCAGGGACAACGTGGAGCCTCCCAATTTTTGGCTGCCCTGCCTAAGGGCTATACTACAATAGACCCACTTCCTTCCAATGGGCACTTCAGGTTTACAGGCCCTCATGCACGTCTCTATCCAGGGACAACGTGGAGCCTCCCAATTTTTGGCTGCCCTGCCTAAGGGCTATACTACAATAGACCCACTTCCTTCCAATGGGCACTTCAGGTTTACAGGCCATCATGCACGTCTCTATCCAGGGACAATGTGGAGCCTCCCAATTTTTGGCTGCCCTGCCTAAGGGCTATACTATAATACACCCACTTCCTGACAATGGACACTTAATGTTTTGAGGCCCTCATGCACGTCTCTACCCAGGGACAATGTGGAGCCTCCCAATTTTTGGCTGCCCTGCCTAAGGGCTATACTACAATAGACCCACTTCCTTACAATGGGCACTTCAGGTTTACAGGCCATCATGCACGTCTCTATCCAGGGACAATGTGGAGCCTCCCAATTTTTTGATGCCCTGCCTAAGGGCTATACTATAATACACCCACTTCCTTCCAATGGGCACTTCAGGTTTACAGGCCCTCATGCACGTCTCTATCCAGGGACAACGTGGAGCCTCCCAATTTTTGGCTGCCCTGCCTAAGGGCTATACTACAATAGACCCACTTCCTTCCAATGGGCACTTCAGGTTTACAGGCCATCATGCACGTCTCTATCCAGGGACAATGTGGAGCCTCCCAATTTTTGGCTGCCCTGCCTAAGGGCTATACTATAATACACCCACTTCCTGACAATGGACACTTAATGTTTTGAGGCCCTCATGCACGTCTCTACCCAGGGACAACGTGGAGCCTCCCAATTTTTGGCTGCCCTGCCTAAGGGCTATACTACAATAGACCCACTTCCTTACAATGGGCACTTCAGGTTTACAGGCCATCATGCACGTCTGTATGCAGGGGCATTGGTGAACCTCACAATTTTGGACTGCCCTGGCAAAGGAAAATACTACAAAGACTCACTTCCTCAAAATGGGCACATTAGACTCAGAGGCCTTTATGTACGTCTCTTCTCAGGGACATCGGAGTGCCACACAATGTTTTCACGTAAAATCTTTCATGTATTAATCTCAAAAAGTAACATACACCAGCTCTATCTCACTATTGGGTATGTGCCCTTATCATTTCCGCCATGAAAAATCATTTTGGGGTCATTTTGGAAGGTTTTCTGGTGAGTCCGTAAAAATGGCGTAAAACGCGGACAAAATTGTTCACAGCTGTGACTTTTCAGTGATAAATGCTTCAAGGGGTCTTCCCCATGCTGTTGCCATGTCATTTGAGCACTCTTCTGAGACTTTTGTGACATTTTTAGGGTTTCTCCATGCTGCCGGGGGGTCATTTCACAAAAATACTCGGGTCTCCCATAGGATAACATTGGGCTCGTTGCTCGGGCCGAGTACACGAGTATCTTGGGAGGCTCGGCTCGAGCTTCGAGCACCCGAGCTTTTTAGTACTCGCTCATCACTAGAGACGTCTTTTTTCTAAGCTAAACATATCTAACTTTTTCAACCTGTCATCATATGTGAGGCCTTCCATTCCTTGTAATAGTCTAGTTGCCCGCCTTTGAACTGACTCTAACTTCTGAATGTCCTTTTTAAAATGTGGAGCCCAAAACTGTATCCCGTATTCCAGATGTGGCCTTACAAGTGATTTATAGAGGGGTAACAATACATTGGGATCACGGGATCTAATCTCTCTCTTTATACACCCTAAAATCTTGTTTGCTTTAGCAGCTGCTGCTTGACATTGAGTGCTGCTGCTCAGCTTATTTGTAATGAGAATACCCAAGTCCTTCTCCTGTTCTGTAGTCCCGAGTTTACTTCTATTTAATGTATACGCAGCTATAGGATTACTCTGTCCTAGGTGCATTACTTTACATTTATCAACATTAAATCTCATTTGCCAAGTATCTGCCCATTCTGACATCTTATCCAGATCTTTTTGTAATATTGTACTATCCAGGTCAGTTTTTAATATCCTACATAGTTTGGTGTCATCGGCAAAGACTGACACTGTACTATCAATCCCATCCACAAGGTCATTAATAAAGAGATCAATAAGAATTGGTCCTAGCACAGATCCCTGCGGCACCCCACTGCTGACTATAGCCCATTTAGAGAATGTACCATTTATGACTACTCTTTGTTTCCTATCTTTTAGCCAATTCCTTACCCAGTTGCATATTGTGTCCCCTAGTCCTTGCTTCTGGAGCTTTAGTATAAGGCTATTATGTGGTACAGTATCAAATGCCTTTGCAAAGTCCAAATAAATCACATCAGCTGCATTACCAATATCCAGGTTTGAACTTACCCCCTCATAGAACCCCAACAGGTTGGTTAGACACGACTTATCTTTCATGAATCCATGCTGTTTGTCAGTTATCATATTATTTTCTGCAATATATTTTTGCATGTCATCCCTTAAAATGCCCTCAAAAACTTTGCATACTACTAATGTCAGGCTTACTGGACGGTAGTTGCCTGGATCTACCCTCTTACCTTTCTTAAATATCGGTACCACATCAGCAATCCTCCAATCCAGAGGCACCAACCCTGTTACAAATGAGTCTAAAAAGATGAGATACAGCGGTCTGTCGATTACGGAGCTCAATTCCCTCAATATTCGTGGATGAATGCCATCTGGCCCTGGGGATTTGTCAATGTTTAATTTACTCAGACGTAGGCGTACTTCATCTTGTGTTAAATTAATTATATCGGGTGGTGAACTTTGATTTTTCACTTGTTGAATGATCCCTGGTACAGTCAGTTCCTTGGTGAATACAGATGAGAAATGCCTATTTAATATCTCAGTCTTTTGTTTGTCCTCTATAACTAACTTGTTATTATATTTTAAGGGGCCGATACTATCCTTTGTTTTCCTTTTGGCATTAATGTATTTATAAAAGATTTTGGGATTTATTTTAATGTCATTGGCGATTTTTGTTTCAGTAGCTAATTTTGCTTGTTTGATTTCTTTTTTACATTTCCTATTGATATCTTTATACTTCTGAAATGCTATTTCTGTATTCTCAGCCTTTAAGATTTTAAATGCCCTTTGTTTTTGTTGTATTATACTTTGTACAGTCTTATTTATCCATAGTGGTTTCTTTTTATTCCTGGACATTTTATTACCAGAGGGTATACGATTTTTACAGGACTCTAGTAGTATATCCTTAAACTTACCCCATTTATGTTCAGTATCCCCAGTTATTATGACTTTGTCCCAATCTACACATTTAAGCTCTTCCCTTAATTTGTTGAAATCAGCTTTCCTAAAATTCCAGGTTTTAGCATTCCCCCTTTGAAATGTTCTATTGAATATTATGTTGAAGCTTACCATATTATGATCGCTGGTGCCCAAGTGCTCCTGGACCTGTAGATCTGAAATTGTATCCGGTCTATTTGACAGGACCAGATTTAGCAAATTATCTCCCCTGGTCGGTTCACCTACCATCTGAGAGAGGAAATGGTCTTGAATAGTAGATAAGAACTTACAGCTTTTAGCGGAACCAGAAGATTCTATGTCCCACTGAATGTCTGGATAGTTGAAATCCCCCATAATAAGAACCCGATTATTATTATTATTAGCTGCCTTTTCAATTTGTTCCAGCATTTCACCCTCTATTTGTTGAGGTATGTTAGGAGGCTTATAGCAAACTCCAATTATCATTTTTCCATTATTCCCCTCCCCATGTACATTTACCCATACTGACTCTACATTGTTGCTGTTCCCCTCAATCTCATCATACAACACAGGTTTTAGGTTAGATTTAATAAATATACACACCCCACCACCTTTTTGGCCTTTCCTGTCCTTCCTAAATGTACTATAACCCTGTATGTTTGTCACCCAGTCATGGCTTTCATCCAGCCAGGTTTCCGTAATGCCCACCACATCATAATCCATGGTTGACATAAGTCTCCAATTCATTCATTTTGTTTGCAAGACTTCTTGCATTTGCCAGTAGACATTTAATCCTATTAACACCTTTATTACTCCTAGCCTCCCTACGTTCCTTGTATGTCCCATCCCCCCCTAATCCTTCATTGACCCCTACCATCTCACTGTCTCTATCTGCTCTATCTCTCCCCTTATTTGCTGCACTACCCTCCCTCCTCCCCGATCCTAGTTTAAAAGCTCCTCCATCCGTCTGACCATTTTCTCCCCCAGCACAGCTGCACCTTCCCCATTGAGGTGCAGCCCGTCCCTACCGTAGAGCCTGTAGCCGACTGAGAAGTCGGCCCAGTTCTTCATGAACCCGAACCCTTCCTTCCTGCACCAATTTCTAAGCCACATATTTATCTCCCTAAGCTCCCGCTGTCTTTCTAGTGACGCTCGTGGCACCGGTAGTATTTCTGAAAACACCACCTTGGAGGTCCTGGACTTCAGCTTCTCTCCTAGTTCCCTGTAATCATTTTTAAGGACCTTCCACCTGCCTCTAACTTTGTCATTAGTACCAATGTGCACCATGACCGCTGGGTTTTCCCCAGCCCCACCCAGCAATCTGTCTATCCGATCCACAATATGCCGAACCCGAGCACCCGGCAGACAACACACTGTTCGGCATTCACCGTCTCGGCAACAGATGACCCTGTCTGTCCGCCTAATTATAGAGTCCCCTACCACCAACATCTGTCTGGGCTTTGCTGCACTCCTATTTCCCTCCTTCCTACAGCAGTTGATTTCCTGGTTGCTAGGAGCAACATCCTGCTGTAGTGACCCTACTCCAGGCCCTTCATTCCTAATATCAGCCAAACAGGCATATTTACTAGGTTGTGCCAGGTCTGGACTAGGCTCCCTGACACCTTTCCCCCTATCTCTTCTTCTAACTGTTACCCAGCTACCTACCTCTGGGTCCTGATCTTCCCCACCTCCACCCTCCTCCATATCACTGGCCCCAGCCAGAGAAAGCTCAGTGAGCTCTAAACTCCTCTCCAGGTTTGCAATGCCCCTTAATGTTGCAAGCTGCTTATTTAGATCAGTTACCTTGGCTTCCAAATACGCAACATGCTTGCATCGAGTGCAGACATAGTCACCCTCGAACGGCTGCTCAAGGCATGCATACATCTGACAAGATACACACCTGGTAGCATTGTCCATGGAGTACCTATTAAATGGGGATAAACGTTAAAGTAGTAAAACAAAGAGAAAAAAAAACAATGGAAAACGTATAAGGATAAATTCAAACTATGTTCTTGTGTCAAACTATGTAATTGTGTTGAAACTATGCACTTATCTTAAATTCAGCACTTTACTTCAGTTCAGCACCTCGCACGCTCAGCACCTCGCTTGCACTGGCTGGTTTATATAGATGTACAATGACTACCAGAAGCTGCTAGAAGCTTCTAGAAACAGGTGTGACTAATCCTACTAATTAAATCACAAGACTAACTTTTTTTTTTTTTTTTTTTTCCTTTTCACAGAATCACAAACAGACACACAATTCCCTAATGAAATTCAACAATTACAGTTATCACCACTATGTAATTGTGTTGAAACTATGCACTTATCTTAAATTCAGCACTTTACTTCAGTTCAGCACCTCTTACGCTCCACTCATCTCAAACCACTAACTAGTGTTATTGAATGAAGGAGGATTTTATACACTCTACGATTGCTGACTCCCATCCGCTCTAATAGGCAAAACATAGAGGCCAAGTTTAATAACCAAAGAGGTGCTCAGCAGTGCAGATGAATAAATAATGCACGCAGTTTAAGAGAAATTAAATGAAACCTTCAAAAAGATTAAAAATTTAGAGCCCCAGTATAGATTGAATACTTGGTCATCAACCAAGGACAGAGATATCATTGGTGCAACCTGTACAGCTGCAAACAGGCCCTAGAAGTTTCGGGGATGTCACGGGTGACTAGGGGAACACGGGGAAACCTATACTGGCCCTAAGACTGTTGCCCCTAACACCCAGAGGTACCCTTGAAGGTAGGGAGCTCCGGGCCTCAAACCTAGACCCTATCCCCTGACGTTTTCCCTGATGTTAAGACCCCCCTCCACAACCCACCACCCGGAGGGAAGGGGCAAGAACAGAAGTCTTCAACCCCACCGACAAATAAAGACAAAACAGGGGTAACAATGACTACAACTCGTACATACGGCAACCACACACAAAGGAGCCACTAAAAGTGCATGAGGGAAAACAACATAGAAGGTGGGAAAGAAAACAGACTACTGGGTAACATCCCTACCGTACAACCAGCAAAATTAGAAATGCTACAGTAAGCACCAATTCTGCAGCCAGAGCACTAGCACGGTTAATTAAAAGGCCAGCTTGGAACATTTATGTAGTGAGGGTATAAAAGATCTAAAGGACACAGTCTATTGAGACCCCCCGAGGAAGCACACGCAAAATGCGCGTAGGGGTCAAAACAGTGCCATATACTGATGGAGATTACCATGGGTGAGTGCAATAAATAATTATCTATGTTTACTCCGCTGCCTGGCATTTAAATTTATCTGATTTCTGTATGTGCATTCATACCTCATTGGAGACATTACTCCCTCTCTATGGACTTTTGGCACTTGGCACTAGGTACTTTATTCTACTCGTAGTCCTGCACCATGCACTTTGTTGTAATGTATTGACTTGCCTTGATATACTGTATATGTTTAATAAAATTTATATGACGTTTTTCAATATTGGTGGTGATTTATATGGCTCCATTTTGGTGTAGGGTAAAAAGCTCACAACACTAGTCTCAAATAACCACCCCCTCTGGTGGAAGTAGAGGCTATTTATAGGACCTGGGAATGGTCCCAACCGGAAACACCTGACCAGGACTCAGAAGTTGCTGGAAGGTAAACTGACATTAACCCTCTCCTCCCTAAAGGAAAAGGATACCATTTCATCAGCAGAGTCTCACAAGATAAAGTGAGACTCTGACCCAAAACCTGTAACAAAACTCTGCAACAGAGAAAAGACCATGACAGGGGGCCCATCCTTACCTCCAATGAGGTGGAGTTGTCCGTTTTGATGAAAAGGGCCCAAATACTGTTCTTGCACAGGGCCCTTTTATTTTATCCACCAGTGCCATCAGCAATCGGCTGTTAGAAATGTGTAGCTCACACAAAACTCACCAAATCACTTGGATTTTACAGTGAAATTCAATTCCCAGTCAAGCTATAATCAGAAATCGAATGTTCCCGATTATGCTCTAGGGTCTCTCCAAACCCCAGAGCATAAAAAAAAATAAAAAAAAAATGGTATACTCACCTCACCGCACATCTCTCTTCCTGGATGTGCAGTGGTAGTGTGACGCCACTGGACTAGTCAGGTCATCACAGGGTACTGCACGTTCTTTATTGCTTAGTGCAGGACTCAACCCCCCATGATTTTGGGTTCCCAAACTATAGTACTGCCTCCATCAGCATCCAAAAATCCCAACCACACCTCACACCACACCCTGCCAGACACACCAGTGGACTGCTGAGGTGTAATTGGGCCGTCCACCTACTCATCAGGCAGACTGGTGGGAGGGAGTAGAGGAGAGAGTCAGCTCCAGTTGAGAAAATGGAGAGGAAGCAAGAAAATAGTTGAGGTGGCCCTCGAGTAGTGAGGAGCCAGGGGAGTTGTAGCTCCCGGGGAAGTTACAGGTTGGGTCGCAGACAGTGGTCTGGGCCGGAAGAGCCGGAAGAGTCGGAGACCCGGTTGCAGGGTATTGAGGCTGGGATCCTGGATCCGGTCTTGGAGGATCGGAGGCATCTGAGTCTAATAACCGGTCTGGGACCGAAAGCACAGCGGGGTACTGGACCCTAGGTCGGGGAGTAGCTTCAGGCAACCCAGGAATTAACCTGCGGAGGATAGTGACCTTATGGACTGTCCCCAGAGAAGCTCAGAGATCAGGGGCACTAGCACAACAAGGGGGACAGGGGTTTCCAACCCAAGTAGCCCACTGAAATCCTAAGTGTGAGCCCTTGGGAGCACAACTCGACTACAAACAGTAGGGAGCGGCACCCGGACAGCTTTATGCCAACGAGCCACCAGAACACTTCAAATTTGTGCCCGGAGGCAGGCTGCGGACCACTCGGTAGTACTATAAGGGACGGGCTTCCCCAAGAGGGCAGCGGCACCCAGAGACTTGGCTCACCTTGTTGAGTACATGGTCCTCCCCTGCTTTCAATCCGCACCCCACTCCCCAACACCACCATCCAGAGTCCCGGGGTCTCCCCTACATGTGGAAGGAAACGTCATCTGGCTGCCCCCACTCCATCTCCCCCGGGTACTCCCATCGGCAGAGGCGATACTCCCCTTACCGCGAACCACGGGTGGCGTCACGAACTATTATCCCATGTAAATACCCCCTTTTCATTTGAAGTGGCCGTAAGCCCCGGGGTCTGGAGCCCCTCGAGCCACAGCAGCACAGCAACTCCCAGATCCATGCAGTTCGACCTCTGCAGGGGCGGCACAGTAGCATAGACTTGTGCCAACTAACAGAACAAGCAAATCAGAGATTCTGTGCTCCGCTTTTACTTTCCTCATTTTGTTTCTGGAAAATAAAGCAGCAATTATTTTATAATAGGTAATTAAGTAGCATTAGTGTAGGTTCACAGCAGTTGTACAGGGCCGCCATGTGACTGTGGCTGTGCGTTGCTTGATGCTGTTACTTTAACAAACATGGCCGCGCACAGTGCACTGTGCAGCCGTGTGTGTTAGCAGTGAAAAGACGAGGACAGCACATAAGCAAAATTAAAGGTGCTGTGGCGGCCCAGCCGTGTCACTACTAGCAGACACGGTCACATAGTGCTCTGTGTGTGACCAAGTCTGATAAAGTGACGGCCATCAATGCCCGAGGGGCTGGATGGGAGACAGGTGCGGGTGGAGGTCAGCGAGGCTTGTTGCTGACTTATCCATAATAAAAATATCTCTAATGTGTCTGTGTGTGTGCATGTGTGTTGTGTGTAACTATGTATGTCAGTGTAAATGACTGTGTATAAATTTATGTATGTTTATATGTATTTTTGTGAAATTGTCTTCAAATATGTATATGTACGTACAGTGCCTACAAGTAGTATTCAACCCCCTGCAGATTTAGCAGGTTTGATAAGATGCAAATAAGTTAGATCCTGCAAACTTCAAACAAGAGCAGGATTTATTAGCAGATGCATAAATCTTACAAACCAACAAGTTATGTTGCTCAGTTACATTTTAATAAATTTTCAACATAAAAGTGTGGGTCAATTATTATTCAACCCCTAGGTTTAATATTTTGTGGAATAACCCTTGTTTGCAATTACAGCTAATAATCGTCTTTTATAAGACCTGATCAGGCCGGCACAGGTCTCTGGAGTTATCTTGGCCCACTCCTCCATGCAGATCTTCTCCAAGTTATCTAGGTTCTTTGGGTGTCTCATGTGGACTTTAATCTTGAGCTCCTTCCACAAGTTTTCAATTGGGTTAAGGTCAAGAGACTGACTAGGCCACTGCAACACCTTGATTTTTTCCCTCTTGAACCAGGCCTTGGCTTTCTTGGCTGTGTGCTTTGGGTCGTTGTCTTGTTGGAAGATGAAATGACGACCCATCTTAAGATCCTTGATGGAGGAGCGGAGGTTCTTGGACAAAATCTCCAGGTAGGCCGTGCTATCCATCTTCCCATGGATGCGGACCAGATGGCTAGGCCCCTTGGCTGAGAAACAGCCCCACAGCATGATGCTGCCACCACCATGCTTGACTGTAGGGATGGTATTCTTGGGGTCGTATGCAGTGCCATCCAGTCTCCAAACGTCACATGTGTGGTTGGCACCAAAGATCTCGATCTTGGTCTCGTCAGACCAGAGAACCTTGAACCAGTCTGTCTCAGAGTCCTCCAAATGATCATGAGCAAACTGTAGACAAGCCTTGAAATGACGCTTTGAAAGTAAAGGTACCTTACGGGCTCGTCTGGAACAGAGACCATTGCGGTGGAATACGTTACTTATGGTATTGACTGAAACCAATGTCCCCACTGCCATGAGATCTTCCCGGAGCTCCTTCCTTGTTGTCCTTGGGTTAGCCTTGACTCTTCGGACAAGCCTGGCCTCGGCACGGGTGGAAACTTTCAAAGGCTGTCCAGGCCGTGGAAGGCTAACAGTAGTTCCATAAGCCTTCCACTTCTGGATGATGCTCCCAACAGTGGAGACAGGTAGGCCCAACTCCTTGGAAAGGGTTTTGTACCCCTTGCCAGCCTTGTGAGCCTCCACGATCTTGTCTCTGATGGCCTTAGAATGCTCCTTTATCTTTCCCATGTTGACAAAGTATGAGTGCTGTTCACAAGTTTGGGGAGGGTCTTAATTAGTCAGAAAAGGCTGGAAAAAGAGATAATTAATCCAAACATGTGAAGCTCATTGTTCTTTGTGCCTGAAATACTTCTTAATACTTTAGGGGAACCAAACAGAATTCTGGTGGATTGAGGGGTTGAATAATAAAGGACCCTCTGAATAAACTTTTCACAATTTAAAAAAAAAAAAAATAAAGAAAGAAATAACATTCTTTTTTGCTGCAGTGCATTTCACACTTCCAGGCTGATCTACAGTCCAAATGTCACAATGCCAAGTTAATTCCGAATGTGTAAACCTGCTAAATCTGCAGGGGGTTGAATACTACTTGTAGGCACTGTATACCTGTATGTTTGCCTATCTGTGTATATGATTGTGTGTGTGCATATCTCCATGTGCATGCCTGCGTACCATGTGGCCATCTCTGCATACCGTGTGTGTGCATATCTACATATATATATATATATATATATATATTTAAAGAGAAAGATTGCACACCAGCGACAGTGCAAGGGGAATAAATGTAAAGGAGAAATTGCTTTGTGAATACTGACATGAAAAATACAATAGTTATATGAAAAAATGAAAATATGACAATGGAATCTGCATAACTGCCATGAACTTTAAGAATAAAGAGAAATTTAGCTATTGAATTGATCAATACAACAGAGCCCCAACACCTCGTCACAGTATTCTCTTACATTGGGGTCCCTAGCTAATATGTGTCCTCTCTTGTAGTTAAAAAACTTACCGTGTATGGGTATGTAGGTTTGTAGGTTTTTAAAAAGCCCAGACAGAGGCAGTAGGACAGAGTACGACACAGTACAATGAGATTGCTGTGATGTGGCTACTGGGCAGATATCATAATGGCCATTCCAATATGTTAAACACCTCAAAACTTTTTCTAGATTGTTACCAGTAGTGTAAAGATTTGCCATTATAGTGTCCGACTGCTCCTCTTTTTTGTAGAATATATATATATATGTATTATATATATATATTAAAAAGAGAGCAGATGCCTAACTGTGCTCATCTGTTTTTGCACACTTATTTTACTAGTCCAATTTGACAATCGTACATGCCACACCAACAGTATATACTGCAATCTGCTACAGCATTTTTTTTATGTGTATGAACCTACCTTTTTCTATTATGTCCTTTTTAGGCAAGGGTTGAATAATAATTGGGGTTGAAAAGATTGTCAAAAATGTATTTTAATGTTGTAGAAAATATATGGTAGTAAATCAGCAATCCCAAATAGTTAGTGTGCAAAAAAAGCATTAAAATACACCTTTATTAATATAGTCCTAAAAGGAGCAACGTTAATTACTCTGATACAAACAAGTCAAACTCATAAAGCCATCACTACCTACGGTGAATACACCATGGCCACTTAAGTCAGCCTATTAAAGGACATACCCAACAGGGGTCCTATCTAGTGATGGCCACAAGAGAAAATGAACACAAGAAAAAAAACAAACAAACAAACCAAAAAGTGATATTTCTGTGAGCAAAGGACAGTGGTTCAATTGACAAAAAAAACACAACAAAAGAAATAATACCTAAAAAAACAAATCAATGTGCACTCATCTTCCTGACAGTGGTCAGTCATATAAATACATTAATACACAATAGATTTTCCAGGTATTAAAAAAAGGATTGGTCTCACCCAGTCCCTTTTTGTGTGACGTCATGCAGTCTCTTGATCCCAATCAGTAGAGTCGTCCACCAAATACTGACCCTACCACTCTTTGGGTTCAAAAAATAAGAAATAACTGCTGCCCCGGACTTCCGTCCTCACAAGGACGGACCACATCTAAGGTCTCAAGCTGGACCCCTATGCTGACCCTGATGACATCCCGACATCCCGACGCGTTTCGTCATTCAGACTCCTCAGGGGACATAATAATTGTCAGTCAGGTCCTTGTTGCCAGCCCTCACCAAACCATAGTTTCAGAGATTCTGGCGTGGCGAAAACTGGGGTCATTTAAACATATGAGTCATATCATTACTCCAATCAGGAGGTACAGTTGACCTGATGTTTATTTAGTAAAGATTGTGTGGATCCTGCCATGTGGGTTTGGTTCAGCATGTGTGGTTATACTTCCTGGATGATATCGCATGCGTTCCACCGAGGTAACGCCCATGATATCCGGAAGTGCTGATCAAATCAACACCTCAGTAAATGTGCCACTCAGTCGCACTCCTTCCGGCGTGCGTTTCACCTATAAAGGTATAGACCATGATCGGAGGTGCACATCCGGAGCTCCCCCCCGCGTCACCTCCGGCCGGTCACATTATTCACCCCAAGAGGGGAGACACATCCTGTACGTACCGGCACTGGAGAGAAGGGACTTCCCGTCACCTAAAACCATGTGACCGGAAGTGCACGTCAGAGCTACAGCGCGCATCACTTCCTACCATGCGTGTCAATCATGAATATAGAGGAAACTGTCACACGCACACCGGAAATATGGGGAAACCTTTATTTCACCGGAGCACATATTTTTTCGTCCCCCAAGGCTCAGATTACACAGCCCAAGTAAGGGAAGATATATCAGAGAACGGAGACACACGCTCTAGATGGAGCGAGCATATCCTCCAATCTTCCGGGTACTGGTTTATATAGCCCAAATAAAGGAAAATGTACCGGTGACCAAGGACACACGCTGGTGTCACTCAATATAATGTCATCAATCATTAAACCACATGTATGGATGAAAATACAGAGCGACAGAGGTGTGCCAGAGGTGGGAAGAGGAAAATCACTCCCCTCCTGACATATTAGAAGTGGGGAAGGTTTGCATTTAAAATAGATAATATGACTCAGTAACTGAGTCCTATATATAACGGAATGTACTCCCGACTAGCCAAACCCCTCCCACAGCTTGAGCTCCAAAAGGGATAACACCACCAACATGTGTCTGGTATAGCACCATTTATCCCGTCCCAACAATAACATCGGACTGGTAAGATGGACCCCTTTAGGAGACTCAATCAGATGAACAAGCACATCAACCACACAAGTTTAAAGAACAAATCAAACCCCTCGGGACTCCTTAGGTCCACACGGTGTTATTCTATACCGCAATAGTACGTGGCCGCACATTATGACGGTACACACGTGTAATTAGCGATACGTGACTCTAGGACATAACATTAAGCCATGACCAAAATGGTAATTTATAGTGGGCAAAAACAATAATTTATCCCAAAGTCCCATTTGGTAGGCACTGAGGGGTATGAGGATAATATAGATAGCAGGGAAACACCGTCCACAAGAGGCTAAATAAAACTGTTGAAAAGTAACTGCTCGTTTAGACCCTTGGGGGAGAGAATTTCTAGTTGAAAAATCCACCTTGTCTCTCTTTGCAGGATGAGTCTATCCTGCAAAGGCTGCCCCATAGGAAGGTATGTATTTTTTCTGTGTAAGCTCTTTATCTGAAAAGACATTTCTAGCCTCGACTAACCATTCATCAGTATTTAGACCAGTAGATAGGAACCCTGCCATCATTGGTTGTAAATCAGCAATCCCAAATAGTTAGTGTGCAAAAAAGCATTAAAATACACCTTTAATAATATAGTCCTAAAAGGAGCAACGTTAATTACTCTGATACAAACAAGTCAAACTCATAAAGCCATCACTACCTACGGTGAATACACCATGGCCACTTAAATCAGCCTATTAAAGGACATACCCAACAGGGGTCCTATCTAGGGATGGCCACAAGAGAAAATGAACACAGGTCGGAACATGAGTTTCTGTTCCAAAAAAATCCTGTCATGGTAACCTTCTACTTCCTCCCAAAAGTACATAAGGGGCTGGTTCCCCTGAGAGGGAGACCGATCGTTTTGGGGATTAATAGCCTCACCCAGAACTGTGGAATTTACCTCGATAATATTTTGAGACCTTTTGTTTTGGCCCTACAATCTCATGTTCAGGACACACCAGACCTTCTACGTAAGTTGGAAGGTATCACCGTTCAACCTAATGCTACTCTCGCAAGCATTGATGTTGAGGCTCTCTATTCCTCCATCCCTCATGAAAAAGGGATGGAGGCGGTGAGATATTTTCTCTCGACAAGAGGCATTCAATATCAACAACATAATGATTTCGTTTTGAGACTCCTCAATTTTTGTCTGACCAAGAATGTTTTCCTCTTTGATGGCCGTTTCTACCACCAGCTCAGGAGCACCGCGATGGGGAGCCCCTGTGCCCCATCATATGCCAACTTGCTCCTGGGCTGGTGGGAGGAGACGATGATTTTTATACATGAGACAGAGGAGGTTACACAACATTTCGAAGTCTGGGCCCGCTACATAGACGATATTTTGGTGGTGTGGAATGGTGCAAGGGACGATTTGTCTGACTATGTAGCGGGCCTAGACTTGAATAATATTGGTCTAAAATTTACATCGGTTTTTGAGGAGGGTAGCTCTCTCCCCTTTTTGGATGTACTGATTCAGAAAGATGCTGTAGGAAATTTGCAGACTTGCACCTACTGTAAACCGACAGCTTCTAATTCCCTACTTCGGTGGGACAGCAGTCATCCGAAGCATCTAAAGAGGGGCATACCAAAGGGACAGTTTCTTCGGATTAGAAGAAATTGTTCCAAAGAAGGGGATTTTCAGGCGCAGGCATGTGACCTGGGAGCCAAATTCCAGGAAAGGGGGTACCCCAAGATTATCATAAGGAGAGCTTATGAGGTAGCTAAGGAGAGACCAAGAACTGAACTTTTGATCCCTAAAAAGAAAATGGAGACCCAGGATGGAGTAACAAGATTTATAACCACATTTGATAATGGTGCGGGAAGTGTACGCCGCATACTGGGTAAACATTGGTCCATATTACAAATGGACAGGGATTTGTGTCCAATTCTCCCGAAGAGACCACAGATTACATACAGGAGAGGGAAATCCCTATCGGACCGGTTGGTCCATAGCCATTTTGTGCGTTCAATCGACGACAATTGGCTGACAAGAGGAGTTAAGGGATGTTTTAAATGCTCAGGCTGTATTGCTTGTCCTGTCATTCAGACTACTAGGACCTTTAGAAGCAATGTAACCTCCAGAAAGTATGTAATCCGGCACTTTATCAACTGCCGTACACAGGGGGTCATTTACAAGATTGACTGTGTCTGTGGCCTCGAATATATCGGGAAAACTATCCGTGAGTTTAGACGGAGGATAGGTGAACATCTTGGTGACGTTGAACATCGTAGGGATACGGCGGTGGCCAGACACGTTACGGAAAGACATGGTGGAGATGTACGTGTTTTGAGGTTCATTGGAATTGACAAGGTTTTGAGACCCAAAAGAGGAGGGGATTGGGATAGACTCATCCTGCAAAGAGAGACAAGGTGGATTTTTCAACTAGAAACTCTCTCCACCAAGGGTCTAAACGAGCAGTTACTTTTCAACAGTTTTATTTAGCCTCTTGTGGACGGTGTTTCCCTGCTATCTATATTATCCTCATACCCCTCAGTGCCTACCAAATGGGACTTTGGGATAAATTATTGTTTTTGCCCACTATAAATTACCATTTTGGTCATGGCTTAATGTTATCTCCTAGAGTCACGTATCGCTAATTACACGTGTGTACCGTCATAATGTGCGGCCACGTACTATTGCGGTATAGAATAACACCATGTGGACCTAAGGTGTCCCGAGGGGTTTGATTTGTTCTTTAAACTTGTGTGGTTGATGTGCTTGTTCATCTGATTGAGTCTCCTAAAGGGGTCCATCTTACCAGTCCGATGTTATTGTTGGGACCGGATAAATGGTGCTATACCAGACATGTTGGTGGTGTTATCCCTTTTGGAGCTCAAGCTGTGGGAGGGGTTTGGCTAGTCGGGAGTACATTCCGTTATATATAGGACTCAGTTACTGAGTCATATTATCTATATTAAATGCAAACCTTCCCCACGTCTAATATGTCAGGAGGGGAGTGATTTTCCTCTTCCCACCTCTGGCACACCTCTGTCGCTCTGTATTTTCATCCATACATGTGGTTTAATGATTGATGACATTATATTGAGTGACACCAGCGTGTGTCCTTGGTCACCGGTACATTTTCCTTTATTTGGGCTATATAAACCAGTACCCGGAAGATTGGAGGATATGCTCGCTCCATCTAGAGCGTGTGTCTCCGTTCTCTGATATATCTTCCCTTACTTGGGCTGTGTAATCTGAGCCTTGGGGGACGAAAAAATATGTGCTCCGGTGAAATAAAGGTTCCCCCATATTTCCGGTGTGCGTCTGACAGTTTCCTCTATATTCATGATTGACACGCATGGTAGGAAGTGATGTGCGCTGTAGCTCTGACGTGCACTTCCGGTCACATGGTTTTAGGTGACGGGAAGTCCCTTCTCTCCAGTGCCGGTACGTACAGGATGTGTCTCCCCTCTTGGGGTGAATAATGTGACCGGCCGGAGGTGACGCGGGGGGGAGCTCCGGATGTGCACCTCCGATCATGGTCTATACCTTTATAGGTGAAACACATGCCGGAAGGAGTGGGACTGAGTGGCACATTTACTGAGGTGTTGATTTGATCAGCACTTCCGGATATCATGGGCGTTACCTCGGTGGAACGCATGTGATATCATCCAGGAAGTATACCCACACATGCTGAACCAAACCCACATGGCAGGATCCACACAATCTTTACTAAATTAACATCAGGTGAGCTGTACCTCCTGATTGGAGTAATGATATGACTCATATGTTTAAATGACCCCAGTTTTCGCCACGCCAGAATATCTGACACTATGGTTTGGTGAGGGCTGGCAACAAGGACCTGACTGACAATTATTATGTCCCCTGAGGAGTCTGAATGACGAAACGCGTCGGGATGTCGGGATGTCATCAGGGTCAGCATAGGGGTCCAGCTTGAGACCTTAGATGTGGTCCGTCCTTGTGAGGACGGAAGTCCGGGGCAGCAGTTATTTCTTATTTTTTGAACCCAAAGAGTGATAGGGTCAGTATTTGGTGGACGACTCTACTGATTGGGATCAAGAAACTGCATGACCTCACACAAAAAGGGACTGGGTGAGACCAATCCTTTTTTTAATACCTGGAAAATCTTTTGTGTATTAATGTATTTATATGACTGACCACTGTCAGGAAGATGAGTGCACATTGATTTGTTTTTTTAGGTATTATTTCTTTTGTTGTGTTTTTTTTGTCAATTGGACCACTGTCCTTTGCTCACAGCAATATCACTTTTTGGTTTGTTTGTTTGTTTTTTTTCTTGTGTTCATTTTCTCTTGTGGCCATCACTAGATAGGACCCCTGTTGGGTATGTCCTTTAATAGGCTGACTTAAGTGGCCATGGTGTATTCACCGTAGGTAGTGATGGCTTTATGAGTTTGACTTGTTTGTATCAGAGTAATTAACGTTGCTCCTTTTAGGACTATATTAATAAAGGTGTATTTTAATGCTTTTTTGCACAGAAAATATATGGTAAAATAAAATGTGGAAGTGCAAATGCAAGTGCAAATGAAAGGGGTAGTTTAAAAAAAAAACATGCCACCAATAATAATGTGGGAGCTGCTAGCAGGAACCGAAGCAACACCACTACTGGCAATATAAGTGCAGGCAGTAGTACTTCCAAACACAGATAAGTATTGGCCTTCTTTGCCTGTGGCAAGCATATTAGCGAGGAGTAAGCTAAGGGCATTATGGACTATATGGCATATTACTTGTTTAAGTCACAGCAGGATGATGCTGTCGCTGACATTCACACCATCCATTTTAGTTAGTGTTCCTCCCTGAGTGCTTTGCCTGATGACAAATAAGTAAGAGGGATACATTTTGGACCATTTTGTAATTTTATAAACATGAAAGTATTTCAGTGCAGAGTGTTATTAAATGAGCTGTTGTTTAATAATGTATTACTGTCCACCTTTGTGATAGACTAACTTTGACATTATTAAGGCTATGTCTGTGTTAAAGTGCTTGAAAGGAGTTAAATTCAGCCCTGAGACCTCACAATATTACACACCGCTCCTGAGGGCAAATGCAGGTTTTTGCGGTGTGGCGATTTGTATGCAAATGGATTTGCTGTGAATTTAAATTTTGTCAAACCTAATGAATTTGAATTTCTAAAGCTCTAATCATCTCTAGTTAGCATGCTTCTTTTGGTTCAAATCTACTGTTGCCTTGTTTGCAACCCCAATTAGATGGGGTCATAGTACAAAGTACAGAACAATTACATTGAATTGCTCATAGTTAATAACTTTTCAGATTGGAGTTGTTCTGTTTCTTTTTCTTTTCTCTCCAGCCAAGACCATGTTAAGAGTTGTAGACTATTGCTGTCGCGTTCCTGCACCTGAAGATACCAATCGCGTTGTGTAGTGTAATATGAAAAATGTCTTGCGTCTTTTGTATATATGTTATGTGAACTGTATGTATTATAATGTGTTCCTGTGTAATCTACAGTGTAACCTGTGATATGTAGTCTTGATAATGTGAAGTATGGGATAGCACTTGTGTAGGAAGGTACCAGACTATAGGGTAAGCAACAGTTAAGTGTTGGGACTAGCCCACAATGGGTGGTGTTAGTTGACAGGGTAAGAGATGGTTCATTCAAAAACAGTCAGTTGAGTTGGGTTGAACTGAGAGAGTTAAGATCTAACGAGCCACAGCAATGAGAAGAAAGGAGACTGGAGACAAGAAAGCATGAACTTTGAGAGTTGACTGAGACATAGAGATCGAAAAACATTGAAACGAGAGACCGAGCCTTGAGCTTAACAGCCCCAAACAATAGGAGCAAGAGGACTCTAGTGGCCAGGCTCATTAGGCATCAAGGTAACGGGTTTATCAAAACTGGCGTGACTGGAGTTGGCTTTTGCAAGCAGATTCTCCCCAAATGTTTGAGAGCACAAGGCTCTGCTCTGACCATGGTGATGGGACCCCTGGTTCTCACTCCTGTAAAGAGACTACAAATGTAGCCTCTGCAAGGGAAAGTGATCATCACAAGTAGTTATACTGTATTGCTGAGCTGGGTTGTGCTGCAACTCATCAGACTACTAAGATCTAATGAAACCCAGTGGGAACCAAGAGAGTGTCTGAGTAAGCCTTGTAGAACTGTAACATGCTAGAAGATATGTGCTCGCACTCTGATGTGTAAACTTGTTGCAAAGAATGAACCATTGAGTAAAGAGTTATAGTTGGAAACAAACTGTTGGTCTCCTTGTGAGTACGAGATGTCATTGGGTCCTGGCCAGTCGACGTCAGCAGTAGTATGAGGCCTGCACAAGTTCACAGCCCACACAACACAAGTCCCCACAGCCAGCCAGGACCAGCTGTACCATGAAGCCTGTGAAGTACAGGTTCAGAGAATGCAACGGCACAGAAGAGGACAACGCAGTAGTGACTCACAAATAAAATTTATTACACAAAGTAGGATATAGCACAATATGGATCAATAAAGAACCAATGCAATAAGTTACAAGGTACTCAACGTGGACAGGAAATATACAAATATACTTATTTACTGAATGATTTATAATATAATATAGCTATAGCTAACTGCACTATTACATAACTGATAGCTGAAAGTGAAACTATAGTCAGAGGCCTAATGTTCATTACTGTATGCATCACTACCTATACAGGGTCAGTCACAGCCAGTTTCAGTGTACAATTCAACTTTATTTAAGCTATCTATAGTGAACTTTAAGAATAACCCTCTAGGAATTGACTATATCAATTCACGTCTCTGACTATACACGAAACAATGGCTCAGTCGGATCACCCAAGGGAGTTGGCCTTTTCTCTTTGGTACTTGACCACATAGTCTGGACTGAGGGTTTTGACAGGAGACGTCTGGTTTTCTCTGCTTGGCCACGTAGTCTGGATTCAGGAGATACTTCTTGCTGGTGACACAGTTCAGGCCTACTTAGGGTATGAATAGGTTTAGTTTCTTCCTCAGCAGGGTGGTGAGCAGTTCACATTTCTGCTTGAACATCTGTTTCCTTCTTCAGTTTGGAGCCAACTCCACCCTTTCTCTGATGTACCAAGCTTTTATAATTGCTTGGTGTGCCAAAAGTACCGCCTAACCTGGTGTCTCTCTGAATCTCTTTCTCTGAGGAAGTAGTTGTTTTGCTCATCAGTTCCAGATGGTTTCTTCGACCAGCAGATGGCGACGTTCTCCAATAGACACTGTTATATCCAAGTAAATGTGTCCCATTGAATACCTGTGGAAAGATCTTAAAATTACTGTTGGGAGAGGGCGCCCCTAAAATAGGAGAGACCTGGAGCAGTTTGCAAAAGAAGAGTCCAAAATTCCAGTTGAGAGTTGTAAGAAGCTTACTCATGTTTATAGGAAGTGATTGCAGATATTTATTCCAAAGCGTGTGCAATCAAACATTAAGTTGAGGGGGCGAGAAATTTTGTCTGGACCATTTTTTTTTTGTGAAATTATCTCCAGTTTGCCTTTTTTCTCAGTTTTTTTTTGTGTTGTTCCAATACACAAAAAGGAAATAAACATGTGTGTAACAAAACATTGTTTAAAAGAACTGAAGTCCTCAGTGGTTGATACCTTTTAGCGGCTAACTGAAAAGCTGGTAATAATAGCAAGCTTTCGAGACTACTCAGGTCTCTTCTTCAGGCTCAAAGCCTTTGAGCCTTTGAGCCTGAAGAAGAGACCTGAGTAGTCTCGAAAGCTTGCTATTATTACCATCTTTTCAGTTAGACATTAAAAGGTATCAACCACTGAGGACTTCAGTTCTTTTAAACAATTTTTTATCTCTACTGGCTAACACGGTACAAAGATATATTTTACCTGTAACAAAACAATAATTTTCTGGGAGAAATAGTTCATTTTTTGTAACAATTTCAAGGGTGCCAACACTTTTGGCCATAACTGTTTAACTAAGGACAATAATGGCAGAATGACTATGAAATACAGACTACTAAACCATCCCCGAGAAAAAAGTAACTAAGCAAGGTACTCTCACACATATACTAAGGGGACTGAGCCATTATAAGGGATTATAAGGGGGTTGCTCAATTCACTAAAGAATGCAATATAAGTGATTTTCATGTTGGAAACCATACTTACAGTATTCAATGCAGAGGAATGATTTCCTATGCGTTCAATAACTATGATTTCCAGTGTGAAAACACTAAATAACTCCTAAAGATTCTTTAAAAAAAACTCTTATTTTTCTTGTTATTTTAAGTTCATGTAATGTTTGCATGCATCATAGATCTTACTATGTAAGATTTAGCTTAGATAATAACATGACACAGCTATACGATCTGAAGTTTGTGCTCATTTCTATCCAGTAAACCTGCCCCTGGTGTTGGCATTAGGAATTACAGAGTGTGTTAGGGGGTTATACTGTATATTATATACATACAGAGTACAGGCAGTCAGGTCACATACTGATAAGAGCCAAGTCTGAACTATTGAGCCAAACAAAACTAAAAGCTGATGTCATTTATGCACAATGATCTTAATGAAAGCAAATAATAATATGAAAACCTCTCCCATCATTGCTATGTCAAGCAGAAAAAGTCTCTCTTTAGACTTAAATACAACAAAGCCATCACGTGGATCTCGGACATGAACCATAATAAGTCAATCAAGAGGAAGGAATGGTTCATAAGTCATATCTAAGTGGGAGCTAATAATAGCACAAAGATACAACACAATGGTATGAATCCATACGTTCCAGCCATAATGTGTAAAACGTGGCTGTATTTTGACTTAACCCCTTCAGCCCCCGGGCACTTTCCGTTTTTGCGTTTTTGTTTTTTGCTCCTTTTCTTCCGAGAGCCGTAACTTTTCTATTATTCCGTCAATCTTGCCATATGAGGGCTTGTTTTTTGCGGGACAAGTTGTACTTTTAAATTAAATCATAGGTTTTACCATATATTGTACTGGAAAACAGCAAAAAAATTCCAAGTGTGGAAAAACTGCAAAAAAGTGTGATTGCACAATAGTTTTTGGGATGTTTTATTCACCGTGTTCACTATATGATAAAACTGATGTATCTGTGTGATGCCTCAGGTCAGTGCGAGTTTGCAGACACCAAACATGTATAGGTTTACTTGTATCTAAGGGGTTAAAAAAAATTCACAAGTTTGTCCAATAAAAGTAACGCACGTTTTGCGCCATTTTCCGAAACACGTAGCATTCTTATTTTTTGGGATCTATGGCTCAGTGACGACTTATTTTTTGCGTCTCGAGCTGACGTTTATAATGGTACCATTTTTGCGCAGATGCTACGTTTTGATCGCCTGTTATTGCATTTTGCGTAAAACTTGCGGCGACCAAAAAACGTGATTTGGGCGTTTGGAATTTTTTTACCACTTTGCCGTTTACCAATCAGATTAATTGATTTTATATTTTGATACATCGGGCATTTCTGAACGCGGCGATACCAAATATGTGTATATTTATTTATTTTTTAACCCTTTAATTTTCAATGGGGGGAAAGGGTGGTGATTTGAACTTTTAGGTTTTTTTTTTTTTTGGTTTTTTTTTAAACTTTTTTTTTTGGTTTTTTTTTTCATTTTACTAGTCCCCCTGGGGGGCTATAGCGATCAGCAATCCGATCGCTATTATCTATCTGCTGATCACAGCTATACAGCTGTAAACAGCAGATTCAGTCACTTTGTTTTTCCCTCTGCTCTCGGCCGAGGGAAAACGAAAGTGAAACATCATAGCTGCAGGCGTCATCACATGACCCTGTGCTACGATGGCAACCACCGATTTTCACGTGATAACGCACGTGACTTACGGTGGGGGCGGCGGTAAGTAAAAAACATGGCCGCGCGCACTTAGATCTTGCTGCCAGACTTTGGCAGCAAGATTTAAGGGGTTAATGGCCGCGGGTGGAAGCGATTCCACCCGCGGCTAGGAGGCACACATGTCAGCTGTTGAAAACAGCTGATATGTGTGCCGACCGCCGCCTGCCCGCGGCAGGAGGCGGGGCTTAACGGGACACGATCCTTGATGGATAGATCCGTCCAAGGTCGTGAAGGGGTTAAAGGGAATTTGTCAGGTAATTTGTGTGTTCTAACCTAGTAGCAGTGTGATGTGTGGCCTAGTAACCCCTTCCTACCCATCCCTGTGTTGTAATATTGCGTAATGTGAATGTATAAAAAATCTATTTTATTACTTACATGTTCCCTATGTAAATGAGCAGAGGCTGTAGCCCCCTAGGCGTTCCATTAACCTGTGGGCATTTGCATGTCTTCCGTGGTATCACGTCCCTGTGGGCACGATACCATGGATTTACTTGAGCGACGTACCGTCACTCTTTGAGATCCCGCACGTGCGCACTTACCATTCCTGCAGCCTTGTTATCCGGGTGCTTGCTTCTCGTGCATGGTCAGAACTGCAGGAGTCTTCTGAGGATGCGCAGTGTGCGTGTGAAGCCAAGAAGCAAGTACCCAGATAACAAGGCTGCGGGAATGGTAAGTGCGCACGCGCGGGATCTCAAAGAGTGACAGTACGTCACTCATGTAAATCCATGGTATCACGCCAACAGGGGCAAGATATTACGGAAAACGTGCAAAATGCCCACAGGGCAATACGACGCCGATGGGGCTAGAGCCCCTGCTCATTTACATAGGAAACACGTAAGTAATAAAACATATTTTATATATTCATATTACACAATATTACAACACAGGGATGGGTAGGAAGGGTTTACTAGCACACACATCACACATCTACTAGGTTAGAACACATACATTACATGACAGATTCCCTTTAATGATCAGAAATAATCAATTTGATTTGAATCAAATTCACTGAACCCTAGAAATTTGAATAATTTGTGATTCTTTTTACGCAAAATCACCTAAAATGACTACAGCCACTTTACACATTGCAGGAGATTGCATCAGCGGGTTCCTCATAACACATTGCGACTGTCACATCACATGGTGTAGCACAGCCGGCAGCGTAACTACCGGGGGACAGATGGGGTGGTTGTCCAGTCCCCACACTCAGGGAGGCTTAACTGGAGCTACTGCCACAGTTAGCTATATCGGCATACACTACACAGCTCGCTGATATACAGTGGCATGCAAAAGTTTGGGCACCCCCGGTCAAAATTACTGTTGTGAACAATTAAGCAAGCTGAAGATGCAATGATCTCTAAAAGTCATAGAGTAAAATATGACCCTTTTCCTTTGTATTTCAGGCAAACAAAAAAAAATATTTTCAACTTTTACATTTTAAAAATTACAAAAATAAAAATGGGCAACCTTGGAGATTTGTGTGCTCAGTTAAATTTGACCAAGGTTCCAGACCTTAATTAGCCTGTCTGAGTTATGGCTTGATCACTATATCATTGGGAAAGGCCAGGTAATGCAAATTTCACAGCTTTATAAATACCCAGCCTCCTCTAACCTTGTGCCAAAAAAACAACAGCCATGGTTTCTTCTAAGCAGCTGCCTAGCACTCTGAAAATTAACATGATGGAGGCCGACAAAGCAGGAGAAGGCAACAAGAAGATAGCAAAGTGTTTTCAAGTTCCCCTTTCCTCAATTTGGAATGTAAATAAGAAATAGCAGTTATCAGGAACAGTGGAGGTGAAGATAAGTTCTGGAACATCAAGCAAAATTTCTTTAAGAGCTGCTCATAGGATTGCTAAAGAGGCAAACCAGAACCCCCTGCTTGAGTGCAAAAGACCTTCAGAAAGATTCAGCAGACTCTGGAGTTGTGGTACATTGTTCTACTGTTCAGAGGCACCCGTACAAATATGACCTTCATGGAAGAGTTATCAGAAGAAAACCTTTCCTGCATCCTCACCATAACATTCAGTGTCAGAAGTATGCAAATGAACATAGAAATAAGCCTAATGTATTTTATAACCAAGTCCTGTGGACCAATGAGGTTAAAGTAGAACTCTTTGCCCACAATGATCAAAGGTTTAAAGATATGTGTGGAGAGGAAAGGGCACAGAATTTTAGGAAAGGAAAATAACATATTCACCAACCATCAAGCATGGGGGTGGATCAATCATGTTTTGTGGTTGTGTTGAAAGCCAATTTCACAGGGAACATTTCACAGGTAGGGGGAATAATGAAGTCCATGAAATTTCAACAAAATGTTGATGCAAACATAACACCATCTGTAAAAATGCTGAAGTTGAAAAGGGGATGGCTTCTACAAATGGATAATCTCCCTAAACACACGTCAACATCCACAATAGTCTACTTCAAAAGGTGCAAGCTGAAGGTTTTACAATGGTCCTCACAGCCCCCTGATCTGAACATCATTGAAAATCTGTGGCTAGACCTCAAAAGAGCAGTGCATGCAAGACAAGCCAGGAATCTCACAGAACTGGAAGACTTTTCCAAGGAAGAATGAAAATCGCTCAAATAATAATGTACAGACTCTTGGCTGGCTACAAAAAGTATTTACAAGCTGTGATACCTGCCAAAATGGGTACTAGTAGGAACTAACCATACAGGGCGCCCAAAGTTTTGCATCAGCCCATTTTCCTTTTTTGTTAATTTAAAAATGTAAAAGATGATTTTTTTTTTTTTTACTAAAATAGAAAGGAAATGTGTCATCTTTAACTTTATTCCTTTTAGAGATCATTTCATCTTCAACTTGCTTAAATGTTTACAATAACAGTAATTTTGACTATGGGTGCCCAAACTTCTGCATGCCACTGCAGCTAATCTCTGCAGTAGAGCCAGGAGACATGATCTCCCTGCATTGCCACTCTCTGTTCTGTAGACCTTAGGGCTCTTTAAGCCTGCAGATACAGAAAAGCTAGATGATAGTGCTAGTGCATGCACAGGACATTAGAGTCCAAAATCTGTGACTTCATCACACAGTGTGGGGTTTCTGATATTTTGTGTTTGCCATGACATGCTGCCCGTGCTTGACCTATCAGGATCCTGGATTAGGTGAGTATCTGATGTTTTTTATTTTTATTAAACAGTGCGGTGGAAGAGTGGGGGTATCATACAATATGTGGGACCCTCACACATTGTAGGGAGTACTGAGGGAACCTTTATACATTGTAGGTAATACTATGGTGGGCCCTTAAACAGTGTGGGAGTCCCTTATATAGTGTGGTTGGGCCATATGAAATTTTGTGGGGCCCTTATATATTGTCGGGGGCTGTTATAAAGTGTGGGAGCTATTGTAGGGCATTACACACTTTGAGGCCACCTTTGGGGGCCATCATACAATGTGGGGGCCATTAAACAGTTAAGGGCTACTGTGGGGTGGTCATCATACATTGTGGGGGCTTTTATACAGTGTGGGAGATAATGTGTGGGCCAATATACAGTTTGGGGTCTACTGTGGGGCCCATTAAAACGAGTGTCAGCTACTGTCGGGCTATTATACAGTGTGGAGGCCACTAGGCTGTGTTTTGGTGAGCTTTGGGTCCATCACACTGAGTAGAGGCTAGCTGTGGGCTCATTGTACTATGTATAGAGGGACAGGCCCACCACATTCTGTACAGAGGAGATTTGAGCCCATTATGCTGTGTATAAGGGAGCTGCTGGCTCATTATACTGGGTATGTGATAGCTGTGGGTCCACCATACTGTGTATACGGTAGATGTGGGTCCACCATACTATGCATAGGGGAGGTGTGGGCCCATTATACTGTGTATAGTATAGGGTAGCTGTGGGTTCACCATACTGTGTATAAGGGAGATGTGAGCTTACCATGTAAAGAGGAGATGTAGGCCCATCATATTGTGTATAGGAGAGCTGTGGGTCCAGCATAACATGTATAGGGGAGGTCTGGGCCCATGATACTATGTAGAGGGAAGCTGTCGGCCCAACATTCTGTGTTTAGGTGAGGTGTGGGTACAGCCAATCAAGAAGAACTATCATAGCCAGTATTAAGGCAGAAGATGGGAATGCAGCAGCATTTTATGGTGAATCTTGATAGTGAGAGGACTTCACAGCTCAGCCAGAGAGAGAAACTAATAAACTGTGTAGATAGTGTGTAAAATTTGGACCTGCCCCCCTAACTTTATGTTTTGCTATCCATCTTGTCCTCAACACCCAGCTTTCCAATGCTTTGCTATATATTTCACTTAGCACCCAGCTTCCCCATGCTTTGCTATATATCTTTCACTCAGCACCCAGCATTCCCATGGTCTACTATACGTCTTTCCTTCAGCACCCAGCTTCCCCATGCTCTGCTATACATCTTTCCCTGAGCACCCAGGTTTCCCATGCTCTGCTATAAATTGTTTCCTTAGCCCCCAGGTTTCCCATGCTCTGCTATACTTCTTTCCCATAAGATCAGGGTATGGGAAAGCTGGGTGCTGAGAGAAAGATGTCCCACATAACAAGGTAAAGCTGGGTGCTGAGAGAATGATATATAGCATAGAAAAGCTGGGTGATGAGGGAAATCCTCTTTCCCTCAGTAACCAGCTTTCCCATCCCATGAATGGATCTTTAACTCCCATTCTCATATATAAGCCCCCATCCTGGTATTATATGGCCCCCAGGGGGCATTGTCCTGCATGAAATTTGCTGGGTGATTGAGTGTTGAACGCAAATAAAGAACCACATGTTGTTGAAGAAGGTTCTGATACACACTTGCATTCACTCTGCCATGTAGCTTTATGAAAGGTCCAACTTCTACTGCAGAAAACATTCCCGAAACCATAATACTTTCTCCACCACTTTTCACTGACTTCTTAACACACTTTGGGTTCAGTCTTTCCCCAGTTTGTCGACGAACATAATGTTTCCCATTAGACCCAAATAAATTAAGCTTGCTTTCACCACTAAAATGAACTGTGGAGCACTTCTCCTCTGTCCACTCAATATGCTCCTCACCAAAGGTGAGTGTAGCCTTTTGATTCTTTCTGCTAATGAGTCGTTTGGTTACTGCAGAGTGGGCTGTCAGTCCAAATGCTCTTAAACGTCGTGACACTGTATGATGAGACAGATCCTTAGCTTGCTTAGTGCTGAACTGTTGAGCAATTCCAACTACAGTGTTAAAATGATTACCCATGGACATTCTCCGCATTATCCTGTCCTCTCTTGCATTTGTCTTTCGAGGGTGACCAGCCTTATTGGGGGACAAGAAAGAGTTTGTGATGTTGTATCAAAATCACAGACTTGGACTGACCAACTTTCTCTTAGTGTGGCTGATAGGGTCACCGCTTTGGCCTTCATCTGGACAACCTGCTGCTGGAGGGTGTCAGTCACTTTGGAACAGCACACCATTTTTTCAAAGTCAGTGGAAACTGGAAAGTTAGGCTGCCAGTTAAATAGGGTTTGTCAGAATATTAAGTAAATTAGCACCAGGTGCCAAACTAACACCAATAACTTGCAGAAATCTGAAAATGTTCTCTAATTTTGATCCGTGCTCTTTTTCATTTATCTAATTTACATTTTTCTTATGTGTTTTTGAAAAAAATCAATTTATTAAATAAGCTTAAAATACTGCTAGTTTACTCATGTTAGGATATAATCACATAGGACTACACAATTGCCTTAATTAAAATTGCTGGAAGAGACAAAAAGGTGCAAATAGGGTTTTATCCTGGTGGTACCAGAATAAAATGATTACAGGGAATCACTCACCTGGGGTATTTGTGTGTCACAACTACTGTAAGAGCAAGAAATCATGACCACAATGGCTGCTACAGACCCTGTATATGAATTAGTTGTACGGAAGGGAGACGGTAAAGGGTTAACCCTCACTTCCATGTGGGATAAGAAGATGATCACTCAAAGATAAAATTGTGATTTATTGTTCAATGCGTTTCAGTGTATTGATGCACAGTGATTTTACTTACTGAGTAAGGGTGGCTTTACATGCTGCGATATCCGGCCCGATATCGCTAGCATGCGACCCACCCCCATCGTTTGTGCGAAACGGGCATACTTACCTGCATAGCGACGTCGCTGTGACCGGCGTACCGCCTCCTTTCTAAGGGGGCGGTCCGTTCGGCGTCACAGCGACGTCACTAAGCGGCCGCCCAATGAAAGTGGAGGGGCGGAGATGAGCGGGACGTAACATCCCGCCCACCTCCTTCCTTCCGCATTGTGGCCGGAGGCAGGTAAGGAGATGTTCCTCGTTCCTGCGGCGTCACATGTAGCGATGTGCACTGCCGCAGGAACGAGGAACAACTTCGCCTCTGCGACAGCAGCGATAACTGGCAGCGCAGACCCATGTCAATGAGGAGCGATTTTGGACGTTTTTGCAACGATCCAAAATCGCTCCTAGGAGTCATACGCTACAACATTGCTACAGCGGCCGGATGTGCGTCACAAAATCTGTGACCCCAACGAGATCGCTGTAGCGAAATCGTAGCGTGTAAAGCCCGCTTAAGGAGTCTCAACTGATACATAATGACCTTCACATTTAGGAAATTGTGCTTTGTTCTCTAATTTTGAATTCCAGTGTACATATTATTAATACTATGTATCCTCATATATTGACATGTATGGTTGGCTTTTATTGATCTAACTTGGTATTTAAAGTTGTGCCTTAGGCTGGCCACAATAAAAGCCAACTCTAAAATGTGCAGCTTACAGTATTGCTAACGTTCGGCGGGTTCAGGAAACTAGTCAATATCTGAGAGATAGTGAGCCCTAATTTAGATTGTGAGCCCCAATGGGGACATGTTCCTGATGTATGTAAAACGCTGCGGAATATGTTAGCGCTATATAAAAATAAAGATTTATTTTTTATTTTTTTTATTGATCTGACTACCATTTGCCAGTATGCCATATGCCTTGCACAGTGAAAACCGGGACTCATCTGTGAAGAGAACACCACTCCAGCATGCCAGTAGCAATCAATTGTGAGCATCGGCAGACTCAAGTCAGTTACGAAGACGAACTGCAGTCATGTGGAGACCTCCGATGAGGACGACAAGTCTGTAAATGAGCTTCCCTGAGATGGTTTCTAAAGGTGGCTTTACACACTGCAACATCGCAAACGACATCGCTGTAACGTCACCGGTTTTGTGACGTAATAGCGACCTCCCCAGCGACATTGCAGTGTGTGAATCACATCAGCGACCTGGCCCCTGCTGTGAGGTTGCTGATCGCTACAAATCGTTCAGGACCATTCTTTGGTCCTTTGTTTGCCGCTGTGCAGCATGATCGCTAGAAAGTCTCAGAGTGTAAAGGGGACTTAAATGTTCAGGCAGCAGGAGCCGGCTTCTGCGGACACTGGTAACCACGGTAAACATCGGGTAACCAAGAAGCCCTGTCCTTGGTTACCCGATATTTACCTTCGTTACCAGCCTCCGCCGCTCTCACTGTCAGTGCCGGCTCCTGCTCCTTGCACGTGTAGCAGAGTACACATCGGGTAATTAACCCCATGTGTGCTGTAACTAGGAGAGCAGGGAGCCAGCGCTAAGCAGTGTGCGCTGCTCCCTGCTCTCTGCACGTGTAGCTGCGTGCGCTGGTAACCAAGGTAAATATCGGGTTGGTTACCCGATATTTACCTTAGTTACCAAGCGCAGCATCGCTTCAGTGCGTCGCTGCTGGCTGGGGGCTGGTCACTGGTTGCTGGTGACAGCTCACCAGCAACCCGTGTAGCGATGCTCCAGCGATCCCTGCCAGGTCAGGTTGCTGGTGGGATCGCTGGAGCGTCTGACTGTGTGACCTCTCACCAGCAACCTCCTAGCAACTTACCAGCGATCCCTATCAGGTTGTATCGTTGTTGGGATCGCTGTTAAGTTGTTTAGTGTGACGGTACCTTAACAGTTTGTGCAGAAACTCCTTGGTTATGCAAACTGTTGCAGCAACTGTGCAGGTGTCTGGTCTCAGATGATCTTGGAGGTGAAGATGCAGGACATGGAGGTCCTGGTCTGGTGTGGTTTTTAGGCCGGTTAAATGTACTACCAAATTCTCTGAAATGATAGAGAAATTAACATTCAATTCACGAGAAACTGCTCTGGTGGACATTCCTGCATGCCAATTGCACACACCCTCAAAACATGCGATATCTGTAACATTGTGATGTGTGATAAAACTGCACATTTTAGAGTGGCCTTTATTGTGGCCAGCCAAAGGCACACCTGTGCAGTAATCATGCTGTCTAATCAGCATCTTGCTCTGCCATACATGTGAGATGGATGGATGATCTCAGCAAAGGAGAAGTCCTCACTAACACAGATTTAAACAAATTTGTGAAAAATATTTTAGAGAAAACGGCCTTTTATGTACATAGAAATAGTGTTAGATCTTTGAGTTGAGCTCCTAAAAAGTAGAAGCAAAAACAAAAGTGTTGTGTCTATATTGTTGTTCAGTGTATTTATGGATTACTAGATCCCAAATAGATATGAGAGTGTGATGTAAGAATGAAAAGAATGGCACTCCAGAATACAGATCCTGCCCACCTAAAAGAAATCTAACTAATGGGATAGGATTCACACAAGGTGTAGTGTTGTTGTTCGTACATCACTGTGATGCTGCCGGCCTGTACATATACGGACAGACATCTGTCTGGGATGATTTAGTGAATCCTGCTTTGAGCAGGGGGTTGGACTAGATGACCCAGGAGGTCCCTTCCAACTCTAATATTCTATATACAACAATATCAGCCTCCAATGGCCTTAATAAGCAGCTTGGTGGCCGTCCTGAGGGACATGTGCCCTTCTGCCCAAGCCTAGCCCGCCTCCTGACACACAGGCCCTATACAGACCGCGTGGTCTGCTCTCATTGGCAATATGTCACTGACTTTCATCGCCATGCAAGACACACTTGTCTTTATAATCCTCACCTGGTTGCCACCACTCTCACTTGAAACCATCTGAACCAAATAAGTTTATCTTGGTCTCAACAGACCACAGGACATGGTTCCAGTAATCCATGTCCTTAGTCTGCTTGTCTTCAGAAAACTGAGGGATTTTTTGTACATTATCTTTAGAAGAGGCTTCCTTCTGGGATGACAACCATGCAGACCAATGTGATGCAGTGTACAGCATATGGTTTGAGCACTGACATACTGAACCCTCACCCCTTTAACCTCTCTAGCAATGCTGGCAACACTAATTCATCTAATTTTTAAAGACATCTGTGACGCCCTGGACTAGCCAAGTAGTCACAGTTAGAGCCCTGCACAACACCTGTCCCCTAAAAAGGTGTCATCAGCCAACCATTAAAACCTAGTCACACCTCTCAGAGCTTGATGGACACACCAGGGGGCGGAGACAGGTGGTTAGCCCCGCCCACTGAGGAGTCCAGAGAGCCTGAGGCGGGAAAACAGTCAGCTGGTAGTTAGGGGATTAGTTGTCAGGAGGTGAAGGAGAGTGGAAGCAGGCCTGTGCCCAGGTCTGCAGCAGTCTAACAGGTGCCAGGGTTGGAGCCCGGGCACCTTTGGCTAGGAGGCATACGGTGGCCTCAGCCTGCAGGAGTTGGGAAGACGGCTCAATGGAACCGTGGTGGACTGGGACAGGGTAGTTGCCCGCCGGTACCGACCCGGGGAACTGACTCGGAAACCGGAGCACACAGGGGGGTACTCAGACCCTGAAACAAGGTCCAGAAGCCACTGGACTGAGTTAATTAACTGATTGCGGTCTGGACTCTAGGTCCTTTCCCACCCAAAGTCCCGACTGAAGACAACAGCCCAACGAGGGGGATAGAAAGCCACCACACAGGCAGAGAGATCCCACGGGCCAGCGTCTGAGGGCAAAAGGGCTCTCCCAACATCCACAAAGCCGGGGAGCGGACTTCCGACGCTGAAGCACAGGTAGCCCACAAATACACAACACGGTGCAGTAGAAAGGCAGAGACCATCAACTGGGTGGGGGACCAGACGCAGCCGACTGCGGGCACCAACCACCATCAATTTAGTTTACCAGAGACTCGTGTGCGTTACTAACCGTGAGTACAACAGTGCCTTCCGGTCGCGCACCTCCCTGCACCGCCCAAAAAACCCTCAACGGGTCCCGGGGCCACCACCCCTGCCCACGGAGGGGTTAACATCTTGCTGCGTAACATCTTCCCCTGGGTGCCCAGTAATCGCAGCGGTCGTGTCCACCTTCACCACAACCCATGGGTGGCGTCACGAACTCAAACATGGCTCCGGCCGTGCACATACGTCCCCTAAAAGCACCAGCCCCCCTTTCAGATCGAAGTGGACCATGGAGACCCCGGGTCCGGAGACACTAGAGCCACCATGCAGCGAGTCCGGATCCAAGCGGCTCAGTTGCCGCTGAGCACGGGGCGGTGCATATCGACTCTTCTGGCGTCACGAACAGGATACTTACCCATTCACTTACCTATTGAAGTGCGCCTTGAAGTGAAGTCAGCGGTGATCCGTTATAAAGTTTTCGGAATCCGCCATCTTGCCGCTATCTTTTGGCGCAAAGATTCCCGCTAGAGTCTTCTTCCCCGCAGAAAGGGCGCGAAAGCTGAAGCCCCGCCCCCTGGGAACTCAGCATGAAAGTGAGCCGGAAGTCGCAAAACAAAACTTCCAGCAAAATGAAAAAAAAGAAGTGCCGGCAAAAGACCAAGGGGAGAAGCGGGAAGATGTCCGCGCCTAACCCCGATGGCAGAGTGGCGCCGGCCGCTGGAGCGGCGGCGCCCGCTGGTGTGCTCGACGATGGGAAAGAGGCGGCGCTCCCTCCAGTTGCAGGAGCGGGGGAGGCCGCGGCTCCGACGGTCGCCCAGGTAATGCCAATCTCCTTGCTCTACGTGCCCGATGCTGCCTGGCTACCCCAGTATGATGGGAAGCCTGACGCCTTGCAGGTGTTCTGGAAAAAGATATGTACGATTCTCGATTTGTATGCCATGACTGGCAAGCAGCGTGCAGCGGTAGTGCTAGGGCAGCTGGCGGGCGCGGCCGAGCAGGAGGTGGAGACTTGGGTAGATGCGGACCGGGCCTCGGTAACTGCCATTTTTGATAAACTCTAGGTCGCCTTTGAAACCCGCATGGAAGCGGAGTTACGTATGCAGTTTTACCCTTGCCGGCAGCGATCAAAGGACAGTATAAGAGACTATGCCTTGCGGCTGCAAACAGCCTTGCGTACACTAAAGCATGTGGACCCCATCAATGAGACTGATAGCAACAAAATGCTAGTGGAACAGTTCCTGCAGGGACTGGGGTCCGCCGAAGATCGCAAAAAACTGCGGCTGTGGTCTTTGGAACACACCGACCTGGACTTTGCAGTGCTGCAAGAGCGGGCCATCAAGGCCCTACAAACACCAGAAGCCGGCGTCCCCGATCCGCCATCTTGGCCGGTTGATACCGCTCCCGTTTCGGTAGCGCCCCCCTTGCTGGCCCTGCCGGCCCCTGCTGCAGCCACCGAAGCTTCGGAAGATCTGTCATCGCAAGTCCGGCGCCTGAATGAGGACGTCACCCGGATCCTCGCTGCTCTCCAGCTATTAACAAGAGTCCAGCCCGTGGAGAAGATCCAACTTGCCGACAGTCCAGAAGACCTCCCTTGGATGCAGCGGAGGAGGAACAATGACCCACGGTATGGACCGCCTGTCTGCTACAAGTGTAACAAAACTGGCCACTACTCCAGACGGTGTTTGTTAAACGATCAACCCCTGAGGCCAAGGGCCAATCCTCAAGTAGATCCTCAAGGCCCAGCTGATTGGCGGGATTGGTACATTGGAGGCCGCCCCATTATCTCCCTGGCGGTGGATGGTGTCCCGACTATGGCCATGCTCGACACCGGATTGCAGGTAACGACTATGCCTTACACGTTGTACCAGCGATATTGGGCTGATAGTGAACTTGCCCCTCTGGACGATGGGCTAACTATCATTGCGGCCAATGGGCTCCCTATGATCCAGGTGGGGTTCAAGGAAGTGACCCTGACTGTGGAACGAACAGAGCTGAGATGTCAAGGGATGATTGTGGTGCTGAATGATTCCAGTGACCGTAACCCAAAAGTGGTCCTTGCGACCCATGTGTTTGAGAATTGCATTGGGGAAGTGTTGAGCCTGTTGCAACAACTGTCTGCCACTGCGGGAGGGGGTTAGCAGAGGGCACTGTAGTGTGAGATCCGGGCCCTCTTGCAGCGGCAGCAGGTGAACATGACAGGTGGAGAGATTGATGGTGTGCTGGTGATGGACGCTGCGCCATTGGTGGTGCCACCGCGGAGCGAAATGATGATTTGGTGTAGGGCAGCAGTAGGACCCCAAGGACAGGATTACACGGCAATGGTAGAGCCCTTGCCTTCGGAGCACTGGCCCACGATAATGGCAGCCAGAGGGGTGATTGATGTCAAAAAGGGGAGAAAGCCCGTGCGAGTGCTGAACTGTGGAGAGGAAGAGGTCAGGCTCCCCCGCTACGCCACCATAGCCAAGTTGTTCACCGTAGATGCACACGCTATCCACGAAACAATCCCCACAACCACTACACCACACTCGGGAAGTGACCCTCCACCCAAACAGTTAGAGGAGTGGTGCCGGGAGTTGCACGTCGGCACCGAGTCCACACCCATGCACCACAAGGAAGGGGTATACTGGGTAGTGCAGGAGTACGGGCAGGTTTTCAGCAAGCACCCACTAGATTTTGGGAGAATTAAGGGGGTTCAACACCATATCCCCACGGGTACACATCCACCCATTAAAGAAAGGTACAGGCCAATCCCACCTGCACACTACCAGTGCGCCAAAGACATGTTGAGGAACATGAAGGAGGCAGGTGTCATCTGGGCAGCTCCATTGGTGCTGGTGAACAAGAAGGATGGTACCATGAGAATGTGTATGGACTACCGGAAGATCAATCAGATAACGCATAAAGATGTCTACCCTCTCCCCCGCATTGAAGAGTCACTGGCTGCGCTGAAGACTGCTATTTATTTCTCTACCTTTGACCTTACTATGGATACTGGCAGGTGGCGGTTGCACGGGAAGACCGCGAGAAGACTGCGTTCGCTACCCCCATGGGACTCTGCGAGTTCAACAGTATGCCGTTCGGGCTGTGCAATGCCCCTGGGACCTTCCAAAGGCTCATGGAGTGCTGTTTGGGGTATCTCAACTTCGAGACTGTTCTGCTGTATTTGGACGACATGATTGTGCATTTCAAGATGTATGAAGCCCATCTGGAGCACCTGGCAGAAGTGTTCGCGGCCCTCTCGAAGTACGGGATGAAGTTAAAACCCTCTAAGTGCCACCTTTGAAACCCAAAGTGCAATACCTCGGGCATGTGGTGAGTGCGGAAGGCATAGCCGGATCCTGAGAAGATTACCGCTATCCAGAACTGGCCGCAACCAACCAATGTGAAGGAGGTGAGGCAGTTCCTGGGCCTAGTGGACTACTACTGCTGTTTTATCAAGGGGTACACGAAGATGGCCACGCCCATGCAAGACCTTCTCGTGGGACAAACCAAGAATGGTAGATCTCCTGGACCTCCGTTTGTCTGGGGTGAGAAGCATGAGGAGTCCTTCCAACAGCTGAAGTCGGCCCTGACAGGGGAAGAAATCTTGGCTTATCCTGATTACGGCCTTCCGTTCATCCTTTACACCGACGCCAGCAATGTGGGCCTGGGTGCGGTCTTGTCCCAAGTACAAGATGGAAGAGAGAAGGTGATCACCTACGCCAGCAGGAAGCTCTGGCCAGCAGAGAGGAACCCCGAGAATTACAGCTCCTTCAAGCTCGAGTTCTTGGCCCTCGTGTGGGTGATAACAGAAAAGTTTAAACATTACTTCGCGGCGGCGAAGATCACTGCCTACACGGACAACAACCCGTTGACACATCTGGATACAGCCAAGCTGGGCGCCCTGGAGCAGCGGTGGATGGCTTGACTGTCCAATTACGATTTCACCATCAAGTACAGGGCTGGCCGCAAGAACACCAATGTGGATGCGCTGTCTCGGATGCCACACTTGTCCGATGAAGGGACGGAAGAAGACAGCCTGGAGGAGATCGAGCTACCAGCATTCCATCAGCTGAGGGATGAGAAGCCCTGTGTTAGCTAACAGCAGGTGAACCTTGACCCGCTGCCTAGCCAGGGGTGGCAAGAAGCCCAGGATCAGGAGCCTGCAGTTCAGCTGGTCAAAACGATGATTGCCCAAGGCTCCTCCAGGATGGACCCCACAGCCCCCTCTGAAGCTCAGCGGTTGTGGATAGAGAGAGACCATCTTTACCTGCATCAAAAGAAGCTGTATAGGGGGTTAATCAACCCGAAGACCCATGAAAAGTCCGCCAGCTGGTGGTGCCCCAGGCATGCGTGCCCAAGATCCTGCAGGCCTACCATGATGGCGCAGGACACTTCGGCTGGAAGAAGCTGGAGATGCTGCTGAGGGAACGCTTTTACTGGAGTGGGATGCGGGAGTCCGTAGAGGCCTGGTGCAAAGAGTGTGGTCCCTGTACACTGAGAAGACGGGACAAAACCAGTCAAAAGGCCCCGCTACAGCCGATTGTCACCCACCAGCCGCTGGAGTTGGTCGCCCTGGACCATGTCAAGCTCACGCCCAGCCGGAGTGGGTATGCCTACGCCCTGACCATTATAGACCACTACTCAAGATTCATGGTGGTTGTCCCCGTTAAAGATTTGACAGGCCGTACTGCAGCCAGAGCCTTCCAGGCCTATTTTTGCTGACCGCATGGCTACCGGCAGAAGGTGTTCATGGATCAGGGCCCGGTCTTCGAAGCAGAGGTGTTCCAGGAGTTCTGCCACTTGTACGAGTGCAAGAAGATCTGGACCATGTCCTACCATGCCCAAAATAACTGGATGTGCGAGAAAATGAACCATCTGGTCCTTAACCTCCTCAAGACACTACCCCTGGAAGAATGGAATTTGTGGCCGGAGAAGTTGCCTGATTTGGTGGACATGTACAATAACATCCCCTGCAGCTCCACAAAGTGCACATCTGCGTACCTGATAAGAGCCCGGCCGGGGCGGCTGCCAGTGGACCTAGAAATGGACCTAGAAATGCCCGAAACTCTTCCCTCCACTGCTAACTGGGATGCCAAGCGACAGACGCAGTACCGACGAATCCAAGAGTATGTGGAAAGGAACCTGCGTCGAAATCGAGAAAAGCAAGAGCAGTGCTTCAACAAGCGGGCTCAGGCTACCCCTTTTGGACCTTTGGATGTAGTGCTGAAGCGTAAAAGGAGAACGCACAAGCTCGACGATCAGTGGGAAAGGACCCCCTACGTCATACAGCCCACTGGATGGGAGAACGAGAAGACCTACTTGATTAGTCACGACCAGGGGAAAACTACGACCACAGTTTTCAGGGACCACCTGAAGAAATGCCCGGGTCCCCTGAGACTGGTAGATGAGCTCCCCGTGCCCACGCCTAGCGTGGAGAAGAAGAAAGGGGTGATCCATACAGTGATGGGTGTCTTTCCAGCTGATTGGCCTACGCAGAACGGCGCGGTGATTGTTCCTGTGATAATGTTCCCACAACCCGTGGAAGAGATGGAGCCGGAGATGCCCGCCAGTGAGCCACCCAAGCAAGCGCCCAGGGATGCAACTATACCATGCCCCCGTAGGTCTCTACTCGCCATACCCACCACTCGGGAAGAGGGGCCGGCCGTCCCCTCTCCCCTATTGCCTTTACCAGAAAGTGTTGGGCCCAGGAGGTCCACGCGCCCTAATCTACCTCAGCCCCCGCTTACATACAGGGAAACTGCCATCTAGGGGTGCAGCATGTTGATTATGTAAATAGATGTGTGAATGAATGCCAATCACCCGAGACTCTCGCCTGATTCCAAAGACTGTTGAGTAAGGTAGCGGTTCCCCGCTACCATACTGCCCGTCCTCGTTGGGACCAAGTTAAAAGATCCCCGTTTAAAAGTTTAGCCCATTTTAAATAGACATGGCCGAGAACTTGCAGGCCACCCAAAAACTATTGGGCCTTGTAAATAATCCCTGGACCACCTTTTCATGTCTACAGTCTCCGGAGAGGCTGGTTGGAGGATGGGCCTGTGGGATATTGTAGGCCAAGGTCCCGTCACCATAAAGCCCGGTGACAACCCTCCGTGTCAGGGGTCCCCTGAATGTGGGACCTCTGTGAGACTTCTGGGTAAGGAACTTATTACCTGGCCGTGTGGGCAATACCCGGACCCGAACCCGTTTCCTGGACTGGGGAAAAGGGGTGCTGACCTAGTTCTTAGAGGCAGCATCAGGGCTAGGTTTGCTTGGGTGGGCAAAGGAAAATACCCGGTCCCGTCCCGTTCCCGGTAAATAAAAATGTTTTATTTTGGTAGCGTTTAAGGAAACTGCCTCCCGCAAGGGATGAAAAACAAGCTTTTGTGAACTGTAAATTTGTTAGTATACTTGTATACATGTTTTTATCATCTTTTTCAGAACAAAATAAACGGTAGTGGTTGGACAGCCCGCGGATGGTCTGTAGTTAACCAACGGGGAGTATGACGCCCTGGACTAGCCAGGTAGTCACAGTTAGAGCCCCACACAACACCTGTCCCCTAAAAAGGTGTCATCAGTCACCCCTCTCAGAGCTTGATGGACACACCAGGGGGCGGAGCCAGGCGGTTGGCCCCGCCCACTGAGGAGTCCAGAGAGCCTGAGGAGGGAAAACAGTCAGTTGGTAGTTAGGGGATTAGTTGTCAGGAGGTGAAGGAGAGTGGAAGCAGGCCTGTGCCCAGGTCTGCAGCAGTCTGACACTTGCCAGGTTTGAACCCAGGCACCTTTGGCTAGGAGGCATTTGGTGGCCTCAGCCTGCAGGAGCCGGGAAGACGGCTCGATGGAACCGTGGTGGACTGGGACAGGGTAGTGGCCCGCCGGTACCGACCCAGGAAACAGAAGCACAGAGGGGGGTACTCAGACCCTGAAACGAGGTCCAGAAGCCACTGGACTGAGTTAATTAACTGATTGCGGTCTGGACTATGGGTCCTTTCCCACCCAAAGTCCCAACTGAAGACAATAGCCCAACGAGGGGGATAGAAAGCCACCACACAGGCAGAGAGATCCCACGGGCCAGCGTCTGTGGGCAAAAGGGCTCTCCCGACATCCACAAAGCCGGGGAGCGGACTTCCGACGCTGAAGCGTAGGTAGCCCACAAATATACAACACGGTGCAGGAGAAAGCCAGAGACCATCAACCGGGTGGGGGACCAGACGCAGCCGGCTGCGGGCACCGACCACCATCAACTTGGTTTACCAGAGACTCGTGTGCGTTACTAACCATGAGTATAACAGTGCCCTCTGGCCGCGCACCTCCCTGCACCGCCAAACAAAACCCCAACAGGTCCTGGGGCCACCACCCCTGCCCACAGAGGGGTTAACATCTTGCTGTGTAACATCTTCCCCCGGGTGCCCAGTAATCGCAGCAGTGGTGTCCACCTTCACCACAACTACACGCTCCAGCCGTACACCTACGTCCCCTAAAAGCGTCAGCCCCCCCTTTCAGATCGAAGTGGACCACGGAGCCCCCGGGTCCGGAGATGCTCGAGCCACCACCCGGCGAGTCCAGATCCGAACGGCTGGGTTGCCGCCGAGCACGGGGCGGTACACATCCTCTGAATATGACGCTGAGCACATACACTCAGCTTCTTTGGTCGACCATGGCAAGGCTTGTCCTGACTGGAAACTGTCTTGTTAAACCACTCTATAGTCTTGGCCACCGTGCAGCAGCTCAGTTTCAGGGTATTGGCAATCTACTTATAGCCTAGGCTATCTTTATGTAAAGCAACAATTTTTTTTTAAGACCATTAGAGAATATTTTTCAATGAAGTGCCATGTTGAAATTCCAGTGATCAGTATGAAAGTGTGTGAGCAATAATGCCAAATGTAACACACCTGTTCCACATTCATACCTGAGACCTCATAACGCTAATAAGTCACCTGACACCAGTGAGGAAAAATGGCTAATTGGGCTCAATTTGGCCATTTTCACTTAGGGGGTGTACTTTTGTTGCCAACGGTTTAGACATTAATGGATGTGTGTTATTTAGAGGACACCAAATCCGCATTGTTATACAAGCTGCACACTGACAACTTTATATTGTATGAAAGTGGCATATCTTCAGTGTTGTCCTATGAAAACATATAATGAAATGTTTACAAAAATGCAAGGGGTGTACTTACTTTTGTGATTTACTGTATATCTTTAGATCTATATTAATTAATTAAATTAGTTGGAAGTTATTACAATGTGAATGATCTCTCTCTGCCTTGGGGATAACTGTAATATAAGCTAAGAATGATTGTATGATAAATTTCCATATAATTAAAAGACTACAATAAGACTGGCGCCAAATGTTCCTTCAATAACTTGAAAAACATAGGTGAAAAGCCGTCAGGACCTAGACTCTTGACAACTTTCAAATCTTTACTCACAACCACAACCAACTCACAACCAACTCAAAACCTCATTCAGCTCAAAATCTCTTTCCAGATCCTGTGACTGACACGCATCTAGGGAGGGAGGTTAAAAACTATCCAAATATGCCATAATATCCATGGTTTTATCTACCTATCCCAAAGCAGATCACCAAAAGTTATATAAAGCAGAATAATATGACCTAAATTCCTCCAAAATGTCCAAGGGAGAGAAAATCTAACCTTTCAAAGGACAAATAGTGTTCATGATATGTGAAATGTCAGGCTGCACTACTGAAGTTACTGAAGCCACAGGTAATGTTGCTTCAGAGTGCAGTTTAGCAAGCAGCCATGAGGGGTCAGCAGAGTAGTCAGTAATCCGAGTCAGCAGCAACAGGTCTAAGACAGAAGCCTGGGGAGAGACAAATTGTGGTGAGAAGCTAGCAAAGAGTCAGGAGCTGTAGAGAAGCATACAAACCAAAAGGTAGAGACAAATGCCGGAGTCAAGAGCGAGGATACAGGTCAGCGGCCAGGAACTCCAAATACAGGTAAGTGAGGAGGGAGGACAAACAGGTTAGGAGAGGGGAAAACAGCAGAAAGGCACGGGTAGTCAAGGACCAGGATGAGCAGACGAACGGGGGAGGGTACAAGTCACGAGACAGAAGAAGAGAGGCAGGACAGATCGAGAACACTCACCAGAGCCCGTATACAAGCTGCAAGGCAGAAATATCACTGGCGCTGACCCATAGGTAGAGAAGCAATATATAGCATCCTGGGATCCAGAACGAGGCAAGGGAAGTTAACCCCTGAAATGACCAGGCCGGAGCTGGGTGAAACCATAGCATGGAAAAGCCGGCCTGGATCATGACATGAAGCAAATAATTAAGTGTGGAGAGCTTGAGAAAGCCACCTGACACATCTGTTGCCATGTTCAAAATAACTCTAAGGGGTACTTTGCACGCTTTGACATCGCAGGCCGATGCTGCGATGTCGAGCGCGATGGTCCCCGTCATCACAGCAGCGATATCTTGTGATTACTGGCGTAGCGAACATTATCGCTACGCCAGATTCACATGCACTCACCTGTCCTGCGACAGTGCTGTGGCCGGCGATCCGCCTCTTTCCTAAGGGGGCGGGTCGTGCAGCATCACAGCAACGTCACACGGCAGGCGGCCAATAACAGCGGAGGGGCGGAGATGAGCAGGATGTAAACATCCCGCCCACCTCCATCCTTCAGCATTGCAGCCGGGACACAGGTAGGAGATGTTCCTCGCTCTTGCGGCTTCACACACAGCGATGTGTGCTGCCGCAGGAATGAGGAACAACATCGTACCTGTCGCTGCACCAGCATTATGGAAATGTCGGACCCTACACCGATGATACGATAACGACACTTTTGCGCTTGTTAATCATATCAAAAAGGATTTGCACACTATGATATCGACTGCGACGCCGGATGTGCGTCACTTTCGATTTGCCCCCTTTGAATTTTGTAAGATAGATAAAGGGATTTACAATCTAATATTTGGAGTATTTGTACATTGGAAATCTCCACCTTAACAGTACCAGAAGATCTGGACTTATTAGTATTTTCCAACTGGGCAAGAGAGGCAAGCAATGACTTAAGAACTTTGGATTTTTCTTTTTTAATTCTAGATCTATGACCTATGAAAATACCACTCAAGATGCATTTCAATGCCTCCCATTTAATGGTAGAGATGGTAAAATCATCTTTGTGATTAGCAAAAAACGTGGCTATAGACTCCGCAACCTCTTTGATGCATAATTGATCTAATAGGAGATGATCTTTAAGGGGTACTTTGTACACTACGACAACGCAAGCCTGTGCTTGCGATGCCGAGCGTCATAGTCCCCGCCCCCGTCGCAGCTGCGATCTCTTGTGATAGCTGCCGTAGCGAACACTATCGCTACGGCAGCTTCACATGGACTTACCTGCCCTGCGACGTCATTCTGGCCGGCGACCCGCCTCCTTCCTAAGGGGGCGGGTCATGCGGCATCACAGAGACGTCACACGGCAGGCGGCCAATAGAAGCGGAGGGGCGGAGATGAGCGGGACGTAAACATCCCGAGCACCTCCTTCCTTCCGCATAGCCGGCGTGAGCCGCAGGACGCAGGTAGGAGATGTTCCTCACTCCTGCGGCTTCACACACAGCGATGTGTGCTGCCACAGGAACGAGGAACAACATCGTAACATCGGACCTTCCAAAATTATGGAAATGACTGACGCTACACCGATGATACGATTTCGACGCTTTTCCGCTCGTTAATCGTATCAAAAATGATTTACACACTCCGATATCGACAGTGACGCCGGATGTGCGTCACTTTCGATTTGACCCCACCGACATCGCACCTGCGATGTCATAGTGTGCAAAGTACCCCTAAGTCTCCAAGGAAAATTCATGGTGGTGTGAGTAGATATGTCAATTGACCTTAAAACTTGTGCATGGTCAGATCACAGAAATGAAATGATGAGTGAAATCATGAAATGAATATGTAGAGGGAAGAGTCTATTAGATATATGAAATGAAATATAAAAATATAGTCTAGACTGTAAATGTTGGGATTAGCTGAGTGATCTCTATAGTTCTTTTGGGCTGCATGAATTGCACGCCACAAGTCCACTAAGTGAGGCTTCACTGATACTGCGGATCGTTGAAAAGGACGCAGATGACCCAACCGATCAAGAACTAAGGGGTACTTCTCATATAGCGAGATCGCTGCTGAGTCACAGGTTTTGTGACATACCAGTGACCTCATCAGCAATCTCGCTGTGTGTGACACTAAGCACCGACCTGGCCCCTGCTGTGAAATCACTGATCGTTACACACAGTACTGGTTCATTTTTTGCTCGTTGCTCTCCCGCTGTGAAGCACACATCGCTGTGTTTGACAGCGAGAGAGCAAAGATCTGAATGTGCAGGGAGCAGGGAGCTAGCTTCTGCGGACGCTGGTAACCAAGGTACACATCGGGTAACTAAGCGAAGCGCTTTGCTTGGTTATCCGATATTTACCTTGGTTACCAGCGTACACCGCTCTCAGGCTGCCAGTGCTGGCTCCCTGCACACATAGCCAGAGTACACATCGAGTAACTATGCTTTGCTTAGTAACCCGATGTGTACCCTGGCTACGAGTGCAGGGAGCCAGCGCTAAGCGGTGTGCGCTGGTAACCAGGGTAAATATCGGGTAACCAAGCAAAGCATTTTGCTTAGTTACCCGCTATTTACCTTGGGTACCAAGCGCAGCATCGTTTCCACAAGTCTCTGGTGGCTGGTCACTGGTCGCTGGTGAGATCTGCCTGATTGACAGCTCACCAGCGACCATGTAGCGACGCACCAGCGATCCTGACCAGGTCATATCGTGGTCGGAATCACTGGTACGTTGTTTAGTGAGACGGTACCCTAAGGGATCAAAGGGTATATTGAAATCTCCACCCAGAATGTAGATGAACTCAGCCAGTGCCTACAAAACTTTGACTCCAAATGGTCTTTGTTCTGTGTTGGATAACTAATTGTTTGCAATTACTATGCTCTGTTAGCAATAGACATTCAAAGAAAAATATGTCTACCATCTGAGTTAACCAGTAACTCCAAAATCTGGACTGGAAGGGATTTAACGAAAGCAATAGTAACACCCTTCACTTTATTATTTGAGTTAGTAAAATTGAACCAAAAATTGTAGTGTGTATATATACCAGTCCCCTAACAAGGTGTCAGCAGCCAACCATTTAAACCCTAGTCACCTCCCTCAGTACTTGATGGACACACCAGGGGGGCGGAGCCAGGCGGTTGGCATGCCCACCGAGGAGTTCAGAGAGCCTGAGGCAGGAAAAACACAGTCAGTTGCTAGTGAGTTGAGTTTGAGAGTGCAGTGGAGGTCCACAGTGTGTGAAAAGCCTGTACCAGACTGACAGGTGCCAGGGTCGGAGCCCGGGCACCTTTGGCTAGGAGGCATACGGAGGCCTCTGCCTGCAGGAGCCGGGAAGACGGCTCGGTGGAACTGTGGTGGACCGGGACAGAGTAGTGGCCCGCCGGTACTGACCCGGGAAACCGACTGGAAACCGGAGAACAAGTGGGGGTACTCAGACCCTGAAGCTAGGTCCAGAAGCTACTGGGGGCTAGCTAATTCACTGATTGCGGCCAGGACTCTATGTCCTTTCCCACCCGAAGTCCCGACTGAAGACAACAGCCCAACGAGGGGGATACAAAGCCACCGCCCAGGCAGAGAGATCCCCCGGGCCTGCGTCTGCGTGCAAAGGGCTCCTCCGACATACAGAAGCTGGGAAGCGGACTCCTGTATTGCAAGTTTAGGTAGTCCATCAATATTCAAACAGGTGCAGGAGGAAGGCAGAGACCACCAACTGGGTGGGGGACCAGACCGCAGCCGGCTGTGGGCACCGACCACCATCATCTTGGTTTACCAAAGACTTGTGTGTGTTACTAATCGTGAGTACATCAGTGCCCTCCGGCCGCGCACCTCCCTGCACCGCCCAACTACTCCCCCAACGGGTCCCGGGCCACCATCCCTACCCACGGAGGGGTTAACATCTTGCTGCGCAACATCTCCCCCGGGTGCCCCGTAACTGCAGCGGTGATGTCCACCTTCTCCACAACCCATGGGTGGCGTGATGAACTTAACCACGGCTCCGGCCGTACACCAACGTCCCCTAAACCGCCAGCCCCTTTCAGATCGAAGTGACCACAGGACGCCTGGGTCCGGAGACGCTCGAGCCACCCACCAGTGATCCCGGATCCGAGCGGCTTGGTCGCAGCCGAGCCCGAGGCGGTACATAAACACTTAGGAATATCAGAGGACTTAGGCCAAGTGCGCACTAGAAATTGACGTTTTCTTAAGGAAAAACCGGACCCTCTTAAAGAATCCCTCACCTGCGGTAAAAAACTGCACCAAAACCGCAACGATCCACATGCGGTTTTGCCGTGGTTTGGTGTGGTTTTGGTGCAGATTTGACGTGGGTTTGCTGCGTTTTTTCCGCAGGTTGATCCCTGCGGGTTTTTACCGTTATCTATGGCAAAAACTGCAGGTACCTGCGGAAAAGAAGTGACATGCACATTAATTCCACAGCATAAATTTCGCGAGTAAATCCGCAGGTATACAAAAACGCAGCGTGCGCACAGCATTTTTTTATACCCATAGGTTTTGCTGGGGAATGACTGCAGAAATGTTAGAAACATTTTCTGCAGCAAATCATGGCATATCCGCAGCGTGAGCACATAGCTTTAAAGTACCTTTCCTGAAGAAAAGCTATGGAGACTTTTGTTTCTGTGTAGATAAAAATCTTGCTCCATATCATTAGACTATTTAGACCTCTAAAGGCCCCATCACACGCAGAGATAAATCTTTGGCAGATCTGTGGTTGCAGTGAAATCATAGACATATTGTTCCATTTGTACACAGCCACAAACCTGGCACTGATTGTCCACAATTTCACTACAACCACAGATCTGCCACAGATCTGCCACAGATCTGCCACAGATCTGCCACAGATCTGCCACAGATCTGCCACAGATCTGCCACAGATCTGCCACAGATTTATCTCTGTGTGTGACAGGGCCTTAACATTAACGGATGTAAATGTTAACTTAGCCATAGTAATCAATTAGCGGAAGGGAGGGAAGCTGACTTAAGGCCACTTTACATGCTGCGATATCGTGACCGACCTCGCTAGCGTGGGTACCCGCCCCCATTGGTTGTGCAACATGGGCAAATCGCTGCCCGTGGCGCACAACATCGCCCAGACCCGTCACACTACTTACCTGCCCTGTGACGTCGCTGTGACCGGCGAAACGCCTACTTTCTAAGGGGGGGCGGTTCATTCAGCTTCACAGCGACGTCGCAGCTGCGTCACTGAACCGGCGCCCAATAGAAGCGGAGGAGAGGAGATGAGCGGGACGAACATCCCGCCCACCTCCTTCCTTCCGCATTGCGGGCGGGAAGCAGGTAAGGAGAGGTTCCTCGTTCCTGGAGTGTCACACGTACCGATGTGTGCTGCCGCAGGAACGAGGAACAACTTCGTTACTGCTGCAGCAACGATATTTGAGAATGGACCCTCATGTCACCAATGAGCGATTTTGCACATTTTTGCAACGATGCAAAATCGTTCAAAGGTGTCACACGCAATGGCATCGCTAAAGCGACCGGATGTGCGTCACAAATTCCATGACCCCAACGAGATCGCTTGAGCGATGTCGCAGCGTGTAAAGGGGCCTTAAGACAGGATAAAAATATGATAAACAGAACAAACATGACAATCATTGGAAGACATATTATACTGAAAGGAACAACTTCCATAAGCCAAATTAAACTATTAACTCCTAGCAGGAGAAAAGGGGACCTTTTAAACATGTCCCAATACCTAAGTGGGCTTTGGGGAAGCTATGACAGATATACAGTCATATGAAAAAGTTTGGGCACCCCTATTAATGTTAACTTTTTTTTTTTAACAATTTGGGTTTTTGCAACAGCTATTTCAGTTTCATATATCTAATAACTGATGGACTGAGTAATATTTCTGGATTGAAATGAGGTTTACTAACAGAAAAAGTGCAATCCACATTTAAACAAAATTTGACCAGTGCAAAAGTATGGGCACCTCAACATAAAAGTGACATTAATATTTTGTAGATCCTACTTTTGCAAAAATAACAGCCTCTAGTCGCTTCCTGTAGCTTTTAATGAGTTCCTGGATCCTGGATGAAGGTATATTTGACCATTCCTGTTTATAAAACAATTCCAGTTCAGTTAAGTTTGATGGTCGCCGAGCATGGATCGCACGCTTCAAATCATCCCACAGATGTTCAATGATATTCAGGTCTGGGGACTGGGATGGCCATTGTAATTGTTCCTCTGCCTGAGTAGATTTGGAGCGGTGTTTTGGATCATTGTCTTGCTGAAATATCCATCCCCTGCGTAACTTCAACTTCGTCACTGATTCTTGCACATTATTGTCAAGAATCTGCTGATACTGAGTTGAATCCATGCGACCCTCAACTTTAACAAGATTCCCGGTGCCGGCATTCGCCACACAGCCCCAAAGCATGATGGAACCTCCACCAAATTTTACTGTGGGTAGCAAGTGCTTTTCTTGGAATGCTGTGTTTTTTGCCTCCATGCATAACGCCTTTTTGTATGACCAAACAACTCAATCTTTGTTTCATCAGTCCACAGGACCTTCTTCCAAAATGTAACTGGCTTGTCCAAATGTGCTTTTGCATACCTCAGGCGACTCTGTTTGTGGCGTGCTTGCAGAAACGGCTTCTTTCGCATCACTCTCCCATACAGCTTCTCCTTGTGCAACGTGTGCTGTATTGTTGACCGATGCACATTGACACCATCTGCAGCAAGATGAAGCTGCAGGTCTTTGGAGGTGGTCTGTGGATTGTCCTTGACTGTTCTCATCATTCTTCTTCTCTGCCTTTCTGATATTTTTCTTGGCCTGCCACTTCTGGGTTTAAGAAGAACTGTACCTGTGTTCTTCCATTTCCTTACTATGTTCCTCACAGTGGAAACTGACAGTTTAAATCTCTGAGACAACTTTTTGTATCCTTCCCCTGAACAACTATGTTGAATAATCTTTGTTTTCAGATCATTTGAGAGTTGTTTTGAGGAGCCCATGATGCTACTCTTCATAGGAGATTCAAATAGGAGATCAACTTGCAAGTGGCCACCTTAAATACCTTTTCTCATGATTGGATTACATCTGCCTATGAAGTTCAAAGCTCAATGAAGTTACAAAACCAATTTAGTGCTTTAGTAAGTCAGTAAAAAGTAGTTAGGAGTGTTCAAATCAAGAAATTGATAAGGGTGTCCATACTTTTGCACCGGTCAAATTTTGTTTAAATGCGGATTGCACATTTTCTGTTAGTACAATAAACCTCATTTCAATCAAGAAATATTACTCAGGCCATCAGTTATTAGATATATGAAACTAAAATAGCTGTTGCAAAAACCCAAATTGTTATAAAGAAAAAAGGTTAACATTAATAGGGGTGCCCAAACTTTTTCATATGACTGTAGCCTCTGCAAGAGACCCATATTACTCATATATGCAAAATATGTATGGTATACTCAGCAGAACAGTGAGAGAATAAAAAAAATCAGAAGGAAGATAAAAGGAGTAGTACAAGGAAATGAAAGTGACAATGGTAGAGTGAAGGCTACTTTACACACTGTGATATCGGTCCCGATATCGCTAGTGTGGGTACCCGCCCCATCTGTTGCGCGACACGGGCAAATCGCTGCCCGTGCCGCACAACAGCCGTCACACATACATACCTGTCCGGCGACGTCGCTGTGACAGGCGAACCTCCTCCTTTCTAAGGGGGCGGTCCGTGCGGCGTCACAGCGACGTCACTGAACCGCCGCCCAATAGCAGCGGAGGGGCGGAGCTGAGCGGGACGTAACATCCCGCCCACCTCCTTCCTTCCTCATAGCGGCCGGGAGGCAGGTAAGGGGAGCTTCCTCGTTCCTGCGGCGTCACACGCAGCGATGTGTGCTGCCGCAGGAACGAGGAACAACCTCGTTACTGCTGCAGTAACGAGATTTGAGAATGGACCCCCATGTCGCCGATTAGCGATTTTGCACGTTTTTGCAACGATGCAAAATCGCTTATCGGTGTCACACGCAACGGCATCGCTAATGCGGCCGGATGTGCGTCACGAATTCCGTGACCCCAACGACTCCGCATTAGCGATGTCGCAGCGTGTAAAGCCCGCTTAAGTGCAATATAGTACCAAATATTTCCTGATACAAATGGATACTACTGACCACCATCTATAGGTATATGTAATGGTCAAAGGGTAGGTCTACTGATGGTCGCAGATCAGTCATTCTGGAAAAGACATTATGTCTCTGAGGTGCCCAACACGGTGAGACTAGCATTGCGACTTTGGGGGCTGCACTGTCTCCCAATCAGCGTGTGGGAACAATAGGGGTAGAGTACAAAGTGTACTGAAAGACTGACCAAATCTGGGAGAATAACAATATCACAGCCTTCCAGTTGCATGTTTTTTTTTTGTTCTTGTAACATGCAAGATCGCTTCCTTTTTCTTGTAAAAATTAATTTGGCACACGTCACATAGTCTTCATTGCATGGTAGATTTGGGACCAAGAGCTCTGTGAATTCTAGCCATTTGAATAAGATAGTCCTCCTTCCTCCAAAGTAAATCACAGAATAAAATAATTATGTTTTTTTACAGCATATGGGAAGGGATTGCTTCAGACAGGCCACAAACATGGAGATTGTTTTGTCTGTGAAGGTTCTCTATGTCATCTATGTGAGTCTCCTTTAACCTATTAAACATGGCCTCCAGGTCTTGCTTCATGGGAATAGAGGGCAAATGTTCTCTCCAGTCACACTTGTGAGGAGCTGGCCATGAACTAAAGACTATTGGAATTTTTCCAGCACAGAGCACTGGTTACGTCAATCTCATTGCTGTGCTTTATTAGAGATTTGCTTGCTTGTCAATTTAAGGTTACTTTTCTGTACACAATTGGAAGGGGGAAGGGGTTGTAACAGTGTGTCATCCTAGTTGGCCTCCATGGACTTTAATGTTATTAGGTCTACAGTAAGATTTATTGTCCTGTATGCGGTGTGTAGGGGGCTGTGCGTCTTCAAACTTTGAGTTACATGTAACAAATGTTTAAGTGGGTGGGATGTGATCACCTCCTGTAATCCAGGGGGCTGATCGCAGGAGAGGTACAAGAATAGGCCACATGTTTGGTTAGTGAGAGAGTTGGAGCTGTGCATGCAGGGGTAATGATCTGTTGTTGTGGCCAGGTTCCAGGTGCCCATGAATGGGCTATGGATATTGTAGCTAGATACACATGATACAGTGGGGGTATTCATTGTCTTGACATGATGAACTATCCTAAGGACTTATTGCTGCCTGGAGCTGGATACACATGTTATGGTCATGGTATCTGATATTTGGAGGAGCATAAGAACTATTGTTGCTGTAAGACCATGTACAGAAGAAATAAAAATTGTTGCATCGTTAACCTGCGTAGGTGATTAATACAACCGACAGCTTCAGATCTTCACACCACTCATCTCTAGAGTGCTGGGAGATGGAATCTGCCCATGAGGAATCTGACCCTGTTAACAAGGGATGAGTGAACAGGATCGCAGCCAGCTCAGAGGCCATGTCAGAGAGCAGAGACTCAGTGCTGTGGTTTGGCCATGTTTGACAGCGTCTCTGGCCCAGAGGGAGCTGGTTTGAGGTGTACATAGTGGGGGATACCTGCTTCTGATGTTGCCGAGATTGGGCAAGGAATTGAAGGTAGCATAAAATATGTGGCATAAAATATGAGAGAGGAGAAGATTGTGGGTATACAAGAAACTTAATATTTTGCAAGAGCTCTGCAGGTATGGGTCATATCCTGCCATCAGAAAGCTATCTGGAGTTCTCTTTTTGAGCTGGGCCACCATTTGCCATCTTAGAGCCTATGCGCAGTGCCATCTTCAAGCACACAATGGTCGCTGTCTTCAAAGAAACATAGGCCTTCCATGCAACACTCAGATCTTCCGTTGGTAAGGCAAGATCCTGCCAACTATGTCACTTGTACTGTAGTGTGTTACAGGGCGCTAATTGTAAGTGAGGGATTCACTCCAGATGTCCCAGCACACTATATGAAAGACTTGGTCCTGGCTGGATGTGTGGACTTTTGTCATTTGGGCTATATGCCGATGCATGATGCAAGTGGCCGCTGATGTTGGCTGGTCATAATGAAAAGACGACTCGTTTCTACAAGGAGACCATCAGTTAATTTTAAACAGTATTTTACTCAAAGGCTCATCTTCATTGTCAAGTTTATAAATCAGATAGTGGGCACATTTCAATTGTACAGAGCATATTCAGACACTTTCTCAGTTCCTGCTGGGTTTTTCCTCTCTTACTGGATCTCCTGAGAGTCCCAGGACAACCCAGCCTAATGCTACCGTCCAATTTGTGATGGTCACTTTCCTTTCCTGTGGCTCCATATCCAATGTCCTCATAGAGGACTCGGTCAGAGTTTTGCTAGAGTAGAGCCTTGTGCTCCCAGATTCTTCCGTATCCACATCTCTTCTTCTCTTAGAGGAGGGGGTAAGGGGTATTCAGTAGTGCCAGAGAAGAGCCTTGCATTCTTGGATGCTTGGGGAAACTCGACCTGGGAAAGTCAAGTATCTCATGCTCCAGTCCATCTCCACCCATCACCTTTGATGCTTTGGTCCTTACTGTTAGGGGTACTTTACACGTTGCGATATCGCTAGCATTTGCTAGCGATGTCCACCACGCTAGTACCCGCCCCCGTCGTACATGCGATATGTGGTGATCGCTACTGTAGTGAACATAATCACTACGGCAGCGTCACACGCACATACCTGGTCAGCGACGTCTCTGTAACCACCGATTAATCCCTCCTTCAAGGGGGAGGTGTGTTTGGCATCACAGCGATGTCACCGCGACGTCACTAAGTGGCCGACCAATAGAAACGGGGGGGCGGAGATGAGCGGGACATCCCGCCCACCTCCTTCCTTCCGCATTGACGGTGGACGCAGGTAAGAAGATGTTTGTCGTTCCTGCGGCTTCACACACAGCGATGTGTGACGCCGCAGGAGCGACAAACAACATAGTACCTCCTGATGTAGCGACATTATGGAAATGAACGACGTTACACAGATCAGCGATTTTTAACGCTTCTGTGCTCGTTCATCGTCGCACATAGGACTTACACGTTGGCGTTATGATATGGCATCACCACCCCGGGACGCACACACTGCTCGCAGCCGTATGTGTCTTGGCAGCAGAGCACTTTGAAGTACAGTGCACTTGTAGTGATAATAAGATCACTACAAGCACCTGGACACCTGTAGATACAGGCTCCTGTCCTAACAAGAGAATCTCTGAATCTTTTCTCCTGGCTTCCTGTGAACATCTTCTGACATGTTATTTAACCATGTCAGAAGATGGCCTATTATCTGACAACATTTGTCCATCTCTTTTGATATGCCCGCAATGAGTCTTCACTGCTTTTCTAGAAGGAACCATCTCTTTCCCTATCAGCGAACCCCTCCCATTGTGGGCTAGTTCCAATGCTTATCTTTTACCCTATAGTCTGGCAACTACTGTAAATATACAAGTGCTATGCAATATACATGAAAACATTACACATATATCCATGTTGAAGATAATATAGAATTACATTGCAAAACATCTCAATTCACATTTCACAATATTTACAAAAGACGCACAGCACAATTCACATTAGACTACAATACAACAACGTGATGGTGTCTTCAAGGAAATGAATGCAACAGTATCAGTCCACCTCCTTACACTCCATAACATTGATCGTAGTCCTCCTCTTTTTGGCTGCCAGTTAAGGCTTTAAAGAGAACCTGCAAGGAGGATTTTGCTAAGTAAAGTAAATAAATCCATTGTGTGGTTTTTGTGTAATCAGTCTTTGAGGTTTTCTTGTAATGATATATTTGTACATTAGGGTGGGCCTGTGGGCTGGGTCTTTTCTTGCCACTCTGGCTCTTCCATCTGCTTCCCATGTTTGAATGACAGGGGCACTCTGGGTATGTGTGTATCTGTATGTGTGTGAGGGAGGATATTTTACAGAGGGCAGTGTGGCAGGGAATATTTTGGAGAGAGTAGCGTAAGGGGGATATTTGCAGAGGGGCAGCATTGGGGGGAATATTATAGAGAGAGGCAGTGCGGGGGGCATTATGGAAAAGGGCAGTGTGTAGGGGACATTAGTGAGAAAGGCAGTGTGGAAGGGGACTTTATGGAGAGGGGAAGTTAGGCGGGACATTATGGAAAGGGGAAGTGTGGGGGGACATTATGGAGAGGAGCAGTATGGTGGGGACATTATAGAGAGGGGCAGTGTGGTGAGATATTATGGAATGGGGCATTGTGGAGAGTACATTATAGAGAAGGCAGTGTGTGGGGGACATTATGGAAAAGGGCAGCATGGAGGGGACATTATTGAGAGGGGCAGTGTGGGGGGACATTATGGAGAGTAGTGTGGCCGGGATATTATAGAGAGATGTAGCATTGGGGAGAATATTATGGAAAGAGGTAGTGTGAGGGAATATTATGGAGAGAGGGAGCATGGAAGGTATATTATGAAGAGAAGAAAGGTGGGTAAATATTTTGCAGAGAGGCAGATGGGGATATATTATGGATATTGGCAGTGTAGGAGAATATTATGGAGAGGGGCAGTGTGGGGGCATAGTTTTGAAAAGGACAGTGTGAGTGGGGGTGGAGATTTTTGTGAAGGAAGCACAGCAATTATTTATTCAGGGGCACAGCATAGCAGATATTTATATTTATGGGGCAGTATAATGTTAGTTTTATTTTAAAAAGCATCATGTTGGGATGTGCTTCTGAAGACTGAAGAAGAGGGAAGTCTTCAGAGATAAGCTGTGGGCATCAAACCTCATCATCTGTACTTCATGGAGACAAAAGTGATGAGAATGACTCTAATCAGAGAAGATGTCATTCCTAAGGTACCTGGATGTAAATGTTTAATTGTGATACTTCCTGCTTCTTATCAGTACTGTGGATCCTGTATGGTCTGCAGTCTGATAACTACTGATAACAAGAACTCTTAGCATCTCAAACTGGGAGTTTTAAATCACTCAATAAAATTGTACATAGTGCTAAAGTTGTTGATTTATTCATGTAAAGACTGTGCTTCTGACACTGCATTCATGTGCTGATGGTGTGTCACGCTCCCCGAGCCCCGACGCCGTTCCCCACTCACCGCTCCGGTCCCCGGGTCCCCTACCTCCAGCCACACGTCCTCCTCGGCACCCTCCAGGCTCCCGGGATCCCATTCCCGGCGCTCCTCTGCGACCCAGGACACCCTGTCTGTCTCCCCTGCATCCTCGGCACCGCTCCCTGCTCTGGCCTCTGGCACCCGGGCATCACGCATGTGCATTAGGGCGCACGCGCAGTCACTGACCTCCTCTTAAAGACCCAGCACTCCTAAACAGGATATTGCATCAGTCAGGGTCAGGTATATTAGGAGCTTCCTGCCTCTAGGGCGTCGCCTGTTCTACGAGTTCTGTAGCTAGGAGTTCAGGTCTCCTTTGCTGTGTCTCGTTCTCACTTTATGTCTTCCACAGAACCAGTTCTACCAAGCAAACCTGGTCCTGACCATAACCTGTCCGAGTGGTTCTACGGGGACTGTCAGCTGAAACGCCACCATCTTCTCCAGTCTGAACCTGCCTCCTACCCTCGGCTTCACCTGGTGACCTCTGCCTCCTCTACCGGTTGGACTCTGCTCACGTCTGACGTCTCTACCTGCCACCGGTACCCGGGCACCATCATCACACCTGGCACCAGGAACTCTTTGCCCCCAAGGACTTCCTCATTCCAGCTTCCGGAAAGGACTCTGACCTTATCCCGCTTAGTGCTCCGGCAACCGTGCACCTAGGCCCTCTGGTGGGGTGACTGGACAGTCCCTGTATAGGGGTTAGCTCTGTGTTGCTTCATTGGGGGAGTCTGGTGCACGGCCCAGAGGATCCACCACCCGGGCGTAACACGGTGGTTCTGGTGCTGGTTTCATGTGCTGATGATTCTGACCTTGTACACATTTAACAAAGCAAAACAAGGTTCATGGCTATGTGAAAACTTAGTGATTATGATGAGGAGAATTTGGTGAGATGCTGCTAAGTTTCTGCTTCAAAAACAGTGTAAATTAGTATATTTTTACAAATATTGTTTAGAAAGAAAAAAAACAACAATTCTAAGAATGCCATCTTAGCAAAAAGGCTCAAGAGGATAAACAGATAAATACTAAATTAAAATAAAATCAATTATTTGAAAGTAAAACTGCAAAGGTAACTAAAGAAAGTGACATAGCCCATGTGTCTCCTTCACTCAAATTAGTATAAATGTATGGCAGTATATATTAATATACAGGTATAGTAATCAAATTACTCAGGATGCCAAATGAATATACATACACCACGTGCAGAATTATTAGGCAAGTTGTATTTTAGAGGATTTTTTTATTATTGATTAACAACTATGTTCTCAATCAACCCCAAAGACTCATAAATATCAAAGCTTAATATTTTTGGAAGTTGGAATGTTTTTTTTTTTAGATTTGGCTATCTTAGGAGGATATCTGTTTTTGCAGGTAACTATTAGTGTGCAGAATTATTAGGCAACTTAATAAAAACCAAATATATTCCCATCTCACTTGCTTATTTTCACTAGGTAAACCAATATACAGTTAGCTCCAGAAATATTTGGACAGTGACACAATTTTCGCGAGTTGGGCTCTGCATGCCACCACATTGGATTTGAAATGAAACCTCTACAACAGAATTCAAGTGCAGATTGTAACGTTTAATTTGAAGGTTTGAACAAAAATATCTGATAGAAATTGTAGGAATTGTACACATTTCTTTACAAACACTCCACATTTTAGGTGGTCAAAAGTAATTGGACAAATAAACCAAACCCAAACAAAATATTTTTATTTTCAATATTTTGTTGTGAATCCTTTGGAGGCAATCACTGCCTTAAGTCTGGAACCCATGGACATCACCAAACGCTGGGTTTCCTCCTTCTTAATGCTTTGCCAGGCCTTTACAGCCACAGCCTTCAGGTCTTGCTTGTTTGTGGGTCTTTCCGTCTTAAGTCTGGATTTGAGCAAGTGAAATGCATGCTCAATTGGGTTAAGATCTGGTGATTGACTTGGCCATTGCAGAATGTTCCAATTTTTTGCACTCATGAACTCCTGGGTAGCTTTGGCTGTATGCTTGGGGTCATTGTCCATCTGTACTATGAAGCGCCGTCCGATCAACTTTGCGGCATTTGGCTGAATCTGGGCTGAAAGTATATCCCGGTACACTTCAGAATTCATCCGGCTACTCTTGTCTGCTGTTATGTCATCAATAAACACAAGTGACCCAGTGCCATTGAAAGCCATGCATGCCCATGCCATCACGTTGCCTCCACCATGTTTTACAGAGGATGTGGTGTGCCTTGGATTATGTGCCGTTCCCTTTCTTCTCCAAACTTTTTTCTTCCCATCATTCTGGTACAGGTTGATCTTTGTCTCATCTGTCCATAGAATACTTTTCCAGAACTGAGCTGGCTTCATGAGGTGTTTTTCAGCAAATTTAACTCTGGCCTGTCTATTTTTGTAATTGATGAATGGTTTGCATCTAGTTGTGAACCCTTTGTATTTACTTTCATGGAGTCTTCTCTTTACTGTTGACTTAGAGACAGATACACCTACTTCACTGAGAGTGTTCTGGACTTCAGTTGATGTTGTGAACGGGTTCTTCTTCACCAAAGAAAGTATGCGGCGATCATCCACCACTGTTGTCATCCATGGACGCCCAGGCCTTTTTGAGTTCCCAAGCTCACCAGTCAATTCCTTTTTTCTCAGAATGTACCCGACTGTTGATTTTGCTACTCCAAGCATGTCTGCTATCTCTCTGATGGATTTTTTCTTTTTTTTCAGCCTCAGGATGTTCTGCTTCACCTCAATTGAGAGTTCCTTAGACCGCATGTTGTCTGGTCACAGCAACAGCTTCCAAATGCAAAACCACACACCTGTAATCAACCCCAGACCTTTTAACTACTTCATTGATTACAGGTTAACGAGGGAGACGCCTTCAGAGCTAATTGCAGCCTTTAGAGTCCCTTGTCCAATTACTTTTGGTCCCTTGAAAAAGAGGAGGCTATGCATTACAGAGCTATGATTCCTAAACCCTTTCTCCGATTTGGATGTGAAAACTCTCATATTGCAGCTGGGAGTGTGCACTTTCAGCCCATATTATATATATAATTGTATTTCTGAACATGTTTTTGTAAACAGCTAAAACAACAAAACTTGTGTCACTGTCCAAATATTTCTGGACCTAACTGTAACTGCACAAAATTTGGAAATAAACATTTCTGACATGCAAAAACAAAACCCCAAAAAATTAGTGACCAATATAGCCACCTTTCTTCATGATGACAGTCAACAGCCTACCATCCATAGATTCTGTCAGTTGCTTGATCTGTTTACGATCAACTTTGCGTGCAACAGCCACCACAGCCTCCCAGACACTGTTCCGAGAGGTGTACTGTTTTCCCCCCCTGTAGATCACACATTTTATGAGGGACCACAGGTTCTCTATAGGGTTCAGATCAGGTGAACAAGGGGGCCATGTCATTATTTTTTCATCTTTTAGACCTTTACTGGCCAGCCACGCTGTGGAGTAGTTGGATGGCTGTGATGGAGCATTGTCCTGCATGAAAATCATGTTTTTCTTGAACGATACCGACTTCTTCCTGTACCACTGTTTGAAGAAGTTGTCTTCCAGAAACTGGCAGTAGGTCTGCGAGTTGAGCTTCACTCCATCCTCAACCTGAAAAAGGTCCCACAATTCATCTTTGATGTTACCAGCCTATACTAGTACCCTACCTCCACCTTGCTGGCGTCTGAGTCGGAGTGGAGCTCTCTGCCCTTTCCTGATCCAGCCTCTGGCCCATCCATCTGGCCCATTAGGAGTCACTCTCATTTTATCAGTCCATAAAACCTTTGAAAAATAAGTCTTAAGATATTTCTTGGCCCAGTCTTGATGTTTTATCTTATGTTTCTTGTTCAAAGGTGGTCATTTTTTAGCCTTCCTTACCTTGGCCATGTCCCTGAGTATGGCACACTTTGTGCTTTTTGATACTCCAGTAACGTTGCAGCTCTGAAATATGGCCAAACTGGTGGCAAATGGCATCGTGGCAGCTTCACGCTTGATTTTCCTCAATTCATGGGCACTTATATTGTGCCTTTTTTGCCCAACACGCTTCTTGCGAACCTGTTGACTATTTGCCATGAAACACTTGATTGTTCGGTAATCATGCTTCAAACATTTGGCAATTTCAAGACTACTGCATCCCTCTGCAAGACATCTCACAATTTTGGACTTTTCAGAGCCCGTCAAATCTCTCTTCTGACCCATTTTGCCAAAGGAAAGGAAGTTGCCTAATAATTAGGCACAAATTATATAGGGTGTTGATGTCATTACACCGCACCCCTCCTCATTACAGAGATGCACATCACCTGATTTACTTAATTGGTAGTTGGCTCTCAAGCCTATACAGCTTGGAGTAGGACAACATGTATAAAAAGTATCATGTGATCAAAATACTCATTTGCCTAATTATTCTGCACACAGTGTAGATACAGTATTGCATTGGAGGCCCAAAATAAAGTGCTATGAGTACAATAAGTTGCCAAACAATTAACATGGTGTCAGAAATATTATAACGTGATATTTGTAGTCAATGGCAAGGTTATTTTATTACAACACAAGTGATAGAAATGGCAGTGCATCTGGCTACAGCAATACTTGCATAATATGAAGAGCAATGATGGCCGGCATCCCTCCAACCCGATGTGCGTTTCACCTTGTGTCTTCCTCGCGTTATGATAGTTCTGACACCATGTACAATACATCTGTATTATACAGTCATATGAAAAAGTTTGGGCACCCCTATTAATGTTAACCTTTTTTCTTTATAACAATTTGGGTTTTTGCAACAGCTACTTCAGTTTCATATAACTAATAACTGATGGACTCAGTAATATTTCTGAATTGAAATGAGGTTTATTGTACTAACAGAAAATGTGCAATCCGCATTTAAACAAAATTTGAACAGTGCAAAAGTATGGGCACCCTTATCAATTTCTTGATTTGAACACTCGTAACTACTTGTTACTGACTTACTAAAACACTAAATTGGTTTTGTAACCTCATTGAGCGTTGAACTTCATAGGCAGGTGTATCCAATAATGAGAAAAGGTATTTAAGGTGGCCACTTGCAAGTTGCTCTCCTATTTGAATCTCCTATGAAGAGTGGCATCATGGGCTCCTCAAAACAACTCTCAAATGATCTGAAAACAAAGATTATTCAACATAGTTGTTCAGGGGAAGGATACAAAAAGTTGTCTCAGAGATTTAAACTGTCAGTTTCCACTGTGAGGAACATAGTAAGGAAATGGAAGAACACAGGTACAGTTCTTGTTAAGCCCAGAAGTGGCAGGCCAAGAAAAATATCAGAAAGGCAGAGAAGAAGAATGGTAAGAACAGTCAAGAACAATCCACAGACCACCTCCAAAGACCTGCAGCATCATCTTGCTGCAGATGGTGTCAATGTGCATCGGTCAACAATACAGCGCACTTTGCACAAGGAGAAGCTGTATGGGAGAGTGATGCGAAAGAAGCCATTTCTGCAAGCACGCCACAAACAGTCGCCTGAGGTATGCAAAAGCACATTTGGACAAGCCAGTTACATTTTGGAAGAAGGTCCTGTGGACTGATGAAACAAAGATTCAGTTGTTTGGTCATACAAAAAGGCGTTATGCATGGAGGCAAAAAAACACGGCATTCCAAGAAAAGCACTTGCTACCCACAGTAAAATTTGGTGGAGGTTCCATCATGCTTTGGGGCTGTGTGGCCAATGCCGACACCGGGAATCTTGTTAACGTTGAGGGTCGCATGGATTCAACTCAGTATCAGCAGATTCTTGACAATAATGTGCAAGAATCAGTGACAAAGTTGAAGTTACGCAGGGGATGGATATTTCAGCAAGACAATGATCCAAAACACCGCTCCAAATCTACTCAGGCATTCATGCAGAGGAACAATTACAATGTTCTGGAAAGGCCATCCCAATCCCCAGACCTGAATATCATTGAACATCTGTGGGATGATTTGAAGCGTGCTATCCATGCTCAGCGACCATCAAACTTAACTGAACTGGAATTGTTTTGTAAACAGGAATGGTCAAATATACCTTCATTCAGGATCCAGGAACTCATTAAAAGCTACAGGAAGCGACTAGAGGCTATGATTTTTGCAAAAGGAGGATCCACAAAATATTAATGTCACTTTTATGTTGAGGTGCCCATACTTTTGCACCATTCAAATTTTGTTTAAATGCGGATTGCACATTTTCTGTTAGTACAATAAACCTCATTTCAATACAGAAATATTACTCAGTCCATCAGTTATTAGATATATGAAACTGAAATAGCTGTTGCAAAAACCTAAATTGTTATAAAGAAAAAAGGTTAACATTAATAGGGGTGCCCAAACTTTTTCATATGACTGTATTGTGTCCACTATTATTATCCTAGTTTATAATATAGCCTCTTTGATTGAACACATATATACTTTAAATACATATAATTTGATCAGCTAGTATTAAACTTTTGCTCTGTTTAATGCACTTTTGCACCTTCTATAGATGCATTGCAATTAAACAACATTGAACCATATCATACACACTTATATATTTGTTTACATGCATTTTTTAGTATAGAAATTTGCACATCACATTAAATTCTTCATATTTATGCACTTTACACAGGCATTGTGCAACAACAGTGGCTTCAACGCTATATTATCAGATTTAATACCTACTTAGAATATACACACCCTGTTAATTTATTGCCAACTTATTGTACTCACGCCACTTTATTTTGGGCCTCCAATGCAATATCTATGTATATACATTTGACATCCTCAGTAATTGGATAACTATAACTATATATTAACATATGCTACCATACTTTTATCCTTATTGGATTCATGGAGACACATGGGCTTTGTCCCTTTCTTTAATTACCATTGCTGTTTTACATTAAAGTAATTGATTTTATTTTAATGTAATGAAATGCATGCATTTTATCTATTTATCCTCTTCAGCCTTTTTCTAGGATAATATTCTTATAATTGTTTTTTTTTACATTTAGCTTCGTATAAGAATTTAGTTTTGGGCACATGAGTGATATAACATTGTTTGGAGCAGAAACTGAGCAGAATCTCCCCAAATCCTCCTCAAATATTCAAAACTTGGCTCTAGTGACATTTCAATGTACTGATGGTGGTTCTGGTGATGTATTTGTGTAAGCACCCTTTATTTGATGCTGACTGCTCGCATCCTCTTGATGTCTGATGCTTACATTTTATTATAAAAAATACAAACTGCTGTTGTATCTGGAGTCTGTAATTGTTGGCATCTCTGACATCACATCAGCAGCGCTGTAGCCAATCTGTTAGCTGCTAAACTCCTTGATTAATTGCTGTGCTGTCATTGTGATATGACATCAGTGCTGCAGACAACAGCACAACTGGGTAAAGTGAGTAAAAAAACAGTTTATTTTTTCTTTCAAACAATCCATAGAATGGTTTTCGAAAACTGGAATATGAATTTAAAGGTATGTGCACGCAAGGCATTTTAGAATCAAGCAAAACTGCCAAGTTTTTGAAGCAGAAAATGCTGAAAACCAAGGCCTTTTTTCTTTGAACTACCTTCTTTAGAGTTTTACAGAAATTTTCTGGCTATTTTTTCTATGGATTTGGCCATCTTCATTTCTTTTTAGTATTTACCTATTGTTTTTTGTCACATACGTTTTACTGTCATTTTAAGAAAAAGCGAGTGATGGTAAAACACAACAAAAGATATTTGGCATCTTCCAAGCATTCCCATTGATCTGCATTGTAAAGTACAGAGTGTCTTCTGAGTAGAAAACACCAGGAGAAATTGGGTGGTCACTTTCTTAAGCAGTTAGTAGTCTTATGCCGGCATCACACGGGATGATCTATCGTGCGATCGCGCGAGCGATCGTAACCGCCCCCGTCATTTGTGCGTCACGGGCAATTAGTTGCCCGTGGCGCACAAAGTTGTTAACCCCCAGTCACACGTACGTACCTCCCAGACGACGTCGCTGTGGGTGGCGAACATCCACTTCCTGAAAGGGGAAGGGACGTTCGGCGTCACAGCGATGTTACACGGCAGCCGGCCAATAGAAGCGGAGGGGCGGAGATAAGCGAAACGTAAACATCTCGCCCACTTCATTCCTTCCGCATTGCCGGCGGGACGCAGGTAAGCTGCAGTTCATCATTCCCTGAACGATGAACAACCGGAGCACAGAAGGAGGACCGACATTTTGAAAATGAACGACATGTCAACGAGCAACGATAAGGTGAGTATTTTTGCTTGTTCACAGTCGTTCCGAGGTGTCACATGGTACGATATGTCTAACGATGCCGGATGTGCGTCACTAACGACATGACCCCGACGACATATCCCTCGATATATCGTACCGTGTGACGCCGGCATTAGGCTATGTTCACATTTCCGTTGTTTAGATTCAGTCACAGTCCGCCGCTCTGATAAACAACGCAATCTGTTTAGCGTATGCCGTTGTTTCCCATAGACTTGTATGAGCGGTGGATTGTGACTGATGACCCTGCATTGCATCCGCCGCGCGGCGCATCAGTCGTTTACTGACTGACCATTGGGTGGGAGGGACGCAGCATGCAAAGTTTTTTGTTGCGCAAAAAAACCACACCGCAGGATACTGTTGGAATCCGTCAGGAGGCATAATGTAAGTCTATGGTGCAGGATTCCGTTATCCTGCGTCACGCAACGGATTCCAGTGCAGGAATCTGTCACGTTTTACTGAGCATACCCAGCATGTCCAGCAGAACGGCTGGCTTTCGAGAACGATAAGCTGATCGCCCGGCGGCCGGTTTTTCATTGCGATCAGCTGATCGTTCTCTCTCTCTCAACGGAATCCGCTTTCTCATGACAAGAAATTTCATTTCTTGCCTAACCTAGAAACCTGAAAGATGCTCAAAAGTCTGAATATGTGCACAGCAAGTTGTTTGTTTTTTTGTTGTTGTTTTTTTCATGTAAATGCATATGTTCATTCATTTGAGTATTTTTCATAGTTGTTTCCATGGTGGGATCTGCCCCCAAAAAATGTCATTTGCACACACCCCAAGTGGTATGCACCCAAAATTAGCACCAGTGAAAACTACAGCTTCATTCAACTACCCCCTCTCCAAAAAAAATCCAACAAAGTTATGGGTCACAGAAATCGGTGAGAAAAAAATATTTTATTAAAAAATTGTACATAATAAACTTAAAATGTGGTATTGTTGTCATTGTATTGGCTAAATAATGATAAAATCAGTTATATCTTTTGGTAAGCTGCATTAAAGCACCACTCTAATGTTTCTCTTATTTAAGCACTGGAGTGGTGCTACTCATCTAAGTTCTTTGCTCTTAGTTTTATACTTACCACCTCTTACCTGCACCACTCAATTCTTGTGACTGCAACTTCTGAGTGACCATAAGTCAGAGGTAATAGTCACCAGTAATGATGGGTGAACCCTCCGATGTTTTGGATCGGGAGACTCGCCCGAGCTTTTTGTAAAGTATGAGTTCGGGGCTGGAGATAATGCAAACTTACATCCGAACTCCGAGCTTGGACTTTACAGTTATGAGATGGGTGGGGGGGGCTGTAAAATAAAGAATATAGTTAATAATAAACATTGTCATTATACTTACTGGTCCCGTGACGCGTCCTGCAGACCCGCTATCTCCCGGCCGCTTTTGCTTTTTTTGCGGCCATGTTCACGGTAATGTCAGGGTTCACCCAAGGCTTAGCAATGGACTCAATTGAACTTTGACTGTCACTGTCAGTGTCAGCCTGCTTCTCGCTCTGTAGAGATGCTTGTCTGTACAGAGCAATGAAGCAGAGCTGATGTTGCTCTCCCTGTGCACTACATCAGCCTAAGGATTTTTTTTTATAATAAAGATGTCTCTAAATGTTTTTTTTGTTTTATTTCTAATAAAAAAAAAATTCTACTTGTTGTGTTTTTTTTAATAACTGTTTACTAGAAATTAATGGTGGCCATGTCTAATGTGGCATGACACCATGAAGTTTGGGCTTAGTACCAGCTGAGAATACAAAGCTGGTATTAACGCCTTTATTACCCAGCGTGCCACCGCCATCAGGGTCATTGGATGAGCTGGGTAAAGCACCTGGAAATGGCACTAAGAAACAATGCACCATTTCAAGGGGTGGCAGCGGGCTGCAGTTTTTAGCGTGGGGGGCCCAGAACACTTGGGCATTACCGCACTGAGAATCCAAAAATGAATGTACTTCTCTGTATTTTGATTGCCACCCAAGGAAAAGCCAGGCAGGCTTAACATTTTAGACCTGACAACCCTTTTAATGTCCGTTACAGTGAATTACTATAAATATACAAAAAAATCAATCAATCGAATCAAGATATTGTATAAAAAAAATGCATAAATACTTAAAAATTGTTTCTTTCTTGTATTCCAAGTTTACACAACTGTATTTTTTGTGCCAGTGTTGTCTGTGAAAAAACGTACAGCTTTTATGTTATTCAATGGAGTGTGCACTAGTTTTTTTCAATATCTCGGATGACACTCTCACATTTAAGTCTATGTGTACAGAATTAAAAACAGATCTGTTATATTAATATTAAATAATACAGTAATACCTTGACTTTCAAGTTTAATTTGTTCTGTGACTGATATAACTATAAATAATAGTAATATTGAAACCAATATTAATATTCTATCTACGCAAACAGGAGTACATATAAGGAGATTTTAAACTTTATTCATATTAGTCAGAAAATTAGCCAGAAAATTAACCAATACTTTGGAATAATGCTTTATTCTGTAGTTACACGGTTAAAACCTAAAGACAATACTGGGTCCAGGAAATCAATAAATAAGGGTATGTGCCCACGATCAGGACTCGCTCCGTTCAGAACGCAGCGAGTCCTGACCGGGGGGCCATGCGTCTCCTCCGCAGGAGACCGCAGCTGTCAGTACCCAAGATCAAGGTTCAGTGCGCTGTGGTCTCCTGCTTGTGTTCTCCCTACGGAGGATGCATGTGATTCCGCAGCAAACAATTGACATGGTGCGTTCTGCAATGCCACTCCGCAGGTCAGTGTTTGCAGCGGTAAAAACAAGCACAGTGGGCATGGGATTTCTAGGAATCCCGTCCACTATGCTTGCACTGTACAACGCAATGGTTTGGACGCAGCTGAAGTATGCTGCATCCCAACCGCTGAAAATACTGATCGTTGGCACGCACCCTTACTAATTGTGTATACACTCCTTTTAATTCCATAAAATAAATGCATACATAAAAACCATTAATTCACTGAGGAAAACACTTTTTTGTTAATAAATATGTCTCAATTGGACAAAAGGGTGCTTAACACGCTGCACATCCGGCGTCGTTAGCGACATCGCAGCGTGTGACAGCTAGGAGCGATGCTCAACGATCGCAAAAACGGCAAAAATCGTTGATCTTTGACACGTCGCTCCTTTTCATAATATCATTGGTGGTGCATGCCGTTGGTTGTTCATCGTTCCTGCGGCATCACACATTGCTATGTGTGACACCGCAGGAACGACGGACATCTCCTTACCTGCGTCCACCGGCAATGAGGAAGGAAGGAGGTGGGCAGCATGTTCCGGCCGCTCATCTCCGCCCCTCCGCTTCTATTGGACGGCTGCCGTGTGACATCGCTGTAATGCAGCACGAACCGCCGCCTTAGAAAGGAGGAGGTTTGCCGGCCACAGCGATGTCGCAGGGAAGGTAAGTATGTGTGATGGGTGTAAGCGATATTGTGCGCCACGGGCAGCAATTTTCCCATGACTCACAACCGATGAAGGCGGGTACACTCAGCGTGTAAAGTGGCCTAAACACCTAACAAATCCTTCACAATTAGTAAAATCTAAAGGTCGCCCCAGCCGGTAGCTGACCGATAAATATAAAAATAAAAAATAATAAAAAGAAATCCAGTGACAATACTCTGCGGTCAGAGAAAAAAAACTCCAAACTAATTCCTGATTTTTAGATGATTATAATGAGCGCTTACCCTGGGCCGCGTATTGTTCTCCGTACCCTTGCTGCTACAATCCCGTAATTCGCCGCTCTCCATGGTGTACTAGTCCCACCACACCGGAGTGCACCTGGGGTAGGAAGGTGGAGTCAATAGGCAGCTGTCCGGTATTGTGATATCCACAGGGCGTTCAGTCTTATCACACCGTTCACTTTCCGATTTGAATATTTAGTTTGTGCCCTTTCTTCTTCACTGCCGCGAGGCATACACCTGCAGGTTGTTGAATGAGAATAATACCCCTAAGGCAAAGTTAGATGTATTCCGTCACTACCCAGGGTGTGGATGATTTCAACCAAAGTGTGTGCTGGATTATCCACTAAATTGATATCCGAAAAAGTCAGTAAATGATGCTGACAGAGCTTCTTCTGAAAGCTGCAAATAGATAAAGCTGAGCTGTTCTCCGACAAGCATTTCAGGGACTATCTCGGTCCCCTTCCTCAAGGATAGCCCAGCTGAAAGGCCTGGCCCTTTATATAGGGTCCTCCTCTATTAGTAATTCCACATAAAACCTTACAAAATATAAAAACTAGCTGCGTAGATATTAATTAACTGCATTCATCATTAGTTACAAACATAAACTTCATATGAATTTCTCAAGACATGAACAAATGTAAAAATCAGCATACCATAAGAAATCTCCCCAAAAACATTTTTACAAATGTGTACATGAGTAAATAAATGCAATAAAAAAATCCATACAATACAATTTCTACTATAAGGTACATACCATCCATTTCTAATTTATTTTTAGTTTTTTTTTAATTTTCTAGAGGTTTTTTTAGAGAATTTTTGTAAAAAGTTGTTAGAATTATTTTGTTTGTTTGTTTAAAGCTTTTATAGCGTTTTTAAGGAGTGATATATTTTAATTGATTGTAAATATATTCAGGATTTTCAGAGTTTCTAAAAATAAATAATTAATTAAGTGCAAAACAATTCAATTTCATTATTTAACCCATTAAGCTTTAATGAATTAATTTCAAATATCCATTCACTTTCAATTCTGGACATTTTTTTTAATAAAACTGCCCCCCTCCAATCTCTCTCAACTTTTTGTATGCCCCAAACCTCTGATCCAGAGAAAGATCCCCCATGTTTGCTAGCATAATGTTTGGACAGGGGGTGTTTGAGGCATTTATTATTTATATTTCTGATATGCTCTCTTATTTGTTTATATAGGGGTCTAATAGTTCTCCCTATGTATTTCTTTCTACACAGGCACTGTATGCAATAAATAACTCCTTTTATACAACATGAAATGAGGTCTCTAATGTTAACTACCTAGTTCTCTTTTGTAATTTTTTTTTCTTCGTTTATTAGGTATGTTTTTGCAAATAATACACTTTTGGCATGGATAGAACCCTTTAATTCCAGCATAATTCCCAATGCTACATGAATTGGAAGTAGGATTCTTAATGGTTGGGGCTACCATGTTCCCTATATTTTTAGCTTTCCGGTAGGTAAATTTAGGATAGGAGGGCATAAGGTTTCCCAATACTTTGTCTTCTTTTAATAAATGCCAATATTTATTTTCTTAAAATTCTCACCTGTCCATTATATTGTAAAATAATAGGTATATCAAGTTTAGCTGAAGTTTCTTGGATATTAACATCCCCTTTCTTATGGAATAAATCAACCCTTGGGGTGTTTTCAGCTACCTAATAGACCTTTTCTAGAAATTTGGCTTCATACCTTTTTTCTTCAAACTTGTTAGTTAATCTCGCGGGCAGGGTGCTCTCTCCTCCTGTACCAGTCTGTCTTTGTATTTTTAATGACTGTTGTACTTGTCCCTATTATGTATACCCTTTTCACTTGTAAAACGCCATGGAATAAATGGCGCTATAATAATAATATTAATAATAATAATACCGTAATAATAATAATCTTGCTGCTTCTTTTTCAAAATCCCCTATTTTGCTACAATTCCTGTGTGCCCTCATGTATTAACTTTTGCGTACATTCAGCAGCCAACTAGGTAAATGACTGCTGTCCAGGGAAATATGGCTATTGCTGTCTGTGGGTTTACTATAGGTGCTTGTATGAATTTCACTATTTTCAATACAAATATTGAGATCCAAAAATTGAGCTGTTCCCTACTAAACATGGAAGTAAACTGTAGGTGATACTCATTAAGGTTTAGATGATGTAAAAACTCCTGTAATGCCTGGTTACCCCCAGTCCATATGAACAAAATATCGTCAATGAACCGGCGCCAGAGGACCAGATTCTCCCAAATCACACCACCGGGGTAAATGATGGACTCCTCCCACCTCCCTATATATGGGTTGGCATAACTCGGGATGAATCTGGTCCTCATGGCTGTGCCCCACTGTTGTAAATAATAGTGGCTGCCTTTGCGAAAAAAAATATGGTTTAAAATAAAATGAATACAGTCCACCAAAAAGGTAATTTAATTTGATTACTAGAATACATCCCAGATTTGGTGAGGAAGTGTTGTGATGCCTCACATCCTTTCTGGTGCTCGATGCTTGTATATAATGCAGTTACATCTATAGACCCCAGAGTTAAATGATCCCCCCATTTAATGTCCTGTATTGACTGCAATACTTAAGTGCTATCTTTAAGATATACCGGCAGGAGAGGGGCACATTTTTGAAGATGACAGTATTTATAATTGTTCTGTGACTGAGGTCTTAACTCAATTTTCTCTTATATAAAATTCAATTTCTCCATTAAAATTAACTGAAATGCAATCAATCTGTTCCAGCTCCTACTTCAGGCCCTCCATCCTGGTATATGGCCCCCATGCTAGTGCTGTATATATGATCCTCCAACCTCGTACATGACCCCCATCTTGGTATATATGATCCCCCATCCTGGTACATGGCCCCCATCCTGGTATATATGATCCCCCATCCTGGTACCTGGCTCCTGTCCTACTACATGGCCCCCTATACTGATACATATGTTCCCCTATCCTGGTACATGGCCAACTGTTCTGGTACATATGATCCCACATCCTAGTACATGTCCCCCCATCCTCATACATGACATCCCCTCCTGATACATGACCCCCATCATGCCACACACTATTATACTCACCCTCCCTCTGGTCCTTCACAGCGTGGCATCTTCGTCTCATGCAGTCAGCCGATCAGAGTGGGACAGTACGAGCTGATCAGCATGTGAGAGTGCAGCACTCACACTCTTATCAGCTGACACGCTCTCATACGCTGATCAGCTGACTGCATGACTGACTCCTGTGGGAGTCCGGAGGGAGGCTGAGTATAATAGTTATTTTTTAAGTGTGTTGTATGATGCAGACAGCTGCTCAACTGCTTGCATGAGATGAGGATGCCACGGTACAGGGGTTCAGAGCGAGGGTGCATAAAAGCTGCTCATACCTCACATTTCTGCTCGCATCATGAAGCAAAAAAGATACAGAGCAACAGCTCCTATCTTGAATAATTCATAAGTTAGTGTTACTGTACTGATGGTGTTACTGTAGTATGATATCATTGGGAAATCCAGAGCTTGCTAACATTCAGAATGAGCACAACGCTCCTTGTCTGCAGTCACATGGGTCCTCATACACCAACATATGTTCTAGTATAACGCACTCCATGACAGGTGTATGATATCACAAACCTTAATTTATGCAACAGGTCCGTACTTTTGCCATTTTCCTAATGAGACATAACATTCACTAATTATATTTTCTATACCATAGCTATGTAATAGCTCATTGTTAGTGAGTGAAGTTATTAATAGCATAAAACAGGTGCACGGTCATATGCCATCGAACCATCACTCATAATGTCAGACTGTAATACATGAAATGTCAGCTAACAGCAGTGCTAATTATAATGGCCATGTGACAATTAGTATCACGATCCTAGGAAGTAATTACAAGTAAGTACATTTATAAACTATCTTTTCATGTAAACATACGATGCCTGTACTTCTGACATGAGACTTTCTTTTCCATCTCATTTCAGACTTCTTCCAAACTCACTGACTACATTTCCATGTGTTAATCAAACATGAGCTTGCGTCACCTTAACAAGTAAGGCATATGCAAAAGATTTCTCGGAAAAGAACATCAACATTTCATTCCATCTTGATTAGAAAAAACCCAGCATGTTGTATTGTTGAGTAAATTCCATAGAAGGCATCTGACGCATTTCTGTATTCTATGGAATACACACAATAATAAGTCATGCCGTTGATGGAATGAAATTTGGATATTTTTTACAAGACATTGGGATGTGCAGTTTTGTCTACTTTTTCCACTACTCCAGTTGTTGGTCTGCAACTTTAACCCCTTCCTGACCTTGGACGACTGGGTACGTCCTCCTTGTCAGGACTTCCCAACCTTGGACGTCACCGATACATCCTTACGAACGCGGGGGCACAGGAGCTGTGCCGATGTGATCACCGCTGTGGACTCGACTTACCTGATAGCTGAGCCCCTGCTCTCACAGCCAGATATGATCCCCATGCTGTCCCTGGCTCTTTAAACCTCTAAATGCCACTATGTCGAATGCATCATTTAGGGATTTGGAAGAAAGATCACGCTCCCTCTCCCCTCCGTCGGTACCCCCCACAATGTGATCGTCAGGGCTGTATCATTGCCAAGGTGACCTGAGGTCATCATGACGACCTCTGGGACACAGAGCTATGGAAAACATCTGGCATCATGCCAGTAGAATGATCCCAGAGGCTTCTGTCAGTACTGCACTGACAGTTTAATGTATTGCAATACATTATATCTGTGATCTGTGCAATAAAATGTAAGGTCCCATTAGAGACTAAGTAAAAAAGTAAATTAAAAAAAAAATAAAAAATATTAAAAAAACAAACAGAAAATGAAAAATGTACACACATTTGGTATTGTCGGCAAACTGAAAGCCATACATGAGAATAAAAAACACCATATAATAGAAAAGTTTTTTAAAAAAAATATATATTTTATTGAAAAAAATATTTGAAAGATTTTTTAAGAGTTTTTTTAAATACAATTCGTATTTACCACGGACAATATGCTTATAAGAACAGGGTCACTCAAATCAGGGCAGAGACGAAAAATAATTAATATAATAGGAGACCACTGAAGGTAGTAAAAAAAAACTAGTAATAATAAATTAGATGTGGGCAACAGGGTAAATAGAATAAATAGATATCACTAAAATAATGAACAGATAAGAGTAAATAAATATTAAGATAATGCTAAATATAACATATTTCAGTAAAAAACCTGTACCCTAATAAGTAAATATTTGTGTGATGGTTATATAGATAAATATAGGTTTAGTAAAGTACCATATACAAGAAATAATATTGGTGTTCATAGAGTGAAAACAACATGTACAATTATATACACTGCAGTTCGAAAATGTAGGGTTACTTAGATATTTCCTTATTTTTGAAAGGAAAGCACATTATTTTTCAATGAAGCTAACATTAAATTAAACAGAAATACACTATATACATTGTTAATGTGGTAAATGACTATTCTAGCTTCAAACGTCTGGTTTTTAATGCAATATCTACGGATGTGTACAGAGGCCCATTTCCAACAACCACCACTCCAGTGTTCTAATGGTACATTGTGTTTGCTAACTGTGTTAGAAGGCAAATGGATGTTTACAAATCCCTTGAAAACCCTTGTGCAAGTATGTTAGCACAGCTGAAAACAGTTTTGCTGATTAGAGAAGCTATAAAACAGACCTTCCTTTGAGCTGGTTGAGAATCTGGAATATTACATTTGTTGGTTTCATTAAACTCTCAAAATGGCCAGAAAAAGAGAACTTTCATGTGAAACTCGACAGTCTATTCTTGTTCTTAGAAATGAAGGATCTTCCATGTGAGAAATTGCAAAGAAACTGAAGATTTCCTACAACGGTGTGTACTACTCCCTTCAGAGAGCACAAACAGGCTCTAACCAGAGTAGAAAGAAGTGGGAGGTACCGATGCAAAAGTGTGTTCGAAAGTCACGTGTCATGAGGTCCAGTCACATGATCTGTGCACCACTATGTCCGGTCAGTGCTTAGTGGCAAATTTGAAATCTCTCCACGCCGGCTCTACATTTCTCTGCTTTTAAATACCTCTACGTTCTCACTACCTACACTCTTTACCACACTATCTCTCCCTGTGGAAGTCAGACGACGAAACGCACGTCGGAAGGTGGCAGACGAATTATACAGACCCTGTATTAGGTGTCTAATTTTCTTACATTTTGTTTTCACTCTATGAACACCAATATTGTTTCTTGTGAATGGTACTTTACTGAACCTATATTTATCTATTTATATTTATCTATATAACCATCACACAAATATTTATTTATTAGAGTACAGGTTTTTACTGAAATATATTATATTTAGCATTATCTTAATATTTATGTACTCTTCTCTGTTCAGTATTTTAGGGATATCTACTTATTTTATTTATTTACCCTTTTGCCCACATCTAATTTATTATTACTAGTAATTTTTTTACTACCTTCAGAGGTCTCCTATTATATTAATTATTTTTGTCTGCCCTGATATGAGTGACCTTGTTCTTATAAGCATATTGTCTCTGGTAATTATGAATTGTATTTAAAAAAATTCTTTTAAAAAACTTTAAAATATTTTTTTCAATAAAATAATTATTTTTTTAAAAAAACTTTTTATTGTATGGTGTTGGGGATTCTCATCGCTTTCAGTTTGCCACTTATACATGAGATCTTTTTAAATCTATTATAGCAGTTTGACATCCTATTTAGGGATTTTTGATCTATGTAAAAAAAAATATCTATGCCTGAATTGCTGTTTCTTCTTGACTCTGCCTCACAAAAAAACAGAACGGAAAACAATCAAAAAACAGTATGTGACCAAAATGGTACCAATAAAAATTCCAACTCAAACCGCAAAAACAAACCCTCACATAACTCTGTCAAATTTATATATATATATATATATATATATATATATATATATATATATATATATATATATATATATATATGTATATATATATACTGTATATATATATATATATATATATATATATATATATATATATATATATATATATAAATCTGGTATTGCTGTAATCGTAGTGACCTGAGGAATAAAGCCTACTAATAACTTATACTGCATGGTGAACAGTGTGAAAAATAAATTAATAAAGCCAATTCTTCAACTACTTTTGATTTGTTCCTTCTGCCACCCAAAAATCGCAGTACAGCATGGTTCACATTTATCCTAAGCTCTACGCTGAGCGCCTACACCAGGAATTACATGTTAATCTCTACAAATCTCATTCAGATAAAATTCCCAAAGGAAAATTTACTGTAGTGAAGTAGATGGAGTCCCTTTGATATCGTCCGGCAGTGTTCAACTTTTTGGTGTGGTCTGGCAGTGTCCATCTTTTTACATGGCTTTATAGGCATGCATAAAAGTGCAGTCATCAACAGTTTTGTTCACCTATGAAAATACATACACTATTGAACAGAGGGCAAATGGGGTCGAGAGTAACTCTGCTGCCTCATTATAGTGAATGGATCCATCGGGGGTTTCACCTGAATCACGTATTTCGGAGATGTAGATGGAAACCCTGATGTAATTGCTCAGCATGAAGCACGGGATAAATATTAGCTGATCCAAAATGTTCTATACCCCAAATTGACACCAAACAGCATTCAACTCAACCCACAAAAAAAACAAAACAAGTCCTTAGTCAGGTACGTCATCTGTTAATTGATATACAGGAGGCTTCCATGGTACTGGTAGCACAATGGCTCTGGAAATATATGGTACCCCCCCTCAAAAAAGAAATCCAGCAAAATCTGTGCTCCCAAATCCAAATTCCCTCCTCCATTCTGAACCCCACAGTGTGCCTAAATCAAAGTTAATGTTAACTTGTTTGGTTGGGCACGATAAGGGCTTATTTACCATTTTTAATTCTGCAACATTCATTGTGTTTGACTCCATGGGTGTTTTCCAGAGAGTAAATTGTCATTACAACAGTAAATGAACTCCCAGAAGGGTGTAATTTCCAAAATTTGGTCACATCAGGGATTTCTCCTGTTCTGGCACTTAGGAGCTTGGCAATTGAGTCTGCAAAGTATTTTAGGAACGTTTGTGCTCCAAAAATCAAATAGAGTTACTTCCCTCCTGAGTCGGGTGATGCAGACAAACAATACTGTACAGTCACATGTAGGTTATTATCAAATTCAGGAGAAATTGTATAACATATTATATGGCCTACTTGTCTTTTGCAATTTGCTTCATGACATCATCTCTTTAGGCTCCTTAAATATGGATGAACCTTTATCCATTGCCCCTTATCTCTAAGTACTTTGATGGGATAGAAGGTGTTATTGTTGTCACCAAATTGCATGGAGCTTAGAACAATCCGCAACAAAGAGGTCAATAAATGGAAACTTAGCACAGTTTGGGGTTGTCCACAAACTGTTGGTCTTAAGGGGCTCCAAAATTTTTTGGCTTCTCTAGTTATTACTGTCAATTCATTAAAAGTTACTTTTAATTGTTTGCACTTAAAACCCTAACACAGAAGGATGCTAATTCATGGAACTGGTCGGAGTCTGCTATTCATGCTTTTCAAGAACTTAAATCTCATTTTTTTGTTGCTCCTTTCTTGCACTAACCTGATGTAGACAGACCGTTCTTTCTTGAAATGGATGTCTTTGTTATTGGTGTAGGAGCAGATTTTAGACAAAATTTATGTGGAGCAAGAAATCCTCCATACAGATACTTCTCCTAGACATTTTGTGTAATTATTTTATTGGTGACAGTGATCTTTTGGCCATAAAATTGAGCATTGACGAATGGCAACATCTTTAAGGAAATATGTACCTATGAACCATCTATACTGCCCATATAAACCTGGGGTATGTTCAGTCTTCTCACAGGCTAAATCCTTACCAAGCTCAATGGTCAGTCTTCTCAATATTTTATTTCAATCTCCCATATTGTCCTCCTGAGAAAAAGCAGAGGGCTGGTGCACTATCCAAATGTTCCATCTGTCTGATGCCTCTGATGATCCACCCTCACATGTAACTGAACCAGAACATTTTACTGCTGCTATCTCTTCTTCCAATTCTCCATCAAACAAATGTTATTTGGTTTCAAAGGCACGCCACCAGTTTTATACTGGGCCCATTCTTCCTTCCTCTCTGGTCACCTGGGAGTTCAATGTTCCGTTGAACTTCTTTCATGTTTCTACTGGTCCTCCCAGTCCTCTCCAGCCTTTCCCTATCCTATGAAAGCCTTGAGCTGAGATCTCTATGGACCTTGTTACTGATCTTCCAGAGGAGCAGGTTTTCACACCTATCTGGTTGTAACGAATCAATTCTTTAAGATGTCTCATTTTGTTGCCTTACCAGAATTTCCATCTTCTCCACAGTTGACTTATGTGTTCATTAAATAAATTTTCTGGTTCCAGCTTGCATACTCTCTGACCATGGTGTGCAATTTAATATGAATTCTGGAGGGCGCTCCTGCAAAAACGTATATGTTTCTCTGGACTTCTCAGCTTATCAAAGTAATGGTTAAGCTGAAAGGAGTTAATCAATCTATGAAGCAATGTTTATGAATATTCTCCAACTTCTCCCAAGATAATTGGTCACATCTGCTTCTTTGGGGCATATTCGTCAAAACGTCTGACCTAGCATCTTTTGGGAGACTCCATTTGTTACAGTGTTCGTTCAAGAACCTTGTTTTACTCTGCCTATATCATCTAAAAGCCTACTTTTTCCAGTGAACAGCATCTATCAGGACATCCAATAATGTTGCGGGCGGAGAGGAGGGTTTTGGGAATGCCGCTCGCCTGGAGGGTTTGCTGGCGCTCGGGTCCGGTGCTTCTGCTCCTCGGTGGCTCGAGCACGGGGCCGGACCCGGGGCTCGAGCGGCTCCTCCTTGCCCATGAGTGAAAAGGGGAGGTTTGGTGGTGGGATGTCGGTTATGACGCCACCCACGGGGTTGTACTGATGGTAGGCACCACCGCTGCTGGTGACGGGGTTTCCCGGGAGCGATGGCAGGGAGCAGGGTGTTGGCCCCTCCTTGGGTAGGGGCTGTTTGTCCCAGGGCCCCGATTCGCAGTTGGGTGAGTAGGGGAGAGGTGCAGGTGCCGATGCGGGGAGGCAGCACGGAAGTGGAGCAGCGTTACAGTGCAGAGCTGTGCCGGATGGCACTGGTGTTCTCACTCAGGTAGTCAATAACAGAGTCTCTGGTAAACCAAACGGCTGGATGGACGGGGCCCGCAGTCGGCTGCGGCGTCTTCACTCTCCCCGGACGGGTTGATGGTGGCTGTCTTTCCCTGCACCTGTGTGTAAGTGTTTGACCCCTATGGATTCCCACGGGTGGTCCGCTCCCCGGCTTGTACGTGTTGGGAGAGCCCTTTTTGCCCACAGGTACTGGCCCTTGGATCTCTGGCCGTTGGCAGTGGCTCTTATCCGGACGGGTTGGGCTGTTGCCTTCTGACGGGACTTGGGTGGGAATGAACCCCTGAGGTCCAGACCACAATCAGAGAATTTGACCGTTACGGCGGCTTCCAAGCCTAGTCGGGGTCTGAGTACCCTGCCTTGGTGCTTAGTGTGATGCCCTGGGCAAGCCAGGGGTCACAGGTAATGACATCACCACACCCTACACCCCGGTTAGGCACATCTAAGCTAGACCAGAAACCCTTGTTGCCTTCCCCAGGGGCTGATGTCCACACCAGGGGGTGGAGCCAGGCGGTTGGTCTCCACCCACCAAGGAGTTCACAGTCCTGGAGGAGGGAGAACACGGGCTGTGAGAGTGAAGCGAGGGAACTGAGAGGAGAGACAGAGTTTGGAGGAGGAAGTAAAAAGAGAAAAGTGACAGCAACAGAGCCTGAAGTTAGTCCGGGTGTGTGGCCCGGACGGAGACAGCAAGGTTAGCAGACGGCGGTGACCGTCTGCAGGAGTGGCCTATCGGAGTTGCCGTGAGGACCGTGGATGGGTGGTGACCCGGCGGTACCGGACCGGTACACAAGGAGAAGCCAGCACCATTGGCAGGGGCCTTTCGGATCCCGGCAAGGCTAGGAGTCACCGTAAATTTGCCAAATCCGTCAGTGAAGGGGACCTTCGGGTTCCCAAACAACTAAGTCCCGATTGAAGGCAACAGTCCAACCGTATGAGAGAGACACCGCCACCACCAAGGCACCAGTTTCTCAGGGCCAGCGCCTGCGGGCAAAGAGGGGCTCCTCCGGCCCATATCAAAGTCGGGGAGCGGGTTACTGGTGGGAACCCATCGCTACCAACATTACACAAGGTGCAGGGAAAGAGACAGTCACCGTTAACTACCGGGGAAAAGCAACAGCAGCCGTCCGTGGGAACCGTCTTTCCAGCCGTGTGTTTTACCGAGAACTGTGTCACCGTCTCAGGCTGAGTGAGTACCACCGTGCCGTGAGGCACAGCGCTGCCCCCCCGCGACCCTGCACCTCACCAGGCCCCACACCTGGCCTGCCATCCCTCATCCTCCACCCCATCACTGGGCCCCGGGACAACCAACCCCTACCCACGGAGGGGGAGAACTAACAACTCTGCTGCTCCCTGTCACCGCTCCCGGGATCCCCATACAGAGCAGCGGTGGTGTTACAAAAAATCACCACAACCGTGGGTGGCGTCACAGACAATAAATCCCCAAAACCAAACCCCTTTTCACTCACGGGCGAGGACCGCCGCTCGAGTCCCCGTGATCTGGCCCATCGCTCGAGCCACCGAGCAGCAGCGGCCGCAGCAGCAGCGGCAGCCGGACCCGAGCAGTGGGAGAGGGTAGCGTCCCCTCCTCCGCCTGCGACACTTAGCTTCACTCTGCTCCCTGGTTCGGTACCGGCGGGCCACCGCCCGACTCCAGGTCCTACGGTTCCACAGACGTCCACTAACTCTTGCAGACGGCCACCACCGTCTGCCGACCTTGCTGATTGTGCCTGGGCTCCGACCCAGACACACACAGTCTCTCCACTTCAACCTCCAAAACTCAACTCCTCCACTCCACTGCTGCACTTGACTCTCTAACCAGACTGACTACTCCAACTTCACTACTTTTCCCGCCTACAGGCCTGTGAACTCCTCCCCACCTGGTGTGGACATCAGACCCTGGAGGGAGGCAACAAGGGTTTTGTTTGACGGATGTTCCCTACCAGGGGAGGGTGTGTGTGTGTGTGTGGTGTTATTCTGTGACCCCTGGGGTCCAGGGCATCACACATAACATTTGGATAGATACTGCTGACCTGTTCACAATGTTGTTATGGAAAATAAGGTATGGCTCTCCACTAAAATTATTCCAAATTATTCAGGAAATTAACCTGGACACTTTTCATCTAAAACTACCCCCTGCTCTAAAATTCCTTAGAGGGGTTGTCTGGTCTTAAGCTATAAGTCTATAGTCACTCTATGTGACTGCAGACTTGTAAATGCTCATATCACGTGCACTGCACAATGTGAGGATTCCCCTGTGGAGGCGCCAGAAGTGGGCGATCATAAAATACATCTTTCTGTGTCTTTTATTGTAACTTGGTTGCTATGAGGGATTTCCACACAACTATAGAGCACAAGCATCAGATTGTGATTACTATGTGCATTGGAATAAAGCACTAAGAATAGTTGGAGAATCCTAGCGTGGCTGCTCCACCTTTGTGGTTTTGCTTCATGGCAAGTTCTTGGCTCTGGTGTTACTGAATGAATTGTTCAATATCAACTTGTCCACTGTATTGTACCTAATGTTGCTTCTCAGGGGAAGGTAAATGTGCAAGAATCCTGTTTATTTACATTTTGTATCATGCCCCGCCCCTGAGGATCTGTAGTAGGTATAACATGATATAATAATCTCGTCTTGAGCGTTACTTTAACTATTATGAAAGTTTGTTTCAATTTTTGTAGACTAAATGTTAGTCACAATCATTAAAAATAAATATGACAGCTTAGAATGATGCCGGAGGTAATTGCAATATTTTGGGAATTGGACCTGTAGGCATATTTTTGTAATGCAGCAATTACTGTATACGATATTGCTTGTTTTACATAATATGTGGTTAATGGTCATTTTACAGATGAGAAGTGTCAACAAACCTCTTATGCTCAATGTCAGATAGAGTATATTATTACACAGAAACCTAATATGGAATGACTGGCATCGAAATGAATCATGTAACACCACTAAGATATAATTTAATGTAATCCTATTGTCACAGTTGTAATTTATGGTTTACCTCCATTGGGTATAGAATGTTAAATGAACCTTTAGGGTTGTTGACACTTCACACCATACATTTTTTTCCTTAATTTGACTATTCCTCATCCTTATGGACTTTTCAATAACAACAATCTTACACATGTGACAATCCACATCTGCTGCTATTATGATGACGCATTGTAGTGCAGTGAATGTTGGCAGAGTTAAACCTCTTTATGATTGCTTTATTCTGCTTTATGTTGCAAGGGCAATTCTTTTGCTGTGCCACCTTTTTATGTGAGCTGCACTGTCAGCTATGCTAGTTATATAATGCTTTCCTGTGGCAGATGGGAACTTCTTAGGGGACCCTGGAGTGCAAAAAGCATCTGCATGTTAAGCCAATCACTGATTTAAAGAGACTCTGTCACCAAGTTTTTTCTACCTTAACTGAAAGCTGTATGATTTAGGGGCTGAGACTTTGAGTCCAGTAATATGTCACTTACTGGGCTGATTGCTGTAGTTTTGGTAAAACATTATTTTTCAGCAGGAAAGTCTGACGAGGAGGACTAGTAGAAATGTCCATATTTATGAGTCCTGTATAATCCCGACCTCCATCACTTATTGCCAGTTTTCTGTCTATGCACAGTGTACACAGAAAGATGTCAGTTATTGATATGGGTGAGGGGTTATACACAGCTCATCAGTGAGAGAATTGGTGGATATGCTGCAGATAAAACTGATGTACAGTGCCTTGTGAAAGATTTCGGCTTCCTTGAATTTTTCAACCTTTTCCCACATTTCAGGCTTCAAACAAAGATAAAAATTTAATGTTATGGTGAAGAATCAACAACAAGTTGGGCACAATTGTGAAGTTGAACGAAATTTATTGCTTATTTTAAATTAAAAAAAAAAAAAAAAAATAACAGAAAAGTGGGGCATTCAATATTATTCGGCCCCTTTAAGTAAATACTTTGTAGCACCACCTTTTGCTGCGATTACAGCTGCAAGTCGCTTGGGGTATGTCTCTATCAGTTTTGCACATCGAGAGACTGAAATTCTTGCCCATTCTTCCTTTGTAAACAGCTGGAGCTGAGTGAGGTTGGATGGAGAGCATTTGTGAAGAGCAGTTTTCAGCTCTTTCCACAGATTCTTGATTGGATTCAGGTCTGGACTTTGACTTGGCCATTCTAACACCTGGATACGTTTATTTGTGAACCATCCTTTGTAGATTTTGCTTTATGTTTGGGATCATTGTCTTGTTGGAAGACAAATCTCCGTCCCAGTCTCAGGTCTTTTGCAGACTCCAACAGGGTTTTTTCAAGAATGGTTCTGTATTTGGCTCCATCCATCCTCCAATCAATTTTAACCATCTTCCCTGTCCCTGCTGAAGGAAAGCAGGCCCAAACTATGATGCTACCACCACCATGTTTGACAGTGGGGATGGTGTGTTCAGGGTGATGAGCGGTGTTGCTTTTACGCCAAATATAACATTTGGCATTGTGCCCATATAGTTCGATTTTGGTTTCATCTGACCAGATCACTTTCTTCCAAATGTTTGGTGTGTCTCCCAGGTGGCTTGTGGCAAACTTTAAACAACACTTTATATGAATATCATTGAGAAATGGCTTTCTTCTTGCCACTCTTCTATAAAGGCCAGATTTGTGCAGTGTACGACTGATTGTTGTCCTATGGAAAGACTCTTCCACCTCAGCTGTAGATCTCTGCAGTTCATCCAGAGTGATCATGGGCCTCTTGGCTGCATCTCTGATTAGTCTTCTCCTTGTTTGAGATGAAAGTTTGGATGGATGGCTGGGTCTTGGTAGATTTGCAGTGGTCTGATACTCCTTCCATTTCAATTTGATCGCTTGCACAGTGCTCCTTGGAATGGTTAAAGTTTTGGAAATCCGGCTTTAAACTTCTCCACAACAGTATCACGGACCTGCCTGTTGTGTTCCTTGGTCTTCATGATGCTATCTCCGCTTTAAACAGAACACTGAGACTATCACAGAGCAGGTGCATTTATACGGACACTTGATTACATACAGGTGGCTTAAATTTATCATCATCAGTCATTTAGGACAACATTGGATCATTCAGAGATCCTCAATGAACTTCTGGAGTGAGTTAGCTGCACTGAAAGTAAAGGTGACGAATAATATTGCCCACCCCACTTTTCAGTTATTTATTTTTTAAAAAAGGTTAAAATAAGCAATACATTTCGTTCAACTTCACAATTGTGTCCCACTTGTTGTTGATTCTTCACCATAACATTAACATTTTTATCTTTATGCTTGAAGCCGGAAATGTGGGAAAAGGTTGAAAAATTCAAGGGAGCCGAATACTTTCGCAAGGTACTGTATATCAAAACAGCAGGATGAAGCCTAGTAAGTAGAGATGAATGATTTTCGAGGTTCGCTAATTTCATGTTTGAGTGATTTTGGGGGGTGTTCGAGACGTTTGACTCGAGCCTTTTGCTAAAAGTTCGACAGTTCGAGTAACATTCTAGAACGGTTCAATCAACAAAAAGTCTAGCTACTAGCTGGCTTTTCACTGTAATAGTGTGATTCACTGTGAATCACGCTATTATTAAAATTCAGCGTATAGTGTGTGGAGGGGACGAGGTTTAGATCAGTGCTGCTACTGAGTACTAAGATAATGCTGATCGCCATTTTTTATTTATTTTTTTTCCTAACCGCGCGTGCAGTGGGACGGGCCAGGATGTCAGCCAATCACAGACACACACAGCTAAGTGGATTTTTGCTAGACAAGCAAGGGCATGTGTCATAGGCTGTGCATGTCACATGTCCTTGCCTTATAAGACACGACCATTTTCCCCGTCGCCGTCATTATCTATCTGCTGCGTGTGGGTGACAGTCACCGCTCCCACTGCTGCTGCTGTGTGCGCTATAGCGAAACAGTGCAATATACACAGTGCTTTAGGGATTAGGGACTACTGGTTATTTCAGCCCTTTTCAGGGCTGATTTACAGGCGTTCATAACCATAGCTGCTAGGCAGGTCCGTGCTAACGCTGTGCATGGCTTTAGATAACAGCGTCTGGCTACCTCAGCGCAGGCAATTCCTTGCTGCATTATTTCATTAGCATGGATAGAAAGTGAGGCTTCCTTTGCTGTCCACTGACCCACAGTACCCGTGCATTCTACCCACCTGCCCATTTTTGCCACGCTATTTTATTTCCCCAAAGAGCTGACACTTTTTGTGGCATCCTAAATGTGTCTGGAATACTAAGTTAGTGTTCCTTTGCTGTCCAGTGACCCACAGCACCCGTGCATTCTACCCACCTGCCCATTTTTGCCACGCTATTTTATTTCCCCAAAGAGCTGACACTTTTTGTGACATCCTAAAAGTGTCTGGAATACTAAGTTAGTGTTCCTTTGCTGTCCAGTGACCCACAGCACCCGTGCATTCAACCCCCCTGCCCAATTTTTCCATGCTATTTTATTTCCTTAAAGAGCTGACACTTTTTGTGGCATCCTAAAAGTGTCTGGAATAGCAAGTTAGTGTTCCTTTGCTGTCCAGTGACCCACAACACCCGTGCATTCTACCCACCTGCCGATTTTTGCCACGCTATTTTATTTCTCCAAAGAGCGGATACTTTTTGTGGCATCCTAAAAGTGTCTGGAATACTAAGTTAGTGTTCCTTTGCTGTCTAGTGACCCACAGCACCCGTGTATTCTACCCACCTGCCCATTTTTGTCATGCTATTTTATTTCCCCAAAGAGCTGACACTTTTTGGGGCATCCTAAAAGTGTCTGGAATACGACGTAGTGTTCCTTTGCTGTCCACTGACCCACAGCACCAGTGCATTCTACCCACCTGCCCAGTTTTTGCTACGCAATTCTAATTGCAAACTGTGCTGCCACTGTTAGGGGCATACTAAAATTGACTGGGATAGTCAGTGTTGGTTCTTCAGCTGTCAATAAAGCTAGACCACCTCTGCATTGTACACACCTGTCCATTTTTAGCTACGTAATTCTAATTGCAAACTGTGCTGCCACTGTTAGGGGCATACTAAAATTGTCTGGGATAGTCAGTGTTGGTTCTTCAGCTGTCAATAAAGCTAGACCATCTCTGCAATCTACACCACCTCTCCATTTTTGCTACCACATTTTAAGTGTCCAATCTTGTTGCTAACAAAATGGGTGGCAAAAGGACAGATGCAGGTGGAAAGGGGAACAGGCGTGTTGGAAAAGGAAAAAAAGTTTGTGTCCGTGGGGTAGGTGGGAAAGCTACATTAACATCTGCTGAAGAAAGGCCATCATTCTACAAAAGTAAGATGTCTACTACTTTCCTTGGACAATCGGATGTGCTACCTTTTTTATGGAACCGAACAACTGTAACAAAAGGTAGATGACGCAAAAAAAAAGAACATGCTTGAATGGATCTCAAGTACTCAAACAAGTGGCCTCTCCTCCACCTCAACTTCAACATCCAAAAACCAACAGTCCTCTGAGTTGTCACCCCAATCGCACTTGCTTTCTCCCAGCTCTCAAGTCTCCACCCGCCCTGCAGAGTATGGTGTAACAGAGATGGCTGCATCTGCAGAGCTGTTCAGTCACACATAATCAGAGGTCTGCTCCCAAGCTACAGTGAGTACAGAACAGGAAATGGTCTGCAGTGATGCCCAGAAGCTTTGTTAGTCAGATTCAGGCCCTGATGACCAAGTTTCTGAGCATAATGTAGACCCTCATTCCCAAACTGTAACAACTGTTGGTGGAGACAATGAGGAACATACTGATGATGATGAGACGCAGATACCTGATTGGGATGATAACTTAACTATTCAGTCAGGGCAGGAAGAGGTTAGGTCTGAGGGCAGAGTCAAAGTACTGGTAGCACATCAACAACTGCATCCTCAGCCACAACTCTGCCTCTGAGCACAAGTTGGGGTGGCTCTGCAGGTCGCATGGGCTCTAAGCCTTGCCTAGCCTGGTCCTTTTTGACATCGCAAAGGATCTCCCAAATCATGTGATCTGTAAGATTTGTCGCCGATCTATAAGTAGAGGCCAAAACCTCACTAGTTTGACAACTTCTTCCATGAATCGTCACATGAATAACAAGCATAAGTCCCAGTGGGAAGCTCACCGTGCTACAATGCGGCCTAGCGGAGCGGGCCAACCACCATCTGCCCCTTCAAGTGCATCCGCGCGCTCTTCATCCTCTATGACTGTGGGGACAGCTGTCACACATGTTTTTCCATGCAGACCTTCCACCTCTTTAACCACAACAGGCAGTTTGCTTGGCAGGTCATCACTTGTTTTGAAAGGGGAAACAGGAGCTGGTGTAGAGCTCTCTCAGACATCAAGAGCACCAACTTTGGATGAAGGCAACATCATGTCTCCGCCTGCACTTTCCTCACAGACCTGCAGTTTTCCAGGGACACTCTACTCAACACCGTCTACACACAGCAGCCAGATCTCGGTCCTTCAGATGTGGACAAATAAAAGGATATTTCCTCCAAGCCATGACAAAGCTAAGAGGTTGAGTTTCACCCTCTGTAAGCTCTTTGCTACTGAAATGCTGCCTTTCCGCCTAGTGGACACACAGGATTTTCAAGACCTTATGTCATCGCAGTGCCCCAGTACCAGATGCCCAGTCACCACTACTTCTACAAGAAAGATGTGCCTGTGCTACACCAGCATGTCGCACACAACATCACCGCTTCTTTGAGAAACTCTGTGTGTGACAGGGTGCATTTCACCACCGATACTTGGACCAGTAAGCATGGACAGGGGCATTACATGTCGCTGACTGGGCACTGGGTAACTATGGTGAGAGATGGAGAAGGGTCTGCTGAACAAGTCTTGCCATCCCCACGACTTGTGCGTCAATCCTCTGTCTGTCAAAGTTCCTCCACTGCTTCTGCCTCCTCAACCTCATCTGGGTGCTCCACCTCCACCCCAAGCCTGCCTGGTCAGGCCACCCGCATTGTAACTGCGCACAAGGAATCCCGCACACCTCCTTACTATGGTGGCAGCAGAGCTCAATGGCAGCAGGTGGTCTTTACCTTGAAATGTCTTGGAAATAAGAGTCACACAGCTGAGGAGTTATGGTCAGCTCTGGAGAGCGAGTTTAGTAAATGGTTGCCTCCACTCAACCTGCAGCCAGGGAAGGCCGTGTGCGACAATGCTGCAAACCTGGGTGCGGCCCTTCGCCTGGGCAAGGTGACACGCGTGCCTTGTATGGCTCACATGTTGAACCTTGTTCTCCAGCAATTTTTTAACCCATTATCCTGGCCTAGATGGGCTTCTGCACAGGGCACGGTCACTCTCTGCTCACTTCCGCCATTCAACTGGCGCAGCTGACTAACTTGCATCGCTCCAGAAGTCTTTCGGCCTGCCGGTTCATCACCTAAAATGCGATGTTCCAACACGCTGGAATTCGACTCTCCACATATTGCAGTGACTGTGGCAGCACTGCCAAGCCCTTGTGCAATACGTTATGACGTATAGCCTGGGCCAACGAGATGCAGAGGTGGGGCAGATCACGCTGCTGGAGCGGTCTCAGATCAAGGACCTATGCACCCTTCTGCACAGTTTCGACATGATGACGAATATGTTTAGCGCTGACAATGCCATTATCAGCATGACAATTCCAGTCATTTACATGCTGGAGCACACGCTAAACACTATTCCGAGTCAGGGGATGGGACAAGAGGAAGGGGAGGAAGTACAGGAGAATTCATATGCGCAAGGGATAAAAACATCTACAAGGTCCAGACGTTCAGCATCACCAAGGCGGCAGGCATGGGACGTGGGGGAGAAGGATTAACAAGGGCGCATGGTAGCAGCCAAAATGTTGAGGAAGGTGCAGGAGACCAGGAAGAAATGGAGGACGAACTCTCAATGGGCTTGGAAGACTCAGTAGATGAGTGAGACCTTGGTCGAATTTCGGTTGAACGAGGTTGGGGGGAGATGTCAGAGGAAGAAAGCACGGTTATCACTTCGCCGCCACAAACACAGCGAGGACTTGGTCCACATCGATGCGCAAGATACATGAGCGCCTTCTTGCTGCACTACCTACAACATGACCCTCGGATTGTCCGAATTAGAAGTAATGATGACTACTGGGTTGCCACACTATTAGTTTCCCGGTACAAGTCCAAATTTGGTGAAATATTTCCAGCTATAGAAAGGGACGCACGTATGCAAGAGTATCAGCAGAAGCTGTTACTCAATCTTAGCTCGGCTTTTCCACCAAACACCAGTGGTGCACGGAGTGAATCTCCCTGTTGTAATTTGCCAAGCATGGGACTGTCTCGTCATTATCAGTCAAACTGTACCAGCAACACCGTATCTGGTGCTGGTAACAGCAATTTTATGGAATCGTTTCATAATTTTTTTAGACCATCCAATGCAAGGCCACCTGAGACAAGAAGTCTGACACATAGTCAATGGCTGGAGAGGATGATACAGGAATATCTCCAAATGAACATCGATGCCATGACTTTGCAACTGGAGCTTTGCTCATTTTGGGCTTCAAATCTTGAAAAATGGCCTGAGCTCGCCACTTACGCCTTAGAGATCTTGTCGTGTCCCGCAGCCAGCGTAGTCTCTGAACGTGTCTTCAGTGCTGCTAGGTGTGTGCTGACAGATAAGCGCACGCGTCTGTCCAGTGACAATTTGGACAGACTAACGTTCATCAATTTTTTGAAAAAAGGGAGACTCTTCTTGGAGTCCCCTTGCGGTGTTTCTAAAAATGAGCCAAGATGAACAAGTCATGGTTCAGCAAAGACTTTGCTACCTACCCCGGTGTCATCCTGGAGACAGTTAAGGCTGGCGTATTTTTGTATGTGCTTGATGCTAATCAACATGTCCAGTTTGAAACTGGGGCACAAGTGATACCACTGAAGTGGTGTCTGTGTGGCCCAATTTTTGGAAAAATAGGAGACTCAGCTTGGAGTCCCTTTGCTGTGTTTTACATGATTTTAGAAGGGCATGACATGCCTATATCTGTGTCTCCTCCTCTTTTTCCTCATCCAGCTGTTTTGTTTGTGCATGAGTATATGTCCTTGTCACTTTCCCATGTGTTTGTGGTGTCTGGGTAGTTGTTTGTTACCTTTTGGACACCTTTGAAGGTGTTTTCTATGTGTTTTTAGGTGTTTGTGTTTGCCTCCCATTGTTTTCAATGGGGTTCGAGAGGTTCGTCGAACGGTTCGTCGAACGGTTGCTGAACCAGCCCTCCGTTCGACGAACCAAACCGAACTCGAGGTTCGCTCATCTCTACTAGTAAGTGACATATTGTGGGATTCAAAGCTTCTGCCCCAACATTATTATGATTTTATTCCCTTATATAACACCATTAGTAATGAGAGGGAATACTAAGTATTCTGGTTCGGATCATGCAATACCTAGTACTATTCCACAAAAGTTTGAAAGAGGAATCCAGCATTCAAGTCCAGAAAATTATTTTAAAAAATCCAAAATGTTATTGCTCTAGATTAAAAATCCATCATGTAGGGTACATAGCCAAAATCTGTAAAGATTAGGACTATGTACCCTACATGATGGACTGACTTTTTAATCTAGTGGAATACAATTTTGTTTTTTTTTTTAAATAATTTTCTGGATTTGAATGCTGGATTGCGCCTTCAAAATTTTGTGTGTAAAAGCTTGGCCAACTACCAGTGTCCGTGCACAGTCCGGTTTAGGTAGTCTCCCAGGAATAGGTGAGGTGGTTATTTTTCTTTTCTCTAGTACTATTCCAGTATTTGTCACGAATTATGAACTTAATGAAAGACAATGGGGGAACGGAGCATTTTCATGGGAGATCTTGAAGAAAAATGCTTGTGTTCCACATTGACTGGCATTAGGTATGTAAGGCTGGTTTCACACTACGTTTATTTAACATCCGTCCATAACGTTTTTTTAGCGGAAAAACGGATCCAGTGCAAATGCGTTTTCACTTCAATGCATTTGCAATGGACTCGCGTCCACCTGCGTTCGCATGCGTTTGCATGCGTTAGACACAGGATCCGTACTTTTGCGTTATTTTAACATGTTTCAAAAACGCTACTTGTAGCGTTTTTTACCTTTGTCAAAATATCGCATCTCACAGGATCCTTCACATTGCGCCGCGAGCTGCAATGCATTTCAATGAGCGCTGGATCCTGCCTAGCAGAATGCGTTGAGTTGCGTTGTAACAGGATCCTGCTTTTGTACTGAGCATGCCCAGAAAGTACTGAGCATGCCCAGAACCAGTCTCGCGTGATCTGTCTCTCTCTCCTCCTCCCTCCCTCACCCTCTCTATCTCTGTCTTTCCCCCTTCCTCTCCTCCCTCTCTCTCCCACCTGGAAGCTGCGGACACTCGTAACCAAGGTAAATATCGGGTAACCACTTCTCTTAGTTACCCGATGTTTACGTTGGTAACGTGTGTAGGCAGCCCTGCTCCTAGCAGCTGCAGACACTCGTAACCAAGATAAATATCGGGTATCCAAGGCCGATGTTTACCTTGGTTACGAGCCTCGCAGCTGTCAGAAGCCGGCTCCCAGTCTGGCACGTTTAGTTCCCCACACTCCCGATCACATGACTCCAATGCCCGCCCCTAAATATCCAGTGACAGGATCCTGCAAAGTACACATGCGTTTGCATGCGTTTTTTGCTGTAAAAGCAGGATCAGCTTTTGCAGCAAAAAAACGTTCAGGACGCATGTTAAAAAGACGTAGTGTGAAAGCAGCCTTATTCATTACAAATACTGGAATTGTACTAGGTAGTTTCATAGTTTCATAGTTTCATAGTTTTTAAGGTTGAAGGGAGACTCTAAGTCCATCTAGTTCAACCCGTAGCCTAACATGTTGATCCAGAGGAAGGCAAAAAAACCCCAATGTGTCAAATAAGCTCCAATGGGGAAAAAAATTCCTTCCTGACTCCACATACGGCAATCAGACTAGTTCCCTGGATCAATACCCTGTCATAAAATCCAATATACATAACTGGTAATATTATATTTTTCAATTAATGCGATCAGGCTCTGCTTAAATTTTACTTGTGAATCCCTCAATACAACATCATACGGCAGAGAGCTCCATAGTCTCACTGCTCGTACAGTAAAGAATCCTCGTCTGTGATTATGATTAAACCTTCTTTCCTCAAGACGTAGCGGATGCCCCCGTGTTCCAGTCGCAGGCCTAGGTGTAAAGAGATCTTTGGAAAGGTCTCTGTACTGTCCCCTCATATATTTATACATTGTGATTAGATCCCCCTAAGCCTTTGTTTTTCCTAACTAACTAACCCCAAGTTTAATAACCTGTCTTGGTATTGCAGCCCACCCATTCCTCTAATAATCTTGGTCGCTCTTCTATCTACCTGTAAGATTATGCTATTTATAACCTTCTATACTTTTGCTAACAAGAAATGCATCCATTCCTCTCTTAAATTCATTCAGTGAGTTGGCCATCACCACTTCCTCAGGAAGAGAGTTCCAGAGCCTCACTGCTCTTACCGTGAAGAACCCTCTTCTATGCTGATGTAGGAATTTTCTTTCCTCCAATCGAAAAGAATGCCCCCTTGTTCTTGTCATAGTCCTTGGTACAAACAGATCATGGGAGAGATCTCTATATGGCCCTCTGATATATTTGTCCATATTTATTAGGTCTCCCCTAAGTCTTCTCTTTTCTAGAGTAAATAGACCTAATTTTGATAACCTTTCCGTGTATTGTAATGCACCCATTCCATTTATTATTTTAGTAGCCCGCCTTTGAACCCTTTCAAGTTCAGTAATGTCTTTCTTCAGCACCGGCGCCCAAAATTGCACACAATACTCCAAGTGTGGTCTGACTAGTGATTTGTACAGAGGGAGAATGATGTTTTCATCTCGTGCCCCCAGACCTCTTCTAATGCATCCCATCACCCTATTTGCTTTGGTGGCTGCTGCCTGACACTGGGCACTCCAATTTAGATTCTTATTCACTAAGATGCCTAAGTCTTTTTCCATGTCTGATTTCCCCAGCAGTTTCCCATTTAGTAAGTAATCGTAGCATCTGTTTCTCCTTCCCATGTGCATAACCTTACACTTATCTGTGTTAAACCTCATTTGCCATTTTTCAGCCCAATTCTCCAATTTACTCAAGTCCATCTGTAGTTGCAAACTGTCCTCCTTTGTGTTAACTACCTTACATAGTTTTGTATCATCTGCAAATACTGATATTTTACTCTGTAAACCATCCACCAGATCATTAATAAATATATTAAATAGTAGGGGGCCCAATACAGACCCCTGTGGCACCCCACTAGTAACCCTGGCCCAATCTGAGTATGCACCATTAATAACCACTCTTTGTTTTCTACCACTAAGCCAGCTACCTACCCATCTACACACATTTTCCCCGAGCCCAAGCTTTCTCATTTTACTTAGCAGTCTTTTATGTGGGACAGTGTCAAATGCTTTACCGAAGTCGAGATAAATGACATCCAATGCTTCTCCTCGGTCCATGTGAGAGCTTACATCCTCATAGAAGCTGATCAGGTTAGTTTGACAGGAGCGATCCTTCATAAATCCATGTTGATATGGAGTTAAACAGTTATTAACATTGAGACATTCCATAATAGTATCCCTTAAAAACCCTTCAAACATTTTACCCACAACAGATGTTAAGCTTACCGGCCTATAGTTTCCAGGTTCCCTTTTGCACCCTTTTTTGAATATTGGTACCACATTTGCTAGCCGCCAATCCAGTGGAACAGACCCAGTTTCTATAGAGTCTTTAAATAAAAGGAATAGAGGCCTGTCTATCACATTACTTAACTCCCTTAATACCCGAGGGTGAATGCCATCAGGGCCTGGTGATTTGTCAATTTTAATGTTACTAAGTCGGTTCTGCACTTCTTCCTGGGTTAGGCAGGTCATACTTAATGGGGCATTTACATGATCTCTCTGCATTTCCCCTGGCATATGCTTTTCCTGTGTGAACACAGTTGAGAAAAAAGTATTTAAAACATTTGCTTTTCCCACATCGCTTTCTATGATTTTACCCTCATTATTCTTTAAAGGGCCAACACCATCAATTTTAATCTTTTTTCTGTTTATATAATTAAAGAATAGTTTGGGATTTGTTTTGCTTTCCTTAGCAATGAGTCTCTCAGTTTCTACTTTTGCTAAATATATTTGTTTTTTACACATTTTATTTTTTTCTCTATATATTTTTAATGCTTCCTCGCTGCCTTCTTGTTTTAGCTTTTTAAATGCCTTTTTCTTATTATTCATTGCCCCTTTTACATCCTTATTTAGCCACATTGGTTTTCTCCTGTTCCTAGCCCTCTTATTTCTGTATGGTATGGCTAGCTCGCAGTGGGTGTTTAATACCGATTTAAAAATTTACCACTTATTTTCTGTGCTCCCATTTTTGAGGACATTATCCCAATCAATTTGGCGAAGGTCTTCTCTAAGTTGATCAAACTTTGCTTTCCTGAAATTCAGCGTTTTTGTAACCCCCCTCCAAGGCACCTTACTAAAGGACAAGTGGAATTGTATTATATTGTGGTCACTATTCCCTAGGTGCCCATCCACTCGTACGTCTGTTATTCTATCTGGCCTGTTGCTTAAAATTAAGTCCAGAAGGGCTGCCCCTCTAGTTGGGCCCGGCACAAGTTGGGACAGATAATTATCCTTAGTTACTGACAGAAACCGGTTTCCTTTCTGAGATACGCAGGTTTCAGTTTCCCAGTCTATATCGGGGTAATTGAAGTCCCCCATAATAATCACCTCATTGTGATTTGCTGCTTTGTCTTTTTGTTTCAATAATACATTTTCAGTGGTTTCTGTTATATTTGGTGGCTTATAACAAACCCCTATGAGGATTTTATTAGTTTTCCCTCCTTGTATCTCCACCCATAGAGACTCCACCTCTTCATTTCCCTCTTGAATATCTTCTCTTAGTCTGGGTTTTAAACTGGACTTTATATATAGACAGACTCCACCCCCTTTCCTTTTTTTACGATCCCTCCTAAATAGTGATGAGCGAGTACTAAAAAGCTCGGGTGCTCGAAGCTCGGGCCGAGCATCCCAAGATACTCGTGTACTCGGGCCGAGCAACGAGCCCAATGTTATCCTATGGGAGACCCGAGTATTTTTGTGAAATGACCCCCCGGCAGCATGGAGAAACCCTAAAAATGTCACAAAAGTCTCAGAAGAGTGCTCAAATGACATGGCAACAGCATGGGGAAGACCCCTTGAAGCATTTATCACTGAAAAGTCACAGCTGTGAACAATTTTGTCCGCGTTTTATGCCATTTTTACGGACTCACCAGAAAACCTTCCAAAATGACCCCAAAATGATTTTTCATGGCGGAAATGTTACGGGCACATACCCAATAGTGAGATAGAGCTGGTGTATGTTACTTTTTGAGATTAATACATGAAAGATTTTACGTGAAAACATTGTGTGGCACTCCGATGTCCCTGAGAAGAGACGTACATGAAGGCCTCTTGAGTCTAATGTGCCCATTTTGAGGAAGTGAGTCTTTGTAGTATTTTCCTTTGCCAGGGCAGTCCAAAATTGTGAGGTTCACCAATGCCCCTGCATACAGACGTGCATGAGGGCTTGTAAACCTGAAGTGCCCATTGGAAGGAAGTGGGTCTATTGTAGTATAGCCCTTAGGCAGGGCAGCCAAAAATTGGGAGGCTCCACGTTGTCCCTGGGTAGAGACGTGCATGAGGGCCTTTAAACCTGAAGTGCCCATTGTAAGGAAGTGGGTCTATTTCAGTATAGCCCTTTGCCAGGGCAGCCAAAAATTGGGAGGCTCCACATTGTCCCTGGGTAGAGACGTGCATGAGGGCCTCAAAACATTAAGTGTCCATTTTAAGGAAGTGGGTGTATTATAGTATAGCCCTTAGGCAGGGCAGCCAAAAATTGGGAGGCTCCACGTTGTCCCTGGGTAGAGACGTGCATGAGGGCCTCAAAACATTAAGTGTCCATTTTAAGGAAGTGGGTGTATTATAGTATAGCCCTTAGGCAGGGCAGCCAAAAATTGGGAGGCTCCACGTTGTCCCTGGGTAGAGACGTGCATGAGGGCCTCAAAACATTAAGTGTCCATTTTAAGGAAGTGGGTGTATTATAGTATAGCCCTTAGGCAGGGCAGCCAAAAATTGGGAGGCTCCACGTTGTCCCTGGGTATAGACGTGCATGAGGGCCTCAAAACATTAAGTGTCCATTTTAAGGAAGTGGGTGTATTATAGTATAGCCCTTAGGCAGGGCAGCCAAAAATTGGGAGGCTCCACGTTGTCCCTGGGTAGAGACGTGCATGAGGGCCTCAAAACATTAAGTGTCCATTTTAAGGAAGTGGGTGTATTATAGTATAGCCCTTAGGCAGGGCAGCCAAAAATTGGGAGGCTCCACGTTGTCCCTGGGTAGAGACGTGCATGAGGGCCTCAAAACATTAAGTGTCCATTTTAAGGAAGTGGGTGTATTATAGTATAGCCCTTAGGCAGGGCAGCCAAAAATTGGGAGGCTCCACGTTGTCCCTGGGTAGAGACGTGCATGAGGGCCTCAAAACATTAAGTGTCCATTTTAAGGAAGTGGGTGTATTATAGTATAGCCCTTAGGCAGGGCAGCCAAAAATTGGGAGGCTCCACGTTGTCCCTGGGTAGAGACGTGCATGAGGGCCTCAAAACATTAAGTGTCCATTTTAAGTAAGTGGGTGTATTATAGTATAGCCCTTAGGCAGGGCAGCCAAAAATTGGGAGGCTCCACGTTGTCCCTGGGTAGAGACGTGCATGAGGGCCTCAAAACATTAAGTGTCCATTTTAAGGAAGTGGGTGTATTATAGTATAGCCCTTAGGCAGGGCAGCCAAAAATTGGGAGGCTCCACGTTGTCCCTGGGTAGAGACGTGCATGAGGGCCTCAAAACATTGTTCCCATTGCAAAGGAGCGGGTCTCCTGTCGTTGTAATGTCCATTCTGCAAAGAATGGGCGAAAAAATTTACCACTGGGGGTATACCTGAAACAAAGGCCTAAGTATTGCAATTTGTAACGGTCATCATCATGGTGGCGCATGAGGAGAAGGAGGAGGAGTCCAGCGATTATCCAAAGTCCAGAAGTGTGTACCCATGGGTGAGTGGAGGTACATGGCAAACTTTAAATTCCGCTCTCATTTGCTGGTGGTGTGGTGAAGTCTGGCCCAATCCAACCCTTGTTCATCTTGATCAGAGTCAGCCTGTCAGCATTTTCAGTTGACAGGCGGGTGCGTTTATCTGTAATGATTCCACCTGCGGCACTAAAAACACGCTCTGACAAAACGCTAGCAGCAGGGCAGGCCAGGACTTCCAAGGCGTAGAGAGCCAATTCATGCCACGTGTCCAGCTTGGATACCCAATAATTATAAGGCACAGAGGAATGTCGGAGTACTGTTGTTCGATCTGCAAGGTACTCCTTCAGCATCTGGGCAAACTTAGGATTTCTTGTGGCACTACCCCGCACCTCAGGGGCTGTGGTACGTGAGGGGCTGAGAAAACTGTCCCACATCTTAAAGACTGTTCCCCTACCTCTGGCGGATTGGACTTGTGCCTCTCTCGGCTGTACGCCTCGGTTGTCCACTGATTCATGACCTATGCCGCTAGCGTTTTGTGAGGGGAATGCTTTGCCTACTTCCGTGAGTATGGCCTTCCGAAACTGCTGCATTTTGGTTGACCTCTCCTCCACGGGAATAAGAGACAAAAAGTTCTCCTTGTAGCGTGGGTCTAACAGTGTTACCAACCAGTAATGATTGTCGGCCAAGATGTTCTTAACGCGAGGGTCACGAGACAGGCAGCTTACCATAAAGTCAGCCATGTGCGCCAGACTCTTAACAGCCAGGACTTCAGTAGCCTGACCAACAAGATGACTGAACATGCTGTCCTCCTCCTCCTCCTCCTCCTCCTCCTCCTCATCTACCCTGTCCTCTGGCCAGCCACGCTGAACCGAGGATATGACTGGTGTGCATGTCATATCCTCAATTTGGCCGGAGAGTTGCTCCATGTCTTCATCCTCCTCCTCGTCATAGTCCTCCACTGCACGTTGTGATGAGACGAGGCTGGGCTGTGTGTTATCACCCACACCCACTACTGTTTCTTGCTGCAACTCATCGCGCTCCGCCTGCAATGCATCATGTTTGTTTTTCAGCAGAGACCGTTTTAGAAGGCAGAGTAGCGGTATGGTGACGCTAATAATGGCGTCATCACCACTCACCATCTTGGTGGAGTCCTCAAAGTTTTGGAGGATGGTACATAGGTCTGACATCCATCTCCACTCCTCAGGTGTTATGTGTGGAGTTTGACCCATTTCCCGACGGCTTAGGTGATGCAGGTACTCAACAACTGCCCTCTTCTGCTCACATATCCTGACCAACATGTGCAGAGTTGAATTCCAACGCGTGGGGACATCACACACCAGTCTGTGAGCCGGAAGATGCAAACGGCGCTGAAAGCTGGCAAGGCCGGCTGAAGCAGTAGGTGACTTTCGAAAATGTGCAGACAGGCGGCGAACTTTTACCAGTAGATCAGACAGCTCTGGGTATGACTTTATAAACCGCTGAACCACGAGGTTGAGCACATGGGCCACGCATGGAACATGTGTCAGCTGGCCTCGCCTCAAAGCCGCCACCAGGTTCCGGCCATTGTCACACACGACCTTTCCTGGCTTTAGGTTCAGAGGTGTGAGCCAGTGATCTGCCTGCTGTTTCAGAGCTGTCCACAGCTCTTCTGCATTGTGGGGTTTGTCACCTATGCAGATTAGCTTCAGCACAGCCTGTTGCAGCTTCGCCGAGGCAGTGCTGCAGTGCTTCCAGCTTGTGACTGGTGTGGAGGGCACAGTGGATGAGGATGCGCAGGAGGAGGAGGAGGCTGAAGAGCATGACATTCCGGAGCTGTAGAGTGTGGGTGAAACACTGACTGAGGTAGGGCCTGCAAACCTTGGTGTGGGAAGGACGTGTTCCATCCCTCGCTCAGACTGGGTCCCAGCTTCCACAATATTAACCCAGTGTGCCGTCAACGAGATGTAGCGGCCTTGCCCACAAGCACTTGTCCACGTGTCTGTGGTTAGGTGGACCTTGGGTGAAACAGCGTTGTTCAGGGCACGTGTGATGTTTTGTGACACGTGGTTATGCAACGCGGGGACGGCACACCGGGAGAAATAGTGGCGGCTGGGGACCGAGTAACGTGGGACAGCTGCCGCCATCAGGTCACGGAATGCTTCAGTCTCCACCAGCCTAAAAGGCAACATTTCCAGCGCAAGCAGTCGCGAAATGTTAGCATTTAGAACTGTGGCATGTGGGGTGTTGGCAGTGTATTTGCGCCTGCGTTCAAAGGTTTGCTGAATGGATAACTGAACGCTGCGCTGGGACAAGGACGTGCTTGATGATGGTGTTCTTTCTGCGTAGGCAACTGCAGGTGCAGGAGTGGAGGAGGCTTGTTCGCAGGCAGCATGGACAGAGGATTGGCTCGCATGCACAACCAGCGAAGACGTAGCAGTGACATCAGCAAGCACTGCTCCTCGACTCTGTTGTACTTCCCACAAAGTCGGGTGCTTGGCTGACATGTGCCTGATCATGCTGGTGGTGGTCAGGCTGCTAGTTTTGGTACCCCTGCTGATGCTGGCACGGCAGGTGTTGCAAATGGCCTTTTTTGAATCATCTGGATCCAACTTAAAAAACTGCCAGACTCGGGAAGACCTAACATTTGTACAGGCACCTTGTGTCGTCGTGTTGTTCCGGGGAACGGTTGCCTGACTTCTGCCTGGGGCCACCACCCTGCTTCTTACTGCCTGTTGTGATGCTACGCCTCCCTCCCCCTGTGCACTGCTGTCCTCGCTCTGCATATCCTCCTGCCAGGTTGGGTCAGTTACTGGATCATCCACCACGTCGTCTTCCTCTTCCGCACCCTGCTCCTCCTCCTGACTTGCTGACAATTGTGTCTCATCATCGTCCACCACTTGTTGAGACACGTTGCCAACTTCGTGAGAACGTGGCTGCTCAAATATTTGGCCATCTGTACAGACGATCTCCTCATGACCCACTTCAATATGAGCTGGCGAGAGGCCAGAATGTGTGAATGGAAACGTGAACAGCTCTTCCGAGTGTCCAAGTGTGGGATCATTAATGTCCGAGGAGGACGTGTACTCAGCCTGGTGGTAGGAAGGAGGATCAGGTTCAGAAATGTGCGGTGCAGTATCACGGCTACTGACACTTGACCGTGTGGAAGACAGAGTGTTTGTGGTGGTGCCAATCTGACTGGAAGCATTATCTGCTATCCAACTAACAACCTGTTGACACTGGTCTTGGTTCAAGAGCGGTGTACTGCTGCGGTCCCCAAGAATTTGGGACAGGACGTGCGAGTGACTAGATGTGGCCCTTTGTTGTGGCGAAATTAGAGCTTGCCCACGACCTCGGCCTCTGCCTGCACCACCATCACGTCCACTTCCTTGTTCCTTGCCAATGCCCTTGCGCATTTTGCAATGCTGTGCACTGCTGACGTGTATATTCACTACTTGTGCGTTATATCAAAGTGTGTGGAAATTGCACACAAGTGCACCTGTACGCTGCCACCAACAGGCACACACGTGCGGTTTTAAAAACCAAGCACGGACGCAATAATAACCTAACAGGTTTTTTTGGGGAGCGACAATTACAGACAAGTCAGACACTATCTGGACTGTTTTACACTGTGTACACCAGCCCCAGATATGATGAAGGCTGGTATACGGTCACCACTACCCTGCCTGCCTGCCTGCCTGTATACTGGTACAATAGTCCTGACAAGGACTCTTTTGGTCACTAGCCTGTATTCAGACCTGGCTATACCCTGCCTGTATATAGCAACAGTAGTCCTGAGAAGGACTCTGCTACTGTACTCCGACCTGGCTATACCCTGCTTGCCTGTATACAACTAGAATAGTCCTGAGAAGGACTTTTGGTCACACTGTTTGCAGCCCTGCAACTGAAAAAGCTATAAAGGGCCGCAAAGCTTTCCCTGAATCAGCGACACTCTCCCTACACTGACTGTCTGAATAGCTGTGAGCAGAGCACAGCGCGCCGGCCGATATAAAGGCTCGGTCACGCTGTGCAGGCCGGCCAATCACTGCAATTCCACAACTAACAGGGCTGTGGCATTGCAGTGGTCTGCCAGCCAATCCCTGCATGAGGGCTGGCTCTCAAAAGAGCGCCAACATGCAGAAATGAAGACCACGAGTACAGCACGAGTATCGCGAGATTACTCGGTCCCCGCCGAGCAGCCCGAGTACAGCGATACTCGTGCGAGTACCGAGTAGTGACAAGCATGCTCGCTCATCACTACTCCTAAACAATTCATATCCTTGCAGGTTAGCCGCCCAGTCATAACTATCATCTAACCATGTCTCAGTTATTCCTACTATGTCGTATTTCTCCTCATACATTACTAGCTCCAGTTCCTCCATCTTATTGGTCAGGCTTCTTGCATTGGTCAGCATGCAGGAAAGAAGGTTTGCTCCCCTTTTCTCAGCTTCCTTCTTAGTACCCTGTCTTGGGTCCTCTTTACGGCATCTAGTATCCTTGATTAGTTTGTCCTTCTGCTGCATGTTCTTGTCTGCTGTTTTTTCTCCCATCCCCTCTTCTTCTAGTTTAAAGCCCTCCTGATGAGTGTGGCAAGCCTTCTGGCGAACGTGTGTTTCCCAGGTTTTGTGAGGTGTATCCCGTCTCTTGCGAGAAGTCCATCGTAGAGGTAATTCACTCCATGGTCTAAGAATCCAAATCCTTGCTGCCTGCACCACCGTCGTAGCCAGTTGTTCAAATCTAGTATCCTATTCCATCTTCTGACACCATGGCCATCGACTGGGAGGATTGATGAGAAAACAACCTGTACGTTCCGTTCCTTTATTTTCTTCCCCAGAATTTCAAAGTCTTCACAAATAGTTGGTAGATCATTTCTTGCCGTGTCGTTTGTTCCTACATGTATCAATAGGAACGGGTATTCGTCCTTGGATCCGAGGATAGTTGGTATCCTGTTGGCCACATCCTTGATTTTTGCTCCAGGGAGGCAGCATACTTCTCGTGCGGTTATGTCTGGCCTGCAGATAGTTGCCTCCGTGCCTCTTAGTAGTGAGTCGCCCATAACTACCACTCTTCTTTTCTTTCTGGACGCACTGCTTGTTGCTCCTGAGTGCTTTTGAGTGTCTTTTGTTTCTGCTTTTGTTGACAAAGTAACTTCTTTTGATGATACTGTGTCTTCTCCTGTAGAGACGGTATCATCCTGAGCTGTGCCATTTTCGTTCTCCAGCATGAGGGCTTCATATTGGTTGCTAAGCTGTGTGGGTGGTGCCGACCACTTGATCCGCTGGCTTCTTTTGGTCACATGTGTCCACTTTTCAGCCTCTGTATGTGTTCTGAAGCTTTTCTCACTTTCCATATCCTGAATTGTTGCTTCTGCCTCGTCCAAGAAGTCCTCATGTTCTTTAATTAGCTTCAAAGTTGCTATTCTTTCTTCCAGTCCCCGCACCTTTTCCTCTAAGAGGGCAACAAGTTTGCACTTTTGACAGGTGAAGTTGAATTTTTTGTGCGGCAGATCCGTAAACATGTAGCATGTGTTGCAGGTGACCATGTGGATTTTCTTCTCTTCCATAATGCTGATGTAGCGTATGATAGGCGAAAGTCGCGCGCCGTCAGGCGCGCGGTTTTGCGATGTCCTCAAACAGCGAGACCCGGCAAGTCCCAGCAATCGATCAGCTTACGGCGACTCTTCTCTTCTTAAACAGCTACAGTTATCACCACTATGAGATTGTGTTAAAACTATGCCACACTTATCTTCAGTCGCCTCCCTTTACTTCAGTACCTCGCACTCTCAGCACCTCGCTAGCTCTGGCTGGTTTATATAGTTCTACAAGGACTACTAGAAGCTGCTAGAAGCTTCTAGAAACAGGTGTGGCTAATACTACTGACTAAATCACTAGACACACTTTTTTTTTTTTTTTTTTGCTTTTCCACAGTACCCCAGACAAACACAGACAACAAATCCCTAATGAAATTAAACAGTTACAGTTATCACCACTATGAGATTGTGTTAAAACTATGCCACACTTATCTTCAGTCGCCTCCCTTTACTTCAGTACCTCGCACTCTCCATCGATATGAATAATCCGTGTCAGAATAGTTAGTATTCACCCATCACTACTCACAATCTAAATTTCCTATCAGTATGTCTCTAATGTAGAAGGAAACTCCTTGCAAATGTTATCCTTGGTGGATTTCAAACTCAGGACCCCAGTGCTGTAAAGAAGTCATATAATCTACTGTGCTTCCCTATGTTATACTGCTCTTAGATGGTGTAGCACATACCTGAAGAAAGATTCCCTTTTAGGTCCCTTAAGGGTAAACAGAAGTACGAGAAAATGTAATAAAAAATAAAGTACATGATGCAAAAAAGTTTTTTAAACATTTTAAATAGTTGACAATAAAACTACGTAACTGATACCACAGAATTATAATGAACTGTACAATATATTAAATTTAAAATGATTTTTTATATTGCAAAACTTTAAAAATGTAAAAAAAAATTATATGTTTACATATTCATATCAACCTATAGAATAAAGTTCCTTTAATTAGTGAGGAAAACAGTTCCACACAGTCTAGTGGAATGTTATGGGTGCAACAGTTAATAAAATATTCTTGGTCCATAAGATCCAAAACACTTGCAATAATAATGGGGATTTCTGTTACTAATGTGACCCCTTTAGTTTGTCCTAACTATTCCTAACTAAAACTTTCCTAATATACTTCTGTTACCTAACCTGCTTATGTAAGCTGATCTCTCTGTGGCTCCTATATTCCTATGTTGATGTCTTAGCTTTGATCAATCCAGTTAGGAGATGGAAATCAGACCAACTGAGCAGAGCACGATGGAGGTGAGGCCTCTCTGTGAGCGACAGCTATCTGGGTATGCATGCTCAGATCACACTACACTTTCCACTCAGCCTGTTTTACATTTGACAAGCGTTGCAATGTGCAGTTCATGCCATGTGACATACTATCTATTGATCGGCACATCTCAGCACAGATTGCATTCTCCTCTCAGCTTGCTTTACAATGTGGTGCTTTCTTGTGACAAGTAATGTGATGTGCTAATTATTAGTATATCACATTGCAAGACCTGCACATAACAGTGCCTTGTCACTAATAGAGAGGCAGCCACGCCCCCACCAGTAACCTGCACTGCTCAGTTGGTCCAATTCGGGTCTGCAGCTAGAAGGATCAAAGCTACAACAACTATAAAGGTAATTATGAGCCTGTTAGAGATCAGCTTCCAGGAGCAGAGTAGATAGCAGACGTATATTAGGAAAATGTTCGTTAGGAAGAGTTAGGATAAAAGAAAGGAGATCACATTAGTAGTGAAAAACCTCTTTATGGTAATAATGCTGCAATCCCAGTTTTTCAAGCTATTCCCTATCCTCAGGATACCAGGAAGAAGCACTAGTACAGCTACAGTGTCACATCTCCACCAGGGCCTGTTCTGGTGAAGTCTGCCCCGGTCACCAGGCGCTGTTATGCTCTTACTACAGGCAGTGCTGGTAATAGGGAAGATGTCAGTTCCAGTGGTTCTGGTGGGTGGAGTCGCCACACATTCACTAGGCTTGGTTGGCCTGGGACTTACAGTACTGCTGGCTGACTGTAGAGGTGTGTTCCTTCCAGTTAGTATCAGCTCCTACTCCAGCTTATGGGAAGGCAAAACACCCTTTTTATATCCTTCAGTATTCTTGGATCTTTGCCAGATATAGTCTTGTGTTGTTGTGAACCACATCCATCTTGGAACTGTGCATCTTGCTCTTGTATGAGCTCTGCTTTGTTTATTGATGTACCTCCTGCCTGCTGTTTTGTACCTCACCTGACATCCCGGTTTTGACCTCAGCCTGTTTTCCGGACATTCCTCCTGCCTGCTCTTTTGTACCTCGTCTGACATCTCAATTTGACCTCGGCTTTTTTTCTGGACTTGCCCCCTGCTACCTTCCCATTTCGTACCTTGCTGACGTTCTGGTTTAGACTTTACCTGGCGACTATCCTCGTTTCTGGACTACAGCCTACCTTAGTTGATGAACCCCTGGACCCTACGGTAATTCCAGATCCCTGTATAGGTGTTAAAGGGTTTTGGGGGGTACTTCGGGGTCCTGCTTAGTGGGTGGCTTGCTGTTACATTCAGTTGATTTTACCATGCTTTTTCTTCTGCAAAGAAAATGTAAAGAATTGGAATTCTCTTTTGTATGAAACCGGGCTTTAACCGCTTAATGATGCAGCCAATTTGCATTTTTGTTTAGTTTTTTTTCCTCCCATTCTTCCCAGAGGGATAACTTTTATGTTTTTCCATCCAAATAGACATATGAGGCTTGTTTTTTGCGGGACAAGTTTTACTTTTGAATGACACTATTCATTTTACAACATAGCATACTGTAAAATGGGGAGAAAAAATCCAAGTGTGGAGAATTGTGAAAAATCACACAATTCTGAAACAGTTTTTGGGAAATTGCTTTTACTGTGTACATTTTGTGGTGAAACTGACCTTGCAAAAAGATTCTCCTCATCAGTACGACTATGGTAATACCAAACATATCCAGTTTTTCTATCATTTTAGTGGTGAAAAAAAATCAGATGTTTGCAAAAAATTAATGGGGGATTGTGTTGCTATTTTCCAAGTCCCATAACGTTTTTATTTTTTGGTTTGTGAGGCGAGACTTTTTACTGATTCCATTTTAAGCAAGATATGACATTTTGATCGCTAGTTACAGCATCTTTTGAGGTATTGCAGAGACCAAAAACGTAATTTTGGTGTTCTTGAATCTTTTTTGTTTACAGTGTTTACCGATTGTTTAAATTATTTTTATATTTTAATATATCAGACTTTTGTAAATGCAGTAACACCACATATGTATTTTTTTTAGTTTTAAGGGGAGTGAATTGAACTCTTATTTTTTAAATTTCAACTTTTTTAAAACTTTTTTCTTACTTTTCACTGTTTTTAATAGTACCCTTAGGGACTATTGTGGGGACACGGGGCTCAGTGGGTGCTCTCGTCCACTAAAACCCGCCGCCTTTAGAAAGACAGCGTGGCTCAGGGCTCATCCCAACTGCACGCCAGCCTCCTTAACCGTGGGCGTAACACTACTCAGACAACACAGGGTGAGGGAACCACAATAATTAGACTTTATTGGATCCCCAAACAATTAAAGGCACATAACACATAACCAGCAAAACACAAAAATGTAACAGGCAACAGAGTCTCACCCTTCCGCTGGCTCACCAGGGATTTAGAATGTCCATGCCTCAGAGGTTCCAGGGCTATTTACTCCAATCCAGCAGCACCCCGCTTTTGGCGGGCACCCACCGAGAAAGGAATAATGCCAGATTTAGGAAGCTGTGTGAGGTCTGCAAAGTCTGTAACAGGTGACTGAACTGTCCCAACCTGAGTGTCCTCCTTAGGTAGTCCTGGTATGATGTTAAAATCCTGGCAGCCGGAGTCGAAATTCCTAGGCTGTGGATATGGTCTCCAACCGGAACCGGAGTCCCTAGATTGAAGCCATAAGATATCCTGATCCTCTAGTCAGCTCCAAAGAGCTTAGACTGGATCCATCAGCATCCATCAACAACCACCTGGTGGCTTAAAGAAATCCCTTTTATAGCCACAGCCTTCCACTTGGATACACTGCGTCCTCATCAATTAGTTGGACAAGAGCGCCTCTCCCATTGGATGAATCTCAAGCTGCATTGATAATGTTCATCCAAATGAGGTCTACAGAAAGACTGAGGGTATACATGGAGTCTGCAAGTCACAGACTTAACAATGGCTACTAAGGTAATCACATTAGCAATACACAACTACAATACAATGGTTACTGGAAAAGTCTGGAGAACAATACGTCTGGCTTTCAGTGGCCAATACAATTACATTGAGTCAACAAGAGTCTTGTAAAAACAATGAGGGACTTCTCCCCTGTCTATAAGCAATCTATCATGCTGTCTGGCTGAATTTTAAGAAACTTTAACCCATGAGAGTCCATGTCGTCACAACTATAACTTGCGATTGTCTGATTGCTTGGGCTATATAGAGCAATGCCATAGCATTCCTGTATATAGCAGAGATCACAGTCTCCTTGGCCACAGGGACAAGAACAGAGGTCTTCAGCAGGCCCCCTGCTGTCATAGCAACCTTTGGCGACCTATGATCACGTTCCAGGTGCGCTGATGGGTGTTTAAAATGGCGTGACCCTATGCCACCATGTGATAAATTCCACTGTCGGAATTTGGTAAAGGGATTTAACAAGTTGGCAATCGCAGACGGAGCTCTGCTCCACCCACAGTTGTTAGCAGCAGGTCTTGGGTTGTAATATACAGTCATTACCTGTTGGGTATAGGATGAGCTCATCCTGTGAGCTTCTTTTATACACCCGCTTCTAACATGAGCTGCACATGTACAAGAGGTGTCACAAAGAGCTTAAAGGGAACCTGTCAGGTAATTTATGTGTTCTAACCTAGTAGCAGTTTGATGTGTGGCCTAGTAACCCCTTCCTACCCATCCCGGTGTTGTAATATTGTGTAGTGTGCATGTATTAAAATATGTTTTATTACTTATGTGTATTCTATGTAAATGAGCAGTGGCTCTAGTCCCCTGGGCATCGCATCACCCCATGGGCGTTTGCATGTTTTCCGTGGTATCAAGCCTCTGTGGGCGTGATACCATGGATTTACATGAGTGACGTCCCATTGCTCCTTGAGATCCCACTCGTACGCACTTACCATTCCCACAGCTTTGTTATCCGAGTACTTGCTTCTCGTCTTCAGATGCGCTGTGTGCATGACTGGAACCGCAGGAGTTTTCTGAACATGCGCAGTGTGCGTCTGAAGATGAGAAGCATGTAACCGGATAACAAGGCTTCGGAAATGGTGAGTGTGCACACGCGAGATCTCAAGGAGCGACGGGACATCCGTCATGTAAATCCATGGTATCATGCCCACAAGGGCATGATACCACGGAAAACATGCAAACGCCCACAGGGCGATGCGATGCCCATGGGGCTAGAGCTCCTGCTCATTTACATAGGGTACACATAGGTAATAAAACATATTTTTATACATGCATAATACAACACAGGGATGGGTAGGAGGGGGTTACTAGGCCACACATCACCCTGCTTCTAGGTTAGAACACATAAATTACCTGGCAGGTTCCCTTTTAGGAATGGATGCACCTGTTATAAGGGGCTCATCATCTAGTGACAATTTCTTGTCTATCACATAAATCTGCTCTATTTACAATCTGTGCAATGTCTGAACTCCCAACAAGGAAGCTGGTCCTTTTTTTTTTACCAAGTTCAATGGCTTCTTGTATTTGTATGGATAACAAAAGGAAAATACTGTCTTGCTCTTTTGACCCACAGGATGAAACTCGTCAGCCACAATTTCTTATTATTCTTCCTGCAGTGCCTGCTTTGTTCAAAGATTTTGATGTAGTCTTTGTTTTGTAATGATTAAAGGGATGGATATTTTCTTTTGATGTAATTCTGCCACCGGTTTGTAGACGTCTTTGGCTCGGGAATATTGAGGAGGACTTTATAGCAGTATGTCCTGCCTGTGCTTCAAAGAGACTTGCATATGTATGGACTTCATTGCAGACCTGCTAACCACTTTTGGCAGTACTGTGGTCTGAATGATTTAACTAATTTTTCAAAATGGACAATTTCTTTTTCAATGGTCTTGAAGTTACTTTTCTGTGCAAAATAATCTAGTAAAAGTGTTATACTGCATGATTGGATGTTGTAAATTTGTTACAATGCTTTGGCAATAAATGTCACTGTAACCCTATAAAGTAGCATAGGGCACAAGCAGTTGTCTGAAGTATATGGCTAAGTTCCCATGAAAAGTATTTGGAGCGTTTTTCCTCTGCACATTTTTGCTACTGAAAAACCTCAACATTCACAGAACCAGCAGTGTGAATGGTATTTATAGACATCTTATGCCCACTGTGCTTTGTGTGTGTAAACTGACCTTCAATATATTTTTAAATTCTGCAACATGTCACTTTCTCTCTTTGTAAGGCCTGTTTCAAACGTCAGTGATTCTGGTACGTATGTGCTTTTTTTTATAAGTACCAGAATCACGGACATACGCAGACCCATTAAAATTAATGGGTCTGCGCACAACTCAGTGATTTTTCACTGACCGTGTCTCCGTGTAGTATACACGCGTGTCCATGATTGCCGCATGGAGACAAGTCCATTTTTTTCTGGCATCACTGATGTCCCACGGACCAAACTATGATGTAATCCGTGAAACACGTACAGGAAAACATGTACATATAAAATCAAAAACATTTTCAACTCACCCGGCTCCAGCGACGCTCTGCAGCTCCTGGCCGGCTCATTATTGCATGCATATTTATGAATGCAGCCGGAAGTATATGCAGAGATGAGAGACACAGCGGATGGAGAGTTCAGCACCACGGACAGCAGGAACGGGGCAGGTAAGTTTATCTCCATGTGCAATCGCGGAGTATGGATCACGTATCATGGATTGCACATGAATACCCCACGTGTGCCGTGAATCATGGAATACAGAAGGACATAGGCGTATTTAACACGTCAGTGAAAAACGTCTGTGTGTTTCACTAACGTGTGAAACAGGCCTAAATATGTGTTTTAGTTGCAAATTTACTCCATAGATTTGAATGAGATGAGGAAACTCCACACATAAGTAAAAAAAATGCCTATGCATTTATAGTGCATTTCCAAAAGCTAATATAAAACAATTAGCAAATACCCTGCGTTCACTCCTTAATGACCAATGATTATCATGAGCAAGTGTCAGTTCCTGCACCATGACATGCTATGTCCGTGGCTTTAAACCGGCACTGTGTGGAAACACACAGTGAAAGCTCTGTGCCGACAGCTGTCACTGACAGCATAGGCATGGAAAAGGTGGGGGGACCCATGTCGGCGGTCTACTCACTGAAATCACTGACCAATAACAGCATGATCATGCAGAGAAAGGCCGAATATCAGTGATTCCCGCCTGATCACTGTAGGAGCTTGGCTCAGCTGACAGCTAAGCTAATGCAGTAACAGCCATGGACAGTATCCGCGCTGCCCCTTGCTGATTAATCCTCTAGATGCCGCGATCGATGGCTATCGAAGCATTTAAAAGTTTTGGTAGGAAAAAGTGTGCTCCCTCTCTCACACCCATTGGTCCTCTGTAAAGAAATCACAGGTAGATGATGGTCGAGGTACCAGGATATCAAATTATGATCTCCTGGTGTACCAGGTATGGTGGCCTGTTAGGCTAGGTTACACTGACAGGTGTTCTGTTAGTGTGATCTGACAGGCCTTATTTTATGCAATACATGAGACCAGTAATCAGAATAATAAAAGTTACACATATTTGGTAGCACCCCATCTGGAAACACCCACTCTATAAAAATGTCCCACTATTTAACCCCTACAATAAACACCATAGAACAAAACAAAAAAAAGTGACAAGAAGCTAAGTTTTTCATTATACCTCCAAAATAAAAGTGGAATAAGACGCGATAAAAAAGACAAATGTAAATAAAAATAGTATTACTGGAAACGCCACCTTCTTCCGCAAAAGACGGAGGTGTGAAGATCACCGTAGATTTTAATGAGGATCCATGTGAATGTCTCCGGTATGTATGAAAACGGACGCCACATGTAACGGAAACACAGAAATATGAAAAGGGGCCTTTAGGGGGAAAAGGAAGGAAGCTAAAAATAGCAAGTAAATTGTAATTTCTTACTGTCTACCATTGGCGTCCTATCATTTAACATAAGAACAACCATTTAAGACTACACTAACCATTCATCTTGTGTTTTTTCTTAACCATTTTTTGCAAAATATAAATCTTGTTTTATAGAATTGGTTCATTGAAAATAAAATTAAAGTATTATATCTCACTTACACTTATAACATGTCAAATATTCACACCTCTGCATAGAAACAATGGAATGTCTTTCAGCTTGCGGTCAAGGTATTTGGACAGGTGTGCCACTAATATTCTCATGAATTTACACATCAGGTCAAAAGTGTTTGTTGCCCATACACCGTCACTCCAGGGCTTGTTTTAATTACACTGAAGGCATTGTCCCCTGTTGACCTGATGATATTGAATTACAAGTTATGGAACAGAACCATTTTTAAGTTTACACTTTGTTTCCGTCTTAAAATTGTGTAAACTGGATTGCAAAATGTTGTGGAATGAGCCATGTTCCTTACAGTAGATGCCTAAAGGTGTTAAATTACAGAGAAGAAATTTTTTTTTTTTGCACTACACTAGTTACACAAGGCGTAAATTTTAAGAAATCCAATGAGATCAGTAATGATTTCAGATGGATTTACGCAATAGTTGCCATTAAATGGACCCACGATTTCCAGAAAAGAATATTCTAGCTGTCTTGCCATTTTATTTAAAGGGAACCTGTCACCAGGTTTTTCCCATACAAGCTGCGGCCACCACCACTGAGCCCTGATATACAGCATTCCAGAATACTGTATATAAGAGCCCAGGCCGCGGTGTATAACGTAAAAAACACATTTATAATACTCACCTAGGGGGCGGTCTGGTCCAATGGGTGTCGCTGCTCTCGATCCGTCACCTCTTCCATCGTCTGTGATCGACATCCTCCTGCCCAGCCCCATGTGGATGACACATCCTATGTCATACACACAGAGGCCGCCATTGTTGTCCTGCACAGTTGCACTTTGATCTGTCTTGCTGAGGGCAGAGCAAAGTACTGTAATGTATGTGCAGGCACGAGGAAAAGTCAAAGACCGCCGTGCAGGTTTTCTACAATACTTTGATTTGCCCTCAACCGGGCAGATCAAAGTGCGCATGCGCTGGAGCGCAATTGAGGCCTCTGTGTGAATGATGCAGGATGTATCATCCATATGGGGCTGGGCAGGAGGACGGCGATCTCAAAAAGAGAAGGCACTGAACCAAGAGCAGGACCCATTGGACTGGACCACCCCCTAAAGGGTTTTTTACATTTTACAGAGCGGCCTGGGCTCTTATATACAGTATTGTGGATAATACTGTATATAAGGGCTCACTGGTGGTCACCGCAGCTCATAAGGCAAAAACCTGGTGATAGGTTCTCTTTAATTTTCATCGTCATAATTGTGTGAAGAAATATTGTTTATTTATTCCAATTACATTTTTATTTTAAATGCAGAACAAATTTTGTATTTAGCTTTACCATGTTGATCTTTTTTTATTTCATTTTAACTTGTTTAATTGTATTTAGTTGTTTTTTTTTTTAATCCAGTATAATTTTTTAATTAATCTTTATGGCATAGATAAATGGCAAACGTCAAGGTTTGTTCCTGTCGCATCCCTATTTCTCTGGCCCCACTCCTGGTCTGGATTGATATCAGCAGCACTGTAATATTAAATTGCTGTCGGAGAAAGTTGTAAAATCCCGCTGGCATAGGGTATTTGGCATCAGTTCCTTTCATCTGGAAGTGCATGTATGAGTTTGTCTGGACGTGATAGCAGTGAAACAAATATTGGCTAAAAATCATAAAATCAATGTTAAATTATAAAAACTTGCCAAGTGTACCTTTGTACTTCACTTGCTAACATGCATGAGATCAAATGACAAGTTAATAAATTAAGTAGTTTAGAACAAAATGACTCGTATGTATACATCAATTTCTTTATATGTTGTTTTTATTAAAAGTGCTACTTTTACAAGAGCTATGCTAATAATTTTCAGGCTGTGGAAAATATAAAGTACACCTCTTACTATGTAATTAATTTTTTTAGATGAAAAATTCTTTAATAATCAGAAATTTATGAGGAATTAAAAAAAATTACTGTGGAAAAAAGAATTCTAATTAATCCCTTCATATCCAGGCAATTTTGCACTTTCTTTTTTTGCTTCCCTCCTTCCAAGAGCTATTACTTTTTTATTTTTCCATACAGCCATGAGGACTGATCATATTAATTTATTTTATTTTATTTTGATACATTAGAATTTTATATTTGCAGCAATAATAAATATGTGTGCTTTTCATGTAGTTTTAATTGTTTTATTTTTAATGGGGGCAAAACAAGGGAGATTTGAACTATTTGTGTTTTTTTGTTTGGCGTTCGAGACGGCATCAAAGGCAAAGACAAAACCTTTGACTTACATGTACATGAAAGGTTGTGAAGGGGTTAACTGAGCTGAGTAAAAAAGAGTGGATTGTTGGAAATAATTATTCATCATCTTTGCTGAATTTCCTCAAAAAATGTGTTTTGTGGCTAATAAATTCAACGCAAATCACAATATTACCAAGCCTTTATTTGTCCTTGAAAAAACATGTATAACTCTCGGGAAGTCAACTAGGACTGTTTTGAACTTCTTTTGAGATCTTTAATGTCGTTATTACAGTACCTTAAGCTACATTCCCCTGACAGTACACTGGGTCCCTGAGACCCCACACATGCTTCTGATACATAAAATAGCAAGCTCATGAAGTATCAGGGTTTCCCTTTCTTCGTACGCCAGTTCCTGTACACCAGGGGTCCCCAACTCCAGTCCTCAAGGGCCACCAACAGTGCATGTTTTCAGGATTTCCTTAGCTTTGCATGGGTGTTGTAATCATCACCTGTGCAGGTGATTTATTTATCACCTTGCAATACTAAGGAAATCCTGAAAACATGCACTGTTGGTGGCCCTTGAGGACTGAAGTTGGGGACCCCTGCTGTACACCCTCCTCCTCCTAATCTTCATCTTTAGCTGAATTACCCTCCCTATCAACCCAAGTTGGGAGGGCTGCAGCACTGCCTCAGCAAAGCGGCAACAGGCTCTACTGAAACTCATCTCTTTAGGTGGTAAAACACACACTGTGGCAGAGCTGTTAAAAGGTCTAAGAGACCAGACCGATTGGTGGCTCTTGCCACTGAACCAAGAACCAGGCCTGGTTGTATGCAACAATGGGTGTAACCTTGTGGCTACTCTGAATCTTGGTAAGCTTCACTACGTTCCATGCCTGGCCCACAAGCTTAGCTTAGTTGTACAGTGGTTTCTGAAATCATACCCAGACTTGCCAGAGCTACTTGTCAAGGTACGCTGCATCTGTGCCCATTTCAGAAAGTCACCTACCCCTGCCACAGGTTGGGTTATGCTGCAGCAGCGCTTTCAATTGCCACCTCACTAAATGCTTTGCGACCTGCTGAAACTCAACATTACACATGTTGGTAAGGCTTAGAGAGCAGCAGAGGACAATAGTTGATTACCAGCTCCAATATGCCCATTGGAATTTCAATCAGCCTCCATTCTTAACAACTGCAGAATGGGCATGGATATCTGACATTTGTGAGGTTCTCAAAAATGTTGAGAACTCCAGCTAGATGGTAAGCTGTGATGACGTCTAAATTAGCCTAACCATCCAGCTGCTGTGTCTACTGAAACGTTCATTGCTCACTCTGAAAGAGGAGGCTTTGCATGCTGAGCATGTGGCTACGAGGCAAAAACTTAGTGGATGATCCTACCCAGCCCATTCTCATTCTATCTTCTTAGCCAAGATTGAGTGATGCTCAGGAGTAGGATGCTGAGGAGAAGGAACAGGAGTTGCTTGTCTGTGCTACAGAAGGGACCACCAGTTTCTTGCCTGTTCAGCATGGATGGCCTGAAGAGGAGGAGCAGGAGGAGGAGATGACGGATAGTCTTCGTCCTGGTGGGACACTAAAATGTTGCTTCTTGGTAGTCTAGTAAACATGGCAGAGTTCATGTTATATTGCCTTTCCCAAGACCCTTGCATTATATGCATTTTAGCCACCGCTAAATACTGGTTGTGCACCTTTCTCGATATACAGTACAAATAAAAAATTCCATCTTTGCTTACATTGTCTGAAAGGCCTAATAAATTTCATCAATACCAGAAGGCCATTGTTGACTAGTTGGTCAAAAAGTTCCTCTCAGACAATGCTGGTGGCAGAGCTTTTTCTTCTTTGGCTGGCCAGCAAAGGATTACACAGGAGGGACATGCATGGCAGGTGCAACACAGACAGGAGCACAATGTACAAGACCTTGTAATTTTTCCTCCAACCGTTCCAGCACTAAGGGATGGCTGTGTGGGGTACTCTAACAAGGAGATAGAAGTAGATGAAGGTGGTGAGCAAGTACCTAGGCCACTGTACTAGCACCCTCTGTAATTCATCAATGCCATATAGCTGTCTGCTGTCCAAGCTCATCACGTGATATGAACTCTCCTTGCATGCCTTGGAAGTGCTGACCTGCCCTGTCGTCTTGTCTGAGTGGTTATAGTGATGCTGGGGACATCATAACAGATAGGCACAGCTGCCTGTCACAGGAAATTGCAGACAGGCTGACTCTTATACAATTGAACAAGGCCTAGATTTCCCCAGACTTTCTCACCCCACCAGATGACACTTCAGGCTCCTATCCTGGTGGAAGCTGCATCAACATCAAATGCGCAGCACAGGGCTAAAGATTATTTTTTAAAGACCCTCAATTAATCTGTTGATCTGAGCTCCATTTGACTTTCACTGCTTATAGTTCATAGTTTGTTGTTTAATTGATTATTGTAAAGAATGCACTCTGTAAAACATTCTTTGAAAGGTAAGGCTACTTTCACACATCAGTTTTCTGTATTCAGGTACAGTCCTTTTTTTTTCCGTATCCAACGTTTCCGGTTTTGTTGTGCAAACCGGACCCACCGGATCCGGTTTAAAGCGGATCCGTTGGGGACGGATCCGGAATAAAACGGATCCGGTGGGTCCGGTTTGCATCCGTTTTGCATCCGTTATGTCCGTTTTTTTACGGATCCGTTTTTTTAACACTAAACAAACAATTAACGCGTTCCGTATTCTGATTGGCTATTGGGAAAATATAGTATATATACAGTATTTTGAAGCATATATTACAGAATGAAGACAGAGACAAGCAGAAACCATGGATGTTATTCTTGCAAATTACACAAAGATCACTGCAGATTTTATATTTGAGGCAAATCGCTTGGCTATCATCGTCAGAGAAAAGGAGCGACAGCGACTGAGGCGTCAGCGACATCGACGCTTTTGGATCCATCCCCTGACTGCCCAGAGACTGACACGTGGGGTGTTTTCAACCCTATACCTGGAGCTCCGTGGAAACGATGAAAAATTCACAAGCTATGTCCGTATGTCAGTGAATAATTTTGACGTCCTCCTTGGCCTTGTTGCGGACAACATACGTAAAACGGACACCTACAGCCGGTTCTCTATAACACCCGAGGAGCGTTTGCTGGTTACGCTAAGGTAAGTTTTTTTTTTTAAATTGTATCCTCCTGTTAAATTGAGTTTTAACTGTAATGTGTTTGCTATTATTTTTTTATAATTATTGTCTTTCCTTTACAGATTCCTTGCAACTGGAGAGTCGCTTTCGTCCCTTCACTACCAGTTTCGACTAGGAATTTCCACCATCTCGGGAATCATTAGAGACACTTGCCAAGCCTTGTGGGATTGCCTCCATGAGGATTTCATCCCCCAGCCCACCAGGGACAGATGGCTTGCAATTGCCGAACAATACTACAACATTTGTCAGTTTCCAAATTGCCTTGGCTCAGTGGACGGCAAACATATAAGAATTGTGAAACCTGCTGCTTCGGGGTCAGAATACTAAAATTATAAAAAGTATTTCTCAATTGTCCTAATGGCAATAACGGATGCGGACTACAAATTTATCTCAGTGGACATTGGCGCATATGGGAGATCCAATGACTCTCAGGTCTTTAAAATGTCCCCAATGGGGCGGCGAATCTATGGGAATACTTTTGATTTCCCTCCTGCAAGACCTCTTCCTGGCACATGTGAGCCCCCAATGCCCTTTGTTTTTGTGGCCGACGAAGCCTTTCAACTCTCCCAACATCTATTAAAGCCATATGCAAGCCGTGGATTGACGCAAACACAAAAAATATATAATTACCGATTATCCAGAGCCAGAAGAATGGTGGAATGCTCCTTTGGGATACTAAGCAGCAAATGGCGAGTGTTGTTAACAGCGATTAATTTAAACATTGAAACTGTTGATGAAATAGTGAAAGCATGTGTGGTACTGCACAATTTTGTTTTAACAAAGGAACCTTTGTCCTTGGATGACCAGAGTTTGGAAGCCACCTCTTTGACTGACTACACCAGTCCTGGATTTAGGAGTAGTGTTGCCTGTTCAACAATACGTGACAAATATGCTGACTATTTTGTGTCCCCAGAAGGTAGAGTAGATTGGCAAGATCAAATGGTATAAGATTTTTCTTTAGTTTTATAACAAATAAAAATAGTTAAAAATAAATAAAAAAATATCTTGTTAACCTTGTTAATTTTAATCTTTGAATCTCTTTAAAAATTTGTAATTTTTACACCGTCAAATTACAACATGTTATGTTTTTGTATTACCTTATTATTAACTTAACTTGCAAAATAATATTCCCCCCCAAAAAAAACAAGAACAAATAAATACTTTTCAACAAAAAACTTTTATTTTTTAGTACATACATAAATTATAAATTTGTATATCTTGGGCTTGGGGTGGAGATAGTACTGGAGGGGCTGACAGGTGGGAACACACGCACAGTTGGAGTATTGAGGGTGGAAAGTGGTGTTGGTGGTGGTGGTGGGGAAGTAACAGAAGGTGAAGGTGTGGTTGAGAAACCAAGAGGGAAACCAGGAGATGGGATGGGATTTGGTAAGGATTGAGGGGTGGAGTGGAGGGATTGGGAGACAGAAGAGGTGGCGGGTGAAGTAGTGGCTTGAGTTGGGGTCATGATGGGTGTGGAAGGCGAGATGTGGTAGTGGGTAGGAAGTGTAGGGGCAGATGTGGTTGGGAGCTGGTACTGGTCAGCAGGCTGGTACTGGGCAGCAGGCTGGTACTGGGCAGCAGGCTGGTACTGGTCAGCAGGCTGGTACTGGGCAGCAGGCTGGTACTGGGCAGCAGGCTGGTACTGGGCAGCAGGGGGAGTAGGGACAATGGCTGGAGGGGGGGCAGGTGCTGGAGGAGGGGTGAGTGGAGGTGGTTGGGAGGAAACCTGCGCCAGAGCCTGCCGTGTGGCTTGCATTACATGCATCTGCTGGTCAGGAGATAGCTTTTCCATGCGCTCTAGTACGGCTTGAAAAAAACAATGATTGGGTGATTTACTTGCATCTAAATGCAGCCTGTCCAGACGCGTGCACAATACGTGTGTATTTTTATCCATATTGGCCTTTATGAAGCTAAAACCAGAACTATTTTGTTCGGCTAATAATTTAATGGCGTTCTGGAAGGCTGCATTTAGATGCAAGAACTCTGGCGCATAGTTCTTTTCCTGACCCCTATGACGCTGACGCCCAGAACCCAAAGGTGTTCTACTGAGGGCAGCAGTGTCAGAGGGGTGGGGTAGGGGAAAAGCTATCTCGTCACCAGCAGCTTCAGGTAATGAAGTCTCACGGGAAGCTCCAGCGCAGGTGGATGGGACAGATGTAGATGGAAGGGAAGGTTCAGATGGGTGGGGTCTGTGCCTGTGTTCCCCAGTGGCGGACTGTTCAGGGATCGCTCCTGACGGGTTCGATGCAGGCTCCCGAGTGCTGCAGACGGTGCTGTTAAAAAGAGGAAAAACAAAACAATAATTAATTTAATTGCTATACATTGGCACTGACTAAAAAAAAAGGCAAAAAAAATCAGACATAAAATATTATACTTTGTACATATTGTGGGGAATATTTACCTTCTGCACACCATAGTTGTCCGGAGGAACGACAACGCTCTAAAGTAACGGTATTTCGATCTGCGTCCTCCGGATCCACTCGGGGCCTGCATCTCTTGATTCAACTCCTTTTTGAAGCGATCCCTGATAGACCGCCACCGCTTCATAAGTTTGTCACCTGAAAGTGGAAAGCACAAAGTGGTTAGTATACAACACATTACATCCTGCAGCATAACCTACTGAACTGTGAATACTTACGCGCTTTCTTCTGGCCACGAGAATTGAGCTCCCCCCAACCTTCTATCGCTGCGTGGCATACCTCGTCCCAGAGTCGACGGGTTACGATAGAATCAGCGTGGCGGCGGTCAGCCATGTTCCACAGCGGCTCCCTCTCTCTAACTTCATCGATGAGGAGGTCGATGTTGATAAATCCGGCCTCCTCACCGTCAGAATCGGGAGCACGCTGTGATGCCTGTTCAAAGAAAGAAAAAAGAAATTAAAAAAAAAAAAAATTAGACAGAAATTCACACAGACATGAAAAAAAAACAAAAAAACAAAAAAAAAAACTTACACTATGACCACCGCCACCTCGACGACGACCCTGGGACGGTCTTGGGGGAGCTCTATCGTGAGCCCTAGAAGTTGAAGCCTTTAGTGAAGAAAAAAAAAAAAATTATTTACTTATGTGTTTGTTGTGCTGTGGTAAACAATTCCTGTATGAAACTTACACTATGACCGCCCGCTCCGTGTATTTCTCCACCCCTTCCGTCGTCTTCTGGCAGCATCTCCTGTGATGTTTCTGGCACCTGTGTAAATGTCGTTTATTTAAAAAAGATTTTTTTTTTTTTTAAAAAAAACACCAAAAAATAAAAAAATATATACCTCAGTTTGTGAACCGGAGGGCGGGCTACCAGAAGACGACATCTCTTTTTTTATTACAGGCCTCGCACAGCAACTGGCTGGACCAAACTCTGACCGCAACACTGCACCTGTAAAAAAAGAAAAAACAATGTCTAAGTACATGTACGCAGCTCACAACAGTGATCTGTGGACAGTACTGTGGACATTACCTCAGGAACACTCGCCTCCACAAGAATTTCACACTGGCACAGAACCGAACTGGCACAGCAACTGGCTGGACCAAACTCTCACCGCAACACTGCACCTGTAAAAAAAGAAAAAACAATGTCTAAGTACATGTACGCAGCTCACAACAGTGATCTGTGGACAGTACTGTGGACATTACCTCAGGAACACTCTCCTCCACCAGAATTTCACACTGGCACAGAACCGAACTGGCACAGCAACTGGCTGGACCAAACTCTCACCGCAACACTGCACCTGTAAAAAAAGAAAAAACAATGTCTAAGTACATGTACGCAGCTCACAACAGTGATCTGTGGACAGTACTGTGGACATTACCTCAGGAACACTCTCCTCCACCAGAATTTCACACTGGCACAGAACCGAACTGGCACAGCAACTGGCTGGACCAAACTCTCACCGCAACACTGCACCTGTAAAAAAAGAAAAAACAATGTCTAAGTACATGTACGCAGCTCACAACAGTGATCTGTGGACAGTACTGTGGACATTACCTCAGGAACACTCTCCTCCACCAGAATTTCACACTGGCACAGAACCGAACTGGCACAGCAACTGGCTGGACCAAACTCTCACCGCAACACTGCACCTGTAAAAAAAGAAAAAACAATGTCTAAGTACATGTACGCAGCTCACAACAGTGATCTGTGGACAGTACTGTGGACATTACCTCAGGAACACTCTCCTCCACCAGAATTTCACACTGGCACAGAACCGAACTGGCACAGCAACTGGCTGGACCAAACTCTCACCGCAACACTGCACCTGTAAAAAAAGAAAAAACAATGTCTAAGTACATGTACGCAGCTCACAACAGTGATCTGTGGACAGTACTGTGGACATTACCTCAGGAACACTCGCCTCCACAAGAATTTCACACTGGCACAGAACCGAACTCGCACAGCAACTGGCTGGACCAAACTCTCACCGCAACACTGCACCTGTAAAAAAAGAAAAAACAATGTCTAAGTACATGTACGCAGCTCACAACAGTGATCTGTGGACAGTACTGTGGACATTACCTCAGGAACACTCGCCTCCACAAGAATTTCACACTGGCACAGAACCGAACTGGCACAGCAACTGGCTGGACCAAACTCTCACCGCAACACTGCACCTGTAAAAAAAGAAAAAACAATGTCTAAGTACATGTACGCAGCTCACAACAGTGATCTGTGGACAGTACTGTGGACATTACCTCAGGAACACTCGCCTCCACAAGAATTTCACACTGGCACAGAACCGAACTGGCACAGCAACTGGCTGGACCAAACTCTGACCGCAACACTGCACCTGTAAAAAAAGAAAAAACAATGTCTAAGTACATGTACGCAGCTCACAACAGTGATCTGTGGACAGTACTGTGGACATTACCTCAGGAACACTCGCCTCCACAAGAATTTCACACTGGCACAGAACCGAACTCGCACAGCAACTGGCTGGACCAAACTCTCACCGCAACACTGCACCTGTAAAAAAAGAAAAAACAATGTCTAAGTACATGTACGCAGCTCACAACAGTGATCTGTGGACAGTACTGTGGACATTACCTCAGGAACACTCGCCTCCACAAGAATTTCACACTGGCACAGAACCGAACTGGCACAGCAACTGGCTGGACCAAACTCTGACCGCAACACTGCACCTGTAAAAAAAGAAAAAACAATGTCTAAGTACATGTACGCAGCTCACAACAGTGATCTGTGGACAGTACTGTGGACATTACCTCAGGAACACTCGCCTCCACAAGAATTTCACACTGGCACAGAACCGAACTCGCACAGCAACTGGCTGGACCAAACTCTCACCGCAACACTGCACCTGTAAAAAAAGAAAAAACAATGTCTAAGTACATGTACGCAGCTCACAACAGTTATCTGTGGACAGTACTGTGGACATTACCTCTTCCCTGGAGCACTGGACTGGAGGACAGCAGAACTTGAAGTCAGGAACGAACGGCAGGAGGTGTGTAGAATGTGCTGGATCCTTTTATAAGTTTTGTGATGATGAAAAAAAAAAATTTGCGCATGCTCTGTTTACCAAACCGGATGCGGTGACCGCATCCGGTTTAAACCGCATTGCGCCGGATCCGGCATGCATAGACAACCATTGTATACAATGCCGCATTGTACCGGATCCGGCAGAATGCGGTTTTTTTAAGTGGCAAAAAAACGTTACATGATACGTTCTATCCGGCCGCCGCATTTAATTATTTTGCCGCATCCGGAAAAAACCGGATGCACCGCAAAGCAATCAGGTACAATCCGGTTACAATGCAAGTCTATGGGGATAAACCGGATGCGATACCGGATCCGTTTTATCCTTTTTTTTCCGGATTGTACCTGATGGCAAAAAACTGATGTGTGAAAGTAGCCTAAGCCCGAACGAACAAGCTCAGGGTCATACTGAATTAAAAATTGGCAAACCTTTACCGAACAGTTTTGCTTATCTCTGGTAGCAATAAACTAGTGAGAAATTCTATTTAAAGGCTACAAGACCAACCGGAAACATGGATTTTTTTTTGTTGCCTTTGACAGTGTGGATGGTGGAAGAAAGTCTGCAGTGTTGGAATAGTGAATTATACAATAATATATTTGAACATGCTGTTACACACTCCCAGCTTTGTGATATAAGTTTTGGCTTTGAAACAGCTTCCAAAAAAAAGAGAAAGGGAATAAGCACTTAGCCTGTGGCTACTGTAAAATTCATTAAACATGTTGATCTGATATAGAAACACTAGATTAATGAAATGTCTAACATGACAATTAAAATATAACTTTTTCTGCTTTGTAGATTTGTATCTTAAACATTGTACTAAGGGTAAGGGTTGATAATATGATAAATTGAAATGCAGTAAGCCTGGAGTGATCAATGCTCCATGCATAAATGTGATCAAAAAAGAAGGATCTTACTGCCTCAGTTTTTTCAAGGAATCAGTTTCCTTAACCGTCACAGTAGAATGGACTAGCAACAATTGGGCAGGACAGTTGACAGTGGCTATGTAACGGGGGACTGGCAGATTAGGACAAGGTGGTATATATCTCAATCGCCAGTCAGGGCCCACTTTGCTCCTGATGACAAAGGAGCTGCTGGCAACCCAAAGGTTAGGTGGAGAGTACAGAGCTGGGTGGCTCTGAAATAACACAGGAGACCTGGGAACCGGTCACGTGTGTAGGGACACATCAGATCGGACGACAACCCAGCTAGCGTTTTGATGTACCTGTGGCGCTACACTGACCACGTGCGCAGAGAACACGTCAGGCCGGGTGGTGACCAAGTAGCGCTGACCGGAAGACTGCCGCGAAGGTGCCCTGTCAGCCACCTGTGTACGACACGTCAGACCGAGCGGTCCCCCAATTAGCGTGTCTGGAAACAGGGGCTCTCAACTGGCCACGTGTGTACAGGACATGTCAGGCCATCTGGTCACACTGGTAGCGTTGACTGGGAAGCCGTTATGAAGAGAACAGGTGGCGCAGCAGCCGCAGCCCAGTTGACTCCACTGGGCTGCACTAGCAGGACTGGACGGTAGGAGGTGGAAGCCCGGCACCTGACCCTACAGTGCTGAGCCACGAGTGTCTTGGCGTGACAAGCACCGGACACCTAACCCTGCCTACCACTTCCAATCTAGTGGTAATGGCCGCAAAGAGATTCAGTACATGGAGGTGTGCACAAAGCAATGGCATAAGTGAAGACTGCGCACCTCCATATTGTCTCCAGCCCCTTTTATAACCTAGGTTCACCCCAAACCCAGGGTGTACCACAATGGCACCTCCAGGAGCCAATAGCGGAATACCACGTCATCCGTGACATCACCAGCGCCCTATCTGGAACCGCCACGTCACTGATGATCTCATGGCAGCCACGTCCCAAACACCTCACCAGTCATCGTCTGAAGACCGATGGTGGGGTGCCAGGTCATAGGGGCGGGCCTCCGCGAGCCAGTCCGGAGTGGTCACATCATCAGGACATCTGATGCCAGCCGGCCTATCAGGGCCTGCCACCTCACAGACATGCCCGTTGAGGTCCTTACCGGACCTAGCCTCTGATGCACTAAGTGCCTGAGCATGCTCAGTAGCCTGAACAACAGTCTCAGAAATCAGACTATCTGCCTGAGCATGCTCAGTAGGCAAAACACAGCACTTAGACACGGCACAATGTCCAAGTACCTGTGCAAAGAGGCTTTTCGCACTAAGTGTAGGAGCATGCTCAATAGCCTGAACCGAGGACTTAGCCGCAGAAATGGCACTACCAGGTTGAGCATGCTCACTAGGCGAAACACTGGATTTAGGCTCTGACTGGGGTAAATCAACACACGCATGCGCACTAGCCGCCTCTCCACACTTAGCTGTGGAGGAAGAAGCAGCCAGCTGAATGACCCGAGGCATATCCAAAAATGGCGGCCAGCGCCTGGGCGTACTTGGAACCGCAGTCGGCTGCTTGTAGCTACAGTGGCGCCGATTCGTAACAGACTATCCATGTGGCCGGGGCCTCTATATCTTGCAGGGATTCTGTTTTTTTCATTACTTACAGCACAAATTCAGTGGTATAACTCTCCTCTACTCCTGTACTGCTTTAGGCTGGTATTAGTATGGACTGGCTGTGGGTCTTCTGACTAGAGATGACAGAACTGTGGAAGTTTGGGCTCTCTCGGTTTAGCCGAACTTTAGATAAAGTTCAGTTCAGGACTTGGACTTGACCTGAACTTGATCCCGGAGTCCGAATTCCATTGGAAGTCAATAATTGGCCAGTTCAGTCATCGTCCACATACAGACAGCCATAAACAGAGCATTTCAGGGGAGGGAGGGTGTTTTTGTTGTTGTTTTTTTAGACACAGCATCCGAAAACTTTGTTTTTATCTTCAGTGAGAGCCATTCTGAAACTGGAAATGTCTGGCACTGGGCTGAGCATCTATTGTACCCAAGCACCCCGATGTTTGATCAAGTGGTTAGCATATGAAGAACACCCAAACTCCAAACTCAGATACTGAGGTTTTTTAAAAGTCCATGTTCGGTACGAATACCTGAACTTTACAATTTGGGTTTGCTCATCTCTACTCCTAACCCAGATTCAACAGGCTTATAAATGTCTATCAGGCTGTCAATTTTAGAGCATAATCAGGAATGAAATAAAAGTGGAACTTTTCTGCGCTGTTGTAAGAATGAAGAAAATCCAGAGGTGTTGAACAAAATGTTTGTGGTTTTATTCTATGCGTTCCAAAGTGTGTCCTCATTTCTTCATCAGAAAGTGTTCGAATAAACTTTGAAACAGGTAGAATAAAAAACACCTACATACAGTTAGGTCCAGAAATATTTGGACAGTGACACGAGTTTTGTTATTTTAGCTGTTTACAAAAACATGTTCAGAAATACAATTATATATATAAAATGGGCTGAAAGTGCACACTCCCAGCTGCAATATGAGAGTTTTCACATCCAAATCGGAGAAAGGGTTTAGGAATCATAGCTCTGTAATGCATAGCCTCCTCTTTTTAAAGGGACCAAAAGTAATTGGACAAGGGACTCTAAGGGCTGCAATTAACTCTGAAGGCGTCTCCCTCGTTAACCTGTAATCAATGAAGTAGTTAAAAGGTCTGGGGTTGATTACAGGTGTGTGGTTTTGCATTTGGAAGCTGTTGCTGTGACCAGACAACATGCGGTCTAAGGAACTCTCAATTGAGGTGAAGCAGAACATCCTGAGGCTGAAAAAAAAGAAAAAATCCATCATAGAGATAGCAGACATGCTTGTAGTAGCAAAATCAACAGTCGGGTACATTCTGAGAAAAAAGGAATTGACTAGTGAGCTTGGGAACTCAAAAAGGCCTGGGCGTCCACGGATGACAACAGTGGTGGATGATCGCCGCATACTTTCTTTGGTGAAGAAGAACCCATTCACAACATCAACTGAAGTCCAGAACACTCTCAGTGAAGTAGGTGTATCTGTCTCTAAGTCAACTGTAAAGAGAAGACTCCATGAAAGTAAATACAAAGGGTTCACATCTAGATGCAAACCATTCATCAATTCCAAAAATAGACAGGCCAGAGTTAAATTTGCTGAAAAACACCTCATGAAGCCAGCTCAGTTCTGGAAAAGTATTCTATGGACAGATGAGACAAAGATCAACCTGTACCAGAATGATGGGAAGAAAAAAGTTTGGAGAAGAAAGGGAACGGCACATGATCCAAGGCACACCACATCCTCTGTAAAACATGGTGGAGGCAACGTGATGGCATGGACATGCATGGCTTTCAATGGCACTGGGTCACTTGTGTTTATTGATGACATAACAGCAGACAAGAGTAGCCGGATGAATTCTGAAGTGTACCGGGATATACTTTCAGCCCAGATTCAGCCAAATGCCGCAAAGTTGATTGGACAGCGCTTCATAGTACAGATGGACAATGACCCCAAGCATACAGCCAAAGCTACCCAGGAGTTCATGAGTGCAAAAAAGTGGAACATTCTGCAATGGCCAAGTCAATCACCAGATCTTAACCCAATTGAGCATGCATTTCACTTGCTCAAATCCAGACTTAAGACGCAAAGACCCACAAACAAGCAAGACCTGAAGGCTGCGGCTGTAAAGGCCTGGCAAAGCATTAAGAAGGAGGAAACCCAGCGTTTGGTGATGTCCATGGGTTCTAGACTTAAGGCAGTGATTGCCTCCAAAGGATTCGCAACAAAATATTGAAAATAAAAATATTTTGTTTGGGTTTGGTTTATTTGTCCAATTACTTTTGACCTCCTAAAATGTGGAATGTTTGTAAAGAAATGTGTACAATTCCTACAATTTCTATCAGATATTTTTGTTCAAACCTTCAAATTAAACGTTACAATCTGCACTTGAATTCTGTTGTAGAGGTTTCATTTCAAATCCAATGTGGTGGCATGCAGAGCCAAACTCGCGAAAATTGTGTTACTGTCCAAATATTTCTGGACCTAACTGTATTATTATATATTTTGTTTTTTTTTGTCATTTTAACAGCAGCGTACAAAAGTTCCACTTTTATTTAGTTCCTGATTATCCCTGGCTTTTTAGCACGTGGACTTTGCAGCAGCTGGATTACGTGTCTGGTTGTGTATCACACAATACAAGGTGAACACAGCCCCCTATCACCTTCTACATGTGTTTTGGGTAAGACCCTATTGCGCTTTCTATCATTAGCTATTTTCTAATTTTAGAACATGTGACACACAGGTAGTCCATGTATCGTGGGCCCTAGTATGGACCAAAAAGTAGGGATGTGTAAAACAAGCGTTACACAGTTTTGCCTTTTTCCTTCTACGGGTTACCTGGGGGTTCGCTTAGTTACATAGTTAAACAGTTACTACACAGTTAGTATGGTGGGAAAAATACACATGTGCATTTAGATCAAATGAGAGATGAGACAGGGAAGCCGTAGAGGTACATCCATAATTAGGGGTGAGTGAACCTGTGGAAGTTTGGGTTCACCGGGTTCACTGGACTTTAGTTAAAAGTTTGGTTAAGGACCCGGACTTGACTCGAACTTGACCCAGGACGCCAAACACCATATAAGTCAATAGGGATCCAAACGTCTGTGCTGTAAAATGGCTGTAAATGGTCATAATAAGGGCTCAAAAAGAAGCAAGAAGGGGGCAATTGCCTGAAAACATGTGGATATGGAGTTTAACCCCCCCCCCCAAAAAAAAAAACGACATGGGCTTGGCTCCTACCTATTTTTGATAACAAGCGCAGGAAGACAAACAGCTGCAGGTTCCAACCCTTAGCTGTTTTTTATTTTACCTTGGCAGATTATCAATAATAGAAGGGATCCCACATCGTTTTATAAAATATTATTTATTTAAATAATTTAAAACAATTGGCGTTGGGTCCCCCTTAATTTTTTATAACCATCCATGGTTAAGCAGACAGTTGGAGTCTGATATTATCAAGCAGAGAAGGACCATGTTTATTTGGCCCTTCTTAGCATAAAAATAAATAAAAATAGCAGCCCTCAGCCCCCCAAAAAGTGGTGCATACTAGAGGCGCCAATTCTGGTGCTTTACCTGGCTCTTCCCAATTTCCCTCGTGCATTGGAAATAATTTTTCCACCATGAGTGGCATAAGGACACCCAAAAGCAGTGTGAAAGACTGGTGGAAAGTATGCCAAGACGCATGACAGCTGGGATTAAAAATCATGGTTATTCCATTAAATATTGATTTCTGATCTCTTCCTGAGTTCTAACATTATTAGTATTGTTGTTTTTAAATGATTATGAACTTGTTTTCTTTGCATTATTTGAGGTCTGAAATCAATGCATTGTTTTCTTATATTGACCATTTCTCATTTTCAGAAAATAAATACAAAATGTATTGTTTGGAAATTCGGAGACGTTGTCAGTATCTTATAGAATAAAAGAACAATTACATTTTACTCAAAAATATACCTATAAGGAGAAAAATCAGAAAAACTGAATTTTTTTTCAGTGGTCTCTTAATTTTTGCCAGAGCTGTATGGTGCCCACAGTTTAATAGTACCCAGATAAATAACTCTACCTTCATCTACACTGAACTTCTTCCAAACGAATGACCAATATTGTCTACGTCAGCGGCTAACTTATGCATATTGTCCATAGACAGCATTATGCTACTTAGCTTTGTGTCATCTGCGAAAATAGAAATATTGTTAATCTCACCTTCTATATAACTAATAAATGAGTTAAAAAATAAAGAACCCAGCATTGAATCTTTAGGGATCATCACTTATAACCAAAGACTATTCAAGACTATTCAAAGTATCAATCATTCACCACAACTCTCTGTGTGCTGTCTTTGAGCCAATTTTTGATGCAATTACAAAGATTACTTTCTAAGCCTGTAGATCTCAATTTATCCAATAGGCGTCCATATGGGACAGTGTCAAATGACTTTGTAAAGTCCAAATACACTAGATCCACAACTACCCCTTGTCAAGGTGTCTAATCTCTTCGTCATAAAAACATAGGTTATTTTGAAGACTCCTGGCTATTACTTATAATATAATTTTCTGCCACACAAAGTACTTAAAGTATTTATACCCCGTGAACTTTTCTATATATTTCTTTTACATTCTACTTCTATGCACTTTATTCAGATTTTATGTGGTTTACTAACATTAAGTTACAAGTATTTGTGAAATATAAAGGAATTGATACAATTTTCTTTAAAATATAACATTTCAACCCCTTAAGGACAGGGCAATTTTTCTTTTTTTTTTTCTTTTTTGCTCCCCTTTTTCCGAGAGCCATAACTTTATTATTTTTCTGTCAATTTTGCCATACGAGGGCTTGTTTTTGTTGGACGAGTTGTATTTTTAAATGAAATCATGAGTTTTACCATATAGTGTACTGGAAAACGGCAAAAAATTCCAAGTGAGGAAAAATTGCAAAAAAAGTGCGATTGCACGATGCTTTTGGAGGTATTTTATTCATTCTGTTCACTACATAGTAAAACTGATGTGTCGGGGTGATACATCAGGTTCGTACAAGTTCGTAGATACCAAACATGTATAGGTTAACTTTTAGCTAAGGGGTGAAATAAATTCAGACGTTTATCCCAAAAAAGTGACGCATTTTTTGAGCCATTTTCCAAGACCCATAGAGTTTTCATTTTTCGAGATATCGGACTCAGTGATGGCTTATTTTTTTGCGTCTCAAGTTCACCTTTTTAACAATAGCATTTTAGTGCAGATGTGCCATTTTTATCGCTTTTTATCGCATTTTGCGCAAAATTTGCTACGACCAAAAACGTTATTTTGACAGTTGGAATTTTTTGCCACTAAGAAGTTTACCAATTAGGTTAATTGATTTGATATTTTGATATATCGGTTATTTCTGAACACGGTGATACCAAATGTGTGTATATTTTTAAATTTTTTTTGTTTAATTTTCAATGGGGTGAATGGATGGAAGGGGTGATTTGAATGTTTAGTTTTTTGTTTTTTTAAATTTAAAACTTTTTTTAAGATTTTTTTAGTTTTACTAGCCCCTTAGGGGTCTATAGGGATCAGAACTCTGATCACTTGCTCATTTCAGTTGATCAGAGCTGCACAGCTCTGATCAGAAGAAATGCAGTGTTCCTGCTAGAGCCGGCGCTCTGTAGGCTCTAACAGGAAATACATCATGATAGTAACAGGAGTCACCACATGACCTGTCGCTACCATGGCAACCATCGGCTCCCTGTGATCGCGTTCGGACCCTCCAATGGCAGTAGGGAATGGCGCGTCCCCCGCCACGGCTATTTAAATCATGCTGTCACACATTTTGACAGCACGATCTAAGGGGCTGACAGACTGTTTTATACTTTATTATGGCCCCTATAAACATATATATATATATATATATATATATACTATACACACACACACACACACACACACACACACACACAATAACAATTATATTCACCTGTTCCTGCTCCCCGAAACACCGCAGCCTCCATCTCTTGTTCTATGGTGGACTGCAAAGGCAGCCTGATGCAATAACATCATCGTACTACCCTCATTGACATGCTGACATCTCCTACACTGCAGGCCTTTAGCAGTCTGCGGCTTAGGAGACATGCAGTGACAGACGACGGAGGCGAAAGCATAGATCCGGGAGTCTGGGCAATAAGTTCCCCCGCCGGAGCCCCATATCTTTGAAGCTACAGACTGGTATGCAGTCCGCTCACCATTTTTGTCACTCTTCTCTGAATTTGCTTCAGTTTTTCAATGTGGTGCCCAGAACTGGGCACAGTATTTCAGATGTGGTCTGACCAAAGAGGAGTAGAGGGGGATAATTACTTCATATAATCTAGACTCTATTGTTCTTTTAATACATCTCAGAAATGTGTTTGCCTTTTTTTGCTGCTGCATCACACTATTAACTCATGTTCAGCCTATGATTTATTAGTATGCCCAAGTCTTTTTTGCACATGCTGTTGCGTAGTGTTTCTCCCTTTCATAAAACAGAACTGGGTTTGAGTCTTGGAAGTACTGACTTACAATAAGTCAATGCTAATTAAAGGTGTTGATCAAGCATATGATATTGATAACCAATATTTTAGATAGATTATCAATATAATTTTGGTGGAGTGGATGTCCAACACACCACACTCATGATTGGGTGGTGGACCAGCTCTATTATGTTATTGATTGTGGAGACATGAGGGTCAGCGAGTGCTCTCATCCGCTAGCCTGGCTGCCTTCAGACAAAGACCGCAGAAAGACCAGAGCTCATCTCACCCTCACTCCTTCCCCACGGGCAGAACACTACTCAGACAACAAAGGGTGAGGGAATGACACAATGGTAGGACTTTATTGGTTCACCAACAGGAAAAAGCATATCTTACATTCCCAGCAAGAACACATGATGATACAAGTGACCAGTGTCGGACTGGGGTATCTGGGGCCCACCAGAGGAATTGACTCCAGGGGCCCACCCTACAGCGATATGCAAATACCTGTTAGCCGTCATCCCCGTTATAGTGGAGCGCTGACTGTATACACAGGCGGCTCCTGCACATCTCCTGTGGGCACACAATAACTGATGTACAATTACAGTAGTTTGCAGTAAGGGGGCTCTTTGGTGACAAGTGATCACCGATCCACAGGTTAGTTAGGTAGTTAGTTAGTTAATCACTTATAGAATGAATGGATCAGGGGACGAGTCGGACATGAGCTCCAGTTTCAAGGGGATAAAAGTTGCACGATCGGTGCAGGTCCCAGGAATCGGTCCCCACAGATGAATAAGTTATCACTAATCCTTGAGCCACGTTCATACATTCAGTATTTGGTTAGTATGTTATATCAGTAATTCTAAGCCAAAACTAGGAGTGGTGAAAAATGCAGAGGTGTTTCTATTAGACTTTTCCTCTGATTTTACCACTCCTGGTTTTGGCTACAAATACTGAGGTAAAATACCGACCAAATACTCAACATGGGCACATGGCCTTAGAATAGGCGATTACTTAGCATATTTGCTACAATGTAATACTCACAGGACAGGGAGGGGTTAAACATTCATGTATTTAATCTCTACTGGAAATAATCTTCCCTTTATTGATAGAGAGAAAAAATGTCCTCCATACATGACACAATCCACTCCCACAATCCACCAAAACCAATAAAACCACATACAAGGGAGAAATACTGCCACACTGTGACCAATAATATATTACCACGACATAGTAACCAAATACAACCACATACAAGAGAGAAATACCGCCACACCATAATCAGACCACATAGTGACTGAATATTGCCACATACAAGAGATAAATACCTCAACACTATGACCAGACCACATAAATGACCAAATAATACCACATACAACAGAGAACTACCACCACACTGTGGCCAGATCACATATTACCACCACATAGTTCCCGAATAATACTACAATAATGATCATGAATAAAAACCACAATACTAATAAAACTAATATTACCATCAGTGCCATTATACACAAGAGCTCTGTATATAGTTTCAGTGTACATGTAATACAGTGATCACCAGTGACATTATACACAGGAGTTCTGAATATAGTGCCAATGTACAGGTAATACAGTGATCACCAGTGACATTAATTAGTGACATTATACACAGGAATAGAGTTGAGCAATGTTCAATGTTCGAGGTTCGCCAATTTCATGTTCGAGTGATTTTAGGGGGTGTTCGAGCTCGAGATCGAACTTGAGTTTTTTGCTAAAAGCTCGACAGTTCGAGTTAGGTTCAAGAATGGTTCAAGCAACAAAAATGTGGCTTTTCACAGTAAGACTATGTGCACACGTTGCTATCTGCATGCATCCTGCGTCCCCAGCACAATCCCTCTCTCTTTCCTACTCACCGATCACGGGCGTCTTGCTGCACGGCTGTCACAAATCTGCGGCGTCTTTTCCTCTTTAGAAAATGGCTGCCGCTTCATTATTCAATCAGGTATTCCGTGCTTTCCCCGTACACCGGCGCCCATGATTGGTTGCAGTCAGACACGCCCCAACGATGAGTGACAGCTGTCTCACTGCAACCAATTACAGCCACCGGCGGGCGGATCTATATCGTGCCGTAAAATGAATAAATAAATAATAATAAAAAAATGCGGTTCCCCCCATATTTGATACCAGCCAGAAATAAAGCCGCATGGCTGGAGGCTGGTATTGTCAGGATGGAGAGCGCCACGGTATGGGGAGCCCACCACCCTAACAATATCACCCAGCAGCCGCCCAGAATTGCTGCACCCATTAGATTCAACAGTCCCGGGACTCCACCCAGCTCATCCTGAATTGCCCTGGTGCAGTGGAAATCGAGGTAATAATGAGTTTAATCATGCTAGGCGTCTCCCAGAGATACCTTCTATGATTAAACTGTAAGTGAAAGTAAAGAAACACACACAACGAAAAATCCTTTATTTGGAATAAAAGACAAAAAAACACCCTGTTTCACCATTTTATTAAAATCTCCAAATACCCCTCCAGGTCCGACGTAATCCACACGACACTGTCAGCTCTGCTACAGAACATGAGTGCTCTGTATCAGCTCCACGTAGCAATGAAGTGAATCGCGTGGTCAGCAGAGACTTCAGCAATGCAGACGTCAAGATTAAAAAATCTGCCTATCTTTATCATTAAAAGCAGTAGCTAAGTGGATAGAGCGCCCGCCTACAAAGCATAACTTCAAGAGTTCTAGTCCCGGTCCCTTGTAAAGAATTTAATTTATTTATTTATTGATTTTATTTTTATTTTTAATTTTAAATTATAATTATTATATATTTATAATTATAATTTAATTTAATTATGCACTGAGGGGAGGAGCCGGACATTAGCTGTGAGCCGCGGGACACACCTCTAAAATCGGAGCAGTTCACGGAATAAGGCTGCATTGCTCTCTCCTCTCTCTCTCTCTTCTCTCTCTCTCTCTTCTCTCTCTATTTTTCTCTCTCTCCTTCTCTGTCTCTCTTTCTCTCTCTCTCTCTCCCTGTCTCTCTCCTCTCTCTCTCTCTTTTTCTCTCTTTTTCTCTCTCTCTCTTTTTCTCAGTTTCTCTTTTTCTCTTTTTCCCTCTCTCTCTCTCGCTCTCTCTCTTCTCTCTCTTCTCTCTCTCTTCTCTCTCTCTCCTCTCTCTTCTCTCTCTCTTCTCTCCTCTTCTCTCTCTCTTCTCTCTCTTCTCTCTCTCCTCTCTCACTTCTCTCTCTTTCTCTCTCCTTTCTCTTCTCTCTCTCTCTCCCTCTCTCTACTCTCTCTCTCCTCTCTCTCTTTTCTCTCTCTTTTCTCTATCTTTTCTCTATCTTTTCTCTCTCTTCTTTCTCTCTCTCAGACCTGGCGATGATCAGCTGATGCAGTCACCTGACGGAATCAGCTGACACTATAAGTCGAGCGGTGTGGCCGGCTTTTTACCGCCCGGCCGGCTAAACTATCAGCTGATGCTGTCGGACAGGAGTCTGCACTGAAGTGTGTAGTTTGTTGGGTTTTTTTGCATTGATGCATCAGCTGATTGTATAAAAGACGTTTATACAATCAGCTTCTGTGTCATGTGATTCAGGCCCTTGAACCTGACACATCATCTGATCGCTTTGCCTTCCAGCAAACCGATCAGATGATATTGGATCCGGATTGGACGGCGCGGGACCCTTGACCCAGGATTACTGCGGAGGGGGGGTTCTTTATTTCAATAACGATGGAGTCACTAATTGTGTTGAGTTTTATTTCTAATAAAAATATTTTTCTGTGTGTTGAGTTTTTTTTTTTTATCTGTACTAGAAATTCATGGTGGCGATGTCTAATATTGGCGTGACACCATGAATTTCGGGCTTAGGGCCAGTTGATAATATACAGCTAGCCACAACCCCATTATTACCCAGCGAGCCACCCATCACCAGGGCAGCTGGAAGAATTGGATACAGTGCCAGAAGATGGCGCTTCTATGAAAGCGCCATTTTCTGGGGTGGCTGCGGACTGCAATTCGCAGCATGGGTGCCTAGAAAGCTTGGGCACCCTGAGCTGCGGATTCCAATCCCCAGCTGCCTAGTTGTACCAGGCTGGAAACAAAATTTGGGTGAAGCCCACGTCATTTTTTTTTAATTGTTTCATGAAATTCATGAAAGAATTAAAAAAAAAGGCCTTTCCTATATTTTTGGTTCCCAGCCGGGTACAAATAGGCAGCTGGGGGTTGGGGGCAGCCCATAGCTGCCTGCTGTACCTGGCTAGCATACAAAAACGTGGCGAAGCCCACATAATTTTTTTGGGGGGGGGGGCAAAAAACTCCTGCATACAGTCCTGGATGGAGTATGCTGAACCTTTTAGTTCGGCAGCCTCTGTCTGTCTGTATGGAGGAGAGCAGACAGCAGCGGCAGAACGACAAAGCTCAGCATGCGCCATTCATTAGTGTTTGCAGGAGAGCAGACCGCGGCTGCAGAACTACAAGGCTCAGCATACTCCATCCAGGACTGTATGCAGGAGTTTTTTGCCCACCAAAAAAATGATGTGGGCTTCGCCATATTTTTGTATGCTATCCAGGGACAGTAGGCAGGTACGGCTGCCCCCAACCCCCAGCTGCCTATTTGTAGCCGGCTGGGAACTAAAAAAAATAGGGAAGCCCTTTTTTTAATTAGTTCATGAATTTCATGAAATAATTAAAAAAAAAATCGACATGAGCTTTGCCCCATTTTTGTGTCCAGCAAGGTACAACTAGGCAGCTGGGGATTGGAATCCACAGCACAGGTTAGCCCGAGCTTTCTGGACCCCTCTGCTGCGAATTGCAGTCCACAGCCGCCACAGAAAATGGCGCTTTCATAGAAGCGCCATCTTCTGGCGCTGTATCCAACTCTTCCAGCTGCCCTGAAGCCGGGTGGCTTGCTGGGTAATAATGAGTTAATACTAGCTTTGTTTTACTAGCTAGTATTAAGTCAGAGATTCTTAATGTCAGGCACGTTTGACCCAGCCATTAAGAATCTCCAATAAAGGGTTAAAAAAAAGATACCATACAGAGAAAAAATACTTTAATAGAAATAAATACACAGACACACTTAGAGACTCCATGTTTATTACTCCCTAGCATCCCTCCACGATCTATGGTCTTCTGTCTTCTTTCTCCTTCAACCCATGCAGCTCTGCTACATCAGACAGCGCTGCATGAGAGGAAAACGCTGCTGCTTCCCGTGCAGTCTATATCACTCAGTGAGTGATCAGCAGCTGCGTGCTGTAAGCGGTGACATAACCGCTGACAGGCACGTTGCTATAGCAATGGTGATCTCCGTTATTGACCGGGTGTGGCAGCCGGTTAATAATGGAACGAGGAAGCAGAACGGGGAGCCGACCATATGCCAGAGCATATCGCCGGTACATGGGGATGCACAAACGAGCACCGCGTACCGGAGAGATGTACTGACAGGACCCAGCAATGACGTCTAGCCATGTGACCAGTCTGTAGCCAATGAGATAATAGACACGTGACTGGTCACATGGCTATTTTGACGTCACGATAAGTCCTATGCTGGTGCTGGTTACCAGAAGGACGCAGCAATTATCGAAAGGAAAAGCGGCGGGAGACAGAGTGCAGGACGAGTCGCGGGGACCTGTAAATTTTATGGCAATGTTTATTAACTGTATGTGTACATTTATAATGTGTTTTTATGTGTTTGTGTTTGCCTCCCATTGGTTTCAATGGGGTTCGAGAGGTTTGTCGAATGGTTCGCCGAACCGAACTCAAACGCGGCCTCCGTTCGATGAACCGAACCGAACTTGAGCCTTTAGGGGGTGGCTCATCTCTACAAAGGAGCTCTATATGTAGTGTATAGAGTGTGTGTGTACATGTAATACACTGACTTAACAGTGATGTCTTTAGCTGACGTTATTCATTTTCACTTTTACTCTTCATCCTTCATTGACCGCCATCACTTTTTCCTGCCATGACACGACTCTGCAGAAAATAACACAGTCACCTATAGCTGATCACTCCCAGAGCACATTCCTCACTTTTCCCCCAATTTCTACACCATGGGAGGCACAGCACTGGGTCGGTGGCACACAGTACTAGGGGCATACATAGCGGCAGGAGACTCACAGCAGCGGGAGGCAGGAGGCTCACAGCAGCAGGAGGCTTACAGCAGTGGGAGACAGGAGGTTCACAGCAGCGGGAGGCAGGAGGCTTACAGCAGCAGGAGGCAGGAGGCTTACAGCAGCGGGAGTCAGGAGGTTCACAGCAGAGGAAGGCAGGGGAGGCTCACAGCAGGGGGAGACTCACAGCAGGAGGAGGCTCACAGCAAAGGGGGAGGCTCACAGCAAGGGGGAGGCTCACTGCAGGGGGAGGCTCACTGCAAGGGGAGGCTCACTGCAAGGGGAGGCTCACAGCAAGGGGGAAGCTCACAGCAAGGGGAGGCTCACAGCAAGGTGGAGGCTCACAGCAAGGGGAGGCTCACAGCAGGGGGAGGCTCAAAGTAGGGGGAGGCTCACAGCATGGGGAGGCAGGAGGCTCACTACAGGGGGAGGCTCACTGCAGGGGGAGGCTCACAGCAAGGTGGAGGGTCACTGCAGGTGGAGGCTCACAGCAAGGTGGAAGCAGAAGCGCTTACCTGGTGCCTGCGCGTCCTCTTCCGTGCGGCCACGGTGATGACAGATGTCGGTGCGATGCTGAGGAACTCCTCTGCCTCAGTCCTGGCACCGCACCATTCAATTGTATGCGTGCCTAAAAGATGCACATACATTTGAATATGAGAGGTGCAGTCTGCAGTTTCTGCGCGCACCTCATTTTGTGCAGGCTGAGGACTCCCGCACTGCAAGGACCTGTGGTGAGTCACATGACTGTGATGTCACCACAGGTCCTGCTACAACCACAGAAACTGCAGAGATCACACAGATTATTCTGTGCAATCACTGCAGTTTATGATGGAAAGGCTTGGGGCCCATCAGAGCATGGGGGCTCAGTCTGCCCGCTAAACAACCCTGCCCAGCCCGCGGTAACAAGCTCGCGGTACCACGTACCATATAAAGTATGGAGGCCCACTGGGGACAGGTGCCCACCGGAGGACCCTCCGGTGCTCCGCTGGGCCAGTCCGGCGCTGCAAGTGACAAAGTGACAGAGTCTCACACTTCCACTGGCTCGCCAGGTATTAGAATCTTTGTGACTTCAGAGCTTCCAGGGCCAACTATCCCAGTCTAGCAGCACATCGCTTTTGGCAGGCACCCACTTAGAGGAGATAGCAGCAAGCTTATGAAGCTGACCAAGCACAACAAGATATGTAGCCAGGTGACTGAACTGTCCCTACCTGGGTTCTTCAAAATAATTTGTGGGCTCAGCATTGAGCACTGAAGCAGTTCTGGTATACTTCAGCTGTAACTGTTGATCCTATGCAGAAGTCCTGTAGGATGAATGAAGTGAAGTAGTTCTGTGATCCTCCAGCTGGAACCGTGGATCCTAGGCTGAATTACTGTAGAATATGAATGAATCTTGAAGCAGTTCTGTGATCCTGCAGCTGGAACCATAGCTCATAGGCTGACACTTTGTAGAATATCAACCTGATGACAGAATCAAGGCCCCTCAGATTTTATTTCAGGGTACTGTGTCTTACAGGATTGGTGGAAGATGGCTGCTCTTTCATTGGTTGTTAGTTGAATCTGACTGCATAGTTTTCCATTGAATTATGTAGTCAAAGGAGCTGAGGTAATACACATTTAACAGACAATCCACATTTAACAGACAATAGGGCTCCGATTATTCTGACATGACACAATGACTTTATCTTGATTTACCAAAGTATCAATACATCTGGCCTAATTAAGAACAGTTCATCCCCCACACAAGTAGTCAGATGCTGAGAGTCATCACATTCCTACCCCTTTCTTAAATATCCCTGGAGACTACTGGATCCTGGCGAGGGTTGCTGTTGATGGTGCTGCCAGATGTGAAAAGCTTCCAATCATCCTTTTCTACTTGTCGGGACAGTCCGTTGACATTTCCATGCCCTTTTCATGTGAGATAGAAAAATTATAGGATTATAAGGCCAGATTTTATCTGAGTAAATGTCCGTTGTTCCTGGTAGTACAATTTAGCCAATTTAAGGAATTGTGGTCGGTTAGGACCGGGAACTCCTGGCAATAGAGGTGTGGTTGTAGTTATTTCAGGCCCCAAACTATAGCCAGGCATTCTTTTTGTATTGCGGAGTGGGCTTTCTCTCATGTAAGCAGTTTCTGAGAGAGAAAGGCTATCGGCTGCTCCTGACCATTGACACCCACTTGGCTAAGTATGTTTCCAAGTTCGGAATCCGTTCCATCTGTTTGGACAATTAACCTGAGGTGGAAGTTGGGAGCTGTCAGGACTGGGCTATTGATTGGAGATTGCCATGGAATCCTTGATGTTTCATGCAGTTTAATTCTTCTGTGTTACCTTTATTAGAGTCTTCATCATCCTCCCTGACATTCCTGGCATCCCAATGTACCAATTCCTGGATCAACTCCAACTGGGTGTCGGTGGCCCAGTATTTAATCTGTCAAATCTGGCATAGCTCCTGAAGTAACCATTTACTGCGGAGTCTGTATGTCCACTCCAGTCCTCTTTCCACGACTGAGCTGGCGGACTTGGACATGGTGGCATCTGAAACCTGTATATGTCACCTTTGGCCTGGTAAGTATGCCTATATGCCTCCATGGTTGTTGAACTCTTGGACAGTGTCTAAGAACACCAGTCCCCTGCAGCTTCCCTGGATCAGACAAGCTGAATAGTATTCCACTGCTGCCACCAGTTGTAGAGACAGGAGTGTTAGTGGGTGCTCTTGTCTGCTGGCATCCCTGTCTCTAGTCACCCTTCCACTAGCCCACCAGTCATTATAATCTTCGTGACTTCAAGGCTTCCAAAGCCAACTATTCTAGTCAGCAGCCTGCATTTGGCGGGCACCCACTTAAAGGAGATAGTGGCAAGCTTAGAAAGCTGACTGAGCACAGCAAGATATGTAGCCAAGCAACCGATTTGTCCCAACATGGGCTCTCTTAGCAAATTTGTAGGCTCAGCATTGAGCAGTGAAGCAATTCTGTAATCCTTCAGCTGGAACCATGGATCTTATGCTGAAATTCAATAGAATTAATTTTGAAGCAATTCTGGGATCCTCCAGTCAAATCAAGTCCCCTTTTCTACCCCTCAGTTCTCATTTCAGGTTATTGCGTCTTACAGGATTGGTGAGAGATAGCTTCTCTCTCATTGGTCACTACTACTGGTTGAATCTGACTGCATAATTTTCCTCTAAATTATGTAGTCAAAGAGGCTGTGGCATTACACATTTAACAGACAATACACATTTAACAGACAGTAGGGTTCAGATTAATCTGACATGAAATAATGGCTGACTTCTCTTGATTTACCAACCAAAGGAACCATACGTCTGGCCTAATTAAAAGCAGTTCAGTCCCACACAAGTGGCCAGATGCTGAGTTGTCACACTGATGACCAATTCTGATGGTACAACATCAATATCATTAGCCCCCAGATATCCCCATATAGAAATGTTTTCTGAGCGTTGTCCTGTATCAGGGTAATTTCTTTACAGAAAGCATGACAATATAGTGTCCTGTGTGATTTCTCCTACTTTTTTTGTGGGAGAAACTACAAAGGATACGAGAATGTACAGAATAGTTCACTCCAGTATACATGATTATCAAGCTGGACAAAATTAGGACCAGATGAAGAAGCCAAACAAGACAAAGGAGCTAAGGCAATAGAAGAGCCATTGGATACAATAGGTATTTATGTTTTACATGCTTCTCTATGTGTGAACATACCATTAGGATGAGAACCACTAAGTCCTTAATGCCTTTGTAACATGAGTCTTCTATACCGTTTAGCCATGCTAAAGAAAAATGGGGGTCCTGCCTAAGTGTGCTGCTGTTACCTTGGAGAGTGAGAGATCCTCTGCACTGCCATGAATAATCCGGTGAGAAGAGTTCAATAGATTTTTTTATATGAATGTATGGTTTATTTCTCCACATATGTCACTATGGTTTTATCCCGATGAAGAGATAGGTTTGCCATGAAACACATAAAGAAATAAACCATATATTAATTTAAAAAATCTTCTCCGATGAAGACTGTAAAGGCGGCTTTACACACTACGACATCGCTAAAGTGATGTCGTTGGGGTCACGGATTTTGTGACGCACATCCGGCCGCGTTAGCGATGTCGTTGCGTGTGACACCTATTAGCGGTTTTGAATCGTTGCAAAAACGTTCAAAATCGCTAATCGGTGACATCCCCCCCTAATCTCAAATATCGTTGCTGCTGCAGTAAGGGTATGTGCCCACGATGTGTTTTCACCTGCTTTTCAGCAGCGTTTTCAACTGCACCTTTTTAATGCCAAAATGCATGCGTTTTGATTTTCCAGCAAAGTCTATGGGAAAAGTGGATTTCTTGTGCACACTTTGCTGTTCAAAACGCTGCGTTTAATTTGCATAATTTTGGGCAAAAACTCAGCGTTCAAAGAAGCAGCATGTCAATTGTTTTTGCCATTTGGGCTGCGTTTTTCTAACATTGAAGTCAATGAGAGGTAGCAAAAAGCAAGCAACATCAAAATTCCAGGGTTTTACACCCTTTTTAGGTGCAGAAAACATGTGTTTTGGACTATATAAACGCATGCATTTATGACATCAAAATAATGGAATGATATGTTCTTTTACACACACACATAGTCCGACAATTAAAGTAATTAAAAATATTAATTTAATGTTATTTTAGCCATAAATAGTATAAAACCGCTATAATTCTATTAAATATTTATATATATATATATATATATATATATATATATAAAAACTATTTTCGTTTTGATATAAATAATTATATTTGTTTTCTTTTTTTTTCCTTTTTTCAAAGTGTTTGTATGTATAAACTTTATTTAGCAGTGTCTTTATGTTCAAAATGCATCTGAGTTTAAGCAATGAAAAAGCATGTAAATCGCACTAAAAACGCAGCTAAAACGCGGTAAAAACGCACGCGTATTTATCACGTTTTTATGATCAAAACCAACTTCGGCAAAAGACATTTCTGCCAGAGGATGCGTTTAGAACTGCAACTACCTCGACACAACATGGGCACATAGCCTAACAATGTTGTTCGTCTTTCCTGCGGCAGCACACATCGCTACGAGTGACACCGCAGGAACGACGAACAACACCGTACCTGCGTCCCGCCAGCAATGAGGAAGGAAGAAGGTGGGTGGGATGTTCGACCCGCTCATCTCCACCTCTCCGCTTTGATTGGGCGGCCGCTTAGTGACGTCGCTGTGACGCCGAACGAACCACCCCCTTAGAAAAGAGGCGGTTCGCCAGTCACAGCGACGTCGCTATGCAGGTAAGTATATGTGAAAGGGTCCGCGCGATGTTGTGCGCCACGGGCAGCGATATGCCCATGATGCACAAACGATGGGGGCGGTTACGCACGCTAGCGATCTCGCTAGCGAGATCGCAGCGTGTAAAGCGGCCTTAAGAGTCAAGGTGTGTCACTATGGCAGCTTACAGCTATTTTCAACTCCCGGTTACTCAGTGATGACCCCACTGGATGAGGTACGCCAGTACGACTACTCACTAGTATCTCAAAATCCATGCGATGAGTGCTGTATGCTCCTTGTTGTGCAACTGCATCTTCAGCTCTCCGTAGAAGAAAGTGCGTCCCCGTATGGCGACACTGTAGCTTCTTCTCTAGGATCGATAATTGTATGCTAGACACACTTGTCTGAAAAAAGGATTCCTTTCTTTAGCTTAAGTTCTCTTAATGATCTTAACTTACTACTCACCCTAAGTAATGTTCTGTTACATTAGTTAGGGCTCCTGGTGGGTAATTAGGTCCTCATCTTGCTCTTTACCTTCACTACGGACCCCTCTGCCTGAGATCCGGATTCCTGTTTTCCTTCAGAATGTACTATCATATCAGATACTGTATATGGTCTTCTCCCTCTGCACACAACACCTTTTCTATGTGGGTCTGCAAGCAGCTAGACCATATGTCTGTTACTTATGAACACTAATACCTATCTGAAAAATGGACAGGAAGCTACTTCCTCCATGCCCAGTAACTGCTCCCAACTAGAGATGAGCCACCCACTAGAGGCTCGAGTTCGGTTTGGTTCGTCGAACGGAGGCCGCGTTCGAGTTCGGTTCGGCGAGCCGTTCGACGAACCTCTCGAACCCCATTAAAACCAATAGGAGGCAAACACAAACACATAAAAACACATTATAAATGTACACCTACAGTTAATAAACATTGCCATAACACTTACCTGTCCCCGCGATGTGTCCTGCACTCTGTCTCCCGCCGCTTTTCCTTCCGATAATCGCTGCATCCTCCCGGTAACCAGCACTGATGATAGGACCTTCCGTGATGTCAAAAAAAGCATGTGACCAGTCACGTGTCTATTATCTCATTGGCTCCAGACTGGTCACATGGCTTTGACATCATGCTAGGTCCTGTTAGTGCATCTCTCCAGTACGCGGTGATCATTTGTGTATCTCCATGTACCGGCGACATGCTTTGGCACACGGTCGACTCCCCGTTCTGCTCCCCCGTTCCATTATTCACCGGCTGCCACAGCCGGTCAATAACGGATATTACCGTTGCTATAGCAACGCGCCTGTCAGCGGTGACGTCACCGCTTACAGGCAGCAGCTTCTGGTCACTCAGTTAGTGAAAAGTCTGCACTGGAACAGCAGCGTCTTCCTCCCATGCAGCGCTGCTGATGTACCAGAGCTGCATGGGTTGAAGGAGAAAGAAGACAGAAGAGCAGGATCGTGGAGGGCTTAGAGGAAGTAATAAACATGGAGTCTCTAAGTGTGTCTGTGTATTTATTTCTATTAAAGTTTTTTTTCTCTGTGTGCTGTCTTTTTTTTAACCCTTTATTGGAGATTCTTAATGGCAGGGTCAAACTTGCCTGACATTAAGAATCTCTGACTTAATACTAGCTAGTAAAACAAAGCTAGTATTAACTCATAATTACCCAGCAAGCCAACCGGCTCCAGGGCTGTTGGAAGAGTTGGATACAGTGCCAGATGATGGCGCTTCTATGAAAGCGCCATTTTCTGGGGCGGCTGCGGATTGCAATTCGCAGCAGAGGGGCCCAGAAAGCCCGGGCTAACCTGTGCTGTGGATTCCAATCCTCAGCTGCCTAGTTGTACCTGGCTGGACACAAAAATGGGGCGAAGTCCACGTCACTTGTTTTTTAATTATTTCATGAAATTCGTGAAATAATTAAAAAAAACGGGCTTCCCTATTTTTTTTGTTCCCAGCCGGGTACAAATAGGCAGCTGGGGGTTGGGGGCAGCCGTACCTGCCTGCTGTACCTGGCTAGCATACAAAAATATGGCGAAGCTCATGTCATTTTTTTGGTGGGCAAAAAACTCCTGCATACAGTTCTGAATGGAGTATGCTGAGCCTTGTAGTTCTGCAGCTGCTGTCTGCTCTCCTGCATACACTAGTGAATGGAGCATGCTGAGCCTTGTCGTTCTGCAGCTGCTGTCTGCTTTCCTCCATACAGACAGACAGCAGCTGCAGAACTACAAGGCTCAGCATACTCCATCCAGGACTGTATGCAGGAGTTTTTTGCCCCCCAAAAAAATTATGTGGGCTTCGCCACGTTTTTGTATGCTAGCCAGGTACAGCAGGCATCTACGGGCTGCCCCCAACCCCCAGCTGCCTATTTGTATCCGGCTGGGAACAAAAAATATAGGGAAGCCCGTTTTTTTAATTATTTCACTTATTACATGAAATAATTAAAAAACAAATGACGCGGGCTTTGCCATATTTGTGTGTCCAGCCAGGTAGAACTAGGCAACTTGGGATTGGAATCCACAGCACAGGTTGGCCTGAGCTTTCTGGGCCCCTCTGCTGTGAATTGCAGTCCGCAGCAGCCCCAGAAAAGGGCGCTTTCATAGAAGCGCCATCTTCTGGCACTGTATCCAACTCTTCCAGCTGCCCTGGTGACGGGTGGCTCGCTGGGTAATAATGGGGTTGGGGCTAGCTGTATGTTATCAACTGGCCCTAAGCCCGAAATTTATGGTGTCACGCCAATATTAGACATGGCCACCATGAATTTCTAGTACCAATAAAAAAAACCACAACACACAGAAAAATATTGTTATTAGAAATAAAACACAACACAATTAGTGACTCCATCTTTATTGAAATAAAGAACCCCCCTCCGCAGTAATCCTGGGTCAAGGGTCCCGCGCCAATCCGGATCCAATATCATCTGATCAGTTTGCTGGAAGGCAAAGTGATCAGATGATGTGTCAAGTTCAAGGGCCTGAATCACATGACACAGCAGCTGATTGTATAAACGGCTTTTATACAATCAGCTGATGCATCAGTGCAAAAAAAAACAAACAAACTACACACTTCAGTGCAGACTCCTGTCCGACGGCATCAGTTGATAGTTTAGCCGGCCGGGCGGTAAAAAGCCGGCCTCACCGCTCGACTTATAGTGTCAGCTGATTCTGTCAGGTGACCGCATCAGCTGATCATCGCCAGGTCAGAGAAAGAGACAGAGAGAAAGAAGACAGAGAGAGAAAGAGAGAAAGAAGACAGAGAGAGAAAGAGAGAAAGAAGAGAGAGAAAGAGAGACAGAAGAGAGAGAGAGAAAAAGAGAAAGATGAGAGAGAGAAAGAAAGAAGAGAGAGAGAAATGAGAGAGAAAGGAGAGAGAGAGAGAAAGGAGAGAGAAAGGAGAGAGAGAGAGATAGGAGAGAAAGGAGAGAGAGACAGGAGAGAAAGGAGAGAGAGACAGGAGAGAGAGAAAGAAAGGAGAGAGAAAGAGAGAGAAAGAAAGGAGAGAGCGAGAAAGGAGAGAGAGAAAGGAGAGAGAAAGGAGAGAGAGAAAGGAGAGAGAGAGAGAGAAAGGAGAGAGAGAAAGGAGAGCGAGAAAGGAGAGAGAAAGGAGAGAGAAAGAAAGGAGAGAAGAGAGAAAGGAGAGAGAGAAAGGAGAGAGAGAAAGGAGAGAGAAAAAGAAAGGAGAGAGAGAGAAAGGAGAGAGAGAGAAAGGAGAGAAAGAAAGGAGAGAGAAAGGAGAGAGAGAGAGAGCTCACAGCTGATGTCCGGCTCCTCCCCTCAATGCATAATTAAATTATAATTATAAATATATTATAAATATATTATAAATATAATTTAAAATTAAAAAAAAAAAAAACTTTACCGGGACTAGAACTCGCGACCTAATGCTTCTTATGTGAGCACTCTACCCACTCAGCTACTGCTTCTAATGGTAAAGATAAGCAGATTTGGTAATCTTGACTTCTGCAGTGCTGATTGCTACTTGGAGCTGATACAGAGCACTCGTGTTCTGTAGCAGAGCTGACAGTGTCATGTGGATTATGTCAGACCTGGAGGGGTATTTGAGGATTAATAAAGGGGTGAAACAGGGTGGTTTTTGTCTTTTATCCAAAAAAAGGATTTTTCGCGGTGTGTTTTTCTTTACTTTCACTTTCAGTTTACTCATGAAAGGTGTCTCGGGGAGACGCCTGGCATGATTAAACTCATTATTACCCCGATTGCCACTGCACCAGGGCAATTCGGGATGAGCTGGGTAGAGTTTCGGGACTGTTGCATCTAATGGATGCAGCTATTCCGGGCGGCTGCTGGGTGATATTGTTAGGGTGGTGGGCTCCCCATACCGTGGTGCTCCCCATCCTGACAATACCAGCCTCCAGCCGTGGGCTTTATCCTGGCTGGTATCAAATATGGGGGGAACCGTATATTTTTTTTAGTTATTTATTTATTTATTTTACTGCACGATATAATTAAAAAAAAACAAAAAACTCTTCACCGGGACTAGAACTCGGAACCTAATGCTACATAGGGGAGCTCGCTATCCACTGAGCTATTGCCTCTATTGATAAAGATTGGCAGATTTTGTAATCTTGAAGCCTGCAGTGCTGACTGAAGTCTCTGCTGACAGCGCGATTCACTTCATTGCTACGTGGACCTGATACAGCGTGATGGTGTTCTACGGTGCTGCTACATCTTCAGGGAGCAGAGCTGACAGTGTCGTGTGGATTACGTCGGACCTGGAGGGGTATTTGGTGATTAATAAAGGGGTGAAAAGGGTATTTTTTTGTCTTTTATCTAAAATAAAGGATTTTTCGCGGTGTGTTTATTTACTTTCACTTTCAGGCTGATCATAGAAGGTGTCTCGGGGAGACGCCTGGTGGCATGATCAACCCCGTTATTACCCTGATTGCCACCACACCAGGGCAATTCGGGATGAGCTGGGTAGAGTCCGGGACTGTCGCATCTAATGGATGCGGCTATTCCGGCCGGCTGCTGGGTGATATTGTTAGGCTGGAGGGCTCCCCATACCATGGCGCTCTCCATCCTGCCAATACCAGCCTCCAGCCATGCGGCTTTATCCTGGCTGGTATCAAATATGGGGGAACCGAATTTTTTTTAATTTTTTATTATTTATTTATTTATTTATTTTACTGCACGATATAGACCCGCCCGCCGGCGGCTGTGATTGGTTGCAGTGAGACAGCTGTCACTCAGCTTGGGGACGTGTCTGACTGCAACCAATCATAGGCGCCGGTGGGCGGGGAAAGGACGAAATAACTAATTGAATAATGAAGCGGCAGCCATTTTCTAAAGAGGAAAAGACACCGCAGATTTGTGACAGACGTGGAGCGAGGCGCCCATGATCGGTGAGTAGAAAGGGAGCGGGATTGTGCTGGGGACGCAGGACGCATGCAGATAGCAACATGTGCACATAGCCTTACAGTGAAAGACACGTTTATGGTGATCGAACCATTCTCGAACCTAACTCACACTGTCGAGCTTTTAGCAAAAAGCTCAAGTTCGATCTCGAGCACCCCCCAAAATCACTCGAACATGAAATTGGTGAATCTCGAACCTCAAGAATTGCTCAACTCTACTCCGAACCTATGTTGGACCCAACTATTAACTTTATCTGCTTCTAATTAAGTGTATATAAACCTTCACACAGATAAAACCACATTTGTAAACAGCAAATTATTATATAATCACAAGATCTTCAAAGGGGGTGAGGGCAGATTTACAATCCTTTACTATATGACCAAATGTAACCTATTGCTCAGTTTATAGATGAGTGAACCTGATGTTTGATGTTCGGAGTTCAGCTTCGGAAACCGACTACCATAAAAACAAAGTTCTGGTTCGAAGTTTGAGCGAGTTACGAGTATAAACCTGATGCTCAGCCCTGTGTGTGCAGTGTTTGAACAGCTCGCACTTGGGTAAAATCAGCGTGTTCAGATGTAGTGTGCCTATCGCCACCCAAAAAAATTGAAAAACCTTGCTCACACTCCACCGAAATTGTTCTGGAGCCACAAACTGTCCAATCACATACTTCCATTGAGGTTCGAATCAAATCGGGATCAAAAAACAAACTTTTTTTAAGGTTCGACTGTACCTGCTGAACCAAACTTCCAAAGGTTCGCTCATCACTAGTCCAGTTATCCATGTTCACTAAGTCATTACTGACCGAATCTAATTATACAGAAAACCTGAAATCAATGATAAAACACAAAAGAAAGTTTATCAACGGAAAATAAGCCAGAAAATAAGAGCAAGCCTATAACACTTGCTGCTTTCGACTTTAAAGAATGTTGTTTATTTGGCTGTGGAGTTGTGTAATATCGTGATATTAAATATGGTTCAATACTGAGGTAAGAAGATTAAGAACTTGTTTTGTTAACCCATCTTGGCACGTTGAATAACCTCTGCTGAGCCAGGTACTTAACCTGAAAGGTATACGGCATCGCACAACCAGGCCAAGAATGGTGTGCCACTCTCTTGATAAATCTGTCTGCAAATCCGTCTGTACTGTACACAACCTCTAGATTTAGCAATTGCAGTGTGTTTACTAGATTTGTAAAAAGATATCTTCTTTGGATGACCTTGGAGTGTCTAATCTGAGATTCATGGGTGTGTAAACATTGGCCTGTAGGTACCTCAGTGGCCTGTATTTAAAATGCAATTTTACCACTAAAGAGGATTGTCATAGGACACAGGAGAGCAGTATTTATTGTTACTCCAGACAAGATGGCTGAAGGTTTGATGTGCCCTTGAAGAGTGTCCTTCCTAGTGAGGAGTTTTCACTCTTACTATTTTTTATTTTTATTTTTTTAAATAGGTTAATGATAAATTCTGTGTTCATATACCCATTGCTCAGTTTTTTTTTCCTGAAACAATGCTCCAAATTCTATTTTCTTAAAAGTAGGGTTAAATGAGTTATCCAGTCGAAAAAATAGATGTTTTTAATGGGATCCTGACAGTAGAGTCCATGGTCAGCATGGATCAGATACTGGCTGTATTATTGAAGAAATTAATGTTTTAATTTTTAAAACTTCAAAATTTTAGAGAAAGCTCATTTTAAAAAGCTGACCTGCTAATATGTCTTGGATGATAAGTCTGAGGCCAGTCCCCAATGGTTTCAACCCACCTTGCTTCCCTAAGCTGATGTCACTGCCTATGTGTGTGCATAGCGAGAGACCTACCGGCCATTGTGTTGGAATGTACACTGATGGGGGAATAGTGGAATCAGACAGGCTGGGTTTTGGTACTGCACATATATTTTTTTTATAATTAAAGCAATATTTTTTTTATCATTATTTTCTGTAGAAAGATTTTTTTTTTTGGGGGGGGGGGGGTATTACTACCTTAGCAGCATTTAGAGATGTACAGATATATTTATAGCAGTCGACTGATGTGATTTATTGACTTCAATAGGACAGTTTTCTAGGCATCCCCTGTGCTCTGTCAATCTGTGAGAAGTCATTGTACAGGAAGAAGGAGGAGGAGAGCTGTGACCATCACCTATTGTGAATCATTTGCAAGATTTCAAATTTTTTTTTTGTATTGACATTTATTTTATCAAATGATTTTTTTTTCACTTGATACAAACCCCTTTAATCAGGGGAGAATGATAGCAGTTGCCATCGTGACCGAGCCCGGGGGTTCAGGGTGTGAAAGACCTCAGCCAATGGCAAACCGCCAATGGCAAAACACGCAACTGCTATGGGGCCCAGTGCTGCTGCTGGTACCAGACCCCCCCCTTCCCTGCTGAGGGTCACACCTTCAATTGTATCGGCATCACAGATGCCGATACAATTGGAAGCAATGATGAGAGAGTGTGCGTCATGTCTTCAATGTGGAGGTTGTATTCTACTACATGGGGGATACATAACTATATGAGGGCTGCATAATACTATATGGGGGCACCTAATACTATATATGGGCTACATAACACTATATGGCGAAATATGGGGGTGCATTAAACTACATGCAGGATTATGGAGGTGCATTATAATACATGGAGGACTATGGGAAATGTATTATAATATATGGAGGACTATGGGGAGTGTATTATAATACATGGAGGACTGTGGGGAGTGTATTATAATATATGGAGGACTACAAGGGTGTATTATAATATATAGAGGACTATGTGGGTGCATTAAACTATATACAGGGCTATGGAATTTTGCATTGGGGCTAATCGAACTCTAGTTACCCCACTGCTTTTCATGATTAACATAATTTAACTAAAAGACTATGTATGAGGTGTAATGCTATGAATGAGAAGATAAATCTGACTGTACATTATTTGGAGACATTTCATTATCTAAATAAATCAATAAGGACAGGATTTTGGCAAAAGTTACAGGGAGGAGATTTACTTTATGTGTTGACTTTGTGAGTTAATCCTTAAAGACTCTGTCATATCTGATACTGTATGAACTTTATATTCTTGACTTGTCACCGGATGTTCATAATACTTACCTAACGGTCGGTGCGGAGCAGACTGGTCGGATGGGCGTCTCCTTTCTCCGGGTCCCGTACCTCCTCTTTTGGCCAGCTTTGTCCCCCTTCTGAAGCTAGCATGGATGACGCGTTCTACATCATCTACACTAGCTGACAGTGAGGTCCTGCGCAGGCGGTTATGAACATCTAGTGACAGATTCCCTTTAACACCACAACCGCTCACAGTAATAATGCACAATAACCACCAGTAAATCTGGACCAAACCACCTGTCCAGACCAGTATAGAGAAGCTTTACCTGGCACTAATGGAAGTGTCCAGCCAGCATATATAGGAAGGGATTTAATGTGATTGGCTCTCCCATAGCATATGACCAAAGGAGATTAACAAGCAACCCATCAGAGATTAACTCTTGCTAGCATGCCTATGAATTACAAGTCTGTGTGTCAACGGCTGAGTCTCCCTTTGCTGATCACAGACATCAGAGAAGTTAACAGGCAGAGTTAAAGAATTTGGCGTTCCCACAGATCCTGAACAATAGGATAAGGCACTTTCCACAGTTATAGAGTTCCATATATGGGGTGCTCACGTAGGTTTCCAAACCATATAGTGAGTTAATAAGCACGAGGCGCTCCCAGATAAATTGAAAAATGTGAATTTTTTGTTATTTCATAATCAGTGCAGTTAAACGTTTCGGTCAATGTATTACCTTCGTCAGTAACTAGCACATGAAATTAACAAATGCACAGGATATCTAGCTCTGGCTTCACAAGTCAGGGATAGCTGTTCGTATGCTAATGATTAAGTGTCATTACTGGCCATCTGTCATAAGCAGTATACTGTGCATTTGTTAATGTCATGTTACTGATGAAGGTCATACATTGACCGAAACGTTTAACTGCACTGAATATAAAATAAAAAAAAATAACAAATATAAAAAAATCACATTTTTCAATTTATCTGGGAGTGCCTTGTGCTTATTAATCCACAGATCCTGAAGTCACCATGACAGTCGGTGATGCCTGCAAAAGCTTCCTGTGAAACGTCCAATACTCATCTGAAAGTCGAAAACAAAATTGCCAATGCAAATCTATGGTCTGTGAAAAAATCGGACAGCATCTGGATGACATCTGAGTGCTATATAATTTTCACAGACTGCTACTGTAGATAGTAAAAGAATAGAGAAACTTGTTTGTTATTCACGTATATGAAAAACTGAGGACATTCGGACCAAACTCGGATTAAAGTGACCGAAAATCACTTAAGAAATTCAGTATTTTTTTCTTATATGTGAAAAAAACTAATGTGTAAATAAGACCTAAGTAATTGTTTTAAAGGGAACCTGTCACCACTTTTTTGGCCTAAAAGCTGCGGCCACCACCACTGGGCTCTTATATACAGCATTCTAGCATGCTGTATATAAGAGCCCAGGCCGGGGGTATAACATAAAAAACACTTTATAATACTTACCTATCGGTCGCTGCGGTGGGCTTTATGGGCGTCTCCATTGTCCGGTGCCGGCGCCGCTTCTTTCAGCCATCTTCATCCTCTTTCTGAAGCCTGGGTGCATGACGCGTCTACGTCATACACACTCCCCGGGCTCCCGCGCAGGCGCACTACAATACTTTGATCTGTCCTGCTCAAGGCAGATCAAAGTGTGCCTGCTCAGGACCGGAATGCCGGCGAGTGTGGATGACGTAGGACCCGTCATGCACCGCGGCTAGAGAAGAAGGAGGACCAAGATATCCAAAAGAGGAGGCGCCGGCACCAGACAACGGAGATGCCCATAAGTCCCACCGCGCAACTGTTAGGAAAGTATTATAAAGTGTTTTTTATGTTATACCCCATGTTAGAATGCTGTATATAAGAGCTCGGTGGTGGTAGCCGCAGCTTATAGGCCAAAAAAGTGGTGACAGGTTCACTTTAACACATTGTTCATTTTAAATTGTATTTACTTGTCTTGATTTTTCCGTTTAATACTTAATAAAGATTTATGTTGTTAAAATGTAAGTGTTTTTTTGAGTTACATATGTTTTACAAGTATTTTAGTTAACTCCATTAATGTACAGGTGGCGCCCGCTCATTATACAGGTGGCGCCCGCTCATTTGTGATTTTTTTTTTGAATCTAATATAATAAAAATACACAAATCACTTTATGAGATGGGAATACACCCTTCAGGTGAAAATGAAGTAACCAAATTTAGTTCATGATTATCAGGTATACAACAGCCAGAATGAGTTTAAAGGCCAAAGGTTAATATCCTTCACATTTCCTTTATGGTAAAAGGAGACGAAATACAGAATGAAGTAATGAAGTAATATTGTATTACCAAACTTTCTGGCATTTAACATTCATGATCTATCTTTATTGCAGACGATTAATTTTTGATGAGGTCCTTACATCTGTGACCTCCATGATCAGCAGAACTAAAGAATTTTGTCACCAGGTAAAAAGTGGACAGTTTTTGCTCCTATTATATTCCGGCTGCTGTGCTGATTATTAAATGTTTTGGGTTTTTTTTAATCTGCTCTTTGGTTCCAGAGAAAATAGCATTTTAATTTAGTGCTAAATTTTCCTAGCTTTTTCATAAAGGCAAAAGTACAGAAAAGCCTAAAGACATGATCCCAGAAAATCCGATTAGTAAAACCATAAAAATTAGCACTAAATTAATAGGGAAAGGTCTAGATCTTAGGAACACTTCATTAAAAAAAAGAGCCGAAGTCAGAGCAGGAGCATACCGCTATCTCTGGTGCCATTTTATTGAAGACCCTGTTTTCCTGCTTCTGACTTGTCAAATGCTTGTGTGACGCCCTGGCCGGGCCAGGTAGTCACAAATAGGGCCCCACACAACACCCTTACCTCAGAGGTGACATCAGCCAACCTTAAAACCCTAGTCACCTTCCTCGGGGCTTGATAGACACACCAGGGGGCGGAACCAGGCGGTTGGAAGACGCCCACCTAGGAGTATAGACAGCCCGACGGCGGGGAAAGAAAACAGTAATGCAGTTCAGTTGTAGAGTTCAAGGAGAGTAGAGGTCAGGCCTGTGTCTCAGGCCTGAAGGAAAACTGACAGATACCAGGGTAGGAGCCCTGGTGCCTTTGGCTAAGAGGCAGACGGCGGTCTCCGTCTGCAGGAGCCGGGAAGACGGCTCGGTGGAACCGAGGTGGACTGGGACAGGGTTGTAGCCCGCCAGTACCGACCCGGGGAACCGACTCGGAAACCGGAGCACACAGGGGGGTACTCAGACCCTGAAGCTAGGTCCAGAAGCGACTGGAACTGGTTAATTAACTGATTGCGGCCAGGTCTAGAGGTCCTGTCACACCCAAAGTCCTGATTGAAGGCAACAGCCCACTGAGGGGGATAATAGGCCACCACCAGGGCTCAGAGATCCCACAGGCCAACGTCTGCGGGCAAGGGCTCCTTAGGCCACATCCAGCTTGGAGCGGACTCCTGAAGTTGCAAGCACAGGCAGTCCACCGTTCTAAAAAAAATGCAGCAGAAAGACAGAGACCACCAGCCGGGTGAGGGAACCAGAACGCAGCCGGCTGCGGGCACCGACAACCATCACCTTGGATTACCAGAGACTCGTGTGTTTCCTTAATAGTGAGTACACCAGCACGATGCGGTCGCCTATCTCCCTGCACCACTAACCCCAACGGGTCCCGAGGCCACCATCCCTGCCCACGGAGGGGTTAACAACTTGCTCCACAACATCTCCCCCGGGTGCCCCGTAACTGCAGCGGTGGTGTCCCATATCACCACATACCATGGGTTGCGTCACGAACCTAGTACAGGCCCGGCCCGTACATATACATTAACCACCCACCGACCCTTTTCATTCGGAGTGTCAACAGGATCCCCCGGGTCCGGAGACCCTCAAGCCACCCACCGGAAGGTCCGGACCCGAGCAGCGGCAGGCTGCCAGCATGGGGGTGGCACACTTGTGCCGGGGGCTATTGTCACCGCTCGTGCTCCTGCAGGGTTGTCAAGGGCAGAGGATGCGAGCGGGCCGTGAGGGCTCCACACTCCTAAGGCTGGGTTCACATTTCCATTGTTTTAAATCCGTCAGGTCCGTCAGCGATGGATCAGTCGTTTTTTAGATGTCAACTGATGCAACGGATGTGTTTTTCACCGGATTCCTTTCACAGGAATCTTGTGAAAAATCTGATCCGTCGCGTCCGTTACATCTGCTGTGCGTCCGTTTTTTGACGGATCAGTCATGATCCGTTTGTATTTGGGAAAGCCCAGTGGGTGTGCTAAACATGCTGGGCATGCTCAGTAGAGCATGACGGAATCCAGCGCTGGATTCCGTCGTAAGATGGATTACGACGGAATCCAGCACCATAGACAAACATTACAAGCTTGACGGATTGCGACGGATTCCTGCGCGGTGCGTTAATTTTGACGGCTCGTAAAACGTTACATTCTGCGTTGTTTCCGCCTGGCGGTCAGTCCAAAAATTACTGACCACGGCGTAGCGGATGCAACGCAAGGTAATCAGTCGCAATCCGCCACTAATATAAGTCTATGGGACTCAACAGAATCCGCTAAACGGATTCTGTTGTTTACCAGAGCCGCGGGTTGTGACTGATACAATTTAACAGAAATGTGAACGTAGCCTAATGCGGCCTTTACACGAGACAATAGATTGTGCGATATGTCGTTGGGGTCACGGTTTTCGTGGTGCACATCCAGCATAGCGCACGACGTCGTCTCGTGTGACACCTCTGAGCGACGCAGTATCACTCACAAATTGTGAGTCGTGTACTCGTCGTTAACTTTCATAATCTCGTTTATTTTCATGGGTGCAGGTTGTTCATCATTTCCGTGGCATCACACATTGCTCCGTGTGACACCACGGGAACGATGAACACAGCGTACCTGCGTCCCACGGCACCCGCCGGTTTAATGGAAGGAAGGAGGTGGGCGGTGTTACGGTTGCTGTGGCACTGGAGACTATGTTCGGATTTCTTGCTACTGCACATGTGCGAGCACTGGAGACTATGTTCGGATTTCTTCCTACTGCACATGTGCAAGCGCTGGAGACTAAGTCCTATCTTGGAGCCATTGCACATGTGCGGGTGACATCATCGCTGACACGAGGTCACATGTCTCTGACACCTTCTAAGCTGATTGGCCGCTGGTCATGTGCTTGTGACACGTGGTCACATGTCTCTGACACCTTCTATGCCGATTGGTCGCAGGTCATGTGCTTGTGACGCTTTGCTCGGTGATAGGCCAGCGTGACATCATTGCTGTCATTCTGGCAGCGGATTGGCTCTGGTGTCCTCCATCTTGGATGAGTCTATATAAGACCCTGACGCACGCCGACTGGCGCTCAGTCCTCTTGGTTCCTGCATAGGAGTAGACGCTCTGTGCATGTCCCTTGCGGCAGCTATTCTATCTAGGTGAGCGTTATCGGTAGGGTAACGCTCTTGTACCTTGCAGCTTATGCTGTGGTCCGTATCCTCGCACCTTAGTGGAGCGGACATAGGCAGGTGCTTGCTGCACATGGTCTGACTGGGCCTTGTGGTTTTTCTCTGAGGTGAGCGCTATCGGTAGGGTAGCGCTCCTGTACCTTTCAGCCGTACTGTTGTCCGTGTCCTCGCACGTTAGTGGAGCGGACATAGGTAGGTTAGGTGGTCGTTGCCTTCTAGGGTAACGCTCCACTACGCTGCCTCCTGCAGCAGTCCATATCCTCGCACACTAGGGGAGCGGTCATAGGCAGGAGTTTCAAGCTAGCAGCCTTGCTGCTGTCCGTATCCTTGCACCACAAGTGGAGCGGACATAGGTAGGTGCCATATTGCACACACTACACCTAGTCTCTGTGACTGTTAACTGAGACAGGTGCTTTCACGCTCACAGACTGTGAGACTTCTATGCACTTTTATGTTGTATTCCTCACTCTTTTGCATTTCCACTCCTATGTTATTCTAGTAAGGTAGTCGCTGTGACTTAAACAGTATACGCCACAATTGGTCTTGGTGACACTGTGACGCAACAGTGTCAGTACCGCTTTGGTGGTACAGGTTTCCCCTATCCTCTGCCATACTCTGCAGCAGAGCTCTGCATGGTGGACCCTGACTGTCGGATAGCCTTCCATTCCCTTATTATCCGACAGCCCCCGTAACATTAGGACTGAGCCAAGGGTCTGGCAGAGATGGCAGAGTATCAACAATTACATCAGTATATACAGGTTCTTGAAGCAAGGCTCAAGACTGTAGAGGATAAACCTCAAAGTTTGGTGTCTTCGCTACATGATCCTCGACTTGCTCTACCCAACAGATACTCTGGCGATGCCAGGTCTTGTCGTGGGTTCATAAGCCAGTGTCAGATTCATCTTGAGGTTAATTCCTCTCACTTCTCTACGGAGAGGTCCAAAGTAGGCTTTATTATATCCCTGCTTCAGGATAAAGCCTTAGATTGGGCTACTCCCTTATGGGAGCGCTCTGATTTGGTTACTCAGAGACATCAAGACTTCCTTGATGCTCTTAAAGCGGTGTTCATGGGACCGCAGGTTACCCATGATGCGGCTTTGAGACTGCTAGATCTGTCTCAAGGTTCGTTATCTACCAGCTCTTATGCCATTACTTTTCGTACCTTGGTAACAGAGTTAGACTGGCCAGAGAAGGTGTTAATACCTATCTTCTGGAGGGGTCTTGCAGGCTATGTCAAAGATGCTCTTGCTATTCGGGAAGTTCCTCCTTCTCTGGAGGACTTAATAACGGTAGAAACTAGGATCGATGTACGCCATAAGGAACGTAGACTCGAGGTTACCTTGTCACGTCCCAAACGTTGAGTTGGTTCATATGCTGTGGTTCCTTCTCCATCTTCCTCAGCATCTGAGACATCTCCTACTCCTATGGAGTTGGGTTATACTACTTTCCGACCTCGTAAGGCGGGCTCTCCTATCTGTTACATATGTCGTCAGGCTGGGCACTATGCCAACAAGTGTCCTAGCCGTCAGGGAAACTCCCAGGCCTAGTAACCATTAGAGGGGGGTCACTAGAGACGCCTTCTGCACCCTCTTAGTGTAGTGTCCCAGGTCAGCTCTCATTCTCTGAGAATACATGGCCTATTATGGCTTTTGTGGATTCCGGAGCTGAAGGGACTTTTGTGTCCTCAGGATTTGTAAAGAGACACAGTATTTCCTCTATCATGTTAGAGGCGCCTATTCCTGTCCGGGTAGTTAATGGGACTATGTTGTCTGACTCCATTACATTGAGGACAGTTCCCTTGCGCCTTTCCCTGTCTCATGGTCACATAGAGGAGATTTCTTTTCTTGTTTTGCCTGAGGGTATAGACGACATACTTCTGGGTCTCCCATGGCTTCGGACTCATGCTCCTCTAATTGACTGGGAGTCCGACAGCATTATTAGTTGGGGTTCGAAATGTCAGTCCCGATGTCTTCCCTTACCACCGAGGGTTGTTGCGGTTGCATCAACTGATCTCTCTCCCTTACCTACACCCTATGTGGATTTCGCTGATGTGTTTTCCAAGCAGGGTGCTGAGACTCTTCCACCTCATAGGCCTTATGACTGTGCTATAGACCTCTTGCCGGGTTCTGTTCCACCAAAGGGCAGGGTCTATCCCTTGTCTATCCCAGAATCCGAGGATATGTCGGCCTATATAAAGGATAGTCTGGAGAGGGGCTTCATCCGCAAGTCTGTCTCACCTGCAGGGGCTGGTTTTTTCTTTGTGCGGAAAAAAGAGGGTGATCTGCGTCCCTGCATAGACTACAGGGGTCTTAACGCCATTACTGTAAAGAATAGATACCCCTTGCCCCTAATTTCTGAACTGTTTGGCAGACTACGGGGAGCTAAGGTATTTACGAAGTTGGATCTGCGAGGTGCTTATAACTTAGTGCGAATTCGAGAGGGTGACGAATGGAAGACCGCTTTTAACACCAGAGACGGTCACTATGACTACCTCGTCATGCCTTTCGGTCTGTGTAATGCACCTGCAGTGTTCCAGGTCTTCGTAAATGACGTGTTTAGGGATTTACTGTTATCATCGGTGGTGGTATACCTGGATGATATACTAATTTTTTCTCCCGACCTGGAGACACATCGGTTGGATGTGATCAGGGTTCTGTCACGTCTAAGGGAGCACTCTCTCTTTGCCAAACTTGAGAAATGTATATTTGAGCAAGCCTCTCTACCATTCTTAGGCTATATAATTTCTCATGAGGGATTGGCAATGGATCCTGCGAAGCTTTCTGCAGTTATGGAATGGGCTGAACCTCATTCCTTGAAAGCAGTACAACGCTTCCTGGGATTCATAAATTATTACCGGCAATTTATACCACACTTTTCTACCTTGGTAGCTCCGTTAGTGGCTTTGACTAAAAAGGGCGCCAATCCTAAGGTCTGGTCTACTGAGACATCCCAGGCTTTTAAGGCAGTTAAAGAACACTTTTCATCTGCTCCTGCCCTCCAAAGACCTGACGAGAATAAGCCCTTTCTCATGGAGGTGGACGCGTCCTCTGTAGGAGCTGGAGCAGTTCTATATCAAAAGAACAGCTCAGGTAGAAAAAGATCATGTTTTTTCTTTGCAAAGACGTTCTCTCCTGCTGAGAGGAACTACACTATTGGTGACAGGGAACTACTTGCCCTAAAATTAGCATTGGAAGAGTGGCATCACTTGCTCGAGGGAGCCAGGCAGCCCTTTCAGGTCTTTATAGACCATAAGAACCTGACATATTTGCAAACTGCACAACGTTTGAATCCTCGGCAAGCTCGCTGGTCCTTGTTTTTCTCTCGGTTTAACTTCTCCAGTAATTATCTTACCGGGAGTAAGAATAATAAGGCCGACACACTCTCTCGCTCTATGGAATCATTTCATGAAGAGAATGAGGACCCTCGTCTCATTCTTCCATCCAGGGTTTTTCACACACTCTCTCCTGTAAGGTTAGACCAAATCCCACCGGGCAAGACCTTTGTTCCGCCTAATCGACAAAATGATATATTGTCGTGGGCCCACACCTCAAAGGTGGGTGGGCATTTTGGTATTAGACGGACACGAGAGTTACTCGAGAGGTGGTATTGGTGGCCACACTTAGCCAGCCACGTGAAAAGATATGTCGGTTCCTGCTACTCATGTGCTCGCAACCATCCGTTACGGCAGAGACCGGATGGGCTCTTGCATCCTTTGCCAGTGCCAGATAGACCATGGGAGGTGGTAGGCATGGACTTTGTGGGTGATCTTCCGTGTTCACAGGGACATCGATTTGTGTGGGTCATTACGGACCATTTCTCCCGGATGTTTCATCTCATACCGTTAGCAAGAATCCCATCTTCCAGGGTACTAGCCAAACTATTCCTCAAGCATGTCTTTAGGCTTCACGGGATGCCAGATCGTATCATTTGTGATAGAGGTCCGCAATTTGCTTCCCGTTTCTGGCGAGATCTTTGTAGCCTTCTGCAAATTGAGTTGAATCCCTCTTCGGCATACCATCCGGAGACCAATGGTTTGGTTGAGCGTACCAATCAATCCATGATTATATACCTTCGACACTTTGTTGCTGAGAACCACGATAACTGGTCCTCCCTCCTACCCTGGGCAGAGTTTGCCCTTAACAATTCTCTGGCTGAGACCACTGGACAGACACCGTTCGTACTCAACAATGGGCAACACCCTAGGGTACGGGTACCGTTTCCCGCTGCTGCACCTCCTCCTCTTGTGGCTGACTGGGCGACTAATGCCAGAGAGGTCTGGGATCGGACTCAAGAGTCGATCCAAGCAGCTAAGGACCGTATGAAGACGGTGTCCGATCGGTTTCGTCGCCCGGCCCCTGTCTTTTCTCCTGGGGACTTTGTGTGGCTTTCTGCAAAAAATGTGAAACTTAGAGTGAGCTCTGTCAAATTTGCTCCTCGCTTCCTGGGTCCTTATGAGGTTCTTCGACAGGTAAATCCTGTAGTCTACCAATTGAAGATACCCATCCATCTTAGGATCTGTGACAAATTCCATGTTTCACTGTTAAAGCCGGCTATTTTACCTCACGCTCGTGAAGTGCACTCTCCTGCTTCTGATTCCTCTCGCTCTAGCTATGAGGTATGAGCCATAGTTGGTTCTAAGATGGTTCAAGGCCGCAGGTTCTTCTTGATAGATTGGGAGGGCTACGGTCCGGAACATCGCTCTTGGGAGCCTGAGGAAGCTGTCCATGCTCCCGACTTAGTTGCCGATTACCTGCGTCGCTGGGAGGGGGGCCCTTGAGGGGGAGGTACTGTTACGGTTGCTGTGGCACTGGAGACTATGTTCGGATTTCTTGCTACTGCACATGTGCGAGCACTGGAGACTATGTTCGGATTTCTTGCTACTGCACATGTGCAAGCGCTGGAGACTAAGTCCTATCTTGGAGCCATTGCACATGTGCGGGTGACATCATCGCTGACACGAGGTCACATGTCTCTGACACCTTCTAAGCTGATTGGCCGCTGGTCATGTGCTTGTGACACGTGGTCACATGTCTCTGACACCTTCTATGCTGATTGGTCGCAGGTCATGTGCTTGTGACGCTTTGCTCGGTGATAGGCCAGCGTGACATCATTGCTGTCATTCTGGCAGCGGATTGGCTCTGGTGTCCTCCATCTTGGATGAGGCACAGAGTCTATATAAGACCCTGACGCACGCCGACCGGCGCTCAGTCCTCTTGGTTCCTGCATAGGAGTAGACGCTCTGTGCATGTCCCTTGCGGCACCTATTCTATCTAGGTGAGCGTTATCGGTAGGGTAACGCTCTTGTACCTTGCAGCTTATGCTGTGGTCCGTATCCTCGCACCTTAGTGGAGCGGACATAGGCAGATGCTTGCTGCACATGGTCTGACTGGGCCTTGTGGTTCTACTCTGAGGTGAGCGCTATCGGTAGGGTAGCGCTCCTGTACCTTTCAGCCGTACTGTTGTCCGTGTCCTCGCACGTTAGTGGAGCGGACATAGGTAGGTTAGGTGGTCGTTGCCTTCTAGGGTAACGCTCCACTACGCTGCCTCCTGCAGCAGTCCGTATCCTCGTACACTAGGGGAGCGGTCATAGGCAGGAGTTTCAAGCTAGCAGCCTTGCTGCTGTCCGTATCCTTGCACCACAAGTGGAGCGGACATAGGTAGGTGCCATATTGCACACACTACACCTAGTCTCTGTGACTGTTAACTGAGACAGGTGCTTTCACGCTCACAGACTGTGAGACTTCTATGCACTTTTATGTTGTATTCCTCACTCTTTTGCATTTCCACTCCTATGTTATTCTAATAAGGTAGTCGCTGTGACTTAAACAGTATACGCCACAATTGGTCTTGGTGACTCTGTGACGCAACAGTGTCAGTACCGCTTTGGTGGTACAGGTTTCCCCTATCCTCTGCCATACTCTGCAGCAGAGCTCTGCACGGTGGACCCTGACTGTCGGATAGCCTTCCATTCCCTTATTGTCCGACAGCCCCCGTAACAGGCGGGATGTTTACATCCCGCTCATCTCCGCCCCTCCGCTTCTATTGGCCGGCTGCCATGTGACGTCGCTGTGACGCCGAAATTCCCTCCCACTTCAGGAAGTGGACGTTCGTCGCCCACAATGAGGTTATCCGGAAGGTAAGTGCGTGTGACGGGGGTTAAACGAATTTGTGCGCCACGGGCAGCGATTTGCCCGTGACGCAAAAACGACGGGGGCGGGTCCGATCGCTCATGCTATTGCACGATAGATCGACTCGTGTAAAGCAGGCTTAAGAGAGAAAGATAATATGAATACTTTTTAACACCCACTCCACCATGATAATGATGACGAATCTGCAATTCAATATAAGAACAGGTGTGTGGCACATAAGGACCATGGATAAATCGCACCAATCATACAACCAGAAACAAGAGAAAAAAGCGATCAGACATCCTATGCAATAATAAAGATTTTTATTCATACACAGGTTGAGCAGGTTTTTGGTACAGATGAAACAGGCATACTACCTGAAAGTGATCTTAAAATTGATGATCTTTTTAAGAATATGCAGCGGCTCCTTGTGAAATGCACCAAGTTGTATTGGAATAGGGCCTTTTTGAGTAAATATCTTTCCAAGGATCTCATACCCAGAGGTTTAAGAGTCCGGGTAATTCCCACTTTTCCAGTGATGGATGAGGAGTTTGTTAAGAAATGGGAGGATGCATGCAGCAGCTGTTCTAAAATATTCTTGGAATTATTAATGGGGTTAAATTCCAATACGATCTTAGAATTGGATAAGGAATTGGATGTCATGCAGGCAAAATTCAAATCTGATTGTCTAAGTGAGAAACTATCTTCTTATGAGAGTCAATTGGAAAAAAACTTAGACTCAGTAGTTAAGAAAATTCAAGAGACCCAGACGAGTAAATTGAACCGTGATCAACGGGATTATCAACAAAAATCGGTCTATTTTTGGAGAAAACCTCTGATCGAAAACCCCGGGACATCTATTACTTCGGGTTCTTCCCTCAGCGATGTATCTAATTCCAATTTATCATCACTGTCCATGAGATCTGGACGTAAAGTCTATAGAGAGGCAGCATCCTATTCTACTAAGAACCGTAATTATAAGCTGTTTGATCGTCCACGTGGCAACAGTAACAAGGTAATCAATTTGAGTAACCATCAATTGTCTTAAGTGGATTTAGCTTTGTTAGAGAGAGGATTAACTTTCTCCCCTGCATCTAAATTTGATGTATTCACTGTTATTAAGGATCTCAATGTATTTGCCCAATCCATGATTTTCAAGAGACACTTTCATGATGCTAATATTGATATCCTCTTCCCTACAGAGGAGGAACAAATAGCACTTCGGGAATTAGAAGAACTGGCTATTTAGCATAATTCCACAGAAGGAGGTAAGATCCCTCCTTCTATCCGCCCTAAATCCAAGAAGTTCCCCCCTCTATCCACCTGTACGAGTGTGGATTTATTCATCCAGGTGGCTAGCAGTGAATTTGAGAAAATTCCCACCTCTATTATTAATGACAATTTGTCTAGAAGTGAGCGTGCAAGGTTAAAGGAGCTACGGTCCCTGCCTGACATAGTGCTGAAGTCGGCCGATAAAGGCGGAAATATCGTCATTTGGCCAAAGGCGATGTATGAAAAGGAAGTTTTTAAACAGCTTAAAAACAACATTTGCTATTAAAAAAATAACTTATAATCCTTTGAATACATTTTCCGCCCAGCTGAGAAAGATTATTGATACAGCGGTGTCAAATGACGTGATTACGAGTGATCTTGCTTCGGCATTGTGGATAGCGGAGCCCGTGGCTCCTACCTTATACCTATTACCCAAAGTTCAGAAAAATATACAGTTGCCACCCGGTAGACCTATTGTGTCGGGTAGGGGGAATTTTTTGGAACACATCAACAAATGGATCGAATCGATATTACATCCATTCGTAGAGGGACTACCATCTTTTATTAAAGATACAGGTGACTTTTTGAGAAAAATGGACGGGTTATACATTGAAGATGATACTATGATGGTTACTGGTGATATAGAATCGCTATACACCAATATTCGCCATGTGGATGGCCTCTCAGCAGTATACTTCTTTCTAAGCACCTCCAATCTGTCCACAGCTTTTGTCTCCTTAGTCATGGAACTCTTTGAGTTCTCATTGACTCACAATTATTTTGTTTTTAAGGAGTCCTTCTATCTACAGCTCCAGGAAACAGCGATGGGGGCATCTCTTGCCCCATCTTATGCCAACCTGTTCCTGGGGCTGTGGGAGAGGGACCTCGCCCTGCCGGATCTGGAGTCGTCAATGGGCTGTATCCTTTTATGGACACGGTACATTGACGACATTTTCTTGATCTGGCAGGGGTCAGAGTGTTCAAAATATATGTGGGGTTGACCACACGTCCATTTAAACTTCGTGTTAGGGAACGCGTTAATGGAATCAATGCCGCTGTGGACGAAACTGACATTTCTTGTTTAAAGACACTGCCTAAACATTTTAAAATGTACCACCAATCCAATGGGGCATTATTGAAGTTCAGCGGCATTGACTCTATTGAGACTAATATTAGGGGAAGCAGAATTGGTATGGAGCTGGCACGTCTTGAGGCCAGATGGATCTGGACGTTAAAAACCTTACAATCTCTGGGCTTAAATGAGAACATTGGGTTTGCTGCCTTCTTGTGATCACTTGTCATGCGACATAGTTGTTGATTTTAATCATTTTATATTTTTACATAGTCCTCTCCTGCCCATTGAAGCAATACCGTTACAACGACTGATGAAAGGCATCTTTCAACTTTACACATCGTTCTTGACACTATTATTGTCTGCTAATTTATACATGCATTCCTTTCGGCCTAGAATGGTATATTGTTGAATCATATGATGCATGCTTTTTTAATATATGATGATATTGGTAAAAAATCTGACTATGGTGATGTATGCATATTATATATTGGTGTGGTTTATTTGATTGGTAAAGATATTTAAACATATAATGGATATATATATCTCCTCACTATCATATGTATTGGCTTTTGACATGTAGTGATCTATAAATCATAATGAACTGCCCTTAGCTATGTAAGGATATGTGATAGATAAATCTAAGAGAAATTTTTCTAAGTGCCAAAATGGTGACATGCGCGTTCAGCGATGACACATCCCCTAGCCGTATCTCTAGGAGCGGTACCACCCTACCGATCATGTGATCTCCGCGTGATCGGGGGGGCGTGGTCGTGCTCTTGACGCGGCGGCGGATGGGAGGATTTGTTGCTGTGGACGCTCATGCGTCACCGCTTGTTACCATCAGCTGATTGGCTCCGGGCTCCTTTTAAACTATGACACTTCTGCTGCATGACACCACCCCTGACGTAGGCATCCGCCGAAACGCACATCCGTCGGGTGGGTGGCATCCGGTGTGTGCGGTGAGGCGTCCCTTTGGGTAAGCAGCATTGTTATATATATTTTTTGCTATTGTGGCGCTATAATGAGATCTGCTGTGCTGACCGCGGAGGGCCTCTGTTGATCCCTAATCAAGCAGTAACATGGGGATTGCAATTAATAAACTAGATACACCCTTATAATAACATTGTGGTTACTTGCTTGTTTGTGACCCCCAGACACTCTCCATTATTTAGACACTAGAGTGGGTATCACCGGGTTGTGCACCCTTCTTTTTGTATGCTTGTAAATCTATACCTTGCACCTGTGTATGAATAAAATTCTTTATTATTGCATAGGATGTCTGATCGCTTTTTTCTCTTGTTTCTGGTTAAGAGAGAAAGAGTCTATGTGTGTGGATCACTTTAAGCAGATTGTATGGAACTTACTGTTCTCTTTAGGGTGGCATCCATCACCCTGCAGCTGCTCCTCATCATAGAGGCAGTAGTGAAACACTTGACAAAGCAGTTCTGTTGGCAACCATAAATTGAACAGTTTGTTTTCCTTCTGTACCAGAAGCCACTATTCCCCAATAGCACCTTCACACCGAAGAACATGACCAAATATCCAGCCTTTGAACAAAACCTATCCACTGTTGCTGTATATTTTATATATACATACCTCCCACCATCCCGGATACAGCGGGACTGTACCGGATTTCAGCGGGTGTCCCGATCGTGAGGCTTTTGTCCCGTGGCTTCGCCCACCCACTCTCTCCCCGTCTGACTTTCTCACCCTCCTAATGCATATGAGCAGAGCAGAGCTGAGCGCTGCTTCACTGCTCTGGCTCTGTGCTGCCACTGTTATGGGTGGGCGGCAGCAGCACTCTGGCTGCCGGCACTTTAAATCGGCACCTGCAGCTCAGCATGCACTCACTCCTCCCTGCTGAGCTGTTTGTGTATGGAATTGCATCTGTGGGCGGAGCTACCGAGCAACATGCTGAGCTCTGTCCACAGATAAAGAGACTGAAGGAAGAAGAGCTGAACACCAAGGAACGCTGTATGTGACCCCCCCCACCTACCCAAAGCTGTATGCCCCAACCCCCTCCTCACCAGAGCTATATGCCTCCAGTCACCCCCCTCACCACATCTGTATGGCCCCCTCACCAAATTTGTATGCCCCCCCACCAGATCTATATACCCCCCAGCACCCACCAGCTCTGTATGCCTCCAGCCCCCTCCCACCAGATATGTATCCCCAAGCCCCCCTCACCAGATCTGTATGCCCCAGCAGCCCTCTCCTCACCAGAGCTATATGCCTCCAGCCACCCCCCTCACCAGATTTGTATGCCCCCCAGCTACCACACCAGATTTGTATACCCCCAGCCACCCCACCAGATCTATATGCCCCCCAGCTCTGTATGCCTCGAGCCCCCTCCCACCAGATCTGTATCCCCCAGCCCCCTCTCACCAGATCTGTATGCCCCAGCCCTCTCCTCACCAGAGCTATATGCCACCAGCCATCACCCCTCACCAGATCTGTATGCCCCCCAACCCCCACACCAGATTTGTATACCCCAACCCCCACACCAGATTTGTATGCCCCTTAGCCCCCACACCAGATTTGTATGCCCCCCAGCCCCCCCACCAGATCTATATGCCCCCCAGCACCCCCCAGCTCTGTATGCCTCCAGCGCCCTCCCACCAGATGTATCCCAGCCCCCCTCACCAGATCTGTATGCCCCAGCCCTCTCCTCACCAGAGCTATATGCCTCTGTGACGCCCTGGGCAAGCCAGGGGTCACAGGTCATCACACCACCACACCCTACATCCCAGTTAGGAACACCAAAGCTACTAAAATCCTTGTTGCCTCCCTCCAGGGGCTGATGTTCACACCAGGGGGTGGGCCAGGCGGTTGGCTCCGCCCACCGAGGAGTACACAGCCCTGGAGGCGGGAGAAACCAGGCAGAACAGTGAGGGAAGTGGAGGAGTAAACAGTGGAGTGGTAGAGGAGCTAAGTGAAGTGAAAGTGAAGTGGTAGTGGAGCAAAGAAGAAAAGGAGTAAAAGTGAACGTAGAAAGACCTGAAGTTAGTCCAGCTAAGTGCAGGACAGTGTCAGCAAGGTCAGCAACAGCGGTGATCGTCTGGAGGGGGACTGCTCGGAGGTTGCTGGAAGGACTGCGGATGGGTAGTGGCCCGGCGGTCTGGAGCAGTATATGAAGGACAGTCAGCACCAGGGCAGGGGCCTCTCGGACCCCGGCAAGGCTAGGAGTCGCCATAATTTGCCGAATCCGTCAGTGAAGGGGACGTCGATCCCCCAACAACCAAGTCCCGACTGAAGGCAAAAGTCCAACCATTAAGGAGGAACACCGCCACCGCCAGGGCACCAGTTCCTCAGGGCCAGCGTCTGCGGGCAAAGTAGGGCTCCTCCGCCCCATATCCAAGCTGGGGAGCGGGTTACCGGTGGGAACCCATCGCTACCAACAGAGAAACACTAGGTGCAGGTCAAAGGGACATCACCGTTACCTACTGGGAGAGCAAGTGCAGCCGTCCGTGGGAACTGTCTTTCCAGCCGTGTGGTTTACCGTAAAACTGTGTCAACGTCTCAGGCTGAGTGAGTACCACAGTGCCGCAAGGCACAGCGCTGCCCCGCGTCCCTGCGCCCACCAGGCCCTGCACCTTCCACACCATCACTGGGCCCCGGGATCACCAACCCCTACCCACGGAGGGGCAACACAACACCTGGCTGCTCCGCATCACCACTCCCGGGAACCCCATATTGAGCAGCGGTGGTGCTACAAATCACCACAACCGTGGGTGGCGTCACGGACAATAAACCATCCCCACACCCAACAACCCCCTTTCACTCACGGGCGAGGAGCGCCGCTAGAGTCCCCGGGATCCGGCCCACCGCTCAAGCCACCGAGCAGCAGCAGGACGCAGCAGCCGCAGCAGCCGGACCCGAGCAACAGTGGGAGAGCGCGGCGTCCCCTCCTCCGCCCGCGACAACTTGGCATCACGAACAGGATCTTACCGCTCTGCCGTTGGGTAGAGGTGCGCCTTGTGACCGCCGGAGGTATCCGGCTGAAAATTTCCAAAAGTCGCCATCTTTGGCGCGAAAAGTTCCCGCTTGAGCGTCTTCTCGAGTAGCAGAGGCGCGAAGGCCAAAACTCCGCCCCAATAGAGGAGTGGCCGGAAAGAAGCTAAGGGGGACGCGATGGCGGCTGGCTGCATGTGAGCGCAGCTATAAAAGCAGGGACGCCAGGACTCTGCAGTCACCCTGTTCCTGGAAGGAGTTGCCAGCAGAATGTGGATGCCGTCCCGAAACACCGTAGCCCCCGCGCCGGGAACCGCAGCGTGGGTGGAGATCCGGACCGCGCAGCTCTACCTAAGGCTGCAGGTCAAGATGCAGCTCCTCATGGAGGAGTGGGAGACCGACATGGCGGACGTTATAGCCACCGTGCGGAGACGCGAGGAGGAAGCGGAGGAAGGGAGGGTGAGTGACCCACGCCCCTATGTCCCTGAGGGACCGGTCGCTGCGGCTGAGGGACCCGGTCCAAGCCCTCTCCCTCCGCTGCCTCCTTCGCCACCCGTCTCGGAGGCCGTGACCCCGCCACTAGGCCCGCTGCCACCGCAACCGGTAGCGATACCCAGCATGCCCGCCCCGGCGGGCCGACCTGTAGCCGGAGCCCGTAGCAAGCCGGAGGTGTTGCCGTGGAAGGCCCTGAAGTCTGCACTGGAGGCAGCCCCTGAGAAGTTCCCCGAGCCGGAGCCGATGACCCGTTCCGAGCCGAAGGCCCAGCTGCGGAAAGCCCCTGTGCCCATCCCCCACACCTCGGCTGAGGTGGCGCCGGGTTGTCGCTGCAAGGCGGCGCCCAAGGCCAAGACACCGCGGGACCTGCCGCCCAGAGCCCTGACAGTGGGCAACGTCCAGGATGTCCCGCGGGGCCCGACCCGTGCGCCGCAGCTCGCAGCAGCCCCGTATTGGGACAGGGAGCCGGTACCGCTAGGCCTGGAGATCGGAGAGAGAGAGAGGAAGAAGGCCGAGCTAGTGGCCCGAGCTATAAGGGAGAAAGAAAATCTCCGCCAGGCCACGTTCCGTGTCCAGGGCCCGCTGTACGAGGGGCAGGTGAGGCGGTTTGATGTCCGCTGGGGCTACGGATTTATCTATGAACCGGGCCTGGAGGCCGAAGTGTTTGTAGCCCGGCGGGATGTGAATGCCCACCTGCCTGAGGAGCACCCCGGCCGTAATCTGATGCCGGGGGATATTGTGCAGTACACCCGACACTGCGGAGAGAGGGGGTGGTTTGCCCTAGATGCCAAACTGCGGGGCAGCCAGGAGAGCAGAGTGAGCCCAGCACCCCCTCCCTCAGATGAAGCTGAAGGCCTGGAGTAGGGCAGCGGAGCACCGTTGTCCAGTCCCCGTTGGGACCACCAGAGTGTTGTTTAAAAGTTGAAAAGTTTACAGAGAATGATAAGAAAAATGATGATTACCAAGTACTTCACCAGATTGACAGTGATTGAACCGGCCGGAGCCGGCACCGTTGTCCCCGTGGGGACCGTTTAAAAAGTTTTGCATGGGAACTATCCATGGACAAGCCCGTGAACTTGCAGGGCAACCACAAACGTTAGTGGCTTGTAAATATGTTGTTTTACCGTACCGTTTTCCGCAGTTGCCGCCTCCGGAGAGGCAGGTTGGAGGGAGGGCCCACAGCAGAGCAGGCTGGGGCCCAGCCACCAAAAAGACCGGTGGCTACCCTCTGGAGGGGAAGGACAGATCCCGCTCGGGTAACTTGTGCTGGACTGTGGGTCAAGGGGTGCTGCCTGGGCATTAAGGGCAGCATCAGGGCCAGGTTGCTTGGGTGGGAGAGAGCGGAAACCGTATCCGTAAAACCGTTTAGTAACGTTTAAGAAATGTGCCTCCCATTGTGGGATGATGTTATGCATTAAAATGTTACCATTTACCTTTTACAGAAAATAAAACCAGTGTTGGACGGGCCGCCCGCGGACGGTCTGCATTTTGCTAAGGGGGAATGTGACGCCCTGGGCAAGCCAGGGGTCACAGGTCATCACACCACCACACCCTACATCGCAGTTAGGAACACCAAAGCTACTAAAATCCTTGTTGCCTCCCTCCAGGGGCTGATGTTCACACCAGGGGGTGGGCCAGGTGGTTGGCTCCGCCCTCCGAGGAGTACACAGCCCTGGAGGCGGGAGAAACCAGGCAGACAGTGAGGGAAGTGGAGGAGTAAACAGTGGAGTGGTAGAGGAGCTAAGTGAAGTGAAAGTGAAGTGGTAGTGGAGCAAAGAAGAAAAGGAGTAAAAGTGAACGTAGAAAGACCTGAAGTTAGTCCAGCTAAGTGCAGGACAGTGTCAGCAAGGTCAGCAACAGCGGTGATCGTCTGGAGGGGGACTGCTCGGAGGTTGCTGGAAGGACCGCGGACGGGTAGTGGCCCGGCGGTCTGGAGCAGTATATGAAGGACAGTCAGCACCAGGGCAGGGGCCTCTCGGACCCCGGCAAGGCTAGGAGTCGCCATAATTTGCCGAATCCGTCAGTGAAGGGGACGTCGATCCCCCAACAACCAAGTCCCGACTGAAGGCAAAAGTCCAACCATTAAGGAGGAACACCGCCACCACCAGGGCACCAGTTCCTCAGGGCCAGCGTCTGCGGGCAAAGTAGGGCTCCTCCGGCCCATATCCAAGCCGGGGAGCGGGTTACCGGTGGGAACCCATCGCTACCAACAGAGAAACACTAGGTGCAGGTCAAAGGGACATCACCGTTACCTACTGGGAGAGCAAGTGCAGCCGTCCGTGGGAACCGTCTTTCCAGCCGTGTGGTTTACCGTAAAACTGTGTCAACGTCTCAGGCTGAGTGAGCACCACAGTGCCGCAAGGCACAGCGCTGCCCCGCGTCCCTGCGCCCACCAGGCCCTGCACCTTCCACACCATCACTGGGCCCCGGGATCACCAACCCCTACCCACGGAGGGGCAACACAACACCTGGCTGCTCCGCATCACCTCTCCCGGGAACCCCATATTGAGCAGCGGTGGTGCTACAAATCACCACAACCGTGGGTGGCGTCACGGACAATAAACTATCCCCACACCCAACAACCCCCTTTCACTCACGGGCGAGGAGCGCCGCTAGAGTCCCCAGGATCCGGCCCACCGCTCGAGCCACCGAGCAGCAGCAGGCCGCAGCAGCCGCGGCAGCCGGACCCGAGCAGCAGTGGGAGAGCGCGGCGTCCCCTCCTCCGCCCGCGACACCTCCAGCCACCCCCCCTCACCAGATCTGTGTGCCCTAGCCCCCCCATCAGAGCTGTATAAGCCCCAACACCAGAGCTATATGCCCCTTAGTAATATCTATGCTACCAGTTATTTATATGCCCCACAGTAAAGTGTATTTCCCCCAGTAATGTGTGTACCCCTTAGTAACATGTATGCCCCTCAGTGAAAAACACAGACGTTCTTCACTGACGTGTTAAACACGCATATGTCCCTTCATACTCCGTGATTCACGGCACACAGTGGTTGTCCATGTGCAATCCATGATACGTGATCCGTACTCTGTGATTGCACATGGACATATACTTACCTGCCCCCGCTCCTGCTCTCCATGGTGCTGAAGAGTCCCGCGATTCAGCATCCAGCCACCGCTCTCTCACCTCTGCAGCTACTTCCGGGTCGGCTCTGGCTGCATAAATGAATATGCATGCCATAATGAGCCGGGCAGGAAGAAGCAGAGAGAAGCTGTCGAACTCAGCATTGCTGGAGAAGGCGAGTTGAAAAAGCTTTTTATTTTACATGTCCGTGTTTTTCTGGTACGTGTTTCACGGATCACACCATAGTGTGGTCCGTGGGACATCAGTGATGCCAGAAAAAAAACAGACATGTTTCTGTGCGGCAATCATGGATACGCATGTACGCCGCACGGAGACACGGTCAGTGAAAAATCACTGATGTGTGTGCAGACCCATTGATTATGATGGGTCTGCATAGGTCAGTGATTCTGGTATGTAAAAAACTAGCACATACATACCAGAATCACTGACATCTGAAACAGGCCTAATATGTATGCCCCTCAAGTACTGTCTATGCCCCCAGCCCCTCCTGTGCTGAATATACTGTAGCCCCCAGCCCCTCCTGTGTATACTGTAGCCCCCAGCCCCTACTGTGCTGTATATATATTATATATATATATATATATATATATATGAGTATATAAAACCCCCATCCTCCCTTGTGATACATACACAGCGGTGTCAGTGTGCACTGTGCGTGGCTAGGTCTGTTAAAGTGATGCCAAGTGATCACATGCCGAGGAGGAGCTGGATGGAGACAAGCGGGGTAGGTGAGTGCGGCTGCTGCCGGCTTCCCCATATTATTACCTCCAATGTGTGTATATGTATGATGTATATATCTATGTATGTCAGTGTAGATGACTGTGTATAGATTTGTCTGTTTATATGTATTTTAGGGAATTTGTCTTCAAATATGTACCGTATATGTGCGTATGCCTGTGCCCACGATCAGGACTCACTGTGTCCTGGAGGCAGCGCATCCTGACCTGCGGGGCTGCACGTCTCCTCCGCAGGAGAACGCAGCTGCCTGTGCCCATGATCAGGATTCGCTGTGTCCTGGAGGCAGCGGGTCCTGACCTGCGGGGCTGCATGTCTCCTCCGCAGGAGACCACAGCTGCCTGTGCCCACGATCAGGACTCGCTGTGTCCTGGAGGCAGCGGGTCCTGACCTTCGGGGCTGCACGTCTCCTCCGCAGGAGACCACAGCTGCCTGTGCCCATGATCAGGACTCGCTGTGTCCTGGAGGAAGCGGGTCCTGACCTGCGGGGCTGCACGTTTCCTCCGCAGGAGAACGCAGCTGCATGTGCCCATGATCAGGACTTGCTGTGTCCTGGAGGCAGTGGGTCCTGACCTGCGGGGCTGCACGTCTCCTCTGCAGGAGAACGCAGCTGCCTGTGCCCACGATCAGGGTTCAGTGTGCTGTGGTCTCCTGCTGTGTTCTCCCTACGGAGTACGCATGCAACTGCAGCAAACAATTGATATGCTGCAGTCTGGAAAGACGCTCCGCAGGTCAGTGTTTGCTGCAGAAAAAACAAGCACAATGGGCAGGAGATTTCTAGCAATCCCTCCACTGTGCTTGTACTGTACAATGCAGCGTTTTAGACACAGCAAAAACATGCTACATCCAAAATGCTGCAAATACTGATCGTGGGCACACAGCCTTAAACAATGTGATCAGCAGTGCTGAAAAGGATTGGATGTGGGCGTGACAGATTGTAAAATGGGTGTGGTTAGGGGTGTGGCTTAAAATTGCCGCAGCGCGCTACGCGCGCCGCATACTTTGTCCCTCTTTCTCATCTTTAAATGTTGGGAGGTATGTATATATATATATATATATATATATATATATATATATATATACATATATACACTGTATATATATATATAGTGATTTTATTTTTTTATTATATACATACACAGATCCATATATACTTATACACATGGAAACTTACAAACTCATATAGTAACAAGTAAAACAGAGAGCGGGTGGGTGGGCTATTGGTTCCTGAGATGCAAGAGAGGAGGTAACAACCCCTTGCCTCACCTTTTATCCTTCCCCTTATAACCCTGCCCCCTTTCTTCCCTCTCCAATCCAGATCCCTGCACATTCATCTGTATTGACCAGCATCTGACTTCTTTACAAAGTTTAGCTGTTTCACTCTCTTCCATCCTTATTGTCATGTGGCCCGTACACCAGATTTGGGCTCCCCAGCCTTTCTAAACTGAAGGTATGCTTAGATTCACCATCCTAGCACCAGTATGCCAGTGCCTGTACTTTATATGCGAAAAACCTGCTGGTTGGTTCCCTTTAAGTGTGTTCATCAACATATCACCAACAACACAAAGCTGTTGTACCAGATTGAAGGCAGGTTTAGACGGCTGCAGGTTCTCTCATGCAAGAAAATTGGTCTGATTATGCAAATGTCACTGATCAGAGTTTGGTCCGAGTGTTGGCTTAGTGTGATCGGTCTCTTGGATTAGAGAATCAAAGCACACTGTGAGGACAAGATGAACAACAAGATTTCTCCATTTCTCTATTCTGCGAGTCCGTGAAAATTGGACGACACTTAAGGGGGCTTTACACGCTGCGACATCGCTAATGCGGAGTCGTTGGGGTCACGGAATTTGTGACGCACATCCGGCCAAATTAGCGATGTTGCTGCGTGTGACACCGATGAGCGATTTTGCATCGTTGCAAAAACGTGCAAAATCGCTCATCGGTGACATGGGGGTCCATTATCGATTATCGTTACTGCAGCAGTAACGATGTAGTTTGTCGCTCCTGCGGCAGCACATATCGCTATGTGTGACACCGCAGGAACGAGGAACCTCTCCTTACCTGCCTCCCGGCTGCTATGAGGAAGGAAGGAGGTGGGCGGGATGTTCCGGCCACTCATCTCCGCCCCTCCGCTTCTATTGGGCGGCCGCTCGGTGACGTTGCTGTGACGCTGAACGGACCGCCCCCTTAGAAAGGAGGCAGTTCGCCGGTCACAGCGACGTCGCCGGTCAGGTAAGTATGTGTGACGGGTCTGCACGATGTTGTGCGGCACAAGCAGCGATTTACCCGTGTTGCACAACAGATGGGGGCGGGTACCCACACTAGCGATATCGGGACCGATATCGCAGCGTGTAAAGTAGCCTTTAGATGTCATCCAAGTGCAGTTTGGTGATTTCCATGCACTCACTGAGTTGCATGGCCAAGAACAATACGAATATCCAATCAAACTTGGACATTCAGCATTTTTTTCCTTGGAAAAACAAAAATAATGACTTGTGCACAGCTCCATAAACTAACATTGGTCCAAGCGCTATCTGATGTTTTGAAGGATTGCTCCAGGACCAAAAATATGGCCTTCTGCACCTGCCCCTAGCTGTATGGATAAATGGATCCTAGGAGATCCCCACCCCAAATATTAGCTAATTAATTTTTCTAACAATAGGGAATCTGTATTGAATGCTAGAATACCCTTTTATGCACATTATTCAGTATTTGTCTTTCGGTGATATGAGTTGTTATTCCAATTAGTCCACATGGTTATGACAAAACCATTCTTCACATCCAAATAACTGCTTCTCTTCTGCTTTTATGCTACATAGAATCTAACATTGACGTAACATTGGCACTGCTATTGGCATCAGTCAGAAAACCTTTTTGCTTTAATTCTCCATCTCCTGTTTGTGTGTACCCTGGTTTTAACTGGGTGTGGATAAGAACCTTTATCCAGATCAACGGTAATCTCTTCTCTATAACAGATTGTTCCATGTTAAATATGGAATGGGCAGCAGTAATAAACAGTCTCGATAGACAATTACATTTAAAATCTCTAATTTAGAAACTATTAGGATGTAAATTTTGTGGCAGGAGGTACAGTATGTGATGCACCCACGGAGTCGGGGGTTACTCGTCGCTGGGCCACGGTGCTTCTCCTAGAACGCCGCGGTGGCCTCGCCCGGCTCCATGACCCCAGGTGTCAATAAAATTCCATGCCTCCATGGCCTCGTGGCATGCCCGGCATTCCTCCTGCTCCACGAGCAGCTCCAGGAGTTGCCGCTCACAGGCCAACCTGTTTGCTTCTGCCGTGATGGTGGGTTTCCGGGAGCTTACAGACCTGTCTCCTTATTGACCATCGCATCCCAGGCCACAATCCTGTTCATGACGCCAAAGTTGAAGCGCCCACGGGGTCGGGGGTTACTTGTCGCTGAGCCACTGTGCTTCTCCTGGGATGCCGCAGTAGTCTCGCTCAGCTCCGTGACCCCGGGTGTCAATAAAATGGCTGGGGATGGGGACGATGGGGTAGTGATTGTTTGTGACGCCACCTGTGGTGTACGACCAATATGAGCCGTCGCTGTGGGAATTCTCTGTTGTGGCAGATGACAATGTACCACCCCGGGGCTCGGCCGGCTGCCGAGCTGCTCGGATCCGTGCTCGTCGGTGGGTGGCTCGAGCTCCTCATGGACCCAGGGGTCACGTCGCTCTGAAAGGGGGGTTGGCGCTACACGTAGGGACTTCGGTGGGGAGGTCCACGGCCAGAGCCGTGGTGGTTTGTAGGGGATTTGAGTTCGTGACGCCACCCATGGGTTGTGGTGAATAGATGGACACCACCTATGCCGTTGACTAGGCTCCCGGGGATAGTGTTGCGCAGCTTGGTGTTGACCCCTCCGTGGGTAGGGGGATGATGATCCTGGGGGCCCAAGGGAGGTGCTGAGGCAGGGGATTGGATGCATGCTGGCGTGTCGGTGCGGCGCGGCCCGAAGGCACTGTTGTACTCACTATTACAAACACGCTGGAGTCTCTGGTAAACCAAACAAGTTGGTGGATGGTGCCCGCAGCCGGCTGCGCTTTTCCCCTTTTGTAGGTTGCTGGTTTCCGCTTTTCTCCTGCACCTCACTTGTGTAGAAATGATGACTCCTATGCCTGAGCAATGGTAGTCCGCTCCCCAGCCTGGTGTGTGCCGGGAGAGACCTTTTTGCCCGCAGACGCTGGCCCGTCGGGTCTCTATGCCAGGGCGGTGGCTTTCTACCCTTATGGTTGGGCTGTTGTCTTCAGTCGGGTCTTAGGTGGGAAAGGGCCTAAAGTCCAGCCCTCAATCAGTTGATTTGACTCAGCCCAGTTGTTTCTGGGACTCATACTGGGTCTGAGTACCCCTCCTGAGCTCCGTTTTCCAATCGGTTCTCCGGTTCGGTACCGGCGGGCCACCACCCGTCCCCGGTCCTTACAGTTCCACCGACTGTAATCCCAGCTCCTGCAGGCGGCCACCACCGTCTGCCTCCTTGTCAGAGGTGACTGGGCTCCAACCCAGACACCTGGTGTAGACTATGGCAGACCTGGACACAGGTCTGCCCTTGAACTTCACTCCACTCCACTCCACTGTCAAAGCTTATCTAGACTACTGTTTTTCCCGCCTCCAGGCCTGTGAACTCCTCGGTGGGCGAAGCCAATCGCCTGGCTCCGCCCCCTGGTGGGAACATCAAACCCGGAGGGGGGTGACAAGGCTTTTGTAGTTTGGCTGCTGTCACCTTATTACGGGGGGAGGTGTTTGTGTAAGGGCCTTCCTGTGACTACCTGGCTAGTCCAGGGCGTCACATTACCCCTTGTTTTAATGCAGACTGTCCGCGGGCTGCCCGTCCACCACCGGTTTATTTTATTTTTGCTTTATAACTAGAAAAGAGTAAAACATGTTACAAGTATAATAAACTTTGTGCAATTCAAGCATATGTTGGAATCTTCCCTTACGGGAGGCATATTCTTAAACATTGCAAAACTCAAACATTTTTATTAATAACGGGAATGGGACCGGGTCCTTCTGTTTTCCCACCCAAACAAACCTAGCCTTGATGCTGCCCCTAAGAAACAGGCAGCACCCCTTTTCCCCAGTCCTGGAACGAGCCCAGGTTTGCTTTACGGGACAGGTACAGGGTTCCACACTTGTTTGTCTCTCAGGGGCCCCACATCCAGGGGACCCCTGACCCGGAGCATCGGCACCGGTTGCATTGGTGACGGGGCCTCGGCCTTCACTTTCCCGCAGGCCCATCCTCCAGTCTGCCTCTCCAGAGGTGGTGAAACGGAATAAGCCGGTCAAGGGATTATTTACAAACCCAATAGTTTTTGGGTGGCCTGCCAGTTCTCGGCCTTGTCTGTTTTAAAAGGGGCAAAAACAAAGTCCCAACGGGGACGGGCAGTAGAGTCCCAACGGGGACTTTTCAACTTGGCAGCCGGGATCCGCTGCCTTTAACTTTCATCTTCGTATTCCTCCTCCACTGTAACTTCAGAGCTGTACGGTGGGGGAGGGGACTGAGGCCGCCTGGGAACACTGCAGCTCTCTCTCCTCTGTACGTCAAGGGCGAACCAGCCCCTCTCCCTGCAATGCCGGGTGTATGTGACCAGCTCACCGGGCACCAGGTCACGGTCCAGGTGACCTACTGGCAGGTGGGGGCCGACATCCCTCCTGGAAACAAAGATCTCGGCCTCCAGGCCGGACTCGAAAATGAACCCCCATCCACGACGGTGATCAAACTGGCGTACCTGCCCCTCGTTCTTCGGGCCCCGTACCCGGTAGGTGGCGGTGCGGAGGTTCTCCTTCTCCTTGATGGTCCGGGCCAGCACCTCCGCCTTCTGCCTCTCACGGGCCGCGATCTCCCAGCCCAACGGGTTTTGCTGCCGCTCCCAGTACGGAGCGTCTCCTTGCTCCCTCTGTGCAGGGGTTGGGCACAGCCGGAGTTCCCCTGTGCCGGCTACGACCAGCACCTTCTGAGCTGGGGAACCCCGCTGTGTCGTGGCCTGCTGTGCTGCCTTGCAGCGGCAACCCCGCGACGCCTCAGCCGAGGCCTGGGATCTGGGAACGGCCAGCGCTGCCCACTGGGCCTCCTTCTGGCAGGTATCTACCTCCATCTTGGCCGGGCGGACTGCCGGGGCCTTGGGCAGCTGGGGTATGGTCACTTCCGGGACCGGCGAGATCACATCAGGTCCGAGCACCCTCCGGGAATTAAGCTTCCAGGGAAGCGGGATCGGTGCGGGCCGAACAAGCGGCCGTCCGCGGGCTGCTTCCCCAGGTGGGTCCTCACAGGCGGACGGGACGGAATCCGCTGCCGGTGTCGGGGGCAGCGGACCGAGCGGGGGAGCAGCGGTAACCGGCACGGGCAGTGAGGGAAGCAACATGGAGGGCAGGGGCAGACCGGGTCCCTCAGCCACAGCGGCTGGTCCCTCGGGGACATAGGGGCGTGGATCGCTTACCCGCTCTCCAAAATTTCCCTCCACTTCTCGCACCCGCACGGCCGCGGCTATCTCCTCCATCTCGGTCACCCATTGTTCCATTAGGAACCGCACCTGGGCTTGCAAGCGGCAACACATCAGGGTCGTCCGGGCTTCCACCCACGCCGCTGTTCCAGGCGCGGGCTCCGGGAATTCTGGCTTGCCTGACGGGGCGGACATGATGCACTGTCGTGGTCCAGGAACACAACGGGTGGCAGAGTCCTGGAGTCCCTGCCCTTTATCCCTCCGGTCACATGAGGCAGAATCTTCACCCGCCCCCCTTGGTCTTTTCGGGGCACTCTGCTTTCTTTCTGCACCGCTCTGCTCTCAGAGGGCGGGGCTTTACTTTTGCGCCCTTTTGCTCAGAGAAGATGGCTTGGGCGGGAAACTTCGCGCCACAGGATAGTGACAAGATGGCAGATTCTGAATTTTTTCAGCGGGACACCGCTGACAAGAACTTCAAGGCACACTTCCACAGGTAAGTGGATGGGTTCAATCCTGTTTGTGATGCCAGAAGAGTCGATGTGTACCGCCCCGGGGCTCGGCCGGCTGCCGAGCCGCTCGGATCCGTGCTCATCTGTGGGTGGCTCGAGCTACTCACGGATCCAGGGGTCACGTCGCTCTGAAAGGGGGGTTGGCGCTACATGTAGGGACTTCGGTGGGGAGGTCCACGGCCGGAGCCGCGGTTGTTTGTAGGGGATTTGAGTTTGTGACGCCACCCACGGGTTGCGGTGAATAGATGGACACCACCGCTGTCGTTGACTAGGCTCTCGGGGACGGTGTTGCGCAGCTTGGTGTTGACCCCTCCGTGGGTAGGGGGATGATGGTCCCGGGGGCCTGAGGGAGGTGCTGAGGCGGGGGATTGGATGCGTGCTGGCGTGTCGGTGCGGTGCGGCGCGGTGCGCGTCCCGAAGGCACTGTTGTACTCACTATTACAAACACGCTGGAGTCTCTGGTAAACCAAACAAGATGGTGGACGGTGCCCGCAGCCGGCTGCGCTTTTCCCCTTTTGTAGGTTGGTGGTTTCCGCTTTTCTCCTGCACCTCACTTGTGTAGAAATGATGACTCCTATGCCTGAGCAATAGTAGTCCGCTCCCCAGCCTGGTGTGTGCTGGGAGAGACCTTTTTGCCCGCAGATGCTGACCCGTCGGGTCTCTATGGCTGGGCGGTGGCTTTCTACCCTTATGGTTGGGCTGTTGTTTTCAGTCGGGTCTTAGGTGGGAAAGGACCTAAAGTCCAGTCCTCAATCAGTTGATTTGACTCAGCCCAGTTGTTTCTGGGCCTCGTACTGGGTCTGAGTACCCCTCCTGGTGCTCCGGTTTCCAATCGGTTCCCCGGTTCGGTACCGGCGGGCCACCACCCATCCCCGGTCCTTACGGTTCCACCGGCTGTAATCCCAGCTCCTGCAGGCGGCCACCACCGTTTGCCTCCTTGCCAGAGGTGACTGGGCTCCAACCCAGACACCTGGTGTAGACTATGGCAGACCTGGACACAGGTCTGCCCTTGAACTTCACTCTACTCCACTCCACTGTCAAAGCTCATCTAGACTACTGGTTTTCCCGCCTCCGGGCCTGTGAACTCCTCGGTGGGCGGAGCCAACTGCCTGGCTCCGCCCCTGGTGTGAACATCAAACCCGGAGGGGGGTGACAAGGCTTTTGTAGTTTAGCTGCTGTCACCTTATTAAGGGGGGAGGTGTTTGTGTAAGGGCCTTCCTGTGACTACCTGGCTAGTCCAGGGCATCACAACAACACAGCTCGGATGGCTCAGCTCTCCACAGGCAGAACTGTGGCCCCCAGGGAGGATGGTGGTGGTGGTAGTCTCTCAGACGCTGACAGCACTGAGAGCGCGATGGCGTGAGCGCTGTCAGTAAAGGGACGACACAAGCAGTGCAGTGCAAGGGCTCTTTACTCACTGCCATTGTAAAGTGCCGATCCTCGCTGTGATGGGCTCCAGCCGATCCCAGATACCTCAGAGGTCGTAACTGGCGGTCGCTTCTGTTATTTTCTATTCAATGGTCTCCCTCCACCTCAACTTCTGTGCCATGGAACGGGTCACGGGTGCCTGCTGCACTCCCCGCAAACCCTTGGATTCCCCTTTCTTTATTAAGAACCCGGGTAGAGCCTCCTGCTCCAGACCATAGGCCCCGAACTATTTGTTGCCTTCTGCTCCTCCAAAGTGCGACCTCACATGTACACTGTCTGGTGTAGACTGCTTATTGTGTGTGGGATGGCTCCTTACTCCCCCCTGTGGGTGCTCCGCCTCCCGGGTTCCTGACTAGTGGGCATGAGATCCCATACCTTGTGATGGAAGCGGTTCTGAAATGTTACAGGTATATGTGTTGCTTCAATATGGTTTTGCTTTTAATGTAATTAGGAAGCCGCATGGCACAATGAAAATTTAAAATATAGGGTAGGACCCCCTTTTGAGATTTGCCGTGATGTGGCAGGGGTGGCTCAAAAAATGAATCAATTGCTTGCTAAAAATCTCATTTTGTATTGTAGTACAGCTGGAAGGATGTTGTGAATTTACACTTTTTATTTATTGCATGCCATTTACAGGCAGTGCTGATTTTCCTATTTTTTTTCTGATATATATAAATATACTAGCTGTACTACCCGGCTTCGCCCGGGTTAATATCTGATGTTAACAAAATAGAATGTATTAACAAAAATTTATTCTGTACACAAAAACCACAAAACAAATAGATAGAAATGTAGTTATTAAAAGGCAAAAACTAAGCTAATAGAAGCATTTCACAACATATATTTCAACACCACAGATATTCCACACAGATTTAACATCCTATGACATCACACATACTGAGAATGTCCTTTGTTGCCTATATTAACCAATCAGAGCTCAGATTAATTAACTGTAGCAAAATAGAAGCTAAGCTGTGATTGGTTGCTATTGGCAGCCTGATAAATCTCCAGGCAACAGAAAGCCCTCCCCCTGACAGTATATATTAGCTCACACATACACATATAGACAGGTCATGTGACTGACAGCTGCCGTATTTCTTATGTGGTACATTTGTTGTTCTTGTAGTTTGGCTGCTTATTAATCAGATTTTTATTTTTGAAGGATAATACCAGACTTGTGTGTGTTTTAGGGCGATTATGTGGCGAGGTTGGTGTATGTGTGGTGAGATGTGTGCTGAGGGTGATATCTGTGTTCAAGCACGTGGTAGTGTGTGGCGCATTTTGTGTGTGTGTTCATATCCCTGAGTGTGGTGAGTATCCCATGTCGGGGCCGCACCTTAGCAACTGGACGGTATATACTCTTTGGCACCATCGCTCTCATTCTTTAAGTCCCCCTTGTTCACATCTGGTAGCTGTCAATTTGCCCCCAACACTTTTCGTTTCACTTTTTCCCCATTATGTAGATAGGGGCAAAATTGATTGGTAAATTGGAACGCGCAGGGTTAAAATTACGCCTCACAACATAGCACCCGGCGCTGCCCGGGATAGTAACTGTCTCTCTGTTTCTCTCCCATTCTCTGTCTATCTCCCCCTCTGTATATATCTCTCTGTCTGTCTCTCTCTATCTCTTTATAAAGGATAAGGCTGCACATCAAACATAGATAATGGTATAATGCCTCAAGCATATGGAAAAATATTGGAATATACAATGAAAAATGCTACTTGCTAATTTGAACATGTGAATAATGAATTGCATACTTGCCATGAATATTAGGAAAAAGGAGATATTTAGCAATCGCATTGATCAATGTAACTGAGCCCCAAGACCTCGTCAAGGTATATCTCTATATTGGGGTCCCTAGCTCTGTGACCCTAACTGTGTGTTGGGGCTCAGTTACATTGATCAATGCGATTGCTAAATATCTCCTTTTTCCTAATATTCATGGCAAGTATGCAATTCATTATTCACATGTTCAAATTAGCAAGTAGCATTTTTCATTGTATATTCCAATATTTTTCCATATGCTTGAGGCATTATACCATTATCTATGTTTGATGTGCAGCCTTATCCTTTGTATAGTATGTATTTTTTGGCTTGCACTCATAATATATATATTAGTGCTCACTTCAGTTATCCTATTCAGTTATATGTAGTTTTTTTTCTGAATGTGAACACAGCTCCGCCCCTTTCGGCCATGTCTTTTCCATCTCCTATATAAGAAAGTCCTTAGTTACCCCTCTCCACCCACAGCAGTTTTTAATTGCAATGAGATGACACACAGTTAGGGTCACAGAGCTAGGGACCCCAATATAGAGATATACCTTGAAGAGGTCTTGGGGCTCAGTTACATTGATCAATGCGATTGCTAAATATCTACTTTTTCCTAATATTCATGGCAAGTATGCAATTCATTATTCACATGTTCAAATTAGCAAGTAGCATTTTTCATTGTATATTCCAATATTTTTCCATATGCTTGAGGCATTATACCATTATCTATGTTTGATGTGCAGCCTTATCCTTTGTATAGTATGTATTTTTTGGCTTGCACTCATAATATATATATTAGTGCTCACTTCAGTTATCCTATTCAGTTCTCTCTATCTCTTTGTCTGTCTGTCTCTTTCTCAGTCTGTCTCAATCTCTTTCCCTGTCTGTCGCTTTCCCTTTCTGTCACTTTCCCTGCCTGTCACTTTCCCTCTCTTTCCCTGTCTGTCTCTTTCCCTCTCTTTCCCTGTCTGTCTCTTTCCCTGTCAGTCTGTCTCTTTGTCTGTGTCTGTCTCTTTGTGTCTGTCTCTTACCCTGTCTTTGTCTGTTTCTTACTCTGTCTGTGTCTGCCTCTTTCCCTTTCTGTGTCTGTCTCTTTCCCTGGCTGCATTGTGACACACCAACATTCCATATAAGGGCATGGCTGCACATTCTTCTGAAGTTCTGGCTGCACTGTGGCTCCCAGCTCCATTCGCTTTAATGGAGGCAGGTTTTTTGGCGAATAACTGTAAAGAGAGGGGTTAAAATTTCCCCTCGAAACATAGCCTATGACGCTTTCGGGGTCCAGAAGTGTGAGTGTGCAAAATTTTGTGGCTGTAGCTGCGACAGTGCGGATGCCAATCCCGAACATACACACACACATACACACATACACACACACATTCAGCTTTATATATTAGATGTGTGGCACCCTGGACTAGCCAGGTAGCCACAGACAAAACACACACACACACCCTACCCCCAGACAGTTACATTAGTCAGACACAAAACCCTTGTTGCCTCCCTCCAGGGTCTGATGTCCACACCAGGTGGGGCGGAGCCAGGCGGTTGGCCCCGCCCACCGAGGAGTTCACAGGCCTGGAGGCGAGAAAGCAGACAGACCAGTTCAGGAGGTGAAAGTGAGAGGTCACGTACTGTGAGTGTCTGGGAAGGGGCCCAGGCACTGAGAGCAAGGTTGGCAGACGGTGGTGGCCATCTGCAGGAGTTGGTGGAACTCCGCAGAGCCGTAAGGACCGGGGCTGGGCGGTGGCCCACCGGTACCGGACCGGGGAACGGAGTGAAGCTAAGCACACCTAGGCAGGGCCATCGGACCCCGACTAGGCTTGGAGCCGCCGACAATAGTCAAATCCGAATGTGACAGGAACCCCCGGGGTTCCCTAACAACCAAGTCCCGATTGAAGGCAACCGCTCATACCGTGAGGACATACAGCCACCGCCACCGGCTAGAAGTCCAAGGGCCAGCGCCTGCGGGCAAAACGGACTCCTCCGGTATCTATACACCGGGGAGCTGACTACCGTTGGGAAACCATTGGAGTTAACAAAGTACACAAAGGTGCAGGGAGAGACAGTCACCATCACCTGTCCGGGGAGAGACACTGCAGCCGGCTGCGGGACCCGTCCATCCAGCCATTTGGTTTACCGGAGACTTTGTGCCTCTATTGCTGAGTGAGTACACCCGTGCCATCCGGCACCACGCCGCGCTGTCCCTGCAACCCTGCACCTCACCGACCCTGCCTCCCCGTCACACCACCGGGCCCCGGGACCACCAACCCCTACCCACGGAGGGGGAAAACAACATCCCAGCTGCTCCCTACCATCGCTCCCGGGATCCCCGTCACCAGCAGCGGTGGTGCCCATCTTCACCACAACCCGTGGGTGGCGTCACGGACTAAATCCCCAAAAAAACCACCCCCTTTTCACTCACGGGCGAGGAGCGCCGCTCGAGTCCCCGGATCCGGCCCACCGCTCGAGCCACCGAGCAGCAGCAGCAGCGCCGGACCCGAGCGTTAGCGAGCGCAGTGCCCCGCCGCCCGCGACATATGCACATATATACTGTATTATATAGTGTCCTCTCTTGTTATGTACAGGAACAGTGCTTCCTTAAATATTAGATACTATTGTTATTTTTGCTATTTATTGGCCTCTCTTTTTATTTCATAGCATCCTCTCTTGTAAGATATAAAATTACATGACTGCTGATTAAACATGGTAAAACTTCTTTTCTGATGTATTGGTCATCTGGTCAGATGCTGCTTCATCAGCAGTCCTTTTTTATCTAACAAGAGAGGATTAAATAATAAAGAGAGTTATCTATGAATAATAAAAATAACGAGAATATGCTATATCAGATACACTGCTACATAGTAATTGAGGACGTTATATAATAAGGGACAGTGCCATACATAACTAGAGAGGATGCTAATAAGGGACAATGTTACACATAATAAAAGAGGAAACTATGTAATTAAGGTAGGTGCTTTACATAGTGACTACACAAAATACTAATGGACTGTGCTATACTGTACATAAGGCTACATTCCTATATCCATGTGCAGTGTCGGTGTGCTGCCTGATGTTTTACTCGGACAGCACACAGACTCATTGAGTATGTCCTATTCCTCATAATCAGATCAGAACAGCACATGCTCCGACTCTAACAGATCTCATTCTCGGATCCGTGATTTTCACAAATAAGTGAATGGATCTATGAAACAGAGTCCATGTGATGTCCAATGAAAAAAAAGTCTGACAACACACGGAATCATCACACAAATGTGAGAATGTGACCTAAGGGATTTAACAAATAACAGTATTAATTCAAATTATACAGTGCAAAATAAATATTTCCATCCAGTGACTTACCACTGACGTCTCATCTGATTAGTTTTCTGTTGTTTCTTCTCCATCTGATCAGACATTCATGTCATCTTCTTCCAGTCATGGCTCGTCTTGTCACACTGATCACCGCAGCCCTCAAAAATAGCAAGATGGCATATATTGTATACATAAATCTTTATTTTTATATAGCACTAACATATTCTGCAGCGCTTCACATACATCAGGAACGTTGTCCCTATTGGGGCTCACAATCTAAATTCCCTATCTGTATGTCTTTGGAGTATGGGAGGAAACCTGTGCAAACACAGGGAGAACATACAAACTCCTTGCAGATGTTGTTCTTGGTGGGATTCAAACCCAGGACCCCAGCGCTGCAAGGCTGCAGTGCTAACCACTAAGCCACCGTGACGCCCAACATATAGCTGCATCTTGAAAAATTATTCCCCCACACTGCGCCCCTGAATATAAATATGTACCAGACTACATATTATACAATTAGCCACACACCATTCATAATATATAGTGATAAATAAGCCAGCACTGTGCCCCCATTAATTATAATCTCTGCCCCCCAATAAATAAAAATCAGTTTCTGTGACCCTCCTCCAATTAATTTTAAGGCTATGTGCGACATACGTAACATCACCCTCTCCCCCACATGTGTAACATCACCCCCTCCCCCACATACATAACATCCCCCTCTCCTCTACATACATAACATCACCCCTCCCCCACATACGTAACATCACCTCTCCCCCACATAAGTAACATCACCCCTCCCCCACATAAGTAACATCACCCTTTCCCCCACATAAGTAACATCACCCTTCCCCACATATGTAACATTACCCCCTACCCACATATTTAACATCTCCCCATCCTCCACATATGTAACATCACCCGCTTCGCCACTCAGCCCAAAACCCGCAGTCCTTCACCATGCAGCCCCCCACATAACATAACCCCTTTCCATATGCAGCCCCCCAGCTTGCAGCCCCATGCATGTAATCCTAACACTTCATCACTCAGTCCCCCACCACACAGCCCCACAACTGAAATATCACCCAATTTTCCCAAGTGAGTAACATCACACCCTTCCCTCACAGGTAACACACAGCCAACCTTAAAACCCTAGTCACACCCATTGGGCTTGATAGACACACCAAGGGGTGGAACCAGGCAGTTGGAAGACGCCCACCTAGGAGTTTTAGACAGCTCGGGTGGGGAAAAGTCAGTTGAGGGGAGTCAGTTCAGTTCAAGGAGTGGAGTTGTAGAGTTCAGAGAGAGTGGAGGTCAGGCCTGTGTTTGGGCCTGAGACAAACTGACAGGTACCAGGGTAGGAGCCCTGGTAACTTTGGCTAGGAGGCAGACGGCGGTCTCCATCTGCAGGGGGCGGGAAGACGGCTCATTGGAACCGAGGTGGACCGGGACAGGGTAGTGGCCTGCCGGTACTGACCCGGGGAACCGACTCGGAAACCGGAGCACACAGGGGGGTACTCAGACCCTGAAGCTAGGCCCAGAAGCGACTGCTCTTAGTTAATTAACTGATTGCGGCCAGGACTAGAGGTCCTGTCCCACCCAAAGTCCCGACTGAAGGCAACAGCCCACCGAGGGGCATAAAAGGCCACCGCCATGGCTCAGAGATCCCACGGGCCAGCGTCTGCGGGCAAAGGGCTCCTTAGGCGACCACAAGCCGGGCGTGGACTCCTGAAGTTGCAAGTGCAGGCAGTCCACCATTCTAAACAGGTGCAGGAGAAAGATAGAGACCACCAGCCGGGTGGGGAAACCCGAACGCAGCCGGCTCCGGGCACCGACCACCATCACCTTGGTTTACCAGAGACTCGTGTGTTTTATAATAGTGAGTACACCAGCATCCTGCGGTCGCCCATCTCCCTGCATTGCCAAACTCCCAACAGATCCCGGGGCCACCATCCCTGCCCATGGAGGGGTTAACAACTTGCTGCGCAACATCTTCCCCGGGTCCCCCATAACTGCAGCGGCGGTGTCCAATGTGACACCCTGGACTAGTCAGGTTGTCCCAGGTAGTCACACACAACACCACACCCCCTCCCGATTAGGTGACATCAAACTAAAAACCTTGTCACCACCCTCCAGGCTTGATGTCCACACCAGAGCCAGGCGGTTGGCTCCGCCCATTGAGGAGTTCCCAGGCCTGGAGGTGGGAAAACACCGAGAAGAAAGAGTCAAGTACATAAGGAGAGTAGTCTAGAGGAGGTGGAGAGCAGTCAAGTTCACGGGCAGTCCTGTGTCCAGGCCTGCCAAGAGACTACCAGGTGGCAGGGTCGGAGCCCAGTCACCATTGGCAAGGAGGCAGATGGTGGTGGCTGCCTGTAGGAGCTGGGATTACAGCCGGTGGAACCGTAGGGACCGGGGTCGGGCAGTGGCCTGCCGGTACCAAACCGGGGAACTGATTGGAAAGCGGAGCACTAGGAGGGGTACTCAGACCCAGACAAAGCCCTGAACTGACAGGGCCGAGTCAAATCAACTGATTGCGGACTGGACTTAAGGACCTATCCCACACAAGCCCCGTTAGAAGACAACAGCCCAACCATACAGGGTAAAGCCACCGCCAAGGTATAGAGACCCAAAGGGCCAGCGTCTGCGGGCAAATGGGCTCCTACAGCATATACAAGTCGGGGAGCGGACTACCGGTGTCTAGGTATAGGAGTCAAACATTTACACATAGAGGTGCAGGAGAAAGGCGGAAACCACCAACCTGTACCGGGAGAAGCTGCAGCCGGCTGCGGGCCCCGTTCATCACTCTGTTTGGTTTACCAGAGACTCCAGTGTGTTGTGTCAGAGTGAGTACACCAGTGCCTTTGGGCCACGCCGCACCGCACCAGTGTCCAGCACGCACCACCCGCTCCCCGCCTCAGCACCTCCCCCGGGCCCCCAGGACCATCATTTCCCTACCCACGGAGGGGTCAACACCAAGCTGCGCAACACCGTCCCCTGGAGGCCTAGTTAACGGCAGCGGTGGTGTCCATCTATTCACCACAACCCGTGGGTGGCGTCACGAACTTTCATCCCAAACCAAACCACCGTGGCCCCGGCTGTGGAACTCCTTACCCAAGTCCCCGCGTGTAACGCCAACTCCCTTGCAGAGCGACGTTACCCCCGGGTCCGTGAGAGGCTCGAGCCATCACCCGCAGTACGAGCACGGATCCGAGCGGCTCGGCGGTCACAGCCGAGCCCGCGGGGCGGTACATCCAATATCATCATACACCGTGGGTGGCGTCACGAACTCCGTACAGCTCAGCCCGTACATTTACGTCCCACATCCACCATCCCATCACTACCTCTTTTCATTTGAAGTGACTATGAGGCCCCCGGGTCCAGAGAACCTCGAGCCACCCACAGAAGGACCAGATCTGAGCAGCTCAGCTGCCGAGAGCGGGGCGGTACACACCCCCCTTTTCGGCACAGCCTCCCAGCACATAGCCCCAAATCACCCCTTTCCCCATCTGGGCCCACATATCTAAAAATCACCCCCTTCCCTGTGCAATCCCCCAATATGCAGGACTTTTTCTGTGCAATCCTTCAAGATGCAACCCCCATATAGGAACATCCAGTTATTCTGGTGTCCCTCCAAAAAACAAACACCACCTCACATTACTCACCCTTAGTTCTGTGTATGAAGCCCCTTGTGCCATGCTGCAGTCCCTCATTGTGGTCTCTCCACATCCTCAGCATCTCCACTGCAGCCACAATGTAGGGTGAGGATGGCAGGCAAGGGTAGCCGTGTGTGCAGGGGTTAAATGGCCGCAGCGCAGCCAGCAGTTAACCCCATACCTGCCGGTCCTCCCTCCACTTGCAGGGGATCTTCTGTGCCGTACGCCCATTATTTCCTTTGATCGACACACCTGGGATATGGTTTCAATGATCACACTTTTACTCCCTGGTTCCAACAGAACTGTAACATTTATTGCATTCACAGGAACTTTAAGGGTATCAGCATTGGTCCCATAGGGGTTTTCCTTAGTCTCCTCATTCACAAATATACAGTATACATTGGTGGACAGCCGCTTCCTTGGCACCTGGGTTCCTTCAGGCTCCACTAGGCACCTCATCCCCCTGGCCAGCGTCACACATGCAGAGTTTGGATCATTCCAGCTCTTGAACCCCGTCATCCCACCCACAGGGACTTGCAATGTGCCTCACAGGGTCCACATCATCTTCTTCCCCAGGCTACTGCTTCTGGTCAGGACCAGACCTACCCTACTCCAGAGGGCGCAACTGACCTTCGCCTGCCAGGAGGGTTCATCAGTATGCCATGCTTCAGCTCTATCTCCATATGGCCGTGAACCAGGTCCAAGGTAGATGTAAACATCAGCCTATTTGTTTGTATGGAATTATGGTGTTCTTGAAAGTGCCTACTTCTTGGGCAATATAATTTGGATATATGAAGTTCAAAAGTTTGCTTGGCGTTTGGCTCCATGATGATTCATATGAAGGGCTTGGCTCTCAGGACACTCTCAAGTTTCAGTTTACCATTGTATTAAGTCATTGTTTAAATCTGATTAATTTAGATTATTTAAATATACAGTAAACAATTGGAGAAAGACCAACAATTGACAGATTGAATTTAGTTAGAAGCAAAACAAAACGTATGAAGTACACAGGTTTTTCTATCATCATGCAGATGAACCGCCAAGAAGAGCACTATAATAATAATATAATACTATTTATTCACTTATATAGCGTCATAAATTCCACAGCACTGACCAATTTGAAAAATAAGGGTGGCTGTATGGAGCTACAAATGGTGACTATTACTCTGTGGGGCACAAAAAGGGAGTACTATTACCAAATAGTTATAATGCCATCACATTCCATAGCGCCTTACAGATGTGATCATCACTGTACCCATTGAGGCTCACAATCTAAATTCCCTATGACAATATCTTTGGAGTGTGAGAGGAAACACACAGAAAAAACATACAAACTCCTTGCAGATAGGGGCGCACCCGGGGTGTTGGGATGGCAGCTAATTGTTTTAACCTTCCGTGGGTAGGGGTGGATACCCCAGGGCCCAGTGTAGCCGTGCTGAGGATGGTGGCTGCAGGGGCTGGCGTGCCCGGTCGGACTGGGGGGTGTTAGTGTACTCACAGTCAAAGAAATCACACAAGTCCAGTGGTAAACCAAGGTGCCAGTGGCCGGCCGCCGCGGCAGGGTGTATTTTGGTCCCTCACCTGGGGTGATGGTCTGTGTTACTTTCCTCTGCAATGTTTAGTTATCTTTGGACTTCCCGGTGTGGTACACGGGAGTCCGCTCCCAGAAATACGGGTGCGAGCCTTTGCCCGCAGACGCTGACCAGTGGTATCTAAAGGGGCCCTGGCGGATGCCCTATCCCCCGCGGTGGGCTGCTGGCCTGCTCTTTTGGGACTTTGGGTGGGACAGGACCTATAATCCTGTCCTCAACTGGTGAATTAACAAAGCCGGTGCTTCCGGTCCTTGCTTCAGGATCCAGGTACACCCTCTGTGCATGGTTTCCGGGTCGGTTCTCCGGTGTCAGTACCGACGGGCTCCTACCCTGTCTCGGTCCACCTCGGATCTCCGGCAGCCGTCTTCCCGTCTCCTGACAGACATGGACCACCGTCTGCCACTTAGCCAGCGCACCGGGGCTCCAACTCCGACGCCTCTCCTCTCTGGATTCCACTTGAACTTCACTTTCACCTCTCCTCGCCTCTCTCACTCCTGCTCAGCACTCCACTCAAGACTCAACTACTCTTCTTTTCCCGCTCCGGATTCTCTAGACCCCTGGGTGGGCGTTTTCCTTCCGCTTGGTCTCACCCACTGGTGTGCCTTTCCTACCCAGGGGGGGTGACTAGGGTTTTGTCGGCTCGGTGTAACCCTGTGAGGGAAGGTGTAGTGTGGGGGTCTACTCTGTGTATGACCACCTGGCGGCACCAGGGTGTCACATTCCCCCTTGGTTTAATACAGACCGTCCGCGGGCTGTCCAACCACTGACATTTATTGTTTCGACAACTGCAAATGGAAAAGGGGGTAACATGTAAAAAACATAAAATTAAACATTTTTTCCCTTTCGGGAGGCACATTTCTTAAAGGTTTCAAACAACCGGACCACTTTCCCATTGCACCCGCCACCCAAGAAAACCTGTTCCCTGGTGCCACCGCTAAAACTGGTGGGCACCCCTTTCCCAAGTCCAACCGGTTCCGGGTGACGCCTACAAGGGCCGGGTAAAAAGTTCATTACCCGGTAGTCCTTCTCAAAGGTCCCATAGTCTGGGGACCCCTGGCCTGGAGGTTAGTCACCAGTCTAGGTAGTGACTGGGCCTCGGCCTACTCTACCACAGGCCGTGACGGTGCATAAAAGAAAGTAGTTTTAAAATGTTTCAATACCGCTGCTGGGGCAGCCTCCTTCTGCAGCTTTTCCCACAAGACCACCGCCCTAGCAGCAAAGATTCCCAGTGCCACCTTCACTCCCATGCTGCACTGTCCAGGGACCCCTTCTTCCTGCTACTTGCGGTGCGGGTACAGCTGCTCCTCTGGGTCTGGCTCCATCCTCCACCAGGGGCTCCGATCCCTGATGGCCTCTTCACTTTTAACAGGCAGGGGTGAAGATGTTCAACAAGAACGGAGCTCTTAACAGTTAACTTTTCAACTGCCCTGCCACCCTCCACCTGCGATGCAGATGGCCTCCTCCGGGAACATGAGGACGTACAACAAGGGTGACCGGGTTTCAAACAGTCAATTCTTAACTTTTAGGGGTAGACTTATGGGTTCTGCTACCACTGCTGCATAGGGCCGTACGGTTCACTCGGCTCTCTGGGAACAGCATCCATTGAACAGCCGCAGCACATCCCGGGTCCCTGGTCTTCCATCGCGAACGGAGGCGGTATAGCAAGCAATACCATCACTTCAGAGAGCTGTGTCGGCTGGTGTTGTGGCGCCCCTGACCTGATCAGGCACCACTGATACTGCACCCATGCTGGGATAGTGCTTCCAGGTAATTCCAAAGGCTAGAAAGGGGTGTGTACACACAGACACATAGCAACCAGGTCTCCCACACCATTAGATGGGACCTTTGGGTAGCCTCTGGAAGAGGCTAGCTTTCAATTCTTGTCAAAGGGTGGAGAGGAGGGGCTGGAAGCTAAGCTGCAGAGGCTGTAAGGAAAGAGAAGGAGCAAGCCAGTCTGAGAGCAGTGAGTGCGGTTGCTAAGGAAGAGGCAGACAAACAGCCACCCTAGTCAGACCCTGCATGTGTGGTAGCTGTTAGCAGGGGATAACAGTGACCAGAAAGTCAGTCAGAAAGACACCTGAAGAGAGGCAGTCGAGTGCGGGGACTGCTGGTGACTAAGCACGCACAGGGAACAGGTCCCTAGAGCAGACGTCCATTTAGTGATCTGCTGAACCTGTCGGTGAGGGGACTGGAGGTCCCTCACCAACCATCTAGAGTCCGAGCCTCAGCAGCAACAGGGGGACCCATAAGGAGATGGCGCAAGAAGCCATCTCACCTGGTCCACGCTGCCGGCAAACGGTCCAAAAAGGGGAGAAAAGGCAGTAGCGACTTCCCTGGATAGATCCCACATTACTTCAAGTCAGGGGTTACCCGAAACAAGAAATGCAAGGAAGGAGAGTTAATAGTTACCCTCAGAATGGCCTAAAGGAGTTCCTGGTTCCACCTGGTTGAATCTCAGCATCGCCCGGGCTCCTCACAACAAAACATCCAAAAGTGAGTAAACAAGTTGAAAGACTTTCTGGACTGCGACTGAGTTATTCTGCAACCTGTTGTTCCACACACCCGAGTCCCTGGGGCCAGCCTCACTCATGAGAGGCCATACCACCAGACTGCAGACTCTATCAGCCCCAGACGCTCGTTAAACCTGCAGTGGCGGTCACTCATAACCCTGACCACGAACCGTGAGTGGCATCACGACTACCATGTAAATAAACCTGACATACCTGTTGCCACTGGTAATCAAGTGGAGCCCCTGTGGCATCCCAGAAGGTGGAGTGATGTCCCTGAGGCGACCGCTACAGGTGGGCGACACAGTGTTCCACGGCCATATTGGTAACGGGTTCTGGCTCCGGGCAGGTTAGCGAGGCCGGGAGGGTCTGTGTTCCTCTCTCCCAACGCGGCGCTGCGTGGTCGGCTCGATTCTTGCGGGCCCACACCACTGCCACCATTCTCCGAATCTCCGTTTTCCAGTCCAGCACTTGTTGCATCGATTAGACTCGCACCCGGACACAGAACTGCACTAGTTCTCGCTCCAACCAGGCAGCAGTCCCTGGTGGAAGACAGTCCAACTCTAGCTCTGGTGCGGGAGCGACCGCTCCACCTCTGTCACTGCTAGGCGCCACCATCCATCCGGTGCTTCTCCCCCTTGGTTTTTCAGTAGCAGACTCTTAGCGCGTCTCACTGCTTTCTCTTTCAGTCTCGGGAGTGACTTCCTTCCTCCCGCGTTCCCAGGTGGCCGGGCTTCCTTTTCGCACTCTTTCTCGGGGAAGAAGACGCTGGGTTGTCGTTTTTTTGCGCCCAAGGATTGCGGCAAAATGGCGACTTTTCAAGATTTTTACAGCGGAGCACCGCCGACAGTTCAGGACAAGGCGCACTTCCACCAGGTAGGTGGATGGATTACAATCCTGTTTCTGACGCCAGTTTTTGAGGTGTGCCGCCCCCATGCCGGCAGCCAGGCTGCTCGGATCCGGATCCGCGGTGTGGCTCGAGGGATCTCCGGACCCGGGGGTCTCGCGGACACTTCAAATAAAAAGGGGAATTGGTTGTATGTGGAATTTTCTATATTGTCCGTGACGCCACCCACGGCGTGGGGTAAGATGGGGTACCACCACTGCTATTAGGGAGCACCCGGGGTGTTGGGATAGCAGCTAGTGTTTAAACCCTCCGTGGGTAGGGGTGGATGCCCCAAGGCCTAGTGTAGCCATGCTGAGGATGGACTGGGGGATGTTAGTGTACTCTCATTCAAAGAAATCACACAAGTCCAGTGGTAAACCAAGGTGTCAGTGGCTGGCCGCCGCGGCCGGGTCTATTTTGGTCCCTCACCCAGGGTGATGGTCTGTGTCACTTTCCTCTGCACGGTTTAGTTCTCTTTGGACTTCCGGGTGTGGAACATGGGAGTCCGCTCCCAGAACTACGGGTGGGAGCCTTTGCCCACAGACGCTGACCCGTGGGATCTAAAGGGGCCTTGGTGGATGCCCTATTCCCCGCGGTGGGCTGCTGGCCTGCTCTTTTGGGACTTTGGGTGGGGAAGGACCTATAATCCTTTCCTCAACTGATGAATTAACAAAGCCGGTGGTTCCGGTCCTTGCTTCAGGGTCCAGGTACACCCTCTGTGCACGGTTTCCAGGTCGCTTCTCCGGTGTCGGTACTACCCTGTCCCGGTCCACCTCGGATTTCCGGCAGCCATCTTCCCGTCTCCTGACAGATACGGACCACCGTCTGCCACCTAGCCAGCACGCCAGGGCTCCAAACCCAACACCTTTCCTCTCTGGCTTCCACTTGAACTTCACTTTCTCCTCTTCTCTCTCACTCCATTTTGAGGACATGTATACCAGGATGGAGAGCTTATGGGAACATATATACCAGGAAGTTGCTCATGATGGGGACATTAGTACAGGATGGGGGTAAGTACTATACAATGAAGAGGATGGGGGGAAACGCATATGTCTTTATAGGATTAAGAATGCTACAATTGCCCAACATGTGGATGGGCTCAGGCAGAAACTTTGCACTGGGCCCATTAAACTATAGTTATGCCACTGCTAGCAGATATTGTTTTCGATGGGACTTGAACCCAGAACCCCATTGCTGTAAAGCCTCAGTGCTAACCACATAGCCATCATGTTGCCTATTATAGGTAGTTCTATAGTGAGTCTATATGTAGCTGAGGGAAAAGTTAGGAGAGTGCTGAAAACGCAATGAACCAAAGATGTCTGAGTGGTACATTCTGCAGAGACTAGACATGGAAGGAAAGGGTCTTCATGATCTGTGTCAAATGGAAAAGAAAAGGTAAAGTGAACAGCTGTGATCAGAGAGACCGACACCTGTTGGAAACTTGCTTTACCAGTACTATACACATGTAATATGGCCTGCAAAACACCTGTGTAGAACTGTCTTATTCTAAAGTAGACCACCACAGTATGGGGGTAATATTGGTTTAACCCCGTCTCAATTTTGGATGTACTAGTTAGTGATGAGCGAGTACTAAAATGCTCGGGAGCTCGAGGCTCGGGCCGAGCATCTCAAAATACTCGTGTACTCGGCCCGAGCACCGAGCCCAATGTTATCCTATGGGAGACCCGAGTATTATTCTGAAATGACCCCCGGCAGCATGTAGAAACCATAAAACTGTAAATTAAAAAAAAAAAACGTGCGTGTGTGTGTAAGCGTGCATATATATATATATACACGCGGAGTGGAGTGCGGGAGGGGCCGTAGCCGAGCGGGGAAGTGTCGGGCTAAAGGCACGGTCATGCTGTGAGGGCCGGCCAATCACTGCAATTCCACAAGTAACAGGGCTGTGGCATTGCAGTGGTCTGCCAGCCAATCCCTGCATAAGGGATGGCTCTAAAAAGAGCGCCAACATGAAGACCACGAGTACAGCACGAGTATCGCGAAATTACTCGGTCCCCGCCGAGTAGCCAGAGTACAGTGATACTCGTGCGAGGTACCGAGTAGTGACAAGCATACTCGCTCAACACTAGTACTAGTATGTCCAAGATCGTGTTGCTCCATTTGATGCGGGCTCACACGGTGAGCCCACACCTTTCACTACACATGTCAGCTGATCTGATTTAACAACCGGTGTTAACTAGTTACATCCCGCTGTCAATCTCTGGCAGTGGGATTTAATGCGACAACCATTCCCCGCTCTCATGGGCGGCCTCATGACGTGACATCTAATAACCCATGTGTCTGTCATCACATACTGTTGTTCCCGTGAACGCCAGCATTCATGGGAATAGAGCATTTCTGCTGTTCATAGTAGTACTGATGCACTACTCTGTACAGCACAAGCAATCAGAGCATCGCAGTTTCAAGTCCCCTAAGGGAACTATTAGAAAGGGTACACATTTTTTTTCTCTAGTCACCCTCAACGACAGCACAAAGGAGGTTAACTCTCCGTCCTAATAGGGACAGGAAACACAAAAAGGTTAAATAACCCCTCCCGACCTGGCATCTCCAGTGTTGTTTTCTGTCTCTATGGGGCATGAAGAGGTTACCTGCGGTGCTTCCATGGCCGGTGATGAGAACGCCGCTTGAACTTTTTTTCTTACCTAACCAGGCAGCCAGGGTTGGACCTTGCCCTCTTCCTCCTCCATTTATGCTTCCTGGCACTTCCTCCTTTCTCACACGCAGTGGCTGTGAGGTGCATAGGAAATTATGTCACCGGGTGCTTCTTGCCAACGTCGCTTCTGAATTTTATGCATTCCACTGTGGAACCCATGCGCTGTCACAGCCCTGTGGCGGTCTGGAACTCACATCATTAGGTAGCCTGCACCCCCCCGACTGTTGGGAAGAGGTGGAGTCACCCGCTCGGTGGGATGCTGGGAAAAAATTCTGACTTGCATAAAGACCCTGGGTTGGAGCCCCTCCATGTTGGACTGAGGATGGAGGGAGATCGTTCTGTGGCGCCCTGGGCAAGCCAGGACGTCACAAGCACTACACCAACACATCCCACACTCCCGGTCAGGCACACCAAAGTCAGACAAAAACCCTTGTTGCCTCCCTCCAGGGGCTGATGCTCACACCAGAGGGTGGGCCAGGCGGTTGGTCTCGCCCACGAGGAGTGCACAGTCCTGGAGGCGGGAAAAGGAAGGAGTTGAGTTTTAGAGTTTGAAGTGGAAGGAGTGAAGTGGTAGAGGAGCAGACAGAAAGTGGTACGGGTGTGTGGCCCGGACGGAACAGCAAGGTTGGCAGACGGTGGTGACCGTCTGCAGGAGAGGCCGATTGGAGTGAGCCTTAAGGACCGTGGATGGGCAGTGGCCCGGCGGTACTGGACTGGTATGCAAAGAGAAGCCAGCACCATCCGGCAGGGGCTTACGGACCCCGACAAGGCTAGGAGTCGCCGTGCAATTTGTCAAATCCGTTAGCGAAGGGAACCTCCTGGGTTTCCCAGCAGCCAAGTCCCGACAGAAGGCATCAGTCCAACCGTTAGAGGGAAACACAGTCACCGCCAAGGCTAAAGTTCCCAGGGCCAGAGCCTGCGGGCAAAAGGGGCTCCTTCAACAACCTTCAAGCTGGAGGAGCGGGTTACTGGTGGGAACCCATTGGAACTGTCTACACTACACAGGTGCAGGGAAAGGCAGTCACCATCAACCTGCCGGGAGGAGAAACACCGCAGCCGTCTGTGGGACCCGTCCATCCAGCCGTTTGTTTTACCGGAGACTCTGTGTTTATCATTGGCTGAGTGAGTACCACCATGCCGTGCGGCACAGCGCTGCCCCCGCGACCCTGCACCTCACCAGGCCCCGTAACCCGCCTGCCATCCATCCCTACCCCATCACCGGGCCCCGGACAACCAACCCACTACCCACGGAGGGGAGAACTAACATCCAGGCTGCTCCCTGCCATCGCTCCCGGGATCCCCGTCCAGAGAAGCGGTGGTGTCACCAACCTCACCACAACTGTGGGTGGCGTCACGGACAATATCAAATCCCCAAAATCAACCCCCCGTTTCACTCACGGGCGATGAGCGCCGCTTGAGTCCCCGGGATCCGGCCCACCGCTCGAGCCACCACCGAGCAGCAGCAACAGCAGCCGGACCCGAGCAGTGGGAGAGCACAGCGTCCCCTCCTCCGCCCGCGACAGTTCTACCCACTCTACTTCTGTGGAGCCCAGCACAGCCCCCAGTTCAGTGAGTATGCTGCAACTTGGGGGTAGGTTGTGGTATACATATGTCAATTTGGTTAGACACCATCGGAGTAGGGTGTCATCTTTCGGTTTTTCTTCATCAGTGGCAAGAGATTTCATCAAACCATCAGGGATGGCATAAGAATCTAATTTGCCACATACCCTCCAAAAGGAGGTGGTTCAGGGTCCCTATTTCCATCTTTTCTTGATAAAAAAAACCAACAGCACCCACTAGTTAATAATAAATCTGAAACCGTTAAATCAGCACATCGTCTACAGACAATTCAAAATGGAATCCGTCAAATCCACTACACCTGTTATCGGTCACAAGTTTTTCATGGCTAGAATTGATTTTAAAGAATCATATTATCATGTCCCAATCTATCCCTCACAAAAAATTCCTCCATTTTGCGGTTCGTCAGAACGAGCATTTCCGTCACTATCAATTCAACGCCCCCCCCCGTTTGGTCTCTGCTCAGCTCCTCGGGTCTTCACCAAGCTATCATACGAAATGAAAGCATATGTATCATTCCCTACTTTGACAACTTCCTGGTAGTAGCCCCCTCAGCCCATTTACTCTAACAGCAGGTGCAGATCAACCCTCGGGATCGTAAAAAGATTGGAATGGGTAGTAAATCCTCAAAAATCAGATCTAATTCCCTCCACAAGGAAAGTCTTCTAGGAAGTTATGTTGGACTCCATTAAACAGACTTCCTTTCTGCTCATAGAAAAACAGATGTGGATCAGAAACAAAATACCTGCCTTGCATGGTCAGAGATCTGTGACCCTAAGATTCACAATGTCAGTGTTAGGGTCCATGATGTCATGTATCCCGGCAGTGTACTGGGCTCAGGCCCACTCACATTCCCTACAAGCACATATCCTAGCTTCTTGGGACGGTTCTCAGGGGTCTCTGAACAAAAAGATATTTTTTCCAGGTTTGGTAAAGGAACTTGACTATGGTGGATGTTTCCAACACATCTACAAAAATGAGTCTGCTAGAGCTGAGATTCACTAATGACCATTACAACTGATGCCAGCCATAGAGGTTAGGGAGCAAAAGTCTCACAAGTTACCTTCCAGGTTCTCTGGTCCCAAGAAGTCAGCCTCAGATCCTCAAATTATCAGGAACTGGAAGTGGACCAAGCCCTCAGAGCTGCAGTCCTCATGATCCAGGGAACGCACGTGATTGTCTACTCAAACAATATGACATCTGTGGCCCACCTTCGACATCAAGGGAGCACATGACACATAAGCGTACAGAGAATTTCCTCAAAAATATTTTTTCAGACAGAAAGACATCTTCTATCTCTGTCGGCAGTTCACCTGAAAGGTTCCGCAAACACCCAGGTGGATTACCTTAGCAGGGAGGACATTCATCTAGGAGAGTGGTCTCTGAAGTCAGAAGTATTCCACACTCTAGTCTTGAGATGGGGCCATCCATAGGAGGATCTCTTTGCGACCGAGCAAAATGTAACGGCAGATCAATTTTTTTTCCCTGAATCCCAACGATCATGCTCTAGCAATGGATGCCTTCTCCCTCCCTTGGAGATTTCAACTGGCCTATGCATTTCCACCAATACCACTGCTGGCAAGGACTCTGCAACAGATCAGAACAGACAAAGTCCCTACAATACTGCTAGTGCCAATGTGGACCATGAGAAGCTGGTTTGGGGCCCTCACCAACTTGTCCCAGGACAGCCACCTTCTCCATCAAGGTCCACTCTTCCACCATGATCTTCTGAGGCTGAACTTGACAGCGTAGCTTCTGAAGCCATAATTCTGAGAGCCAGGGGCCTGTCAGAGAGCGTAATTGAGACTCTTCAAAAAAGCCATAAACCAGTCACAAATCTCATATATTTCAAGATATGGAAGGCCTTTACCGCCTGGTGCAAACCTCAGGTTCCTGACCCATTTCATCCGAATGTGGCTCACATCCTTGACTTCCTACAAAACGGCCTTGTCAAAGGTCTCATTCCAAGTACACTTAAAGTCCAGGTATCGGCACTGAGTTCTTATTTTGGTCAGGACCTAGCAAACCATCGTTGGATCAAACAATTTCTGTCTTTGGCAGTGAGGTCTCATCCTAGACAACTCATTATAGTTCCTCCTTGCGACCTAAACATAGTTCTTAAAGAATCCAACAATAGAGGTAGGGCAGCACTCACCAGCGTCCAGTAAAAAAGACTTTATTTATTCATGGTGCAGGTAAAAAAGCAGGAGCAGAGTTGACAGCAGGGCCCCCTCACGGACGACAGCCATTTCGCGTGTACTCACACTTCCTCGGGTCCAACTTACGAGTGCAGAGATTTAACTGTCCAGAATAACCGGATTTCCCTTTCAGATAAATTTTGCAGTTTTTGTTCCAGGGTTTTAACCCCCATGACTTCCGTGTCCTTTCTGAGGTTACACTCCTCGAAGAAGGAGCCTGCGTCCGCTCTGCTCGCCATCACACCTGAAATAGAAGGTGTGGGTCCGTCCGAACTGTCCATATTATCCATGGTAATGCTAATACTGCAAACCTTCCAGCCGCTGACAAAGGGGTCAATAGGGTGTGCAAGGCAATACACAAGTCAGAGTTCATGCAGATCAATCAACTGAAATTGCCGCAGCTACCCACCCCTGGGCCTCAGCCGTGTTGCTTATGTAGACGGCAGACGATAATCCTCCACATACACTGGGCAGGTGGTGCTTATCACCCAAGCAAAAAAAGTTCCTGGATAGAGTCCAACAATAGAGATAGGGCAGCACTCACCAGCGTCCAGTAAAAAAGACTTTATTTATTCATGGTGCAGGTAAAAAAGCAGGAGCAGAGTTGACAGCAGGGCCCCCTCACGGACGACAGCCGTTTCGCGTGTACTCACACTTCCTCGGGTCCATGTGAGGGGGCCCTGCTGTCAACTCTGCTCCTGCTTTTTTACCTGCACCATGAATAAATAAAGTGTGGGATCTATAAACTCGTACTGAGCTGGGGAATCATATTGCCAGGACAGCTTTACCATTTAGTGAACATGGTAAATAAAAAAACAAGAAAAAAACTATTGTGGCATGGCACTTTTTTTGCAATTTTGCAGCACTTGGATTTTTTTTCCCATGTTGCAGTACTCTATATAGTTAAATTCATGATTTTATTAAAAGTACAACTTGTCGCACAAAAAACAAGTCCTAATATGGCTATATTGACAGAAAAATAAAAAGTTATGGCTCTTGGAAGAAGGGAAGGAAAAAATAAAAAAACGGAAAATCACCGGCTGGTAAAGGAGTTAAGTATGGTGGATTTTAGAATAATATTTTAGTAATGTTTGGGCATTATTTAGTGGTAATAAGCTGTCATAGGCATTATTTATTGTTTATATGGTGGTATTGTCACGGGTTTGTCATATGTAACAGACAGTCATGTGGTTTCTGGCCATAGAAGGTCATAGCGTCTGGCTGCGCAGAATGCTCACTGACTTTCTATCGTTTCTGCTGTCAGTATTCATTGGTATACTGTAGGTAGCTTTCCTGCTGGATTCATCTCTCGCCCTTTTGGACCCAGCAGGAGTTCTACTTCTACCTACCTATTGATTATCAGTATTCCTTTGGTGTTTAAATACCCCTTCCTTCTTTTTGGCTGGTGCTGGTGATATTTTTCAGTTCCTTCAAGCCTAGGCTGCAAGCAGGTGGCTTGTACTCCTCTGTGGTATCGTTGCTGAAAACTGCTGAACTTCTACCTGAGTCATCTAATGATAAGTAGTTAATGCTTTTCCCCCTGTGTGTTCCCTTTGTGTCTTCCATAGTTGTTTAGCGGGGATGACGAAGAGCTCATCCCATCTGTTCCCTGTTTAGGGCCCAGCACTAGGGATACTTAGGGTCAGGTATCCAGCTCGGCGCATAGGTGCAAAACCTATCTAGGGTGGTGAGTGACTCCAGGGTCCAACAGTAGGTTTAGTCAGGGGTTACCATTTTCTCTTTCTGTATACACAGGGTTTCCCTTCCCTTCCTTTTCACTGAGTGCTTGGGAATTCCCTGTACTTAGCATGACAGGTATTACTGGTAGTGATGAGCAAATCTGTGGATATTTGGGTTCAACCAGTAAACCAGCACGGACAAAAAAAAAAAATGGGTTCGGCAGCCGAATTTGACCCCGGATACCAAACCCCATAAAAGTCTAAGGGACCCGAACTTATGTGTTATAAAATGCAGTTAGTAATGGCTAAAGCGGCTGCAAAAGAAAGAAAATAAGGAATAAAGCAGGGCAGTTATGCTTATGTGGCGCCCTGGCCTAGCCAGGTCGTCACAGATAACATACAAACACCCCCACCCCCACTAGACAGGGACATCAGCCAAACAAAAACCCTTGTTGCCTCCCTCCAGTGTCTGATGTCCATACCAGGTGGGCCGGAGCCAAGCAGTTGGCTCCACCCACCGAGGAGTTCACAGGCCTGGAGGCGGGAAAAGAGACAGAACAGTTTAGGAGTTTGAAGTGTGAGGAGTAAGCACTTGGGTGTCTGGGTTTGTGGCCCAGGCACTGACAGCAAGGTTGGCAGACGGTGGTGGCCATCTGCAGGAGTGGTGGAGCAATGCGGAACTGTAGGACCGGGGACGGGCGACGGCCCGCCGGTACCGACCGGGGAGCGAAGTGAAGCCAGCACACACAGGCAGGGCCATCGGACCCCGACCAGGCTTGGAGCCGCCGACAATAGTCAGATCCGAATGTGACTGGAACCCCAGAGGTTTCACAACAGCAAAAGTCCCGATTGAAGGCAACCTCCCACACCGTGAGGGTATACAGCTACCGCCTCAGGCTAGAGACCCAAGGGCCAGCGTCTGCGGGCAAACGGGCTCCTCCGGTACCCATACACCGGGGAGCGGACTACCGTTGGGAATCCATAGTAGTCAGAAAGAGAACATCAAGGTGCAGGGAAAGACAGCCGCCATCACCTGTCCGGGGAGAGACACTGCAGCCGGCTGCGGGACCCGTCCATCCAGCCATTTGGTTTACCAAGGACTTTGTACCTTACTTGCTGAGTGAGTACACCCGTGCCATCCGGCACCGCGCCGCGCTGTCCCTGCAACCCGGCACCTCACCAACCCTGCCTCCCCGTCACAACATCACCGGGTTCCGGGACCACCGACCCCTACCCACGGAGGGGGAAAACAACATCCCAGCTGCTCCTTACTATCGCTCCCAGGATCCCCATCATCAGCAGAGGTGGTGCCTATCTTCACCACGACCCGTGGGTGGTGTCACGGACTAAATCCCCCAAACCAACCACCACTTTCACTCACGGGCGAGGAGCGCCGCTCGAGTCCCCGGATCCGGCCCACCGCTCGAGCCACCGAGCCGCAGCAGCAGCCGCAGCAGCGCCGGACCCGAGCGTTAGCGAGAGCGCAGAAGCGACGGCGTCCTCCCCACCCGCGACACTTACCGACCTTCCCAGTGGCTGTAACACTACTTCCTTGTCCGATTATTAGCTCTTATGCATATTGACTGCTCTCCCACCCACCATCAGTCCCAGCGTCTGTGATTGGTTGCAGTAAGACAGTACCCTTACTCTCTGTGATAGCGTCTGTGATTTGTTGGATCACACATGCTGTCTGCTTCCCTATTGTGTAAAAATTAATAGATAAATAAATAAAAATGACATAGGGTCCCAGTATATTGAGATCCGGTGCAGATAAAGATGACTACATGCTGCAGTCCCCAGCCTTATGCGTTATCTTGCTAGTGTATCAAAATAGGAGGGACCTGTAACGACACGGACTCCTAGCATGGGTTAACTTTCTTAAAATTCAGCCAGACATGAAGACAGTTTGTTTATAGATGGGGGATAATCCCTCATTGTTCTACAAGACTCTTGAGAGTTTAGTATTGATGTTTATGTTGGCTCATGTAATTGTTTTGGCCACTAAAGGCCAGACACTCATTGTATTGCTAATCTAATGTAAATGATCTCAGTGGCCATTGCCTAGTCTGTGGATTTCAGACTACATGTAAATATCCTCAATCGTTCTATCCACATCATTTAAATGAACATTATCCATGCAGCTTGAAATTCATCCAATAAGAGAAGCAACCTTGTACAACCAATCCGATAACGGCACAGTATATCCTAAGGGAAGGTTATGGCTATAAATGGGGACTTTTAGGAGTTACCAGGTTGTTGATGGATGTTGCATGATCCAGTCTAAGCTCTTAGGAGCTAGCTAGGGGATCAGAACCAGGATGCCTTGTGGACTCTGTCTAGGAACTTTGGCTCCGACTAGAGGATCACTTGGCTACATGGCTTCTATCTAGGGATTCCGATTCCGATTGGAGACCGTACCACAGTCTAGGCATTTCGACTCCGGCTGCCAGGATTATATCACATCATCATACCAGAGACTATTTAAGGAAGTTAAAGCTTGCTAAATCTGGCGTTATTCCATTCTCAGAGGGTGCCCGCCAAAAGCGGGGTGCTGCTGGATTGGAGTAAGTAGCCCTGGAAGCTCTGAGGCACGGACATTCTAATCCCTGGTGAGCCAGCGGAAGGGTGAGAAACTGTTGCCTGTTACATTTGTGTGTTTTGCTGGTTATGTGCTATGTGCCGTTAATTGTTTGGGGATCCAATAAAGTCCTAAGGGGGCTTTACACGCTCCGATATCGTTAATGTTTTATCGTCGGGGTCACGTCGTTAGTGACGCACATGTGGCGTCATTAACGATATCGCTGCGTGTGACACTTATGTGTGACCTAAAAGATCGCTAAAAGATCGCAAAAGCGGCCAAAATTGTTTGCCGCGGAGAGGTCATCCTAAAACAAAAAATCGTTTACCTCTCATTAGCGATGTTGTTCCTCGCTCCTGCGGCAGCACACATCGCTGTGTGTGACACCGCAGGAGCGAAGAACATCTCCTTACCTGCCTCCACCGGCTATGCGGAAGGAGGAGGTGGGCGGGATGTTTACGTCCCGCTCATCTCCACCCCTCCGCTTCTATTGGCCGCCTGCCGTGTGACATCGCTGTGACGCCGCACGACCCGCCCCCTTAGAAAGGAGGCGGATCGCCGGCCAGAGCGACGTCGCAGGGCAGGTAAGCCGTGTAACGGGGGGAGCGCGATTTTGTGTGCGACGGGCAGCGATATGCCTGTGTCACACAAACGATGGGGGCGGGTACGCACGCTAGCGATATTGGTACCGATATCGCTACTGAGTAGAGCCCCCTTTAGTATTGTGATTCCCTCACCCTGTGTTGTCTGAGTAGTGTTCCGCCCATGGTTCAGGAGGTCGGCATTCAGTTGGGATGAGCCCTGGGCCATACTGTCTTTCTAAAGGCGGCCGGGCCAGCGGATGAGAGCACCCACTGACCCCTGTGTCTCCACAGCTTTTTTTTTTTTTTTTATTATTATTTACATAAATAATTTTAAAAAAATGATATGCGGTCCCTCTCAATTTCCAGCCAAGATAATGGATGTGACAATTCTAGGCAGCTGCTGGCTACTATTTTTATGCTGGAGAGAGCCCAATATCTATGAACGTCCCCAGCCTGAGAATACCAGCTGTCGACTTTATTTTGGCTGAGCATCAAGATTGGGTCTACATGCTTTCTTTAACATTATTTATTTAATAATAATTAAGAAAAAAACGCATGCTGTCCCTCGTATTTTGATACACAGCCAAGACAACGCGCACAGCTGCCGGTTGCAGCCTGCAGTCATAGATTTTATTTGCACTGGGTATCAATATATGGGGGACCCTAAGTCATTTGTTTATTTTTGTATTTGTACACTCCATTAGGGGACCCAGACAGCCTCTGCGAGGGCAACCAATCAGAGATGCCAGCAGTCTGACTGCAGCCAATCACAGACGCTGTCACAAAGCAGGTGAAGCAGTGAATATGCATGAGATGTAATGAGCAAACCCAGACACAATGTAACAGCGGAGCCCGTAAAGACTGGTAAGTAAGTCCTGCTTTAACCATTTTGGTTCCTTTTTTTGCTATCCGGGTGACCGAGCCCAAGCTGGAACCAGACATACAGGTAAAAGTCTGTGTCCGGGACCCAGACACCTGGCGTTCGGTACGAACTTTACAGTTCGGGTTCGCTCAGCCCTAATTACAGGTAATATAAGTCTTGGTGTATTGGGTTTTGTACAGTAACTGTATGATGATATTACGTTTTACTAAGAATTAGAAATTTAACTTGCTCCAACACATTAGTGTCCATTACATGTTTATAAGTCGTTGCAGCAGATAGCAGTGGCTGTGACATCGAAGAACGGATGTACTTTTTTTATGTGAGTCCTGTTGGCCATATTACCTTGAAACTGCCCTGATAAGGTAGATGGAGGTCTTTGGTTCTGTTCATATTACACAATAGCCTTATATTCTACGGTGGTATTAGCAAAAACTCTTTATGTATACCCCAGAGAGAAGGCAGGGACATATCCCACTATAAAGGTATTATGCACCTATAAATGATATATTTTTTACTATATATGTACAGATGTAGGAATTTTCAAACAAATGCTAGTCGTGAAATGAGGGTTTGCCCGGCATACACTGCTAAGAGCTGTACACTTTCTATTAAAGCATAATGTCCTTTTAATTTTTATTTCATAAATCAATAGTACACATGAAAATAAGCAACTTTGTAATATATCTCATCAAACAAATTTGCTTCTTTCTCTGCCAGAATTGATCAGTCATGATCAAAAATCTCAATTCTGAGGTAAAATCTGTATTCAGTGAAAACGTTCCCAATACTGAGATAGGAGATGGAAGTTACTGATGAGATTCTATGTAGATAGAAGAGGGAGGAGGGACGACGCTCTGCCTCTAGATCCTTCCGTCTGCCTCTAGGTGTTTCCTCCTCCCATCGTCATAGAATCTCATTAGTAACAGCTGCCATCTCCTATCTCAGTAATGGGAAAGTCTTCACTGAATACAGATTTGTCTGATAAGCTATATGTAATGATGGGCAAGCATCCTCGGTACTCAATCAAGTATTAGGGTGCTCGAGACACTTGATATTCGATCGAGTACTATGGTACTTGAGCGCCATGCTTGAGTACCAGCCCTGCATGTTTTGCAGCTTTTTTTTTCAGGCACTAAAACTATGAGGATTGCCTGTCAATCATGGTAATGCCATAGCCATGTTGGATACTGGCATTACTGTGATTGGCCAGCCACACAGTGTCATCAGGTCTATATAAGACCCATTGACACCATACTTGCAGTAATGTAGGGAAAACGGAAATAATGTAGGGAAAACGGACAGTGTGTTATACCATCACAGTACCTGTTGGTGCAGTATTAACCTCTTTACGACCTAGGAGGCATCTGTACATAATTTAAAATGCGCAAGGACTGTGGTAATAACTGTGGATGGGGATGTCCGGTTGATGGTGGTGCACTCATAAAAAATCTGTTCTATTCTCTTTAAATACCGCTCCTAGTTTGCAATTAGTGTGGGTTAAGATACTGGAGAAGGGATCATGCATTACTAGCCTGTAGGCTGGTATTCTAGCCTTACACAGTGTGTAGCCACTAGCTAAAAACTATTCTATTTAAATACCTCTCCAAGTTTGTAATCAGTGCTAGGTGAGATTCTGGAGTAGGGATTGTGTATTATGGGTCTGTAGGCAGGGATTCTAGTCTTACGCAGCGTGCTGCTACTGGTAGCTAAAAAAGTCTATTCTATTGACTAATCATACTGGTCCTAGCTGCGTACATAATCTACAATGCACAAGGCCTGCAGTAAGGGACAGGGAAGTGGACATATCACTGATGGTGGTGTACACAGAGGCCATGACCGTGAGCCATGGCAAACTGGGCCTGGTGCAGGAGCACAGCAAACACACTTATCATCTAAACCTAGTTTCCCGTCTCACTTTTTAGGGGGTGCTGGACACCAGTATTGAAGCCAGAACGATGTGAGTATATTGTGGACTGGATGGCAGAAAATGTTTCCAGTCTGTTTACCATTCTGACGCCCTGGCCTATCAGGTATTGTGCAATCTGCCCTTCTGCACAGTATTCACATCCTCCTTGGTTACGGATCCCTGTTCTTTGGTGTTGCTGAGATCAGAGCCAATCAAAACCCTAGTAAGACTTTGCACCACACCCACAAGACACACCATTGTAGGGTCTGAAGGGAATAGGGCCACCCACAGGGGGGGTTGGTTGGGAAAAGTCAGAAGTGTTAGAGAGAAGAGAAGTGTAAGGAGAGGAGAAGAGAGAGGAGGTCAGGAGCTGAGCTTCTTGTAGAATACTAGGTGGCAGACGTTGGTCTTGGCCTGGTAGCAGCTGGAACCCCAGTCACAGGGGATCGTGTCAAGGGGCACAATTCTGCTGAGGAGGGCAGCCGGCAGCCTTGAGCCATCTCCGGGCAGGGGCCAGGGCACGACAGGGTACGCGGACCCTAGGCCGGGAAGTAGCTTCACGCATCCTGGTAATTTACCCGACGGGGGTGAAGTCTTCAAGATTCATCCCTCACCCACTCCAAAATCAGGGTACTAGTGCAACGAGGGGATAGGACTTTCCCAAAACACAGTCCATCAAATCCCCAGCGTTAACCCTGAGAACAAGCTCACTCTGTTAGCCATATGGGTGAGCGGGACCCAACTAGTTCCCCACTACAGGGTCAAAACAGTGAAGAAGGTGCCACGGAAATCACAGGCTAACAAGCAACACCAAGGGCACAGATCCAAGCGTGCTACCTCCTTGCTGCAGCGGTGCTCAGAATTCTGGTTTACAAGCTGTCGGTGTCAGTATTCTTGGACTGAGTGAGTACGCAGAAAACCCTTTCCTCCCCAACGGCACCCCTTCACTGCCATGACCGGACCTTGGGGCACAACCTCCTACCCACAGATGGGTTAACACCTTGCTGCCATACCACCGCCACCGGGTGCTCCCAACAGCAGCGGTGGTACTCCATCTTACCATGCACCGTGGGTGGCGTCATGAACTTCCAACTCCCCTGTACATAATTCCCCCCTTTTCACTTCGAGTGTCCGCACAACCCCCTCCCGGGTCCGGAGACCCCTTGAGCCACCGCGGTTCCGGATCCGAGCGTCTCGGCCGCTGACACGGGGGCGGTACACCATCACCACCCAGTCTTCCTTATGGTCCAGTCTAACAAGTCAAGAGTCTGGACCACATAATTATCATCCATATCCTCCTTGATGGGTCCCAGGAGACAAGTGACCCCACACTTAGACACTCCAAGGAGCTCTTTACCTCTCCATTTATGGCTTCTTCTTGCCTCACAGTGAACGTTTGAAGTGTCACATGAGAAGATGATATGTGGTGATGCCCAAGTGTTTGAGTAACCATGGGCAGGAGCCAACTGTGGTGAATGGCAATTAATGTCTCAAGAGATTGATGATGATGATGATGATGAGATACAGTTGCAAAGTAAGTCATATTAAGTCCACAAGTCAAATGGGCCAGAGTGTAGAAGTGGAAAACAGGTGGTGGACTATGCCATTAGTGACCCAATCTGGGAAGGTGACATGCAGAGCAAAGATAGCAGTGCAGATGGGGAGGGATCCGCATCACCGCAACAAGCTGGAGAAGGAAATGGGAGGGAGCAAGAGGGAGAAGGCGAACAACTGTTCTCCAGGGCACCCATAGACAGCAAGATCCCAGGTGAAGAGTAAAGGGGGCTTTACACGCTACGACATCGCTAATGCGAACTCGTTGGGGTCACGGAATTGGTGACGCACATCCGGCCGCATTAACGATGCCGTTGCGTGTGACACCGATGAGCGATTTTGCATCGTTGCAAAAACGTGCAAAATCGCCCATCGGTGACATGGGGGTCCATTCTCAAATATCGTTACTGCAGCAGTAATGATGTAGTTCGTCACTCCTGCGGCAGCACACATCGCTCCGTGTGACACCGCAGGAACGAGGAAGCTCTCCTTACCTGCCTCCCGGCCGCTATGCGGAAGGAAGGAGGTGGGCGGGATGTTACGTCCCGCTCAGCTCCGCCCCTCCGCTGCTATTGGGCGGCCGCTCAGTGACGTCGCTGTGACGCCGCACGGACCGCCCCGTTAGAAAGGAGGCAGTTCACTGGTCACAGCGACGTCGCCGGGCAGGTAAGTATGTGTGACGTGTCTGGGCGATGTTGTGCGGCACGGGCAGCGATTTGCCCGTGTCGCGCAACAGATGGGGGCAGGTACCCACACTAGCGATATCGGGACTGATATCGCAGTGTGTAAAGCCCGCTTTAGGTGTTGCCATGTCTGTCACTTTTTCATAGAAAGTGCAGAAGGCAAGAAAACGGTCATTTGCAACATGTGTCTTACCAAATTCAGTAGGGGCCGGACCACTGCCAGCCTGACCACCAGCATGCTCAGGCAAATATCATTCAAGTACACGACTAGGTGGGCAAAATGCCTGGGTCCACAATTATTGTCTGCGGGTGACCCCACTGCCTCATCCCCTGTGCTATGTGCTGGTCAATCTCCAGACTGTTTTCAATGTTTTAAAATGGAATGGAGTGGAATAACAAGTCAATCACATGAAGAATCCATAGCATCCCATGAATTGCATACTAACAAAATTGTCAATTTTGATGATTTAATCCTTTTAACCTCACTCAGAAGTCTGGAATTGTAATCTATCGTTAATGAAATGACTATGAATACCACATTGATGACTCATATAACCATTGTTTTATACTGTACAGTACAGGCCGTCTATACTGGATCAATTCCAGGAACTCATCGAGAAGGATTTAGTATTGCTAGATCAACATTTGGATGGTATATACTTTAGATTAACAAAGATGAGAATGAAGCATTAAAGGAACTTAAGCTAATAAAGATTTGATGATTAGACAGGCAGACAAGTTGTGGGGGGTAGATGATTGTGGGGGATTGTGGTCTTGGACTCTCCATTGTATTTTGATGTTAACTTTTGTATGCTCGGAAATAGTAATATTTACATGTCCCTCACGAAGGATCCAATGCCGATTTTTTCAAAAGGAATTGAATAAACATCTTGAGGAGGGCAGTGTGTCGGGTACATTAGATAAACATTGTCTGAATATATTTATGTAGAAAAACCCTATCATAACAAATTATCATGTCTTGCCAAAAATTGTTTCTCACCCCCTTTTCAGACCAACTACTTCAAGCTTTGGATGCTTGGGAGAATAACTGGGGGCTTGGATTGATCATTAACTACAGTCCAAGGTGTGTGACTTGCTTGGCCACATTAAAGATACTAAAGCTCTCATAGCATTACAACAGCGTCAGTGGAACCGTGGATGTAGTTGGCTTACATGTGACATTATTATTAGCCTATATCCTTGTAGAAGGTGGTTGAGCACCAACGCCTGTCCCCCTCTACTGTTTTATGTTAATTGTCTGTGGGGTAAAAATTGTGTTTTAGGTACCAAATATACAGTATGTAGTAAAATTACTTTTAATGCTAGTGAAGTATGGGTCGATCAGGGAGGAGCAGCGTGAGACTAGATGTTAGTTACGATAGGAAGAGGAGGATTGACAGATGGACAGTGGGTTGGTTAGAGAGGTGGGCGTTTTGGGGAGTTAGTTCTGTAGAAGGGTCAGAGGACTAAAGACGAAACATTGAGTGAGGGCCAGTCAAGGAACCCTGAGGTAACCCCCTAAAGGTACAGGAGCCCGTGGCTCATACTGACAGGCCAAGGGAAGTCTTCTGTACTAGACAGTCATCAGGGCCCAGAAGTAAGAATAAGAGTGGGGAAATGGAAACACAGGTGCCTGGTAGCTTGTGGGCTATTTCCAAGATAGTGGTGATAGACTGAAAAAGAGTACCCCAGAGAAAAAAGCTGCGGAGTGGTGGATACCAACCCGAAGATAATAGTAAGTGTCACACACCCTGCTCGAAGACCTACACACACTGACTCTCTCAGGCGTAGGAGTGCAGAGCCCCCATGGCCCGAACTCCATATCATCCTACAAGTGGCGCTGTAAGCAGGGCCGTTCTCGGCACAACACTTCAAGATGGGCTGTGGTGAAAATACCTAAGATTCAAGGATACTGGCCATTCAAACAAAGATGTCAGGAGAATGGCCTGGGACCGACCGCGAGCTCCACCCATTGTAGATGGTACAGATGATAAAGAGAGCAAAGCTGTACCCTGTATGCTTGGAAGCTGGGGATTAAGAAAGTCCCCCTGTTCAGCGCTGCCAAACCCTGGCAGGTGCACTGGAGTTACAGAGACCGCCTTTCCCAAGAAGCTGATGGGGAATGGGCGGTGACCCTGAATAAATGGGAGCAGGAACAAGAAAAGGCCCCATCCTGGAGAGTGCCGTCAGGAAAATGGAGACTCCACAACACTGCGGGTCTGTGCCATTTTTGTTTCCAAAGAAGAGGAAGATGAACAGCGGCCGCGGCAAGTGAAGCCTCACCACTTAAGGCGGCAGTTGCAATGGCGGCTCCTAAACACTACTTTCCTTGGGGAGAGCGCCTCCGGCAGCTACAGGAGACGTGGAGGGCCATTATCTGAGTGGCAGGATGTATTACTGGTCTTTGACTACACCCTCAGTTGTGCTGGTTGCATGTACGGGACTGTTCTGTGTCCCATGAGGTGGGCGAGTCAGGAGACTCGTCCCTTGAAGTTGGCCCGGAGTGACCAAACTTTTTGTTGTTTTCCCCCTCTCCCAGTAGTTTTGCGCATATTGTACTCCCCTCCACTAAAATACAGAAACCTTGACCAGGTGACAAACCTGCTCACCCCTACACCGTGGACACCGCCCTGGCACCCAGGGACTTCACCATTTCCCCGATGACATTGACACTTTGTTCCAAAGACACTGCCCTCAAGGACTTTACCCCCATGGAACTCTATCCGAACCCGGTGCTATGGGGCAGTGTTGTACAGCAGGGACTTGCATTAGCAGAAAGGGGACAAGGAGGAAGGAACTAGTGGACTCTGAGAAATAAGTCCAGGACTGTCATGGACCCTGCTAGAAAAGGCAGGTGCATGGACAATACTGCCAATTGCAGGGATAAGGACTGTTGCCCATCATCGACTTGTTAAAAATGTTTTTACCCTTGTCTAGTTCCCGGTTGAGTGAAGTTAACTCTGGTCTCTGAGCGATACGAAATGTGAATTTTGAAAATATATAAGGTATAAGTGTTAAGGTATAAGGTATGTGTTCATGAAAAAAATATAGTTCTACCTCTGTACAAGTCACTAGTGCGACCGCACTTAGAATACTGTGTACAATTCTGGTCACCGATATATAAGAAGGACATAGCTGAACTGGAAAGGGTGCAGAGAAGAGCGACCAAGATTATTAGAGGAATGGGTGGGCTGCAATACCAAGACAGGTTATTAAACTTGGGGTTATTTAGTTTGGAAAAACGAAGGCTTAGGGGGGGATCTAATCACAATGTATAAATATATGAGGGGACAGTACAGAGACCTTTCCAAAGATCTTTTTACACCTAGGCCTGCGACTGGAACACGGGGGCATCCGCTACGTCTTGAGGAGAGAAGGTTTAATCATAATCACAGACGAGGATTCTTTACTGTACGAGCAGTGAGACTATGGAACTCTCTGCCGCATGATGTTGTAATGAGTGATTCACTACTAACATTTAAGCAGAGCCTGGATGCCTTTCTTGAAAAATTTAATATTACCAGTTATGTATATTAGATTTTATGACAGGGTATTGATCCAGGGAACTAGTCTGATTGCCGGATGTGGAGTCAGGAAGGAAATGTTTTCCCCATTGGAACTTGTTTGCCACATTGGGGGTTTTTTTGCCTTCCTCTGGATCAAGATGTTAGGCTACGGGTTGAACTAGATGGACTTAGGGGCACTTTGCACACTGCGACATCGCAGGTGCGATGTCGGTGGGGTCAAATTGAAAATGACGCACTTCCGGCATCGCATGCGACATCGCAGTGTGTAAAGGCTGGATGATACGATTAACGAGCGCAAAAGCGTCGTAATCGTATCATCGGTACAGCGTCGGCGTAATCCATAATTACGCTGACGCAATGGTCCGATGTTGTTCCTCGCTCCTGCGGCAGCACACATCGCTGTGTGTGAAGTCGCAGGAGCGAGGAACGTCTCCTACCGGCCTCACTGCGGCTTCCGTAGGATATGCGGAAGGAAGGAGGTGGGCAGGATGTTTACATCCTGCTCATCTCCGCCCCTCCGCTCTGATTGGCCGCCTGCCGTGTGACGTCGCAGTGACGCCGCACGACCCGCCCCCTTAACAAGGAGGCGGGTCGCCGGCCACAGGGACGTCGCACGGCAGGTGAGTGTGTGTGTGAAGCTGGCGTAGCGATAACTTTCGCTACGCCAGCTATCACCACATATCGCTGCTGCGACGGGGGCGGGCACTATCGCACTCGGCATCGCAGCATCGGCCTGCGATGTCGTAGTGTGCAAAGCCCGCCTTAGAGTCTCCCTTCAACCTTAAAAACTATGATACTATGATACTATGAAATGTTTGACAATGTTATTATACTAATGTTTAATCTGTTTTATTGTCTTATAAGGTGGTTGTGGTCACAAATGACTACATATAAGTAGGTAGGCATGTAGGAGGTGGTTTAGCCCCCTATTGTTTAATGTTAATTGTCTGTGTTGTTAAAGTTATGTGGTTTTAGGTACCAAGTACACTATTAATGTATGTAGTAGAATTACTGTTGCTGCTAGTGAAGTACGGGTCCCCGATGCAGCAGACCTTGGACAAGGTAGCGGCCGGCGCAACCTAGCGGTCATGTAGGAGCAGTGTGAAAATAAATGTCAGGTATGAGAGAAGAAGAAATGACACATGGCTAGTGGGTTAGTTAGAAAAATGGGCCTTGGGAGTTAGTTCTGCAGAAAAGTTTGAGGATTAAAGATGCTGCAGGGAGTAAGGGCCAGTCAGGGAACCCTGAGGTAACTTTCTTATGGTCCGGAGCCTATGGCTCACCCCGAAGAGCTAAGAGAAGTCTTCTGACTAAACAGCCATTGGGGCCCAGAAGCGGATGGGGGTTGGGCCATGAGGTAAGCACTTTACACTTTATTTATTAAGACTCCGGGCTCCACCTCCCCACTTCTTCACCAAGCCTCACTCTGCCCCACTCCGCCTCGGGACCTGCCCCTTCACTTCTTCAATCAGCTTAAATCAGCCCCCGAGGCCCGCCCCCCAGCTCTTAGTCATACTGTGGCTACACAAAGCAGAGGAGGCCGGCTGCGTCTGACATCTTCAGTGATGTCAGATGCTGCCAGCTGGCCCTCTGTTCCTTGTGAGTTTTGTACTGAACATGTGAGCATCGGTGATGCCCATGGCTGGTGAGTGAGTAAGATCTGTGTGTGTCTTCTGGCTCCGGTTCCCAGCTCATATACAGCACCATACTGTGTATATGTACCGCCCCACGCTCGGCTGCAGCCGAGCCGCTCGGATCCGGGCTTGCTGGTAGGTGGCTCGAGCGTCTCCGGACCCGGGGGGGCCCTGTGGTCACTTCAATCTGAAAGGGGCTGGCGGTCTAAGGGACGTAGGTGTACGGCCGGAGCCGTGGTTAAGTTCGTGATGCCACCCACGGAATGTGGTGAAGGTAGACACCACTGCTGCAGTTACGGGGCACTTGGGGGAGATGTTTATGCAGCAAGACGTTAACCCCTCCGTGGGCAGGTATGATGGCCCCGGGACCCGTTGGGTGTTGTGTGGTTGGGCGGTGCAGGGAGGTGCGCGGCCGGAGGGCACTGCTGTACTCACGATTAGTAACACACACAAGTCTCTGGTAAAATGAGTTAATGGTGGTCGGTGCCTGCAGCCGGCTGAGTCGAGTCCCCCACCTGGTTGGTGGTCTCTGCCTTTTTCCTGCACCGTGTTGTGTATCGGTGGACTGCCTGCGCTTCAGCGACGGGAGTCTGCTCCCTGGCTTTGTGGATGTCGGGAGAGCCCTTTTGCCCACAGACGCTCGTGGGATCTCTCTGCCTGTGTGGTGGCTTTCTATCCCTCTCGTTGGGCTGTTGTCTTCAGTCGGGACTTTGGGTGGGAAAGGACCTATAGTCCAGACCGCAATCAGTTAATTAACTTGGTCCAGTGGCTTCTGGACCTCGTTTCAGGGTCTGAGTACCCCCCTTTGTGCTCCGGTTTCCGAGTCGGTTCCCCGGGTCGGTACCGGCGGGCCACTACCCTGTCCCGGTCCACCACGGTTCCACCGAGCCGTCTTCCCGGCTCCTGCAGGCTGAGGCCACCGCTTGCCTCCTAGCCAAAGGTGCCCGGGCTCCAACCCCGGCACCTGTCAGATTTCTGTAGACCTGGCACTCACTGATCTGACTACTACTCACTCACTGTTTTCCCGCCTCAGGCTCTCTGAACTCCTTGGTGGGCATGACCAACCACCTGGCTCCGCCCCCTGGTGTGAACATCAAACCCTGAGAAGGGTGACTAGGTTTTTACTTGTTGGCTGCTGACACCTTATTAGGGGACAGGTGTTGTGCGGGGTGCTATCTGTGACTACCTGGCTAGTCCAGGTCGTCACATATACAGGTGCACATATTATCCTGCATTACAGTGTATCTGTACTCTATATACAGCCCACAGCCTACAGTCTTTGTATGCAGCCTGCAGCCTCTATTTTGCATGCAGCCCATAGCCTCTATTTTGCATGCAGCCCAAAGCCTCTGTATACAACCCGCAGCCTCTGTATACAGACCACAACCTCTAATTTTTTTACAGCCCACAGTCTCCTCTATCCTGTAAACAGTCAGCAGCAGCCGTCTCTATCCTGTATACAGCCAGCAGCAGCATCCGTCTCCATCATGTTTACAGCCAGCAGTACTAGCTGCCACTATCCTGTGTAAAGCCAGCAGCAGCAGCGTCTATTGTATATACAGCATATATATATATATATATATATATATATATATATATATATATATTAGTGACATTACACGCTGTTCACACACTGTATAATGGGGGTTGTACTCAGGGTAGACTTAGGAAACACTTCTGTCTAAAATTCCAATTGATTTATTCATTTAATCACCACACTTCATCACATAGACACACATGGATTTTAGGTCCGTTATATTTGCAGTACTCCAGCACAGTTCAGATACCTAAAACAGTAATATAACATGTAGCCTCTTCCCGCTTAAAGCAACATGCACACGGTTTACAGACTGTCTTACTTCGTTGTTCGCCAGCACAGCTCCAGATACACTTTCTCCAGTATCCCAGTAGAGCTCGCTCAGCCTCCACTCACTCCAATTGGTTGAAGCGAACCCTCACCTTCCTCAGCTTGGGTTCCTTCCAGAGGCTTTAAACCTCTATGAGAGTTAGCAAGGAAAAATAATTAATTTAATATAAAATTTACCTTTTGTTTTAATAATACACAAATTAATGCTTATAGCAAATTCCTGTTCAGGCACTGTGGATATTGTGCCGTATAGAAAATCTATAGATAGCAACTCCATACTATAAGCAGATTATTGTCACCCATCTCATGTTCTAAAAATATGCTGAATAAAACGTAATTGTTCTCAGGAAGATAAATTTCAGATAAAATCCCGTAAACATGTAAAAGATTGTTGGATAGAGGACGCCCACCCTAAATGGATTCTGAATAGAGCAAAATCCATAGTTAATATAATAATAAAAAAAAATTAAAAAAATAATAATATAATATTTAATATAATAAAGTACCGTAAATAGAGAACATCTTCTAGCAAACAAAAAACATGTACCTTCCAACAGGAAGAATCAGGACTATAATACCATCACTTTCTCTACTCAATTTAGTCCACAATTTAAAGATATCACCAATATTATCCAAAATTACTTACCTTTATTGAACCAGGACAAAAAAGTTCACAGTATTTTGAAAAGGAACAATGTCAGATTTGTGGCTAGGAAAGCTCCCACACTAGGATCAATACTATCGCCAAGTCTTCTTACTGAATCGGACACAGCAAACTGACACCTGGCCCTCAGAGGTTTCCAAAAATGTGGCCATAGACAGTGTCTATCGTGGAAACATTAGAGTCCAAAAAAAGATTGCGCACACTTGTTACGAATGAGGACTTGCCTCCCATCATTTGGTAGGGGTATTTTTAAAATTCTTACACTTGTATTGTGGATGCAGACAAAAATATTTATTTACAGTGATTGTTCAACACAGACATGAAAAAACAGTGTGTGTGTGTGTGTGTGTGTGTGTCAAGGGCGACAATTTCTGACGTTTCGACCTAGTTGGTCTTAAGGCCCCGTCACACACAGAGATAAATCTTTGGCAGATCTGTGGTTGCAGTGAAATCATGGACATATTGTTCCATTTGTACACAGACACAAACCTGGCACTGATTGTCCACAATCTCACTGCAACCACAGATCTGCCACAGATTTATCTCTGTGTGTAAAGTGGCCTTAACTTATATGTTCGCACCATAGGTAGACAATATGTAGTAAGCGTATCTAGATACAATCACTATGGAAAAGAATTCAAGGCCAAGGTTGAAGACAGTCACTAAATGGCAATCTGTGTCTGATATAAGGTGTGTACAAGGCAAGACGTAGCCATCCAGGTGGGTAGCATAGATCAAAAAGTATCATACAGCACCTGTATATGGGGACTCACTGTGTGTCAAAGCCAGGGTTGATATGAGATATACCTTTAAGAAAATTTTTTTATGGAGTTGAAAGTTATTGTAGTATGCACAATGATCCTCTAAGGAGCAAGTCCCAGTGGGCTATAAGCATTCAGGTGGCTGCGGGTGCCTGATGGAAACATGCTCTGTCTGGATAGCTGGCTAGCTATCCAGACAGAGCATGTTTCCATCAGGCCCCATATACAGGTGCTGTATGATACTTTGTGATCTACGCTACCCACCTGCATGGCTACATCTTGCCTTGTACACACCTTATATCAGACACAGATTGCCATTTAGTGACTGTCTTCAACCTTGGCCTTGAATTCTTTTCCATAGTGATTGTATCTAGATACGCTTGGGCGGGCTTTGCACACTACGACATCGCAGGTGCGATGTCGGTGGGGTCAAATTGAAAGTGCCGCACATCCGGCATCGCATGCGACATCGTAGTGTGTAAAGCCTAGATGATACGATTAACGAGCGCAAAATCGTCGTAATCGTATCATCGGTGCAGCGTCGGCGTAATCCATAATTACGCTGACGCGATGGTCCGATGTTGTTCCTTGTTCCTGCGGCAGCACACATCGCTGTGTGTGAAGCCGCAGGAGCGAGGAACATCTCCTATCGGCGTCACCGCGACTTCCGTAGGATATGCGGAAGGAAGGAGGTGGGCGGGATGTTTACATCCTGCTCATCTCCGCCCCTCCGCCGCTATTGGCCGCCTGCCGTGTGACGTCGCTATGACGCCGCACGACCCGCCCCCTTAGGAAGGAGGTGGGTCGCCGGCCAGAGCGACGATCGCAGGACAGGTGAGTCCATGTGAAGCTGGCGTAGCGATAATGTTCGCTTCGCCAGCTATCACACGATATCGTCCCTGCGACGGGGGCGGGGACTATCGCGTGCGACATCGCAGCATCGGCTTGTGATGTCGCAACGTGCAAAGCCGCCCTTACTCTATATGGTCTTCCTATGGTGCGACCATATGAGTAAGACCAACTAGGTTGAAACATCATTTATTGTCACTCTTGACACACACACACTGTTTTTCCACATCTGTGTTGATCAATCAGTGTAAATAAATATTTTTGTCTGCCTCCGCAATATAAGTGTGCTGCAATCTTTTTTTGGACTCTAGTATTATAAGGGCCTAAGAACCTTCTTGGCGAGCACCTTATTTTTCTTATTTTCATGTGCTCACAATCTTATCTCATCTTATCGTGGAAACATGTCACTAAAGCCCACTTTACACGTTGCAATTAGTTGTACAATCGCATTTGCGATGTGACACGCCCAGGTTGCATATGGGATCTTATGAGATTTCACGTTGGTCGTTCATTTGCTGTCACACGAGCGTTAGTAGTCTATGTTAAATTGATCAATGTTATGTGCGATCCTTTAGATCATGTGTTCTGTGACGTATGCATTGGGCACCTTTTTTTTTTTTTTATTTATTGACTTGCCAAGCGTGTGTAATGTGTAGGGATGCGTTTTTACTATGTCATCTGCCATTCAGCTCTGCTACATGGCCGCTGACAGCAGCCACAGACAGCCATGTAGCAGAGCTGAATGGCAGATGACAGCAGCCACAGACAGCCATGTAGCAGAGCTGAATGCCAGATGACAGCAGACACAGACAGAGCCGCACTGTCAGAATGAACTCGGGTGAACTTCACCCGACTTCATTGTCATGCTGCGGCTCTGTCTGTGTCGCGTCCTGATTAGCGGTCACCTGTGAAGGACTCACCGGTGACCGCTAATCTCCTAAATTACTGAAGTTAGCAGCCCTCTCTCATACTCACCAATCCTCGATCCCCGGCGCTGCACGGCGTTCACACTGCTCCGGCGGCTTTTACTGTTTTGAAAAAGCCGGCCACCCATTAAACAATTTCGTATTCCCTGCTTTCCCGGCCCACCGGCGCCTATGATTGGTTACAGTGAGACACGCCCCCACTCTGAGTGACAGGTGTCACACTGCACCCAATCACAGCAGCCGGTGGGCGTGTCTATACTGTGTAGTGAAATAAATAATTAAATAATTAAAAAAAACGGCGTGCGGTTCCCCCCAATTTTAAAACCAGCCAGATAAAGCCATACGGCTGAAGGCTGGTATTCTCAGGATGGGGAGCTCCACGTTATGGGGAGCCCCCCACCCTAACAATATCAGCCAACAGCCGCCCAGAATTGCCGCATACATTATATGCGACAGTTCTGGGACTGTACCCGGCTCTTCCCGATTTACCCTGGTGCGTTGGCAAATCGGGGTAATAAGGAGTTATTGGCAGCCCATAGCTGCCAATAAGTCCTAGATTAATCATGTCAGGCGTCTATGAGACACCCTCCATGATTAATCTGTAAATTACAGTAAATAAACACACACACCCGAAAAAATCCTTTATTAGAAATAAAAACACAAACATATACCCTGGTTCACCACTTTAATCAGCCCCAAAAAGCCCTCCATGTCCGGCGTAATCCAGGGTGCTCCAGCGTCGCTTCCAGCGCTGCTGCATGGAGGTGACCGGAGCTGCAGCAGACACAGCCGCTCCGGTCACCTCCACGCAGGTAATGAACACAGCCGCGCGATCAGCTGCTGTCACTGAGGTTACCCGCTGTCACTGGATCCAGCGGTGGCCGCGGGTAACCTCAGTGACGGCTCAGCTGATCGCGCTACTCACCTCAGTTGCTGCGTGGAGGTGATAGGAGCGGCGGTGAGTAGCGCGATCAGCTGAGCCGTCACTGAGGTTACCCGCGGCCACCGCTGAATCCAGTGACAGCGGGTAACCTCAGTGACAGCAGCTGATCGCGCGGCTGTCTTCATTACCTGCGTGGAGGTGACTGGAGCGGCTGTGTCTGCTGCAGCTCCGGTCACCTCCATGCAGCAGCGCTGGAAGCGACGCTGGAGCATCCTGGAGTACGCCGGACAAGGAGGGCTTTTTGGGGCTGATTAAAGTGGTCAACCAGGGTATATGTTTGTGTTTTTATTTCTAATAAAGGATTTTTTCGGGTGTGTGTGTTTATTTACTGTAATTTACAGATTAATCATGGAGGGTGTCTCATAGACGCCTGACATGATTAATCTAGGATTTATTGGCAGCTATGGGCTTCCAATAACTCCTTATTACCCCAATTTGCCAACGCACCAGGGTAAATCGGGAAGAGCCGGGTACAGTCCCAGAACTGTCGCATATAATGTATGCGGCAATTCTGGGCGGCTGTTGGCTGATATTGTTAGGGTGGGGGGCTCCCCATAACGTGGAGCTCCCCATCCTGAGAATACCAGCCTTCAGCCGTATGGCTTTATCTGGCTGGTTTTAAAATTGGGGGGGACCGCACGCCGTTTTTTTTAATTATTTAATTATTTATTTCACTACACAGTATAGACACGCCCACCGGCTGCTGTGATTGGGTGCAGTGTGACACCTGTCACTCAGCGTGGGGGCGTGTCTCACTGCAACCAATCATAGGCGCCGGTGGGCGGGGTAAAGCAGGGAATACGAGATTGTTTAATGGGCGGCCGGCTTTTTCAAAACAGTAAAAGCCGCCGGAGCAGTGTGAACGCCGTGCAGCGCCAGGGATCGGGGATCGGTGAGTATATGAGAGAGGGGGATAGACTGACATGGACAGAGAGTGAGGGACAGAGATAGTGACGGACTGACAGAGATTAGTGACTGACAGACATTGTGAGGCGCTTCAGAACGCAGCTTTTCAGCTGTGCTCTGAATCGGACCTTTTTTAAGCTGCGGTGCAGAGCGCACACCTGCGCACATAGCATCAGACACCGAAATCGTATGAGGGATGTCACACGTTACAATTGACTAGATTCGTGCAACAAAACGCTCAATTCTAGAGAATGATACGATGTGTTTGCGATCAACGGTTTTGCGTTCAATCCTGATCGCAAGTAGATGTCACACGCAGATACGTCACGAACGATGCCGGATGTGCGTCACTTACAACTTGACCCCAACGACAGATTGTGAGATATATTGAAGCGTGTGTAGCGGGCTTAAGAGCAATACGTTTCAGCTCTATAAAAGAGGAGAATCTTTTTGTAGTAAGAACTTTCTGAACGCCAATACAACTGCTGTAATATATATGATAGAGTGTGTTTTATGCAGAATACAATATGTAACATGTATTGTGGGGCCCTTAAAAAAAAGAAGAATCAGGAGACACATGTGGGATATGGTGAATTCCATGGCACTGAAGACACTGAATATGTCCGCTGTATCCAAACATTTCCACCATACAGCTCTGGCAAAAATTAAGAGACCACTTCACAATTTTTTTAAAAATCAGCTTCTCTACATTTCAATTCCAGTGTCAGTTGAAATCGAACCAGAGTACACCTCATTCTACTGCCAGGAGTGGCATAAGGTCACCCAAAAGCAGTGTGAAAGACTGGTGGAAAGTATGCCAAGACGCATGAAAGCTGTGACTACAAATCATGGTTATTCCACAAAATATTGATTTTTGACCTGTTCCTGAGTTAAAACATTATTAGTATTATTGTTTCTAAATGATTATGAACTTGTTTTCTTTGCATTTGTGTCGCCCCCGCGTCAGCAGCCTGCCGCTGCCGCTCGGATCCGGATCCGCGGTGGCACGAGGGGTCTCCGGACCCGAGGGTTCGGGGTCACGCGGCCACCCGGAATAAAGGGGGGCATTTACAGGGGAAGGTTCGTGATGCCACTCGTGGTGCGTGGTAAGATGGCGTACCACCGCTGCAATTGGGAGTACCCGGTGATGATGGTGTGGGCAGCCAGGTGTTTAACCCCTCCATGGGTAGGGGGAATGCCCCGGGACTTGGTGATGGTGTCGGGGAGGTGCCGTCGGGCCAGTAAGGGTTAATTGCGTACTCACTCAGTCCAATAACGCTGACAACCGTGGTAAACCAAAGTTCTTGATGCCACTGCAGCAGGGAGGGAGCACGCCTGGATCTCGTGCCCGTTGGTGTTGCTCGTTAGCCTGTGACCTTACCCTTGGCATTCCTTTTCTGTAGTTGGTCCCTTTTAGCAAAGAACTAAATGGGTCCCGCTCACCAGTATGGCTAACTGGGTAAGCTTGCTCTCAGGGCTCACGCTTGGGATTTTCTGGACTATGCAGTGGGAAAGTCCTATCCCCCTCGTTGCGCTAGTACCCCGATTTTGGAGCGGGTGGAGAACGGACCTTGAAGGCTCCGTCCTCGTCGGGTAAATTACCAGGACGCTAGAAGCTACTTCCTGACCTAGGGTCCATGCACCCCGTCGTGCCCTGGCCCCTGCCTGGTGATGGCACAAAGTTGCCGGCTGTCCTCCTCGACAGTCCGTGCCCCTTGTCACGATCCCCTGCGACCGGGATCCAGCTCCTACCAGGCCCAGACCAACATCTGCCACCTAGTAGTCTCTAGGAGCCCAGCTCCTGACCTCTCCTTTCGAGAGTCACTTCACAACTCACTTGTGACCTCTCCACTTGAGAGTCACTCCTCAACTGTCTCCTGACACTCCTGACCTCCTCTTCAACTAACCCCCCAAGTGGCCAACCTTATTCCCTTCAGGCTGTCCACTGGTGTGTCTGGTGGATGTGGTGCCGAGTGTTCCTAGGATTTTGATTAGCTTGTTCTTAGCAACACCAAAGGTCAGGAACCCTTAACCAAGGAGGAGGTGGATATCATGCAGAAGGGCAGATTGCACAATACCCTGTGATGACCTTATAGGACAGGGTGTCACACATTATTTGAGGTCTGAAAGCAATGCATTTTTTTTGTTATTTTGACCATTTCTCATTTTTTTTTGTTATTTTGACCATTTCTCATTTTCAGAAAATAAATACAAAATGTATTGCTTGTGTGATGCCCTGGACTGGTCAGGTTGGATCGGGTCGGATCCGAGCGGTTCGACCGCTGCGGGGGCAGCACACTTGGAAATTCAGAGACATGTTGTCAGTAGTTTATAGAATAAAAGAACAATTTACATTTTACTCAAAAATAAGAAAGAAAATCAGAAAAACTGAAAATTTTGTGTACCGCCCTTGGGGCTCGGCTGCCTGCCGAGCCACTCGAATCCGGGCTCGGGTTGTCGGTGGCTCGAGCGCCTCCAGACCGGGGGTCACGTCGTTCCAAAAAGGGGGGTGATCTTGCTGGCGCTACGGATAGGGGTGGTGTGGTGGACGGTTCACGGTCGAAGCGGCGGTATTGGTAAAGTTCGTGACGCTACCCACGGGTCATGGTGATTGTAGACACCACCGCTGCGGTGAAGGTATGGGGGCTCCAGGGAGCGGTGTAATGGTGCAGCTAGGTGTTGACCTCTCCGTGGGTAGGGGATGTTGGTCCCCGGGCCCTGTTGTCGAGGGCCGGGGTGCAGGGCGGAGTGTTGCAGTGCGGTGCGTTGCCTGATGGCACTGTTGTACTCATGATTATAACTACACAAAGAGTCACTGGTAAACCAAGTTCGGTGATGATCGATGCCCGCAGCCGGCTGTGTGTTCTCCTAGTAAGGTTGATAATGCCCGCCTTTCTCCTGCACCTCTGTGTAGTGACTTTTGACTCCTATGCCCAAGCAACGGTAGTCCACTCCCCGACTTGTGTACACCGGAGGAGCCCGTATGCCCGCAGACGCTGGCGCGTTGGATCTCTGGCCCTTGGCGGTGGCACTTATCTGTACTGGTTGGGCTGGTGCCTTCAATCGTGACTTAGGTGGGAAAGGACCCTGAGGTCCAGACTGCAATCAGTTAATTTGACTAAGATCCAGTGGCTTCTGGACTAGTTCGGGGTCTGAGTACCCTGCCTGCTGCTCCGGTATCCAGTTGGCTCCCCGGTTCGGTTCCGGCAGACCACTACCCTGTACCGGTCCCTTACGGTTCCAACGGTCGTCTTCCCGGTCTCCTGCAGGCGGCCACTACCGTCTGCCTCCCGGCCGAAAAGGGTACCTAGGCTCCTACCTAGGCCCCTGACAGTTTCTAGTTTTCTCCTCCACTCCTCCTCTGTCAACTGTCAACACTGTTCTGTTTTGTGTTCCCGCCCCAGGCCATCCAAACTCCTCGGTGGGTGTGACCAACCACCTGACTCCGCCCCACCGGGTGTGAATGTCAGGACCTGGGAGGGGCGACTCAGGGTTTCAATGTGTGGCTGCTATTACCTTATTAGGGTGGGGTGTGGTGCGTGGGACTACCTGTGACCCCTGGCTAATCCAGGGCATCACATTTGCAGTGGTCTGTTAATTTTTGCCAGAGCTGTATACATAATGGTGATGTCAGTGCACTGAGATTCCAAGGTATAGTGAAAGTCTACAAACCGTATAGAGGGGGAGATTGTAGGAGAAAAATCCTCAACCATGAGTCCTTTTGGATATTTAAATTACAAACTAAAATTCCTGATGGTCTGAATACTTATTGTTCTCATTGACAAATTCCATTGTTTTTCAATGTGTCTTCATTTTAGAGATTTTCTATGTATAATGTGTTCTGAAGGAAGCTAATTTTACTAATGACCAGGTCTTGTGTTTAGAATGATGTCAGTTATTTTAATACCATGTCTGTGCTTTATCTATTCAACCATGACTAAGGCTTGTCGTCTATACGCATATTTTTCCGTGGTACTTTGTACATGCTGGATCAGTTTGTATTCTTATCAATAAATGTAAAGTGTTAATTAACTTAATTAACTTCTACAACCTGTCCTTCCATTGCTGGAGATCCTTCCTTTTTTTTTTATTGTGTCTCAACCCGCACCAGAGGTACTCCATGCGAGCACTGTGATTTCATTCACCTGCTACTTCACCTTTGGGCTGACCTAATTTTTCTATCTTTTCATAATAACTGATAAGCTCATCCGCCTGACAACTGACAATGCTGACAGGCTGACTCTTGTCAACATGAACAAAGCATGGATTAGAAAAGATGTCTGAATGCCACCAATTGACAGCAGCCTAACCTAAAGTTAATTGTAATGTTCCTTTTATTGTAATGTATACTCATGCACCTCTTTCCACCCAAACAAGAGTGTACAGTCCTTGTTTATTATTATTTGTGTCCTCCTCTTTCTCTTCCATCATATCAACAGGGTCATGATCTGACAATTGCTACTAATTTTCCAGGGTGTGTATGATGCCCTAATACATAATTTTTAGAGGCATACTTTAAATAATCCCTTACATACATATAAACTGTATGTGTGGCACCCCTGAGGCTTCAGTCGCCACAGGGTACTGCACCTCGGCTGAGGTGAGGTATTCATCCCGGGTACGGAGGAGGTCATTGCCGGTAATCATGGTAATCATAATCCACACAACACACAGTCAGTTGCCCTCCCACTGGGACTGGGTTAGGGTAGGGACCTGGGGGTGGCCACTACAATGTATGGACCTGCCTATTAGTTCAGAAACCTGAGGGGTGGAGCTTCAAGGGGTAAGTAAGGCGATAGACACACACACAGACAGTTAACAAAAGATGGAGAACAAGTGAGGAGTGGAGAGCAGATGGTCGCTGAGGAGAGAGCTGCGCCATAGCTGCCTCAGGACAGAGCGCAAACAGCAGGGTGCAGAGCCCTAGGCTGTGTGGGTACTGTACGTCCCACAAGCAGAATTCGCCGGACAGGGGATTGCAAGTCTCCTGGCCTACAAAGTGCCTGGGGGACAGCAGCATACTAGAGCCAGGAGCCGGGACTAAAAGAGCGGCACCAGTAAAGGACTCGTGCTGTCTGCCATATGGGCCAATACAAGTCAGAGGGTAACTTTGCGGGTTGAAGGCACAGAGACTCACACACTTAGCACAAGTAGGAAGGACTCACAGGGAGAAGTACCGGCTCTGACCTCCGAATTATCCGGGATCGGCTAAAGCTCATGACAGCGGAATCCAGCACTCCAGAGGCTTCAGTGAGTAAAGAACTTTGATTACAACCCCTGTGTCATCCAATCCTTCCCGCGCCCTACCCTCGCCTTAGCTGCGCGGCAGCAGGAGACTACTACTCCCAACAGTCCTGGGGCCTGACCTCTGCCTTTGAAGATCTGTACCAACCAAGCTGCGCTACCATCAGCCTCAGAGGATACTTCCCGCAGCAACGGCTCTTATGTTAGCCATGAACCACAGGTGGTGTCACAAATACAAACTCTACTCCCCTGTAAATAACCCCTCCATCGTTATTGACGCCGTTGGGGTCACGGAACCGGGCCTGGCCGCTGTGACATTCCATTCTCTACACCGGCCCGGTAACAAGTAACTCCCCCAGACCGCATGGGCGCGTCAACTTGGCGTCACGAACATGATTTCATGCCCACAACCACGAGTACTGTGCGCCTACAAACTGACTGTTATAAGAATGTATAATGGCGGCCATTAAAGAACAACAGGTGCCATGTGTAATCCAGTGGTCTGGGTGTATCCGCCATTCGTGGGCTGGGTGGCAGTTTGGCGCGAAGAGCTGCGCCCACCCCCTGCAGCAGAAGACCGAAAACGAAACTAACCCCGGGTAAGGGGCCGCTTCCTAGGGAAGTGAAGAAGTATGGGTGGATTGCACAGTTAGATTTTAGAGGCAGCATGCTGAGCAGCAACCTCAATACTCAGGAGCGTGGGGTGGAAGCGACCAGCTCCCCTGGCTGTTCCGAGGATGTACTGGTGCCACGACTCATCATCGCCTCAGAGCTCTTGGAGGAAGAAGTAAGGCGCCTGGGAGCCCAACTGCTGGAGCTACAAGCGAGAGCTGTACGGAGGTGGTAGGCGACCAAGCTGGGGGTAGTGGGCGGGATGGTGGTGGGCAGGATGTTACGGCCGCTCATCTCCGCCCCTCTGCTTCTATTGGGTGGCTGCTTAGTGACGCCGCTGTGATGCCGCACAAACCGCCCCCTTAGAAAGGAGGCGGTTCGCCGGAGTCAGCGACGTCGCTAGGCAGGTAAGTCCGTGTGACGGCTCCTAACGATATTGTGCACCACGGGCAGCGATTTGCCGTGACACACAACCGATGGGGACAGGTGCTTTCACCAGCGATATCGCTAGCGATATCGTTGCGTGTAAAGCCCCCTTAAGGCTTCACCAGGTGAAGAAAATAGTTTTGGAATGGCCCAGCCAGAGCTCAGACCTCAATCCAATTAAAAATCTGTGTGCTGACATAAAAAGGACTGTACAGAAGAGATGCCTTTGTAATCTGACAGACTGGATTGATACTGCAAGAAAGAGTGGGCAACATTACTAATGGTAGATCTGCCATGCTGATAGACTTCTACCCATTAAGACTGAATGTTGTAATAAATTCAAAGGGCACTTCAAAAAAGTATAGTTGAGTGTTGTATATATTTATGCAACAACATTATTTTGCCTCTTCTTTCCCACCAAAAAATGTTTGTTTATTTTTAAATTAAATTGTACACATTATGTGCAACATCAAAGGTGGAAAAAGTTAGGAAATTGTACATGACTCGCCCACCCCAGGGCTGTGGGACACCCGGCGCCGGGCTGGACTAGTCCGGTGGTAGTCAGTGGTGGCTGGGCCCGGCTCCGTGGCCCTGGTGGGTGTCAGTTGAATATGTGGCTTAAGTTAAAGTTTGTGTTCGTGATGCCACCTGTGGTATGCGGCTAATAAGCCGCCGCTGCTGTGTGAGGCCTCCGGGATGATGTTATGGCAGCAATGGTAGTACTGCTCCCCACAGGTGGAGCAATGCCCGGGGCACAGTTGGTGCTTGTAAATGTCTATGCAGATGAAATAACTGAGGCAACTTCAGAGGTGCAGTTCAAGTTCTTTACTCACAGTTCTCGTCAGGGCAGGCAGGACCCTTGGACTGCTGAGACCACTGTCAGGGACCTCCGTCTTCTGGGTGATTCAGAGTGTGAAATCCGGTACCCTCCGCTTAGTGTCTCTTTCTCTGCTGTCTTCACTAGCCTTGCCTGAGTTTGGATGGCCCTGGCTTGGCCTCCATTACAGCCTCCAGGCTGGGGGGTCACCTGTCGGCTGATTACCCCTTTTCTGGACGTCTGCTATGGGTTCTGGCCCTGGGAGCTTACAACGTCCCTGGGCCTCGGTTTTTACTGTTTGGAGATTGTCTTTTCACTCCTCCAGTCTCTAGGGACCGTCCCCTGTTGCAGCTAATCACTCCACCGATGTCACTGTGGACCAGGCCACCGCAGCCTGCAGCTACTCGTAGCGCCTCTGGGCCCTCGGCTTCGGTACCCAACAAGGACAGCTCGTGGTACCTACAGGACTACCCGCGGCCCTGCGACCCTTTCTTTCCTTCTTTTCTTTCTCCTCCTTGCCTGCCTCCAGCAGGCCTCCTCCTCCCTCCTTGCTCTCGTTCTTCTCCTCCAACTACATGCTGCTTCTCTCACTCCCTGAGGTAAACTGAAACTAACTTGACCTTCCTTTCTCTATCTGCTCTCTGGTGGCTCCTCCCACCTCCCCAGTTGCTAAGCTACCTCCCTATGGGAGCAGGGATGGGTCTTACAGCCCCTCTCAGCATGCAGCATGGGAGGGTTGCCTGCCACTTTCCCTGGTCCCAGTATGTACCTAACAATGGGTGTAGTGTGGATTTACCAGGGGACCGGAGTTCACTCTCCTCCTCTCCCAGAATGGGGCATCACACCGCTGGTGGGGTGCAATGACCTGTGGCGACGGAAGCCTCAGGGGCGCCACACTCCCCCACAGCAAATCCCAGCACGTCCTCGGGCTGAAAAACAACAAAAACATGTGGAGAAACTGCAAAAACATTTTTGTATGCAATAACATAAAACAGTAAAACATTTCTTCCCTTTATGGGAGGCACATATCATAAACGTTGCGAACTTCTTATAAAGAAACTATGTGTGCACTTTCAGTTCATTGCACAGTTTGGGCACTTCCCCCATAATTCTGGTAGGGGGCACAACAGGTGCAACTAATTACATGGTTGGCTACAACAAGTCCAGTAGCCCGACAGTTCGTTTCTTTCAATCAACAATACGACACAATCAACCAGCCATTAAGTCCAATGGCCTGGTTACATAGGACACATAACCACATACCAGCCACTAAGTCCAGTGGCCTGGCATGACATGACACATACACTTCCACCGGGGCCCACATTCCAGTTCAGTGGCCCGGTAACACATAACATGGGGGGTGACGTCTTCAAAAAGCATAAGGGGCAGTACAGCAGGATAGGGTGTCATCTTCGAAAAGAATGAGGGGCAAAACAGGGGCTATTTACAGTTCAGCAGCTCTTCATCTTTACTCTTCATCGCAGGGGTCCTTCTTTGGCAGGGCCCTGGGCAGCATGTAGGCCATGGAGATCCTGGTCTGCGTTTCTTGCGTGGCTGTCGCAGGACCTCTGCTCAGTTCTGTGACCTGGGTCTGCCTTGAGGTAGTGCTGCGGCTGCTGCTGACAGGAGAGACGCTGCACGCTGGCATAGTGCGGCGCCACTCCGGTTCTTCTGAGGCCGTCTCCTCCCGGGCCTCCCGCTCCTGCTGGTACTCCTGCACCAATCTCCGGCAGGTCAGCTCGTTTGGCAGTGCGGTTTCCTTGGGGCGCAGGGAGTTTTGCAGTCCCCTACTCTCTATGGGCGCTGCGTCCCAGTGCACTCCCGGGGATGTCGCTCCCAGGAGACTCACAGGGGGACTCGGTAGGGGGCCCACTAGCTGGTCGGGGTCCACCCCTCCCCAGGCTCCGTCTGCGGGGGTTTCGGGCAGGCCTCCGGTGCCCCACCGGGCATCAGCGGGGTTGGCGGGGAAGGCCTGCGGGACAGTGGAGGGACAGGGCGGTGGCGCTTGGTGGGTCAGTGGGTCCGGACAAGTCGGGGCTTCACATTGCTCACCCGGTCGCTGCTCCGCGGCCTCCATCCTGTGGCCCACACTCTCCGGCACCATCGATGTTTCACTCCGCCGGTCCACCTCTGCTTGCAGGTTACGCAGTCTCCGAGCCAGGATTCGCATTTCCTCCCGGAGCAGGTCCAGCTCGGGATCCATCTTCCCGGTCCCTGGGGTACACTCCTGCAGCCTCTCTGCCATGCTGCCGACCTGGGGAACGCTTGCTGGATCACTGCTCGGGTGCTCGACCACGCCACTCGGCTTCTCCCTTTCCCTTCTTGGCGGCGGGGCAGGAGGCTGCACTTGCATCTGGCGCCAGACTGGCGCCCAGCCCATCACGGCCGGCACCGCTCCACTTAGTATCAGGTACATTTTCTTTTTCTTTATCTGTTGGTCGGGCGTTTAAGCTTTTTCTGCCAGCCGGCCAGCTTATTTGGTCGCCGCTTCCTTTTCTTCCGCTTTCTATGGCGGGCACCGCTTCGCGCGCTTTTCTTGGACAAGGGGGCGGGGCTTCTCTTCGCGCCCTTTCTTCTTACACGCCCCCCTTCTTCCCGCTCTCAGCAGCGCTAATGGCGGCGGTTTCTCAGTAAAGTACACAGTCTGTCACACGGTTCTTCAGGCGCACAGTACCCGGTTAGACCGGGCACGAAATCCTGTTCGTGACGCCAAAAGTGACTCGCCCACCCCAGGGCTGTGGGACACCCGGCGCCGGGCTGGACTAGTCCGGTGGTAGTCAGTGGTGGCTGGGCCCGGCTCCGTGGCCCTGGTGGGTGTCAGTTGAATATGTGGCTTAAGTTAAAGTTTGTGTTCGTGACGCCACCTGTGGTATGCGGCTAATAAGCCGCCGCTGCTGTGTGAGGCCTCCGGGATGATGTTATGGCAGCAATGGTAGTACTGCTCCCCACAGGTGGAGCAATGCCCGGGGCACAGTTGGTGCTTGTAAATGTCTATGCAGATGAAATAACTGAGGCAACTTCAGAGGTGCAGTTCAAGTTCTTTACTCACAGTTCTCGTCAGGGCAGGCAGGACCCTTGGACTGCTGAGACCACTGTCAGGGACCTCCGTCTTCTGGGTGATTCAGAGTGTGAAATCCGGTACCCTCCGCTTAGTGTCTCTTTCTCTGCTGTCTTCACTAGCCTTGCCTGAGTTTGGATGGCCCTGGCTTGGCCTCCATTACAGCCTCCAGGCTGGGGGGTCACCTGTCGGCTGATTACCCCTTTTCTGGACGTCTGCTATGGGTTCTGGCCCTGGGAGCTTACAACGTCCCTGGGCCTCGGTTTTTACTGTTTGGAGATTGTCTTTTCACTCCTCCAGTCTCTAGGGACCGTCCCCTGTTGCAGCTAATCACTCCACCGATGTCACTGTGGACCAGGCCACCGCAGCCTGCAGCTACTCGTAGCGCCTCTGGGCCCTCGGCTTCGGTACCCAACAAGGACAGCTCGTGGTACCTACAGGACTACCCGCGGCCCTGCGACCCTTTCTTTCCTTCTTTTCTTTCTCCTCCTTGCCTGCCTCCAGCAGGCCTCCTCCTCCCTCCTTGCTCTCGTTCTTCTCCTCCAACTACATGCTGCTTCTCTCACTCCCTGAGGTAAACTGAAACTAACTTGACCTTCCTTTCTCTATCTGCTCTCTGGTGGCTCCTCCCACCTCCCCAGTTGCTAAGCTACCTCCCTATGGGAGCAGGGATGGGTCTTACAGCCCCTCTCAGCATGCAGCATGGGAGGGTTGCCTGCCACTTTCCCTGGTCCCAGTATGTACCTAACAATGGGTGTAGTGTGGATTTACCAGGGGACCGGAGTTCACTCTCCTCCTCTCCCAGAATGGGGCATCACACCGCTGGTGGGGTGCAATGACCTGTGGCGACGGAAGCCTCAGGGGCGCCACACTCCCCCACAGCAAATCCCAGCACGTCCTCGGGCTGAAAAACAACAAAAACATGTGGAGAAACTGCAAAAACATTTTTGTATGCAATAACATAAAACAGTAAAACATTTCTTCCCTTTATGGGAGGCACATATCATAAACGTTGCGAACTTCTTATAAAGAAACTATGTGTGCACTTTCAGTTCATTGCACAGTTTGGGCACTTCCCCCATAATTCTGGTAGGGGGCACAACAGGTGCAACTAATTACATGGTTGGCTACAACAAGTCCAGTAGCCCGACAGTTCGTTTCTTTCAATCAACAATACGACACAATCAACCAGCCATTAAGTCCAATGGCCTGGTTACATAGGACACATAACCACATACCAGCCACTAAGTCCAGTGGCCTGGCATGACATGACACATACACTTCCACCGGGGCCCACATTCCAGTTCAGTGGCCCGGTAACACATAACATGGGGGGTGACGTCTTCAAAAAGCATAAGGGGCAGTACAGCAGGATAGGGTGTCATCTTCGAAAAGAATGAGGGGCAAAACAGGGGCTATTTACAGTTCAGCAGCTCTTCATCTTTACTCTTCATCGCAGGGGTCCTTCTTTGGCAGGGCCCTGGGCAGCATGTAGGCCATGGAGATCCTGGTCTGCGTTTCTTGCGTGGCTGTCGCAGGACCTCTGCTCAGTTCTGTGACCTGGGTCTGCCTTGAGGTAGTGCTGCGGCTGCTGCTGACAGGAGAGACGCTGCACGCTGGCATAGTGCGGCGCCACTCCGGTTCTTCTGAGGCCGTCTCCTCCCGGGCCTCCCGCTCCTGCTAGTACTCCTGCACCAATCTCCGGCAGGTCAGCTCGTTTGGCAGTGCGGTTTCCTTGGGGCGCAGGGAGTTTTGCAGTCCCCTACTCTCTATGGGCGCTGCGTCCCAGTGCACTCCCGGGGATGTCGCTCCCAGGAGACTCACAGGGGGACTCGGTAGGGGGCCCACTAGCTGGTCGGGGTCCACCCCTCCCCAGGCTCCGTCTGCGGGGGTTTCGGGCAGGCCTCCGGTGCCCCACCGGGCATCAGCGGGGTTGGCGGGGAAGGCCTGCGGGACAGTGGAGGGACAGGGCGGTGGCGCTTGGTGGGTCAGTGGGTCCGGACGGGTCGGGGCTTCACATTGCTCACCCGGTCGCTGCTCCGCGGCCTCCATCCTGTGGCCCACACTCTCCGGCACCATCGATGTTTCACTCCGCCGGTCCACCTCTGCTTGCAGGTTACGCAGTCTCCGAGCCAGGATTCGCATTTCCTCCCGGAGCAGGTCCAGCTCGGGATCCATCTTCCCGGTCCCTGGGGTACACTCCTGCAGCCTCTCTGCCATGCTGCCGACCTGGGGAACGCTTGCTGGATCACTGCTCGGGTGCTCGACCACGCCACTCGGCTTCTCCCTTTCCCTTCTTGGCGGCGGGGCAGGAGGCTGCACTTGCATCTGGCGCCAGACTGGCGCCCAGCCCATCACGGCCGGCACCGCTCCACTTAGTATCAGGTACATTTTCTTTTTCTTTATCTGTTGGTCGGGCGTTTAAGCTTTTTCTGCCAGCCGGCCAGCTTATTTGGTCGCCGCTTCCTTTTCTTCCGCTTTCTATGGCGGGCACCGCTTCGCGCGCTTTTCTTGGACAAGGGGGCGGGGCTTCTCTTCGCGCCCTTTCTTCTTACACGCCCCCCTTCTTCCCGCTCTCAGCAGCGCTAATGGCGGCGGTTTCTCAGTAAAGTACACAGTCTGTCACACGGTTCTTCAGGCGCACAGTACCCGGTTAGACCGGGCACGAAATCCTGTTCGTGACGCCAAAAGTGACTCGCCCACCCCAGGGCTGTGGGACACCCGGCGCCGGGCTGGACTAGTCCGGTGGTAGTCAGTGGTGGCTGGGCCCGGCTCCGTGGCCCTGGTGGGTGTCAGTTGAATATGTGGCTTAAGTTAAAGTTTGTGTTCGTGACGCCACCTGTGGTATGCGGCTAATAAGCCGCCGCTGCTGTGTGAGGCCTCCGGGATGATGTTATGGCAGCAATGGTAGTACTGCTCCCCACAGGTGGAGCAATGCCCGGGGCACAGTTGGTGCTTGTAAATGTCTATGCAGATGAAATAACTGAGGCAACTTCAGAGGTGCAGTTCAAGTTCTTTACTCACAGTTCTCGTCAGGGCAGGCAGGACCCTTGGACTGCTGAGACCACTGTCAGGGACCTCCGTCTTCTGGGTGATTCAGAGTGTGAAATCCGGTACCCTCCGCTTAGTGTCTCTTTCTCTGCTGTCTTCACTATCCTTGCCTGAGTTTGGATGGCCCTGGCTTGGCCTCCATTACAGCCTCCAGGCTGGGGGGTCACCTGTCGGCTGATTACCCCTTTTCTGGACGTCTGCTATGGGTTCTTGCCCTGGGAGCTTACAACGTCCCTGGGCCTCGGTTTTTACTGTTTGGAGATTGTCTTTTCACTCCTCCAGTCTCTAGGGACCGTCCCCTGTCGCAGCTAATCACTCCACCGATGTCACTGTGGACCAGGCCACCGCAGCCTGCAGCTACTCGTAGCGCCTCTGGGCCCTCGGCTTCGGTACCCAACAAGGACAGCTCGTGGTACCTACAGGACTACCCGCGGCCCTGCGACCCTTTCTTTCCTTCTTTTCTTTCTCCTCCTTGCCTGCCTCCAGCAGGCCTCCTCCTCCCTCCTTGCTCTCGTTCTTCTCCTCCAACTACATGCTGCTTCTCTCACTCCCTGAGGTAAACTGAAACTAACTTGACCTTCCTTTCTCTATCTGCTCTCTGGTGGCTCCTCCCACCTCCCCAGTTGCTAAGCTACCTCCCTATGGGAGCAGGGATGGGTCTTACAGCCCCTCTCAGCATGCAGCATGGGAGGGTTGCCTGCCACTTTCCCTGGTCCCAGTATGTACCTAACAATGGGTGTAGTGTGGATTTACCAGGGGACCGGAGTTCACTCTCCTCCTCTCCCAGAATGGGGCATCACACCGCTGGTGGGGTGCAATGACCTGTGGCGACGGAAGCCTCAGGGGCGCCACATACATCTTGCAAGGAATTTTTTACATGACAAAAATCTGGAACATGTAGACGTTCTACAGCCACGGTGCCTTCACACAATGGACAGATACCAGAGTAGATCCTGAAATATGTATATTAAAATTGTTCCATACAATGCAGTATTTTTTATAGAACATTATTACAATTATAACATGTTTTGTTATACACGTTTATTTCTTTGTGTGTATTGGAACAACAAAACAACACAGAGAAGAAGAGGCAAGTTGGACATAATTTCACACAAAATCCCCAAAATGAGTAGGACTAAATTGTTGGCATCTTTCCAACATTGTGGTTAAACAACTTTGTTTAAAGCATGTGATGCTCGATAAAACTAACCTGTGGCAAGTAACAGGTGTGGGCAATATGAAAATCACACTAGTAACCATATAAAAAGGCTAGACGTTGACTCACTTTTTGTATTGTGTGTCTGTGTGTGCCACACTAAGCATGGAGAACAGAAAGAGGAAAAAAAAAGAACTGTCTAAGGACATGAGAACCAAAATTGTAGAAAAACATTAACAATCTCAAGTCCATCTCCAGGGATCTTAAAGTACCTTCGCCCATGGTGTATAACATAATCAAGAAGTTTACAAACCATGGCCCTGTAGGTAATTACCCTGGACGTGGATGGCAAAGAAAAATTAGTTGCAACTCAGTATAGATGATTGATAAGTGCAGACCCAATCAAGTTTCAAAGAAATTAAATCTGTCCTGCAGGCTCATGGTGCATCAGTATGACCGTAAACTATTGTTTGAATGAAATGCTATGGCAGGAGACCTAGGAGGACCTCACTGCTAACACACAGAAATAAAAACGCTAGACTACAGTTTGCCACAATGTACGCGAGTAAGCCAAAATCTTTCTGAGAAAGCGTCTTGTAGACTGATGATACCAAGATAGAGCTTTTTGCTGAAAAACATCTTTTTACTTGTTAGTGAAAACATAATGAGACCTAAAAAGAAAAGAACACACTACCTACTGTCAAATATGCTGGAGGTTCAAATATGTTTTGGGTCTGTTTTGCTGCCTTAGGCATTGGGTGCCTGAAATGGATGGAAACAAAGTGCTGGAGGTCTCTGAAGTGACCAGCTAGGAGTCCAGATCTAAATCCCATTGAAAACCCGTGGAGAGATCTTAAAATTGATGTTGGGAGAAGGTACCCTTCAAATGAGAGAATATGAGCAGTTTGCAAAGGAAGAAGGGTCAAAAATTCCAGTTGTGAGGTGTAATAAGCATGTTGATGGTTATTGGAAGTGATTATTACAGTTATTTATTTCAAAGGGCGTGCAACCAAATATTAAGTTGAGGGTGAGGTGCCAACAATTTTGTCTAGCTCATTTTTAGACTGTTATGTGGAATTATATCCAATTTTCCCTTTTTTCTCTCTTATTTTTGTGTTGTTCCAATACACACAAAGGAAATAAACATGTGCATAACAAAACATATAGAAATACAATAATGTTCTGGGAGAACTACTTAATTTTCTGGAACAATTTCAAAGGTGCCAACACTTTCGGTCATGACTGTAGACGGAAATAATCAATAGTTGATACATCAGCTGTTACATGTTGGTAAGGTGAATGCATTTACTTTTGAAAATGTGTCTTCACTTGTTTTCAATCCTGATTTACTGAGAATTGATATGAAATACTGTCTAGCAGAAACCTAATTGGAAATCTTATGTCTTGGTTATTTACCCTATTCAAACAAATTAGCTTAGTCAGGGAGTGCTATGTTATTTTAATTTTACTCAATGAACACTGGGAATGATTGAAATTACTAATGAGATGCTTTTTTTAAACTTAATATCCTACAATTTATTACATACCTATGTCATTATTGTTCCCAGTCAGATATTTTACATTACCACTGACAGGATGAAGTCCTTGAGATTAATCATTGGTCTTGTGATCTTTATGAAAAAGATTAACATTATGAACGGAACCTGCGATCCATGCTATTAGACCAGTTTGTTGACTATTTGACATGTCATGAAGGATCAATCATGCATGCCCCATGTTATTTAGACTTCTTACTTCACGTCCTTCCAGAAGGGATTTACAGCTAAGTGTCTGCTGCCAAGGATCCGGGTTCCTAATCCGCCCTATCAATCAATTATTGGCAACCATAGTAGAAGCTAGTAGGTGATACCTGGCACTTTGTGGATGGAGAGAGATGGAAGTTTTCATGATATAAAAAGGATATCGAGGATGTTATTCTTTACTGGTAAAAAATGTAAATAGAAGTGTAATTAACCTAGGCTTCCCTAAAGGGGGTTGTCCATTCTAAATCCATAACTCTGCAGTCGCTGTATATGCACAAGTGCTGGGAAACTTCTGGTCTTCGCTTGATGATTGAAGGAGGGACAGGAATAGACTTATTGCCTGGAGCAGGGGTCAACTGATACCTGAGGCATAAAAGAAACCAAGAAAATGGGCCGGAGAATGAGTTGCAACTTATAAGCGCATGTTCACACTGGCCATAAGATAAAGCAAACCCAAGATGAAAATAATATGGAAGTATACCCTGCTGTAAGTTAATAAAAGTATAAAATCATAATGCATAGCAATTTACATAGGGTACTTAGTAAACATTATTTTTGATCAACATAGCATGAAGCCATCCCACCGCGACAAGGTGTACCCAAATCGGGATGGTACCTAACACTCTCTAGTATTAAAACCTTACCATATATCAAAACAGACCTTAAACTGAATAAGGGCAGAGAGTGGCTGGTTCTCGACTTTGGACACACAGCCATATGACGCACTATAGATGAAATGCCCAGCTCAGTGAAAAGGGGGCCACACCCTATTTGTGCTTAGTACAAGAGACTACAAAGAAACCAAGAAAATGAGCCAGAGCATGAGTTGATATACATGCAACTTATAAGCGCATGTTCACAATGGCCATAAGATAAAGAAAACCCAAGATGAAATTAATATTGATGTATACCCTGCTGTAACTAAATAAAATCAAAGCTGCATATAAACATAGGGTACTTAGTAAACACTATTTTTGATAAAAAAAAACCATAAAGCCATCCCACCATGACAAGGTGTACCCAAATCTGGACGTTATCTAACACTCTCTAGTATTAAAACCTTACCATATGTCAAAACAGACCTCAATCTGAATAAGGGCAGAGATTGACTGGGTCCTGACTATACCAGTGACAAGGTTCTGACAATTGCCAGCAGATTGTCCAAAGCAAAAACTTTGTGAACGTTGAGCTCAAAAATACAACACAAGAGTTTTACCTTTATTGAGAAGAGTTTATTCTGTTATAAAGCAGAAGGGACAGAGATTTACTCAGCTGACATGTATAACCTTGAGCGCACTCCAGCACCTTCAGAGTGAAAAAGCCAATTAGTGAAGTATTTGAAAGCCAGAAGTGCTTTATTCTCCAAAAGTGATATAGATATTGCGGGCTCTACTAGTACTCAGCATAGAATTTATCAAAAGGGTGAAAAATTCTTTAGAGAAAGATTAAGGTGCATTGACACCAGTGACCTAGAAGATTTTCGGAGACAATTCAGAGTTGAAAACAATTGGGGTTATCAAACAGTTCGATAGTCATTATGCTTCCCCAATAGTGGTAGTTCATAAAAAGATTGGTTGAAATAGAATGTGCATGGAATACCGCACTTTGAATCAACTCACTATTGCTTTCTGATCAGTACACCCCTTCCAGGAATGAGGATGTGGGAAGCAACTTGTTCAGTGTATTAAATCTAAAAAGTAGATACCATCCGATTCCCATGTGCCCACAGGACAAGGTGAAGAACACTTTTATTTTGCTCTTTGAGTTGCTATTGTGCCGCCCCTGTGCCAGCTGCCTGCCGCTGCTTGGGTCCGGACCTTCCGGTGGGTGGCTCGAGGGTCTCCGGACCCGGGGGATCCCGCGGACACTCCAAATGAAAAGGGGGGTTTTGGTGGACGTATATGTACGGGCTGGGCCATACTAGGTTTGTGGCGCCACCCACGGTATGTGGGGATATTGGACACCACCGCTGCAGTTACGGGGCACCCGGGGGAGATGTTGTGCAGCAAGTTGTTAACCCCTCCGTGGGCAGAGATGGTGGCCCCGGGACCGTTGGGGTTTTGGTGGTGAAGGGAGATGGGCGACTGCAGGGTGCTGGTGTACTCACTGTTAAGAAAACACACGAGTCTCTGTTAAAGCAAGGTGATGGTGGTCGGTGCCCGCAGCCGGCTGTGTTCTGGTTCCCCCACCCGGCTTGTGGTCTCTGTCTTTCTCCTGCACCTGTTTTAGAACGGTGGACTGCCTGTGCTTGCAAATTTAGGAGTCCGCTTCCGGCTGGATGTGGCCTAAGGAGCCCTTGCCCACAGACGCTGGCCCATGGGATTTCTCAGCCGTGACACTGGCCTTTTATCCCCCTCGGTGGGGTGTTGTCTTCTATTAAGGACTTTGGGTGGGGCTGGCCTCAGTGTATTAACCAGTTCCAGTAGCTTCTGGACCTAGCTTCAGGGTCTGAGTACCCCCTTTGTGCTCCGGTTTCTGAGTCGGTTCCCCGGGTCGGTACCGGTGGGCTACAACCCTGTCCCGGTCCACCTCGGTTCCACTGGGCCATCTTCCCGGCTCCTGCAGACGGAGACCGCCGTCTGCCTCCTATCCAAAGGCACCAGGGCTCCTACCCTGGTACCTGTCAGTTTGCCTTCAGGCCTGAGACACTGGCCTGACCTCCACTCTCCTTGAACTCCACAACTCCTGAACTGAACCATTTGCTTCCCGCCCTCGGGCTGTCTAAAACTCCTCAGTGGTCGTCTTCCAACCGCCTGGTTCCGCCCCCTGGTGTGTCTATCAAGCCCAGAGGGGGGTGACTAGGGTTTTGTGGTTGGATGATGTCACCTGTGAGGGAAAGGTGTTGTGCGGGGCCCTATCTGTGACTACCTGGCTGGCCAGAACGTCACACTCCCCCTTGGTTAAACACAGACCGTCTGCGGGCTGTCCAACCACCACCAGTTTATTTTGTTTAACTGGAAAAAATAAAAAGATTTTAGAACATATACAATTATAATAACATATTTACAGAGTATAAATGCTTTGGTTTCTTCCCTTAACGGGAGGCAGGTCACTTAAATGTTGCATAACATTTTTATTAACTGGAACGGGACGGGACCGGGTCCTTTTCACCATAACCCACCCAAACAAACCTTGCCCTGATGCTGCCTCTAAAAACCAGGTCAGCACCCCTTTTCTCCAGTCCAGGAAATGGGTTCGGGTCCGGGTGTTGCCCATATGGGCCGGGTAATAAGTTCCTTACCCAGCAGTCTCTCTCAGAGGTTCCACGTCCAGGGGACCCCTGACCCGGAGGGTAGTCACCGGTTTCCGTGGTGACAGGACCTTGGCCTACTCTGCCGCAAGCCCTTCCTCCAACCAGCCTCCCCGGAGACTGCGGCATGATGAAAAGGTTGGTTTATTTAAAACACTTAACTCACTGCTGGTACAGCTTCCTCTGGCAACTGTCCCACGGTCCCCCACAGGGCAGCACGGGTCCCCAAGGCCACCATCACTCACGGGCGGCACTGTCCATAAAGACCCCGTCTTCCACTGCCTGCAGTGCAGGTACGATTGCTCCTCCAAACCCAACTCTGTAAACGGAACTGTCCTCACTTCAACTCAATTTCTTGTCGTCCTCCACCAGGGGCTCCGACCTTGATGGCGCCCTCTGGGGCTCCGACCGCAGTGGCATTCAACAAGTCGGACAAGATCCTCCTTTCCTTCCACCCATGTGCTGGATGGCATCTCCCGGGAACTTGGAGACGTTCAACAAAGGTCAGGCTGTAAAACAGGAGTGAGTCCTTTGCTTAAAACTTTTTAACTTCAAACTTTTAAACTTGTGGGTAACTTAACGGGTGTTGCTACCACTGCAGAGGGCCGTACTGCTCCATTTTCGGCCTGGACACTGGACTCCCCATCCAGGTGCAGTACATCCCCGGGCTCTGAACCTCCAACGGGAACGGTGGTTGAATCGTGGACGGCACCACTTTTTCCAGGAGCTGCGCTACACGGGGTTCATTCGTAACATGCATAGCAGGCCCCATCTCCCAGCTAATCAGGGATGGCACGGGGGTCTGTGTAGCTTTATCCTGGCGTAACATGGCTGAGGCGGCCCTTTGTTCACGGGCCCACACCACGGCAACCATCCTCCGAACTTCCGCCTTCCAGTCGAGCACCTGCTGCAGCATTTGGGCTCTCACCCGGACGCAGAATCTGGATAGATGCCGCTCCAGCTAGGCAGCAGTCCCTGCAGGTAGCTGGTCTAAGCTCTGCTCCTGCCGCATAAAAGGCCACTCCACCTCTACCACTTCGGAGCCCCGCCACTCCGCCGTCAGGGTTAGGTGCGGACATCTTCCAGTTTCAACCCCTTGGTCTTTTTCTGGCCGGTAAGTTTCGTTTTTCGACCTCCGGCCTTGCTTTTCATCCGTGTTCCCAGGGGGCAGGGCTTCAGTTTTCACGCTCTTTTCATGGGGAAGAAAACCCCGGGTGGGAATCTTCGCGCCAAAAGATGGCGGCAAGATGGCGGTTTCTGGAAATTTTTCAATGGATCACCGCTGACTTCAAGACAAGGCGCACTTCCACAAGGTAAGTGGATGGGTAAGTATCCTGATCGTGACGCCAAGCTTTGGGGTGTGCCGCCCCCATGCCAGCAGCCTGCCGCTGCTCGGGTCCGGACCTTCCGGTGGGTGGTTGGAGGGTCCTCGGACTCGGGGGATCCCGCGGACACTCCGAATGACAAGGGGGATTTTGGTGGACGTATATGTACGGGCTGGGCTGTACTAGGTTTGTGACGCCACCCACTGTATGTGGTGATATTGTACACCACCTCTGCAGTTATGGGGCACCTGGGGGAGATGTTGTGCAGCAAATTGTTAACCGCTCCGTGGGCAGAGATGGTGGCCCCGGGACCATTGGGGTTTTGGTGGTGCAGGGAAATGAGCAACCGGAGGGTGCTGGTGTACTGACTATTAAGAAAACACACAAGTCTCTGGTAAACCAAAGTGATGGTGATCGGTGCCCGCTACCGGCTGCGTTCTGTTTCCCCCATCCGGCTGGTGGTCTCTGTCTTTCTCCTGCACCTTTTTTAGAATGGTGGACTGCCTGTGCTTGCAACTGCAGGAGTCCGCTCCCGGCTGGATGTGGCCTAAGGAGCCCTTGGCCGCAGACGCTGGCCCGTGGGATCTCTGAGCCGTGGCGGTGGCCTTTTATTCCCCTCGGTGGGCTGTTGTCTTCTATTAGGGACTTTGGGTGGGACAGAACCTCTAGTCCTGGCCTCAATCAGTTAATTAACCAGTTCCAGTAGCTTCTGGACCTAGCTTCAGGGTCTGAGTACCCCCCTTTGTGCTCCGGTTTCCGAGTCGATTCTACAACCCTGTCCGGGTCCACCTCGGTTCCACCGAGCCGTCTTCCCGGCTCTTGCAGACGGAGACCGTCGTCTGCCTCCTAGCCAAAGGCACCAGGGCTCCTACCCTGGTACCTGTCAGTTTGCCTTCAGGCCTGAGACACCGGCCTGACCTCCACTCTCCTTGAAATCCAGAACTCCTGAACTGAACTGAACCGTTTGCTTCCCGCCCTCGGGCAGTCTAAAACTCCTCGGTGGGCGTCTTCCAACTGCCTGGTTCCGCCCCCTGGTGTGTCTATCAAGCCCAGAGGGGGGTGACTAGGGTTTTGTGGTTGGCTGATGTCACCTGTGAGGGAAAGGTGTTGTGCGGGACCCTATCTGTAACTACCTGGCTGGCTAGGGTGTCACACTATGAATTTGAAAGGGTACCTCTGCGGGTCTGCGTGTAGCACCTGCCACATTTAAGTTCCTCAATGAGCCCACAGTCGGTGACATGCAATTGCAGGAAGCTCTTGAATACCAAGATGGATTGATAGTCTTTGGCAGGAGACTGGACGTACATGAGAAACGACTATTAAAGGCTCTGGGTTGATTGCATAAAGAAGGCCTTAAACTGTCCCAATAAAAGTGTCAATTCTGTAAACCTTTAGAAGCCTATATAGGCGATATGGTATCCGCAGATGATATAGCAACTGACCCCAGCAAGATTGAAACTGTATCTTCTTTGCCAAGACCATAAATATAACTGGGATTCTAGTTTCTGGGTTTTTGTGGATGTTATAGAACATTTGTGCAAGGATTATCCAAAGTGGCCCGTCTGTTAATCCAGTTTTGCAAAATTATGTGGATGCCGGAGAGTCAAGAAAAAAAATCAATGTAGTCAAACCTTTTTTTTTTCATGTGGCCTTGAAGAAGTGTCTGCAGCTGAAAAAAGCGTCACTGCAGTCAGGAGGCCTGAAGGCATTGGAGGTCCCCTGTCAAGTTCAGGATCCGGGACCGGAGACACTAACAGCCAAGATGTATGTGAGAGTCACTGCAGTGTAAAGCACAGTGTGATGGTGAGGTCAGCGACACTAAGCCCTTGTTGTGCCTGTTGCACACTATTTGTGTTGCACATGTTGTGTGCTCCCCTTCTGGACTGCCCCTGTGTTTAATGGACTATCGTTTGTGCCCCATGGACTGTTATCTATGTCCCAAGGGTTATGTATCTTTACTGTGTGCCCATTGGAACTGTGACTCTACCCTCTGCCCAATACTGGGCAACAGAGGTGACTGCTATATGAAAAAGGAGAAGGGGGAAGACTAAGGAATAGGGAGCTAGTCGGGCACTATTGCAACAGACTGTGGACTGATGGACCCGCCGGGTTCCATTTGTGGCAGTTTTAAAGACTGTGCTTGGGAGAAGTGGACTCAACGTAACCTGTGTGTCTTTTTTTTGCTACTCAGGTAAATGGACTCCTGGATACAAGCCCCTGAGGAATCAAGCTATTTAAGGGCTTTCAGGCCTGATATGCTGCCATATAGACTCTCGGGTCACGGTAGCAGCTGGTCTTTTAAGAGACGTGTTTTATGAAAAATGTTTGAGTAATGTTTTATTGCAGGTGCTTTTATGCAGAAAACGAAAAAGTGACTGAATATTTTATGAGCATTTTATGTGTTGTGCCATTTGCATTTGGTGTTTTGCAGGTCTGGAACAGACTTGGTCAGGGACAACCAAGGTTAAAGGAGGAAGGAGTGAATTCCCCTGCGAGACAGAAGGTCAGTGGGCTCATAAGGAGAAGAGTAGGTCCTGACCAGAAGCACTGGCGGAGGAGTGTTGTTGGAATGAGCCCCTTCAATAGCGTAATCTAAATCCCTGTGGGTGGGACGGAGCCGACTGATAGGACTTTTTGAATCTACCAGTGAAGTATGACGTCAGACAAGAGTATGAGGGGCCTAGCAGCATTCAAAGAAGTTCAGGTGCCAGGAAAGCGGTTGGCTGGTAAATTGAATTATGAAATGGCGCTTAGAGGGAAATCCATTGAGCTCAGAAGCAGTGCCCATGTAACATGTAATGCGACTTCAAGATATATATTTATTAGTTGCAAACAAAGTTCCACTGGTTAAAAGAAGCAAATCGGTGTCGGATTTATTGTCTCACTGGATGAATGAACTGTTGCGAAAGCATCCCTGCAGTTGAGTGGCGACCGGGACATAAGGGGTTACCGAACGACTGCGCTGCGACCTGGAAGCACCTGTAAGAATTAGTACTACTGCCTCCCCTAGCCACTCTACAGGTACACAGTGATGTGGTAACTGGGCTTAAATAAAATTGGTCATTTTTATCTGCTAATTTTTTTCAAAAATATTTTTTTCATGTTTTTTCTAAGCCGTAATGCATGTTCACATTCCTGTGTCCACTGTTTGAACCCTTCAGCCTTTTTTCCCTCTTGCTTGAGGTCAACTGTTATTGTGATAGCATATGTCATGTTCAGTATGCACCCGTTCAGACCTTCATGTCAAGAAGTGCTGGCAGTTTATCTATTTTTGCAAGTGACATTCAAGTAAGATATAGCCAAGGTGATTGTTTATGAAATGATGATAGTCTCATCATTGAATGGTGTAATGGATGGTAAAATATGGAGCCTGAAAGTCAAAAGTTCAAAACATTCTTACCCTTTTGCTTGTCACTGTATATGAACTTTTGACATTGTTAGGAGTGCAAATATCCTGTACCACTCCCTATCACCCTCAGGGTCACCCTCAACCTAAAATGTTTAACAGGACTGTCTTAGAGATGCTAGGAACTTTATGTATAAAGAAGAAAGTTTATTGGAGTCATAACATTTCAACAGCTGTACATGCTTACAACAGCACAAAGAGTGATGCTACAGGCTATCTGCCATATTTACTAATGGGCAGAGGGGAAGACAAATTTTCTTATCTGTTTTGATGTGCAATACAGGGTAATATTGTGGTACCGTGTTAGCCAGAAAAGTCAATTGAAATACTATGTACCAAGAATGACAAAAGTATTTTAGGAGTGATACCTTTATAGTCTAACCAGAAAAATTATATTAGGCTATGTGCGCACGTTGCGTTTTTCCCCGCGTTTCCGCAGCGTTTTAAGCTGCAGCGTTTTTGCGCTAAAACGCATGCATTTTTGTTTTCCAGCAAAGTCTATGGGAAAAGATAAAATCCTGTCTGCACTTTGCTTTTTTTTCTGCAGCGTTTAATTTGCATATTTTGGGTCAAAAACCATGCTGAAAAAGAAGCAGCATGTTAGTTGTTTTTGCCATTTCTGCAGCGTTTCCTTAACATTGGAGTCAATGAGAAATTGCAAAATGCAACCAAAATCAACTTTCCTGCGTTTTTCATGCTTTTTACCTGCTTTTCCACTGCGTTTTTGGCTTCAAAAACGCATGCTTTTCTGGCATAAAATTAAAGGGTTATAATGTTCCTTTACACACACACAATAACCGAAAATTTAAATGCTAAAAATAATAAACTTTACCTATTTTTCTGTTAAAATGTGCATAACCGCTATTATTTCATTAAAATTGATAATTTCCCATATAGTTTTATTAAAAGTTAATTTTATCCTTTTTTTCTCTTTTTTCATTCTTTTTGACTATTCCAACTTTATTTCTCAGTGTCTTGATCTACAAAACGCATGTGCAGAAACGCAGGTGAAAACGCAGGTAAAAAGCGCTGAAAACGCACTAAAAACGCGGTAAATACGCATGCGTTTTTAGCGCTAAAAAATGGTTAAAAGCCATTTGGTCAAAAACCAAGGGAAGGAAAACGTGCAGAATAAATTGCAGGTACTCCGACGCAACGTGCGCACATAGCCTTAGCAAGCTTTCAGAGCATCAAGGCTCCTTCTTCAGGCATTTTATCTTTCACATGTCCTGTTGTAACATTCATTTAAATGCTGTGATTTTGTCTCAGTAATTCATTTGAAATTTGCTTGAAGAAGGAGCCTCTGTGCTCTGAAAGCTTGCTAATATAATTTTTCTGGTTAGCCTATAAAGGTATCACTCCTAAAATACTTTTGTCATTCTTGGGACATAGTATTTCAATTGACTTATCTCTTTTGGGATTTCAGCTGATGATGCTCCTGTTAAGTCACATCAGAATTCTATGTTGAAGATTAAGATGAACCTAAAGCAAGAACAGAGGTGTATCTAGGCTTTCTGGCACCCGGGGCAAGAAACCTGTTTGCCGAGTGTCATGCAAGGACTCGTAGTAATCCTCGGGTGGCTTCAGCCTAAAGGGTGCTTTACACGCTGTGACATTGCTAGCAATAGCTAGCGATGTCGTGTGCGATAGCACACGCCCACATCGCTGTTTTGTCATGGGGTGATCGCTGCCGTAGCGAACAATATCGCTACGGAAACGTCACATGCACATGCCTGCTTAGTGACATCGCTGGAGACACCGAACAATTTAAGGGGGCGGTTCGTTTGGCGTCACAGCGGCGTCACTAAGCGGCCACCCAATAGCAGAGTAGGGGCGGAGCAAATCGCTGCCCGTGGCGCACAACATCGCTCAGACCCCTCACACTACTTACCTGCCTAGCGACGTCGCTGTGACCGGCGAACCGCCTCCTTTCTAAGGGGGTGGTTCATTCGGCGTCACAGAGATGTCACTAAGCGGGCGCCCAATAGAAGCAGAGGGGTGGAGATGAGCGGGACGTAACATCCCGCCCACCTCCTTCCTTCCTCATTGCCGGTGGACGCAGGTAAGGAGATGTTCGTCGTTCCTACGGTGTCACGCATAGCAATGTGTGATGCCGCAGGAACGACGAACAACCAGCGGCATGCACCACCAACGATATTATGAAAAGGAGCGACGTGTCAACGATGAACGATTTTTGCCAGTTTTGTGATCGTTGATCGTCGCTCTTTTTCGTCACACACAACGATATTGCTAACGGCGCCGGATGTGCGTCACGAACATCGTGACCCCGACGATATATCGTTAGCGATATCGTGTGTAAAGTACCCTTTACTCTCTCAATCTTCACTGAAAAACAGAAATAGAAAGAGACGCTAATTGTCACATGACTAAATATGAGACTTGCATATGAGTGGTGCGGCAATGTGATGACTGCTGGAAACAGAGAGTGGAGCTGAATCCTGACAGTGAGTATATTATACGTTGTTAACATTGGGCTGCAAAGCTTAATTTTAATATTTTATGATGAAAGTCTGCAGTCACTCTAGGTGACTGCAGGCTTCTGAATTCTCACAAAGCATATTCTGCACACTTTTAGGATTCTCCCATGCCAGTGGCAAGAGTGGAGGATCATGTGAGCACAATTATGCCAAGTACTGCACATCCGCCTCATTGATTAGCATGGGAACAGATCTACAGTACCTGGCCGCGGCCACTATCAGAAGACAGAGCAGATCTGGAAGTGAGCCTTCTAGCCGTCTGCTGCTGTTGTCTATATTTAAAGGGAACCTGTCAGGTGCGATATGCACCAGAACCACAGGCAGTTCTGGGCACATATTGCTAATCCCTGCCTAACCGTCCCGGTATACACTAGCATAGATAAAGGGATCTATAGAAAAAGTATTTCTAAAGATGTTTTATCGTATGCGATGCTGCCATCGCCACCTGACACTGGATTTCGTCTCATGATCCCGGAGTTTTAGACATGTGCACTATGAAGCCGGGTGTACGCTCCTGGCTTCAAACTGAAGTAGTGCACATGACTGAACCTCCGGGGTCATGCGCACTTAGCCGAAATCCAGCGTCGGGCGGCAACAGCAGCGGAGAGGTGAGTGACATCATCCTCTAATGCTTCGTATTCATTAGCATGATAGCACGCCCACAGAGGCCCACAGGGGTGTATTAACATGCTAATGAGGCTGACTAGCATACAATATAAGATCTTTAGAAATACGTTTTGTATAGATCTCTTAATCCATGCTAGTGTATACAGGGACTGTCAGGCAGGGATTAGCAATATGCACCCAATATGCACCCAGAACTGCTCGTGGTCCTGGATGCATATTGCACCTGACAGGATCCCTTAAAAACATCCAATTGACGAAAGTGCCAGGTGCCGGACCCCGGCCGATCAGACACACTGGCCGTATACCACACACAGCCATGATACACTGACTGTACACCGCACATAGCCATGATACACTGACCGTATACCGCACACAGCCATGACACACTGACCGTATGCTACACACAGCCATGACACACTGACTGTATACTACACACAGCCATGACACACTGACCATATATTACACACAGCCTTGGCACACTGACCGTATACTACACACAGCCTTGGCACACTGACTGTATACCACACACAGCCATGATACACTGACTGTATACCGCACACAGCCATGATACACTGACCATATACCGCACACAGTCATGAAACACTGGCCATATACTGCACCCAGCCATGACACACTGGCCATATACTGCACACAGCCATGAAACACTGGCCGTATACTGTACACAGCCATGACACACTGGCTATATACCGCACACAACTCTGACACACTGGCAGTATACAGCACATTGTACTCACACAATGGGCGTATACTGCACACAGTCTTGACACACTGGTCATATTGTATACTGCACACGACACACACTGGCCATATACAGTACACATGCATTGGACATACTGTATGCCGTACACAGCACTCACACCCTGTACACAGCACTCACACACGCGACACGCTGTATACAGCACTCACACCCTGTACATGTGGCGCCCTGGACTAGCCAGGTCGTCACAGGTAACACACACACACCCCCCCACCACCCTAGACAGTTACATTAGCCAAACACAAAACCCTTGTTGCCTCCCTCCAGGGTCTGATGTCCATACCAGGTGGGGCGGAGACAAGCGGTTGGCCCCTCCCACCGAGGAGTTCACAGGCCTGGAGGCGGGAAAAGTGACAGATTTGTCCTGGAGGTTGAAGTTAGAGGAGTAAAGTGGAGAGTATCTGGGTTTGTGGCCCAGGCACTGACAACAAGGTTGGCAGACGGTGGTGGCCGTCTGCAGGAGTGGTGAATCAATGCGGAACCGTAGGACCGGGGTCGAGCGGTGGCCTGCCGGTACCGACCGGGGAGCGAAGTGAAGCCAGCACACACAGGCAGGGCCATCGGACCCCGACTAGGCTTGGAGTCGCCGTCAACAGTCAAATCCGAGTGTGACAGGAACCCCAGGGGTTTCCTTACAACCAAAGACCTGTTAGAAGGCAACCGTCCGCACCGTGAGGGTATACAGCTACCGCCAAAGGCTAGAGACCCAAGGGCCAGCGCCTCCGGGCAAACGGGCTCCTCCGGCATCCATACACCGGGGAGCGGACTACCGTTGAGGACCCATCGTAGTCAAGACAGTACACAAAAGGTGCAGGGAAAGACAGCCACCATCACCTGTCCGGGGAGAGACACTGCAGCCAGCTGCGGGACCCGTCCATCCAGCCGTTTGGTTTACCGGAGACTTTGTGCATCTCTTGCTGGGTGAGTACACCCGTGCCATCCGGCACCGCACCGCGCTGTCCCTGCAACCCTGCACCTCCCCTACCCTGCTTCCCCGTCACACCACCGAGCCCCGGGACCACCAACCCCTACCCACGGAGGGGGAAAACAACATCCCAGCTGCTCCCTACCATCGTTCCCGGGATCCCCGTCACCAGCAGCAGTGGTGCCCATCTTCACCACAACCCGTGGGTGGCGTCACGGACTAAATCCCAAAAACAAACCAAACCCCCCTTTTCACTCACGGGCGAGGAGCGCCGCTCGAGTCCCCGGATCCGGCCCACCGCTCGAGCCACCGAGCCGCAGCAGCGCCGGACCCGAGCATTAGCGAGCGCGTCCCCTCCGCCCGCGACAACTTGGCGCTGTGAACAGGATAGAACCGATCTACTTACCAGTAGAAGTGCGCCTTGTGGTCTCCGCCGGCGGTGTCCGGCCGAAAAATTTGAAGTGCCGCCGTCTTTGGCGCGAAGATTTCCCGCTCGAGCGCCTTCCCCAAGTAGGGAAGGCACGAAAGCGAAGCCCCACCCCCAACAAGTGGAAGTGCTAAAGAGAACCATGGGGGGGACGGATGGTGTCCTGCCTAAAGTAGCTGAGGCCATAAAAGCGGGGACGCCAGGACTCTGCAAACATTTGGTTCCTGGAACATTGCTGCGCAAGATGTCCCGTCCGTCTGGCACCGCTGAAACCCCAGAGTCTACGCCAGGAATAGCGGCGTGTGTGGAGGTCCGAACCACGCGGATGTGCAGCCGCCTGCAGGCCCAAGTGCAGTCCCTCGTGGAAGAATGGATGGCCGACATGGCGGAAGTGGCAGCGGCCGTGCGGAGACGCGAGGTGGAGATGGAGTTGGAGGAGCTGGTAGGTGACCCACGCCCCTGTGTCCCCGAGGGACCGGTCGCTGCGGCTGAGGGGCCCGGTCTACGTCCGCTCACCCTGCTGCCTCCTCCGCTACCCGCTTTGGTTACTGCTGCCCCGCCACTAGGCCCGCTACCCCCACCACCAGTAGCAGAGTTCTGGCCGTCCGCCCTGGAGGACCAGCCTGCAAGTGATGTCCGCAGACGACCAGCACCGCTGCCGTGGAAGATCCAGCGGGAGGTGCCCGTCCGCGAGGAAGAGCCGTCGGCACCGGAAGTGGCCGCACCTAAGTCCGTTCCGGCTCCGGTAGCCCGTCCGGTCCCGAAGGAGGCGGAGGTCCAGTCGGTGAGGACCCCTGTTCCCAAACCTCGGCTGAAGCTGCGCTGGGTCGCTACTGCGAGGCAGCACCCCAGGCCATGTCACCGTGGGACCTTCCAAAAAGGGCGCCAGTTGTGGGCAGTGTGAAGGAAGTCCCACGGGGCCCGACCTGTGCGCGGGGGAATGCAGACGCCCTTTACTGGGACAGGGAGCCGACCCCGCTGGGTCGGGAAATTGCGGAAAGAGAGCGACAAAGAGCCGAAGTGGTGGCCCGCACCACCCGCGAGAAGGACAACCTCCGCCATGCTACATTCCGGGTACGGGGCCCGGTGTATGAAGGACAGGTCCGAAGGTTTGACCCCCACCGGGGGTATGGCTTTATTAATGAGCCGGGCCTGGAGGCCGAGGTGTTCGTGGCTCGCCGTGACGTGCATGCCCATTTGAAAGCGGGCCACCCAGGCCGAGACCTGCTGCCAGGCGACCTCGTGTCCTATACCCGACACTGCGGGGAGAGGGGCTGGTTTGCCCTCGATGTAAAGGTGAGGGAAGGCCGCAGTTTCCAGGCATAGTCCCAGTCCCCTCCCCCATCTTGCCAGCAAGATGTCGAGGTGGAGGAAGTCTACGAGGAGGTCGACCTGAAGTGAGGGCAGCGGTCCACTGTTGCAGCCTGTTGTCCCCCGTTGGGACTCCCAGCACCGTTGTTTATGTGAGTGAATGACAATGAATCAAACCGAAAAAAAATCACCTGATTACCGTCCGAAAAGAGAACCATCCCCGTTGGGACTGCAGTTGTCCTTGTTCAGTTAACACCCCCATACCCACATGAGAAACTACTCATGAACATGGCCGAGAACTAGCAAGCCACCCACGAACTTGTGGATTTGTGGCCATCCTCCGGGGGTCAGGGGTCCCCCTTGGACGTGGGGTCCCCTGAAGTGACAGTCGGGTGCGAGTTACCGTACTCGTTCCCGCTCAGGCAGCCTGAACCTGGACTAGGGCCAACAAGGGGTGCTGCCCACTTCTTAGGGGCAGCATCAGGGCTAGGTTGCTTGGGTGGGAAAGCGGAAGACATCCGTTCGTCCGTCTGTGATTAAAAATGTTTATATGTGTAACGTTCCAGTGACCAAAAGAATGCTTATGTTTTATATATTTACATGTTATTTATATTTTTACAGTTGAAAAATAAAACCGGTGATGGACGGGCAGCCCGCAGACGGTCTGCATTTCACCAAGGGGGAATGTGGCGCCCTGGACTAGCCAGGTCGTCACAGGTAACACACACACCCCCCCACCACCCTAGACAGTTACATTAGCCAAACACAAAACCCTTGTTTCCTCCCTCCAGGGTCTGATGTCCACACCAGGTGGGGCGGAGCCAAGTGGTTGGCCCCTCCCACCGAGGAGTTCACAGGCCTGGAGGCGGGATAAGTGACAGATTTGTCCTGGAGGTTGAAGTGAGAGGAATAAAGTGGATAGTGTCTGGGTTTGTGGCCCAGGCACTGACAACAAGGTTGGCAGACGGTGGTGGCCGACTGCAGGAGTGGTGAATCAACGCGAACCGTAGGACCGGGGTCGGGCGGTGGCCAGCACACACAGGCAGGGCCATCGGACCCCGACTAGGCTTGGAGTCGCCGTCAACAGTCAAATCCGAGTGTGACAGGAACCCCAGGGGTTTCCTAACAAACAAAGACCCATTAGAAGGCAACCGTGCACACCGTGAGGGTATACAGCTACCGCCAAAGGCTAGAGACCCAAGGGCCAGCGCCTGCGGGCAAACGGGCTCCTCCGGCATCCATACACCGGGGATCGGACTACTGTTGGGGACCCATCGTAGTCAAGACAGTACACAAAGGTGCAGGGAAAGACAGCCGCCATCACCTGTCCGGGGAGAGACACTGCAGCCGGCTTCGGGACCCGTCCATCCAGCCGTTTGGAGACTTTGTGCATCTCTTGCTGAGTGAGTACACCCGTGTCATCCGGCACTGCGCTGCGCTGTCCCTGCAACCCTGCACCTCCACTACCCTGCCTCCCCGTCACACCACCGGGCCCCGGGACCACCAACCCCTACCCACGGAGGGGGAAAACAACATCCCAGCTGCTCCCCACCATCGCTCACGGGATCCCCGTCACCAGCAGCGGTGGTGCCCATCTTCACCACAACCCGTGGGTGGCGTCACGGACTAAATCCCCAAAACAAAACAAACCCCCCTTTTCACTCACGGGCGAGTCCCCGGATCCGGCCCACCGCTCGAGCCACCGAGCAGTAGCAGCGCCAGACCCGAGCGTTAGCGAGCGCGTCCCCTCCGCCCACGACATACACAGCACTCACATGCGACACGCTGTATACAGCTCTCACATACCGTATACAGCATTCACATGCCTTACACAGCACTCACACAAGCGATACGCTGTATACAGCACTCACATACTGTATACTGCACTCACAACCGGTATACAGCATTCACACATGCCGTACACAGCACTCACACCCTGTATGCAGCATTCACACATGCCATATACAGCACTCACACAAGCCATACACAGCACTCACATTCTGTATACAGCACTGACACCCCGTATACAGCACTCACACCTTCTATACAGCACTCACATCTTCTATACAGCACTCACACCTTCTATACAGCACTCACACCTTTTATACAGCACTCACACCTTTTATACAGGACTCACCTTCTATACAGCACTCACCTTTTATACAGCACTCACACCTTCTATACAGCACTCACACCTTCTATACAGCACTCACACCTTCTATAAAGCACTCACACCTTCTATACGGCACTCACACCTTTTATACAGAACTCACACCTTCTATACAGCACTCACACCTTTTATACAGCACTCACACCTTGTATACAACACTCACACCTTCTATACAGCACTCACACCTTCTATACAGCACTCACCTTTTATACAGCACTCACACCTTCTATACAGCACTCACACCTGCTATACAGCACTCACACCTTCTAAACAGCACTCACACCTTCTAAACAGCACTTACACCTTCTATACAGCACTCACACCTTCTATACAGCACTCACACCTTTTATACAGCACTCACACCTTGTATACAACACTCACACCTTCTATACAGCACTCACACCTTCTATACAGCACTCACACCTTCTATACAACACTCACACCTTCTATACAGCACTCACACCTTCTATACAGCACTCACACCTTTTATACAGCACTCACACCTTCTATACAGCACTCACACCTTTTATACAGCACTCACACCTTCTATACAGCACTCAAACCTTTTATTCAGCACTCACACCTTGTATACAACACTCACACCTTCTATACAGCACTCACACCTTCTATACAGCACTCACACCTTCTATACAGCACTCACACACTGGACATTGAAGTCACTAATACATTAGATATATGGTGATATATATTAGACATAAACACACTTAACTCAGATATAAATACCTGCTGCTTAGTTGCCCCTGTAAGCTCAGGTGCAGCACAATTTCCTGCCTAACACCCTCCTCCTGTAAGATGGAGGCAGCAGTCGGACACTAAGGGGTTAATGTGTGGCCAATCAGCGCTGGTTTCATTCTCCTCTTCTGTCTCCTCTGCGGTGCTAGAGCCGAGCACACAGGCCTGAGTGCACAGGACGGGAGGGTGACAGGCTGAGCACATGGCACTATGCAGCACTGCTGTGCAGGCCCCTCCCCCATCACTCTGCAATCTGACAGGAGATGTGCAGGAGCCAAAAGCAGGGGGAGATTCCCCCAGTGATGTCTGCCGACCGGCGCCCTGTGTCACTACACAGGTCAGACAAAGCTGCCCCCTGCCATGCAAATGATCACAGGGAGCCGCACTCCACACTTTCTCTGACTCCGGCTGTCAGTTTGAGGCTGGACTCAGAGAATAGCCGGCTTCCACTACAGAGGGCGGTAACACACAGCCGCCGGGGAGACTCCCGGAGCGCTGCATCAGGCAGCCTGACAACGCCCCCCCCACCAGCCCCACCCTAGATACGCCTCTGGCAAGAATATGACAAAGCTGAGGCTGAAGCTAGAAATTAAAATAACCAAAACAAAATTAGAAAACACAAGAAGATGAGGTGTCATAATTTTCAATTAGGAAACTTTTAAAAAAAAAATAAAATTGTGAAATGTGGGTATTCCATGCAAGTAGCTGACCATTGGGAATCATCTGATCTGAATTGCCAGTTAGACCAGTTCAAGTAGCAAGTTCATCCAGAAGGTAAGGGTGAGTAATACGGAACAAGTGGAATGCAATAAAAAAATCGCTTTCCACTCAGACCAATATTACTCTATGGGGCAGCTCCCATGAGCGATTGTTTTCTCAGCCCTAATAAGACCGAGAAAACAGTCGCAGCATGCTGCAGGTGGAATGGGATCTTGTTCCAGCATGCTGGCTGTCTTGGGATCATATTTGACTCAGAACTCTCCTTCATTCCCCATATACTGTACAATCACTCACTCGCACATGTCACCTACATCTCAAAAACATCTCCAGAATTCGACCATTTCTTACTTTCGAAACTGCAAAAACTCTTACTATATTCATTCCCGCCTAGATTACTGCAACTCTTTGCTGATTGGTCTCCCTTGGATCAAACTCTCCCCTCTCCAATCCATCTTGAAAGCAGCAGCCAGGGTCATATTCCTGTCCAGCCGTTTCACCGATACCTCCACCTTGTGCCAGTCACTACACTGGCTACCTATCAGCTACAGAATACAATACAAACTCATATCCCTCACCCACAAAGCTTTCCACAGCTCTGCACCACCATATATCTCATCCCTCATCTCTGTCTATCATCCCACCTGCCCCCTTCGTTCCGCTAATGATCTTAGACTAACATCCGCCATAATATGAACCTCACACCTCCTTCTCCAAGACTTTTCTCGCGCCGCGCCAGTTTTCTGGAATGCACTACCCCAAAGAATGCGACTAACATCCAGCCCCCAAGTTTTTAAGCGTACGTTAAAGACACATCTCTTCAGACAAGCTTATCATCATAACTTACTAACCTAACTCTCCCCCGTCCCACCTTCTAAATGCGAATCGTAACCTTCTCTCTCCTATGTCTGTCATCACATTCTACATACAACCAATAACACGTAAGGGCACCCAAAAGGTTACTGTCTAACGACCAGATCACTCATCTTTATATGTAACCAATTAATACTCCGGCTCACTTTTTTGTTTTTATGTAGTTTTTTTGTATTCAGTACAAACCGGCAGTGGCCCCCTTCTCAGTGAGCTGGACATTTCATTCTGTGAATCCCCCTGACTGTGCGTGTCCTGTTGGGACCTGGTCACTCTCAGCCCTTAGCCACATTGAGGCCTATTTTAGACCCATGGTAAGGTTTTAATATTAGAGAGTGTAGGTACTATCCCAACTGGGTACACCTTGACGTTTGGTGGGATAGCTTTATGCTTTTTTTCATCAAAACCAGTGTTTACTAAGTACCCTATGTTTATATGCACTATGCTTTTATTTAGTTACAGCAGGGTATGTGTTCACAATTTTTTTCTTTCGGTTTCTCTTTGTCTCATGGCCAGTGTGAACATGGTCTCACAAGTTCCATGTATACCATCTCATACTCCGCCTCACTTTTTTGTTTTCTTGTTTTTTTGTTTTTATGTAACCAATTAACTAGCATAACAATGGCCGGCCAGATCTACAAGTGTGCTTCACCTCTTGTGTCCCCCTTCTTCCCCATAGGTTGTAAGCTTTCGAGCAGGGCCCTCATTCCTACTGTAGCTGTTGAATTATGTACTATTTTGTTTTGTATTTGTCTATACAACCCCCCTCTGGATTGTAAAGTACTACGGAATATGTTGGCCCTATATAAATAAACTTTATTATTATTATTATTCTCCTACCTCTAAATTGAAAAATGTAAACGCTGGGCCACACCCTGTGTGGTACATGGCCCATGCCAGACTTCTGTGAAAAGACACTATGGGTAATCTGGTGCAATTGCTGAAACTGTTCTGGTGTCTAATCCTAATTTTTGGAAATATGGAGACTCCTAGATAGGTCTCCAAGTTGTGTCTTGTCTGTAGTGGCAGGGGTCTCAGAGCAAGATGCCTACACCTGTCACTCATCCATCTTGTTATGGGGGGGACTGCCAGATTAGGATGAAGGTAGCAAATATCCCAAATGCCAGTCGGAGTCCACCATGCAGTGATGGTAAACTGCTGCTGGCAACCAAAAGGTCAGGCAGATTAGACACAGCTAGGTGGCTCCGAAATAATATAAGCCTGACCCTAGTTAAAATTCACTTGGAACAGGACTATTGTTAACCCTGTTAATGCCACAGGGCCTACACACCCAAACCAGAACCACTCCTGTTATCACCACAGGGAGTCCTGGGGATAGCTGTCCGTGCTAGTACGGGACAGTAGGTGCAGTTGGGGCAACCCAGTTCACACCATTGGGCTCCTACAGGGAGACTGGAATGGTAGGAGGGGAAGCGAGATGACTAGCCCTACCGCACCTCACCGCGGATCTTGGCAAAACGGATACCGGACGCCTAACCCTGCCTACCGCTTTCAGCACAAAGGATCAAAGGCTGCAATGCTCTCTGAGTATACATGTGTGTCCATGTGTGACAGCTGCTCCCTGGGGTGCACTCTCCAGGACCTTTTAATACCTATGGTCCACCCGAAACATCATGTCACACAAGATGGCGCCGACAGGAGCCAATGACGGAGTGCTACATCATCAGTGATGTCACCAGTGGCCTATCCGGACCCGCCACGTCACCGATGACACAACCGCAGCACTGCCCCAAACAGCCTACCAGTTATCGTCTGAAGACCAATGATGGGGTAAAAGGTCATAGGGTCGTGCTTCCGCAAACCAGTCTGGAGTGGCCACATCAGCAGGACACCTGACGCTATCCAGTCTATCAGGCCCTGCCACCTCACAGACATGCCCAGTGAAGTCCTCACCGGACTTAAGCCTGCTTTACATGTTACGATCCAGCATACGATATCATATGCGATCGTAACCGCCCCCATTGTATGTGCGGCACATTCAATTTGTTTAACGTGTCGCACACACAAGTAACCCCCGTCACACGTACTTACCCGTCCATACGACCTCTATGTGGGCGGCGAACGTCCACTTCCTGGAGTGGGAGGGACGTTCGGCGTCACAGCGACGTCACGCGGCATCCGGCCAATATAAGCGGAGGGGCGGAGATGAGCGGGACGTAAACATCCCGCCCACCTCCTTCCTTCCGCATAGCTGACCGGGAGCCGCAGGACGTAGGTAAGATCTGTTCATCGTTCCCGGGGTGTCACACACTGCGATGTGTGCTACCCCGGGTACGATGAACAACCTGACGTTCAATTTTTAGGAATTGAATGACGTGCATGCGATGACCGTTTTACTGTTCAATCGCAATCGCACGCAGCTGTTACATGCTACAATATAACTTACGATGCCGGATGTGCGTCACTTACGACGTGACCCCGCCGACACATCTTAAGGTTTATTATAGCATGTAAAGCACCCTTTAGCCTCAGTTACTGCACCAAGTGTGTGAGCATGCTTAGTAGCCTGAACTGAAGACTTGTCCTCAGGAATGGGGCTAACAGGCTGAGCATACTTAGTAGGAATAACACAAGACTTATTCACAGCATGAAGTCCAAGTATCTGGGTAAAGAGGCTTTTCACACTAAGTGTTTGAGCATGCTCAGTAGCCTGAACTGAGGACTTAGCCTCAGGAATAGAACTACCAGGCTGAGTATGCTCACTAGGCGAAACACTGAACATAGGCTCTGGCTGGGATAAATCGGCACACGCATGCGCACTAGCCACCTCTCCCTACTTAGGCATGGAGGAATAAGCAGATGGCTGGATGACCCGAGGCACGGCCAAAACCAGAAACCGAAGCCTGGGCATAACAGGAAGCGCAGCAGGCTGCTTGCGGCTATGGCAGCGCTGATTTGTAACACATCTACCACTTTATTTGAAAAATGTAAATGGTGGGCCAGACCCTGTGTGGTCCAAGCCCCATGGCTGACTGATGTTCAAAGATGCTATGGGTACTATGGGGCAATTGATACCACTGTCTTGCTGTTTGCCCATAATATTTGGAAATATGGAGACTCTAATATGGGTCTTCAAGTTGAATCTTGTCTGTTATGACAGGATTCTCAAAGCAAGAGGCCTACTCCTGTCACTCATCTACCTCTTGATTTTAAAACTGTAAATGCTGAGCCAGACCCTGTGTGGTACATGGCCCATACATAACTGCAGCGCTAAGACACTTTGGGTACTGTGGGCCAATTGATGCCATTGTCCTGCTGTCTGCCTCTAATCTTTGGAAATGTGAAGACTTCAAGATGGGTCTCCAAGTAATATCTTGTCTGTAATGGCAGGGTTCTCAGAGCAAGATGCCTACTCCTGTCACTCATCTGCCTCTTGATTTGAAAGCTGTAAATGCTGGGCCAGACCCTGTGTGGTGCATAGCCCATAACTGTCTACAACACTAAGACACTATGGGTACTGTGGGCCAATTGATACCACTGTCTTGCTTTTTGCCTCTAATTTTTGGAAATATGGAGACTCCTAGTTGGGTCTCCAAGTTGTGTCTTTTCTGTATTGACAGGGGTATCAGAGTAAGATTCCTACACCTGTCACTCATATACCTACCTCTTGATTTGAAAAATGTAAATGATGGGCCACACCCAATAGTGCAAGGCCCATGGCCGATTGCTGTGCAAAGACACTATGGGTACTGTGGGCCAATTTATTCAACTGTCCTGCGGTCTGCACATAATTTTTGGAAATGTGGAGACTGAAATGTAGGTCTCTAAGTTTTATCTTGTCTGTAATGTCAGGGTTCTTAGAATAACAGGCCTACTCCTGTCACTCATCCAATATTTCTTATGTTAATAGTTTAGGAAGTTAAAACCGTTTGAGCTGTTTTGGTTGATTTTTGGCCCCTCTAAAGGTGCTGTCTATGCCTTTTCTTTTGCCTCCCATTAAATTCAAAGGGTTTGATTAGGTTTGGCGAACACAAGCGAGCTTGGCGAATCTGAAGCGAACCGCTCCTCGGCCTAAGCCTCGCTCATCTCCTGTAGCTCAACATGCTTGATTTTCTGCTCGGCTTATACATTTTTCTAGAAGCCTTTGATAAGGGTGCCGAGGAGAGGAGAGAGAGAATTCTTGTCCCCGACCCTACTGTTATGGTCTTCCTGAAAAATGCTTGAGTTTCCCATTGACTTCCATTATGCTCGTTACTCAAGTCAAGCTAGTTTGAGCGTCCAACTGTTTGATATATTTTAGTGCTTGCTCATGACTAGTGATTAGAGATTAGTGAACCTGTTCGGTAAAGGTACGCCAATTTCAAATTCGGCACAAGCCTGAGCTTGTTTGTTCAGGCTTGACACACCTGAGCACTGTCCTCAAAAGTCATTATTGTTCGTTTTTATTCATTTTCTGCCCCCAAACACTGGCCACAATTCCTAATTGCCTTTTTAGTAGCGTTTTCAGCTTTTGTATTGGATTCCAGTGCTTTCTGATGTGGGATGTGTAAAATCAGTGGAGGAGGCGGAGACTCTGGACTATGAGAAGACTTTCGGCGCTCAGCTTTTTTTTATTTCTTAACTTTATTTGAGGATGTTGTTGCAGCTAATCACGGTGTAGCAAACCTGCACAAGGTTCAGACAGAAGGGCTTCTGTGATTTGCTGCCCAAGTCACATCTCCGTGTGCATATAAATTGCAGACATGTTGTGTAGTCGCTATTTTGTGAATATCAAATATTAGGGAAGCTGCTGCCGCCGGGACTGCTAGACAGTGAGCTTAGTTATGGGTTTAATGCTAGGTAGTTGAGATAGGTGGCAGAGCGATAGTGTAGAATAGAGACGTGCAGTGTAGGTGATCTTGGTTAGGGGTTTAATGCTAGGTAGTTGAGATACAAAGGAGAGCGATAGTTTACAATATGGAGGTGCAGTGTAGTGAAAGATGCGTGTGTACCACAAATCAGCACATTTCATGATTGAAATAGGGATTGGTACTTTTAGTGCCTGCTAAAAAGTTCCAAGTGAATCATGTAAATATGTATTGCTATGTAATACTTATTACTGCCTGCTCAAAATTCTGAAAAAATAGTTATAGGTATTCTTACTTGTTAGTGCCTGGCCTAAAAAAAAAGTAGCTAGGGAAGTATCTAAAAAGTGTTTCTTGGTAAATTTTAATTGCCTGGTCAAAAATCTGCAAACTCTTTTATAGGTTATGTTACTTGTTAGGCCGGCGTCACACGCTACGATATATCGGGCGATATGCCGTCGGGGTCACGGATTCCGTGACACACATCCGGCATCGTTTGACATATCATAGCATGTGACAGCTACAAACGACTGTGAATGAGCAAAAATACTCACCGTATCGTTGCTCGTTGACACGTCGTTCATTTTCAAAATGTCGGTCCTCCTTCTGTGCTCCGGTTGTTCATTGTTCCCGAGGCAGCACACATCGCTCCGTGTGACACCCCGGGAACGACGAACACAGCTTACCTACGTCCCGCCAACAATGCGGAAGGAAGAAGGTGGGCGGGATGTTACGTCCCGCTCATCTCTGCCCCTCCACTTCTATTGGCCGACCGCTGTGTGACGTCGCTGTGACGCCGAACGTCCTTCTCCCTTCAGGAAGAGGATGTTCGCCGCCCACAGCGACGTCGTCCAGGAGGTAAGTGCGTGTGACGGGGGTTAACGACTTTGTGCACCACGGGCAACTAATTGCCCGTGACGCACAAACGACGGGGGCGGGTACGATCGCTTGTGCGATTGCACGATAGATCATCCCGTGTGACGCCGGCCTTAAAGCCGCTTTATACGCTGCAATATCGTTACTGATATCGCTAGCGTGCCTACCCGCCCCCATCGGTTGTGCGACACGGGCAAATCGCTGCCCGTGGCGCACAACATCGCTCAGACCCCTCACACTACTTACCTGCCTAGCGACGTCGCTGTGACCGGCGAACCGCCTCCTTTCTAAGGGGGTGGTTCATTCGGCGTCACAGAGATGTCACTAAGCGGGCGCCCAATAGAAGCGGAGGGGTGGAGATGAGCGGGACGTAACATCCCGCCCACCTCCTTCCTTCCTCATTGCCGGCGGCCGCAGGTAAGGTGAGGTTCCTCATTCCTGCCGTGTCACACATAGCGATGTGTGCTGCCGCAGGAACGACGAACTACATCATACACGTAGCAGCAACGATAATTGGGAATGGGGGGCATGTCACCGATTAGCGATTTTGCACGTTTTTGCGACAATGCAAAATCGCTCATAGGTGTCACACCCAACGACATCGCTAAAGCGGCCAGATGTGCGTCACAAATTCCGTGACCCCAATGAGATCGCTTGAGCGATGTCGTAGCGTGTAAAGTGGCCTTTAGTGTCTAGCCTAAAAATAATGCTAAGAAAAAATCTAAAAAGTGTTTATTTGCGACTTTAATTGCCTGCTCAAAAATATGCAGTGAAATACATATCTAGGTATTTCACATCTAGTGGTGCCTGCTGAAAAATTTGCTATTGAACAAGCTAAAAGGTCTTCTGGCACTTTACTGTGTCTTCTCCAAATTATGCAGTAAACCGCATTTGAAGGTAATGGTACTTTTTAGTGACTTGACAATATTGCCAACTCAGGCAGGAAAGAAATAATTTATCTTTTGTGTCAGGAGTCTGACAGGCGTGGAAGGTGGGTTGGGAAACCATGAGAGGTAAATTACGACGAGGTTGGCGTGGAGTGTTGGAGGTATACGTGTGGGAAGTTGTGTTAGTCAAAGTAATTGTGAGCAAACGCCAGCTTTTCCTATGCCCATAAATATGAGAACAACTTACTTGGCAGCCTACTCCACTAGATTTCTTTGGCAGCCACACATTGCTTCAAGTTTGAAATGCGGCTGATAAACAGCAGGTGCAGGAGTAGATGGCAAGCGCTGCATTAAGTGGCCTCTCCTACTCTTCTTGCACCTCAACATCACACACAGTTCATTCCTCAGAGGTGCCACCCCAATTACACTTATCTGCATTCATGTCAGAAATCGCCAACCGGCAAACTGACTGTGGGGAACCACACATAGGCAAGTCTCAAGAGCTGTTCACATATTCTATCCCATGGGCATCACAGGCCCGTTCCAAAGATTCCCAGACTCAAAAGTAGGAAAGCATCTGCCAATGCCCAAAATCTTTGTTAGTTGGATCATTGTCCAGATGAAGTATGGACCCAGCAGGATCCCGATCCTCATCAAGTGACGTTAACCTCTGGGGGTGGATGTGATGATCATGATGAGACTCAGATACCTGAGGCTCACGCGTACTGTTCTGTGATGAGTCAGGAAGAGGAGGATTGGGACAACATAGAGCCTGATGATGAAGTCGTAGATCCCACTTAGTGTGAACCCAGAGGCATGCAGCTGTGTAGCTCAGCAGATGAGGAGCAAAATGAAAGTGAGCACGTTAAGTTGGCGATTCCCACACAGAAACGTAGGAAGAGTTGCTAAACCTGGGCCTGTTTTGAAACAGCAAAGGATGACCCAACTTTTGTTATCTGCCAATGTTGTAAACAACAACTCAGTAGAGGCAAAAATTCAAATAATTTGACTACTACATGCATAAACAATCACATGCACAATCAACATGCATTACTTTGGGAATCTCAGTGCGCTAAAATGCGGACTACCTGGCCTACCCAACCACCGGTCACCAAATCAACTGCGTCGGTTGCCTTTTCCTCCTTCTGTGATCAACACCTCATGAGCCAAGTAGTTGGGTATCTCACAAAAGTCATCATTAATGAGGTTTCGCCAAGAATTTTGGACTGCCCAAAATCCGTGATCTTTGCAAACATTCTTCATTAGTGGGAAATAGCAGCACATTTTGAAGTTTTAGACTGGGATGATCCCTTGTAAGCGTAGACCACCTAAAGTTCATTAAGATGAACAAGTCGTGGCTGTCCAGTGACTTTGCCACCCCAGTAACCAGACTGTGCAGAATAGACGATGGTGTAGTGCTAGGCTTCTGTTAGCAAAAGGTTGTCTGTCATGCATATCTTGATTTTCAACATTTTAACGCCAAGCCAAATTCTGTGGTTTCATGGACCATACCTCTCTGCTGTGCAAAGACACTATGATGTAATGGGGGTGGCAATTGATGTCACTATCCTGCTGTCTACCTGAAATGTTTTTAAATCTGAACACTCCAATTTGTTTTTCACAGATATATTTTCACTGCCGTTTCAGTGGTCTGGGAGCAAGAAGCCTATGCCTGTCTGTCATGTTGCTGTCTCTGGTGAAGACAGAAATGGTGGTTCAGGCCTTGTTCTAGGGCTGGTCCCACGCAACTGTGGCACCCTGGACAAGCCAGGACGTCACAGGTACTGCAACAACACACCCCACACCCCGGCTAGGCACACCAAAATCAAACAAAAATCCTTGTTGCCTCCCTCCAGGGGCTGATGTCCACACCAGGGGGTGGGCCAGGCGGTTGGCCCTGCCCACCGAGGAGTTCACAGTCCTGGAGGCGGGAAAAGGAAGGGAGAACAGTTGAGTTTTGAGAGGAGTTGAAGTGAGGAGTGAACTGGTAGTAGAGGAGACTGACCGTGTCCGGGTGTGTGGCCCGGGCACATACAGCAAGGTTGGCAGACGGTGGCGACCGTCTGCAGGAGAGGCTGATTGAAGTGAACCATAAGGACCGGGGACGGGCGGTGGCCCGCCGGTACCGGATCGGGGAGCGAAGAGAAGCCAGCACCATTCGGCAGGGCTTACGGACCCCGACCAGGCTAGGAGTTGCTGTAAAACCGGTCAAATCCGTTAGCGAAGGGAACCTCCGGGGTTTCCCAGCAGTCAAGACCCGACTGAAGGCAACCTCTCAAACCGTGAAGGGAAATACAGTCACCGCCAAGGCTACAGTTCCCAGGGCCAGAGCCTGCGGGCAAAAGGGGCTCCCTCAGCATCCATCCAAGCTGGGGAGAGGGTTACCGGTGGGAAGCCATTGGAACCGTGAACACAACACAGGTGCAGGGAAAGGCAGTCACCACCAACCTACCGGGAGAGCTACCGCAGCCGTCTGTGGGACCCGTCCATCCAGCCGTTTGTTTTACCAGAGACTTTGCATTTATCATTGGCTGAGTGAGTACCACCGTGCCGTGCAGCACAGTGCTGCCCCCGCGACCCTGCACCTCACCAGGCCCCGTAGCCCGCCTGCCATCCCTCCCTCACCGGGCCCCGGGACAACCAACCCCTCTACCCACGGAGGGGAGAAAACAACATCCAAGCTGCTCTCTGTCACCGCTCCCGGGATCCCCGTCCAGAGCAGCGGTGGTGCCACAACCTCACCACAACCGTGGGTGGTGTCACGAACAATATCCCTAAACCAAACCACCCCCCCTTTCACTCACGGGCGAGGAGCGCCGCTCGAGTCCCCGGGATCCGGCCCACCGCTCGAGCCACCGACCGAGCGAGCAGCAGCAGCAGCCGGACCCGAGCAGTGGGTGAGCGCAGTGTCACCTCCTCCGCCCGCGACACAACCATGTTGTTTGTTGGGCTATTTGTAGTGAGTGCCAAATGTTGCCAATTTTCCTGTTGCCTGGCCTTCATTTTTCGGAATGTGGAGACTCCAAATTGGGTCTCCAAATTGTCTTTTGTCTGTAGTGCCAGTTTACTGGGAGCAAGAGGTCTACACCAGTCACTGTAGCATTTCTTCATTTTTAAATTCAAATGCCAGGCCACAGCCTGTCTGTTGCATGAACCGTACCTCCCTGTTCTTTTAAAGCCCAATGTGGAGGTGGGTAATTGATGCTACTGTACTGCTGCCTGCCTAAAAGTTTTTTTTTAATGTCGAGACTACAAGATAGGTGTCAAATTTGTGTCTTGTGGGTAGTGCCAGTCTTCTGGGACTAAGAGGCCTACTCTGGTCACTGTAGCATGACTTCATTTTTCAAATTAAAATGCCTGCTGACAACCTCTGTGTTGCATGGACCACACCTGCCAGTTGTTTTAATGCCCTATCGGGAAAGGGGGCAATTGATGCTACTCTACTGCCGTCTGCCTGTTATGGATTTGGAATGTCAGGACTCCAAAATGAGTCTCAAAGTTGTTTCTTGTGGGTAGTGTCAGGCTTCTGAAAAAGGCCTACACCTGCCACTCAGGCATGTTTTCACTTTTATCAGAGAAAAACAAAAAAACACGGTAAAATGGGCGCTGCTCACAAGGGAGCTAGGAGATAAGATTAATATAATTTATTGGAGCTACAACACATTTCAGGGATAACAAATCTCCCCCTTCCTCAGGTAGCATAAAATAGAAGTATAACATAGAGACATATATATATACAATGAATAATTAAAATAATGACCAGACCCTCCCTCAGTGTTAAACCTTAATTAAGACTTGATTGCCCTACACACAATTAACCCCTAGATATCCATAAATCAATAAGGAGTATAAGGGTTGGGTAGTTATAGGATGGATCACTAGGATCAACAATTAAATTAATTCAGTTATAACTAGAGATGAGCGAACCGGTCCCGGTTCGGCTCGAGGTCGGTTCGCCGAACGGAGGTCCCGTTCGAGTTCGGTTCGTCGAACGTTCGACGAACCGAACTCGAGCCGCATAGGAAACAATGGCAGGCATTCACAAACACATAAAAACACATAGAAAACACCCTCAAAGGTGTCCAAAAGGTGACAAACAACTCACAACACAACACAAACACATGAGAAAGTGACAAGGACATATACTCATGTGAAAACAAAAGAGCAGGACAAGGAAAAAGAGGAGGAGACACAGATATAGGCATGGCACGCCCTTCTAAAATCATGTAAAACACCGCAAGGTGACTCCAAGCGGAGTCTCCCTTTTTTCCAAAAATTGGGCCCCACACACACCCACCCCTTCAGTGGCAGCACTTGTGCCCCAGTTGTACACTTCACAGCTAGATTTGCATCAAGCACATTCAAAAATACGCCATACTTAACCGTTTCCAGGATGACCCCGGGTTAGGTAGCAAAGTCTTTGCTGAACCATGACTTGTTCATCTTGGCTCCTTTTAAAAAACACAGCAAGCAAGGGTTACTCCAAGCGGAGTCTCCCTTTTTTCCAAAAATTGGGCCCCACACACACCCACCCCTTCAGTGGCAGCAGTTGTGCCCCAGTTGTACACTTCACAGCTAGATTTGCATCAAGCACATTCAAAAATACGCCATAATTAACCGTCCCCAGGATGACACCAGGGTAGGTAGCAAAGTCTTTCCTGATCCCAGCTCTGTTCATCTTGGCTGCTTTTAAAAAACACAGCAAGCAACGGTTACTCCAAGCGGAGTCTCCCTTTTTTCCAAAAATTGGGCCCCACACACACCCACCCCTTCAGTGGCAGAAGTTGTTCCCCAGTTGTACACTTCACAGATAGATTTGCATCAAGCACATTCAAAAATACGCCATAATTAACCGTCCCCAGGATGACACCAGGGTAGGTAGCAAAGTCTTTCCTGATCCCAGCTCTGTTCATCTTGGCTCCTTTTAAAAAACACAGCAAGCAAGGGTTACTCCAAGCGGAGTCTCCCTTTTTTCCAAAAATTGGGCCCCACACACACCCACCCCTTCAGTGGCAGCAGTTGTGCCCTAGTTGCAAACAGGATGTTTTGATTTGCATCAAGCACATTCCAAATCCACAAGCATTTACTCTCCCCAGGATGACACAGGGGTAGTAAATTCCTTCTGGATCCATGACTTGTTCATTTTGATGAACGTCAGTCTGTCCACATTGTCACTGGACAGACGCGTGCGCTTATCTGTCAGCACACACCCAGCAGCACTGAAGACACGTTCAGAGACAACGCTGGCAGCTGGACACGACAAAATCTCCAAGGCGTAACTGGAGAGCTCTGGCCATTTTTCTAGATTTGAAGCCCAAAAGGAGCAAGGCTCCATTTGCAAAGTCATGGCATCGATGTTCATTTGGAGATACTCCTGTATCATCCTTTCCAGCCGTTGACTATGTGTCAGACTTGTTGTCTCTGGTGGCCTTGCAAAAGAGGGTCTAAAAAAATTATGAAAAGATTCCATAAAATTGCTGTTACCAGCACCAGATACGGTCCTACTGGTACGGGTAGACTGTTGAAGATGACGAGACCGTCCCATGTTTGGCAAGTTACAACTGGGAGAATCACTCCCTGCACCTGCATGGTTGTTTGGTGGAAAAGCCGAGCTAAGATCGAGTAACAGCTTCTGCTGATACTCCTGCATACGTGCGTCCCTTTCTATGGCTGGAATTATGTCACAAAATTTGGACTTGTACCGGGGATCTAATAGTGTGGCAAGCCAGTAGTCATCATCACTTCTAATTTTGACAATACGAGGGTCATGTTGGAGGTAGTGCAACAAGAAGGCACTCATGTGTCTTGCACAGCCATGCGGACCAAGTCCACGCTGTGTTTGTGGCATAGAGGTGCTAACCGTTCTTTCTTCCTCTGACATCTCCCCCCAACCTCTTTCAACTGAAATTTGACCAAGGTCTCCCTCATCTGCTGAGTCTTCCATGTCCATGGACAGTTCGTCCTCCATTTCTTCATGTTCTCCTGCACCTTCCTCAACATTTCGCCTGCTACTATGCGCCCTTGTTGATCCCTGTCCCCCATGGTCCCATGCCTGCTGCGTTGGTGATGATGAACGTCTGGACCTTGGTGATGTTGTTGTGTCTTGCGCATATGAATCCTCCTGTAGTTCATCCCCTTCCTGTTGTCCCACCCCCTGACTCCGAATAGTGTTTAGCGTGTGCTCCAGCATGTAAATGACTGGAATCGTCATGCTGATAATGGCATTGTCAGCGCTAAACATATTCGTCGCCATGTCGAAACTGTGCAGAAGGGTGCATAGGTCCTTGATCTGAGACCACTCCATCAGGGTGATCTGACCCACCTCTGCATCTCGTTGGCCCAGGCTATACGTCATGACGTATTGCACCAGGGCTCGGCGGTGCTGCCACAGTCGCTGTAACATGTGGAGAGTTAAATTCCAGCGTGTCGCCACATCGCATTTCAGGTGATGAACCGGCAGGCCGAAAGACTTCTGGAGCGATGCAAGTCGCTCAGCTGCGGCGCTTGAACGGCGGAAGTGAGCAGACAGTTTTCATGCCCTGTTCAGAAGGCCATCTAGGCCGGGATAGCGTGTTACAAATTGCTGGACGACAAGGTTCAACACGTGAGCCATACAAGGTACGTGTGTCACCTTGCCCAGGCGAAGGGCCGCACCCAGGTTTGCAGCATTGTCGCACACGGCCTTACCAGGCTGCAGGTTGAGTGGAGACAACCATTTATTAAACTCGGACCGCAAAGCTGACCACAACTCCTCAGCTGTGCGACTCTTATTCCCAAGACATGTCAAGCTAAAGACCGCCTGATGCCGTTGCGCTCTGCTGCCAGCATAGTAATGAGGGGTGCGTGATTCCTTCTGCGCAGTGAGAACGCTGGTGGCCTGACCAGGCAGGCTTGGGGCGGAGGTGGAGGACCCAGATGAGGTGGAGGATGCAGAAGCAGTGGCGGAACTTGGACAGACAGAGGATTGACACACAAGTCGTGGGGACGGCAAGACTTGTGCAGCAGACCCTTCACCATCTATCACCATAGTTACCCAGTGCCCAGTCAGCGACATGTAACATCCCTGTCCATGCTTACTGGTCCAAGTATCGGTGGTGAAATGCACCCGTTCACACACAGAGTTTCTCAAGGAAGCGGTGATGTTGTGTGCGACATGCTGGTGTAGCGCGGGCACACCTTTCTTAGAGAAGTAGTGGCGACTAGGCATCTGGTACTGGGGCACAGCGACAGACATAAGGTCTCTAAAATCCTGTTTGTCCACTAGGCGGAAAGGCAGCATTTCGGTAGCCAACAGCTTACAGAGGGATAGAGTCAACCTCTTAGCTTTGTCATGGGTCGCAGGAAGTGGCCTTTTATTTGACCACATCTGAGGGACAGAGATCTGGCTGCTGTGTGTAGACGGTGTTGAGTAGGGTGTCCCTGGAAAAATGCAGGTTTGTGAGGAAAGTGCAGGCAGAGACATGATGTTGCCTTCATCCAACGTTGGTGCTATCGATGTCTGAGAGAGCTGTACACACTCACTTGTTTCCCCTTCCAAACCAACTGACGACCTATCAAGCAAACTGCCTTTTGCGGTTACAGTGGTGTAAGTTGTGGGTGGAAAAACAGGTGTGACAGCTGTCCCCACAGTCCTAGAAGATGACGAGCGCGCGGATGCACTGGAAGGGGCAGGCGGTGGATGGTTCGCTCCGCTAGGCCGCATTGCAGCATGGTGAGCTTCCCACCGGGACATATGATATTTATTCATGTGACGATTCATGGCAGAAGTTGTCAAACTGCTGAGCTTTTGACCTCTACTAAGAGAACCATGACAAATTTTACAGATCACATAATTTGGGCGATCTTTTTCTATGTCAAAAAAGGACCAGGCTAGGCAAGGCTTAGAGGCCATGCGACCTGTTGATCCACCCCGAATAATGCTCAGAGGCAGAGTGGTGGCTGAGGATGCAGTTGTAGACGTGCTACCAGTACTCCGACTGTGCCCAGGAAGGCGCAAGGTAACTTCGTCATCAGTTGCATCCTCCTCCACCACCTCTCTTGACCTCCTCGAGTGCCTGACTGTGGGTTGACAGTAGGTGGGATCTAGAACTTCATCATCAATTGTTGTGTTTGCACTCCCCTTCCCCTCAGACTGAGCCTCTTCTTGCCCTGACCGAATATTTAAGTTGTCATCCCAATCGGGTATCTGCGTCTCATCTTCATCAGTATGTTCCTCATTGTCTATAACCACAGGTGTTACAGTTTGTGACAAAGGGTCAACATTATGCTCAGAAACTTGGTCCTCACTGCCTGAATCAGAGTCACAAAGGTTCTGGGCATCACTGCAGACCATTTCCTGTTCTGTACTCACTGTAGCTTGGGAGCAGACCTCTGATTTCCAGGCTATAGTGTGACTGAACAGCTCTGCAGACTCAGCCATCTCAGTTCCACCATACTGTGCAGGGCTGATGGAGACTTCAGATCTGGGAGAAAGCAAGTTTGATTGGGATGACAACTCAGAGGACTGGTGTTTTTTGGATGCGGTACTTGAAGTGGCTGAGAGGGCACTTGTTGGACCACTTGAGATCCATTTAAGCATTTTCCTTTTTTGGCCATCATCTACCTTTGTTCCTGTTGTTCGTGTCCGTAAAAAAGGGAGCACATCGGATTGTCCACGGTAAGTAGTAGACATCTTACTTTTGCTGGTAGATGGTCTCTCTTCAGCAGATGATAATGGAGCTTTGCCACCTTCCCCACGAACCAACCCTTTTTTTCCTTTTCCACCACGCCTCTTCCCCTTTCCACCAGCATCTGTCATTTTGCCACTCATGTTGATTGCGACAAGATTGTGCACTTAAAATGTGGTAGTAAAAATTGAGAGGTGGTGTAGATTGCAGCGGTGGTCTAGCTTTATTAACAGCAGAATAATAAAGAATAAATATCCCTGACAATGCAACTACGGCCCTTAAACTGGCAGCATCAATTGCTAGTATGATGGCTTAGTTATAATGAGTTGGAGTGTGCAATGCAGGTAGAGGTGCTGCAAATGTCTTTGCACTAGTGTGACTAGACAAAAGTCCAATAGCCACGTTTAGGATGCCACTAGGTACACTGAGTGTTTGCTAGTATAATGGCTTAGTTATAATGAGTTGGAGTGTGCAATGCAGGCAGAGGTGCTGCAAATGTCTTTGCACTAGTGTGACTAGACAAAAGTCCAATAGCCACGTTTAGGATGCCACTAGGTACACTGAGTGTTTGCTAGTATAATGGCTTAGTTATAATGAGTTGGAGTGTGCAATGCAGGCAAAGGTGCTGCAAATGTCTTTGCACTAGTGTGACTAGACAAAAGTCCAATAGCCACGTTTAGGATGCCACTAGGTACACTGAGTGTTTGCTAGTATAATGGCTTAGTTATAATGAGTTGGAGTGTGCAATGCAGGCAGAGGTGCTGCAAATGTCTTTGCACTAGTGTGACTAGACAAAAGTCCAATAGCCACGTTTAGGATGCCACTAGGTACACTGAGTGTTTGCTAGTATAATGGCTTAGTTATAATGAGTTGGAGTGTGCAATGCAGGCAGAGGTGCTGCAAATATCTTTGCACTAGTGGGACTATAGCAAAGTCCAATAGCCACGTTTAGGATGCCACTAGGTACACTGAGTGTTTGCTAGTATAATGGCTTAGTTATAATGAGTTGGAGTGTGCAGAGGACAGGAGGGTACAGTGCCAGGATTGTGGGGCTCTGGGTGGAGGAATGGAAGCCTGCCTTTCTATTCCCTCCTAATGGGGAAATGCATCGACGAAATCCCTGACCTTAGCTACACAGACGCTGTCTCTGTTTTCAGGACCTGTCACCTATGGCTCTGACCCTGCCGGTACGAGCCCTTAAAAGGACTGATGGAAAGTGCTATCCCTATGCTGTCCAGCGCTGTGTATGGAGCGCATACAGCTGTATCAGCGATAGGACTCAGGACGGAGCTGCGCCAGTGATGTCTGACACCAAGGACGCAGAAGGCAGATAATGGCGTCCTGGAGGAAAATGTCCGGTTTTATAATGCAGGGACATGTGACATGGACATCCTATCACACATGCCGTTGCTTCTCTGGCTAAAAGTCCACTTAGCTGTGTGTGTGTCTGGGATTGGCTGACATAATGGCCCTCCCCACTACACGCGCGCGCTTAGGGAAGGAAGACAAGGAAAAAAAAAAAAAAATGGCGATCGCCATTATACAAACAGGAGTGATCTGAAGGCGCTGTTCACGCACACTATACACTGAAATGTCATAATACAGCGGAAAGCCAGCTAGGAATTAGCTGTTTTTTTGCTGCTAGAACCGTTCTCGAACGTTTCTAGAACTATCGAGCTTTTGCAAAAAGCTCGAGTTCTAGTTCGATCTAGAACAGGCCCCAAAATCACTCGAGCCTAGAACTGGAGAACCTCGAACCTCGAACCGCGCTCAACTCTAGTTATAACAATTATAGGGACACAGAAAAAATATATATTAATATTTACTACAATATTGGCTTTTTCTAAAATTAAAGCATAAAAATATATCCTACATTCTAAAATTGAAGAAGAGATATAGCAGAAATATATAATGTTAAACCAGGTTCACATAAGGGTAACACATATATAAATAGAGAAGAATCAATCCTAAAAAGGTTGCTTTCACATATGGATGAACTTTGAATTATATTTATACCTACATATGAATAAAGATAAAATTTCATATAAAATACAGATAAAGGACAAATAAAACATACATATAAAATACATATAAAATTGTAATATAAATATTTGAGATAAATTTTGGTTGATCCCTTGGTTAGTAGAATCTGTAAGGGCTCTCAATTCTACAATAGACCAATTCAATAATATGATTAGTTCCAAAGACCAACTTGGTTGGCACTGAAACTACAAAGGATCTCAATTCTGCAGTAAACCTGATCAATAATGGGACTGATTCCAAAAGCCAGTTAACAATGGGTACTTCTTATATGACCTTCAGAAAAATACTATGTGCACTTTATCTTAATTTTTTATTTATTTATTAATTCCTATTAATTTCATTATTTAATTTAATTTTATTGTTTTTTTATATATATTTTTATTTCATTTTTCTTGTTGTTTTGATTAATACTAAATTCTTGCACACATATCTTCCCAGTCAGCCAACCAATAATCATTTGATCTGCTCTGTCATGATGTTTAAACCCTCAGGATGGAGCGTGGCCAATTTAAAAATCCAAAAGGATTTCCAGTTTCCAATACCGTTCCCTGACATCTATCGCTATTTGTTCAATAATAGTTTTTTTAAAAGTGTCTTTGTCTTTATTATGTTCTAAAAAAAAATGTTTGGATAGGCTATGGGTTATATTACCATGTCTGATGTTAAGCCGATGGCCTTTCAATCTATTGTGAAGCATTTGTGTGGTACGGCCTACATACTGTAGGCCGCATGGACATTCTAAGAAGTAGATTACGAAATTTGAATGGCAATTTAGGTATTGCTGGATTACATATTCCTCACCCCTAATGTTGGATTTAAATGATCGTTTGCCTTGTGTCAGGGATTTACAACACAAGCATCTCAATTGACCACAGCCAAAATTGCCCACTGGTTTTAGTTCACCTGGTTTATTTCAGTTAGATGAAACCTCATTGGAGCGGATTCTACTAGAAGCTATTATATTCTTTAGACACCTGAGTTTTCTAAAAATAACCCGTGGGACTGTCGGAAAAACTCCTGAAAGGATCCTATCACCCTTCACAATATGCCAATATTTATTAACCAGTTCCTTAATTTGTTTATATGAATCACTATAGGTGGTAACCAAACAACTCCCAAACTCCGTGTTCATATCACCCCCCTGTGTGACCACAAGTCTTTTTTCTTCAATCTTTGTCAGAATCTTCTCCTGGTCCAATAGTAAACTTTTATGGAATGCATCGGATAAGATTTTTTTAGGGTAATCTTTACTAAGAAACCTATTTCTTAGTGTCCTGGCTTCATCTTTAAAGGAGTCCAAACTCGTGCAATTTTTCCTAATGCGCCAATATTGCCCATAAGGTATGTTTCTGTTCCACTTTGGGAGGTGGCTGCTTGAAAATTTCAAGTAGTTGTTTACATCCACCTTTTTAAAAAAGGTGGATGTTTCAATAAAGGCTGCCTTATGAAATTTGATGTTCAAATCCAGGAACTGGATTGATTCACTGGACATAGTTGCCATGAATGATAATCCCCAGTCATTGTTATTCAGGGAATTAATGAAGGTTTTTGCACTACTCTCAGAGCCTGACCAGATAAAAAACAGATCGTCTATGAATCTACGGTACAGGATTATATGACCTTTAGCCAGAGGGTACTGTGTGATGAAATGAGGATTCGAAACGTCCCATGTACAGATTTGCATAACTTGGGGCGAATCTCGTCCCCATTGCACAGCCTCTTAATTGGCGATAGATGTTTCCTTCAAATAAAAAGATATTACGGTTCAATATGAATTCTATGGAATTAAGGATGAATTCCTTCTGTGGTACAGGTAGAGCATTATCAGCCATTAGATAGTGTTCCACACTTTCTAGACCTAATCGATGGCTAATGTTAGAGTAGAGTGAGGAAACAGCTAGAGTAAAAAACAGACAATTTGGAGTTGAGGGGAGTTTCCTTAAAATGCTGATGAGATGGGATGAATCCCTGAGATGGGACTTCAATCCCACTACATATTTTTGTAGGAAGAGATAAATGTAGTGGGATAAGTTAGCTGTTAGTGATTTGACTCCCAAGATGATGGATCTTCCAGGTGGGTCACTTAGACTTTTGTGAATTTTGGGGAGAATATATAAATGAAATAAATATATAAATATACATATATATATATATATATATATATATATATATATATATATATATATATATATATATATATATATATATATAAAATAAAAATTAAATTAAATAATGAAATTAATAGGAATTAATAAATAAATAAAAAATTAAGATAAAGTGCACATAGTATTTTTCTGAAGGTCATATAAGAAGCACCCATTGTTAACTGGCTTTTGGAATCAGTCCCATTATTGATCAGGTTTACTGCAGAATTGAGATCCTTTGTAGTTTCTGTGCCAACCAAGTTGGTCTTTGGAACTAATCATATTATTGAATAGGTTTATTGTAGAATTGAGAGCCCTTACAGATTCTATTAACCAAGGGATCAACCCAAATTTATCTCAAATATTTATATTACAATTTTATATGTATTTTATATGTATGTTTTATGTGTCCTTTATATGTATTTTATATGAAAATTTTTCTTTACTCATATATAGGTGTACATACTGTATAATTCAAAGTTCATCCATATGTGAATACACCCTTTTTAGGATTGATTCTTCTCTATTTATATGTGTGTTACCCTTATGTAAACGTGGTTTAACATTATATATTTCTGCTATATCTCTGCTTCAATTTTAGAATGTAGGATATATTTTTATGCTTCAATTTTAGGAAAAGCCAATATTGTAGTAAATATTAATATATATATATATATATATATATATATATATATATATATATATATATATATATATATATTTTTTATTTTTTTTTTGAGTCCCTATAATTGTTATAACTGAATTCATTTACCGTATTTTTCGGACTATAAGACGCACCGGACTATAAGACGCACCCTGGTTTTAGAGGAGGAAAATAGGAAAATAAAATTTTAAGCAAAAAATGTGGTCATGACACACTGTCATGGGGCGAGGATCTGCTGCTGACACTGTTATGGGGGTAATGTCCCCAAATTCTCTACTAAGGTGCCGCATCCTGGTAATGATCCTCCCTGCCTGGTATGTACAGTATATGTCCCTCATCCTGCTATATACCGTAATCCTGCCATATGGCCGCATCCTGCTATATACTGGCATGTGGCCGCATCCTGCTATATAACCCATCATGGCATATGGCCCCATCTGGCTCATACTATGCCCCCATCTGGCTCATAATATGCCCCCATCTGGCTCATAATATGCCCCCATCTGGCTCATAATATGCCCCCATCTGGCTCATAATATGCCCCCATCTGGCTCATAATATGCCCCCATCTGGCTCATACTATGCCCCCATCTGGCTCATAATATGCCCCCATCTGGCTCATAATATGCCCCCATCTGGCTCATAATATGCCCCCATCTGGCTCATAATATGCCCCCATCTGGCTCATAATATGCCCCCATCTGGCTCATAATATGCCCCCATCCGGCTCATAATATGCCCCCATCTGGCTCATATGCCCCCATCCGGCTCATAATATGCCCCCATCCTGGTGTATGGCCGCATCCTGTGGCACATAAAAAAAATAAACGTGCATACTCACCTCACTTTACCTCACTCCCTGCAGCATCGCTCGTCCTCCCGTCTGTGTCAGCGGCAGCGCCGCTGATTGGAGCCGTCCCCATTACCCTGCTGGATCGCGATCATCTCCTGTGTCTGTGCCAGTGTCCCGGCGGCTGCGTGTGGACACGTGCGCACAGCGATGATGTCATCGCTGTGCGCGCCGCTAGTCTCCACTCAGCCGCCGGCACAAACACAGGAGATGATCGCAATCCAGCAGGGTAATGGGGACGACTCCAATCAGCGGCGCTGCCGCTGACACAGACGGGAGGACGAGCGATGCTGCAGGGGAACGGTGAGTACTGTACACTGATTCACTGCTCCCCGCGCTGATAATGATGCACGGGGAGCAGTGAATACAGCCGCACATGATCACTCGAGGCCGTAGTCGCCAGGGGTGATCATGCGAGCCGGCTGTTTATCCCCCGCCCATCATCCCGCCCACCTGTCAGCGCCGGCTTCAGCGTTGAGGGATGATGGGCGGGGGATGGGCGTGCATATTAAATGAGCGGGTCCACGTGGTCACGGCAGGCTGCTACAGCCTGCTCGTGCCCTCGATGACCCGCTCCACCGCAGCACCCACATTCCCCGCAGCCACATTCAGACCATAAGACGCACCCCCCACTTTCCCCCAACATTTGGGGGAAAAAAAGTGCGTCTTATGGTCCGAAAAATACGGTAATTGTTGATCCTAGTGATCCATCCTATAACTACCCAGCTCTTATTCCCCTTATTGATTTATGGATATATAGGGGTTAATTATGTGTAGGGCAGTCAAGTCTTAATTAAGGTTTAACACTGAGGGAGGGTCTGGTCATTATTTTAATTATTCATTGTATATATATGCCTCTATGTTATACTTTTATTTTATGCTACCTGAGGAAGGGGGAGATTTTTTATCCCTGAAACGCGTTTTAGCTCCAATAAATTATATTAATCTTATCTCCTATCTTCCTTGTGAGCAGCGCCCATTTTACCGTGTTTTTTTGTTTTCTCTGATGATTTGCTACTCCTTTGGGAGTCCATGGGGTGCCGCAGCTCCAGCAGTAGGAGTTTCAACTGACGTGTAATACTAAATTGGCCTGACACCGAAACCGGTGGGAACGCGGTTTCTCCTACCTAATCTAGGAACATGGTGAGACGCCGACCTGTGAACAGGAGGGTTGCACAAGCTCCAAGCATCAGCGGCGGCAGGATTATTAGCTGCTGCGGGATAATCTTCACTGGAACCAACGGGGTAACCCAGATCCCCCTGTCTGACAGTGTTGTATCTGCAGTACAACACTCTTAGGTGAGTTTAACTGATTTCACCTATTGTAAAAAATTAACATTTGCACACAGGAGCTCCCTCCTCTCATTTCTCTTTTATGTTTTCATTTTTAAAATTCAAATGCCAGGTCACAGCCTGTGTGCTGCATGGATTGTGCCTCCCAGCTCTTTTCAAGCCCTATGGAGAGGCGGGAAATTGATGATACTATACTGCTGTCTGGCTAAAATAAAAAAACTGATCAAATCAGTTTTCAACATTGTCTTTTGACTGCAATTTCATTGGTCTGTGAGCAAGACGTCTACGCCTGTCTTTTATCTTGCTGTCTCTGGTGAAGGTAGAAATGCTGGTTCAGGCCTTGTTCCAGGGCTGGTCCCACGCAGCCATGTTGCGTAGTTGGCATATTTATAGTGTATGCCAATTGTTGCCACTTTTCCTGTTACCTGACCTTAATTTTTGGTAATGTAGAGACCCCAAGTAGGGTCTTCAATTTGGCTTTGTCTGTAGCGCCAGGGGTATGGGAGCACCAGCCCTATGCCTGTCATCTCTTTATTCTTAAAATGAAAATGCCAGGCCACATCTTATGTGTAAGTTAACACAATCAGGTAGTGCTTAAATTAGTATGCATTGGAGAATGCAGTCACACAGCTGCAGAGTTGTGGACCACTATCCAGTCCCAGTTTGATCAATACATGTCTCTACTGAATCTGGAGCCAGGAAAAGCTGTGTGCGATAACGGTGCAAACCTGGTGGCAACGCTCTGATTGGGTGACATCACATGTGATTTGCATGGTTCATGTGCTCAACCTGGTTGCACAGAAATTTCTAGGGCACTATTCCTGCCTGGAAGTGCCGGTACAGAAGGCACAGTCACTTTGTGCTCACTTTTAAAATTGAAATGCCAGGCCACATCCTGAGTGTTGCATGGACCATACCTTCTTGCTGTGTAAAGACACTATGGGGAAATTGGTAAGAGTGAGCAATTGATGCCACTGTCCTGCTGTCTGTCTGAAATGTTTTTAAATCTCCAGACTCCAAAATGGGTCTTCAAGTAGTGTCTTGTCTGTACTGGCAGGTGTATGGGAGCCCCAGCCCTACATCTGTCTCTCATCCACATCTATATTTGTTATGTCAATAGCCTAGTAAGCTAATGGCAATCCAAAAACACTGGTGATGCACTGTAAAATGTAGTTCTCCTGTTTTGTAAACTTTTTGATTCCCCTAAAGGTGTTTTCTGTGTCTTACGTTTGGTCTACCATTGAATCCAATGTGGTTCGGAAAGGATTGATAAAGGTTCGAAGTTCGGTTCAATAAAGGTTAAGCGAACGTACCCTTTGTTCGGTTCGGTTTGCTCATCTCTACTTGTGATGTGACATACTGTATGTGATATACAGGTGCTTCTCAATAAATGAGAATATCATCAAAAAGTTAATTTATTTCAGTAATTGAATACAAGAAGGGAAACACATATTTTATATAGAGTAATTACACACAGAGAGATCTATTTAAAGTGTTTATTTCTGTTAATGTTGATGATTATGGCTTACAGCCAATGAAAACACAATTGTCATTATCTTAGAAAATTAGAATAATTACTACAAAACACCTACAAAGGCTTCCTAAGCGTTTAAAATGGTCCCTTAGTCTGGTTCAGAAGGCTACACAATCATGGGGAAGACTGCTGACTTGACAGATGTCCAAAGGGCAGTCATTGACAAACTCCACAAGGAGGGTAAGTCACAAAAGCTCATTGCTAAAGAAGCTGGCTGTTCACAGAGTGCTTTTTCCAAGCATAGTAATGGAAAGTTGAGTGGAAGTAAAAAGTGTGGCAGAAAAAGGTGCACACGCAACCGTGATAACCGTAGCCTTGATAGGATTGTTAAGAAAAGGCCATTCAAAAATTTGGGGGAGATTCACAAGGATTAGACTGCTGGAGTCAGTGTGTCAATTCATTTGGAAATCGCGTTCCCAGAGTCTGGAGGAAGAGTGGAGAGGCCACAATCCAAGCTGCTTGAGGTCTTGTGTGAAGTTTCCACAATCAGTGATGGTTTGGGGAGCCATGTCATCTGCTGGTGTAGGTCCACTGTGTTTTATCAAGACCAAAGTCAGCGCAGCCGTCTACCAGGAAATTTTAGAACACTTCATATCTCCCTCTGCTGACAAGCTTTTTGGAGATGGGAATTTCATTTTCCAGCAGAACTTGGCACCTGTCCACACTGCCAAAAGTACCAATACCTGGTTTAATAACTACAGTATCACTGTGCTTGATTGGCCAGCAAACTCACCTGACCTAAACCTCTTAGAGACTTTATGGAGTATTGTCAAGAGGAAGATGAGAGACACCAGACCCAACAATGCAGATGAGCTGAAGGCTGCTATCAAAGCAACCTGGGCTTCCATAACACCTCAGCAGTGCCACAGGCTGGTCACCTCCATGCCACGCCACATTGATGCAGTAATTCCTGCAAAAGGAGCCCCGACCAAGTATTGAGGCATTTACTGTACAGACTTTTCAGTAGGCACAAATATTTCTGAGTTTAAATTTTTTCAGTTGGTCTTATATCTATATATATAATTGCCTTATTCTGTCTGTCTGTCTGTCTGTCATGCTCCAAAATTGTGTCCTTACGGTGACACAAAGCTGATTGGCCGCTGGGCTCGCCATGGCCCCGCCCCCCACACGGATTAGCCTCTTGCCCCGGCTCTCTGCAGGCCCCGCCCCCCTCACGCAATGCACGCTCGCTCTGGCCCAACTGACACGGAGCTCCGACTCCCAGGTGAGTACACACACACACATCAGATCACACTCACTCTCACACACACCTCACACATCACATCCACACACTCACAACATCCTGGGATATCGCTTGCTTCTACACCGGCTCCGTCACGATCCCAGCAGTGCCAGACATAACCTTGCGATGCTGGGATCTTGACAGAGCCCGTGAACTCTGGTAACCATTATACACATCGGGTAACTAAGGTCCCTTGGTTACCCGATGTGTATCATAGTTACCAGTGTACACCGGCTCCGTCACGATCCCAGCAGCGCCAGACATAACCTTGCGATGCTGGGATCTTGACGGAGCCTGTGAACGCTGGTAACCATTATACACATCGGGTAACTAAGGTCCCTTGGTTACCCGATGTGTATCATAGTTACCAGTGTACACCGGCTCCGTCACGATCCCAGCAGCGCCAGACATAACCTTGCGATGCTGGGATCTTGACGGAGCCCGTGAACGCTGGTAACCATTATACACATCGGGTAACTAAGGTCCCTTAGTTACCCGATGTGTATCATAGTTACCAGTGTACACCGGCTCCCGGTACACATGTGCAGGGAGCCGGCATTATACTCCTCTTCCCCCAGGACTACTCCTCCTATTACAGTCCTCCTATTATACTCCTCTCTGAGTATAATAGGAGAACTATTATAGCATGGGGGATGTAGCACGATGGGGGGTGCGCAGCATGGGGGATGTAGCACGATGGGGTGCACAGCATGGGGGATGTAGCACGATGGGAAGTGCGCAGCATTGGGGATGTAGCACGATGGGGAGTGCGCAGCATGGGGGATGTAGCACGATGGGGAGTGCGCAGCATGGGGGATGTAGCACGATGGGGAGTGCGCAGCAAGGGGGATGTAGCATGATGGGGGGTGCGCAGCATGGGGGATGGAGCACGATGGGGGGTGCGCAGCATGGGGGATGTAGCACGATGGGGAGTGCGCAGCATGGGGGATGTAGCACGATGGGGAGTGCGCAGCATGGGGGATGTAGCACGATGGGGAGTGCGCAGCATGGGGGATGTAGCACGATGGGGAGTGTGCAGCATGGGGGATGTAGCACAATGGGGAGTGCGCAGCATGGAGGATGTAGCACGATGGGGAGTGCGCAGCATGGGGGATGTAGCACGATGGGGAGGTGTGCAGCATGGGGGATGTAGCACGATGGGGAGTGCGCAGCATGGGGGATGTAGCACGATGGGGAGTGCGCAGCATGGAGGATGGAGCACGATGGCGGGTGCGCAGCATGGGGGATGTAGCACGATGGGGAGTGCGCAGCATGGGGGATGTAGCACGATGGGGGATGTAGCACGATGGGGGGTGTGCAGCATGGGGGATGTAGCACGATGGGGAGTGCGCAGCATGGGGGATGTAGCACGATGGGGAGTGCGCAGCATGGGGGATGTAGCACGATGGGGAGTGCGCAGCATGGGGGAAGTAGCACGATGGGGAGTGCGCAGCATGGCGGATGTAGCACGATGGGGAGTGCGCAGCATGGCGGATGGAGCACGATGGTGGGTGCGCAGCATGGGGGATGTAGCACGATGGGGAGTGTGCAGCATGGGGGATGTAGCACGATGGGGGATGTAGCACGATGGGGGATGTAGCAAGATGGGGGGTGCGCAGCATGGGGGATGTAGCACGTTGGGGAGTGCGCAGCATGGGGGATGTAGCATGATGGGGAGTGCGCAGCATGGGGGATGTAGCACGATGGGGGGTGCGCAGCATGGGGGATGTAGCACGATGGGGGGTGCGCAGCATGGTGGATGTAGCACGATGGGGGGTGCGCAGCATGGGGGATGGAGCATGATGGGGAGTGCGCAGCATGGAGGATGGAGCACGATGGGGAGTGTGCAGCATGGAGGATGGAGCACGATGGGGAGTGCGCAGCATTGGGGATGGAGCACGATGGGGGATGCGCAGCATGTGGGATGGAGCACGATGGGGAATGCGCAGTATAGGGGATGGGGCATGATGGGGGGTGCGCAGCATGGGGGATGGAGCACGATGGGAGGTGCACACCTCCCCCCAACACACACACACACACACACACAGGGAACCACAAACACCGCCATACATAGACACCCACACACACAGACAACGCTGCACACACACAACACCCAACACACAAACACCGCGGCATACATAAATATACGCACATACCGCACAACACACACATTGCACAAAACATACCTCCCCCCAAAACACACCATACCCACACAAACCGCGCAACACACACACACACAACGCGACAGACACACAGCGCTCCACAAACAACGCAACACACATACAACACCGCTCTCACCCCCCGCGACACCCAGACAACACCCAGAACATGTACAGCGCCCTACACAAACACTTGGTAACTACACACAACAACATCTATATATATATATAACAAAAATCATACATGAACTACACAATACGTAAATTCTAGAATACCCGATGCATAGAATCGGGCCACCTTCTAGTAATAATATAATTTTCTGAGATTATGACTTTTGGATTTTCATTGGCTGTAAACCAAAATCATCAACATTAACAGAAATGAATACTTTAAATAGATCACTCTGTGTGTAATGACTCTATATAATATAAAGAATTAGATCCCTCTGTGTGTAATGACTCTATAATATATGCGTTTCACTTTTTACTGAAATAAATTATTTTTGGATGATATTCTAATTTATTGAGATGCCCTTATAATATAATATAATTATAGTGATTTAATAAGATTGTGATATTTTACTTGCCAATTGCAATTAATGCTCTTTAAAGTATATTCTTATTATTTGCCATTGTGAATTATTAGTGGTCTAGGACTTTCACCCAAATACATTAAACGAGTGAACCAATTAATATCAGCCACAATACCGGGAGGGCTACTGTAATATATATATATATATATATATATATATATATATATATATATATATATATATATATATATAAAATCAGTGGCAGTGTGATATTATTTTAAGGATCTCAAATCCTCTTCTTATCTTAAATTACAAATTATATTCATTACTCACGATATTGCATTGTCATCTTTGCTTGCATGCCGATATGCCAAGGCAGCGTTCACTTGTGCAATGACTATAGCTGGTCATGTGGGATCAGGCATGTATGTATATTATCATTGGCATACCGCTTGGTCATTGCACATTATAATTATAGGCCTGGTAATGGCTGGAAGTCGTGGTGGTTCTGGGTGCATATTGCATCTGACAGATTCACTTTAAGCCACACTCGTGGCTTACAAAAACAGAATGGTCTGTCTGATCCCAAAAAAGGATCAATAAAAAAGCATAAAAAGTATGTTAGCGCAGTTTGTTATTAACAGGTTGTTTGTCACCATTGAGAGGCTACGGTACTAGAATTGAGCAGATCTGAAATAAACTCTAAGGGGTACTTTGCACATTGCGACATTGCTACTGCGATATCGTCGGGGTCAAATCAAAAGTGATGCATATCCGGCACCAGTAACGACGTCGCAACGTGTAAAGCCTAGATGCGCCGATAAACGATCGCAGAAGCGTCGAAAATCGGTGATCTGTGTAGCGTCGGTCATTTTCATAATGTCGCACCAATAGGAGATACGATGTTGTTCCTTGCTCCTGCGGCAGCATACATCGCTGTGTGTGAAGCTGCAGGAGCGAGGAACATCTCCTTACCTGCCTCCACCAGCTATGCGGAAGGAAGAAGGTGGGCGGGATATTTACGTCCCGCTGATCTCCGCCCCTCTGCTTCTATTGGCTGCCTGCCGTGTGACGTCGCTGTGACGCCGCACGACCCGCCCCCTTAGGAAGGAGGCGGGTCGCTGTCCAGAGCGACGTCACAGGGCAGGTAAATGCGTGTGAAGCTGCCGTAGCGATAATGTTCGCTATGACAGCTATCACAAGATATCGCATGTGCGACGGGGGCGGGTACTATCATGCTCGGCATCGCTAGCCGATGCTAGCGATGTCGCAACGTGCAAAGTACCCCTTAGGGCACATGTCCATGATCAGGAATACTTGCTCTTTGGACGCACCATATTTTTGATGCTTACCAAACACTGTGTCTTACAGTTCAAACAAAGTGGATGAAATTAGTAAAAATTCCAGGCCCATTGTGCTTCTTGTTAAGGCTGTGTAACCTGACCTGTGGTTAGGGTTTTCTATCGGCAGCATGTAATTTTCTTGTGTGGAGACAGTTGAGTGTGCTGCGCGGGACAACAGAGTTGACACAGCGAAAATACGAAGCCAGAGAACGCCACATGACCCTGATAATGGACAAGTACCCTTATTCATCAAATTGTGTGGATTTTCCCAGTAGTCGCTTATTATGCTCATTGGTCTCTCTAGACCTCAGAGCATAATAAATGTATGATGGAAAAAACAATCTCCTGGTCTGGTCACTCTAAACCACAACTTCCGGCCATTACCAGGCCTATAATTATAATGTGCAATGACCAAGCAGTATGCCAATGATAATATACATACATGCCAGATCCCACATGACCAGCTACAGTCATTGGCATATTGGCATTCAAGCAAACATGACAATGCAATATCGTAAGTAATGAACATAATCTTGTGTTCAGCTTCCACTTGTACGGTAATTAAGATAAGAAGAGGTTTTGAGATCCTTAAAAAAATATGACACTGCCGCTGATATATATTATAATAGCCGTCCCGTAAGTGTGACTGATAATAATTGGTTCATTCCTAGAATGTATTTGGGTGAACGTCCTAGACCACTAATTATTCACCATGGCAAATAATAATTATTGAATATACTTTACAGAGCATTAATTGCAAATGATAAGTAAAATATCACAATCTTATTAAACTGCTGTATAATACAGGTGCATCTCAATAAATTAGAATATCATCAAAAAAATAATTTATTTTATTATTTCAATACAAAAAGAAAAACGCATATATTATATAGTCATTACACACAGAGGCATCTATTCCAAGTGTTTATTTCTGTTAATGTTGATGATTATTGGTTACAGCCAATGAAAATCCAAAAGTCATTATCTCAGAAAATTAGAATCTTAGACCAATTGAAAAAATAATTTTTAACTCCGAAATGTTGGCACCTATTGAAAAGTCTGTATAGTAAATGCCTCAATACATGGTTGGGGCTCCTTTTGCATGAATTACTGCATCAATGCGGCGTGGCATGGAGGCAATCAGACTGTGGCACTGCTGAGGTGTTATGGAAGTCCAGGTTGCTTTGGTAGTAGCCTTCATCTCATCTGTATTGTTGGTCTGGTGTCTCTCATCTTCCTCTTGACAATACTCTATAGATTCTCTATGAGGTTTAGGTCAGGCGAGTTTGCTGCCAATCAAACACAGTGATGCTGTAGTTATTAAACCAGGTATTGGTACTTTTGGCAGTGCGGACAGGTGTCAAGTCCTGCTGGAAAGTGAAATTTCACTAAATCAATATATTTAACTGTGCAGATCTATTTTGACATACCTATTTAAATTTGTAAATTAGAGACACATAGATGCCAAACTTTTTGCCTTTGTGGCCATCAGTAGAGATGAACAAATAGTGAAATATCTGGGTTCGGATTCTTCATGACCAATAATTTCTATTATTCTTGTCTTCATTAGAGATGAGCAATCTTGATTGGAAAAGGTTGGAAAATTACAAAATTGTATGATCCTTGGCGGGATCGGGTTGGGATCAATAAACCGAACATTTGACAGAAGATTTGGAAAAGTTTAGTTTGGATCAGTACATATTTGGTTTGCAGAAACCATCGTCTACAAGCTCAATCACAGTCATGTCAAGTAATGGCATGGCTGTGATTGGCCAGAGAACTCATTGTAAAAAAAAAAAAGGACGCAAAATGGTTAATGCAGGACATACAGTTAGGTCCAGAAATATTTGGACAGTGACACAAGTTTTGTTATTTTAGCTGTTTACAAAAACATGTTCAGAAATACAATTATATATATAATATGGGCTGAAAGTGCACACTCCCAGCTGCAATATGAGAGTTTTCACATCCAAATCGGAGAAAGGGTTTAGGAATCATAGCTCTGTAATGCATAGCCTCCTCTTTTTCAAGGGACCAAAAGTAATTGGACAAGGGACTCTAAGGGCTGCAATTAACTCAGAAGGCGTCTCCCTCGTTAACCTGTAATCAATGAAGTAGTTAAAAGGTCTGGGGTTGATTACAGGTGTGTGGTTTTGCATTTGGAAGCTGTTGCTGTGACCAGACAACATGCGGTCTAAGGAACTCTCAATTGAGGTGAAGCAGAACATCCTGAGGCTGAAAAAAAGAAAAAATCCATCAGAGAGATAGCAGACATGCTTGGAGTAGCAAAATCAACAGTCGGGTACATTCTGAGGAAAAAGGAATTGACTGGTGAGCTTGGGAACTCAAAAAGGCCTGGGCGTCCACGTATGACAACAGTGGTGGATGATCGCCGCATACTTTCTTTGGTGAAGAAGAACCCGTTCACAACATCAACTGAAGTCCAGAATACTCTCAGTGAAGTAGGTGTATCTGTCTCTAAGTCAACTGTAAAGAGAAGACTCCATGAAAGTAAATACAAAGGGTTTACATCTAGATGCAAACCATTCATCAATTCCAAAAATAGACAGGCCAGAGTTAAATTTGCTGAAAAACACCTCATGAAGCCAGCTCAGTTCTGGAAAAGTATTCTATGGACAGATGAGACAAAGATCAACCTGTACCAGAATGATGAGAAGAAAAAAGTTTGGAGAAGAAAGGGAACGGCACATGATCCAAAGCACACCACATCCTCTGTAAAACATGGTGGAGGCAACGTGATGGCATGGGCATGCATGGCTTTCAATGGCACTGGGTCACTTGTGTTTATTGATGATATAACAGCAGACAAGAGTAGCCGGATGAATTCTGAAGTGTACCGGGATATACTTTCAGCCAAGATTCAGCCAAATTCCGCAAAGTTGATCGGACGGCGCTTCATAGTACAGATGGACAATGACCCCAAGCATACAGCCAAAGCTACCCAGGAGTTCATGAGTGCAAAAAAGTGGAACATTCTGCAATGGCTAAGTCAATCACCAGATCTTAACCCAATTGAGCATGCATTTCACTTGCTCAAATCCAGACTTAAGACGGAAAGACCCACAAACAAGCAAGACCTGAAGGCTGCGGCTGTAAAGGCCTGGCAAAGCATTAAGAAGGAGGAAACCCAGCATTTGGTGATGTCCATGGGTTCCAGACTTAAGGCAGTGATTGCCTCCAAAGGATTCGCAACAAAATATTGAAAATAAAAATATTTTGTTTGGGTTTGGTTTATTTGCCCAATTACTTTTGCCCTCCTAAAATGTGGAGTGTTTGTAAAGAAATGTGTACAATTCCTATCAGATATTTTTGTTCAAACCTTCAAATTAAACGTTACAATCTGCACTTGAATTCTGTTGTAGAGGTTTCATTTCAAATCCAATGTGGTGGCATGCAGAGCCCAACTCGCGAAAATTGTGTCACTGTCCAAATATTTCTGGACCTAACTGTACTTACTGAGTCTCCCTGAGGCTTTAATGAGGGGAGACTCAGAGGGGTAAAAAAGATGTCCCCCTCCATTTTTGATATCCAACCACTGTAAAGCAGATAGGTGGGGACTGGTATCATCAGGATGGGAGGCGCAATAGATATCCCCCCCAGCCTAAAAATACCAACTTGCAACTGCCCAAATTTATCGCATCTATTAGATGGGATAATTCTGGAATTCACCAGGCTCATCCTGATTGCCCTGGTGCATTGGCAATCGGGTAATATAAGGGGTTAATGACAGCTGTAATTTGTCAGCTGCCATCAAGCCCTAAATTCGTATTGGGCGGCATCTATGAAACCCCATATTACTAATCCTGTAAGTGAAAAAAAACCAAAACACACACACCAAAAAAATCCTTTATTTGAAATTAAATACACACCCTTTTATTAACCGCAAAATCCACCTTGAACATATGACTTAATCCATGCAAAGTCCAAAAACAATCCCGACACAAAAAAAGGACATTCAGAAGTTAGAGTCAGTTCAAAGGCAGGCAACTAGACTACTACAAGGAATGGAAGGCCTCCCATATGATGACAGGTTGAAAAAGTTAGATATGTTTAGCTTAGAAAAAAGACGTCTCAGAGGAGATCTCATTTATATGTATAAATATATGTGTGGTCAATATAAAGGACTGGCACATGACTTATTTCTTCCGAAGACAATACTAAGGACCAGGGGGCACTCACTGCGAGTGGAAGAAAAGTGATTCCGACAGCTAAATAGGAAAGGGTTCTTTACAGTTAGAGCAGTCAGACTGTGGAATACCCTACCACAAGAGGTAGTAATGGCAGATACTATAACAGCTTTCAAAAAAGGGCTGGGTGATTTCCTCAGTACACACAACATTGTTAGTTATAAATGAATTAGTGACCAAATGTAGAACTGGTGGAGGAAGGTTGAACTAGATGGACCTAGGTCTTTTTTCAACCTTAGTAACTATGTAACTATGTAACTAAATCCGGAGTCTGGAGAGAGGGGATACATATCTGCTCTCTTCAGGCTCCAGGAATTAATGACAGCAGCAGGAGGAGCCTGGCTGTGAGCAGTGACATCACTCAGTTACTGGAGGTCACAGCCGGGTTCCCACGGTATGACCTCCGGTGACTTGACGGCTGGAATGTAGGACTGTGAGACACAGCTGTGACCCACAATCTGACAGTCCGGCAGTGGCTTCAAAGTCAAAGTGAAAGTGCTGCCAGGTTGACAATCCAGGAGCTCTTTCACTTTTAAGCCGCTGCCTGACTGTCGGATTGTGGGTCACAGTTGTGACCCGCAGTTCGACAATCCAGCAGCACTTTCATGTGGCTGCCTCTAATTTATGGAAACACGGAGATTCCTAGTTGGGTCTCCAAGTTCTGTCTTGTCTGTAGTGGCAGGGGTCTCAGAGCAAGATACCTACACCTGTCACTCATCCACCTACCTTATGTTCTGAAACATGTAAATGCTCGGCCACACCCTGTGTGGTTCAATGTCCATTACTGAATGCTGTGCAGAGATACTATGGGTACTGTGGGACAATTGATTGCACTTTCCTGCTGTTTGTCCACAGTGTTTGCAAATGTGGAGACTCCAAGATGGGTCTGCAAGTTTTATCTTGTCTGTAATGGCAGGGTTCTCAGAGGAAGAGGCCTAAACCTGTCATTCATCAACCTCTTGATCTGAAAGCTGTAAATGCTGGGCCAGACCTTGTGTGGTGCATGGCCTATAACTGACTGCAGCCCTAAGACACCATGGGATTTGTGGGCCAATTGATGCCACTATCCTGCTGTCTTCCTCTAATTTTTTTTAAATGTGAAGACTTCAAGTTGTATCTTGTCTGTAATAGGAGGGTTCTCAGAGCAACAGGCCTACTCCTGTCACTCATCCAATATTTCTTATGTTAATAGTTAAGAAAGTTAATGGCTGGGCCACAACAATGTGACTCCACTGTAAAATGGTTTGAGCTGTTCTGATATCTTTTATCATAGTATCATAGTTTTTAAGGTTGAAGGGAGACTCTAAGTCCATCTAGTTCAACCCATAGCCTAACATGTTGATCCAGAGGAAGGCAAAAAAAACCCCAATGTGGCAAACAAGTTCCAATGGGGAAAAAATTTCCTTCCTGACTCCACATCCGGCAATCAGACTAGTTCCCTGGATCAATACCCTGTCATAAAATCTAATATACATAACTGGTAATATTAAATTTTTCAAGAAAGGCATCCAGGCTCTGCTTAAATGTTAGTAGTGAATCACTCATTACAACATCATGCGGCAGAGAGTTCCATAGTCTCACTGCTCGTACAGTAAAGAATCCTCGTCTGTGATTATGATTAAACCTTCTTTCCTCAAGACGTAGCGGATGCCCCCGTGTTCCAGTCGCAGGCCTCGGTGTAAAAAGATCTTTGGAAAGGTCTCTGTACTGTCCCCTCATATATTTATACATTGTGATTAGATCCCCCCTAAGCCTTCGTTTTTCCAAACTAAATAACCCCAAGTTTAATAACCTGTCTTGGTATTGCAGCCCACCCATTCCTCTAATAATCTTGGTGGCTCTTCTCTGCACCCTCTCCAGTTCAGCTATGTCCTTCTTATATATCGGTGACCAGAATTGTACACAGTATTCTAAGTGCGGTCGCACTAGTGACTTGTACAGAGGTAGAACTATATTTTTTTCATGAACACTTATACCTCTTTTAATACATCCCATTATTTTATTAGCCCTGGCAGCAGCTGCCTGACACTGTCCACTAAAGTGAAGTTTACCATCCACCCATACACCCAAGTCTTTTTCTGTGTCTGTTTTACCCAGTGTTCTACAATTAAGTACATAATCATAAATGTTATTTCCTCTACCCAAGTGCATGACCTTACATTTATCTACATTAAACTTCAATTGCCACTTCTCAGCCCAATCCTCCAATTTACATAAATCTCCCTGTAATATAAAATTATCCTCCTCTGTATTGATTACCCTGCAGAGTTTAGTATCATCTGCAAATATTGAAATTCTACTCCGCATGCCCCCAACAAGGTCATTTATAAATATGTTGAAAAGACTCACCTAAAGGTGTTGTTTATGCCTTTTCTTTTGCCTCCCATTGAATTCAATGGATTTGATTAGGTTCATCAAATACAAGCGAGCACACTGCAGTGCAGAGAAGAAAGATCACATGACCTTGAGTATAGCTTCTAATTAATGCCATAGGTTTGACCCACACACACATTGGCACAGCAGCCAATATGGAGGGACTATATGTGTGAAACTACTGATAACTTATAGCCAATATAAAAGCCCAAGCAGAAGATGCTTATTCTATTTTGTTCAGGAGGCAAGAAAAGCTGTGGAGAGAAAAGGCGCAATAGGGTCTAACCCGGTAGACACAAGGGGGTATTGCAAGTAGAAGCACTCACCTGGTCGGGTTGTGCCAGTCACAACCCCTTAGCAAGCATATATTTAGCGTGGAAGGCAGCAGTCCCGCAATGAGGAGGTATAGCAGACAGCAGGAGAAAAGCAGGTTTAAATACCGCGCCAAACCACAGGAGTCCAGATGGTGTTAGTATAATTCTTCCCTTTATTTTCACAGGTCTACGCGTTTCGAGGACATGTCCGTCCTCTTCCGCAGGACAATGTACAGAGAATACTCATGAGTATGTGAATAGCAGACAGGACCTATGGACTAAGTAAAAGAGAGAGAGACAAAATACAGAAAATATATTGTTTACATATAGTGTGTGAGTGGGATATGGATTAATATTTGAGAATATGTTTAATTAAGGCTATGTGCGCACGTTGCATATTTGCATGCAGTTACGCTGCGATCTGCACCGCAGCGTAACTACATGCGTCCTGCGTCCCCAGCATAATCTATGAAGATTATGCAGGAGACATGCGCACGTGGGTGCTGCCCGAAGCGCGCGTTCTAAGAAGTGACATGTCACTTCTTTCCTGCGCTCTATATGCAGTGCCCGCTCTGTCTATGGGAGGGGCTGCACTCAGAGCACATGGAAATGGCTTTTTTTTCTCATTACGGACTCTTTCTGCACCGATTTGAAGCGCACGTGTGCTGTTCAAATCGCTGCAGGAATTTCTGCAGGGACAAACGCTACGTGCGCACATAGCCTTATAGTGAGAGGAGAGTCACTATCTGATATTGTTAGGCAGGGAGGTGCAGGTAGCTGGTGTCTCACAGCACTGCAATTCACCCAGGATTTAAATAATTTCATGTATTTTGCTGTGACTAACATTGCTGTATATCTTTTACATAAAAAACATTTTTTCATTGGGGTTTTCAGAAAACCCCAGTCACCAGGTGCAGTTTATTTCTGAAACCGAGAACCCCCTATGACCAGCACAGAGAATACTGTTAATTTCAATTTGGTTTGCATTTCAATGTCAATTTCAAGGTCAATAAATTTTGCTTTGGTCTTGTAAAGCTATGGAATTGAGAGTAAAGGGTCAGTCTTTGCTTACAACACCAAACTATTTAGGATGTTAAAAACGGACATTGATAGTACAATATTAAAAAATGAACAATCTGGATTAGATGTCCAAATGGGCAGACACTTGGCAAATGAGATTTAATGTTGATAAATGTAAAGTAATGCACCTAGGACAGAGTAATCCTATAACTGCGTATACATTAAATGGAAGTAATCTCGGGACTACAGAACAGGAGAAGGACTTGGGTATTCTCATTACAAATAAGCTGAGCAGCAGCACTCAATGTCAAGCCGCAGCTGCTAAAGCAAACAAGATTTTAGGGTGTATAAAAAGAGAGATTAGATCCCGGGATCCCAACGAATTGTTACCCCTCTATAAATCACTTGTAAGGCCACATCTGTAATATGGGATCCAGTTTTGGGCTCCACATTTTAAAAAGGATTTTCAGAAGTTAGAGTCAGTTCAAAGGCGGCTAACTAGATTCTTGCAAGGAATGGAGGCCTCACATATAATGAGAAGTTGAAAAGGTTGGATCTGTTTGGGTTAGAAAAAAAACATCTTGAAGGAGATCTCATGTATATGTATTAATACATGTGTGGTCAATATATAGGACTGGCACATGACTTATTCCTTCCAAAGACAATATTAAGGACCAGAGCTCACTCACTGCGAATGGAGAAAAGACGATTCTGGCAGGTAAATAGGAAAGGGTTCTTTACAGTTAGAGCAGTCAGACTGTGGAATGCACTACCACAAGAGATAGTAATTGCTGACACTATAATAACTTTTAAAAAAGGGCTGGATGATTTCTTCTGTACACACAACATTGTTGGTTTTAATTGATTTAGTTACAAATTATATAATTGGTGGAACAAAGCTGATTTAGATGGACCTAGGTCTTTTTTCAACCTATGTAACTATGTAACTAAATGGTCAGAAGATAAAGAACCATCATATAGTTTTTGTCGCTTCCAGTGAAAATAAAAAAATAATCTTAAAGGGGTGTTCCATTTAAAAATCCTATCCCAATATGTAGTAGGTGGAATAATAATATTAGCAAATACCGTCAATTAGAAATGTAGTATAGTTCTCCTGATATAGCCATGTCTCTTACCTAATGTGCAAGGCATTGCAGCTTAGGTATCCATGCTTACATCCACTCATACTGTATAGTGACAGTTAGTTGCTTGTGGTCCTAACCATAGATACCTAAGCTGTAATGCCATGCTTAGGAGGTCCTCCGTATTTTGATCCCTAGCGTAGTTAAAGAGGACAGCTACAGGCAGCAGCCTTATGCTTTGCATGTTATCTTGGCTGTTTATACAAATATGATGGACCTCATGCATTTTTTATTTTTAAAATTAAATAAATAATTAATTAAAACATTGTTTTGTCCCCCACTTTTGATACCCAGTCAAGATCAAGCCGATAGTTGGGGCTTATATTCTCACACTGGGGAGTCCCATGATTATTGGGCCCTCCCTAGCCTAACATTAGGAGCTTGTAGCTGCCTCAGAGTTAACACATCCATTAGATCTGCCAATTTTGTTCATTAACTGGCTCATTCACTTATGTATTAATTATTACACTCCACTTTGGGGACCCAGACAGCTAGTGTGAGGGCAACCAATTATAGACGCCAGCAGAGAGGGTGGGCGAGGGAAGCAGGAGTGCAATCAATCACAAACACTGTCACAGAGGGTGGGTGGAGGAAGCAGTGCGTATTCATGAACTTTAATGATCAGGTCAGGAATCAGTATGAAAGCTTTGGGGAAACTCAGTAAATGTAAAAATTCTCCTGCTTTAATCCTCATAATACTCTTAAGACAATATTCCCATAAATCAACTGTGAGTCAGAAATGCATCCAGGCATCTTCCTTATCCTGTTCCCATTCATTTTCAGCACTTTACCATCCATTGCAGAATTTTTACAGCCCTCCCAGACTTTCTTCCAAGGTCCTCTGGAAAATTTTTCGAGTTTCCCATTGACTTGCATTGGGTTTGTTACTCGGTATGAACACTAGAGATGAGCAAACCTGCGAGGCTTGGATCTGGTCAGGATCGCCGAACCAGAGCCTGGTTTCGCTGATCAAATCACTAATTTGATCGCTGATCCTAGCCAAACTCAATGAATTCCATGGGAAGCAAAACTTATGTGTTATAAAATGGTGTAGGGGTCGGAAAATGGTGTAGGGGGGCTGAAAAAGAAAGAAAATAAGGAAGGAATAAAGCAGGACATACTTACCAAGTCTCCTCGTGATGCTACTTCCGGGACCACTGAATAGCCCTCATACATTTTCACTGCTTCTCCCGCCCACTGGCGTCTCTGATTGGCTGCAATCAGACCATGCCCCCACCCTCTCTGACAGCATTATTCTAAATAAATAATTAAGAAAAATGTCATGCGATCCCCCTATATATTGATACCAGAACATATAAAGCCCATGGCTACAGGCTGCAGCCCCCAGCTATGCTTTTAACTTGGCTGTGTATTTAAATATGAGGAACCACGTGCAATTTTTTTAAAAAAATTATTTAAATAAATTAATTAATTTAAAAACATGGTGGGCGGTCCCCCTCAGTTTTGATACCTAGCCAAGATAAAGCTGACAGCTGGAGGCTGGTATTCTTAAGCTGGGGACATCCATGGTTATTGCCTCCCCAGCCTAAAAATAGCAGCCTGCAGCCATCCAGGATTGCCGCATCCATTAGATTCAACAATGCCAGAACTTTATCCGACTCTTTCTGATTGTCCCGCTGCGGTGACAATCGGGGTAATAAGGGGTCAGGAATCAGTATGAAAGCTTTGGGGAAACTCAGTAAATGTAAAAATTCTCCTGTTTTAATCCTCATAATACTCTTAAGACAATATTCCCATAAATCAACTGTGAGTCACAAATGCATCCAGGCATCTTCCTTATGCTGTTCCCATTCATTTTCAGCACTTTACCATCCATTGCAGAATTTTTACAGCCCTCCCAGACTTTCTTCCAAGGTCCTCTGGAAAATTTTTCGAGTTTCCCATTGACTTGCATTGGGTTCGTTACTCGGTATGAACACTAGAGATGAGCAAACCTGCGAGTCTTGGATCTGGTCAGGATCGCCGAACCAGCCTGGTTTCGCTGATCAAATCACTAATTTGATCGCCGATCCTAGCCAAACTCAATGAATTCCATGGGAAGCAAAACTTATGTGTTATAAAACGGTGTAGGGGTCGGCAAATGATGTAGGGGGGCTGAAAAAGAAAGAAAATAAGGAAGGAATAAAGCAGGACATACTTACCAAGTCTCCTCGTGATGATACTTCCGGGACCGCTGAATAGCCCTCATACATTTTCACTGCTTCTCCCGCCCACTGGCGTCTCTGATTGGCTGCAATCAGACCATGCCCCCACCCTCTCTGACAGCATTATTCTAAATAAATAATTAAGAAAAATGTCATGTGATCCCCCTATATATTGATACCAGAACATATAAAGCCCATGGCTACAGGCTGCAGCCCCCAGCTATGCTTTTAACTTGGCTGTGTATTTAAATATGAGGAACCACGTGCAATTTTTTTAAAAAAAATATTTAAATCGGGGTAATAAGGGGTTATTAGCAGCCCACAGCTGTCACTAAGCGATAGATCAGTAATGGGAGGCATCTGAGACCCCCCCATTACTAATCTGTAAGCGAAAAGAAATAAACACAAACAGAAAAATCCTTTATTTGAAATAAAATTACACACGAGGTTGCATGATGATTCTGGCTCTGCTACAAGTGACAGTGCAGCCATAAAACATGTCACTTCAGGCAGAATTATTTTTAACAGAAAAGAAAAATAATCCAGCTACTGGAATAATGTAAAATCTTTTACAAACTTTATTTTAGAGGACATAATTTTTATTTTTTTTTGTTATTACAAGTGGACAAAATAGGGAGCCCATGTGCGGCAATACGTTTCAAACGCTACCTGCGTTCTTTGTCAAGCCTGAGTTATTTTTATTCAGGTTTTTTGCAGTATAACACTATCAAAGAGGTGGGGGCATAGTCTGACTGCAGCCAATCAGAGACGCCAGTGGGCAGGTAAAGCAGTGAATATGTATGAGAGAAAATTAGCGGCCCCAGAAGTAAGCATTAGAGCCACGGGGAGACTCAGTAAGTATGCCCTGCATTAACTATTTTGCTTCCTCTTTTTTTACAATGAGTTCCCTGGCCAATCACAGCCATGCCATTACTTGACCTGACTGTGATGGGAGGATGGTTTCTGCAAACCAAACATGTACTGATCCAAACCAAACTTTTCCGACTTTTCTGTTATTCGAACCCGACCTGATCATATGATCTTGTAATTTTCCAATCTTTTCCAATCAAGATTGCTCATCTCTAATGAAGGCAAGAATAAGAAAAATTATTGGTCACAAAGAATCCGAACCCAATATTTCACTATTCATCCGTCTCTAGTGATGACCACAAAGGCAAAAGGTTTGGCATATACAGTATATGTCTGTAATTGACAAATTTAAATAGGTATGTCAAAATAGACCTGCACAGATAGGAACATATGAAAAATTGAACTAGTAAAACCGATATGCAAAGAGTAGAATATATACTATTTTAAAAGTTTAATTTTTTTAAAACCCAGCATTTTTCTGTCTCAAAGAAAGACATGAGAATTAAAGTTAGCTAAGAACATGTCCCAAAAGTAAGTCCCAGCAACAGGCCAATATATTTGTGTGTTGTGTACCAATGTAATGTTAGACTATTAAAACAATGCTGCAAAAAAAGTAACACTTTTTTTAAACCACACTTTGTGAGGAAGAAAAGTTGAATTTAAATTTTTTTAAATGTTGGGAATTTTCTTTGGTCTTTTAAAAATGAGTATGATGATGATGAGAATAATAATGATAAAAAAAACAAATCCAAAAAGATATTGCGTATGGCTTCTTCATCTCACAAACCAGAAAGTACACTATCTTAGGCAGACAAGCCTTGGTTTCAGTATTTTTATTTTTCCTAAGTAGGAAAATTAGGACTGAGGTGACTTAAAGGAAATGTGTCAGGAAATATATGTTTATTAGTGTTGAGCCACCCCCTTAGTGTTCGGGTTCAGTTCGTCGAAAGGCGGCTTAGTTCGGCGAACGTTCGATGAACACCTTCGAACCCCATTGAAAACAATGACAGGCAAACACAAACACATACAAACACATTATACATGTACACATACAGTTAATAAACATTGCCATTATACTTATAGGTCCCCGCGACACGTCCTGCACTCTGTCTCCCGCCAATTTTCCTTCCGATCATCGCTGCGCCCTCCCGGTAACCAGCACTGATGATAGGACCTTCCGTGACATCGTCATATCATGTGACCAGTCACGTGTGTATTATCTCATTGGCTACAGACTGGTCACATAGCTAGATGTCATGCTAGGTCCTGTCAGTGCATCTCTCCAGTACACAGTGCTCGTTTGAGCATCTCCGTGTACCAGCGAGATGCTTGGGCACATGCTTGGCTCCACGTTCCTGCATGTGGGCGCTCTTTACAGAGTCAGCCCACATGCAAGGACTGGATGCCACAGTCGGTGAATAGCGGCACCGGGAATCAGGTGATCGGAGATCACCGTTGCTATAGTAACCCGCCTGTCAGATTACTATTTCAACGGTGGCAGCGGTGACGTCACCGCTTACAACCCGCAGCCTCTGTTCACTCACTGAGTGATTAGACTGCACGGGAGCAGCAGCGTCTTCCTCCCATGCAGTGCTGTCTGATGTAGCAGAGCTGCATTGGTTGAAGGAGAAAGAAGACAGAAGACCAGGACCATGGAGGGGTGAGAGGGAGTAATAAGCATGGAGTCTCTAAGTGTGTCTGTGTATTTATTTCTATTAAAGTATTTTTTTTCTCTGTGTTGTGTCTTTTTTTTAACCCTTTATTTGAGATTCTTAATGGCCGGGTCAAACTTGACTGACATTAAGAATCTCTGGCTTAATACTAGCTAGTAAAACAAAGCTAGTATTAACCCATTATTACCCAGCAAGCCACTCGTCACCAGGGCAGCTGGTAAACTTAGATACAGCGCCAGATGATGGCGCTTCTATGAAAGCGCCATTTTCTGGGGCGGCTGCGGACTGCAATTCGCAGCAGAGGGGCCCAGAAACCTCAGGCCAACTTGTGCTGCGGATTCAAATCCCCAGCTGCCTAGTTGTACCAGGCTGGAGACAAAAATGGGGCGAAGCCCATGTCGTTTTTATTTTTTTAATTATTTCATGAAATTCATGAAACAATTCAAAAAAGGGCTTCCCTATATTTTTAGTTCCCAGCCCGGTACAAATAGGCAGCTGGAGGGTTGGGGGTAGCCGTACCTGCCTGCTGTACCTGGCTAGCATACAAAAATATGGCAAGCCCATGTCATTTTTTTGGTGGGCAAAAAATTCCTGCATACAGTCCTGGATGGAGTATGCTGAGCCTTGTAGTTCTGCAGCTGCTGTCTGCTCTCCTGCATACACTAGTGAATGGAGCATGCTGAGCCTTGTAGTTCTGCTCCCCCTGCCTCTCCCTCCAGCATACAGTCCTGGATGAAGGATGCTGAGCCTTGTAGTTCTACAGCTGCTGTCTTCTCTCCTCCATACAGACAGACAGCAGACCGCAGCTGCAGAACTACAAGGCTTAGCATACTCCATCCAGGACTGTATGCAGGAGTTTTTTGCCCCCCAAAAAAATTAGGTGGGCTTCGCCATATTTTTGTATGCTAGCCAGGTGCACCAAAAATATAGGGAAGCCCTTTGTTTTTTTAATTATTTCATGAATTTCATGAAATAATTAAAAAAAAAATATTACATGGGCTTCGCCCAATTTTTGTCTCCAGCCATATACAGCTAGGCAGCTGAGGATTGGAATCGCAGCGCAGAGTGCCCAAGCTTTCTGGGCACCCCTGCTGCGAATTGCAGTCCGCAGTCGCCCCAGAAAATGGCGCTTTCATAGAAACGCCAGCTTCTGGCGCTGTATCCAACTCTTCCAGCTGCCCTGGTGACGGGTGGCTCGCTGGGTAATAGGGGGGTTAGTGCTAGCTGTATATTATCAACTGGCCCTAAGCCCAAAATTCATGGTTTCACGCTAATATTAGACATGGCCACCATACAGGTAAACAAAAACACAACACACAGAAAAATATTTTTATTAGAAATAAAATACAACACAATTAGTGACTCCATCTTTATTGAAATAAAGAACCCCCCTCCACAGTAATCCTGGGTCAAGGGTCCCGCGCCGTCCAATCCGTATCCAATATCATCTGATCGGTTTGCTGGAAGGCAAAGCGATCAGATTATGTGTCAGGTTCAAAGGCCTGAATTACATGACACAGCAGCTGATTGTATAAACGGCTTTTATACAATCAGCTGATGCATCAGTGCAAAAAAAAAACCCAAAAAACAAACTGCACACTTCTGTGCAGACTCCTGTCCGACAGCAGCAGCTGATAGTTTAGCCGGCCGGGCGGTAAAAAGCCGGCCTCACCGCTCGACTTATAGTGTCAGCTGATTCCGTCAGGTAACCGCTTCAGCTGATCATCCCCAGGTCTGAGAGGGAGAAAATAGAGAGAAAATAGAGAGAGAAAAGAGGGAGAAAAGAGAAGAGAGAGGGGGAGAGAGAGAGGGAAGAGATAGAGAAGAGAGAGAAGAGAGGGAGAGAGAGAGAGAAGAGAGAGAGAGGAGAGAGAAGAGAGAAAGGAGAGAGCAACACAGTCTCATTTCGTGAACTGCTCCGATTTTAGAGGTGTGTCCCGCGGCTCACAGCTGAGGTCCGGCTTCTCCCCTCAGTGCAGAATCAAATTATAATTATAAATAAATAATAATTATAATTAAAACTTAAAAATGAATTAAATTCTTTACCGGGACGGCCAGGACTCAAACTCGTGAACTAATTCTCCTTAGACGGCAGCTCTACCCATTGAGCCACTGCCTCTAATGAAAAGCATAGGAAGATTTGGTAATCTTGACCTCTGTATTCCAGTACAGAATCCAGAAGTGGATTATTCAGCTACAAAGAGTAAAGAGAGAGGGGAAAAGAGAAAAAAAGAGAGAGAGACAGAAAAAGAGAGAAAAAGAGAGAGAAAAAGAGAGAAAAAGAGAGAGAGAGAAAGAGAGAATAAGGCGGGCTTTGCACACTACGACATCGCAGGTGCGATGTCGGTGGGGTCAAATTGAAAGTGACGCACATCCGGCATCGCATGCGACATCGTAGTGTGTAAAGCCTAGATGATATGATTAACGAGCACAAAATCGTCATAATCGTATCATCGCTGCAGCGTCCGCGTAATCCATAATTACGCTGACGCGACAGTACGATGTTGTTCCTCGCTCCTGCGGCAGCACACATCGCTGTGTGTGAAGTCGCAGGAGCGATGAACATCTCCTACCGGCATCACCGCGGCTTCCGTAGGATATGCGGAAGGAAGGAGGTGGGCAGGATGTTTACATCCTGCTCATCTCCGCCCCTCCGCCGCTATTGGCCGCCTGCCGTGCGACGTCGCTATGACACCGCACGACCCGCCCCCCTAGGAAGGAGGCGGGTCGCCGGCTAGAGCGACGGTCACAGGGCAGGTGAGTGCATGTGAAGCTGGTGTAGCGATAATTTTCACTACGCCAGCTATCACACTATATCGTACCTGCGACGGGGGCGGGGACTATCGCGTGCGACATCGCAGCATCGGCTTGCGATGTCGAAACGTGCAAAGCCCGCCTAAGAGAGAGAGAAAAAGAGAGAGGGAGAAAGAGAGAGAGAAAAAGAGAGAGAAAGAGAGAAAAAGAGAGACAGATAAAAAGAGAGAAAAAGAGAGAGAGAGAAAAAGAGAGAGAGAAAAAGAGAGAGAGAGAGAGGAGAGAGAGAAAAGAGAGAGGAGAGAGCAATGCAGCCCCATTCCGTGAACTGCTCTGATTTTAGAGGTGTGTCCCGTGGCTCACAGCTGATGTCGGCTCCTCCCGATTAATTAAAAATAAATTAAATTAAATTCTTTACCAGGATGGCTGGGACTTGAACTCGTGAACTAATTCGCCTTAGGCAGTAGCTCTACCCATTGAGCCAATGCCTGTAATGAAAAGAGAGAGACACTACCTGAGTGAAGTCTCCTGTGATAGCGTGGCTCAAGTCAGTTGCTGCGTGGAGCTGACACAGAGCGCTCGTGTTCTACGGCGCTCCCTGTCAGCTTCATGTAGCAAACCTGAAACATCATGTGGATTACTTTGGACCTGGATTGTTGTTTGGGGATTAATAAATACGTAAATGAGGGTGTTTTTTTGTCTTTTATTCCAAATAAAGGATTTTTCGTTGTGTGTGTTTATTTACTTTCACTTACACGTTAATCATGGAAGGTATCTCTGGGAGACGCCTGTCATGGATAACCTAACCTTATTACCCCGATTGCCACCGCACCAGGGCAATTCGGGATGAGCCGGGTAGAGTCCCGGGACTGTCGCATCTAATGGATGCGGCAATTCTGGGCAGCTGCTGGCTGATATTGTTAGGGTTGTGGGCACCCCATAACGTGGTGCTCTCCATCCTGACAATAGCAGCCTCCAGCCGTGTGGCTTTATCTTGGCTGGCATCAAAATTGGAGGGAACTGCAGGTTTTTTATTTATTATTATTTATTTATTTATTTTACTGCACGATATAGACCCACCCACCGGTGGCTGTGATTGGTTGCAGTGAGACAGCTGTCACTCATCGTGGGGGCATGTCTGACTGCAACCAATCATGTTCGCCGGTGGGCGGGGAAAGCAGGGAATACCAGATTGAATAATGAGCTGCCATTTTCAAAAGAGAGGAAAAGCCGCCGTAGCTTTGTGACAGCCGTGCAGCGCTGCGCCCGTGATCGGTGAGTAGGAAAGAGAGAGGGATTGTGCTGGGGACGCAGGACGCATGCAGATATGCAACGTGCGCACATAGCCTTACTGTGAAAAGCAACGCTTTTGGTGATCGAACCATTATCGAACGGTAACTCGAGCTGCCGAACTTGAAGCAAATAGTTCGAGTTCGTCGAACGACTCGAACACCGCCCAACACCACCCAAAATCACTCGAATTTGAAATTGGCGAACCGTTCGAATCGAACATCGCTCATCTCTGATGTTTATTTAAAAAGTATGTAAAATGCATTTTTTTTATAACTTTTAACTCACACACCAGCAAATAGAAATGTCAGCCAAACACTTACAGACATAAAACATTTACATACATAAATCACACGTGGGAGCCACAGAGCATAGGAAACTGCGGTTGATTTCCGATCATAACTCCTATGCTGTAGTCCTCTGGGGTTCCCAGTTCATAGCTGTAGTTGGAGTTGAGAGCAATTGTATTGTAGCCCAGTTCTGTACACTCATCTGCAGTATCTTTCTGTCACTTGTAATTACCATGATCTGAAGGAACTATCATATTAAAGTGGCACTCAGATCATAGTAATTATTGGTGAGAAGTCACCAGATCTGTGTACCAGCGCTGCAGTGGTGATTATATCCACTCACCACTGGATAATGTCACCATCGCAGCTCTGGTGCCTAGGCCGGAGAGCTTGGTAATTACTGGAATCTGAGAAGATTAGTCATGTAATTGTGGCTACAGCTGTTAGATCACAGTCATTATTGATGTTCAGATGTCCAGGCTCCAATGGCTGTAGTGGTGACTTCATCCAGCACTGAGTACAGATCACTGGATGAAAACATCACCACAGCGCTGGTACCTGGACCTATGCTGACCGCTCACCAATGATAATTGTGTTCTGAGGACTGCAATGGCAATTTCATGACAGCTCCTCTAGGATCACAGTAATTGTCTGATGAGCTGTGTATCAAATCCTATCATGTGTGATACTGTCCTGTAAGCATTGTGTTCTATATTATTCTGTGTGATATTGTCCTCTGAGCTGTTTCTTATCCTATCATATCTAATTCAGTTGATTCAGTCATGTACTGTATCTATTTATCCAGTCCTATCATGTGTTATATCTTGACTGCTAAGCTATGTATCCAATTCTATCATGTGTCATACAGACAGCTGAGCTGTGCATTTAATGATAAAGCCAAACCTATTAAAATTTAAAATTAATTCTACCATGTGGGAAATGCCATAAACAGAAAAATAATCAAAGAGTCGCAATTGCAGTTTTGAGGTCAACTAATTTCAATAAAGAATTGCAATGAAAAAATGAAAATTAATACCCTAAATAAATACATCAGTTTGCCGCAAAAAAAAGGCTCTCACACAAACATAACAGAAAAAAAGAAAAATTATGAGTATTAGAAAATGGCGAGACAAACCATTGTTACTTACAAACCTCTAAATTACAAGTTTGATTTCGCTGACATCATAGTAACCTCAACAATCGTGTTACCAGGTAATATTTAGGATATTAGGACACAAAATGGAGAAATTGTATTTATTATCTTCAGGTTTAAATTGCACTGCAGGAAGGGCCACCATTTCCCACTTTTCCTCTGCAGGAAACCAAGAATCTGTGGTGCCAGTCGTCCTCGGTGTCCACTGTCCACTGGGTGTTTGGGGTGAAAGAGGGTATTTTTTTGTATTTTATTTCAAATAAAGGATTTTTTCAGTGCTTGTGTTTACTTTCACTTACAGATTAGTAATGGGGGTGTCTCATAAAGGCCTTCCATTACTAATCTAAGGCTTAGGGGCAGCTGTGAACTGTCATTAACCCCTGATAATACCTCATTTGCCACCACACCAGGGCAAATGGGGTGAGCTGTTTAAAGTGCCGGGACTGTAGCATCCAAAAACCATGGGCTTCTCCAACATGAGAATACCAGCCCCCAGCTGTCAGCTGTTGGGTACCAAAATTGGGGGGGACCAAACACCATTTTTTAAAATTATTTTTTAAATAATTATTTAAAAAGACGTATGTGGTCCCTCTTATTTTGATACACAGCTTAGATAAGCCTGCAGCTGTGGGTTTCAACCTTTAGCCGTATGCTTTATCAGTGCTGGGTGTCAAAATATGGGAGGACCCTATGCCAATTTTATTTTATTTTTTTACACCACGATAGACACACACACACAGCACCTGTGATTCCAAGCAATCAGACAAGCTGTTGCACAGGGTGGGGGCACGGTCTGACTGCAACCAATGACAGACACCTGGACTGCCAGTGGGCGGGGTAAGCAGTGCATATGCATGAGGGCAATGAGCGGCCCCAGAAGTAGTGTTACAGCCTTGTGGAGACTGGTAAGTATAATATGCATGCTTTAATCCTATTTCCTTTCTTTTTCCTTTATTTGTTTTATTTCCCCGGGTGGCCAGATCCAGATAGTTACCGGGAGTCCTCTGAGAACTCCATGCCCAAGATTGGTGCATGGGTACTAGGGATTCCCCACAGATCCATACTTTTACAGTCCGGGTTTGCCCATCATTAGTCCTAATGCAAGCTAGGTTTTCATGAGAAATGGGAGTGGCTACTCCCACAAATTTAAAGTTGAAAATAGCAAAACTTTATTAATTATGTTTCATATTTTTACCACTAAACATTTTTTTTAAATGAAAAAAATAAAATTTTAATATTGTACTGTTTTAAATTGTAAAAAAAAATGTTTCAGTACATTTTGCACAACTTGCTATTCTCTAACAAGGAGCGTCATGGCAAAATTACAACAGGCCTTTGATCCATGAATCACCCAATACATATCAGTGTTTAATGAGAATTAGTATTTAGACAGTCCTCCTCATCATGCTTTTCACTTTTTGACATCATGAGACCAAAACGACAACTAACAATTGGTGAGCAGTACCTCGCTATTGAGAGGATTCAATTATGATGTTCACGGTATTGGCCACTGAGCTGTCACAGGGAGTCACCAGCAGTTTGCAACAGAGATACAGAGAGACTGAATGAGTCACAGAAAGGTATAGAAATGGACAGCCTTAGGCCTCATCCCACACTGATGACTGCTTTATTGTGAACAATGCCATTCGGAACTGGATGATGAATGCCACACAACTCCAGGCACATTTAAGTGAGGTGAGAAGCACCCAAGTGCCTTGTCAGACCATTTGAAACTGTTTACACTAGTGTGGTCTGCGTGCTAGTCTACCTGCAAGGGTACCTGCCCCCACCACCAGGCATAGGTGTTATTGTCGGGCATGGTTCAGGGACCAGTGGGCCTCAGTGCTGTTCACTGATGAAAGTCGATTCATGCTGTGCAGAAATGATGGCCGCCAATAATATTTAAGATGTCAATTATTGTGCTATGCATCATCCACTGTTGTCAACAGATGAGCCTTTGGTGGGGGTGGTGTTACAGTGTGGGCAGGTGTTTATTCAATACTTAACTGCCCTACGCTTTGTGAATGGTACAATGACAAACCCCTACTACTTGAATAACATCGGTAATACTGTCATTGTGTTTCTGCATAATCAACACAGGCCTAACTTCATCTTTATGGATGACAATGTTCCAGCTCATCGAAGTCCCATCTTTAGGCAATGTCTGTTGCAAACTGGGTTACCTAAAATGGAGTGGCCTGCACTTTCTGCAGACCTCAATGCCATAAAAACCTATAGGATCAGCTGAGTCACCGTATAGAGGCTTGTAACTGTGTACTCCAGAATCTCAATGACCTGAGGGCCATCCTTCAAGAGTGGGATTCCATGCCTAAGAAGACAATAACTCAACTTGTGAACAACATGAGACTTCGTTGTCAAACTGTAATTGGTGCTCAAGGTTACATGACAAGTTGAATTATTGGAATTTTGGGGGTATACCCACCACTGTTGTTGGCTTTTGTTTCAATAAATTGATTGAGATGAGAAAATCACCATTGCAAGTAACATTTTACGGTTTACATAAATTTGACACAAAAGCGAAATGTAACGGACCCACTGGACTGTGCACCGGACTCCCCAGAAGGAGCAACCAGCAGCGAACTCCTATACAGGGAATGTGTGGTGCTCCCAACGGAAGGCCTACAGTCATATGAAAAAGTTTGGGCACCCCTATTAATGTTAACCTTTTTTCTTTATAACAATTTGGGTTTTTGCAACAGCTATTTCAGTTTCATATATCTAATCACTGATGGACTGAGTAATATTTCTGGATTGAAATTAGGTTTATTGTACTAACAGAAAATGTGCAATCCGCATTTAAACAAAATTTGACCGGTGCAAAAGTATGGGCACCTCAACATAAAAGTGACATTAATATTTTGTTGATCCTCCTTTTGCAAAAATAACAGCCTCTAGTCGCTTCCTGTAGCTTTTAATGAGTTCCTGGATCCTGGAAGAAGGTATATTTGACCATTCCTGTTTACAAAACAATTCCAGTTCAGTTAAGTTTTATGGTCGCCGAGCATGGACAGCAAGTTTCAACGAATCCCACAGATTTTAAATGATATTCAGGTCTGGGGACTGTGATGGCCATTCCAGACCATTGTAATTGTTCCTCTGCATGAATGCCTGAGTAGATTTGGAGCGGTGTTTTGAATCATTGTCTTGCTGAAATATCCATCCCCTGCGTAACTTCAACTTCGTCACTGATTCTTGCACATTATTGTCAAGAATCTGCTGATACTGAGTTGAATCCATGCAACCCTCAACATTAACAAGATTCCCGGTGCCGGCATTGGCCAAACAGCCCCAAAGCATGATGGAACCTCCACCAAATTTTACTGTGGGTAGCAAGTGCTTTTCTTGGAATGCCGTGTTTTTTTGCCTCTATGCATAATGCCTTTTTGTATGACCAAACAACTCAATCTTTGTTTCATCAGTCCACAGGACCTTGTTCCAAAATGTAACTGGCTTGTCCAAATGTGCTTTTGCATACCTCAGGCGACTCTGTGGTGTGTTTGCAGATACGGCTTCTTTCGCATCACTTTCCCATACAGCTTCTCCTTGTTCAAAGTGCGCTGTATTGTTGACCGATGCACATTGACACTATTATCTGCAGCAAGATGAAGCTGCGGGTCTTTGGAGGTGGTCTGTGGATTGTCCTTGACTGTTCTCACCATTCTTCTTCTCTGCCTTTCTGATATTTTTCTTGGCCTGCCACTTCTGGGCTTAACAGGAGTCCACAGATGTGGCAGCACAGAGGTGGAGGCTGAAGAGGCGGAACTGTGGTGATGGTTCAGATGAGACAGCACTGTGATGACAGCTTGTTCTGATGTGATGGCACTGTGGTATAGGCTCAGACATGGCTGCACTCTGGTGAGGGTTCCAGCGTGATGGCACACTGGCAATGGTGGAGAGTAGGCTCTAGGACGAGACAGAGGTTAGGAACAGAAGATTGGTACTGAGACTTAGAGAAAGTAACATTTGGGGATCTGAGAATTAGCAACGGGGAGGCGGTCTTAAATTTCTTTAGGGTAATAGATAACCTCAGGTATTGCTTCCGTGTAATGGGATGCTGGCCCTTTAAGAAAGGGGCGTGCCCATGCGCGCACCCTATGGGCACTTACTGAAACCCTGCATGTGGCCTGGAAGCAGGAAGAGGTTGCAGCAGACTTCGGGACAGGAGAGGAAGGAATGGAGATGCCGAATGGGTGAGAGGAAGGATGCCCCCACCATGGTCTGGGAGCAGGAACGCATGGAGATACCACGCTGGAACCCAGTTCGGACTTAGAATGGTGTTCCAAACGTTATTCCTATACGCTGGAACCGGAGGCTGCAGAGCTGCTGGAAAGGTGAGTGGTGAGAGGGGGTTGCTCCCACCAGAGTCTGGGAACAGGGGCGTGCGTGGACGCCACACTGTAACCGGGACTAAAAATCTGTGCCACCCCTGCAGTGGTCAAACCGCTCAAATCCGGGGTCTGCTGTGGATCAAGGGTCTCCAGACCCGGGGGGCTCGCAGCCACTTCAAATGCAAAGGGGGTATTTACAGGAGATAAGAGTTCGTGACGACACTCATGGTTCGTGGTAAGGGGAGTGCCGCTGCCGCCGATGGGAGTACCCGGAGGAGATAGAGTGGGGCAACCAGATGACGTTCCCTCCACGGGCGGGAGGCCCCCGGGACTCTGGATGCTCGAGGTGTAGGGGACCATGGTGCAGATTGGAAGCAGGGAAGGACAGCCTACTCACTCAGGCCGTGTTGGTAGTGATGCGACCGCAAAGCAGACTCTGACACAAAGGTAAACCAAGTCTCTGGGTGCCGCTGCCACTTCAGGGGAGCTCGTCCAGGAGTCCGCTCCCTTTGGTATTGCTGATGATCTGTACCTTGCCTTCATGCACTGTATTTTAGATGTTCTGAGTCACCCCTATGCTTGAAGCTGTCGGGGTCCCGCTCCCCACTGTTAAGGAGGGAAGCTGTGCTCTCGATGGCTGACACTTGGGATTTCAGTGGGCCGCATGAGCTGGAAAGCTACTCCCTGTTCTAGGGTCCAGTACCCCGAAGTGCTCGGTACCGGTTTGGTTACTCCGGTGCCAATCGTTCCTCAAAACTAAGGGGTACTTTGCACACTACGACATCGCAAGCCGATGCTTGCGATGTCGAGCACGAAAGTCCCCGCCCCCGTCGCAGAAGTGATATCTTGTGATTGCTGCCGTAGCAAACATTATCGCTGCGGCAGCTTCACATGCACTCACCTGCCCTGCGACGTCGCTCTGGCCGGCAAACCGCCTCCTTACTAAGGGGGCGGGTCGTGCGGCGTCACAGCGACGTCGCACGGCAGGCGGCCAATAGAAGTGGAGGGGCGGAGATGAGCGGGACGTAAACATCCCGCCCACCTCCTTCCTTCCGCATAGCCGGCGTGAGCCGCGGTGACGCAGGTAGGAGATGTTCCTCGCTTCTGCGGCTTCATACGCAGTGATGTGTGCTGCCGCAGGGGAACGAGGAGCAACATCGTACCGTCACTGCAGCTACATTATAGAAATGTTGGACACTACACCGATGATACAATTACGACGCTTTGTGCTCGTTAATCGTATCATAAAGGATTTACACACTACGATATCGACAACGACGCCGGATGTGCGTCACTTTCAATTTGACCCCACCGACATCGCACCTGCGATATCGTAGTGTGCAAAGTACCCCTAAGCCTCGCACCTTTCTCCAATACCTTGCCACCGGGTCTCCGACTCCTTTGGTCCCAGACCACCGTCTGCGACATAGCTAACTTCTTCCAGGGAGCTCCAACTCCCAGCTCCTCACTCTTTGGGAGCTACTACTGTTCTGACTCTGCTCCTCCCACCAGTCTGTCTGACCCCTAGGCGGGTGGCCCTGTTCCAGCTATACCACCCACTGGTGTGCCTGACAGGGTGTGGTGTGAGGTGTAACTAGGATTTGCATGCTGATGGAGCAATACCAAAAGTTAGGATCCCAGAACCATGAGGGTTGAGTCCTGCACCAAAAGATAAAATAATGCAGTACCCTGTGACACCCTGACTAGTTCAGGGGCGTCAAAGTTGCCTAATAAATATACATACCAGAATGTTGTCCACCCCAAAATGTAAGGCAGGGGGGCTGTATAAGGTGAAGTTTTTGCCTTGCCTTATCAATAGAGGATACCCAAATCTAAAGCTTTCTTTCTTTCAAAACTGAATAGTTTGTGTCATAGGTAATAGAGTGTTTGCTCATGTGTAGCACCTGGGTAGTAATGTTCTTGCAGTAGGTGACATGAATGTTCTGTAAAGTATATGTCTGTACATAGCTGTTACATAAAAGGTACCTGCTATTAACTATCTATATGTGCCACAACTGCCTTTACACACAAGAGAAATCATCTTTTCCAGTACGTCAATAATAGACATTGCAGCATCAGCGTGAATCCTCGGCAGCACCGATTTACAGATTGAGTTGTTAAGTTTAAGACATTCTAACTAATTTTGCCTCTGTGAGAACAAGCCTGCTGGCAGAAATGCAAGACAAGATGATTGAGAAATCCTTCAGTGGAGAGCTGAAAAATAAAGGCAAGACAATGGGAACTTATGAAACAGATAAGATTGTCAATTCAATCTCAGATGTTATATAAATCTATTTAATTATACGTCATGCCTGAAAAAAATGTGAATCCATTCCAGGTAACTCAGAGGGAGGTTTACATTATGCCAGGCTAAACTGTTATTTAACATGTACAACCAGGGGTGGATCCAGTAGTCTTCTCCACCTCTTAGTCAACTTGTCACCTGCACAAATATATAAGCTGACAACCTACTTTTACATTCATACAACTGCAAGGACGAGAAATCCTACAACGTTTCAAGTGTATTTCCCCCTTTTTCATAATGAGGAGAGAACTTTGTTCATGGGCCTTTTACAGAGCCGTGTTTGCTGAATTTCTAGCCACAATGATCTTTGTGTTTTTTGGACTGGGCTCTGCTCTGAGATGGCCAGCTGCTCTTCCAACAGTGCTACAGATCTCCTTGGCCTTTGGTTTGGTGATTGGTACAATGGTCCAGACAGTGGGACATATTAGCGGAGCTCATATAAATCCAGCAGTCTCCTTTGCTTTTGTTCTTGGATCTCATATATCGTTATGCAGAGGCATTTTTTACATCATTGCCCAGCTTCTGGGAGGATTGGCGGGAGCTGGTATTCTTTATGGGGTGGTCCCTCCAGCAATTCGAGGAAACCTTGCAAGTAACACAGTAAGTATGTAATTATATCACATGCGCAAATTGTTTTATTATGTGGTACGCTAATATAAAACACATTATATGCCAAAAAAAAGAGAAACAATTCACAGGACCATATAAAATATAACCAAAGTTAGAAAATATTTTTATCCTCCTTTCTATGTGACTAGCACTAGAATGACCCATCACTATCACTTAATTGATTGTAGGTTTATTGTAAGAGATCCTGATAAACAGAAATGCAATGACCTAGGTAATCCTGTCCAAAAAATTCCCATAAAAAGCAGAGATCACTGATAAAGTGTGAATGTTATCAGGGATCTCTCTGCTTTTTATGGGAGTTTTTTGCTTTCCAATATTTGCTCAGCCTTTATGAGGAACATCATGTTTGCGATAGTTATTTGGAGAAAATAATTTACAGATTACAAAAGGGATCATTTTACTGACAAAACTATATCTCAAGTCAAAATGAAAAATAATTAGGAACAGATTTGTGATGCTGCAAGTTTTAGTGACTTGTGGTTTAGATGTTTTTTTTTCTGTTCTCATTTAACCTTTATCATGCACTTACCTTGTCTACCTAGACATCGAGTATGTTTACTGTGTATGCAATGAATTTCCATCATTTGCTTTTAAATTTTTTTATAATCCACTAAGTTTAGATACCTTAATGCAGTAACGTTATAAGCAATCCTAAGGATAACATACAAATAACTCATCATGATATTCTAGTGAGTCATGTCAGATCCGCTGTATTGACAGATGCATGCAGCCGGGCTACATTTCTGTGTGATTTACACAGCACCTATATAGATTCACTAGCAATACTGCTGCTTATCGATTTAAAGCACTAAAGAATTAATGGTGCTATACAAGTGAATAAATATTATTATAGTATTATTATTGTGTGTGCACATATATATATATAAAAATATGAGAAAATTATTATTATTATTATTGTTATTATTATTTATTATTATAGCGCCCTTTATTCCATGGCGCTTTACAGTGAAAGAGGGTATACATACAACAATCATTAACAGTACAAAACAGACTGGTATAGGAGGAGAGAGGACCCCGCCCGCGAGGGCTCACCGTCTACAGGGAATGGGTGATGGTACAATAGGTGAGGACAGCTCACCAGATAAGTAGTCCACGAGATATTAAATGTCCAGTCCAGATGTAAGCACGGAGAAGGAGGGGAGTATGCTCCACCCAAAATCCAAAAGGAAACAAGGTTCTCCAGCTACTTCATCAGTAGGATAAAACGTGAATTTTTATTTTCATCAGTAAACATTATCATAGACATACAAGCAAAAGTATCTTCAAACATTTGCCCCCCCTTCCCAAGGACTACATTTTTCAGCACTAAATGTGCCTTCTACCAGGTCGCAAACCCATCTCAATGTCTACGATAAATTTTACTGATAAAAATAAAAATTCACGCTTTATCCTACTGATGAAGTAGCTGCAGAACCTTATTTTATTTTATTTTTATATATATATATATATATATATATATATATATATGAGGCAAGCAAGTGAAGTGGATCCAGCAAATACAAGGCAACTCCAGGTGGCAGTAAAAAGATTTTTTCCAACTTTATTGTGCACTACTTAAAAATTCCAGAGCTCTTGACAGAAAGTTGTAATGCAAGATACACGCAGTAGCGGACTATGCGTTTCGGCGGTAGCAACCATCTTCTTCATGGTCCCAAACCAAAACTTGGTTTGGGACCGCGAAGAAGGCGGTTGCTAGCGCCGAAACGCATAGTCCGCTACTGCATGTATCTTGCATTACAACTTTCTGTCAAGAGCTCTGGAATATTTAACTAGTGCACAATAAAGTTGGAAAAAATCTTTTTCTGCCACCTGGAGTCGCCTTGTATTTGCTGGAACCACTTGCTTGTCTCATATTTCCCTGGATGTTCTCCCAGTCCGGATCCGTGCAACAAGGAAGAAGCAGGCATACAATTGGGCATGAGCTTGGACAGGTGAGCTGGTCTACAACTTTTCTTGATTGAAACTTTGTATTTTATATATATATATATATATATATATATATATATATATATATATATATATATATATCCGGATCTCATACAATTCCTTTATAGAGCATGATGATAAAATTTGACACTGAGAGCGTTCATGGTGTTCTTTTATGTTAAAATTACATTTTGTCATTGTAGTGACTCCAATAATTTTTAATGTACTGTTTGCCATTTGAATCGTTCATGGTGGTCTTCTATTCTATTATTAATGTTATTGCTGTATATATATATATATATATATATTGACCATACATGGACTACATATCTAAATCTTGGTAATTGTATCAGCCCCCCATCTCATACATGTTTGCCAAATCTCATGCAATTCTTTTATTGAGTACGAGAATAAAATTTGACATTGATAGCGTCCATGGCATTCTTCTGTAATATTATTATTATATTTTTTCATTGTAGTGGCAATGATCCCGTTTATTGTACTGTTTTCGATTTGCATAGTCTGGTTATGCTTTAGTATTAGAGGGAGAACCTTTAGATGAAAGACATTGATTTTCCTACCAGTCCATCTCTTACCCCTTTTACCAAAGTGCTACTAACTTTAAAAAAAAAATCCCAAAGTTTTGTCAGACAACTGTATTTTCAAAATATTTTTCAGGAACGGAACAGCTGGTGAATGTGTCAGAACAGGTAGTTGTGATTGAGTGAGTGACAATGACAGAATCCCTGATTTCTGTAATAAAAATATTTTTTTATGGGGTCTGAAAAGGAGATAGCATTTAAGACAAAGATTATATTTATATTTTAACTCACTTTTAAGGCCCCGTCACACTAAGCAACATCGCTAGCAACATCGCTGCTAACGAACAACTTTTGTGACGTTGCTAGCGATGTTGCTGTGTGTGACATCCAGCAACAACCTGGCCCCTGCTGTGAGGTCGTTGGTTGTTGCTGAATGTCCTGGGCCATTTTTTAGTTGTTGCTGTCCTGCTGTGAAGCACAGATCGCTGTGTGTGACAGCGAGACAGCAACAACTAAATGTGCAGGCAGCAGGAGCCGGCTTCTGCGGAGGCTGGTAACCAATGTAAACATCGGGTAACCAAGAAGCCCTGTCCTTGGTTACCCGATATTTACCTTTGATACCAGCCTCCGCCGCTCTCACTGTCAGTGCCGGCTCCTGCTCTGTGCACATGTAGCTGCAGCACACATCGGGTTAATTAACCCGATGTGTGCTGTAACTAGGAGAGCAAGGAGCCAGCGCTAAGCATTGTGCGCTGCTCCCTGCTCTGTGCACATGTAGCTGCAGCACACATCGGGTTAATTAACCCGATGTGTGCTGTAACTAGGAGAGCAGGGAGCCAGCGCTAAGCATTGTGCGCTGCTCCCTGCTCTGTGCACATTTAGCTGCAGCACACATCAGGTAATTAACCCGATGTGTGCTGTAACTAGGAGAGCAGGGAGCCAGCGCTCAGTGTGCGCTGCTCCCTGCTCTCTGCACGTGTAGCTCCGTGCGGTGGTAACCAAGGTAAATATCGGGTTGGTTACCCGATATTTACCTTAGTTACCAAGCGCAGCATCTTCCACGCGGCGCTGGGGGCTGGTCACTGGTTGCTGGTGAGCTCACCAGCAACTTGTGTAGCGACGCTCCAGCGATCCCTGCCAGGTCAGGTTGCTGGTGGGATCGCTGGAGCGTCGCAGCGTGACATCTCACCAGCAACCTCCTAGCAACTTACCAGCGATCCCTATCGTTGTTGGGATCGCTGGTAAGTTGCTTAGTGTGACTGGACCTTTAAATCCATTTTGCAGATAATGTATATTTCACAGTACTCAGGGATATCGTCACCTATACAAGTATCTAGATCCAAAAAGCAAACATTTAGCATAGGACTTAGCAGTGTGAAAGGATGTCTGAATGTTACATGGTATCTGTTTGCATCCTATGTAGATACCAATGATTGGTACTTTAGGACCAAAATCGCAGTCTGTCGACATATTTTTAAAAGGAAGATATAAACTATAGCTCAAAGACGTTGTCCACTACATTAGCATTGATTGTCTATCCTTAGTATAGGGTATCAATATCTGGTCGGCTGGAGTCCAACACTTAGCAACCCCGCCAACCAGCTGTTCTTGTAGCTTGCACCATGCAGCCAGAAATGCTCAGTTCCGAAATTGCTACTTCTTCTGATAATGGCCGCCTACTACACATCCGCCTCCTATTGATTTGAATGAGAGGCCGATGTGCAGTGCTCGATCACGGCCACTAGCTCAAGATGGGGCAGCTCCGGAAGTGAGCCTTTCTGGGAGCCTGCTGCTGCCGGCACTGAGAAAAACTGATTGGTGGTGGTGCTGAGTGTCGGACCCCGGCCATTCAGACATTCATGACCTATCCTAAGGATAGGCCACGAATGTAAAAGTAATGAATAACCCCTTTAAACATTTGCTTTTGGTAATAATCACCCATGTTATCCCTAAATCTACTGACTCCTGAAACAGCAGAGGGCAACTTCTAGAACAAAGTTGGGTTTCAAACAGAGTTGGTGAGAATTGACTCGCAGGACCTGCGGATGCCTAGAAGTGAAATGTGAGAGGTGGTTCTCAGGGCTCCCGTCCGACAGCCATGGATTCCTGAAGTGGCTGCTGGACTGAGTCCTGCAAATTGATTCACACCAACTCTAGTGGCTGATCGTAGTGCATATGTCCATTTTGGAAATGCATTTCAAAACAATATCTTACAGAAAGCTTTTATGAATAGTAGACCAAAAGATGTCCTTGGACATTTTCCCCTAACAGTTAATCAGCATGTTTGATACCCTCAGCTATGCAACATATTTAGTTTTTCCTTATTATTATTTTCTTTAGACACAACAGAAGTTACATATTATTAAAGTAAAAAAACTTATATCATGATTTATGTCCCTAGTGGACTTGTGCTTCTATGTCTAATGCTCATACACTATTTCTCTGGATAAACTAACACTATCTTAACCTTACAGCTCACTAATAACACAACTCCAGGACTTGGTGTCGTTGTTGAGATGATTCTTACTTTTCAACTGATTTTGTGCATATTTTCAAGTACAGACAGTCGCCGAACTGATAATGTAGGGTCTCCAGCTATCTCTATTGGCCTTTCGGTTACATTGGGTCACCTTGTAGGGGTAAGTAGCACTGAATTTATTAAAATATTTTCATAGCATAGTTCTGTTAGTTATTAGATGTCAATATAGTTGCCATTTATGAACTTATGAGCATGCTTTGTGTTACTATTAAAATATTACTCTAGTCTTACACTAGTATTTGGATATATTTAAAGGACTCTCTGAATTCTATGAATTTGAACAATTGATTAGAAGGTTTATTATTTGCTGTATTTTAGATCTAAATTGTGTTAGTTTCAGCCAATTCAGCAACCTGTCTCTGTGAAATTCCGATTTCTTAAAGATTTCTTAGAAGTTGTCATTTATTAACTTAAACCAATGTTGATTCTTGGCATAGGAGTCCATTTCTACAGTCACTATAGCAGTGCACCCACCCTTCCTTTATAAATGCCGCATAGGAGTCTATTGGGACAGTCATACAAGGAAACCTGACAATCATTGATTAGGACCGCCTCCAGGACTCTTAAGTCCAGTATGTGGGGAGGTTGAAACTAAACTACTACTTCCAGTGAACATTTTCTTATGAACCTATTGATCAATCTTTCCAACATCTCCAGCTCTGTAGCACGCTGTCTGCATTTTCAAAGTTTTGATGCCCTTTAAAAAGATAGTAGATGTAAGTTTAATGTATTGATTGAGTAGTAGATAGTGGAAAGAACAGAAAACATAACCAGAATATTGTTGGCCAAGTCAGTTTCTTACAGTACTGCAGCATATAGGCACATAAGCTTGTGCCAACCTGTGAACATTGTATATATTTTTATTAGTTTCATATAGCAGAATACAATTTTAGAACCCTAACTTGGTTACTGCCACAGTCTTCTATCTGTTGCAGAGTTTTGTGACAGGTTCTGGGTCAGCGTATCACTTTGCACGGTGGCTCAGTGGTTAGCACTGCATCTTGCAGCGCTGGGGTCCTGGGTTCAAATCCCACCAAGGACACCATCTGCAAGGAGTTTGTATGTTCTCCCCGTGTTTGCGTGGGTTTCCTCCCACATGCCAAAAACATACAGATAGGGTCTCTAGATTGTGAGACCCAATGGGGACAGTGTTCCCAATGTATGTAAAGTGCTGTGGAATTAATAGCGCTATATAAATGAATAAAATTATTATTATTACCTTGTGAGACTCTGCTAACTAAATGGATTCCCATTCCTTGGAGAGGAGAGGGTTAATGTCAGGTTACCTTCCAGCAACTCCTGATTCCTGGTGAGGAGTTTCCGGTTTGGACCACCCCCAGGTCCTATATATATGCCCTCTACTTCCAGCAGAGGGTGCCGGTTATTTTCACTCATTTGGAATCTTAGCCAGGAGGAGAAAAGAGCTGGAGTTGCCCTCTCTGTTGCTTTCTATGTTGGCTGCAGCATTGGTGTGGGCTGCAGCAATTCGTGGTGTGCTGGTTGTATGGTTTGGAAATGTCTCTGTAGTCTGTTTACTTCCCTCCTTTTATGTTGTTTTCTCCTTGTGCACTTTTAGTGGCTCTGTGTTTGATTGCCGTGTGTACGAGTTGTCGTTTTCCTCTGTCCATGACAGTTGTGGGGTTTGTGTTTACAGTCCCGGCTCTCCCCTTGGGTGGGGTTGTGGAATTACATCAGTGCTAAGACAGGAGTCAGGGACACACTGGTGACTCAGACCTTGCTACCGTCAAGTGTACCTCTGACATGAGGAACAGCGCAGGGTAAGCAGTCTGAGGGTCAGCTTAGGTGTCCTGGTTCTGTTCCAGTCTCCGTGACAGTTACAGATAATTAGAACAGCCAGAAGGTTATTTAGGTCCGTTCTCCCAGATTGTTTTGATTGTAATTTTGATGTCAATAGATTGTTGTATTAGAAGGCTTTTCTTGCTATCAGTATAGGCTTTTGATAAAGTGAAGATGGTATTGGTGATGTAATAGTGAAATAGTCAACTCTGGTTACGGTGAGGCTAGAGCATTACCATCACCAGCTATTTCTCTAGAAGAAAGGAAAAGGTACTCCTTAGGTAGCTGATGAGGCTGGCATTGGAGAATCAAGCTTTCTTGTCCGGGTTGCATTACTATCACAATTATATCTATTTTTTAAAAAATTAGTGTGCACAGAAAACAATAAAATGTCTCAGAATTTCTAATGATTAATTATAATAATTTTGAAATCTTTAGATATACTTCACTGGTTGCTCAATGAATCCTGCCCGCTCCTTTGCGCCAGCAGTCATAGTGAAAAACTTTCGCAATCAATGGGTAAGTAATGCCTATTTAATAATTTATAATTAATAACACATTATTACTTCTAGAAGGATATATAGATAGATACTGTAGATAGATAGGTAGATAGCTAGATAGATAGATAGATAGATAGATAGATAGATAGATGATAGATAGATAGATAGATAGATAGATTAATAGTTAAAGCTAGAGATAAGCAAACCTGAGGTTTGGCTTTTGAACCAAACACCAAATTTAAAAATCAAGGTTCGGGTTCGGTATTCAGATGCTTTACTTGTGAAGATAACTTGAGCAAGCATCGCTGTGGTCAGGTACGCTTGGTGCTCAGCCCTGTGTGAGCCGTTTGTACTGGGGGTAAAAACAGCATGATCAGATGTAGTGTGCAACAAAAAAAGTTTGAAAAAGCCGCCTACCCTCCCCCGGAAGTGATCTGGTTATGGCTGGCTGTATGTGGTCAGAGACTAAAACTACCAATGAGTGTTTATGAATCTCATTGTGCAAGGTTCGGTCACGTAGAGGTTCTGTTTATTTGCGGGCAGCAAACTGAACCTCCAAAGGTTCCCTCATCTCTAGTTAAAGCCAACAAAATTGAAGGCATTCCACACTTCAGGTAAAAAAGCAAACAACCATAGATTCTTTATTGACCCATATCTACAGTTGTTCAGATGTTTCAGGTCCTCGTGGATCCATTTTCAAGCTAAACAAATAGATAGAAAGACTGATAGTCCAATAAAAATGGGAGCAAGCCAGATTTCAGATTAGAGTAATAAACATCCTTTATTGACCCATTTCCAGTGTTGTGCAATGTTTCAGTGCTACATGGAACCTTTGTAAGTGAAGATAGATAGATAGATAGATAGATAGATAGATAGATAGATAGATAATAGATAGATAGATAGATAGATAGGTCAACTCTTATGTATGGTATTTGTTATATCTCATATATACAAGGGTTTTTTTTGCTTGACTTTGTATACTTTATATTGTAGGTTTTCTGGGTTGGGCCATTAGCAGGAGGTATCATAGCCTCTCTGATGTACAATTATGTGCTCTATCCAAATCTACGACCCGCCAGGGAGAAGCTAGCCATACTTCTGGGGACCTATGATCCATCAGATGACTGGAACGAGGAGCCTGAACAGTGCAAGAGACGCTCTCTGGACTGTCCTGACCGTGTAAATAAGTTCTCTATGTAACAAGAATGAATGAACTTAGAATAGTGAATGGACATTGTCTATAAATATCAAAGCCGGCACCAAGGTGCCAATCAAAAGGCTTCTAGATATTTGGAAATCCAAAAGGTCTTCTGTGGTTCTGCTATGCCTAAGCACAGAAGCTTGGTACTTGTATCAAAGATATAGTCCTTTCTGAAACACAAAACTTAATTTATTGATTAGATGCAGTTTTAATATCAGTAAGTGTTATCTATATCTTGCCAGGTTGATTCACAATGACACAGATTACGTTTAGTAGGCATATACATGGCAGTAAGCATGGCTGCCATAATGGCATAAGCCAAATCAGAATTACTTGTAGCTGCTTAGTGGTACCAAAGGCTAGTGGTGACAATGAAGAAGCAGTAAGTAGGATCTTCAATCGCTTACTGACAGAGGTGGGAGCTGAAAGCTTTATGTAGAACCACTGCATAATGCTGTACCCCGGCCCACCACCTAATGACATTAGCAATATGATGCCATCACACAGTATTTTTTACATAGTGGATAGTTCCATCTGACAGAACAAATCATCATACGCTATAAGATCTATGGATCCCTGGAAAAGACGGGCTTTGTTGTAATTGCAACATCTACAACCACCTATTATTTTTGCAGACACCACATACTTTTTTTTGCCTATTTTTGGGCAGACTTTGATTTTGTTGCTTTGTTCCAATATGAATTCTGGTCAAGAATGGCTTGTTGGACTCACCATGGAAATCAGAAACCAGGGAGCCCGAACAGATCCCCATAACCACACACCTGTGAATAGACATACCGTATGGGTAGGGAGCTGCGTAATGGAATTCATTTTTTTGAAATCTAAAATATCTTTAGTGTGGTTGAGATTTGTATATGTGTCTTAAAATTATTATTTTTTTTTGTAATCCAATACGTCCACAATTCTGTTTTGCTAAATTGGTTTATATATCTTTATAGTGGCCTTTACTCACTTTTTCTGAAATAATTCTTCAAACATATCGCACAAACTAAATGGATAAAAGTATTGGGACACACGTCATAATCATTTCATTGTGCTTTTTTATTGAGTCCCATTGCCGCAGGGGTATAAGATCCAGCCCCTCGCCATGCCGTCTGTAACGTGTCATTTTGTCACAAACAATAGTAAAGGCAAAGAGCTCACTGATTCCAACGCGGTCCTGTAATAAGACGTCACCGATGAGACAAGTCAGTTCATGAGATGTCATCATTCCTTATTATTTCACAATCAACTGTGAGTGGTACTCTTAAAAAGTGGTCGCGAACCAGAGCAACTTGGTCATGAAGTGGCAGACAGCGTAAAGTTACAGAATGGGGTCACCGAATGCTGAGCTTCATAGTGTATAAAAGTCATCAACTATTTACCGACTCAATAACTGAAAAAACTTTCTGGCCACCTACCTGTAAATGCCACTAAAGGGAGCTGACAATTTTACTGTATACTGTGTTTACATTCATTACTAACACATTTGCGCACGCGTACGTAACTGTACATCACAGTCTGGGTGCGCTTGTAAGAGGCGGGCTCAAGAGTTGAGTCTGCTCCATTCAGGGAAGATGTCGGCTGTGCTATACAGCCAGCATCTGCTCATCTGTTCGTAACAGCAGAAATCGAAGCAGGCCTTGATTGCTACTGTTTAGTTATTTAAATGTTGCTGTCGCTCACTGATAGTGGCATTTAGATAGCACCTTCACTGGTGGAAGTGCTCATCAACAGCCCTTAGTGTATCATGGGGGAGTAATAGATTACCATGGCAGCCAGGGGACCTATGGGGACTAGAAATTAAAACAAAAAATAAATATGTTTTAAAACATATTGAAACATTTAAAAAATATAAAAATTTAAATTGTTCCCTTTTCCCAATTTTAAAATAAATGTAATATTATTCATAAACATATTTGATATCACTACATCTATAAAATTCTGGTCCATCAAAATAGAAACATTTTAAAACAAACGAATGCTAAAAAAAAAAATACATAAAAATGCCAAATTTCTGGTCCTTCAGTCACTGCAGTTCCTTTAAAAAAATGTAATAAAAAGTTCAATATGTCATATGTACTCTGAAATACTATCAATATAAATGCTAGCTCGGAACGCAAATTCTTTTTCACCACTAAAATATGAAAAAAACCTATACAAATTAAGCAGAAAAAAAGTCCTTATTCAGCTATAGTATGTCAACTGAAAAATAAAAAAGTTCTTGATCTTGGAAGAAGGCAAGGGAAAGAGTGAAAGAGTTTAACCCCTTCACAACCCATGACGGATATATCCGTCATGAATCGTGTGAGTTTAATCCTCGCCCCCTGCCGCGGGCAGGCCGCGGCGATCTGCACACATATCAGCTGATTTCAACAGCTGACATGTGTGCCTGCAAGTTACGAGTGGTATCGCTTTCCACCCGCAACTATTAACCCCTTACATCTCGCTGCCAAAATCTAGCAGCGAGATGTATATGCACGCAGCCATTACTTTTACTTACCGCCGCCCCCACCGGAAGTCACGTGCATGAACACGTGACTTCTGGTGGTTGCCATGGTAGCACAGGGTCATGTGATGATGCCTGTAGCTAACATGAGTCACTTTCTCTCAGTGCCGGTATAGTGTCAGTACTGAGAGTCAAGCAGCATATCTGCAGATCTCAGCTCTGTAGCTGAGATCTACAGATATGGCAGAGCGATCGGATTGTTGATCCATATAGTCCCCTAGGGGGACTAGTAAAATAAAAAAAAAGCAAACAAAAAAGTAAAAAAAAACCCCCAAAAAACAACTAAAAGTTCAAATCACCCCCTTTCGCCCCATTGAAAATTGAAGGGTTAAAAAAATAAAAAATATACACATATTTAGTATCGCCGCGTTCAGAAATGCCCGATCTATCAAAATATAAAATCAATTAATCTGATCTGTAAACGGCGTAGCGACAAAAAAATTCCAAACGCCAAAATTACATTTTTTGGTTGTCGCAAGTTTTGCGCAAAATTCAAGAATAGGCAATTAAAACATAGCATCTGCGCAAAAATGGTTCCCTTAAAAACGTCAGCTCAAGACGCAAAAAATAAGCCATCACTGAGCCATAGGTCCCGAAAAATGAGAACGCTACGGGTTTCAGAAAATGGCGCAAAACGTGCGCCACTTTTCTTGGACAATTTTGTGAATTTTTTTAATCCCTTAGAAACAAGTAAACCTATACATGTTTGATGTCTACAAATCCGTACCGACCTGAGGCGTCACAACGACACATCAGTTTTACTATATAGTGAACATGGTGAATAAAATATCCCAAAAACTATTGTGCGATCACACTTTTTTTGCAGTTTTTCCACACTTGGAATTTTTTTGCTGTTTTCCAGTACACTATATGGTAAAACTCATGGTTTCATTTAAAAGTACAGCTCGTCCTGCAAAAAACAAGCCCTCATATAGCAATATTGACAAAAAAATAAAAAAAGTTACGGCTCGCGGAAGAAGGGGAGCAAAACAAAAAACTAGAAAAACGAAAAAGGCTCAGGGGCTGAAGGGGTTAAAACAGTATACAGTAATTTACAGAGACCCCTCTTGTGGCAGCTGCAGACAGGCAAATTTATATCTTTCAACTCTTTACCAGGGCAGAGAACTTGGAGGTCAGTATTAGAAAAACTAACCTAAAATTTAAAATCTATCAGGAGATTTATTGGCAATATTTTTTTTTATTTTAATTTAAAAGCAACAATGCAAAGGTAAATATTTACTTTAAGTTTCATAATATTATTATAATTTTATATTTATAATATTAGAATACAATAATTATCACTTATTTATAATAACATGGTGGTTGCACACATTGGGCCTCATACATCAAGATGGAGGTTTTTCACGCCGGTCTTGATGAGGGATGTGCTGAAGTCGGAAGCTCCTCATTCATGAAGAGGAGAGCGCCAGACAAGCGGCGTGCACTTCTGTGTGCACCTTACCCCAAATCCTACTACAGGCCCTACTGGGGTAAGGTTTGTAGTGTAGCGAATGCCTCTGCTCATCATGATGCTTGGCAATCACCTTGCCCCTATCCCGTCCTAGATCTGCCTATTTTGTTGGAGTTGGGTAAAAATGACTTGAGAAGGCCAAAATTCGCAAAATTTTAATGCATGAAAAAGTAGAAAAATTGCATCAGCTCACCACCACCTCATTCGATAGTAAATGATTCACCTCAGAAGTTCTGAGATTTCACTGTGGGTGTGTTGACCTTCAAAGCTGGTGTCCACAAAAGTCAAGGCAAGCAAGTAAGATGGTGAGGACCAGCACTAACATAGCTGACTTCATTGGTGCTGGACCTCACTATCTTCCTCGCTTGACTAATTTTATCGATCTACAGTTGTGCCAAAATAATGCGACTTTTCATCCCTTTTTACACTTTTCTGGCAAAATAGCTTTGATCAATCGGGCCCTTTGAGTTAAGTAAGTAAGTATATCTGGTTAAAATTTCATTTCCAGATCCCTATGATTTCAAGCAGGGTGTAAACATCAAAAAATAGATTGTAAGTAGAGATGAGCAAACTCAAGGTTCTGTGTCCAGTTTTCGTACCTAAAACAGACTTTACAAAAAAAACCATGGCTCGGTGTTCGGGTGCTTTACATATGCAAACCACTCGCATGAGCATCGCTGTGCTCGGGTACGGTCGATGCTCAGCCCATTGCGAGCTGCTTGCAGTGTTTGAATGGCTCGAACTGGGGGTAACAACAGAGATATCAGCTGTAGTGTGAATCAAACAAGAAAAAATGGAAAAACTCTGCCCCCCCGCCCCAGAAATGTTCTGTTTATGGCAGGCTGTATGAGGGCGGAGACCCGGACTGCCCAATTACTGACTTCCATTGTGGTTCAGGTCAAGTTCGGGTCCCAAAGCGAACTTTATCTGAGGTCCAGCTGAACCAACCTTTCACTGGTCCACTCATATTTAATTGTGGGCTGCAATGTGCAATGAAAACCAAAAGGTTGCCCTGTACATATTGAATAAGCTTGGCAGTTTGTATACAGTGTTATATAGAACCAAAAGGATATTAATGATTTTAAATCTGTGCATATGATTTGTTGCTAAGGACCATGAAAGCTTTGTCTCAATGTTTTGCTCTGATAGATGAGAATGAAAGACTTTGGAATATAAGAAGATTGATGGTCTATTTTCATGATAACACAAATATGGCCACATACTGAATGTGACCAGACCAGCAGTGTTCCGTTTGGGTCTATACTTGTAGAGATTTCAGCTCACCAAAGAGTTACATTGAAGAATAACCATTGTTTTGATTTTTATTCCATAACTCAATAGTACACATAAAAATCAGACACTTTGTAATATATCTTATCCGACAAATCTGCTTCTTTCTCCTCTTGGACTGATCATTAACTCTTCTGGATATCATCTGTAAAATCTGTACTCAGTGAAGACAGATTTTCACATTATGGAGAAAGGAGATGCGGTGCTTTTAAAGGGTTACGGAGAAGACGATAGAGGCAGACATGTGCATGCCAGATCACATGGGAGGCAAGGTACAGTTCTCTGTAGAACCTTATGAGCACCAACTGCCATCTCCTATCTCAGTAAGAGGAAAGTTTGTTCTTACTGATGACACATTTTACCTGTGAGTTGAGAATATTTTAAGAATGAAAGATCAGTCCTGAAGAAAAGAAAAATATTTCTCTGATAAAATAAATTACAAATTTTCTCATTTTGACGTGTACCATTTATGAAAATAAAAACACACCCTCATCTCACACTATATTTTCACTGTTATTCCTGCATTAATGTTGACTGTGAGGTTAAACAATATACGATATTAAACTTTTTATTGGTTTACCATACTTTGTCCACTTTTTAATTCTTAACAAAAATAAACCAACACTCAAGATATTTTATAGTTGGTGTCAGTCCCAATAGTAGGGAACCCAACATCAATGTATGGAAACCAGAGGTCTGATATTGACGTTTGTGGATCGCCAATTTTCATGCACAATTCCCCATAGCATTTACATTTATTGTCAAGCCAGGCAAATTTAGTGTCAGAAGTAATGATAGATGGGTGTCACAACAAGAAGCTCTTTATACCCTATTGAAATCTTTAAAAATTAGGGCAATATCTTAAATCTGATTACTTAAAGGGGTTGTCCATAATTTAAAAAAGTCTCCTTTTTAGAAACAGATGATCTACATAAACTTGAACAGGTGTTGGTACAATACCAAATAGATCCTATAAACCACAGTACTGACTTTTCTATAAAAATGCAGACCCTTTATTTATATTTATTTATTTATTTAACTTATGGGAAAAGCCTTTAAGATTTGGATTTCGACCAGCCATGTCTATGTATTTTTGTCATTATGTATAAACATGTAAACTTAAGGTAGTCTACTGAGGTGTCTTATATTCTACAATGCCGAATCTCAATGGTATACTTATGTCCTTGAACCAACTTACTATACTTTTAGGTCAAGTCCGTGTATGATTTAATTCATGCTCTATAAGGTACAGGGGCTGCTACAAGGACTTTATTATTTTAAATCCAATGCAAGAAATATTAATTTATTCAAATGTATTAAAAAAAACAAACAAACAAAAAAAATAAACAAAAACAAACATTTAAAAAAAAACAACAAAACCAAATAAAAAAAGAACGAACAAAACAAAAAACACCAAAAAATACACACTTTAAGGCCTCGGTTCCTTTTACGCATAGCTTCTGATGTGAGGGCATCGGAAGCAATATACTAATGACCCTCTGCTGTGACTGTGATCTGATCTTCCATTCAGATCACAGCTGCGGAGAAGAGGGAGAGAGCCTTTTCTCACCATCTTCTCCCTGACCTGTGTCTGTGTACATCGCACTGCAGTTGGATGACATGCGAGTACAGTGCGATGTTTCACACGCTCCCATAGACTTTTATGGGGGTTTGTGAACCAAGACTCACTGCTAAATGCAGCATTCTGTGATTCATTTCTCATGAGAAATCAATCGCAGATATACACTGCCCCATAGTTTTGCACTGAAGCGAGTGCAGTGCGATGTTTCATCGGATTGCACTCAGCTATGTAAATAGCAAGTGGAACCGAGGCCTAATAATAGCACTCAATCCACTAGTGACTTGCACAATTTCCTTATGTGGAATCCTTGATTCCATTATAGATAATGTAGGAAATTTCTAGTCTGGCAACATCTGCATTCTTTCAAGGAACACAAGTTAGTCAACAATCATCCACAACCAAGTATGAATCCTTAGAAATAGATGGATGTTTTATTTATTAGTGCAAAGATATCAATCACATCCCTAATTTTATAATGCCGGGCTCACCAGGAATGGAAGTTGTTGCATGCCTTAAAGAAGGAAGTGCATTGCTAAACATCTGTTGTGGAGCTACTTGTGCCAACTAGATTAGCTGGCACAGGCTGTTGGCATCTGTAGCATCACAACAGTGGTTATATGTTACGTAAAGCAAATCAGCCAGAGTGTCAGAATCCTTAAGCCTGCTTTACATCTTACAATTAAGCATACGATATCGTATGCGATCGTACCCGCCTCCATCATATGTGCGACACGTTCAATTTGTTGACCGTGTTGCAGAAACGATTATTTGCCGTCACACGTACTTACCCTTCCATGCGACCTCGATGTGGGTGGCAAACATCCACTTCCTGGAGTGGGAGGGACGTTCGGCGTCACAGCGACGTCACACGGCAGCCGGCCAATAGAAGCGGAGGTGCGGAGATAAGAGGAACGTAAACTTCCCGCCCACCTCCTTCCTTCCGCATTGCAGGCGGGACGCAGGTAAGATGTGTTCATCGTTCCCGGGGTGTCACACACTGCGATGTGTGCTGCCTCGGGAACATTGAACAACCCGACGTGCAATTTTTAGCAAATGAACGGCGTGTATGTGATGAACGGTTTTACGTTCAATCACAATCGCACGTAGCTGTCACACGCAACTACGTCACTAACGATGCTGGATGTGCGTCACTTACGACGTGACCCCCCGACACATCATTAGTTATGTTATAGCGTGTAAAGCCCGCTTAAGTGGCCTTCATTGCACAATAAGTATAGATTATTATGGACCCAAAACTGCTAGAGATTATATATTATATTTTATTACTTTATTCATTTTTTTATTATAGTGGTGGTAGTGATAGTAATGATGGCATTAATTTGTTAGCAGTGGCATAAATTTAAAGTATTAATACAATAGAGATTGCAGTAGTAATTATAGTAGAATAATAATTATAATTGGATTATAATTTGTTCTCCAATTTCTCATAAAAGCTCTGATCTACTGCGATTCTCACCACAACTGCTACATTTTTACTGATACAGCTCATGTCAGAATATCTTTAAATTAATTAATTTTTTTTTTTTTCCATTTAAAACCTCACATCACACATTTTGGTAGATATTGAACCAAGAGTAGGATAGAACAAATCTGTGATTTTAGTGGTATTACTAATGATAGCAGTATTTATAGTATATGGTGGTAAATGTCTTTGTAGTGGAAGTATTCGTGATAATAGTATTGGTAGTTGTATGAGTGGTAGGCGCAAAAAAAATTGTAGTAATGTTATAAGTAGAGATGAGCGGTGTTCGAATCGAACTGTTCGCCGGTCTCAAATTCGACCTGTTTTAAGCGATGTTCGAGTTGTTCGACGAACGCGAACAATTAGCTTCAAGTTCGACAGTTCGAGGTTATGTTCGATAACGGTTCAATCACCAAAAGCGTTACTGGCTTTTCACAGTAATACTGTCATTCTATGTTAATACATTGGAACCTTGGTTAACGAGAACAATCCGTTCTGGGAGTGTGCTTGTTAACGAAGTTACTCGTTCAGCAAAGCAAGATTTCCCATAGGAAATCATTGCAACTCAGACAATTCGTTCCACAACTTGTTAAATGTCCCATCCTGGTCCCCTATTGTGCTATTCCATACATGCACAAACACACACAAACACACACAAACACGCACAAACACACACAAACATACATAAACATACACGCACAAACACATATTATGCTCACCTTACCTTCCGGTCCATCGCCGACCTCCTGGGACTTGCAGTTCGCCGATACAGGATGTGTATCGGGTAACCATCGCAACCAATGCCGGAACTTCCGCTGCCAGTGCGTGACGTCAAAGGCAGGAGCCGCATGCCTCTGATTGGCCAGCCTTTGACATCAGCGCACTGGCAGCGGAAGCTCCGGGGCATCGGTCGCATGGTTACCCGATACACATCTTGTACCAGCGAACTGCAAGTCCCAGGAGGCCGGCGATGGAACGGAAGGTAAGGTGAGCATAATATGTGTTTGTGTGTTCATGTTAGTGCATTTTTGTATGTGTTTGCCTGCCATTGTTTTCAATGGTGTTCGAAGGTGTTCGAAAGTGTTCGACGAACGTTCGTCGATCGTTCGACGAACACACCCACCGTTCGACAAACTGAACTCGAACACTAGAGTGGTGGCTCATCTCTAGTTATAAGCGTTGGCATCAGTAAAGGTAGTAGTGGTAGTACTAGTGATTGTCATAATGATAGTAGTAGTGGTGAGAGTAATAGCGGTAGGTATGAGTGGTCGGAGTAATAAAGGTACTAGAATTGACATTGTGATGCTAGTCACTAAATGGACAAGTTGTGAGGCAGGGTAGTCAAATGTTCTAGTGTCAGATACCAAGAGAGATCGCCATGGACTAATAGTGTAATCAGAATACCACGAAAATAGCGGATCAAAGTTAAGGGACACGGCTATCAGATGGTCAGAGGAGGTCCAAGGTCTGGCACTAATAGATCCCAACACAGAGCCATCATCAATGAGCAAAATGCTATGAGTGGCAAAAATCTGGGACTAATTGATCAGCTAAGTAGCTGGGCAATCATAGAAAACAGGAAACACCTGAATAAGCAAAGCAGATCCCAGTCTCAGATTGGACGGCTGAGCTATCAATCAACACACCGACAGCTCACTGTGCCCATGCACTAGATTGGACAACTGAGTTGTCCCTTACCAAACCAACAGCTCAGCACAATGCATCAAACTGTCAATCATTGCGTCAAAGACACACTAAGTGGAGGAATTGGGACAGACTATAGTAATGCCGTTAGTAATAGTTTTGCTTGAGATATATTTTTTTCTCTCTGCTTAATTTTAGCGTACTCAGTATGCACTGTAATTTATACTGGGTGAATAAATCAGAAGTGTCATTAATACTAGGGAAAGCATTGTATGGAAAAGTACAAACCAAGTTGCAGTTAACCTATTGAGCAATGTGTATTATTCATCCACTATTAGATTCTAATTCAGGTTTTATAATTAAAGGATTATTATATTTGTCTTATACTTGGTGTGTATATTTCAGACTGTTCTGCAGCTTTCACGCCTATAATCGATTGTTGAACATCCATCTGTCTAGGGCAGCAGAGTATTATGATGAACAATCAAACCAGAAGTCGGACATCATATTGTAGCTGAGAAGACACGCATCTGGAATACTACTCTTCTTGATTGGCCTAAAATGCTACCCGATACAACCAGAAAATGATATACAGCAGTCCACGTTCTTCATCTTGAGTTATGCCTATCACATCCGTCAGTCCGTAAATGTTTCCAATGTGGTTATCAATTTTGTAACTGATTTTGTAAAACTGTATTTATCTCTTTTTATTTCTTGTTTTTCATTGTCTTCTGAGATGACAAAAAATATTAAAAATAAAAAAAAAAATAATTAAACAGTTCACACCATCAAAAGAAAGTCCCACACAGCCTCAAGGTGGATACATTATGTAGAATAAAAATAGGTGGATGAACGTGAGATCCTTCCGATGGAGCTCTTGGGGCAATCGGCAATATAATTATGTGTTGTGGTATTCACGCCCTGTTCTTTATTATTTATAATAAATGCATAGGAACAGAACTACTTCATGCTCTGCAGTTAATGATATATTAACTGTGTCAAATTAGGGTCAGAATTGTTCTAACATGTATTTCCAAAACCTGTTCAGCAAAAAAAATTAAGGATATATAGAATCTTCCATTGAACCAAGAAAGGAAAGTAAGGCCTGCATCACACGGTACGATCTATCGTGCGATCGCACCAGCGATCGTACCCGCCGCCGTCGTTTGTGCGCCACGGGTGTAGCGCCCCGCGGGCTCTGCCGCGGCCGCCGAGCTGCTCGGATCCGTGCTTGTACGGTGGGTGGCTCGAGCTCCTCACGGACCCGGGGGTCACGTCGCTCTGCAAGTGGGTTGGCGCTACATGCAGGGACCTCGGTGGGGAGTTCCATGGTGGTTTGGAAGGGATGTAAGTTCGTGACGCCACCCACGGGTTGTGGTGAATGGATGGACACCACCACTGTCATTGACTAGGCCTCCCAGGGACGGTGTTGCGCAGCTTGGTGTTGACCCTTCCGTGCGTAGGGGAGTGATGGTCCCGGGGGCCCGAGGGAGGCGTTGTGGCGCGGGAGCGGGTGCGTACTGGATGGTGGTGCGGTGCGGCGCGGTGCGCGGCCCGAAAGCACTGGTGTACTCACTATGACACAATACACTGGAGTCTCTGGTAAACCAAACGGGATGATGAACAGGGCCCGCAGCCGGCTGCAGCTTCTCCCTTATCAGGTTGGTGGTTTCTGCCTTTCTCCTGCACCTCTTTGTGTGAATGTTTGACTCCTATGCGCAACGGTAGTTTGCTCCCCGGCTTGCTGGGTGTCGGAGGAGCACTGTTTGCCCGCACACACTGGCCCTTTGGGTCTCTATGCCTTGGCGGTGGCTTTACCCTGTATGGTTGGGCTGTTATCTTCTAACGGGTCTTGTGTGGGAAAGGTCTTTAAGTCCTGACCTCAATCAGTTGATTTGACTCAGCCCTGTCAGTTCGGGGCTTTGTACTGGGTCTGAGTACCCCTCCTGGTGCTCCGGTTTCCAATCGGTTCTCCGGTTCGGTACTGGCGGGCCACCGCCCGACCTCGGTCCCTACGGTTCCACCGGCTGTAATCCCAGCTCCTGCAGGCGGCCACCACCGTTTGCCTCCTTGCCAGAGGTAACTGGGCTCCGACCCAGCCACCTGAGTAGACTATTGGCAGGCCTGGTCACAGGTCTGCCCTTGAACTCGACCTCTCTCCTCCACAGTTAAAGCTACTCTCTCGAGCTACTCTCTCGAACTGGTGTCCTTTTAGCACCTCCAGGCCTGTGAACTCCTCAGTGGGTGGAGCCAACCGCCTGGCTCTGCCCCCCCTGGTGTGGACATCAAACCTGGAGGGTGGTGACAAGGTTTTTAAGTTTGGCTGCTGTCACCTTTTTAGGGAGGGGGTGTGTGTGCATGGGACTACCTGGGACGACCTGACTAGTCTAGGGCATCACATTCCCCCTTGGTTTAATGCAGACTATCCGCAGGCTGCCCGTCCATCACCGGTTTATTTTGTTTCTGAAAGATAAAAAAGGGAACACAGTACAAGTATACAAACAGTTGTACAAACTTTGAATTTTAGCTTTTTAGATCTTCCCTTACGGGAGGCACATATTTGAACGTTGCAAACAGTAAACATTTTTATTAATAACGGGAAACGGGTCCGGGTCCTTCAATCACCCACCCAAACAACCTGAGCTTTGATGCTGCCCCTAAGAAGTGGGCAGCACACCTTTTCCCCAGTCCAGGAACGGGCCCAGGCGTTACCCAACGGGACGGGTACAGGGTTTCACATCTGCCTGTCTTTTCAGAGGCCCCACGTCCAAGGGGACCCCTGACTCAGAGGGTGGCCACCGGTTGTAGTGGTGGCAGGTCTCGGCCAGCTATTTCCCGCAGGCCCATTCTCCAGTCTGCCTCTCCGGAGGCTGTGAAACCGGAAGGCCGGTTAAGGGAAGGTGTTATTTACAAGCCCAATAGTTTTTTGGTGGCCTGCTAGTTCTTGGCCTTGTCTTTATGTAAACGGGGCAAAACAGAAGTCCCAACGGGGACTGTTCAACTTTTGCAACCGGGATCCGCTGCCTTTACTTTCATCTTCTAGGTAAAACTCCGCTGCCGGCGCAGCCTCCTCCAGCCACTTTCCCCTGTCCACCCCAGGGCAGCACGGGTCCCAATGCCACACTCACTCACGGTAGCACTGTCCTTAAAGACCCCGTCTTCCACTGCCTGCGGTTCGGGTACGGTAGCCGGGCTCTACTTGTAGAACTGTCTTTGCTCCTCTAATTCCCTGCCGTCCTCCACCAGGGGCTCCGACCCCTGATGGTGCCCACTGAGGCTCCGACCCCGGCGGCGTTCAACAAGTCGGGCAGGGTCCGGCTCCTTCCACCCGGCGTACCGGATGGTGTCCCGCGGGGAACTCGGGGACGTTCAACAAAGGAACACGGGGACTGCAGGAGCGGGTCCTTTAAAACTTGAACTTTTAAAACGCTGAACTGTAAAACTTCAGGGGTTAATTTGGAGTGCTGCTACCACCGCAGAGGACCATGCTGACCAACGGTCTGATGATCAACCGGGTTCCCCATCCAGGGGCAGTAGGTTCCGGGGCTGTAGGCCATTACTGGGAATGGCGGCGGGGGCAGCGCACTCGGCACCTCTTCCTCCATGAGTTGCACTACACCGGGCCCACTTGCTTCGGTACTGCCGGGTCCCGGCTCCCAACTAATAAGGGTTGACACGGGAGTCTGCGTGGCTTAATCTCTGCACTGCACGGCGGCGGTGGCCCCCTGCTCACGGGCCCACACCACGGCAACCATCCTGCGGACCTCCGCCTTCCAATCGAGCAGCTGCTGCAGACTCTGCACCCTCACCTTCATACAGAACCAACCCAGCTCCCGCTCCAACCAAGCAGCAGTTCCAGCGGGAAGCTCGCCCGGGCTGCAGTCCTCAAAGGCTACCCCGCCTCTGCTTCTTCCGAGCACCGCCACTCCAGCGGCAGGCGCCCCTCCGCTCTCGTCCAGAAACGCCGACATCTTTCCATCCGTTCCCCCCGTAGTCTTTTCCGGGCACTTCACTCGCGTTTTGCACCGCTCTGCTCTCGGGGGGTGGGGCTTTGCTTTTCACACCCTTTCTGCTCGGAGAAGACGGCACTGGCGGGAACTTTTCGGCTCAAGATGGCGGATTCTACAATTTTTCAGCGGGACGCCGCTAACAACAATTTCAAGGCGCACTTCCACAGGTAAGTGGACTGTTCCATCCTGTTCGTGACGCCAGAAGCGTCGATGTGTACCACCCTGTGGGCTCGGCCGCGACCGCCGAGCCGCTCGGATCCGTGCTCGTACGGTGGGTGGCTCGAGTTCCTCACGGACCTGGGGGTCATGTCGCTCTACAAGGGGGTTGGCACTACACGCAGGGACCTCGGTGGGAAGTTCCACGGCCGGGGGCCGTGGTGGTTTGGAAGGGATGTAAGTTCGTGACGCCACCCACGGGTTGTGGTGAATGGATGGACTCCACCACTGCCGTTGACTAGACCTCCCGGGGACGGTGTTTTGCAGCTTGGTGTTGACCCCTCCGTGGGTAGGGGAGTAATGGTCCCAGGGGCCCGAGGCGTGGGAGCGGGTGCGTACTGGATGGTGGTGCGGTGCGTCGCGCGGTGCGCGGCCCGTAGGCACTGGTGTACTCACTATGACACAATACACTAGAGTCTCTGGTAGATCAAACGGGATGATGAACGGGGCCCGCAGCTGGCTGCAGCTTCTCCCTTATTAGGTTGGTGGTTTCCGCCTTTCTCCTGCACCTCTCTGTGTGAATGTTTGACTCCTATGCCTAAGCAATGGTAGTCCGCTCCCCGGCTTGCTGGGTGTTGGAGGAGCACTGTTTGCCTGCAGACGCTGGCCCTTTGGGTCTCTATGCCTTGGCGGTGGCTTTACCCTGTATGGTTGGGCTGTTGTCTTCTAACGGGTCTTGTGTGGGAAAGGTCTTTAAGTCCTGACCTCAATCAGTTGATTTGACTCGGCCCTGTCGGTTCGGGCCTTTGTACTGGGTCTGAATACCCCTCCTGGTGCTCCGGTTTCCAATCGGTTCCCCGGTTCGGTACCGGCGGGCCACCGCCCGACCCCGGTCCCTACGGTTCCACCGGCTGTAATCCCAGCTCCTGCAAGTGGCCACCATCGTCTGCCTCCTTGCCAGAGGTAGCAAAAACAGTAACTCGGGCACACAAAAGTTAGGAGTTTGAGGCACAAAGATGCTTGAAAAACAGTAAGCTTGTTTTTATTGAAACAAAAATCCAGAAATTCCAAACGTTTCGGCCTCAACACATAGGCCTTTGTCAGTGAATTTCTAAAGGGTCGTAGGGAAGAAATTTTTTTATATAGATTCACATGTGTGGAATATCCATGAGAGGGAGTAAATGCCTTTTGAGAGGAGAATAAGTGATCAAAATGAAGTAATGATATAGGAATAACAATCGAATTCCTGAAAGTGGAGATACTCCTGTGTGGTAAACGATCCCCCTGTGAACTCCTGCGGTCACCGCAAGAGTTCACAGGGGGATCGTTTACCACACAGGAGTATCTCCACTTTCAGGAATTCGATTGTTATCCCTATATCATTACTTCATTTTGATCACTTATTCTCCTCTCAAAAGGCATTTACTCCCTCTCATGGATATCTCACACATGTGAATCTATATAAAAAAAATTTCTTCCCTACGACCCTTTAGAAATTCACTGACGAAGGCCTATGTGTTGGGCCAAAACGTTTGGAATTTCTGGATTTTTGTTTCAATAAAAACAAGCTTACTGTTTTTCAAGCATCTTTGTGCCTCAGGCTCCTAACTTTTGTGTGCCCGAGTTACTGTTTTTGCTACACTGTGATTTTCCTCGGAGGCACCTACTATTATACGTGAGCCAGACTCTATTTCTATACTCCTTGCCAGAGGTGACTGGGCTCCGACCCAGCCACCTCAGTAGATTATTGGCAGGCATGGTCACAGGTCTGCCCTTGAATTCGACCTCTCTCCTCCACGGTCAAAGCTACTCTCTCAAACTACTCTCTTTGAACTGGTGTCCTTTTCCTGCCTCCAGGCCTGTGAACTCCTCGGTAGGTGGAGCCAACCGCCTGGCTCCGCCCCCTGGTGTGGACATCAAACCTGGAGGGTGGTGACAAGGTTTTTAAGTTTGGCTGCTGTCACCTTTTTAGGGAGGGGGTGTGTGTGCATGGGACTACCTGGGACGACCTGACTAGTTCAGGGTGTCACATGGGCAATTAGTTGCTCGTGGTGCACAAAGTCGTTAAACCCCTGTCACACGCACTTACCTCCCGGACGACGTCGCTGTGGGCGGCGAACATCCTCTTCCTGAAGGGGGAGGGACGTTCGGCGTCACAGCGACATCACACAGCGGCTGCCCAATAGAAGCGGAGGGACAGAGATGAGCTGGACGTAACATCCCGCCCACCTCCTTCCTTCCGCATTGCCAGCGGGACGCAGGTAAGCTGTGTCCGTCGTTCCCGGGGTGTCACACAGAGCGATGTGTGCTGCCTCGGGAACGATGAACAACCGGATCACAGAAGGAGGACCGACATTTTGAAAATGAACGACGTGTCAATGAGCAACAATAAGGTGAGTATTTTTGCACGTTCACAGTCGTTCGTAGCTGTCACACTCTACGATATGTCTAACGATGCCGGATGTGCGTCACGGAATCCGTGACCCCGACGACATATCGCCCAATATATTGTAGCGTGTGACGTCGGCCTAAGGTGGGCTTTGCACACTACGACATCGCAGGTGCGATATCGGTGTGGTCAAATTGAAAATGACGCACATCCGGCATCGCATGCGACATCGTAGTGTGTAAAGCCTAGATGATACGATTAACGAGCGCAAAAGCGTCGTAATCGTATCATCGGTGCAGCGTCGGCATAATCCATAATTACGCTGACGCGACGGTCCGATGTTGTTCCTCGTTCCTGCGGCAGCACACATCGCTGTGTGTGACGTCGTAGGAGCGAGGAACATCTCCTACCGGCATCACCACGGCTTCCGTAGAATATGCAGAAGGAAGGAGGTGGGCGGGATGTTTACATCCCACTCATCTCCGCCCCTCCGCTCCGATTGGCCGCCTGCCGTGTGACGTCGCAGTGACGCTGCACGACCCGCCCCCTTAACAAGGAGGCGGGTCGCCAGCCAGAGCGACGGTCGCAGGGCAGGTGAGTGCATGTGAAGCTGGCGTAGCGATAATTTTCGCTACGCCAGCTATCACAACATATCGTACCTGCGACGGGGGCGGGGACTATCACGTGCGACATCGCAGCATCAGCTTGCGATGTCGCAACGTGCAAAGCCCGCCTAACACTTCTCAAGATGAACAGTCAGTGCATTTTTTTCAATATGAGAAATCCATTTTCATCTTTTTAGGAACAGACATTTAAAGACTGAAAATAATAGTTAATGTTAGATAACCCTTTTATTTTAATTATTTTAATCTGGAAAGAAAAAAGTTAAATGGGTAGTCCGAGGCTTAACATTTGATGACCTATCCCTTGGGGAAGGTCAAGCAGATGAGATTAATTATGGTCTGACACCCAAAACCCTCACCAATCAGCTGAAATCTGCTCCAGCAGTGGCTGGATGAACGCAGTGTATGGGAAAGTAAACAGTAGCCCTGTACATTGCTTTGCAGCTGCCAGTGAGTATGGCTGCTAATTATCTCCCAGATAAGTATAACTTCTTATACAAGGATACCAGCTTAAATGTTACACAGCAGATGGCAGTTACACTACTGTACAGAAAGAAGCACAGTGCTTGGTGGTTACAAAACTGCACTGAGGCACAAGGCTTATTGATTGCTCCCCTTGACAATGACTGAAAAGTAGAGATGGCCAGATGGTTTGAAATTCAAATGGCCAGATTGTTTGCATCCCTGGAATTACCTGAAGAATTAGATTTGCAGCTGCAAAGCTTATTTTAGTCTAAAGGCCTCCTAGGTCTCTAATGGACAGGGCTGCCGTCAGGGCATAACAACCATGATTGGTGTATGGGGCCCGGTGAAAAGGGTTCCAGGGTGATTATTTAGATTTATGGAGCCCTGGGCTGGGCCCCCCTCTTCACCAAGCCCCAATCACAACCGCAGCAGTAGGGCCACTGCATACGACTAATTTGCATGTGAAGCCTTTCTAGGGCATTGCATGCAAATTAGCCATGTGATGGAAGCAAGGTCAGTGGAGCAGAGCAGGGTGCAAGCATGTAATCCCACGACCCAATGTGCAGCAGCGTGATGAGGTCATCACTCTGTGACCTCATCACATTGTTGCACGCAATGAGGAGGTGGCGAGGAAGTGGCATCCTATGGGGAAAGGTAATCGCACCATGAATTAAAGATCGACGGAGCTCATTGACCCCAGTCCCTACCTTGCTTCAGCTGGATGTGTATTGGAATGCATCATGGCGGCTCACAAAGGACGCCGCGTTACATGGGAGGCGGGAAGGGTCAGTAAATTTTGTTTTTTCTTTTTGGCTGCAGACAAATATACAAGGAGGGGGATACATATATACCAGGAGGGGCCCAGGAAAGGGACATATATACAAGAAGGAGGACATTTATACCAAAAAGGGGACAAAAACAAAAATGGGGAAAGATATACCAGAATTTGCACAGGAAGGGGATATATATACCAGGAGGGGCCAAGGATGGGGACATATATGCTGGGAAGAGGACACATGAACCAGGATGGGCACAAATATACAAGGAGGAGGACATATATATCAGGAAGGGGACAGATACCAGGATGGGGACATAAATACTAGAATGTACCCAGGAGGGAGAAAATATATACAGCAAGAGGGGCACAGGATGGGGACATATATGCTGGGAAGGTGACAAAAAAACCCAGGATGGGAACATATATACCAGGAGGACAACATATATACCAGGAAGTGGACAGAAACCAGGATGGGGAAATATATACCACAGGAGGATGGATATACATACCAGGAGGGGCTCAGTATGGGACATATATACTAGGATGGAGACAAAATACATATGGGACATATATGCCAGGAGGACGACATATATACCAGGAAGGTGACCAAAACCAGGATGGGGAAATATATACCAGGAGGAGGATATACATACCAGGAGGGGTCCAGTATGGGACATATATACCAGGATGGAGACAAAATAAACCTGGATGGGGACATATATACCGGGAAGGTCCCAGGATGGGGATATATATACCAGGAGGAAGACATATATGCTAGGAAGAGGACAATAAACCAGGATGGGGACACACATAACATGAAGAGACCAGGATGGGGACATATATATCAGGATGGAGGTATATATAACAGGAGAAGGACATACACAAGGAGGATATTATACATAGGACCTGTGTGGTCTTATATCAGTAGGATGCAGATGAACCAGCCTCCTCCTAACTCCTTGGTAACCTGTAACCCTTCTGCAAGAGCCGGTTTATGTTATACAAGAGTGAGGAGGGCAGGGTCATATACAGTACATCACAGAAGAGGCTGGGGCAGCTATACATCCACGGAGATGCTAGGACACATACAACACAGGATTCTGCATCATTTTTATGACTGGGGAGGCGGAGACTTATACATCACTGAGAAGGCCGGAGCTGCTGCTGTCATCATCTATGGGTATATCCTGATACTGGCACTTGCAATAGCGTTGACATGACAACATTATTTTTTAAAGAATATTGGGGCATAGGTTAATTTGGTAAGGGGCACTCTGAAAGAAGCACCAGCTAACCTGATAAAAATGCCCTTTTGGCATCCACTGACAAGATACAGGTTGGTATTCTTTTACTTTTAACATGTGATATTAGAAGCATTGATTCAGTTCCGTGGTCTTTTGCCTCTTTATCAGGGCCAATCCCATCTGGACATTATGTATAAGGTGAGGAAAGTGTGGGACCAAACTCATGAGTATAATCTTGGAAAATAGTTTCACATCTATGTTAATTAGGGGACTCGACAATGACTAAAGCACATATTCTGATCTTCCTCAGGTTTCGGTATAACTGAGATATCAGCTTCCAAGGTTTTTTTAAAGAATTGATTTGATGTGGAGTTAAATACTTTGGTTAGGAAGGGTGTCAACCGAGGAGCCAATAATTTGTAGATTTTAATATTGCACCCATCAGGTCTGAGACTCTTGTTTGGTGGGGACATCTTAATGACATGCAATAGTTCTTCATAAAAGGGTTGCTCTAGAATACTCTGTATGTCATCAGATAGGGAAGGGAGGGCAGTTTTCTCAAAACTTTGGTTTATTTTCTTTATTTTTGGGGGGAAGGGTTTGCTGAAATATCCTCTTTTGGGCCTTGAAAGTTGTATAATGATTTATAATAGTCCTTAATGCTTTCTCAGTTGTTTGTCGGGATTCTTTAACCTCTACCCCTGTCGAGGTTTGAATAAAAGACCTATAAGTCGTGGACATTCTTGGATGAATGCTCCCAACTAAAGCCTGCTTTACACGTTGCAATTTCGCATACGATTTTGTATGCGATTTGCAACGTCCCCATCGTATGTGTGGCACGTTCAATTTGTTGAACGTGCCGCACATACGAGTAACCCCCGTCACACGTACTTACCCGTCCATACGACCTCGATGTGGGCGGCGAACGTCCACTTCCTGGAGTGGGAGGGACGTTCGGCGTCACATCGACGTCACGCGGCAGCCGGCCAATAGAAGCGGAGGGGCAGAGCTGAGCGGGACGTAAACATCCTGCCCACCTCCTTCCTTCCGCATTGTGGGCCGGGAGCCTCAGGACACTGGTAAGATCTGTTCATCGTTCCCGGGGTGTCACACACTGCAATGTGTGATACCCCGGGTACGATGAACAATCTGACGTGCAATTCTAGAGAAAGGTACGATGTGTATGCGATTAACGTTTTAACGTTCAATCCCAATCGCACGTACCTGTCACACACTGCAATGTACCTTACGATGCCGGATGTGCGTCACTTACGACGTGACACCGCCAACACATTGTAAGATATATTGCAGCGTGTAAAGCAGGCTTAATACTAATGGGCCACCTGGTTTATCTGCAAATTCTGCATCCCCACATGAATTTTTTATTCTTGACATGCAAATAAAATATTTCTAATATTACTCCTGTTTTTCATTGCTGCTTTGAGTGGTATCCAGCCACTTATTCCAGGCACCTGTTTTCAGTTGGAATCTGGTGAGGAACCATTTATCCCCTTCCTTGCTCCTGGTCAGTTGTGGTATTAACACTGGAAGAGTGCTCCCGGACACGCATATATGTGATGAATATAATTGCTGAGATATGGAGAACACAGTCTTTGATTTTTCATTATTATATGAATCACGACATCGCAAGGCTGCCGACTTGTTTGCAAAACACTACTGTCACAGGTGTGGATCAGAATGTTTAGAGCATTAAGGAGCTTTTTGATACCTTGGAAAAACACACCATTCAGCATTTGAAAATGTGGTGGGACTTGGTCACATTGGAAAAATATGTTGACCATCATATGGTTCCCAGAGGACATAGCCTTAAGAAGGTACCAATTATATAGGGTGAGCCATAAGTATGGATACACCCTGATAAAATGGAAGTGGTTGGTGATATTACCTTACCGTTTGTGGCATATTAGTACATGGAATGGGCAAAACATTTGATGCTGGGTGACGCCCATGGCGGCCATCTGCAAAGCTGCCATTTTGAATTCAACTCTACTTTTTTCAATTGGAAGGGGGTCATATGACACATCAAACACATAGAGAATTGCACAAGAAAAGCAATGGTGTGCTCATTTTTAACATAGCTTTATTCATTATTGAGTTACTGACACGTTTGTGAAATGTAAAAACGACAGTAACCCACTAAGGGATGTGCTCATAGTGCTGCACATTGTGTTGAATTGTTAACGTGATTTTCTTCTTCCACTCTTGACACACCGAGAGCAATACCGCAGATCCAGGATGCAGGATGTGGGGCACCTGAAACAACGAATACAGGAGGCTTGTGGTAGCATTTCTTCTGTGGTTTTGCTCTTGGTGTGTCAAGAGTGGGAGAAGAGAATCGCATTGACAGGTCTCGCGATGCGTCCTGTGGACCCGCTCAGCCACTATCTCCTGGCCGCTTCTGCTTCCGATCATTAACTTCCAGTGGTATTCACTGCACTGCTTGTTACTCGGCAGTCTTCTGCTGTTCTCGGCAATGTTTGCGGTGACGTTAGGGTTCACTCGAGTCCTTGGCTTAGCCGAGTGCCGAGCAGTGCAGTGAATACCGTTTGAACTTTGACTATTATTGTCAGTGTGAACTTGCTCTCACTGTAGAAATTGTCCGTACAGAGCGATGAAGCAGAGCTGATATTGCTGTCCCTGAGGATTATGTCAGATAAAGGATTTTTTATAATAAAGATGGAGTCTCTAAATTTTTTTTGTTTTTTTACGGAAAAAAACCTTTTTTCTATGTGTTATGTTTTTCTTTTTACTGTTTACTAGAAATTCATGGTGGCCATGTCTAATTTAGCGTGACACCATCAATTTCAGGCTTAGTAGCAGCTGAGAATAAAAAGCTGGTATTAACCCCTTTATTACCCCACGTGCCACTGCCATCAGGGCTGCTGGACAAGCTGGGTAAAGCACCTGGAAAAGGCGCTAAGAAACAATGCACTATTTCCAGGGGTGGCTGCAGGCTGTGGAGAATCCCAGCCCCAGCTGCCTAGTTTTACCTGGCTGGCAATCAAAATATGGTGGGAGCCCACGTATTGTTTCTTAGCACCATTTCCAGGTACTTTACCCAGCTCATCCAGTGGACCTGATGGCGGTGGCATGCTGGATAATAAAGGGGTTAATACCAGCTTTGTATTCCCAGCTGGTACTAAGCCTGAAATTTATGGTATCATGCCAAATTAGACATGGCCACCATGAATTTCTAGTAAAAACTAAAAAGAAAAACAGAACACATAGAATTTTTTTTTACTAGAAATAAAACAAAAAAATAACATTTAGATTCCATCTTTATTATAAAAAAATCCTTAGCCTGAAGTAGTCCACAAGTAGAGCAATGTCAGCACTGCTTCATTGCTATGTAAAGAAAAGCGTCTATACAGAGCGAAAAGCAGGCTGACACTGAGGGTATGATTCCACTTGCAAGACTGCACGAGTCATACGCATCGGTATCACCCTGCACAGCTTGACACTCTCCTGACAGGAGTGCATCAGCTGTATGGAAAAACAAGCAGCCAACCTACTCCTGTCAGGAGAGTGTGCGCCGTGCCTGGTGATGCAATGCGAGACTCGCACAGTGACAGTCAAAGTTCAATCGAGTCTATGGCAGCCATGGACTCGGCTGAACCCTGACATCACTACGAACATGGCTGAAAACAGCTGAAGACTGCCGAGTGATGAGCAGTGCAGTGAATACCCCCGGAAGTTAACAGGACCTTCCACGACGTCATAGCCATGTGACCAGTCTGTAAGCCAATGTCTGTACAACATTCACACCAGACTGGTCACATGACATCATGGAAGGTCCTGTAGTTAGTGGTGGTTACCCGGGGGCACAGCAATGATCAGAAGCAGAAGCTTTTTTTTACAGCCCCTGGACCCGAACTGTAACACAAGCTTCCCAGGAAATCTCATGTTCGGGATTGTGTTTGCACGAACGCTATGTGTTGACCATGAACTTTACAGTTCGGGTCTGCCCATCACTATTTGGTACGAGTCCAGAACTTTACAGTTCGGGTTCGCCCATCCCTAGTCATGACCAAATGTCAAAGCGAGGTGCGAAAAGTGAATTAATGACAGTTATTCTATAAAAGCAAAATACAACTTCCAAAAGAGAGTCAAAATGTATACATTATTAGAAAAATGTGTCCCCTTCTCAGATAAACTTGCTGACCAGATGCTTGCATAAGGCACAACTGACTAGAAGATTCATCTCTGAAAATCCAATGCTCCCCCACCTGTGCTAGTGAAAAACTTCAACATATAGCTATAACATATCTTAAGCAGCAGAGATTACAGTATGTATAATATGTGTCATGCTCCCTGGGTCCCGGCGCCGTCTTTCACTCACTGCGCCGGTTCCCGGTCCTTCTGCCCGCGGCTGCCCCCCTCACTCTCCCTCCTCTGCGTCCTCCGTGCCTCCTGCTCGCCGGTCCCGGCGTCTCCCTGCGACCCAGGAAACTCTGTCTGGTCCCCCTGCATCTCCTGCATTGCTTCCTGCTCTGGTCTCCAGCACACGAGCCTCGCGCATGCGCATTAGGGTGCGCGCGTGTTCACTCACCTCTTCTTAAAGGGCCAGCGTCCCGAAAACAGGATATGGTCAATTACAGGTACAGAGTATATTAGGACTTCCTTTCCATGTGGGCGGTGCCTGATCAACGTGTTCCCATAGCTAGGTGTTCAGGTCCCTCTGTGTCTTGTATCCAGATTAACCCTGTCTCTTCCGCAGAGCCCGTCTGCCGTCCTGACCTGGTCCCAGAGTGCCGATTACCCAATTACCCAGGAGGTGTCCCGATGACTGTTTGCTGAGGATTCTGCCATCTCCCGTCAGCCTGAACCCGTCACCTGGACTTTACCTGGAAGCTCCAGCCTGCGCTTCCCGCTGAATCCGGACCCCGTCGGCTGTGACTACTCGGCACCTGTACCCGATTGCCATCATCTGTCCTGCCTCCAGTTCCCATTGGACTATTAGTCATCTCCCATGCCGATCTCTGAAGGACCCGTACCCCGTACTCCCTGTGTTCCGGCTGCCGTGCATCTAGGCCCTCTGGTGGGGTGACCGGACAGTAACTGTATAGGGGTTAGCTCTTGGTTGCCTTTCTGGGGGAGTCCGGTGCACGGTCCTGTGAATCCACCTCCAGGACGTTCCAATATGATGGATCAGATGTTTTATCAGCTGCTGAACCGACCTGATGCAATTAACAGCCTGGACATCTGTGAGGGCCAGGGAGGACTGGTAGGCCCAGGAGGTGGATCCACTGGACCAAGCACCCCACCTGGAGGGCAGGGTACACGGTAGCTGGAGCACTAACGTGGCAGGAACGGGTGCAGGTATCAGGAAGCAAAGACAGGACCAGGTCACTAAGGTCACAGCGTACTTTAAGGCAGTAATAGGAAACAGGAACAAAGACCTGAGCACCTAGCTCACAAGACAAGGCATAGAAACACAAACGATGATCAGGCGCCGCCCACATGGAGAGGCCAGTCTTATATACTCAGCACAGCCTCAGGTCATTTCCTGTTGCAGCAGTGCTGGGGCTATGAGACCAGGTGAGTGGGCGCGGCCCGGTCCTATACAGAACATTAATCAGAATCAGACTCCTGAGACCAGGAACAGGACTCTGGGGAGCATGAGCGGGAATGGCAGGCGTGACCGGTGGACGCATGGACTGGACCAGTGAGGAAGGAGCGGTGGTACGCTGGCAAGGCTGGATCAGTGGGTACAGAGCGGTGGCATGACGCAGGTGTGACTGGCTCAGTGGTTACAGAGCAGTGCCTGGATGGTGAGACCGGCTTAGTAGGTAAGGAGCGCTGCTGGGACACCGGGAGCGTGACAGTACCCCCCCCTGAAGCCCCCCTCTCCGAGCAAAGGACCCCCGGGGTACCCGGGACTGAGCCCCCGGACCGTAACCCAGCGCAAAGGAAAGGAGGGACGGCTGACCCCATGCACCCTTCCGGACCGCAACACGCTTAACCGAAGATTTTCGAGCAGTGGCAACGGAAGGAACGGAAAGGGAAGGACAGTCAGAAGCAGGACTGGAATCCTGGACGACCGGATCGTGCGTCTCGGACCGGGTATCGGTCATAGTCTCATCCTCAGTAGCCGCTGGACTCAAAGTCTCAACTCTAGAAGACGGTGAAATCAAGGTCTCAGAGACTGGGGATGATGGAACGACACTGGATAGCGTCGTCTCTTCTTCAGGATCCTGCAGCTTGACTGAGTCAAGTGCCAGGGGCTGAGGAACAGGCTGCAAGCAGGTTTCGTGGCACAAGGGACTCCAGCGGGTAATCGCGCCAGAGCACCAACTAATAACAGGGTCATGGAGTTTCAGCCAGGGCAGGCCCAACAGGAGCTCAGGGGCCATCCTCGGGATCACATAGAAGGCGATGGCTCCGTATGCGAAGTGCCAACCTGGAGGCTCACGGGCTCGGTGGTAAACCGGACAGGTTCGTAGAGCGGTTCGCCGTCTACGGAGGCGAACCAGAGAGGCTTCTTCAGCGGGGTGACAGAGACCTGGTATTTGTCTACCGTGGCCTGATGGATAAAGTTGCCTGCCGCCCCAGAATCGATGTGAGCCTCAGCTGAAAACCGGGTCCCCTCTGTCGTCACCCGGACAGTCTGTTTAACTGGAACCAAAGCGATTTCGGTGGCAAGGGTGGCGGTTCCCACCATCCCTTGGACCTGGGGTCTACCAGGTTTCTCAGGGCATGTTCGAAGCATATGTGACCCGTCTCCACAATAGAAGCACAGGCCCCGGGTGAGCCATTCTGCACGGCGTTGCTTGGCTTGGGTCAGACGGTCCACTTGCATGGGTTCTGGTGACAATTCGCGGAAATGCAGGGACAAGGGTGCGGTAGGTTTCTGTGGGGGCAAGGCGTGGCAAGGTGGTCGCTTCTCCCGGACTATCTCTTTGGTATGCTCCTGAAAACGGAGGTCAATCCGAGTGGCCAGGGAAATCAAAGCGTCCAAGGTTCGTGGAACGTCACGGCCGGCTAGTTCGTCTTTGATGCGGCCAGAGAGACCTTCCCAAAAGGCCGCCGTCAAGGCCTCATTGTTCCAGCCCAGCTCAGAGGCGAGTGTGCGGAACTGGATGGCGTATTGGCCGACGGTCAGGGTCCCTTGGCGTAGCCGGAGAAGCGAAGAGGTCACTGCGGTAGTTCGTCCGGGCTCATCGAAGGTACTTCGGAAAGCTTGCAGGAACTCCTGGATGTCGGTGATCATCGGGTCCTCATGTTCCCACAGGGGGTTAATCCAGGCCAGGGCTTCACCTTCCAGGTGTGACATCAGGAACGCCACCTTGGCCTGGTCTGAGGCAAACAAGTGCGGGAGCAACTGGAAGTGCAGGGAGCACTGTTTCAGGAAACCGCGGCAGGACTTGGGATCCCCTGCATAGCGAGGTGGAGCAGCAAGGCGAAGTTGCGAGGCTGTGGAGGAACCTGGTTCAGAACTGGAGACTGGTTGCTGCGTGGACGAGGCGGCGGTCTGCAGCGTATATAACCGGTGGTCCACGGACGCCAGGAATTTCAGCATCCGGTTCAGGGTTTCACGCTGTTGTGCCAGCTCCTGGTGCAGCTCAGCCAGCTCTGATGTTTGCGCTCCAGCGGGATCCATGGCCTGATCATACTGTGAGGGCCAGGGAGGACTGGTAGGCCCAGGAGGTGGATCCACTGGACCAAGCACCCCACCTGGAGGGCAGGGTACACGGTAGCTGGAGCACTAACGTGGCAGGAACGGGTGCAGGTATCAGGAAGCAAAGACAAGACCAGGTCACTAAGGTCACAGCGTACTTTAAGGCAGTAATAGGAAACAGGAACAAAGACCTGAGCACCTAGCTCACAAGACAAGGCATAGAAACACAAACGATGATCAGGCGCCGCCCACATGGAGAGGCCAGTCTTATATACTCAGCACAACCTCAGGTCATTTCCTGTTGCAGCAGTGCTGGGGCTATGAGACCAGGTGAGTGGGCGCGGCCCGGTCCTATACAGAACATTAATCAGAATCAGACTCCTGAGACCAGGAACAGGACTCTGGGGAGCATGAGCGGGAATGGCAGGCGTGACCGGTGGACGCATGGACTGGACCAGTAAGGAAGGAGCGGTGGTACGCTGGCAAGGCTGGATCAGTGGGTACAGAGCGGTGGCATGACGCAGGTGTGACTGGCTCAGTGGTTACAGAGCAGTGCCTGGATGGTGAGACCGGCTTAGTAGGTAAGGAGCGCTGCTGGGACACCGGGAGCGTGACAACATCAGAGTCAGAATATTAGGCCAGTGGTAAGAACCAGGACAGTTTACTGTGAGAGAAGTTATTCAATGCAGCAGGTGGCTTTGTCATACCCAAGCAGACAATATTCGTCTCTGCAAGAATGGAGAAACTTACATTTGTCAAAATTAAAAAAAAATAAAATAAAAGATGTCATAAGTAAATGGGGAATATGAGAGAATAAGGGTTTGGCTCACCAGATGTGGTTGTGCAGTGAATAGGCACAATTCTATGGAATGCTTGAATACAGGTTGCTGCAGGCCCATCAACATGAGCAAGAAAATACTTTTGTATAAATGAGTAAAATCCAATGTAAAAGTGATTGAGAATGGGCATGCTGCCAGTGAAGTAAAGGAGGAGGGAGTTCTCCTTCACTTCAATGGCAGCTCGCCCAGTCTCCATCACTTTTACATTGGATTTTATTTGTCAAAATGAATCTTTGATAGATCAGTGTCCATCTTTATTAATCCATGGCTGATGCCAATAATTAGATTAAATGTGGCATCTGCCTGTTCATTGTGTTCTACACTGTTGTCGCAGGTGATGATACCCCACACTCAGTTGAGCATCTCCTAACTACCCATCATATTATACCTATACTCTTCCACTTCTATTGTTGCTGAAAGAACTGACAGTGCTCTCCCAAGAAAACATCTACTTGCCTGCCCCATTATATTTTACACCATGAAATTGGGGAAAGTTCACTCATTTTGCTGTTATAGCAAAAGTAGATAGCAAAAGTATTACCATTAGCAATAACAAAAGCATTTCTATCCAATTCTTATCCCTATGTCTGATGGTAACATTATCTCACAAACATTCAAGAATACATCTTTCCATCCTTGATAATAAGAATGAGGGACTCATAGTTACATTTTTGCAGCTTGCTGCAATGTTTGCTCATCAAGGCCAGCCTCATTCTTGTCTTGCTCACCAATTTCACATTAACTGTCAGCCTCATCCACTGCTTGTGCCTTAGATAACCCAATTTCCCCCTCCACATCCACCTGCTGATGCTCTTCCTCTTAATGCTTCTCCTCCTCCACAATAGGATGCATGTAACATTGACCTTGAGGGTCCCCAACTTTCACTGTCAATGCTGATAGATGGCTTCACACATTGTGTGCTTGTTCAATGTGTTCTATAATGATACTTTGATTCTGCTACGAACCACATGCTGCAAGGTATATAAACCTGAAACTGCTTTCACAAAAGGGATCATTTTTGAATGACTTGGTACAAAGCTATTGGCTTTTTACTTTCCAAATAGCAAACCTGTTCAAGATCCAAAATTAGGAATCATTTTTGGATTACCAGTTACAAACCTATTGCCACTTTCTAATCAGGAATAATTTTGAAACACTTGTCAAAAAGTCATGAATGCTTCTGTGTATACCGCCTATGTATAAAGGCAGGCACCTGATGCCCAAAGAGATAGGTTTTGGATTTTTTTTTTACATTTTAAGAAGCCTAAAAAGTCTGTTAGTGAACTGTGTTACCACACAGGCTTCCAGTTAACCCCAGTTACCCTTTAAAATTTACCCATATCCAGATGTGTTAAGGTCTTGAACATTACTAAGGTTGTTTTTGTGCTAAAGAGCTTTAAAGGGGATCGATACAGTCCTAGAAGACCCCAGAGTGTTACACATTTCTTTTCTAGGAAATTGGAGGCATTGAAATATTGAAACTGATTAGCTGCAAATCAAATTTTTGCCAAAAAATTTGGTGAACCTGGCAAACTGAATTTCCAAATATTTGCTCATCAGTAAAGGTGATGTATTATAGTAATAATAATAATAATAATAATAATATACATTTTTATTCCTATAGTACCAACATATTCTGCAGCACTTTATAATTTAGAGGGAACATGTATAGACAACATGATACATTGCAGATTAACACAATTCTACAGATATCAAGAATAGTGAGGCTCCTGCTCGCATGTTTTCAATTTATGACATATATGATGACTTAAAGATAACATAAATGATAGGAAAACTTTCCATAAATAACCCCACCGATATGCCTTTTTACGGTGGACATTGAGGGCACTTTTTGCCATCTCTTAACAGCAGTAAGATAAAACTAAAAAGAACACCCGACTGGCAAGCAGGTATTGGTTGTACAGTATATTACAGCCTATACCCTTCTGCATTGGTCCAAATCAGTTTTGGCTGTATGTCATTGCTAATTGTAACAATGGCATCTCAATGGTTAACAGAGGGAAAGGTCTGCCTTTATAATCCTGTGAGTGTAGGCCTGGGCTGTAGGTCGTTTGTTCAGATGTAATAACATTATCTGTGTGTGTAAATAATCAAAGTATAGATATCGTTGAATAATTATCTGTATGTCTATATGACAATCGCAGACGCCATAATAATATGATTCTAAAGGCCCCGTCACACTAAGCAACATCGCTAGCAACATCGCTGCTAACGAACAACTTTTGTGACGTAACAGCGATGTTGCTAGCGAAGTTGCTGTGTGTGACATCCAGCAACAACCTGGCCCCTGCTGTGAGGTCGTTGGTTGTTGCTGAATGTCCTGGGCCATTTTTTAGTTGTTGCTGTCCCGCTGTGAAGCACAGATCGCTGTGTGTGACAGCGAGACAGCAACAACTAAATGTGCAGGCAGCAGGAGCCGGCTTCTGCGGACACTGGTAACCACAGTAAACATCGGGTAACCAAGAAGCCCTGTCCTTGGTTACCCGATATTTACCTTTGTTACCAGCCTCCTCCGCTCTCACTGTCAGTGCCAGCTCCTGCTCTGTGCACATGTAGCTGCAGGACACATCGGGTTAATTAACCCGATGTGTGCTGTAGCTAGGAGAGCAGGGAGCCAGCGCTAAGCATTGTGCGCTGCTCCCTGCTCTGTGCACATGTAGCTGCAGGACACATCGGGTTAATTAACCCGATGTGTGCTGTAACTAGGAGAGCAAGGAGCCAGCGCTAAGCGGTGTGCGCTGCTCCCGGCTCTGTGCACATTTAGCTGCAGCACACATCGGGTAATTAACCCGATGTGTGCTGTAACTAGGAGAGGAGCTCCCTGCTCTCTGCACGTGTAGCTGCGTGCACTGGTAACCAAGGTAAATATCGGGTTGGTTACCCGATATTTATCCTAGTTACCAAGCGCAGCATCTTCCACGCGGCGCTGGGGGCTGGTCACTGGTTGCTGGTGAACTCACCAGCAACTCGTGTAGCGACGCTCCAGCGATCCCTGCCAGGTCAGGTTGCTGGTGGGATCGCTGGAGCGTCGCAGTGTGACATCTCACCAGCAACCTCCTAGCAACTTACCAGCGATCGCTATCGTTGTTGGGATCGCTGGTAAGTTGTTTAGTGTGACTGGACCTTAAGATGTGTGTACAGTAAAGCTGGTGTCACACACAGCGACAACGACAACGACGTCGCTGCTACGTCACCATTTTCTGTGACGTTGCAGCGACGTCCCGTCGCTGTCACTGTGTGTGACATCCAGCAACGACCTGGCCCCTGCTGTGAGGTCGCCGGTCGTTGCTGAATGTCCAGCTTCATTTTTTGGTCGTCACTCTCCCGCTGTGACACACACATCGCTGTGTGTGACAGCGAGAGAGCGACGAAATGAAGCGAGCAGGGAGCAGGAGCCGGCGTCTGGCAGCTGCGGTAAGCTGTAACCAGCGTAAACATCGGGTAACCAAGGGAAGCCCTTTCCCTGGTTACCCGATATTTACCTTCGTTACCAGCCTTCGCCCTTGCTGCCAGTGCCGGCTCCTGCTCTGTGCACATGTGGCTGCAGTACACATCGGGTAATTAACCCGATGTATACTGTAGCAAGGAGAGCAAGGAGCCAGCGCTAAGCAGTGTGCGCGGCTCCCTGCTCTCTGCACTGTGACATGTAGCTGCAGCACACATCGGGTAATTAACCCGATGTGTACTGTACCTAGGAGAGCAAGGAGCCAGCGCTAAGCGCGGCTCCCTGCTCTCTGCACATGTAGCACAGCGACGTTATGATCGCTGCTGCTTCTGCTGTGTTTGACAGCTAAGCAGCGATCATAACAGCGACTTACAAGGTCGCTGTTACGTCACAGAAAATGGTGACGTAACAGCGACGTCATTGTCGCTGTCGCTTAGTGTGAACCCAGCTTAAGGTGTTAATGGAGATAACAAAGCCAGAATGAACAATGGACAAAGAGGTATTCATAACACACTAGTTCTCACCAGCTGGGATGTGAAGCTGGGGCTTTATCTTTACTCCTTGTTCCCGTTACAAGGTCAAATGTTGAATTTTATAACTGTGAATGTTTTACAATATACGAATCAGAAGACCATTGAGCTTCTCCCAAATAGTGACATATCTCTGTGTGGTTAATGCTCCTCATACATACATCTGCGCAGATTTGATTTGAACTCCGACCTCTGTGACCCAGATGAGGGACCCCATTTGTGGTCTCCCCTAAATTCCTAACCTTGACAATCCTACCAGCACCCCATGATCACCGGTCACAATAGTTTTCATGGCATCCTAGGGGCAAATAATGGCTTTGAGGTACAGTAACCTGTTAGACCATGCCTTAAACATTATCTAACAAGCAGTCAGTTCTCAGTATAGACGTTTTACAATGTATAAGACCAGTGAAAAATAAGTAAAGATATTCAAAAAGTTAAATAAATAAAATGTAAGAAAACGCACACTACAAAAGCAATTAAAACAGTTTTGCCAATAGAAGACAGCTTTTATATAAAAACAAAAATGAAAAAAAATAACATGATTGTATTACTACATCTGGAACAATCTGATTTATAAAACTGTCACAAAATGTATCCTGTCCGGTGAATATGTTAAAAGAATAAATAAAAAAAACATGACAAAATGGAAATGCTATAAAACAGTAAAAAATTTCTATGTGAAAAATAGTATCACTGAAAATGTCGACTCTGCCCACAAGCAAAGGAACACTTCGTACAACCCTATCAGCAAAAAAATATAAAAAGGTTACAACTTAAGAATATGGTGATAGAAAAATGAATTATTGTTTGTAAAATATCATTTTTAGTGTGAAAAATTAGCAAAACATAAAAAGACATATAAATCTAGTATCACTATAATCATACTGTACGGAAGGCTAAAGCTGTCCTACCGTATCTCTTTAATTGCATAGTGAACAGTGATTCTAAAAAAAAAAAATCCTTAATTGCTGTGTTTGTTCATTTAGCAAATGAAAACTCTGAATATAAAGCGATTGTAATATATTATGTACACAAATATTACAGCAATACAGACTTCAACTCGTCCTGCAAAAAATAAACCCCAATACAGTTCTGTTGGTAAAAATTAAAAAAGGACAACTCTCCGGATATGGTGAAGAAATATTATTTTATATAAAAAGTAGTTTTTAGTGTGGAAAAGTAGCAAAACACAATAAAGATACAAATCTTGCATCACTGTTATTGGAGTGACATGAAGAAAAAAGAATAAAGCTGTGTTATCACACCACGTGATAAACGGCATAAAATAAATAAACAAATAAATAAAAGCCAATGCTAAACTGCTTCTTATTTGTTCATTCTTACTGCCAAAAATCAGTGAAAGGTTTGGCTCACATTTATACTGAGCTCTTTGCTGAGCACTTATCTCAGGGTTTTCGGGTAAATTTCCAAAAAATGAGATTTAAATGAAACCTCCATTGTAGTCCAAAGTGGACTATATCTTGCCTCTGATCTGGCAATGTCCATCTTTTCTGTATCTTTTTAGCCCCCAAAAGTGTGGTCAACCCCAGATGTATACATATGGATACTACCAGAACTGAGGCCAGACCAGCGACTCCAATTGCCTAAAATAATGAATGAGTTCACTGAAAGTTTTGTCTGAATCTTATTTTTATGGGAATTTAGTCAGGAACGCCAAAACATCTGGTTTAGCATAATGCACAAAATAAATGTCAAACTGCTTTAAAATTGATTATAGTTTCATGGTTTTTAAAGGTAAAGGTAGACATACGTCCATCAAGTTCAACCTATAGCCTAAAGGCCACGTCACACTAAGCAACATCGCTAGCAACGTCGCTGCTAAATAACTTTTGTGACGCAGCAGCGATGTTGCTAGTGATGTTGCTGTGTGTGACATCCAGCAACAACCCGGCCCCTGCTGTGAGGTCGTTGGTTGTTGCTGAATGTCCTGGGCCATTTTTTAGTTGTTGCTCTCCCGCTGTGAAGCACAGATCGCTGTGTGTGACAGCGACAGAGCAACAACTAAATGTGCAGGCAGCAGGGAGCCGGCTTCTGCAGATGCTGGTAACCACAGTAAACATTGGGTAACCAAGAAGCCCTTACCTTGGTTACCCGATGTTTACCTTCGTTACTAGCGTCGGCCGCTCTCAGCTGTCAGTGCCGGCTCCTGCTCTCTGCACACGTAGCTGGAGTACACATGGGGTAATTAACCCAATGTGTACTGTGGCTACGTGTGCAGGGAGTCAGCACTAAGCGGTGTGCGCTGGTAACCAAGGTAAATATTGGGTTGGTTACCCAATATTTACCTTAGTTACCAAGTGCAGCATCGCTTCCACGCGGCGCTGAGGGCTGGTCACAGGTTGCTGGTGAGATCTGCCTGTGTGACAAGCTCACCAGCAACCCGTGTAGCGACGCTCCAGTGATCGCTGCCAGGTCAGGTTGCTGGTAGGATCGCTGGAGCGTCGCTTAGTGTGACATCTCACCAGCGACCTCCTAGCAACTTACTAGCGATCCCTAACAGGTTGTATCGTTGTTGGGATCGCTGGTAAGTTGTTTAGTGTGACTGGGCCTTAACATGTTGATCCAAACGAAGTCAAAGACCTCATGGGGCAGACACTAATAGCTCCATGTTAAGGGAAAAATATCTTCCTAACTAACGGAAAGGATGACACCTGATCACTTATACAAGCCTAGGTGTAAAAAAAAAAAATCATTAGAGAATCTTCTGTAGTGTCTTTAATATATTTGTATATTGCAATAAGAAATGTTATATACCCCAAAGTGACACCAATAAGAACTTCAATTCCCATAATAAACATGTTCTAAAGCATGATGTGTCAATGGAAAAATATGGGGTTTCCACTTCAAAACTAGCTCAATGGCTCTAGAAAAGTGACATGTCTTCCCCTACTAAATAAAACCCAGTGAAATCTGTGCTACTAGAGCCAAATGCCTCCCCTTCCTTCAGAAACCCACATAGTATCTCAACTGCACTTACAATCAAGATATATGGCACTGTAGCGGGAAGAACCTGCTTAGGAAATTATGGTGTGTTTGTCTCTAGAAGCACAAAGCTGGGTACAATGCATGAGTAAGATGAGCGAACCTTTGAAAGTTTGGTTCTCCCGGTACATTCAAACCAAAAAAAGTTTGTTTTTTGACCGAGATTTGATCCAAATCTCAATGGAAGTCAGCAATTGGGCATTTTGTGGCTCCACCCACATGCTGCCAGCAATAAGCAGAACACTTTCCAGGAGAGGGTGAGGAGGGATTTTCAATTTTTTCTTTTGTTTGTGTGTGTACACTGCATCTGATTACTATGTTGTTACCCTCAGTGCGAGCTGTTCAAACACTGCAAGCGGCTCGCACAGGGTTGAGCATTGATCATACACAAGCATAACGCTGCTCTCTTGAGTGGTTTGCACTCGTAACTCATTCGAACTTCAAACCCAAACTTTGTTTTTTTGGAAGTCGGTTTCCGAACCCGAATTCTGAACATCAAACCTCTGCTTCGCTTATCTCTATGTATGAGTAGTAAACTAGCAGATTTGAAATTTTCAGGCTACAACCACTCCATGTTTTTTCTGGAAAACACTTGTGGGACCAAAATATTCACTCCTAAATTCAATGAGGGGACAAATTTCCAAAATTTTGCAGCTAATATAAAAGATTTTTGGTAAAGATTTTTTTTTATTTCTATAGTCAACTGATATAAAATTCTGTGAGGTACCTGAGAATTCAAAATACTCAAAAGTGGATGAATTCATTGAACTGTATGCATTCGCTGTATGCAAAAAAACAGTGGACAACTACAGTACATGCGGAGTATTTCCAAATTCAGAAGAGTCCATTTCTCCTGTTTTCTCTTATGAAAATGACACATTTAAGGCTAAAGGCCGCTTTACACACTGCGATATCGGTACCAATATCGCTAGCGTGCGTGCCCGCCCCCGTTTGTGCGACACGGGTATATCGCTGCCAGTCACGCACAAAATCGCGCACCCCCGTCACACATACCTGCATAGCGACGTCGCTGTGACCGGCGATCCGCCTCCTTTCTAAGGGGGTGGTTCGTTTGGCGTCACAGCAATGTCACTAAGTGGCCACCCAATCAAAGCGGAGGGGCGGAGATGAGCGGGACGTAACATCCCGCTCACCTCCTTCCTTGCTCATTGCTGCCGGGATGCAGGTAAGGTGAGGTTCCTCGATCCTGCGGTGTCACACGTAGCGATGTGTGCTGCCGCAGGAACAACGAACTACATTGCGCAAGCATCAGCAACGATAATTGGGAATAGGGGGCCATGTCACCGATGAGCGATTTTGAACGTTTTTGCGACGATTCAAAATCGTTCATAGGAGTCACACACAGCGAGATTGCTACAGCGGCCGGATGTGCGTCACAAATTCCATGACCCCAACGAGATCGCTGTAGCGAAATCGTAGAGTGTAAAGCCACCTTTAAACAACATTATACATTATACTGTAAGTTTTTATGCCCCAATGACAATCAAATAGTGTTCTTTCCTTTCCTAGCACTAGGAAAATCCTGATGATTGGTGTGCTTTAATGGAGGCAAACATGGCAAGTGAAAAGTTAATGTCATAGTAGCGGACAAACCCCTTTTAAAAAACTGCTGTTAGTTTATTTTTTTTAAATGGTTTTCATAAAAACTCATGTAAACCACACTACTGTATTGATAATGTTTTGTCAAAATATGCCTAAATATCAGAAAGTACAAAAAAGCAGCTTTATTTAAAAAGCCTGCTTTACACGAGACGATAGATTGTGCGATAGCACAATCGATCGTACCCGCCCCCGTTGTTTTTGCGTCACGGGCAATTAGTTGCCCATGGCGCACAAACTCGTTTACCCCCCGTCACACATACTTACCTTCCGGACGACCTCGCTGTGGGCGACGAACGTCTACTTCCTGGAGTGGGCGGGACGTTCGGCGTCACAGCGACGTCACACGGCAGGCGGCCAATAGAAGCGGAGGGGCGGAGATGAGCGGGATGTAAACATCCCGCCCACCTCCTTCCTTCCATTAAGCCGTCGGGTGATGCGGGAGGCAGGTAAAGCTGTTGTTCATCGTTCCCGTGGTGTCACACGGAGCAACGTGTGATGCCACGTCAACGATGAACAACCGCCAACATTTTAATTAAACAATTTTATGAAACCTAGCGACGAGTACACGACTCACGATTTGTGAGCGTTACTGCGTCGCTAGGAGGTGTCACACGAGACGACGTCGTGCGGTATGCCGGATGTGCGTCACAAAAACCGTGACCCCGACGACATATCGCACAATCTATCGCCTCGTGTAAAGCCCGCTAAACACGATATACTAAAAAGAGACAAAAACTTCAGCATCAAAGCTGTGTTAAAATAACATATAAAAAAGAAGAAAAGAATACAAGAACAATAATTTACATAATGCATGCAGAAATGCTGCAGAAAATCTGAAAAATCAAAACCTCATCTACAAAATATTGATGTTCTGGTATCAGACTCCGAACTTCCTCCATGGCTTGGACCCCTCCATCCCGCTTGTTGCTGGAGGTACGGGAGGAGCACGGACAATACTTTTCACATATTCTGGTCCTGTCCGAAGATAACTCCTTTCTGGGAGCTGGTCAGTGAGCTAATCTACAAAGTTTTGTACATAGAGGTAGACCTCGACCCCCTGATTTATATTATGGGTTTTGGGGTTAAGGGCATGGGAAGGGTGGCCTCTAAGCTTCTGTCTCACATCCTCACAGCGGCCCGGTGCCTAATTGCAAGGAACTGAAGGCAGTCGGGGACTCCGTCTATCAAGAGCCTCAGGAACAGAATATTGGATGTCAAACGTATGGAGCACCTCACGGCATTACTAAACTCCACAGTGGAACGCTTTCAGGCAGTTTGGTCACCTTGGGACTATTACGCGGCCGGTGAACGCCTGTAGGACTAAGTTCCAATGGTTCTACAAATTACACCCAGTTTTCTGACCTCCCTTTTTTTTTCATCTTTCCCCATTCTACTTTCCTTAATCTCCCCTTCTTGTCCTTGTCAGTCTACGTCTAGGTTTGTAGGTTATCGTTCATTTGTTTAAGATCATTATAATTTGTATGGCACCCATCAGGCTATACCAGCTATATGCCTCAGATTTGAGCATTTCACCAGGTTCTCCACATTTGTTTGGGGATAGGTGTTACGGCAAAGAAAGTTACCAAACTAGTTTTGTAATTCTTACATGGTCATTGTCATGATTGGGCGCATTTGTAATGAGGATATGATTTTTACTCTTTGTATGCAAAAATTTAATAAAAATGTTAAAGTTAAAAAAAAAAATCAAAACCTCATCAAATACCCATCTTGGGAATTTAGCTTTAGCGGTTAACCAAAGGTCTAATTTTATAAATATACAAGTTCCAAGTGAGTGTCTTAGATTAAAGTTAGGTTCCCGGATTACAGAGATAAACCTTGCCGTTGGTCTCCGGGCTTACATGCATTGGCCAATACATAAACTAAATATCTTTTTGCAGTAATGCAGTGCCATATTTTCCCTGGTAAATTTTTGGCGTTTTTCAGTGTACAACTGTATGCATTTATAGTTACTATGTTTTTTCAGTTAGCACCTGTTCACATTTGTTGGATGTGTGGGTCAGTTTTTTGATATTTCTAGTGAGTCTTTTTCTGACTGAGCACTCCGCCCTAAGACTTGGCTGTGTTCATAACCATTGTAGCAGGAGCCTAGCAGCCCTTACATGGAGGTTTGTAGTCCAAATAGTGGCATTTTGCCCAGATAAGGATGTTTTTAACCTAGATAGTGGCATTTAAGTTAGGTTCCCGGATTACAGAGATATACCTTGCCGTTGGTCTCCGGGCTTACATGCATTGGCCAATACATAAACTAAATATCTCTTTTTGCAGTAATGCAGTGCCATATTTTCCCTGGTAAATTTTTGGCTTTTTTTCAGTGTGCAACTGTTTGCATTTATAGTTACTATGTTTTTTCAGTTAGCACCTGTTCACATTTGTTGGATGTGCGGGTCAGTTTTTTGACATTTCTAGTGAGTCTTTTTCTGACTGAGCACTCCGCCCTAAGACTTGGCTGTGTTCATAACCATTGTAGCAGGAGCCTAGCAGCCCATACATGGAGGTTTGTAGTCCAAATAGTGGCATTTTGCCCAGATAAGGATGTTTTTAACCTAGATAGTGGCATTTAAGTTAGGTTCCCGGATTACAGAGATATACCTTGCCGTTGGTCTCCGGGCTTACATGCATTGGCCAATACATAAACTAAATATCTCTTTTTTGCAGTAATGCAGTGCCATATTTTCCCTAGTAAATTTTTGGCTTTTTTTCAGTGTGCAACTGTTTGCATTTATAGTTACTATGTTTTTTCAGTTAGCACCTGTTCACATTTGTTGGATGTGCGGGTCAGTTTTTTGATATTTCTAGTGAGTCTTTTTCTGACTGAGCACTCCGCCCTAAGACTTGGCTGTGTTCATAACCATTGTAGCAGGAGCCTAGCAGCCCATACATGGAGGTTTGTAGTCCAAATAGTGGCATTTTGCCCAGATAAGGATGTTTTTAACCTAGATAGTGGCATTTAAGTTAGGTTCCCGGATTACAGAGATATACCTTGCCGTTGGTCTCCGGGCTTACATGCATTGGCCAATACATAAACTAAATATCTCTTTTTTGCAGTAATGCAGTGCCATATTTTCCCTGGTAAATTTTTGGCTTTTTTTCAGTGTGCAACTGTTTGCATTTATAGTTACTATGTTTTTTCAGTTAGCACCTGTTCACATTTGTTGGATGTGCGGGTCAGTTTTTTGATATTTCTAGTGAGTCTTTTTCTGACTGAGCACTCCGCCCTAAGACTTGGCTGTGTTCATAACCATTGTAGCAGGAGCCTAGCAGCCCATACATGGAGGTTTGTAGTCCAAATAGTGGCATTTTGCCCAGATAAGGATGTTTTTAACCTAGATAGTGGCATTTAAGTTAGGTTCCCGGATTACAGAGATATACCTTGCCGTTGGTCTCCGGGCTTACATGCATTGGCCAATATATAAACTAAATATCTCTTTTTTGCAGCAATGCAGTGCCATATTTTCCCTGGTAAATTTTTGGCTTTTTTTCAGTGTGCAACTGTTTGCATTTATAGTTACTATGTTTTTTCAGTTAGCACCTGTTCACATTTGTTGGATGTGCGGGTCAGTTTTTTGATATTTCTAGTGAGTCTTTTTCTGACTGAGCACTCCGCCCTAAGACTTGGCTGTGTTCATAACCATTGTAGCAGGAGCCTAGCAGCCCATACATGGAGGTTTGTAGTCCAAATAGTGGCATTTTGCCCAGATAAGGATGTTTTTAACCTAGATAGTGGCATTTAAGTTAGGTTCCCGGATTACAGAGATATACCTTGCCGTTGGTCTCCGGGCTTACATGCATTGGCCAATACATAAACTAAATATCTCTTTTTTGCTGTAATGCAGTGCCATATTTTCCCTGGTAAATTTTTGGCTTTTTTTCAGTGTGCAACTGTTTGCATTTATAGTTACTATGTTTTTTCAGTTAGCACCTGTTCACATTTGTTGGATGTGCGGGTCAGTTTTTTGATATTTCTAGTGAGTCTTTTTCTGACTGAGCACTCCGCCCTAAGACTTGGCTGTGTTCATAACCATTGTAGCAGGAGCCTAGCAGCCCATACATGGAGGTTTGTAGTCCAAATAGTGGCATTTTGCCCAGATAAGGATGTTTTTAATCTAGATAGTGGCATTTAAGTTAGGTTCCCGGATTACAGAGATATACCTTGCCGTTGGTCTCTGGGCTTACATGCATTGGCCAATACATAAACTAAATATCTCTTTTTTGCAGTAATGCAGTGCCATATTTTCCCTGGTAAATTTTTGGCTTTTTTTCAGTGTGCAACTGTTTGCATTTATAGTTACTATGTTTTTTCAGTTAGCACCTGTTCACATTTGTTGGATGTGCGGGTCAGTTTTTTGATATTTCTAGTGAGTCTTTTTCTGACTGAGCACTCCGCCCTAAGACTTGGCTGTGTTCATAACCATTGTAGAAGGAGCCTAGCAGCCCATACATGGAGGTTTGTAGTCCAAATAGTGGCATTTTGCCCAGATAAGGATGTTTTTAACCTAGATAGTGGCATTTAAGTTAGGTTCCCGGATTACAGAGATATACCTTGCCGTTGGTCTCCGGGCTTACATGCATTGGCCAATACATAAACTAAATATCTCTTTTTTGCAGTAATGCAGTGCCATATTTTCCCTAGTAAATTTTTGGCTTTTTTTCAGTGTGCAACTGTTTGCATTTATAGTTACTATGTTTTTTCAGTTAGCACCTGTTCACATTTGTTGGATGTGCGGGTCAGTTTTTTGATATTTCTAGTGAGTCTTTTTCTGACTGAGCACTCCGCCCTAAGACTTGGCTGTGTTCATAACCATTGTAGCAGGAGCCTAGCAGCCCATACATGGAGGTTTGTAGTCCAAATAGTGGCATTTTGCCCAGATAAGGATGTTTTTAACCTAGATAGTGGCATTTAAGTTAGGTTCCCGGATTACAGAGATATACCTTGCCGTTGGTCTCCGGGCTTACATGCATTGGCCAATACATAAACTAAATATCTCTTTTTTGCAGTAATGCAGTGCCATATTTTCCCTGGTAAATTTTTGGCTTTTTTTCAGTGTGCAACTGTTTGCATTTATAGTTACTATGTTTTTTCAGTTAGCACCTGTTCACATTTGTTGGATGTGCGGGTCAGTTTTTTGATATTTCTAGTGAGTCTTTTTCTGACTGAGCACTCCGCCCTAAGACTTGGCTGTGTTCATAACCATTGTAGCAGGAGCCTAGCAGCCCATACATGGAGGTTTGTAGTCCAAATAGTGGCATTTTGCCCAGATAAGGATGTTTTTAACCTAGATAGTGGCATTTAAGTTAGGTTCCCGGATTACAGAGATATACCTTGCCGTTGGTCTCCGGGCTTACATGCATTGGCCAATACATAAACTAAATATCTCTTTTTTGCAGTAATGCAGTGCCATATTTTCCCTGGTAAATTTTTGGCTTTTTTTCAGTGTGCAACTGTTTGCATTTATAGTTACTATGTTTTTTCAGTTAGCACCTGTTCACATTTGTTGGATGTGCGGGTCAGTTTTTTGATATTTCTAGTGAGTCTTTTTCTGACTGAGCACTCCGCCCTAAGACTTGGCTGTGTTCATAACCATTGTAGCAGGAGCCTAGCAGCCCATACATGGAGGTTTGTAGTCCAAATAGTGGCATTTTGCCCAGATAAGGATGTTTTTAACCTAGATAGTGGCATTTAAGTTAGGTTCCCGGATTACAGAGATATACCTTGCCGTTGGTCTCCGGGCTTACATGCATTGGCCAATACATAAACTAAATATCTCTTTTTTGCTGTAATGCAGTGCCATATTTTCCCTGGTAAATTTTTGGCTTTTTTTCAGTGTGCAACTGTTTGCATTTATAGTTACTATGTTTTTTCAGTTAGCACCTGTTCACATTTGTTGGATGTGCGGGTCAGTTTTTTGATATTTCTAGTGAGTCTTTTTCTGACTGAGCACTCCGCCCTAAGACTTGGCTGTGTTCATAACCATTGTAGCAGGAGCCTAGCAGCCCATACATGGAGGTTTGTAGTCCAAATAGTGGCATTTTGCCCAGATAAGGATGTTTTTAATCTAGATAGTGGCATTTAAGTTAGGTTCCCGGATTACAGAGATATACCTTGCCGTTGGTCTCTGGGCTTACATGCATTGGCCAATACATAAACTAAATATCTCTTTTTTGCAGTAATGCAGTGCCATATTTTCCCTGGTAAATTTTTGGCTTTTTTTCAGTGTGCAACTGTTTGCATTTATAGTTACTATGTTTTTTCAGTTAGCACCTGTTCACATTTGTTGGATGTGCGGGTCAGTTTTTTGATATTTCTAGTGAGTCTTTTTCTGACTGAGCACTCCGCCCTAAGACTTGGCTGTGTTCATAACCATTGTAGAAGGAGCCTAGCAGCCCATACATGGAGGTTTGTAGTCCAAATAGTGGCATTTTGCCCAGATAAGGATGTTTTTAACCTAGATAGTGGCATTTAAGTTAGGTTCCCGGATTACAGAGATATACCTTGCCGTTGGTCTCCGGGCTTACATGCATTGGCCAATACATAAACTAAATATCTCTTTTTTGCAGTAATGCAGTGCCATATTTTCCCTGGTAAATTTTTGGCTTTTTTTCAGTGTGCAACTGTTTGCATTTATAGTTACTATGTTTTTTCAGTTAGCACCTGTTCACATTTGTTGGATGTGCGGGTCAGTTTTTTGATATTTCTAGTGAGTCTTTTTCTGACTGAGCACTCCGCCCTAAGACTTGGCTGTGTTCATAACCATTGTAGCAGGAGCCTAGCAGCCCATACATGGAGGTTTGTAGTCCAAATAGTGGCATTTTGCCCAGATAAGGATGTTTTTAACCTAGATAGTGGCATTTAAGTTAGGTTCCCGGATTACAGAGATATACCTTGCCGTTGGTCTCCGGGCTTACATGCATTGGCCAATACATAAACTAAATATCTCTTTTTTGCAGTAATGCAGTGCCATATTTTCCCTAGTAAATTTTTGGCTTTTTTTCAGTGTGCAACTGTTTGCATTTATAGTTACTATGTTTTTTCAGTTAGCACCTGTTCACATTTGTTGGATGTGCGGGTCAGTTTTTTGATATTTCTAGTGAGTCTTTTTCTGACTGAGCACTCCGCCCTAAGACTTGGCTGTGTTCATAACCATTGTAGCAGGAGCCTAGCAGCCCATACATGGAGGTTTGTAGTCCAAATAGTGGCATTTTGCCCAGATAAGGATGTTTTTAACCTAGATAGTGGCATTTAAGTTAGGTTCCCGGATTACAGAGATATACCTTGCCGTTGGTCTCCGGGCTTACATGCATTGGCCAATACATAAACTAAATATCTCTTTTTTGCAGTAATGCAGTGCCATATTTTCCCTGGTAAATTTTTGGCTTTTTTTCAGTGTGCAACTGTTTGCATTTATAGTTACTATGTTTTTTCAGTTAGCACCTGTTCACATTTGTTGGATGTGCGGGTCAGTTTTTTGATATTTCTAGTGAGTCTTTTTCTGACTGAGCACTCCGCCCTAAGACTTGGCTGTGTTCATAACCATTGTAGCAGGAGCCTAGCAGCCCATACATGGAGGTTTGTAGTCCAAATAGTGGCATTTTGCCCAGATAAGGATGTTTTTAACCTAGATAGTGGCATTTAAGTTAGGTTCCCGGATTACAGGTATATACCTTGCCGTTGGTCTCCGGGCTTACATGCATTGGCCAATACATAAACTAAATATCTCTTTTTTGCAGTAATGCAGTGCCATATTTTCCCTGGTAAATTTTTGGCTTTTTTTCAGTGTGCAACTGTTTGCATTTATAGTTGCTATGTTTTTTTAGTGAGCACCTGTTCACATTTGTTGGATGTGCGGGTCAGTTTTTGATATTTCTAGTGAGTCTTTTTCTGACTGAGCACTCCGCCCTAAGACTTGGCTGTGTTCATAACCATTGTAGCAGGAGCCTAGCAGCCCATACATGGAGGTTTGTAGTCCAAATAGTGGCATTTTGCCCAGATAAGGATGTTTTTAACCTAGATAGTGGCATTTAAGTTAGGTTCCCGGATTACAGAGATATACCTTGCCGTTGGTCTCCGGGCTTACATGCATTGGCCAATACATAAACTAAATATCTCTTTTTTGCAGTAATGCAGTGCCATATTTTCCCTGGTAAATTTTTGGCTTTTTTTCAGTGTGCAACTGTTTGCATTTATAGTTACTATGTTTTTTCAGTTAGCACCTGTTCACATTTGTTGGATGTGCGGGTCAGTTTTTTGATATTTCTAGTGAGTCTTTTTCTGACTAAGCACTCCGCCCTAAGACTTGGCTGTGTTCATAACCATTGTAGCAGGAGCCTAGCAGCCCATACATCGAGGTTTGTAGTCCAAATAGTGGCATTTTGCCCAGATAAGGATGTTTTTAACCTAGATAGTGGCATTTAAGTTAGGTTCCCGGATTACAGAGATATACCTTGCCGTTGGTCTCCGGGCTTACATGCATTGGCTAATACATAAACTAAATATCTCTTTTTTGCAGTAATGCAGTGCCATATTTTCCCTGGTAAATTTTTTGGCTTTTTTTCAGTGTGCAACTGTTTGCATTTATAGTTACTATGTTTTTTCAGTTAGCACCTGTTCACATTTGTTGGATGTGCGGGTCAGTTTTTTGATATTTTTTGATTAAACCTGTGTGACACTCAAACATTTCCAGGGCTGGTCCTAATACGTGAAGAAAGTCAACTATTTTCGAAACTCTGAGGGTGTCATCACAGGCGTGGCAGCGCATTATTTTAAGACGTGTTTATTGGCACCAGACTGGAATTATACAGAAACCCGCCTGTAATTTGATTTCATTTTCCACTTGGAACAAATTCTGGGACAAAAGCTTTTAATACATTTCTTCTCACTGGTCACTGGTCTATTGCCTCAGCAATATATAAATGTATTCAGACATGAAGAGATAAAGCCTTCTGTGAAATTATGTTAGAGGTGTTTCCCCCATTTAATGCACAGCTTAATCGTGGCATATAGTGAAAAGTTGTGTAACTTTCTACTACACATTGAAGTACTGTCAGAATGATACATCAGTTTGTAATTACAGATTAAATTAATGATGCACTGTGAGGTTCTCCTCTGATGAAATATAAGGCAAGATGTGTGACTTCTGATCTCTGCCCACTGTTAAACCCAGAGAGCAAAGACATTCAAATTAATTACAGAAAGTGTGAACTAAATATTTATTAGTATTGTTCATTATGCAATCAGACAAAGTTCAGAATACAGAGGTGCATGAAAGTTTAAATAGAATTTTAACATGGGGGGTTGATAGGTAACTTTAGGTAATCACTCAATACACATGGTAACACACGCATAAACTTGTGTTTATCTATATATATAATTGCCTTATTCTGTCTGTCTGTCTGTCTGTCTATCTGTCTGTCTATCTGTCTGTCTGTCATGCTCCAAAATTGTGTCCTTACGGTGACACAAAGCTGATTGGCCGCTGGGCTCACCATGGCCCCGCCCCCCCACACGGATTGGCCGCTCGCCCAGGCTGCGCCCCCACACGGATTGGCCAGCCGCTCGCCCAGGCTCCGCCCCCCCCACAGATTGGCCTCTCGCTCCGGCACCCTGCAGGCATTGGCAATTCGGCCACGCCCCGCCCCCTCACGCAACGCACGCTAGCTCTGGCCCCGCCCACCTCCCCCCCGCGCATTCCCCGAACTGACACGGCTGTCACGGAGGTGAGTACTGTACTCCCCCCCCCCCGTCCCCCGCTCGCACGGGAGTGGTGTGGGCTCCCGTGCGAGTGGGGGACGGGATGCGTTGGCATGGTTACAAGCGCATCAAGGTCCTGCAGCCGCGGAAGATCCACACGCACACACACACACACACACATCAGATCACACTCACTCTCACACACACACCTCACACACACATCACACAGACACATCACATCGCATCCACACACTCCCAGCATCCGGCGATATCGCTTGCTTCTCGGCCTCGATACTGTGCTGTTGTGACCTTCCAGGACCTGACGGAGGATCACATGGCCAGAAGCATGTGGTATCTCCGGATGTTGTGACTGTGAGCGCGTATGTGCGATATCGTCAGTGTCTGTGTGTGAGTGTATGCGATCGGGTGTGTGTGAGTGTCGGGATCGGGTGTGTGTGAGTGTCGGGATCGGGTGTGTGTGAGTGTCGGGATCGGGTGTGTGTGAGTGTATGCGATCGTGTGTGTGAGTGTCGGCAGAGGAGCACGGCGTGCTGGAGGAGGCTGGGAGCAGAGAGGCTGATCTTGGGGAAGGCTGGGAGGGGGAGGCTGATGCTGGGGGAGACTGGGAGGGGAAGGCTGATGCTGAAGGAGGCTGGGAGGAGGAGGCTGGGAGGAAGGAGGCTGGGAGGAGAGAGGCTGATCCTGGGGAAGGCTGGGAAGGGGAGGCTGATGCTGAGGGAGGCTGGAAGGAGAGAGGCTGATGCTGGGGGAGGCTGGAAGGAGAGAGGCTGAGGCTGGGAGGAGAGAGGCTGAGGCTGGGGAAGGCTGATGCTGAGGGAGACTGGGAGGGGAAAGCTGATGCTGGGGAAGGCTGGGAGGACGGAGGCTGGGAGGAGAGAGGCTGATCCTAGGGAAGGCTGGGAGAGAGAGGCTGATGCTGGGGGAGGCTGGAAGGAGAGAGGCTGATGCTGGGGGAGGCTGGAAGAAGAGAGGCTGATGCTGGGGGAGGCTGATGCTGAGGGAGGCTGGGAGGAGAGAGGCTGATGCTGGGAAAGGCTGGGAGGAGAGAGGCTGATGCTGGGGACAGAGAGGAGAGGCTGATGCTGGGGACAGAGAGGCTGATGCTGGGGACAGAGAGGCTGATGCTGGGGACAGAGAGGCTGATGCTGGGAGAAGAGATGCTGATGCTGGGAGAAGAGAGGCTGATGCTGGGAGAAGAGAGGCTGATGCTGGGGACAGAGAGGCTGATGCTGGGGACAGAGAGGCTGATGCTGGGGACAGAGAGGCTGATGCTGGGGACAGAGAGGCTGATGCTGGGGACAGAGAGGCTGATGCTGCGGGCAGAGAGGCTGATGCTGTGGGTAGAGAGGCTGATGCTGGCGCAGCATGGCGGATGGAGCACGTTTGGGAGTGCGCAGCATGGCGGATGGAGCACGTTTGGGAGTGCGCAGCATGGCGGATGGAGCACGTTTGGGAGTGCGCAGCATGGCGGATGGAGCACGTTTGGGAGTGCGCAGCATGGCGGATGGAGCACGTTTGGGAGTGCGCAGCATGGCGGATGGAGCACGTTTGGGAGTGCGCAGCATGGCGGATGGAGCACGTTTGGGAGTGCGCAGCATGGCGGATGGAGCACGTTTGGGAGTACGCAGCATGGCGGATGGAGCACGTTTGGGAGTGCGCAGCATGGGGGATTCAGCACGATGGGGAGTGCGGAGTATGGCGGATGGAGCACGTTTGGGAGTGCGCAGCATGGCGGATGGACCACGTTTGGGAGTGCGCAGCATGGGGGATTCAGCACGATGGGGAGTGCGGAGTATGGCGGATGGAGCACGTTTGGGAGTGCGCAGCATGGCGGATGGAGCACGTTTGGGAGTGCGCAGCATGGCGGATGGAGCACGTTTGGGAGTGCGCAGCATGGCGGATGGAGCACGTTTGGGAGTACGCAGCATGGCGGATGGAGCACGTTTGGGAGTGCGCAGCATGGGGGATTCAGCACGATGGGGAGTGCGGAGTATGGCGGATGGAGCACGTTTGGGAGTGCGCAGCATGGCGGATGGAGCACGTTTGGGAGTGCGCAGCATGGGGGATTCAGCACGATGGGGAGTGCGGAGTATGGCGGATGGAGCACGTTTGGAAGTGCGCAGCATGGGGATTCAGCACGATGGGGAGTGCGGAGTATGGCGGATGGAGCACGTTTGGGAGTGCGCAGCATGGCGGATGGACCACGTTTGGGAGTGTGCAGCATGGCGGATGGAGCACGTTTGGGAGTGCGCAGCATGGGAGATGGAGCACGATGGGTAGTGCGCAGCATGGCGGATGGAGCACGTTTCGGAGTGCGCAGCATGGCGGATGGAGCACGATGGGGAGTGCGCAACATGGCGGATGGAGCACGTTTGGGAGTGCGCAGCATGGCGGATGGAGCACGTTTGGGAGTGCGCAGCATGGCGGATGGAGCACGTTTGGGAGTGCGCAGCATGGCGGATGGAGCACGTTTGGGAGTGCGCAGCATGGCGGATGGAGCACGTTTGGGAGTGCGCAGCATGGCGGATGGACCACGTTTGGGAGTGCGCAGCATGGTGGATGGAGCATGTTTGGGAGTGCGCAGCATGGCGGATGGAGCACGATGGGGGGTGCGCAGCATGGGGGAGGGAGCACGATGGGAGGTGCACACCTCCCCCCAACACACACACACACACAACACACCACACACACACTGGGAACCACAAACACCGCCCTACACAGACACCCACACACACAGACAACGCTGCACACACACAACACCCAACACACAAACACCGCGGCATACATAAATATACGCACATACCACGCAACACACACACATTGCACAAAACATACCTCCCCCCAAAACACACCACACCCACACAAACCGCGCAATACACACACACACACAACGCTACAGACACACAGCGCTCCACAAACAACGCAACACACGCAACACACATACAACAACACTCTCACCCCCCGCCACACCCAGACAACACCCAGAACATGTACAGCGCCTACACAAACACTTGGTAACTACAGACAACAACATCTATATATATAACAAAAATCATACATTAACTACACAATACGTAAATTCTAGAATACCCGATGCGTAGAATCGGGCCACCTTCTAGTACAGTGATGGCGAACCTATGGCACGCGTGCCACACTGGGCACGCAGAGCCCTTTTTGCTGGCACGCGCGCTGTCACCACACTGAGCCACTTTGATCTGCTGGTGTGATCATGCCAGGAGATCAAAGTGGTGTTGAGCAGAGGAGATATTTCTCCTCACTCTGACACTCCTCCTCTCCTGAGCCGCAGGCCTGTTGCCTAGGAGATGGAGGAGCGTCAGTAGGCTGCGCCAGCTTGAACTGAAGGACCCAGCGGCGCGCAGCGGAGGAGTGAGTGCTGGAAGGTAAGTTTTTATTTTTATTTTTAAAAGCTGTGTGCGGCTGTGCCAAGGTGTGGGGGACAGTGCCAGCACAGGGCATGGAGAGCACGGGGCAAACATGGGAGCACGGGGCATGGAGAGCATGGGGCATGGAGAGCATGGGGCAAACATGGGAGCACGGGGCATGGAGAGCACGGGGCATGGAGAGCACGGGGCAAACATGGGAAAACGGGGCATAGAGAGCACGGGGCATACATGGAGAGCACGGGGCATACATGGAGAGCACGGGGCATACATGGAGAGCACGGGGCATACATGGAGAGCACAAGGCATACATGGAGAGCATGGGGCATACATGGAGAGCATGGGGCATACATGGAGAGCACGGGGCAAACATACAGAGCACGGGGTAAACATACAGAGCACGGAGCAAACATGGAGAGCACAGGGAAAACATGGAGAGCATGGGGCAAACATGGAGAGCACGGGGCATACATACAGAGCACGGGGCAAACATATAGAGCACGGGGCAAACATATAGAGCACGGGGCAAACATACAGAGCACGGGGCATACATGGAGAGCACGGGGCATACATGGAGAGCATGGGGCATACATGGACAGCACGAGGCATACATGGACAGCATGGGGCATACATGGAGAGCACGGGGCAAACATGGAGAGCATGGGGCAAACATGGAGAGCACGAAGCAAATATGGAGAGCACGGGGCAAACATGGCAGCAAGGATGGAGGAAACGTGCAAAGATGGAGAGAAACATACAAAGATGGGGAAATGTGCAAAGATGGAAGGAAACATGGCTGCAAGGATGGAGGGAAACATGGCTGCAAGGATGGGGGAAACATGACTGCAAGGATGGGGGAAAACATGACTGCAAGAATGGGGGGAAAACATGCAAGGATGGGGGGAAACATGGCTGTAAGGATGGGGGGAAACATGGCTGCAAGGATGGAGGGAAACATGACTGCAAGGATGGGGGGAAACATGGCTGCAAGGATGGGGGGAAACATGACTGCAAGGATGGGGGAAACATGACTGCAAGGATGGGGGGAAACATGACTGCAAGGATGGGGGGAAACATGGCTGCAAGGATAGGGGAAACATGCAAGGATGGGAGGAAACATGCCAGGATGGGGTACATTTAGCAGGAAGGGGTACATTTACCAGGATGGGGTACATTTACCAGGATGGGGGGAAATATGAAAGGATGGGGGGGAAACATGCCAGGATGAGGAAAAATGCCAGGATGGGGAACATTTAGCAGGAAGGGTGACCTTTATCAGGACGGGGGATACATTTTCCAGGATGGGGGGAAACATGCCAGGATGAGGAACATTTATCAGGAAGGGTGACCTTTATCAGGATGGGGGAACATGCCAGGATGGGATACATTTCCAATGATGGGGTACATTTACCAGGATGAGGTAAATTTACCAGGATGGGGTACATTTACCAGAATGGGGTACATTTATCAGAATGGGGTACATTTACCAGAATGGAGGACATTTACCAGAATGGAGGACATTTACCAGAAATGGGGCCATGATGAGGACAAATATACCAGAATGTAGGAAATATATATCAGGATGGGGGACATGTTTACCAGGAAGTGGCCAGGAAGGGGGACATAACTACACAATTAAAGGGGAGGGGAGCAACTCGTACGTCTTTATGGGATTTCAGGATGTTCAGACTTTGCAATGTAGATGTGGATTACAGGGTGAAATCTCTGTCTAATATGCTGCAATTTTTTCCAGAAAGATCAATCCAACTGCTGTGTCTGGAAAGGGCTCAGCTTCAATGTGTGGTAAACATGCATCAGCGTGATGCCCCTGCTGAAGAGAAGAGAAGACTGCAAAGGTAAGGTTACAATCAATTATTTACATAATAGGATTGGTTGGCACTTCGGAAAAAAAATAGGTTTAGGGCTACAGTTTGGGCACTTGGCCTGTAAAAGGTTCGCCATGACTGTTCTAGTATATAATAACTAGTGATGAAATAAAATGCTTGAGTGTTTGGTAGTGATGGGCACTCAAAAAGAAAATTGGTTCCGGCCAGGAATTGATCCAGGATATCTGGCTGGACGCTGTTCCTCATATAAGTCTATAGGGACTAGAATCTGGCACTTAGAAATGGTGGTAGAAGTGAAAGGGGAATTAGAGTATAGTAACTCGGGGCCTCAGGGCTCACCCGTCACCGGGCCAGTGGTATTTTGAGGTTGCTGTGACTGGCCTGACCCGGCTCCGAGGCACCGTCGATGTCATTAAAGAAGGGTGCAGTGTGTCCCGGTACTGGGGAAAGGGGGTTTGCTTTGCAGCGTCACCCATGGTGTGCGGCTAGGGATTCAGCCGTCACTGCAAGATGTGGCTCTCCCCCGGGGCTGTTATTGATGCAACTCAGGTAGTCCAGCTCCCCACAGGTGGAGCGAGCCCCAGGGGGAAACGGTGGCGACGGGGGAGAGGGGCCGCTGGCGCCGAAGCGCGGGGTGACGGTGCCGGTAATAAGGGACTGAGGCAATGGTTGCGGGTCCAGGTCTTTTACTCACAGTTCTTATAATGCCGCCCTCAGGGTACCGGTCACCGCCATGCGGGGCCCCAGCTGATCCCAGATGAATCAGAGGTCGCCACCGGTGTTGTGGAGCATGTGAGACCTTCCTCCTCTGTGCTGACACGCGGTTCTCCATGGTCTGAAGCAATTTGAGGACCCTGCCATCGGTGTTAAGTGTCCCGTCCTGTATGCAGGTGACAAGGGTCCGACGTGGGGTCCAGCTGTGGCCCTGACCCCGGATCCTATATATGTCACTGTGCTCCAGGAAAATGGGTAGTGGGCGATGGGACTTGGAATCCCCATCCACTGCAGATTTGTTAGAGTCCATGAAGGTTTTCCTAACTGAGGGCTCTGCACCCCGACTGTACTGGCACTGTGGGAAAGGTTAGGCTTTACCTCAGCTACCATGTTCTCCTCTGGATCACCAACTCTACCCGGTCATCTCTTGCTTCTCTCTGTCCTCCCGGTTTCTTCCAGTCTGCCCGGTCATAGCTACCAAAGCTCTTTTAAGCACTCTCTATAAAAATATATACATATAGAGAAAACGGGTATATGCCGCGCTTACAAACCACTGAGGCAGAACTGATTTAAAATTTCTTTTTTTATTACAGCATTCCAACGCGTTTCAGAGACAGGACCGTCTCCTTCTTCAGGGAAAAAGAAATCAACAGCGCATGTGAGTGTCCGCGTGGTTCAAGCAGCGGCCCCGTGAATACGTGGTAAAAATATATACATAGGAGTTGGGACTGGCACAACCCCATCAGGTGAGTGTACCTATTTCTTCCTATTACCCCTGGTAAGACCCTATTGCGCCTTTTTGTCTCCCCACTTCAAGCACTCTCTATAGCAGCCGTGGTACTACAAGTCCCATGATGTTCTGGCACTTTCTCCTTTCCTGACATAGCTCTGATGCACGCATCCCGGGTGGTCTCCCTGAGGGAAGCTGGGTAGCACACCCCTCAGGGACTTGTTGTTGCTTCTCTGTTACAGACTGATCTGACTAGAAACTGTTTGTGTTTGCTCATTTCTTCAGGCAGCCCTCACCTTTGGGATGACTCACTGGTGATTGCCCCAGCAACCAGGAATTCACCAGACTGTCTGGCTTCCTGGGTAACTGGCTGTGCTGGCTCAATAACTGGGTGTTTATGTAAGTTATGAGCTCAGGATGTGTGTAAGCTCTGAACATCAGTGGTTAACCTCTTCTTACCTAGATCAGTACTGCACCTTAAGACAGATGCAATACCCTGTGGCGACTGAGGCCTCAGGGGCGCCACAAGAGCAAGCTTGCTGTACTTAACGAGTCTCCAACATGGCTGTAACTGCTTTTGGGCCACTCACTCTTTTTCCGGGGCTGCTTATTTGTGTCATACCTATTCGCTGCTGTCCCTGCCCACCGGCAGTCCTGGCATCTGTGAGTGGTTGTGGTCAGACTCGCCTCCAGCCTACATGACAGCGCCTGACTGCTTGCAATCACAGACCCTGTCTGCGGGTCACTATCGTGGTATAAAAATAGATAAATTGGTGCAGGGTCCCCCCGTGTAATGATACCCAACACAGATTAAGCCTATGGCTACAGGCTGCAGCCCCCAGCTGTGTGCTTATCTTGGCTGTGTATGAAAATAAGAGGAACCGCATGTGGCTTTTTTTTTTTAAATATTTAAATAAATAATTTTTAAAAAACGGCATTCGCTCCCCTCCAATTTTGATACCCAGCCATGATAAAACTCCAACAGCTTGGGGTTGGTAATCTCAGGCTGATGAGACCCATGCCTATTGGGCCCCCACCGCACCAGGGCAATCAAGAAGAGTCGGGTAAGGTTCTGGGATTGTCACATCTAATAGATACAACAAACCTGGGTGGCTGTAGGCTGCTATTTTTAGACTGGGGGTCTCAATAAGCATGAGTCTCACCAGTCTGAGATTACCATCCCCCAGCTGTCGGGCTTTACTATGGCTGGGTATCAAAATTGGGGGGACCGCATGTCGTTTTTAAAAAAATATTTATTTAAATTTGTTAGCTGCATGTGGTTCCTCTTATTTTGATACACAGCCAAGCATGGCTGGGGCTGCAGCATCTAGCCATATGGTTTATCTCTGTTGGGTATCTTAATACTGGGGATTCTATGACAATTTATTTATTTTCATACAATGATAGTGACCCACAGACAGGGTTTGTGATTGCGAGCAGTCAGAAGCTGTCACACAGGCTGGGGCCACATCTGACTGATACCAGTCACAGACACCAAGACTACCAGTAGGCAGTGGAAGCGGCCTGGAAGCAGTCCGAGACTCAGTAAGTGTAGCGGGCTTGGTTTATTTTTATTTTACTTTTTTTTTATAATTCCCGAGTTAACGAATCTGGATCATTAGCCAGAGTTGCCTGAAAACTCTGGGACCCGCCCCTGGATACTTCTGAAACCTCACGGATCTGGACTTATACAGTATGGGTCTGCCCATCATTAGTGCTCGGTACTGGAATCGAGCAAGTTAGACGCTCAGATGAGTGAGTATCAAGTATAATGGTAGTCAATGTTAAACGAGAGCATTTTTCTGGAAGACCCTAACAGCAGGATTGGTGGGGCGGAAGAATTGCTGAGATGGATGGAAACAGCGCTCAAATGGAATTGCAACAGCATGAGGAAGACGCCTTGATGCATCTCTGAATCCCAAGTCGCTGCTGGGAACAATTTTGTCAGAGTATTACTAGACATTTAATGACTGACAATAAAACATTTAAAACCAAAGATAAAAAAAATGAAATGCCTCTTCCACCCTTTAATAGCCGGGCCATCTCTAACCATATTTTCCCGTCGCCTATGATTACAGTAGATGATATAGTAGAGGAGGGACTAAGGCGGGCTTTGCACGTTGCGACATCGCAAGCCGATGCTGCGATGTCGCACGCGATAGTCCCCGCCCCCGTCGCAGGTACAATATCTTGTGAAAGCTGGCTTATCGCTACGCCAGCTTCACATGCACTCACCTGCCCTGCGACCGTCGCTCTGGCCGGCGACCCGCCTCCTTATTAAGGGGGCGGGTCGTGCGGCGTCACTGTCACACGACAGGCGGCCAATCGGAGCGGAGGGGCGGAGATGAGTGGGATGTAAACATCCCGCCCACCTCCTTCCTTCCGCATATTCTACGGAAGCCGCGGTGATGCCGGTAGGAGATGTTCCTCGCTCCTGCGGCTTCATACACAGCGATTTGTGCTGCCGCAGGAGCGAGTAACAACATCGGACCGTCGCGTCAGCGTAATTATGGATTACGCCGACGCTGCACCGATGATACGATTACGACGCTTTTGCGCTCGTTAATCGTATCATTGAGCCTTTACACACTACGATGTCGCATGCGATGCCGGAAGTACGTCATTTTCAATTTGACCCCACCGACATCGCACCTGCGATGTCATAGTGTGCAAAGCCCGCCTAAGACTATACCAACCGGTATATTTAATTTTAACATTTTACTACATTATCTGCTTATGTGGCATGTGTGACACGGTGAACGTCGTAAAAAAAAAAAAAAAACAAAAACAATTCCTGAGGTGCTGTTTCTTCTTGATTCTGCCTCACAAAAATAGAAATGAAAGAGATGCATAAAACCTTAAAAAAACAATATAAATCTGCTATCACTCTTATTCTACTGAGCTGAGAAATAAAGTTGCTGTATTACTTTATAGAACAAATTCTATAGTCCATTTTCTCGTTTTACCTTAGTGAAAATGCAAAACTTGGGGCTAAAGCAACACTTTTGTGGGAAAAAGAACATTTTTAACGTTTTCCTTCCAAATTGCTTTAATTCCTATGAAGAACCTAAAGTATTAATAAACTTCTTGGATGTGGTTTTGAGCAGTTTTTAGAATGGTGTCACTTTTTGGTATTTTCTGTCATCTAGGCCTCTCAAAATCATTTCAAATGTGATGTGGTCCCTAAAAAATGGTTTTGTAAATTTTGTTGAGAAAATTAGGAATTGCTGATAAACCCCTTTGAACCCCTCTACTTAACAAAACAAAATTCTGTATAAAAAATGGTGCTAATGTAACGTAGACATAAAAAACAATATATGCGGCCAGAGCAACCAGATCAAATGACCCAAAAGGGATAAAATATATCAAACTTTTTATTGAGATAAGTTCAAAAGCACACATGACAAACAATAAATGCAATAGAGGTCACAAGGAGTACCTAAGTACACCCCAAGCGTAGGAACAACCAAATGACAATGGTGATTCAAAGTACATATAGTGCAGGTCAAATAAATTACCAAGTGACTGAATAGATGTTTAAATACAAGTAATCAATAAAATATATCAGGCACAAGAAATGCATATATTTATCGCCTAATTCGACCATATAGTGCACAATTCACCCATGTGGAAGTCCCCACACGCAACCCAACGCGCGTTTCACGAGATGCTTTATCAAGGGAGGAGTTATACCAGTTAGCATGGTCCATCTCTTTTTGAGCTGGTCCCCGACACCTTTGATGTATATGTGCCTCATGAATCTTAAATTGATTGTTGTAACGTAGACATGTAGGAACTCTTATTCATTAACTAGTTTATGTGACATAACTCTCTAGTTTAAGGGCAAAAACATTTTGAAAGTTTGAAATTTGCTAAATTTTAGCCAAAATTCCAATATTATCACAAATAAACAACCTTCTGTCATGAAGGTATCACAGAATCATTGGGATCTGTTGAACTGTTCCAGAGTTATTACATCATAAAGTGACACTGATCAGAATTGTATAGTTTGGTTCTGTCAGTAATATGAAAACTGGCTTAGGCGGAAAGGGGTTAAACACTATAGCCTTTATGCCTGCTCTAATTTAAGCTCTCTCCTAGATAAACTCTCCCTTAATCACTATTAGAGAACATTAGGCTGAGCATCGCACTCCCGGGTCTCATAAAACGTCATGACTTGATGTAGCCTGCTAATTACAGTAATTCCAGTAGCCAACATGGCTACCGCGTATGGCAGGCGATTCTCTATGTTGATTGGCTGATTAACAGAAGCAAAAGATGTGGGGACTTGAGCATGGCGCTCGAGCGCCCATGATACTCGATCAGGTAAAGAATATGCCTAAGCATCCCAATGCTCGATTGCGTATCGACCATTGCCAAGGTTGCTCATCACTAATAACAACCAATCAGAAGAGGTAGAACTGCAGGAGGAGGGAGAGAACAACAGCCTGAGCCAATGATGAGGCAAGAATTATGATGACTTAAACTCCCTGTATTCAATATAGCTTTGCTATCATCAGAGATCACAGCTCTGCTGTGGTAGAGCTGAGCTAACAATTAGCCAAGCAACAAGGACTGAGAATATTGATTGCATTGTTTGGTCATTAATGAATAATTGCCTTAAATCTATATATATATAATTGCCTTATTCTGTCTGTCTGTCTGTCTTGCTCCAATTTTACGTCATTACAGTGACAACCGTCGCCACACCATGCACGCTTTCGAGCATGCGACCAATGGCTCAGCTAACTGAACAGCCCGAACTACGGGCCAACAGGACGACGCCTGACACTTTTCCCCGCACCCACATGTCTCTCCTGTGAGTGCTGCACCCCCGGGAGTCCACACCGGCAACCCAGCCGACACATACCCACCGCTCGCCTCCGCCCCCTGCACACATTACCACCCGGCTCCACGCCCCACCTGCACTCCGCCCGCTGCATGTATACACTGAGCACACACACACACGAATAGTCACCTGTCTCCAGCCATGCAGTCCCCAGCATTGACGTCCTCAGCGCCATGGCCCCGCTCGGCTCCACCCCCCCGCACTCTGCACCCGCACACATTCCCCCGATCGACTCCGCCTCCCCCCGCACTCCGGCCTCCGCATGTATACACTGAACACACACACACACACCTGGATAGTCACCTGTCCCCAACCATGCAGTCCCCAGCACTGACGTCCTTAGCACCATGGCCCCGCTCGGCTCCACACCCCCCGCATTCCGCCCCTGCATACATTAACCCGCAGGATGGGGGCACATGTCAGGATGGTGGCTGCACCACGATGGGGGCAAATACCAGCAGTGGACCACATCACAGCATCAGCATATTTTTACTTAGCTTTACACTGTTCATGGCCTTCTTTCATTACAAGCCATGGACATCATTAAACATTAGACTCATCTATTAAAACTGTTCCTTCTGTTTGTCATTTTAAAACCAATAAACAATTATAAGAATACTAAATTAAACCTAACCCATCCAGTCCATTCATTACCTTATTATTCAATCTGCTAACCTACATACACATTCTAGACTACCCGATACGTTAGAATCGGGCCACCTTCTAGTAATCAAATAAGGAATTCTACAGGATTTTGGATCCTTCTAGGTTAATGATTTTTCGATTTTTTTTCGATATGACTCAAATACTTCCTTCATATATTCAATAGATATAACAGTTACATAGTTACATAGTAACTATAACAAGAGAACCTGATATTTCCACATAGAGTCAGTGAGCCATTTAGGCTAAATCAAAGCAGACATTTTCCTAATGACATCAATGGAAGAATTCTGGGGGGGGGGGGGCTAGTAAAAGTACAAAGCAAGAAGCTTACTTGGATTTTAAAGGGAACCAATCATTAGGATTTTCGTGTATAAGCTGCAGTCAGTGCAGTACTGGCACTATCATGCACAGTGTGTACATACCATTGGGGTGCAGCTCGGGTGTTTAGGCAGTGAAATTCATCTTTATAAAGTTTGAAATTTCGTGCACTTTTTGATTGACGTGTGCACCTCTCTGTTAATGTCCGGGCGGGTTATGCAGGAGTTCCCCGCCCCCCCACCAGCCTGTTCCTCCCTCTCTCCTGATGTCCGGGCGGGTTATGCACGTGTTCCCCGCCCCCCCGCGCCGCCTGTTCCTCCCTCCCTCCCTCTGGCTGTATGTAAATATCTAATCTTCAGAAACATGGCGCCGGAGTGGGCCTCTGCGCATAGCGCTTATCTCCGGCGCCATGTTTCTGAAGCCCCCGCATTACACAACTTGGTGTCTGAGAGGGCGGCGCCACAGCGATGTCTCACCGGCTGGTGTGTTGGCCCGGTGTCCTGAGGCGGCACGTCATCGTAGCTACAGCTGATCGCGTCCTCCGATCAGCTATTCTGCAGTCCTGTTGTGATCGCGCTCGCTCCTGCGGCCACAATGGGATCTGAAGGAGCGAGGGCGCATGCGCCGCCCTCTAACACCAAGCTGTGTGATGCGTGCTTCAGAAACATGGCGCCGGAGATAAGCGCTATGCGCAGAGGCCCACTCCGGTGCCGTGTTTCTGAAGATTAGATATTTACATACAGCCAGAGGGAGGGAGGAACAGGCGGCGCGGGGGGCGGGGAACACGTGCATAACCCGCCCGGACATCAGGAGAGAGGGAGGAACAGGCTGGTGGGGGGGCGGGGAACTCCTGCATAACCCGCCCGGACATTAACAGAGCGGTGCACACGTCAATCAAAAAGTGCACGAAATTTCAAACTTTATAAAGAAGAATTTCACTGCCTAAACACCCGAGCTGCACCCCAATGGTATGTACACACTGTGCATGATAGTGCCAGTACTGCACTGACTGCAGCTTATACACGAACATCCTGATGATTGGTTCCCTTTAATAATGACTTAGGCCAGCCTGAAATGTCAACTGCGGTTCTGAGATGAGACCTGCATCTATTATACTTTGTGGGCTACTGTCCAACTAAATGCAAGTGTAAAATCACCCTCATTCAAATTGACCTATGCTTCTGTATAATATTCTGAATAGTTTGTTAAATGAATGGCATGCTGCCTCTGTGTGGCGCCCTGGACAAGCCAGGGGCCACAGAGCACAACACCCACACACCCCACACTCCCGGCAGGCACACCAAAGCCAGAACACAAAACCCTTGTTGCCTTCCTCCAGGGGCTGATGATCACACCAGGGGGTGGGCCAGGCGGTTGGTCCCGCCCACCGAGGAGTTCACAGTCCTGGAGGCGGGAAAACCAGGAGATCAGTTTGAGATAGAGTTTGGAGAGGAGTGAGGACAGTTGAGAAGTGAAAGTGAGAGAGGAGAAAAGTGACAGCTAAGCAGCCTGAAGTTGGTCCGGGTGTGTGGCCCGGACAGATCAGCAAGGTTGGCAGACGGTGGTGACCGTCTGCAGGAGTGGCCTATCCGAGTTACTGTAAGGACCGTGGACGGGCGGTGGCCCGGCGGTACCGGACCGGTACACAGAGAGAAGCCAGCACCATCTGTCAGGGGCTTTTCGGACCCCGGCAAGGCTAGGAGTCGCCGTGAATTTGCCGAATCCGTTAGTGAAGGGGACCTCCTGGGTTTCAAAACAGTCAAGTCCCGACAGAAGGCAACAGCCCAACCAAGTGAGAGAGACACCGCCACCACCAAGGCAACCGTTTCTCAGGGCCAGCGCCTGCGGGCAAAAGGGGCTCCTCCGGCCCATATCCAAGCCGGGGAGCGGGTTACCGGTGGGAACCCATTGGAACCGTACAGACATCTTAGGTGCAGGGAAAGGCAGTTGCCACCAACCTGCTGGGAGCAACAACACCGCAGCCGTCTGTGGGACCCGTCCATCCAGCCGTGTGTTTTACCGAGAACTATGTCTTCATCATTGGGCTGAGTGAGTACCACGGCCACAGTGCTGCCCCTGCGACCCTGCACCTCCCCAGGCCCCGTAACCTGCCTGCCATCCATCCCTATCCCATCACCGGGCCCCGGGACAACCAACCCCCTACCCACGGAGGGGAGAACTAACAACAAAGCTGCTCCCAGTCACCTCTCCCGGGATCCCCGTCTAGAGCAGCGGTGGTGTCACCAAAATCACCACAACCGTGGGTGGCGTCACGGACAATATCCATAATCAAAACCCCCACAACCAATCACCCCCCTTTTCACTCACGGGCGAGGAGCGCCGCTCGAGTCCCCGGGATCCGGCCCACCGCTCGAGCCACCACCGAGCAGCAGCAGCAGCCACAGCGGCAGCCGGACCCGAGCAGTGGGAGAGCGCAGCGTCCCCTCCTCCGCCCGCGACAACTGCATATAGTGAATCAATTGAATTGTTCCAACTACTAATTATATAAGGTGGTGGGGGCCCCAGAAGAGAATTTACCTCTTCCTCCGTGGGCCAGTCTGAATTTACTTCCACAACCAGGTGACAATAGTAATGGCCTACGGGATGCAGCAGGTCCCCATGATAAAAGCCGGTGGAAGCACAGGTACAAAATAATGATTATTAATATTACAGAAAAGGCTTGTATAGGCCACAAGTCAAATTAATATATGTAGTGCACCATACCAGAGTATAACCTATTGGTGATATTCATTGTAAAATGTTAGAGGCTATGAGTCACGATGGTGTTGTAAACCTGGATGTCTGCGCTAGTACTGATAGTGCCACAAGGCTTATTAGGGCATTCCAGGGACAGGTTTTACAAATAGCTGGAGGGACGAGGGGTCTGGCTATAAAGATACCTCCACCCATGAGTATGTTTCATGTTTTAAGAGGGAGAAATTGCTTGTCCTGACCAAGACCATGTATAGAATCTCGAAGGGATTTTCTGAAGGAAAGAGAGTTTTAGTGTCATCTGACCAGGGTGTCATGCTAGTTACAAGGAAGCACCAAGTGGATGATGAAAGGGAAGGGAAACCCTGTGTCTAGGGAGTGGGGAGATGGTGAATCCTGACCAAACCTACTGCTGGGCCCTGGATTCCCTCACTGTCCTAGATAGGTTCCACACCTATGCACCAAGCCAGATACCTGACCCTAGGCTAACCCTGTTCTGGGTCCTAGGTAGGGAGCAGATGGGATGAGCTCTTTTTCAACCACACTAGGCACTAAATACACACTGAGATAACAAACAAGGGAAAACAACAAACAACTTATTGCTAGTTGACTCACGGAGAAAATCTGCAACAACCACCAAGATTCTCCAGATGTATGCAAGCTGCCTGCTTGCACTGAAGACTTGATAAAAATATATCAAATATCACCAACATCGAGAAATAGGAAGTGAAAGTATATAAACAAAAGGGAAGTACTGATGAAGAGCAGCTGAGCTAACAGGCTGAATAACGCCACACGGTCCTAAAGGGAAAGAGATGAAAACCAAGCAGGAATGATAGAAGGTCAGAGAACAGTTTGTGCAGCCAAACAGTGTTACCTTCTATAGCCGGACTATAGACAGGACTGTCTGTCACCTGTGACACAACCGTGACACAGGGTCAGTGAATGAAGGTTGAGATAACTCCACTGGAATACTAAGAAGAGGTTGTAGCCCAACCAATGCTTGCTTACTGCAAGTGAAACGGACTGAAAACCATTTTATGCTCTGTGAAGCTGAAGAAAGGCTTATGTTATGCCATTGAAAAGCGGTTTATGTATGATTTAATAAACCGGTTGGCCTTGTAAATGAAAGTGATCATGTGTGCTACCTCAAAGAGCAAGCAGAGGGAGTAACCCTTTCATATCTTTTGCTAGAGTACTGTACTGCGCTTTCCAGAAAGCACATGTGGCGACTACAGAGTGGTGTTTGCTGTGGATTGGCTGGTCCATGAAGATTTGCCACAAGTGGACCAGCAGGTTAACAAAGACTCCTGGACTGGAGCAGTGGCCATGAATGGAGCAGCATGTTTGCAGAAAATAAAGGAGCTGTGAAAGTACCTGATGCAGGTTAGTGTGCAGCAGCAGAAGAAGCAGCAGAAGGTGACTATTGGCCGGTGGTCCAACAAAAGCTCCAGGAGCTTCATTGGTAGGAATGGCAGCAGTGGCAGGTGACCAGCAGCCGGTGGTGCCAGGAGGTACAGTGACAGTAGTGGAAGCTGCGACAGCAACATTGGGAGCTACTAGAGTGCCTGGATGAGGCAGCAATGGACCAGTTTGTGCATTCACTTGTGGGTCCACTGCAGACATGGCGAGCCCATGGAGATGCCCAAAGCACCAAGGAACTGTGCAGACTGGCCTAAAATTCCCTCGGGAGGCCACAGAATGTACCCCCTATACTGGGGTGCCCAAGAGGGGGTGGTTGCCAAAAAGGGGGTGGTTGCCCAAAATGGGGTGGATACCAAAAATGAGGTGTATACCCAAAAGTGGTAGATATCCAAAAGGGAGCAGAGCGGCCCAATTCAAAAAATGCAGTGGCGGTGGTGCCAACAAACTCACTTGGGGACATAATCTGTAGGAAATGACAGGACATTTAGCAGACAAATGTTCCCTGAATATTGAACAGATGAAGTTGTAGCTGGAGACTACGGTATTCGTGCTATGCATATTCGGCGTGCAGCATAGACTATTTATCTGATGAGGTGCCAAAGAGGTGTTCTGTGGAAGTGAAGAGAAAAAGAGTGACTGCACAATTAGACTTGCGGAGTTTCCTGACCCTAGTGAGAGCCACACTCCTCATCTACCCGATTCAAGGAAAGAAGATGGAAATAAGCTGTATCCATGGGGACACTAAAGTGTATCCAATGGCCAGAGAGGTCATTGAGACGGGCAAGAGTATGGCGGGGGAATGACGATAACTCCAATGTAGACTGTGACTCTAATATAGTGAAGAGAGTGCAATGAAGAAGAGCCAAGTAACAAGGGTAAATCCTCTTCCTGAAGCCAGAGAGTGATGCAACAGGAACTGAGAGGTGGAACAAACTGCACCATCTAAGTTTGCTTAGAAGGTTGAGTACCTTGCTGAGGAAGGAATGTTTCCAGTAAAAAAATGCTGATTTAGTGGCAGACAACAGTGTGCTACAAGAGGAATTGGAATTGGAGAAGATGTATTATGATGACGGAATTCAACAGAGTGAAGTTGCGGAAAAGGAGCCAACCAGAGAAGCAGTGCTAGTGCCCTCAATGTTTTCTAAGCATAAAGTTGATCTGTCAAGCGAGTGTTCTATATGAGAAAGAATCCATGAGAGCACAATAGGAGATGAAATCCTGAAGAGTGCTGTAGGAGATGAAATCCTAGAGAGTGTTGGTAGAGGGAAAATCCAAGAAGATCAAAGAAATCAGACCGGTGATACCCCCACGTCTGAGATAGTTGAAAGTGGAAACAGTGTCAAAACTCAATAAGTAAAAGAGTACTGCACTGAGGTGTGTGATAAACTGGCAGAAAAAGAAGAGAAATCTGAAAAGAAAATTGTGAAGACTCCAAAGAACCTAAAGGGTGCTTTACATGCTGCGACATCGCTACCGATATATCGTCAGGGTCACGTCGTTAGTGACGCACATCCGGCGCCAGTAGCAACATTGCAGCGTGTGACACAAAGGAGCGACGATCAACGATCGAAAAATCGTTCAAAAACAGTGATCGTTGACACGTCGCTCCTTTCCTTAATATCGTTCCTGCCACAGGTACGATGTTGTTCGTCTCTCCTGCGGCACCAAACATTGCTCTGTGTGACACCGCAGGAACGACAAACATCTCCTTACCTGCGTCCACCGGCAATGCGGAAGGAAGGAGGTGGGCGGGATGTTGCGTCCCGCTCATCTCCGCCCTTCTGCTTCTATTGGCCGGCTGCTTAGTGACACCGCAGTGATGTCGCTATGATGCCAAATGCACCTCCCCCTTGAGAGAGGGATTGTTCGGTGGTCACAGCGATGTCGCTGACAAGGTATGTGCGTGTGACACTGCCGTAGCGATAATGTTCGTTACGGCAGTGAGCACCAAATGTCTCACGAACGACGGGGGCGGGTGCTATCGCGCTCGACATCGCTAGCAATTTAGCTAGCGATGTCGTAGTGTGTAAAGTACCCTTAAGGCTGAGTAGTTGGATTATGTTAAAGAATGAAGCCACCAGACACTTAAAGCATACAAAACAGCTGACTGCAGCGTTACAGGAAGTGTTTGTAGTTAGGAAAAAAATTAATAGGGCTTGCAGCTTGCAACATGAACACTGAGAAATAATGTTCAGCAAGCCAGGAAGATTCTGGTTATCACAGCTATCTAATTCAAAGAAGATACCAGAATGCTTTAAATCTATGGAGAGACAGTGGAAGCAGTGAAGAGAGCTCGAAATTTGTTGGAGTTCGTGAATGATTTCATACAGCTTCCCAGCAATCTTGTGAAGGAACTTATTGGAAAAAATTAAAAGGTCATGCAGGAAATTGTGGATAAATCCAGAGTAGGTAAAATGAGAGTTGATGGTTGTAATGAAGCCAAAATACATTATTAAGTTGGAAGGGTTCCATGTGTCAGTGCAGCAATGAAGGAGCGTATTAAAAATGTATGGGTTCTTCTAGAATATCACCTTGCATATCTAGAAGGAGTGAAACAGTTGAATCTGGAAGGATGAAAGATTATGGAGGCCCAAAGAAAGAGAAGTCTGATGTATCTGATGAATGTATTTCCTTGTCTGTCAGAGGAAGCAGGCCCGACAGTAGAAGGACCTTATAGAGGATCCAATTACACATCGGGCTATGGTACAAACGCTGAACTGTTCAAGCACTCTGAAATGGAATCTTACAGAAATGATGGATTAAGGGACTGGTCTCTAGTTGGGGACAGTAATAGGAAATTGTGCTTATAGAGAGACAGACAAATAACGCTCTGAGAGAAGATGCCATAATACTGTACGTCTGCAAAAAGAGGATGTAGAGGATCTAGAATTGGCAAGTTTTCTGTAAGCCTAATGCTGAAGGGCCCACACAGTAACCCCTATAACGTACTTGATGACTCATATTCAGACCAGATAGAAGATTCAACTGTAAGGCTACATGCGCACGCTGCTTCTTTTTCGTGTTCACAAACTGCAGCCAAAACTGCAGCCAAAACTGCACCTTGTCAGAGAGAGCCTGGAAATGTCACAAAAAATTTAGGTGCTTTTTTGGTGTGTTTTTGCTGCTTTTTTGGTGCGTTTTTGGCTGCAGTTTTGTCAACAATTGTTTCATGTATTTTTCAGTTCAAACAAGCCCATAAAGCTTGTTGAATTGAAAAAAAAAATTAGAAATAAATAAATAATAAAAAAAACTGGCGTGCGGTCCCCCCCAATTTTAATGCCAGCCAGATAAAGCCATACGGCTGAAGGCTGGTATTCTCAGGATGGGGAGCTCCACGTTATGGGGAGCCCCCCAGCCTAACAATATCAGCCAGCAGCCGCCCAGAATGGCCGCATACATTAGATGCGACTGTTCTGGGACAGTACCCGGCTCTTCCCGATTTGCCCTGGTGCGTTGGCAAATCGGGGTAATAAAAAGTTAATGGCAGCCCATAGCTGCCAATAAGTCCTAGATTAATCATGTCAGGCGTCTATGAGACACCCTCCATGATTAATCTGTAAATTACAGTAAATAAACACACACACCCGAAAAATCCTTTATTAGAAATAAAAACACTAACACATTCCCTCATTACCAATTTATTAACCCCGACAAAGACCTCCATGTCCGGCGTAATCCAGGATGGTCCAGCGCCGCATCCAGCTCTGCTGCATGGAGGTGCCCGGAGCTGCAGAAGACACAGCCGCTCGGGTCACCTCCATGCAGCAAATGAAGACAGCCGCGCGATCAGCTGAGCTGTCACCGAGGTTACCCGCGGCCACCGCTGAATCCAGCGGTGGCCGCGAGTAACCTCAGTGACAGCTCAGCTGATCGCGCTACTGCATGGAGCTGACAGGAGCGTGGAGGACGGGACTTTCAGCGGCGGCGGTGGCGGTGAGAGGGGTCCATCATCTCCCCTGTGCGTGCACGCTGGGGACAGCGGTACTTCGGGGAACTCGTGGAGGACGGGACTATCAGCGGCGGCAGCGAGAGGGGGATGGACATTGGCAGCTAAAAACATTGATTTTTCCCTCTCGCTGCCGCCGCCGCTGATAGTCCCGTCCTCCACATCATCTCCCCTGTGCGTGCACGCTGGGGACAGCGGTACTTCGGGGAACATGTGAAGGACGGGACTATCAGCAGCGGCGGCAGCGAGAGGGAAAAATCAATGTTTTCAGCTGCCAATGTCCATCCCCCTCTTGCTCCCGCTGCCGCCGCTGATAGTCCCGTCCTCCACATCATCTCCCCTGTGCGTGCACGCTGGGGACAGTGGTACTTCGGGGAACACGGGGAGGACGGGACCATCAGCGGCGGCAGCGAGAGGGGGATGGACATTGGCAGCTGAAAACATTGATTTTTCCCTCTCGCTGCCGCCGCCGCTGATAGTCCCGTCCTCCACATCATCTCCCCTGTGCGTGCACGCTGGGGACAGCGGTACTTTGGGGTGGAGGACGGGACTATCAGCGGCGGCAGCGAGAGGGGGATGGACATTGGCAGCTAAAAACATTGATTTTTCCCTCTCGCTGCCGCCGCCGCTGATAGTCCCGTCCTCCACATCATCTCCCCTGTGCGTGCATGCTGGGGACAGTGGTACTTCGGGGAACACATGAAGGACGGGACTATCAGCGGCGGCAGCGAGAGGGAAAAATCAATGTTTTCAGCTGCCAATGTCCATCCCCCTTTTGCCGCCGCCGCCGATAGTCCCGTCCTCCACATCATCTCCCCTGTGCGTGCACGCTGGGGACAGTGGTACTTCGGGGAACACATGGAGGACGGGACTATCAGTGGCGGCGGCGGCGAGAGGGGGATGGACATTGGCAGCTGAAAACATTGATTTTTCCCTCTCGCTGCCGCCGCTGCTGATAGTCCCGTCCTCCACATCATCTCCCCTGGGGACAGCGGTACTTCGGGGAACACATGGAGGACGGGACGGGACCACTTGCCTGACCTCACTTCCTGACAAATCACCTGCGTTTTTGGTACCAAAAACGCAGGTAAAAGGCAGGTAAAATGCACCACTTTTGATTAGCATGCATTTTTCCTGCGTTTTTGATGCCCTCATTGATTTCAATGGGTGACAAATGTTGACAAAAACGCAGGAAGAATGAACATGCTGCATTTTTTTTGTCACAAACTTTTGACAAAAAAAACGCTGACAAATAAACTGCAATGTGCGCATGACAAATCTGACTTCTCATAGACTTTGCTGGGAAGTCAGATGTCAGAAAGTTCTGCTGACAAAACTGCAGCCAAAAAAGCAGCAAAAAAGCAGGAAAAAAAGCAGCGTGCGCATGTAGCCTAAGGGAATTGTGTCGCCCTGGGCAAGCCAGGGGACACAGGTCACAACACCACCACACCCCACACTCCAGGTAGGCACATCTGCTAACCAGAAATCCTTGTTGCCTTCCTCCAGGAGTCTGTTGATGCACACCAGGGGGTGGGCCAGGCGGTTGGCTCCGCCCACCGAGGAGCTCACAACTCTGGAGGCGGGAAAACCAGGCAGATAGCCCCGGGCAGGGGAAGAGTGAAGTCCAGTGAAGGGCTAGAGTAAACAACCAAGAAGTGAAAGTGGAGGAAAGAAAAGGAGTAAAGGAGGAAAGCAAGAAGTGGTGACAGAGCAGAGAGTGTGCAACGCCTGAGAGCCCAGCTTTGTGTAGGGCTAGAACAGCAAGGTCAGCGACGGCGGTGACTGTCCGGAGGGGGACCGTTTGGAAGTTCCTGGAAGGACCCCGTTGGCTGTGTGCCCGGTGGTCTGGAGCAGTGTTCCGAAGGACAGTCAGCACCAGGGCAGGGGCCTCTCGGACCCCGGCAAGGCTAGGAGTCGCCAAATTTGCCGAATCCGTCAGTGAAGGGGACGTAGATCCCCCAGCAACCAAGTCCCGATTGACGGCAACAGCCCGACCATTACAGGGGAGACACCGCCACCGCCAGGGCACCAGTTTCCCCAGGGCCAGCGCCTGCGGGCAAAGTGTAGAGCTCCTCCGGCCCAGATTGCAGTCGGGGAGCGGGTAACCGGAGGGAATCCACCGCTACCATCAGTCAACACAGGTGCAAGGAAGAGAGACATCACCGTCACCTACCGGGAGTGCAGGTGCAGCCGTCTGTGGGACCGTCCTACCAGCCGTTTGGTTTACCGTACAAACTGTGCCCAAGTCTCAGGCTGAGTGAGTACCACAGTGCCGCAAGGCACAGCGCTGCCCCCGCGTCCCTGCGCCCTCCAGGCCCTACACTTTACATCTCTTCACTGGGCCCCGGGATCGCCGGCCCCTACCCACGGAGGGGCAACACAACACCTGGCTGCTCCGCATCACCATCCCCGGGACCCCCACACTGAGCAGCGGTGGTGCAATCACCACAACCGTGGGTGGCGTCACGAACTATAACAATCCCCACACCCAACAAACACCCCCCCTTTCACTCACGGGCGAGGAGTGTCGCTCGAGAAACCCCGGGATCCGGCCCACCGCTCGAGCCACCACTGAGCAGCTGCCGGACCCGAGCAGAAGGGGTGAGCGCGGTGTGCTGACACCCTCCTCCCCGCCCGCGACAACTTGGCGTCACGAACAGGATCTTACCACTCTGCCGTCTGGTAGAGGTGCGCCTTGTTACCGCCGGAGGTATCCGGCAGAAAAATTTCAGAAGCCGTCATCTTTGGCGCGAAAAGTTCCCGCTCGAGCGTCTTCTCGAGCAGTAGAGGCGCGAAGGCCAAAACCCCGCCCCGAGAGAGGAGGGGCCGGAAAGAGCTAAGGGGGACGCGATGGCGGCTGGCGGCATGTAGTCGCCGCTATAAAAGCAGGGACGCCAGGACCTTGCCAGAAAACCGTTCCTGGAAGCAAACAGCAAAGACACCATGTGGATGCCGTCCCGAAACACCGTGGCCCCCGCACCGGGAACCGCAGCGTGGGTGGAAATCCGGACCGCGCAGCTCCATCTAAGGCTGCAGGTCAAGATGCAGCTCCTCTTGGAGGAGTGGGAGACCGACATGGCGGACGTTATAGCCACCGTGCGGAGACGCGAGGAGGAAGCGGAGGAAGGGAGGGTGAGTGACCCACGCCCCTATGTCCCGGAGGGACCGGTCGCTGCGGCTGAGGGACCCGGTCCAAGCCCTCTCCCCCCGTTGCCTCCCTCGCCACCCGTCTCGGAGGCCGTGACCCCGCCACTAGGCCTGCTGCCACCGCAACCGGTAGCGATACCCAGCCCGTCCGCCCCAGCGGACCGACCTGTAGCCGGAGCCCGAAGCAAACCGGAGGCATTGCCATGGAAGGCCCCGAAGATTGTGCCAGAGACAGTCCCCGAGCAGTTTCCCGAGCCGGAGCCGATGACCCGCTCCGAGCCGAAGGCCCAGCTGCGGAAAGCCCCTGTGCCCATCCCCCACACCTCGGCTGAGGTGGCGCCGGGTTGCTGCTGCAAGGCAGCGCCCAAGGCCATGACACCGCGGGATACGCTACCCACCTTCCTGACAGTGGGTAACGTGCTGGATGTCCCACGGGGCTCAACCCGTGCGCCGGAGCTGGCAGCAGCGCCATACTGGGACAGGGAGCCGACAAAGCTGGGCCTGGAGATCGCGGAGAGGGAGCGAAGGAAAGCCGAGCTGGTGGCCCGAGCCATTCGGGAAAAGGAGAACCTGCGGCAAGCGACCTTCCGTGTCCGGGGCCCGTTCTACGAGGGGCAGGTGCGGCGCTTTGATGTCCGCCGGGGCTACGGATTCATATACGATCCGGGCCTGGAGGCCGAGGTGTTTGTGGCCCGGCGGGACGTGAATGCCCATCTGCCCGAGGAGCATCCTGGCCGCAATCTAATACCGGGAGATATGGTGCGGTATACTCGGCACTGCGGAGAGAGGGGGTGGTTTGCCCTGGATGTGAAGCTTAGGGGCAGCCCGGAGAGCAAGGTGAGCTCTGCACCCCCTCCCTCGGATGAAGCAGCAGGAGGACCGGAGTAGGGCAATGGATGCCCGCAGCACCGTCCCCGTGGGGACCACCAGAAGTTTGTTGTCAGTTTGAAAAAGTTTAAAAGTTTGAAAGTTTTGCCAATAATGAAAATGATTACACCAAAGAAGTAACCTGATTTGTTTGTTGATTTGCAACCGGCTGGAGCCGGCACCGTTGTCCCCGAGGGGACCGTTTAAAATGCATGGGAACTATCCATGGACAAGCCCGTGAACTCTGCAGGGCAACCACAAACGTTAGTGGCTTGTAAATATGTTGGGTACCGTTACCGTTTTCCGCATGCCGCCTCCGGAGAGGCAGGTTGGAGGGAGGGCCCTGAGCAGAGCAGGCCAGGGCCCAGCCACCAAAGGAACCGGTGGCTACCCTCTGGAGGGAAGGACAGATCCCGCTCGGGTACCGTGTGCTGGACTGTGGGTCAAGGGGTGCTGCCTGGGTTTTAGGGGCAGCATCAGGGCCAGGTTACTTGGGTGGGAGAGAGCGGAAACCTAACCGTATACCGTTGCAACGTTAAAGTGATGTGCCTCCCGTCTTGGGAAGAAGTTATTAAAAATGTTATGCATGTTGTTTAACCCTGTTATCCCCTTTTTACAGAAAAATAAAACCGGTGTAGGACGGCAGCCCGCGGACGGTCTGCATTTTGCTAAGGGGGAATGTGTCGCCCTGGGCAAGCCAGGGGACACAGGTCACAACACCACCACACCCCACACTCCAGGTAGGCACATCTGCTAACCAGAAATCCTTGTTGCCTTCCTCCAGGAGTCTGTTGATGCACACCAGGGGGTGGGCCAGGCGGTTGGCTCCGCCCACCGAGGAACTCACAACTCTGGAGGCGGGAAAACCAGGCAGATAGCCCCGGGCAGGGGAAGAGTGAAGTCCAGTGAAGGGCTAGAGTAAACAACCAAGAAGTGAAAGTGGAGGAAAGAAAAGGAGTAAAGGAGGAAAGCAAGAAGTGGTGACAGAGCAGAGAGTGTGCAACGCCTGAGAGCCCAGCTTTGTGTAGGGCTAGAACAGCAAGGTCAGCGACGGCGGTGACTGTCCGGAGGGGGACCGTTTGGAAGTTCCTGGAAGGACCCCGTTGGCTGTGTGCCCGGTGGTCTGGAGCAGTGTTCCGAAGGACAGTCAGCACCAGGGCAGGGGCCTCTCGGACCCCGGCAAGGCTAGGAGTCGCCAAATTTGCCAAATCCGTCAGTGAAGGGGACGTAGATCCCCCAGCAACCAAGTCCCGATTGACGGCAACAGCCCGACCATTACAGGGGAGACACCGCCACCGCCAGGGCACCAGTTTCCCCAGGGCCAGCGCCTGCGGGCAAAGTGTAGAGCTCCTCCGGCCCAGATTGCAGTCGGGGAGCGGGTAACCGGAGGGAATCCACCGCTACCATCAGTCAACACAGGTGCAAGGAAGAGAGACATCACCGTCACCTACCGGGAGTGCAGGTGCAGCCGTCTGTGGGACCGTCCTACCAGCCGTTTGGTTTACCGTACAAACTGTGCCCAAGTCTCAGGCTGAGTGAGTACCACAGTGCCGCAAGGCACAGCGCTGCCCCCCGCGTCCCTGCGCCCTCCAGGCCCTACACTTCACATCTCTTCACTGGGCCCCGGGATCGCCGGCCCCTACCCACGGAGGGGCAACACAACACCTGGCTGCTCCGCATCACCATCCCCGGGACCCCCACACTGAGCAGCGGTGGTGCAATCACCACAACCGTGGGTGGCGTCACGAACTATAACAATCCCCACACCCAACAAACACCCCCCCTTTCACTCACGGGCGAGGAGTGTCGCTCGAGAAACCCCGGGATCCGGCCCACCGCTCGAGCCACCACTGAGCAGCTGCCGGACCCGAGCAGAAGGGGGTGAGCGCGGTGTGCTGACACCCTCCTCCCCGCCCGCGACAGAATCACACTGCCACACTAACCATAGGAGACAGTCATCGTGGAGGAGGTCTGACAAAGATGCTGACCTAAGAACAGAAGCTCAACGTCATCAGAGAAGGCTCTCTGGTTTGGTAAACAGCTTTAGGTACAGGGGGGAAGTATGTAACATAGTGGAGGGTATGTATTACAAAGGTGCTGTATACATGGATGTCCGCTCTGGTATTTGTAGTGCCACAAGACTTATTAGGGCGTTCCAGGGACTTGTTTTATGGATCGCTGGAGAGACAGGTGAGTCTGGCTATTCACATGTTTCCGCCTATAAAGGTGTTTCGTGTTAAAATGGAGACTAATTGTTTGGCATATGGTCAGTGTGAGGAGACTGTGTTGTCTCCAGGAAGGAATCCTCTGAAAGGCAGGATTAGCTTGTCTTGACCAAGACCGTGTATAGAGGTTGTGATGCCTCTCGAAGGGATTTTCTAAAGGAAAGAGTAAGTTCACTTCATCTGACCACGGTAAGTGAGTAAAGGCTGAGATACCTTCACTTGAATACTTCTAAGGAGAAGTTGTATCCGAACCTGTGCTTGCGCAAAGCAAGTGAAAAGGACTGAAAAACGTGTTATGCTCTGAGAAGCTGAAGGAAGACTTCTGTTTTGTTTTTGAAGAAGTGGTTTATGTGTGATTTTATATACCAGTTGCACTTTTAAATGAAAGTGTTACTTTGTTCTACCTCAAAGAGAAAGCAACTCCTTCATACCATATTGTTAGATCAGGACCCTTGAGGTATGTAGCAAGCTTGTGTATTTTGGATAAAATACCAAGTAATACTTCATGTATTCTATTATCTTTTCAAGATTCAGCCAGACCTGATAGGGTTGGCTGGGGGAATTGAGTTGTTTGTACTTGTGGGTTGCATTATATAGTGCTGGGCAACCTACCTGATACAATATTAGGGGAGTGATGAATAGGCTGCAAGTCAGAATAGTACATTACATGTATCATCTCTAAGAGAAAACCTGTCCATATGCCTCAGGAAGGAATCTGGATAACCACACCAAACATCCACAAAACCTTTGACCACTTTAATTGGGCATGAAATATGCCCAGGAATCACAATTGCATACACTTGAACTAGCCTACCCTGGCCAACCTGAGCCATCTTTGACCACTGTAAAAATATTCAACCTTCTCATCTAACAAATCAACAACACCAATTCACGTTCAACCACCCTTGAAGGACTAACTAACTCACTGATACAAAACACACCATAAAAGGCCAAAACAAAACCGTCCGAAAACAATGACACTTGTGATGTAGAAAAACAAACCGTTCTCAAACACCCCAGTAACCTGGCCAGCAATTCAAACACACTCTGCCTCCTTTTGTCTTGACTAAGCAATCCCCCTGAGAAAATCTTTCTACATCTCTTGTACAAAAAAATCCTTAGTCACATCCATAACCCCTTGCAACTTAAACAAGAATGATAATGCCGCCAATCCTTGCATCACTGCTGACACGGATCTTCTAGACACTAATGGTCATGTCACACACAACGACAGCGACGATGATGTCACTGCTAAGTCACCATTTTCTTTGACGTAGCAGCGACCTTGCTAGCGATGTCGCTGTGTGTGACATCCAGCAACAACCTGGCCCCTGCTGTGAGGTCGCCGGTTGTTGCTGAATGTCCTGGACCATTTTTTGGTCGTTGCTCTCCCGCTGTGAAGCACACATCGCTGTGTGTGACAGCGAGAGAGCACTGAACTGAATGTGCAGGGAGCAGGGAGCCGGCTTCTGCGGACGCTGGTAACCAAGGTAAATATCGGGTAACCAAGTAAAGGCTTGGTTACCATATATTTACCTTCGTTACCAGCATCCGCAGCTTCTTGAAGCCGGCTGCCTGCTCCCTGCACACATAGCCAAGGTACACATCGGGTAACTATAAGCAAAGCGGTTTGCTTAGTAACCCGATGTGTACTCTGGCTACGAGTGCAGGGAGCCAGCGCTAAGCGGTGTGTGCTGGTAACCAAGGTAAATATCGGGTAACCAAGTGAAGCACTTTGCTTGGTTACCCAATATTTACCTTCGTTACCAAGCGCAGCATCGCTTCCATGCGTGGCAGCTGGCTGGGGGCTGGTGACTGGATGCTGGTAAGATCTGCCTGTTTGACAGCTCACCAGCGACCATGTAACGACGCAGCAGCGATCCTGATAAGGTTATATCGTCGTGATTGCTGCTGCGTCGCTATGTGTGACCTAGGCTTAAGTGGTGACCTACATAAGACAAAACCAAAAACAAACTCTCCTGATAACAAGAACCCACCTTTGCCTCCATAACAAAGTTCTCTCATTCATCACAAAACCTCTGGTAACAACACCAAGTAGCCTAAAGGCCGCTTTACACGCTGCGATCTCGCTAGCAAGATCGCTAGCGTGCGTACCCACCCCCATCTTTTGTGCGTCACGGGCAAATCGCTGCCCGTGGTGCACAAAATCGCTCGGACCCATCACACTATTTACCTGCCTAGCGACAACGCTGTGACCAGCAAACCGCCTCCTTTCTAAGGGGGCAGTTCGTTTGGCGTCACAGCGACGTCACTAAGCGGCCACCCAATCGAAGCGGAGGGGCAGAGATGAGTGGGACGAATATCCCGCCCACCTCCTTCCTTCCTCATTGCCGGCAATGTGTGCTGCTGCAGGAACGTACCTGCAGCAGCAACGATAATTGGGAATGGGGAGCATGTAAACGATAAACGATTTTGCACGGTTTTGCGACGATTTTAGATCGCACGTAGGTGTCACACGCAATGACATTGCTAATGCAGCTGGATGTGCGTCACGAATTCTGTGACCCCAACGACATCGCTTTAGCGGCCTTTAGTCACTAATGGCCTAATCAGCCTAAAAACTAAGTTGCTACAAGAGTCTATAACCAGCTGCGGCACTCTATTCCTACTTCTTCTGCCCATGGTACCAAATTTCGGAACCTGCTAAATTGAAAGTAAAAGAGTGCATCAGCCACATCATTGAATAATCCTGGGACGTGCTTAGCTACCACATACAGATTCCCTTCCAAACACGGCAAAATCAAATCGTGCAGGTAAGCTACCACCAAAGGAGATTTGGCTGACAGCGTACAGACGTGCATCCACATGGCATACAGACGTGCATCCACATAGCAGACAGACGTGCATCCAAACGGCATACAGAAGTACACCCACACAGCATACAGGCATGCACCCAGAAGGCTTACAGGCATGCACACACGGCGTACAGACAGTTGCACATGCATATACACAGACACGTACACAGATATATTCAAATAGAAGCATATTCATATTTGAAGACATTCACAAACATATAAATAGACAAACACAATCATCATAATGAAGCTTTTACTTTTGATGACTGGCGACACTTCTCTTGCCTCCCGTGTGGCCCACATACTTTATTGATGCTCCTCTTTAACGGGAAGGAGGCAGTGTGTGCTGCATGATGTCATTCTAAAACACATGGCCGCGCACAGTGAACTGCGCATGGCCGTGTCTCCTGTATGATGCGGCCGGATCACTGCCGCATCACAGTACTGGAGACACAGCCACGTGCAGCCATGTGTGTTGTAGTGACATTATGCAGCAGGCGGCCCCCTGATCTAAGTGCCAGCCCACCCCTGTAATCCACTATCATAAGAGACTAGTTCTTCATGTTGAACAAAAGTGGTGTTAGTCATGACATGAAGTCTTCCGTTACCTGTTCATGCAAAACACTTAGGACCAATTATTGTGTAAGTCCAATTAAATAGTCAGTCACTGGTTCCATGAATCAATCACTAATTAATTCCAATAGTTACAGTAAAAACAGTATCAGTCAGACACGAGATGCATCACAATATCGTGATGCCATTATGTTTGGTATATCAGAGTATAGTACATGATTAATAGTGCATGTTGTACCAGTGCCTAATGGGTGATGATAAGCAGAAAGTCAAGGACCAAATAATAAATAAATCAATACATAAATACTTTCCATTTCTCATGTACACACAGTGATTATTCTCTAACGGCAATTAGTATACACAATCTACCATGTTTTTCCAAAAATAAGACCACCCCAAAAATAAACCCTATGTTACGGGGGGCTGTCTGATAATAAAACCTAAAGGAATGTCAGACAGTCAGGGTCCACCGTGCAAAGACTCTGCTGCAGACTATGGCAGAGGATAAGGGGTATATAAGTGTGCCACTGTAAAAAATAATAGCACAAGTGCAGAGTGCAATACCTCTGTTAAACTCACAGAGGAATATAATTAGAAAATAAAGCAATTCCTCCCTTACTTGGAGGGTGTGTGGAATGGTCTCTGTTAAAGATCACAGAGACAAAAGCAGTGAGTGGGAAATGGCACCTACCTAGGTCTGCTCTTCTAGTGGTGCAAAAGAGACAGACAGCAGCATAAGCCGCACAAAGCTCCTACCTGCGTTCGCTCCACTAGTGTGCGAGGACACGAACCACTAGATATGGCACCTGCCTAGGTCCGCTCTTCTAAGTGGTGCAAAAGAGACGGACAGCAGCATAAGCCGCACAAAGCTCCTACCTCTGTTCGCTCCCCTAGTGTGCGAGGATACGAACAACTGCCAGACGCAGTATAAGGAACGTTACCCTAGCGGCATCGTCCACCTACGAGTAGAATCACAAGGCCCAGCTGGACCATGTGCCTCAGGCACCTGCCTATGTCCGCTCCACTAAGAGGTAAGGATACGGACTGCAGCCGAAGCTGTAAGGTATAAGAACGTTACCCTGCCGGTAGCGCTCACCTAACATAGACAGAGAGATGCCTAGAGGGACGTGTACAGGGCGTCTACCCTCATGCATGAACCAAGAGGACTGAGCACCGGGTGGCGTGCGTCAGGGTCTTATATAGACTCTGTGCCTCATCCAAGATGGAGGACACCAGAGCCAATCCGCTGCCAGAATGACAGCAATGACGTCACGCTGGCCTATCACCGAGCAAAGCGTCACAAGCACATGACCAGCGACCAATCGGCATAGAAGGTGTCAGAGACATGTGACCGCGTGTCACAAGCACATGACCAGTGGCCAATCAGCTTAGAAGGTGTCAGAGACATGTGACCTCATGTCAGCGATGATGTCACCCGCACATGTGCAATGGCTCCAAGATAGGACTTAGTCTCCAGCGCTTGCACATGTGCAGTAGCAAGAAATCCGGACATTGTCTCCAGAGCCACAGCAACCGTAACACCCTAGCCGGGATGTTCATCCTTTTTGGCGAAAGGTTTAAATATAAGCCATACCTCGAAAATAAGCCCTAGTCGCAGTTCAATAATGAAGTGTCCATGCAGATAAAAAAGTTAAAGATACTGCAGGACACTTCATTATAGAAAGCAGACATCAAAATCACCGTACTTATAAATAATTCTTCGTATATTCACAATTCATAAATCAATGAAAAAATACATGTTTAAAACATACCTTTTAATAATATTTTCTAAAAGAGTGGACTAAAAAATGAGTCTAATTGTTACAAATACACAAAAGAAAACATAAGGGACTATGATTAAAAGTGGAGAAAAACAGGGAAAATTGCCTCGATATGGCCCTGATCATTACCTATTATCACCTTCCTACCAATGGAGATTTTATGCACCCTAGGGTTCAAGCGATGCCATCGTGGAATGGGGGCAGGAGATCACAGGGAGGACCTAGGAGTCACGCAGGCGTCCAAGCCCTGGTAAGTATGACTCTCCTGGAAAGTGGGGGGGTCTGCTTTTCTGGGGTGGTAAACCTACCCCCAACCATGTTTCTCCAAGAATAAGACCTACTCAAACAATAAGCCCTAGTGCTTTTTGGGGGGGAAAGAAATACTATAAGGCAGTGTCTTATTTTTGGAAAAACACAGTATGCTAGTATAATGGTAAATATACTTATTAAAAACTGGGGTCTGGAGATAAATATGTGCTATGGTAATTACTAGACACATGACTGTTTGGTTTTTCAATGTTTCATTCTGCGGCTCATATTTTAGTAGCCTTGGCATAAATAGTGTCAAAAAAATACTGTGCAGGATATTTACAGAACTCCTCTATGGTGGCGAGTGTTTTAGACCTTGATAAGTGATATACAGTATACAGCGGGTAAAATAAGTATTTAACACAGCACCAATTTTCTTTTTTATATTTTTAAAGGTGTTATTGATATGAATTTTTCACCAGATGTCAGTAACAACCCATCCAATTCACACAGGCAAAGAAATCATACCATAGATGTCCATAAATAAAGTTTGTGTAATAATGAGAAATGAAGCAGGGAAAAAGTATTGAACACAAGAGAGGTGCAAAGAGACATGGAAAGTTATGACAGTTCCAGGAGGGATTTGTTCGGTCGTTGATTCCTGTATTAATCCTAATTCCCCATACCCTGTATACATAATACACGGACACTGCTTATGACTTTGGTTAAAATTGGCCACAGCAGCCCTTTATTGCCTATTGTTTACACACTAACACAACGGGGCGCCGTCCAACGGGCGTCCCCAACATTTAACAATAGGTAATACCATAATAATACAGTACGTAATACAATACGTAACCCTGGGTAGGCCCGGTCCAGAAACTACCTTCCACCACCAAGACATGATCCCTGGCCGCGACACACACACCGGGCCGGAAATGAGGTATAATCACCTATGGATCAATACCCCAACCTTGCAGGACCCCGTGCCTGCAAGATCCCTGTAACCGGAGCCACCATATCCTACAAGTGACTCTCCAATCAAATAACCTTGTTCGTTAAACAGATTCTGAACCAGACCCACCCTACTATAGGTCCTGTCCAGAGCCATATTCCACCACCATAAACATGATCCCCGGCCACAACACACCGACCCAGAGATAAGAGGCATTAATCACCTACGGATTAAAACCCAAGAGTCTAACAATAAATAAGGCTCAAAACCGTAAAGCCCATTACCGACTTTAAACTAACAGCCTCCCCCAGCCGCAAACACCAGTCCAGATATAAGAGGTATTGATCACCCTCAAACCAAACTCTCCATACCATGCATAGCTCCAAGCCTGCTCACCATTACCTGTCACCAGAGCCACTATACCCAACCTGTGACTCTCAGCAACCAACAATGTAATCTAAACCTTTGGCCACAACACTGACCCATCCAAGAGGCATTGAGCACCAAAGAGCAATCTTCCACCCTGCAGAGACCTTGTCCCAGCAAACTACGAGTAACCACAATCACTGAACTTACCCAGTGGCACGCCAACCAACCACCAGACCTACCCGCCACTGCTGTGACAAAAAAGGGGAGGGGGGGGAATAAACCCCATCATTAATGTTGACTGTACACATATATAACATATACATACACACATACTCCCACGTAATCTCCCATTTTGTTCACCTACTGATAAAACCCAAAATGACAATATAACAACATAATCCACAAAGCAAGATTCATTTTTTTTTTTTTTTTTACAAATAGCTCCTTTAAAATTTAAGAATTATACATGCATAAAAAAACCAACAACAATCACAGTACAAAGCAGAAGGGAGGGTAGTGGGAAGCTGTCGTCCAGGAAGTACAAGAGGAGGAAACTGGCCCCCACCTCCTCCTATATACCTATGCAGCTCCTCCTTTTCCTCCACCATACTCCCCTCCCTAACCAATCATCAACTTCTTCCACCTGCCTATAATAATATCACCATTTAACCCCATCATCTCCCTACCCTCCAGACTGTCATGTCGCCCTTACACCCTATGGGTTCCATGGCTTTCTTGACACCAGCTGAAATCTATCAGTAATCAGGAAACAATCCTTCCACTTTGTGAAAAATAATATCAGCTGGTTCATCTGATGGACTATAAAAAGTTGTCTCATTGCCAAGGTGCCACACAAGAAACATCTCATGATGTCAAAAGTTCAAAACGTTGATACTCTTTTGTATGTCAGTGTATGTATGTAGGAAGTGTCGTTCTGTTGTTGCGTTTATGTACAGTGGGCACGGAAAGTATTCAGAGCCCATTAAATTTTTCACTTTTTGTTTCATTGCAGCCATTTGGTAAATTCAAAAAAGTTCATGTTTTTCTCATTAATGTGCACCCTGCACCCCAACTTGTCAGAAAAAAAGTTGGATCTTTCGTGAAGATATTTTTATATAGAGTGTAATGTATCTAGTTCATTCAATGGTAACTTTGGTGTTGTGGAGTACTGGATTTGTATTTCAGTTGCTGATGTTTCACGACTGAGATCGACAGCTAGTTATACTGTAACTAGTGATGAGTGAGGACTTAGTTGTTCAGGTGCTCATTACTCGAGTTGAGCAATTTCTAATCCTTGGGTGCTCATCTCGAGTAAAGTGCATAATGGAAGTCAGTGGGTAACTATAGATAAATTAGACAGTGCAAAGTATAATATAACAAAAACAAAGGGCATTTAAAATCTTGAAGGCTAAGAATACAATATTAGCATTTCAGTAGTGTAAAGCTTTCAATCAGAAATAAAAAACAAGAAATCAAGCAAGCAAAATTAGCTACTGAAACAAAAATCACCAAGGACATTAAATTAAATCCCAAATTTTTTATAACTATATTAATACAAAAGGAAAACAAAAGATAGTATTGGTCCTTTAAATATAATAACAAGTTAATTATAGAGGACAGAGGAAAGACTGAGACATTAAACAGGCTGCTCTCATCTGTGTTCACCAAGGAACTGACTATTCCGAGGATCATTCAACAAGCCAAAAATCAAAGTTCACCACCTGATATAATTAATTTAACACAAGCGCAAAAGAAGTACGCCTGCGTCTGAATAAATCAAACATTCTTCTTAGACTCATTTGTAACAGAGTTGGTGCCTCAGAATTGCAGGATTGCCGATGTGGTACCAATATTTAAGAAAGGTAAAAGGGTGCATCCAGACAACTACCATCTATCAGTGAGCCTGACATCAGTTGTATTTTTTTTTGGCCATTTTAAGGGATGACATGCAAAAATATATTGCAGACAATAATATAATAACTGTGTCTAATCAACATGTTGGGATTCTATAAGGAGGTAAGTGCAAATCTAGATATTGGTAATGCAGCTGATGTGAATTATTTGGACTTTGCAAAGGCATTTAATACTGCATCACATAATAGCCTTATACTGAAGCTCCAGAAGCAGGGACTAGGGGAAACTTTAAGCAAATGGGTAAGAAACTGGCTAAAAGATTGGAAACAAAGAATAGTCATAAATGTTACAGTTGTGCTTAAAGGTTTACATACTGCACATGAGACGTACTTGGACATTGCACCATGACAACGATACAAAACACAAGGCCAAGTTGACTTGTCATTGGCTACAGCAGAACAAAGTGAAGGTTCTGGAGTCACCATCTCAGTCTCTTGACCTCAATATCATTGAGCCACTCTGGAGAGAAGTCAAGCACTCAGTTCATGCAAAAAAGACCAGGAACTTATGGGAACTGGAGGCTTTTTTCCAAGAAGAATGGGCAGCTTTACCATCTAAGAAAATAAAGAGCCTCATCCACAACTACCACAAAAGAATTCAAGCTGTCATTGATGTTTGAGGGGGCAACACACGGTATTAAGAACTGGGGTATGTGATCTTTTGATCAGGGTCATTTGGATGTTTTTGGTTGTCATTATGATTAAAAAAGAGAAAACACAGTATTTTGACAATAAGTTGCTTCACCCAACCTTTAACTATGAGTGGAAAAATAGATTCTGTGTTATCATTAATATTCTCTGAAAAAATGCCAAGAAAACAAAAAAATCGGCTGGGGTATGTAAACTTTTGAGCACAGCTGTATATTCTGTAAATGGGCTATAGTCATCAGTGGTGTACCGCAGGGATCTGTGCTAGGACCGATTCTTTTTAATCTCTTTATTAATGACCTTGTGGATGGGATTGATAGTAAAGTGTCAGTCTTTGCTGATGCCTCCAAACTATGTAGGATATTAAAAACTGACCTTGATAGTACAATATTACAAAAAGATCTGGATAAGATGTCAGAATGGGCAGATACTTGGGAAATTCGATTTAATGTTGATAAATGTAAAGTAATGCACCTAGGACGGAGTAATCCTATAGCTGCATATACATTAAATGGAAGTAAACTCGGTACTACAGAACAGGAGAAGGACTTGGGGATTGTGGTTACAAATAAGCTGAGCAGCAGCACTCAATGTCAGGCAGCAGCTGCTGAAGCAAACAAGATTTTAGGGTGTATAAAAAGATAGATTAGATCCCGTAATCCAACGTATTGTTACCCCTCTATAAATCACTTGTAAGGCCACATCTGGAATATGGGGTCCAGTTTTGGGCTTCACATTTTAATAAGGACATTCAGAAGTTAGAATCAGTTCAAAGGCAGGCAACTAGACTACTACAAGGAATGGAAGGCCTCCCATGTGATCACAGGTTGAAAAAGTTAGATATGTTTAGCTTAGAAAAAAGACGTCTCAGAGGAGATCTCATTTATATGTATAAATACATGTGTGGTCAATATAAAGGACTGGCACATGACTTATTCTTTACAAAGACAATACTAAGGACCAGGGGGCATTCACTCCGAATGGAAGAAAAGAGATTCCGGCAGCTAAATAGGAAAGGGTTCTTTACAGTTAGAGCAGCCAGACTGTGGAATGCCGACCACAAGAGGTAGTAATGGCAGATACTATAACAGCTTTTAAAAAAGGGCTGGATGATTTCTTCAGTACACAGAACATTGTTGGTTATAAATTACTTAATGACAAAATGTAGAACTGGTGGAGGAAGGTTGAACTAGATGGACCTAGGTGTTTTTAAACCTATGTAACTATGTAATTATTCCTGCAGACCACCCCAGGAGGTTTGGGAGTCCTGAAAATCACTGATATGGATGGAAACACAACTTGAATGGAATGGGAACAGTATGGGGAAGATGCCTGTACACATCTTTGACTCCCGGGTCACTGCTGAGAACAATGTTGTCAAAATATTATGCCACTCTTATGGACTGAAAATAAAACATGCAAAACTGACAATAAAATTGATTTTAAAGGAGAAAGTGTTAGGAAACATTCTTTCCTGTATAATGACATGTTTCTTTGGTAAATTTAACTACAGAAAAAAATGCCTTCTCCACCCCTTTGCCTATTTACACAATTAGGCTATTTTTGGTGCGTTTTTTCAGCATGTTTTTTGCCTTGGTTTTATACAAATCCATGCTAATAAAATGCTGCCTTCACAGTCCCAGCAAAATGTGACACCCTGGCCTATCAGGTCATCACAGTGTATTGTGCAATCTGCCCTTCTGCATGATATCCATCTTCTCCTTGGTTACGGATCTCTGACCTTTGGTGTTGCTAAGAACAAGCTAATCAAAATCCTAGGAACACTGCAGCACACCCACCAGACACACCAGTGGCTGGCCTGAAAGGAATAGGGTCGCCCACTTGGGGGGTTGATTGAAGGGGAGGTCAGGAGTGTCAGGGGACAGTTAGTTGAGAAGTGACTCTCGAGAGGAGAGGTCACGAGCTGGGCTCTTTGAGACTACTAGGTGGCAGACGTTGGTCTGGCCTGCTAGGAACTGGACCCCGGTTGCAGGGGATCGTGACAAGGGGCACGGACTGTCAAGGAGGACGTAGACCAAGGCCAGGAAGTAGCTTCAGGTGTCCTGGAAATTTACCCGACGAGGACGGAGCCTTCAGGGTCCGTTCTCCACCCGCTCCAAAATCGGGGTACTAGCGCAATGAGGGGGATAGGACTTTCCCACTACATAGTCCAGAAAATCCCAAGCGTGAACCCTGAGAGCAAGCTAACCCAGTTAGTCATGCTTGTGAGCGGGACCCATTTAGTTTCAGGCTAAAAGGGACCAACTACAGAAAGAGGTGCCAAGGTTAAGGTACAGACCAACAAGCAACACCAACAGGTACAGGATCCAGGTGTGCTTCCTCCCTGCTGCAGTGGCATCAAGAACTTTGGCTTACCACGGTTGTCAGCATCAGCGTTATTGGACTGAGTGAGTATGCAATTAACCCTTACCAGCCCGACGGCACCTCCCTGTCACCGTCACCGAGTCCCGGGGCATTCCCCCTACCCGTGGAGGGGTTAACTATCTGGCTGCCCGCACCATCGCCCTCGGGTACTCCCCATAGCAGCGGTGGTACTTCACCTTACTACGCACCATGGGTGGCGTCACAAACTTTACACACCATCCCCTGTAAATATTCCCCCCATTTTATTCTGGGTGGCCGTGCGACCCCAACCCCTCGGGTCTGGAGACCCCTCGAGCCACCGCGGATCCGGATCCGAGCGGCAGAGGCAGGCTGCTGATGCGGGGGCAACACAAAAGCCTATAAGATTATAATAATCTCATGCACTCACACACAAAACACCTTGTTGTTTTTCTGACTCTTTTGCAAACCTCCTTGATTTTTGCCTAGTTTTTGAAAGAATGAGCATGTCAATTCTTTCAGCGTTTTTGCCTAGTTTTTCCAATATTTTTTCATCCATACAAAGCAATAAAGAAATGTCAAAGCCGCAGTAAAAACCATGGAAAAATGTATATATCAGGATTTGGTTACAAAACCTGATAAAACAGCAGGATGTGACCTTACAGGAATCAAGATATAGCAGCTTTGTTTGTGAGAGTACAGTTTGTTGGATAGTACAGTGAAGTGTGTTGCAGCAAAGTTCCTGGACTTTTGGAAAGCATATTTGGTGAACTATTTCTTCAAGCAATCAAAATGGCTTGGTATTGGAGGATGAGCATAGATGTTCATCGGCTAATTATACTGGTAAGCCTATAGTTGAAGAAACCAACAATATTGGGGTTCTCCCTTTTTTGTGAAAAAATGACCTTTGAAGTCATGATTTTACAAGATAATGATGAACAAAATGGACACTGAGACAAAGATGGGTGGATCAACATGAACTTGCATCATGTTTTTATTTTCTCACTGAACTTTATCAACATGCCTAGGGGAAAAAACTCAGCAAAAAAATGCACCGAAAATGCAGGAAACCTTCAGGAGATTTCTCTGCTCCAAGATAAGGTTTTTCTGACACAAGATAAGGATTTGGTACAGAAAAAAAACTGAGCCAAATTTAAGCTATGCGCTAAGTGCAATAGTATTACAAAAATTAGAAGAAGGGGCTGTAATACCTCCTGGTAGAGAAGTAGAGGAGGTCCTAAGACAACATTTTATGACAATTTTTAAGGAATGAGGCTCCTAGACTGGTAAAGGCTATATACTAAGTGCTAAAGTAGCCAAAACGTAGAAGGGGCATTGGAATATAGCCAGCAAATTAAGTAAAGTAGAGACTCTGATTCAATTATGGTACAATATTACAAAGAATCTGACTCTCAAACTGGTAAAGGCAATGCACTCAGTGTGAGGCCTAGCTAGAATTCCAAGGATGGATTATTTGTAATACTTGCAGCAAAACATGGAGAGGAGAGCCCCTAACTCCATATTGTGTTAATTCTAAAATTATTCAGACACCTACCCTGGTATAACCTATCGACTCATTGTAAGTACTAGCTTGAATTCCAAGGAGGGATTGTACAGGTAGCAAGAGACTCTGATTAACTTTTGGGATAATATTAAAAAGATTATCTGCCATCCAACCAACAACCTAATGGCACTGTTCAGCCTTCGGGAGTGTTGTCTTGCTAAGTAAGTCTCGTGGATGAGCATTTTTGTTCTCCTTATGCAGCAGGTAGCTTGCCCCAGCCGCACGATCTTGACCTGTGATGTATCAAAACAAGCATTGAATCTAGATCAAGAGAAGTAATTATTCCCCTATACTCTGCCCTGGTCAGACCCCACATAGAATACTGTGTACAGTTCTGGCCACCCCAATTAAAAAAATACATCAATATATAGGAACAAGTCCAGAGAAGAGCAACCAAGATGGTAGAAGATCTGCAAACCATGTCATATGAAGAAGGGCTAAAATAACTAGTATTCTCATTAGCACAAAGAAGTTCGAGAAGCAATGAATGATGACATTTAAAGGAAGGAGATTCAGATTAGACATTAGGAAAAACTTTCTGATAGTGAGGGCAATCAGAGAGTGGAACGGCTGACCACGGGAGGTGGTGAGCTCTCCATCAATGGAAATCTTCAAGCGGAAACTGGATAAACATATAGCTCGGATGATTTAGGAAAGGCTGCACTCGCAGGGGGTTGGACCCAATGGCCCTTGAGATCCCTTTCAACTCTACCATTCAATGATTCTATGAGTACACCATCAGCAGCATGTCCACTTGCCCATCCCTTACTGCATGGCTGGCACATATTAAATTACAGAGACAGCTGACAGCGGTAGTAACAGGTAACAGAGTCTGATACATGTCGGCCTGAAAACGTATTTTGGTTTTACGTTGTAGCATCAAAGATTGTAAGAAAAGAAACCTTACCTATATGCCAGTAATGAAAATAATAGTATACTATCCCTTCTTCAGCAGCTAGGCCTACAGTAATAAAGGCTATGCACTAAGTGCAAGGGCTGCCAAAAATGAGAAGGAGAAACTCGGATAAACCTTGAAAGAGAAAACAATCTTAATTCATGACTTTCAAAGTAGGAAAGATATGCAGACAGTGAAAGGCCTAGCAAAAATGGGCAGAAGGAATGGAAATACAAGCAGCAACAGACATTCCGGTTTGGGTTCAGTTTTGAAAACACTGTTGCTTTCTGACTCCAATTAGACAAATGAGTATTTTGATCACATGATGATTTTTATACATGTCCTACTCCAAGCTGTATAAGCTTGAGAGCCAACTACCAATTAAGTAAATAATGTAATGTGCATCTCTGTAATGAGGAGGGGTGCGGTGTAATGACATCATCACCCTATATAAGGGGTGCATACTTATTAGGCAACTTCCTTTCCTTTGGCAAAATGGGTCAGAAGAGAGATTTGACGGGCTCTGAAAAGTCCAAAATTGTGAGATATCTTGTAGAGCGATGCAGCAATCTTGAAATTTCCAAACTTTTGAAGCGTTATCACCGAACAATCAAGTGTTTCATGGCAAATAGCCAGGGTCGCAAGAGGCGTGTTGGGAAAAAAAGGCGCAAAATAGCTGCCCATGAATTGAGGAAAATCAAGCTTGAAGCTGCCAAGATGCCATTTGCCAAAAGTTTGGCCATATTTTAGAGCTGCAACATTACTGGAGTATCAAAAAGCACAAGGTGTGCTATACTCAGGGGCATGGCCAAGGTAAGCAAGGCTGAAAAGTGATCCCCTTTGAACAAAAAACATAAGATAAAACATCAAGACTGGGCCAAGAAATCTCTTAAGACTGATTTTTCAAAGGTTTAGGACTAATGAAATGAGAGTGACTCTTGATGGGCCAGATGGATGGGCCAGAGGCTGCATCAGTAAAGGGCAGAGAGCTCCACTCCAACTCAGACGCCAGCTAGGTGGAGGTGGGGTACTGGTATGGGCTGGTATCATCAAAGATGAACTTGTGGGACCGTTTCGGGTTGAGGATGGAGTGAAGCTCAACTCCCAGACCTACTGCCAGTTTCTGGAAGACAACTTCTTCAAGCAGTGGTACAGGAAGAAGTCGGTATCGTTAAAAAAAAACAGGATTTTCATGCAGGACAATGCTCCATCACATGCATCCAACTACTCCACAGCGTGGCTGGCCAGTAAAGGTTTAAAAGATGAAAAAATAATGACATGGCCCCCTTGTTCACCTGATCTGATCCCCATAGAGAACCTGTGGTCCCTCATAAAATGTAAGATCTACAGGGAGGGAAAACAGTACACCTCTCGGAACAGTGTCTGGAGGCTGTGGGGGCTGCTGCACGCAATGTTGATCATAAACAGATCAAGTAACTGACAGAATCTGTGGATGGTAGGCTGTTGAATATCATCACAAAGAAAGGTGGCTATATTGGTCACTAATTTTTTTGGGTTTTGTTTTTACATGTCAGAAATGTTTTTTTTCTAAATTTTGTGCAGTTATATTGTTTTACCTTGTGAAAATAAACAAGTGAGATGGGAATATATTTGTTTTTTATTAAATTGCCTAATAAGTCTGCACTGTAATAGTTACCTGCACAAACAGATATCCTCCTAAGATAGTCAAATCTAAAAAAAAACACTCCAACTTCAAAAATATTAAGCTTTCATATTTATGAATCTTTCGGGTTGATTGAGAACATAGTTGTTTGATCAATAAGAAAAAAAATCCGCTAAAATACAACTTGCCTAATAATTCTGCACCCAGTATATATATATATATATATATACTAGAAGGTGGCCCGATTCTACGCATCGGGTATTCTAGAATTTACGTATTGTGTAGTTCATGTATGATTTTTGTTATATATATATATATATATATATATATAGATGTTGTTGTGTGTAGTTACCAAGTGTTTGTGTAGGGGCTGTACATGTTCTGGATGTTGTCTGGGTGTGATGGGGGGTGAGAGCGGTGTTGTTTGTGTGTTGCGTTGTTTGTGGGGCGCTGTGTGTCTGTAGCGTTGTGTGTGTGTTGTGCAGTTTGTGTGTGTGTGGTGTGTTTTGTGCAATGTGCGTGTTGTGCGGTATGTGCGTATATTTGTGTGTGCAGCGTTGTCTGTGTGTGTGGGTGTCTGTGTAGGGCAGTTGTTTGTGGTTCCCAGTGTGTGTGTGTGGTGTGGTGTGTTGTGCAGTGCGCGCGCGCGCGCATGTGTGTGTGTTGGGGGGAGGTGTGCACTTCCCATCGTGCTCCATCCCCCATGCAGCGCACTCCCCATCGTGCTCCATCCCGTATGCTGCGCACCCCCCATCGTGCTCCATCTCCCATCCTGCGCACTCCCAAACGTGCTCCATCCGCCATGCTGCGCACTCCCAAACGTGCTCCATCCGCCATGCAGCGCACTCCCCATCGTGCTCCATCCCCCATGCTGTGCACTCCCAAACGTGCTCCATCCGCCATGCTGCGCACTCCCCATCGTGCTCCATCTCCCATGCTGCGCACTCCCAAACGTGCTCCATCCGCCATGCTGCGCACTCCCAAACGTGCTCTATCCCCCATGCTGCGCACTCCCAAACGTGCTCCATCCGCCATGCTGCGCACTCCCAAACGTGCTCCATCCCCTATGCTGCGCACCCCCCATCGTGCTCCATCTCCCATCATGCGCACTCCCAAACCTGCTCCATTCGCCATGCTGCGCACTCCCAAACGTGCTCCATCCGCCATGCTGCGCACTCCCAAACGTGCTCCATCCGCCATGCTGCGCACTCCCCATCGTGCTCCATCCCCCATGCTGCGCACTCCCAAACGTGCTCCATCCGCCATGCTGCGCACTCCCCATCGTGCTCCATCTCCCATGCTGCGCACTCCCAAACGTGCTCCATCCGCCATGCTGCGCACTCCCAAACGTGGTCCATCCGCCATGCTGCGCACTCCCAAACGTGCTTCATCCGCCATACTCCGCACTCCCCATCGTGCTGCATCCCCCATGCTGCGCACTCCCAAACGTGCTCCATCCGCCATGCTGCGCATTTCCAAACGTGCTCCATCCGCCATGCTGCGCACTCCCAAACGTGCTCCATCCGCCATGCTGCGCACTCCCAAACGTGCATCATCCGCCATGCTGCGCACTCCCAAACGTGCTCCATCCGCCATGCTGCGCACTCCCAAACGTGCTCCATCCGCCATGCTGCGCACTCCCAAACGTGCTCCATCCGCCATGCTGCGCACTCCCAAAGGTGCTCCATCCGCCATGCTGCGCCAGCATCAGCCTCTCTACCTGCAGCATCAGCCTCTCTCCTCCCAGCATCAGCCTCTCTGTCCCCAGCATCAGCCTCTCTGTCTCCAGCATCAGCCTCTCTGTCTCCAGCATCAGCCTCTCTGTCTCCAGCATCAGCCTCTCTGTCTCCAGCATCAGCCTCTCTGTCCCCAGCATCAGCCTCTCTGTCGCCAGCATCAGCCTCTCTGTCCCCAGCATCAGCCTCTCTGTCCCCAGCATCAGCCTCTCTGTCCCTAGCATCAGCCTCTCTGTCCCCAGCATCAGCCTCTCTGTCCCCAGCATCAGCCTCTCTGTCCCCAGCATCAGCCTCTGTCCCCAGCATCAGCCTCTCTGTCCCCAGCATCAGCCTCTCTGTCCCCAGCATCAGCCTCTCTGTCTCCAGCATCAGCCTCTCTGTCCCCAGCATCAGCCTCTCTGTCCCCAGCATCAGCCTCTCTGTCCCCAGCATCAGCTTCTCTGTCCCCAGCATCAGCCTCTCTGTCTCCAGCATCAGCCTCTCTGTCCCCAGCATCAGCCTCCCGCAGCATCAGCCTCTCTGTCCCCAGCATCAGCTTCTCTGTCCCCAGCATCAGCCTCTCTGTCCTCAGCATCAGCTTCTCTGTCCCCAGCATCAGCCTCTCCGTCTCCAGCATCAGCCTCCCCATCCCAGCCTTCCCCAGGATCAGCCTCTGTCCTCTCAGCCTCCTCCAGCACGCCGTGCTCCTCTGCCGACACTCACAGATCCGATCGCATCCACTCACACACACCCACACACACACACCCGATCGCATCCACTCACACACACCCGATCGCATCCACTCACACACACCCGATCGCATCCACTCACACACACCCGATCGCATACACTCACACACAAAGACACACACACTGACGATATTGCACATACGCGCTGATACTCACAACATCCGGGGATATCACATGCTTCTGGCCATGTGATCCCCCGGCAGGTCCTGGAAGCTCACAACTGCACAGTATCGCCGCCGAGAAGCAAGCGATATCCCAGGATGTTGTGAGTATGTGGATGCGATGTGATGTGTGAGGTGTGTGTGAGTGTGATCTGATTTGTGTGTGTGTGTGTGTGTGTGCTGTTATGTGTGTGTATGTTCTGCAGCTGCAGGACCTTGATGTGTGGATGCGATGTGATGTGTGTGTGAGGTGTGTGTGAGAGTGAGTGTGAGCCGGTGTACACTGGTAACTATGATACACATCGGGTAACTAAGGGACCTTAGTTACCCGATGTTTATAATGGTTACCAGCTTTCACGGCCTCCGTCAAGATCCCAGCATCGCAAGGTTATGTCTGGCGCTGCCGGGATCCTGACGGAGCCGGTGTAGAAGCAAGCGATATCCCAGCATGTTGTGATGTGTGAGGTGTGTGTGAGAGTGAGTGTGAGAGTGAGTGTGATCTGATGTGTGTGTGTACTCACCTGGGAATCGGAGCTCCCTGTCAGTTGGGGCAGAGCGAGCGTGCATTGCGTGAGGGGGGCGGGGCCTGCAGAGAGCCGGGGCGAGAGGCCAATCCGTGTGGGGGGGCGGGGCCATGGCGAGCCCAGCGGCCAATCAGCTTTGTGTCACCGTAAGGACACAATTTCGGAGCATGACAGACAGACAGATAGACAGACAGATAGACAGACAGACAGACAGACAGACAGAATAAGGCAATTATATATATAGATATATATATACTGTATATATATATATATATATATATATATATATATATATACAGTACAGACCAAAACTTTGGACACACCTTCTCATTCAAAGAGTTTTCTTTATTTTCATGACTCTGAAGATTGTAGATTCACATTGAAGGCATCAAAACTATGAATTAATACATGTGGCATGAAATACTCAACAAAAAAGTGTGAAACAACTGAAAATATGTCTTATATTCTAGGTTCTTCAAAGTAGCCATCTTTTGCTTTGATTACTGCTTTGCACACTCTTGGCATTCTCTTGATGAGATTCAAGAGGTAGTCACCGAAAATGGTTTTCACTTCACAGGTATGCCCTGTCAGGTTTAATAAGTAGGATTTCTTGCCTTATAAATGGGGTTGGGGCCATCAGTTGGATTATGCAGAAGTCTGGTGGATACACAGCTGATAGTTTTACTGAATAGACTGTTAGAATTTGTATTATGGCAAGAAAAAAGCAGCTAAATAAAGAAAAACAAGTGGCCATCATTACTTTAAGAAATGAAGGTCAGTCAGTCCGAAAAATTGGGAAAACTTTGAAAGTGTACCCAAGTATAGTGGCAAAAACCATCAAACGCTACAAAGAAACTGGATCACATGAGAACCGCCCCAGGAAAGGAAGACCAAGAGTCACCTCTGCTGCGGAGGATACGTTTATACGAGTCACCAGCCTCAGAAATCGTAGGTTAACAGCAGCTCAGATTAGAGACCAGGTCAATGCCACACAGAGTTCTAGCAGCAGACACATCTCTAGAACAACTGTTAAGAGGAGACTTTGTGCAGCAGGCCTTCATGGTAAAATAGCTGCTAGGAAACAACTGCTAAGGACAGGCAACAAGCAGAAGAGACTTGTTTGGGCTAAAGAACACAAGGAATGGACATTAGACCAGTGGAAATCTGTGCCATGGTCTGATGAGTCCAAATTTGAGATCTTTGGATCCAACCACCGTGTTTTTTGTGCGACGTAGAAAAGGTGAACGGAATGACTCTACATGCCTGGTTCCCACCGTGAAGCATGGAGGAGGTGTGATGGTGTGGGGCTGCTTTGCTGGTGAAACTGTTGGAGATTTATTCAAAATTGAAGGAATACTGAACTAGCATGGCTATCACAGCATCTTGCAGCGGCATGCTATTCTATCTGGTTTGCGTTTAGTTGGACCATCATTTATTTTTCAACAGGATAATGACCCCAAACACACCTCCAGCCTGTGTAAGGGCTATTTCACTAAGAAGGAGAGTGATGGGGTGCTACGCCAGATGACCTGGCCTACACAATCACCAGACCTGAACCCAATCGAGATGGTTTGGGGTGAGCTGGACCGCAGAGTGAAGACAAAAGGGCCAACAAGTGCTAAGCATCTCTGGGAACTCCTTCAAGACTGTTGTAAGACCATTTCCAGTGACTACCTCTTGAAGCTCATCAAGAGAATGCCAGACTTCTGCACAACACAACTGATGGTCCCAACCCCATTTATAAGGCAAGAAATCCTACTTATTAAGCCTGACAGGGCATACCTGTGAAGTCAAAACCAATTCCGGTGACTATCTCTTGAAGCTCATCAAGAGAATGCCAAGAGTGTGCAAAGCAGTAATCAAAGCAAAAGGTATCATATTATCAGTTGTTTCATACTTTAAGTATTTCATTCCACATGTGTTAATTCATAGTTTTGATGCCTTCAATGTGAATCTACAATTTTCAGAGTCATGAAAATAAAGAAATCTTTTTGAATAAGGTGTGTCCAAACTTTTGGTCTGTACTGTATATATATATGAGATTATGTCAGCGAGGCCTCTGAAAATTATGTATTATGGCATCATATCCAACCATGAAATACTGATAGTGCGCGTGTCATAATGACCATGTTGATATGATGAATGATGGCGACACAAAAAGAAAGAAAACAAGGGTGTTAATCTATTATTGGGTTGGAAGGTGTGCATGGAAATAAAGCACAATAAAAGTAACAGTTCAATTGACAAAGATTTTGGGTATTTTTGCAGATGCTTTTCTCCTCTTTAGCCTGATAATCTTGGGATCAGAGCTATGATACCCATGGAATAGAATGTGTGAACAGCTCCGCAGAGTCACCCAGCTGTGTTTTCCCACAGTCAGTTGAGTGGTTAGAGAGCTGACACTCAGGAGGAAATAAGGGTAATTGTGGTGCCACCTCTGAGGACTGTACAGCGTGTGATTTCAAGGAAGAGAGGCCACTTAATGAAGCATTTGCCAGCCAGAGTAGCACATTCTCTTTCTGGGCCCCATCTACAAGTCATACAACTGTGTGACTGCCAAAGAAAAGGAGTAGAGTAACCCATCCACTAACAGAAGTTGTCAGTTGTCTTTGGAAAGGACAAGCGAGTGTTTGTTCAGTAGAGCTTTCAGTAATTTTACCATCTACCCCACGTATACCTCAAACACCTCGCCTATTCCCCCAATGCATTACAATATATAAACACTGACTGATTGTGGTGAGCCCTGGCTGTGCAGTATGGAGGTTGGGAGGATTCTCTCTGTACTGTTGGAATGGAGGGTCACATGGAGTCAAGAACACCGGAAGTCAATAGGAGAATAGCTATTGCAAATCAACAATAAAGTCACTGGACAAGGTCCTCAAGTTAAATAACATTTCAAAAGTGACAAAGACATGGCTCGTAGATTGGTCTTTTCTATAGTCACATATGAAAGTGAAACCTGGACTATAAAGGAACAAGACAGAAGAAGAATCAATGCCTTCTGAATGTGGTGCTGGAAAAGGATGTTATCAATACCATGGATGGCAAGAAGAATAAACAAAACAACTTTGGAAAAAATCAAGCCAGAGATGTTACTCAAAGCAAGGCTCACCAAGCTACGATTGCCAAATTTGGACACATTATGTTATAAATCGGCGCCGCCATAGCCGCAAGCAGCCTGCTGCGGTTCTTGTTGCGCCCAGGTGCCAGCTGCCATTCTTGGCCGTGCCTCGGGTCGTCCAGATGGCTGCTTCCTCCTCCACGTCTAAGTGTGGAGAGGCGGCTAGTACGCATGCGTGTGCCGATTTACCCCAGCCAGAACCTAACTTCAGTGTTTCGCCTAGTGAGCATGCTCAGGCTGATTGTGTCATTTCTGAGACTAAGGGGTACTTTGCACACTACGACATCGCAAGCTGATGGTAACGATGCCGAGCGCGATGGTCCCCGCCCTCTTCGCAGCTGCGATATCTTGTGATAGCTGCTGTAGCGAACATTATCGCTACGGCAGCTTCACATGCACTTACCTGCCTTGCGACGATGCTCTGGCCGGCAAACCGCCTCCTTCCTAAGGGGGCGGGTTGTGCGGCGTCACAGCGACCTCACAGCGACGTCACACGGCAGGCGGCCAATAGAAGCAGAGGGGCGGAGATGAGTGGGACGTAAACATCTCGCCCACCTCCGTCCTTCCGCATAGCTGACGTGAGCCGCGGGATGCAGGTAAGGAGATGTTCCTCGCTCCTGCGGCTTCTCACACAGCGATGTGTGCTGCCACAGGAACGAGGAACAACATCGTACCGGTCGCTGCCGCGACATTATGGTAATGACCAACACTACACCGATGATACGATTTTGACGCTTTTGCGCTCGTTAATCGTATCAAAAACGATTTACACACTCCGATGTCGACAGCGACGCCGGATGTGCATCACTTTCAATTTGACCCCACCGACATCGCAGCTGCGATGTCGTAGTGTGCAAAGGACCCCTAAGTCCTCAGTTCACGCTACTGAGCCTGCTCTGGCACTTAGTGCATCAGAGGTTAGGTCCGGTAAGGACCTCACTGGGCATGTCTGTGATGTGGCAGGCTCAGATAGGGCAGAGGGCATCAGGTGTCCTGATGATGTGGCCACTACGGACTGGCTCACAGAGGCCCGCCCCTATGACTTGGTCCCTCACCATTGGTCGTCAGATGACGACTGGTGATGTGTTTGGACGTGGCTGCCATGAGGTCATCAATGATGTGGCGGTTCCGGATAGGCCGCTGGTGACGTCGCTGATGACATGGCACCCTGCTATTGGACGTTGGAGGTTCCATCCTGGGTTTGGGGTGGACCAAGGTTATAAAAGGGGCTGGAGACAACATGGAGGGGTGGAGTCTTCTCATATGCTTGTTCTGAGCACACCTCCATGTCTAGAGTTCATGGCGGCATAAGCCTTTTTGGAAGCGGTAGGTAGGGCTAGGCGAACGATGCCTGTCATGCCAAGATTTGTGGCTCAGCACATCAGGGTCAGGCACCGTGCTTCCTTGCTGCCGTTCTAGTTGTGCTGTAGCAGTCCAGTGGTGTTAAGTGGGCTGCGACTACGGTGAAATCTGTTCGGTTGTGCCCACTTTTCACACGGATAGTGTACCTGCTATGCCTTCTGTCCAGATGTGCCCACTACGCACACAGATAGCGTACCTGCCGGGCCTTCTGTCCGGTTGTGCCCACTACGCACACGGACAGCGTACCTGCTGCGCCTCCTGTCTGGTTGTGCCCCTACGCGCACGGACAGCACTTCCCGGGACCTCTGTGGAGTTTAACAGGGAGTTCCTGGATTGGGTGTGTGAACCCTATTATCCTCCTTGGCTTCCTAGTCAACGCTACTGGTGTGACTACCTGGCCTGACGTGTCCATCACACGTGGCCAGTCGTGTGGTGACCAGAAATGCTAATCGGAGGACCGCTCGGCCTGTCGTGCCTTACACACGTGGCCGACAGGGTGCTGTCGCAGCGGTCTTCTCGGTCAACGCTACCTGGCTACCATCCGGCCTGACATGTTCCCTGCACACGTGGTCAGTATTGCGCCCGCTCCACCAAAACGCTAACTGGGTTGTCTTCTAGTCTGACGTGTCCCTACACACGTGACCGGTTCCCAGGTTTCCTGGGTTATCTCAGAGCCATCCAGCTCTATATTCTCCGCCTAACCTTCAGGGTGCCAGCAGCTCCTTTGTCATCTGTAGTACGGTGGGCCCCGACTGGCGATTAGGATATATACCCTCTGGTCCTAATCCGTCAGTCCCCCCCCCGTAACACATTATACTAAGATAGCAGTATCTGGATCATGGTCAGAAGAATAGAAGGAACAAGGTGAAGAGGATGAGGGCTTGATTTGATCAAGATAATGGCGGAGAAAACCCTGGTGGACCAATCTAGGCTTGCACAAGATCTATTTTCCTACAGAGCATTCATACATCCAGGCTCCATGGTTCGAAATCAAGCTGAAGGCTGTTAAAAATAGAAATAAAAACCTACTGTATATCACTCAGCAACTTGGAATAGACACCGTAGAAGAGTTCTGTAAATATCCTACCCAGTATATTTTTGATAATATTTATACCAAAGGTTACTAAAATATGAGCTATTGAATGAAACACTGTAAACCAAACAGTAATGTGCCCTGTAATTACCATAACACTTAATTATCTCCAGACTCCAGTTTTTGGGAAGTATATTTACCATTATACTACCATAGAATGTGTACACTAATTACCATTAGAGAATAAGCACTGGGTGTATCTGAGCAATGGAGAGAGTATTTATACCGTTGTTCACTGACTTTGTACTTATCAGCACCTATTAGGCCCTGGTACAACATGCACTATATAACAGTATGTTCTTCCTATAATCATGTGTTATACTCTGATATACCAAACATAGCGGCAGCATGATATTGTGATGCATCTCGTGTCTGACTAATAGTTTTTACTGTAACTATTGGATTTAATTAGTGATTGATTCATGAAACCAGTGACTATATAATTGGACTTACACAATAATTGGTCCTAAGTGTTTTGCATGAGCAGGTAACGGCAGACTTCATGTCATAACTAACACCACTTCTACTCAACATGGAGGACAAGTGTACATCAAGATTATATCATTTTTTTCAATGCTGAGGTTTCTGGTGTTCAGGACACTCTGCCTGATATGCCTTAAGTTATGTTCACATGTTCAGTATTTGGTCAATATTTGTGAGTGCTATCTGTTGCCTGTGTTTCTAATATATATTTTTCCTTTTTTTGTTCCACTCCTGACTTTGGCTTAAAAATAATGAGATAAAATACTCACCAAATACTGAACGTGTGGGTGTGGCCCCTGGCTGGGGCTACACTATGACCTTAGGGTTGTGAGGCCGAAGATCAGTATTTTCCGCTGTTGCATCACAGTGTAACAATTAAATTTGGACAAGCAAGTTGCAAAAATAAATCGGACCCAGATTAGTTTTTTGTGACTTGTTTGTTGAGGTCGTGGTACATTTTGGGTGTATCAGTGATACATTGAAAAAAGTAAAGTTGAATTCAAAATAGCGGTGTCACGTAGTCCTTCTCCCATATCACACAATCAACAGAGCGAGGGATGAGTAAGCAATCCAAAGCATTTTTATTCCAAGCAATTCAGAATGTCCATCAAATAATCCACAAAACAAAGGGTAAAATTAGTCCAGTAACACAAATATAGTCCGGTAAGCGATAAATGTCCAGGTCTCTCTGAGAAGCCAGTTTCTCCCAGAGGATGATTAATCCTTCTCTCTTCAAGTTTCCAACAGACTGACTCTTCCCCCCAGGTAAGCAGAGAAGTTAGCTGCATCTCACGCTCCTTCCCCCGACTTAGGAACAAAAGCCTGGCAGGGGAGGGATTAAACCTGCAAAGAGGACAATGTACACACAAGGAACACAGAATGGACAGCGAACCACGCCCAAACATTAGCCCACCCAAAATGGTACACAATCCACAATATTCCACCATCACAAGCGGCTTTGCAGATGGTGTCACCCGGCCTCAAATGTTTGGCCCTCCCATGTACTAATATTTATCAGGGTGTATCCATACTTAAGGCCCACCCTCCAATTCCAGGGTTTCTTAAAACATCTTTTTTATTAGAAAAATAATAAAAAGTCAATTTTCCATGTCCATGTAACAGTTTTAGATTAAGGACGTTACACGTTCGAAACGCGTCCTCTCCTTCACACTGCTGCAATGCGGTTTTATGGACATGGAAAATGGACTTTAATATTTTTCTAATAAAAGAGATGTTTTAAGAAACCCTGGAATTGGATGCTGGATCTGCAATTTCTTATTTCTGCGTCATTAATCCTGGCCTAGTTGAAAATCCTATCCGTGCACCTTCCTGGTTCCTATGGTGTTTTTTTCTCTAGAATGAGTGAGCTGGTTTCAAATATTTTACTCAAATTATGGCCCACCCTGTATTTTGTCCACAATATGTACAGTGGCATGGAAAGGTTTGGGCACTCTCAATCAAAATTACTGTTATTGTGAACTGTTTAATCAACTTCAAAATGCAATGATCTCTAAAAGGCATAAAGTTAAAGATGACTGATTTCCTTTGTATTTTAGGCCCAAAAATATATATTTTCATCTTTTACATTTTAAAATTAACAAACAGGAAAATAATCAGATGCAAAAGATTTGGCACCCTGTCTGATTAGTACCTAGTAGCACCCCCTTTGGAAATTATCACAGCTTGGAAAAGCTTTTTGTAGCCAGTCTGAGTCTTTCAGTTCTTGTTTGAGGGATTTTTATGCATTCGTCCTTGTAAAATTCTTCCAGTTCTGTGAGATTCCTGGCTTGTCTTACATGCACTGCTCCTTTGAGGTCTAGTCACAATTTTGTAATGATGTTCAGATCAGGGGACATTGAGGGCCATTGTAAAATCTTCAGTTTTCGCCTTTTGAGGTCGTCTATTGTGGATTTTGACGTGTGTTTAGAATCATTATCCATTTGTAGAAGTCATCCTCCTTTCAACTTCAGCTTTTTTTACAGATGGTGTTAAGTTTGCATCAACAATATGTTGAAATTTCATTAATTCCATTCTTCCCTCTACCTGTGAAATGTTCCCCGTGCCATTCAGTGCAACACAAATCATGATTGATCCACCCCAATGTTTAATGGTTGGCAAAATATTCTTTTCCTGAAATTTCTGTGCCCTTTTTCTCCACACATACCTTTGAATCTTTGATCATTGTGGGGCAAGAGTTCTATTTTAACTTCATCAGTCAACAGGGCTTGTTTCCTACATACATAAGCTTTTTTAGATGTTCTTTTTCATACTTCTGACGTTGAATTTTATGGTGAGGATGCAGGAGAGGTTTTCTTCTGATGACTTTTCCAAGAAGGCAATATCTGTGCAGGTGTCTCTGAACAGTAGAACAATGTACCACAAATCTATAGTCTGCAAAATCTTCCTGAAGGTCTTTTGCAGTCAAAAGGGGGTTCTGATTTGCCTCTCTAGCAATCCTACAAGCAACTTTCACAGAAATTTTGCTTGGTTTTCCAGACCTTATCTTCACCTCCACTGTTCCTGGTAACTGCCATTTCTTAATTATATTTCAGACTGAGGAAAGGGCAACTTTAAAACGCTTTGCTATCTTCTATATTATTTTCCAGCATTGTGGGCCTACACCATGTCTTTTTTCAGAGTGCTAGTCAGCTGATTAGAAGAACCCGTGGCTGCTGTTTTTTGTTTTTTTTGGCACAAGGTCAGAGGAGGCTGTTTTTTTTATAAAGCTGTGAAATTTGCATCACCTGGCCTTTCCTAATAATGATAGTGACCAAGAAATAACTATAAAAGGCTAATTAAGGTCTGAAACCTTGGTCAAAGTTATTTGAGCACACAAATCTCCATGGGTGCAAAACTTTTTCATTGGCCGATTTTTTTTCCTTTTGTTAATTTTTCAAATGTAAACGATGAAAATATATACTGTGTGTGTATATATATATATATATATATATATATATATATATATATATTTATTTTTATTTTTTTTTGCTTAAAATACAAAGGAAATGTGTCATGTTTAACTATTTGCCTTTTAGAGATTATTTAAAGGGGATCTGTCAGTTGGTTTTTGCTACCTCATTTGTGAGCAGAATAATATAGATAAAGAGGCCCCGAGTTCAATTATGTATCACTTAGATTACTGTATGAAGCCGTTATGACACAGTGAAAGATTTCAGATTTTGCATGTAGCAGAGCTCTCATATCTGCCCCCGCCCACTCCAGGATTTCAGTGTACATTTCCATGGACAGATGTTGCTAATCACAGAAGGAGGTGGAGTCGGACTATAACTCACACTGCTGAGACCCACTAATGATAAAGATAACATATTTAAACTAACATTGCAGGAAACATAAAAATACTGTGATAACAGACACAGGACTGAATTCCCTGTTTTAACTCTTACAACATGCTGTCTTCAGAATACATTGCAGAAACCTGTTGACAGAGTTCCTCTAATCTTCAACTTGCTTAATAGTCACAATTCCCATCATTTTGATCAGGGATGCCCAAACTTTCACATGCCACTGCACTTAATGAAGTTCATTTTTATTGACCATAAATACAATAAGAAAATAAATATTGCAAAAATGCATCAAAACCTGTTTAGTATTTATAGAATAAGGGAGCACCTTTCCCCTATTGGGATCTCCATCAGCAAAATTAGGGCAAATTAAGACAGGAGAAAAAGAGTTGCTGTATATAGGGATCAACCAATGCATTTTTGTTCAATTCAAAAAAATATTTTATTGGTACAAAAATTTGTGCATACATAGAATCCACACAAGACAGTGAAAGGGTTAAAAATATTTAAAATATGTATAATCAACGAACACCCAAATACATGGTTCCATGTCAGGAACCTGACACTGAAATTCCGAATACCACTATAATAGATGTACCATACAATAATAAATCCAGGTGGGATACAGAGCATAAATGTCATTAGTTACTGCAATCATATACCCAATAGTACATAAACGTATAGCATACTATCTGACACCACCATTGTTAAATACAGTGTAATAATTATAGACCACCAGCAGGACAAAAAAAAAAAGACCTTATATAAAGGAAATCAGCGTACAACAGACACCGATTTAAGTAAGGTAAAACACCAGCTAACCAAAGGCGTCTGAGATGAAACACCAGGTTATATTACCACCTGCTGAGGTCCAGATTTAAAGCAGTGCAAGGTCCCAGGGTGTGGGTATGGGGTGTTGTACCTGGACCTCCCCCTTCTATGGCGACAAAGCTGCATATATTTATACATATATACACAGTATATATATATATTTATACACTAGAAGGTGGCCCGATTCTAACGTATCAGGTAGTCTAGAATGTGTATGTAGGTTAGCAGATTGAATAATAATATAATCAGTAAGTCTTGAATAATGATGGTTCATTTTTTGCTCGTTGGTCTCCTGCTGTGCAGCACGCATCGGCGTGTTTGACAGTGGGAGACCAACGATCTGAATGGGCAGGGAGCCGGGGTAAGCTAGTAACCATGGTACACATCGGGTAACTATGCAAAGCGGTTTCCATAGTTACCCAATGTGTACGCTGGTTAACAGCGTACGCCGGCTCCGGCACACGTGTGCCGAGAGCCGGGGTTAGCTAGTAACCATGTTACACATTGGGTAACTAAGCAAAGCGGTTTTTATAGTTACCCGATGTGTACCATGGTTACCAGCCTACGCCGGCTCCGGCACACGTGTGCCGAGAGCCGGGGTAAGCTAGTGGTTTCACACATCCGGCTTTTCTCCACTTTGTCGGATCCGGCGTGCTGCCATAGGCTGGTTTCAGACGTCCGTGTTTTAGGTACGTGTGACATCCGTTTTTAACACGGATGTCACACGTACGCATGTTATTCTATGATGTGCCTCACAGGTTCGTGTTTGCACATGGACCGTGTGACTTTTCATGACCCCGCATGCACACACACAGGCATCTCCGGCAGCACGGATGTCACACGGATCGCACACTGATGTGATCCGTGTGACATCAGTGTAAAACATACCAGAGAAAATATGGGTCTTTTTAAAAAAAAATATTTTCTATATTTACTTCTCTCCAGCAATGCTGTCTACGGCTCTGCTGCCTCCTGCTCCTTATCGCCGCTCATTATACTCACTGAATATTCAGTGCCCTGTGGAGATGGAAGCGGGAACAGCGCTGGGGACTTCAGTGCCGGGGACTGCATCGCTGGGTGAGTATACAGCAGAGTGTGTGTGTGTGTGTGTGTGTGTGTGTACATGCATGTGCGCTATGTGTGTATGCGCTCGGTGTATCCATGTGTGTCTGCTATGTGTGTGTGCGTGTGTGTGTGTGTCTGTCTGCTATGTGTGTGTGCTCAGTGTGTGTGTGCTCAGTGTGTGTGTGTGTACATGCATGTGCGCTATATGTGTATACATGCATGTGCGCTATGTGTGTATGCGCTCGGTGTATCTCTGTGTGCCTGATATGTGTGTATATGTGCTCAGTGTGTGTGTGCGTGTGTGTTGATAGGCGGTCAGGAGCGGGAGGCAGCAGAGCCGGAGAAAGCAGGTAAATATGAAAAATATTTTTATTTCACAGACCCGTGTTTTCTCCGGTACCTGTCACACGCATGCAAACACAGATGTCACACGTATGACCATAACCATGCGTGTGACTGGTACCTGATTAAACACAGACGTCTGAAAGCAGCCATACACTGTGTACAGTAGAGTGGCCGCGCCGCAACGTCCTGGTCACATGCTCCGGTCACATGACAACATGTGATCGGAGCTTGTCGCGCAGCCACTGTAGTGTACACAGTGCACGGGAGCGCACCGGATCCGACAAAGTGGAGAAAAGGTAAGTAAGTATTCAAAGCGACAGTGCTGACGTGTGCTGGGAGCCAGGGTAAGCTAATAACCATGTTACACATCGGGTAACTAAGGAAAGCGGTTTCTATAGTTACCCGATGTGTACCATGATTACCAGCCTACGCCGGCTACGGCACACGTGTGCCAGGAGCCGGGGTAAGCTAGTGGTTTCACACATCCGACTTTTCTCCACTTTGTCTTGCCCGTGTGGGCTTCCGGGGCTGCAGCAGTCACCTGGGAGTCGGGGCTCCGTGTGGGTTCGGGGAATGTGTGTGGGGGGCGGGGCCAGGGCGAGCATCCAATGTGTGAGGGGGGTGGGGCCTGGCCGAGCGGCCAATGCGTGCGGGGGGAGGAGTCAAGGCGAGGTGAGCGGCCAATGCGACGGTTGTCACTGTAACGACATAATTTTGGAGCAAGACAGACAGACAGACAGAATAAGACAATTTTATATATATATATATATATATATATATATGTCCAACAATGTAGACCAGCTCACTCCTGTGAATCACCTGGATCCTCTGCTCACCTGGTTAACTCCGTTGTGCCCGGATCAGGACGTAGGAGTCCATCCATACAAATGTGAACAACAACAAGGCAGAATCCAGCAATAACGTGAGCAATTCAGGATGCTGTTAAAAAATTTTTTCCTTCTTTTTATTCATAAATTCATTAAAATATAATGGTCCAAGCAATTCAGAACAGCATTATCGCAGGAAAATAGTGCAGATAGGACTACGCGTTTCAACGGTAAAATCCGCCTTCTTCACGGTCCAGAATCTGAATATAAATATAAATCGCCATATACTGCATCACTACACCCCCCATAAACTACACCTGTAATATAGTACATCACTACACCCACCATATACTACACCTGTGATATACTACATCACTGCACCCCAATATACTACACGTGTAATATAGTACATCACTACATCCCCCATATACTACTCTTGTAATATACTACATCACTGCATCCCCTTATACTACACCTGTAAAACTACATCACTATACCCCCATATACTACACCCCTAGATACTACAGCTGTAATAAACTACATCACTACACTCCCCATATTCTACACCACTATATACTACACCACTAGATACTACACCTGTAATATACTACATCACTACATCTCCATTTACTACAGCTGTAAAACTACATCACTACACCCCCATATACTACACCACTATTTATTACACCTGTAATATACTACATTACTACACCCCCCATATACTACATCTGTAACAAACTACACCACTACACCCCCATATACTACACCCCTATATACTACATATACTACATCACTACACCACCAATATACTACATCACTACACCCCCCAAATACTAAACTACTATATATTACACCTATAATAAACTACATAATTACACCCCCATGAACTACACCTGTAATATACTACACCCCTATATACTACATTTGTAATATACTACATCACTACACCCCCATATACTACACCTTTATATACTATAAATAACACATCACTACACCCCCCATATGCTACACCACTATATACTACACCTGTAATAAACTACATCACTACACCCCTATATACTACACCACTATATACTACACCTTTAATATACTCCATCACTACACCCCCATATACTACACCTGTAATAAACTACATCACTATATACTACACCTATAATAAACTACACCACTACTGCCCTATATACTACACCTGTAAAACTACATAACTACACCCCCAATATTAGTCACCAGTTACCACCCCCATTGTCCCCTTCTCAGGTTATTAGTCACCACTCACCTCTCCCTCCTTATTATCCTCTCCTTACTCACCTCCCTATGGGACCCCTCGCTGAGATGCTTTTTCTCTTGTAGGGGTTCCCCACCGCGGCTTCTCTCCATACAGGCCCCGGCTGGTGCCGCTTCTTCTCCTGCTGGGTGGGAACTTTTCAAATGACACACGCGCGCTGTACTGACGACATCAGGGTGCGTGTGTGTCACAGAGAAAGGTGCCGGGCAGGGAACACAGGACAGATTCCTGCGTTCTGCTGCCTACAATGTGCGGAGCTTCAGGATCACTTCCTGCCCCACACACCGCGTGTGATGCGGGCGATCTGGCCAGGGCCCCACAGAGCCTGGAGCTCCAGACAACAGGTCAGATTGCCCTCATTACTGACTGGCGAGCAAGGGCAGGGAGAGATCCTGAAGCTCCGCACAGTGTAGGCAGTGGAACACAGGAATCTGTCCCTCGTTCCCTGCCCGGCGCCATTCTCTGCCCTGATGTTGTCAGTACAGCGCACGTGTGTCATTTGAAAAGTTCCCGCCCAGCAGGAGAAGAAATGGCACCACGACTCCAACTCTGACCTAAGACGGCCGGTCACAGACAATAAGCGGGCTGGATGTGGCCCATGGGCCGCCCCTTTCCCAGGTCTGGCCTAAAGGGTCTTCTCATTATAGAATCACAAGTATACACATTTGTTGGGAAAATCCAACCTTAAGCAAACTGATTTGCTCAAAAGCTCATGATTCACAAGTAATAAATACAATGGCAGTTGTTTGCCTATTATTTCTGTAAAATTGCCAAGAGTAACCATGACATTGTGTTAGCAAGACCCTCCACAGGCTGCACCACACATCTCAACTACTCGGTTGCCACACAACCATGTCAAGCCACCAGTAAAAGTAACAAATGGACTGTATTTCATGGTTTCAATGTAAACATGCAGTGTATAGTTGGGATGTTTTGCATCAGATTGGCAGTTTAGTTTAGATAAATCATAACTTTAGTGATCAGATCACTTCTCCATACACAGCAAACAGTCAAAAAATATAAAGCAAAGTTTCCCTCCTCACAAATAGAGATCTAATACAGACAGTATATATTATTGCTTGAAAAGGGGAAATGAAATGGTGACAGCATATGAAACATGATCAGTGTGGACCTTGTATCTGTGACCCCCATGGACCTGGATAATGAGAAATAATGGTCGGTCACTATTGTGAATTTGATGCCCCCATTCCACAGACCATTCTACATGCACATTAAACAGATTATGTCACAGTTACCTTGTCAACACATCACTGAGCTTCAACATTGATCACAATTGCGAATTCTGGTAAAATAAATACACATCGATTTAATTCACTGTTAACTCCACTGCCACCTACAGGCTAAATAATGAAATTATTTCAAAAACATTTTATCTTCAGTGTAATATGTTCTTTAATCTGTTCCTCAATAAAAGTGAATTTCTTAACTACCAATTGGTTAAGTTAGCTAATAATTTAATAGAACATTAAAACAAAATGTAGCCATATTTTACATTTTAATTCAGCTGTAGGGCAGGTAGCCCAAATTGGGCAGCCTCAACCTTTTAGAATAGAACCATGCAGCAACCAAATTTTTGGAGCCACAATATGTTACTGTATGTATATTATGATCACTGATGTCATAATTCATGCATGGCTCTGCCGTTCCTGAGCTGGTGCATGTATCTGTAGCGCACCCACGGGGCATGTGGTTAACCTACTCATTGCCAGGCCATTTCGGGTCGGGTTAGGCGATGTCACGGGTGGCCTTGCCCGGTTCCATTGCCCTGAGGCATACAGTAAATGGAGGGGAAGCGGGGTATTTCGGAAAGTTTGTTGTGATGCCACCTGTGGTATGCAGCCAGGAGTAGCCGCCGCTGCAGAATTCCTCGCTGGAGCAGGTGTTAAGGCAACCAGGATGGTGTCGCTACCCACAGGTGGAGCGGGCCCCGGGTGGATGAAGAGGGAAAAAAATGTCCATTGGTACCTAAGCGCTGGGCGGTGGTGCTGGTAAGGACAAGCCAACACAGTCTCTGCGGGTTCAGGGTGTAGTTTACTTACAACTTCAGCTGCCAGTCCAGTCACACTGGTCACTGCCGCGATGGGCTCAGGTTGATCCTGGATCCAGCAAGGGGTCACCACCGGTGTTTTGAGAAAGAAGAAGAGAGAGCCCTATTCAGCAGTTAGGTACCCTGGCTAAGCTCCCGCTCCAAGCCCCGGGCCTAGTAAAGTCCAAGTATTCCAGAGATGTCTTGCCAGAACTATGGTCCTGACGGGTCTGTTTTTGATGTGTGTGTGTCTTGCGCCTATTTCTACCCCAAGTGGAATCCGCCCCCCAGGTGGCTGGCTTCAGTGACCGGGGAAGTCCCATGATCGTGATGGCCACCCCCCTGCCTACCCTGACCCATCCCACCCTGTGTGAAGGCTCCTAAGCTGTATGTAGTGTGTGAATGTGGAACACTAGTGATTAACCCCCCCTTACCTGAGATAGATACCGCACCTTAATTTAGGTGCAGTACCCTGGGGCAACCAGAGCCTCAGGGGCGCCACATATCCTGCCTTCAGGATCCTTTGGGAAGGGCTTGTTCAAACTGGCCTCATTCCAGGGGTCGCACCGCCATATCTTGGTGCTGCTACCTCTGGGACGCCACCAGTAATATTTCTAGCTCTGCTGCATGCACTGTTCCTGAGAGAAGTTCCATGTTTCTTATCCAGCTACCTGGTTCTGTTCGTCCTGCCCTCCATCTCTCCTGCCGGATGTGACCTCTATTTACCCGGCCTGTCCAGACCTCCATCTCTCCTGCCCATCCTGACCTCCGTACTCCTTTCCAACCTTACCTCTGTTCCTCCCTGTCCTCTGGACTCCAGTCCTGTTCCTTGTTCTCCACTCCCTCCTTCCCTTGCTTGTTCCTCCAGTATCTGACCTCGGCTATGTTCTTTAACTTTGGCTTGTTGTCTCCTCAGTACAGACATGACATCCCAGCATAGACCCTGACTGATCAATCATCCTTGACCTCTTTTGGGCTTCTAACTGCACTCAGGAGTCCCAGCGCCCCCTAGCTGTAGCTTGACAACTGAGCTATAAATTATATTTGTATACTTGCTGTATCTATAGATGTTTTCCTTGAATTATTGAAACATGTTAAGTTTTTCTATGTAAACAAAGATAATAAAAAGTTATACAACTAATCTGAAGGAATTCATCAAGGATTTTTCAAAACATTTTGCAGTAAAAAATGTTGCAAATATTTTTCACATGTTAGGACTGATTCTTTATTTGCCTTTTTATCCAAGTCAGTTTTATTTCTCGTCTTGTGGTATTCAATGTCATTGTCATTTTTCGTGTCAAATTCTTCAATGAAGTGGAGATAGGATCACAAATTTTGTACAAAATAAAAAAATACTATTAATGTTTGTCTTTTGCCTTTTTAGAATAAAATTGCATGATCTGTTAAAAATGTTGCAACTCTAAAGTTAAGCCCGCTTTACACACTACAATAAATCTTACGATGTGTCGGCGGGGTCACGTCGTAAGTGACGCACATCCGGCATCGTAAGTATAATTGTAGCGTGTAAAACCTCCGTGCAATTGCGATTGAACGAAAATCCGTTCATCGCATGCACGTCGTTTATTCCTCAAAAAACGAACGTGAGGTTGTGCAATGTTCCCGAGGCAGCACACATCGCTGTGTGTGACACCCCGGGAACATTGAACAACAGCTTACCTCCGTCCTCGGCTCTCGCCGACAATGCGGAAGGAAGGAGGTGGACGGGATGTTTACGTCCCGGCAGTAGCGTAGCTAGCAGGGGGGCAGAGGGTGCCGCCGCCCCGGGCCCCGTGCTTAGAGGGGGCCCACCCGGAGCTGCAATACCATTACCTATATCAGCGTGCACAGCGCGCCGATATAGTAACCTCTGTGGCAGTGCGGAGGAGACATGATCTCCCTGCACTGCTGCTGATGACAGCGCACACGCAGGACACAGCGTGGTGACGTCATCGCACAGCGCCGGGTAGGGGCGGGGAGGCAATTGCCCCCCAGGCTGCTCTCCCAGCTATTATTAGAGGGCCGGCCGCCTGCTGCATAATGTCATTATAACACACATGGCTGCGCACAGTGAATTGCGTGCGGCCGTGTCTCTTATACTATGATGTGGCCGGGCACACTGACAGGCGCAGACAGTGCTGACCGCCGCATAGTAGAGGAGACTCGGCCGCTCACTGTGCGGCCATATGTGTTATAATGACGTCATGCAGCGCGCGCTGCCTCCATCCAGCCGAGGAGCATCAGGCAAGATCCCAGTGGTTAGGAGCTGCCTGTGTAGTAGGCGTGACCAGCTTTGTTAGTGGGCGTGGCCATGTTTTTCCCGTCCACTATAATTATGCAGGTGTAGTGATGGGGAAGGGGCACCTCTGGCTGTGTAGTCGTGGCACTAGTACTGAGGCAGCCCCCTGATTCCACCACTTCTTTAACTTCGGGGCCTGACTTGAATGTGCAGTGTGGGACGTCTCTTTCACCGGCCGATGCACACAGAGTCTTCAGGCAAAAGTTGAGATGCATAAAAACTGACATTTATTCAAACACAAAAATAACACTCCGGTCAGCAGATTCCGGCAATATTGGTGGAGCTGGGGACAACCTGCCCAAACGCACCCTCTGGTGGGGATATGCCCTAGATACTCTTCTTCTCCGGGCTCCCACTCTCCGGTCAAGCACGCACTGGACCCACACCAGCGGAATAGACCCTGAGGTTGCGTCCACCTCCTTTACTCCGGTGTCCCTTGATGTTCCGCTCACACACTCACACTTGCCGCTGCAGATGTTCACTGCCTGCTGTCCCGGATCCTTCTCCCTGCACACACACAGCCCTTCCCTAGATATCCAGCCGACTCCTCCTCCCCGGTGGCAACAGCCGTCCCACCCGGCCACTAGGGGGTGCCCTAATACCCAAAATCACATACAGTAATAAAATTCAACATTTTTAATAATAACAATGCCGGGTAACTATGCTGAACTAGTAGGGGGTAGGCCCACCCACTACACAGGCTTCGCCCCCCCACCTCCCTCCCTGCGCCCCCCTGCACCCCCCTGCACCACACATTTGGAGGTCTTACCTCGGTTCCCGCTTCTATCGTAAAGAACTCCAGGACACCTGGAGTTTCTTTCTGTTATCAGCCACGTTGCTGAGGCCCCGCCCCTTCTGATCACATGGGCGTGACGTCACCACAGGTCCTTTAGCCTAGAGGGATTTACCATCAAAGTCTGTGGCCGCACAAGAGAGAAGTGTCATCCAATCATCAAAAGTGCCCCCCAGCATGTGAGTGTGTGTATAGGATTGTGTCTGTGTGTATAGGATTGTGTCTGTGTGTATAGGATTGTGTCTGTGTGTATAGGATTGTGTCTGTGTATATAGGATTGTGTATGAGTGTATAGGATTGTGTCTGAGTGTATAGGATTGTGTCTGTGTGTATAGGATTGTGTCTGTGTGTATAGGATTGTGTCTGTGTGTATAGGATTGTGTCTGTGTATATAGGATTGTGTATGAGTGTATAGGATTGTGTCTGTGCGTATAGGATTGTGTCTGTGTGTATAAGATTGTGTCTGAGTGTATAGGATTGTGTCTGAGTGTATAGGATTGTGTCTGTGTGTATAGGATTGTGTCTGTGTGTATAGGATTGTGTCTGTGTGTATAGGATTGTGTCTGTGTATAGGATTGTGTCTGTGTGTATAGGATTGTGTCTGTGTGTATATGATTGTGTCTGAGTGTATAGGGTTGTGTCTGAGTGTATAGGGTTGTGTCTGTGTGTATAGGATTGTGTCTGTGTGTATAGGATTGTGTCTGAGTGTATAGGATTGTGTCTGAGTGTATAGGATTGTGTATGTGTGTATGTGTACAAATGAGGCATTTTACCATGTAAAGGGCACAGTGGTGGCATTAATATGTGGGGGGCACAGTGGTGGCATTATTATGTGGGGGCACAGTGGTGGCAGTAATATGTGGGGGGCACAGTGGGGGCATTATTATGTGGGGGCACAGTGGTGGCATTAATATGTGGGGGGCACAGTGGTGGCATTATTATGTGGGAGGCACAGTGGTGTCATTATTATGTGGGGGGCACAGTGGTGGCATTATTATGTGGGAGGCACAGTGGTGGCATTATTATGTGGGGGCACAGTGGGGGCATTACTATGTGGAGGCACAGTGGTGGCATTACTATGTGGAGGCACAGTGGTGGCATTATTATGTGGGGGGCACAGTGGTGGCATTATTATGTGGAGGCACAGTGGGGGCATTATTATGTGGAAGGCACAGTGGGGGCATTATTATGTGGAGGCACAGTGGGGGCATTATTATGTGGGGGCAGAGTGGTGGGATTATTATGTGGGGGCACAGTGGTGGCATTATGTGGGGGCACAGTGGGGGCATTATTATGTGGGGGACACAGTGGGGGCATTATGTGGGGGACACAGTGGGGGCATTATTATGTGGAGGCACAGTGGTGGCATTATTATGTGGGGGACAGAGTGGGGGCATTATTATGTGGAGGCACAGTGGTGGCATTACTATGTGGGGGCACAGTGGGGGCATTATGTGGGGGCACAGTGGTGGCATTACTATGTGGGGGCACAGTGGGGGCATTATGTGGGGGCACAGTGGTGGCATTACTATGTGGGGGCATTATGCGGGGGCACAGTGGTGGCATTATTATGTGGGGGCACAGTGGGGGCATTATGTGGAGGCACAGTGGTGGCATTACTATGTGGGGGCACAATGGTGGCATTACTATGTGGAGGCACAGTGGTGGCATTATTATGTGGAGGCACAGTGGTGGCATTATTATGTGGGGGCACAGTGGTGGCATTACTATGTGGAGGCATAGTGGTGGCATTATTATGTGGGGGCACAGTGGTGGCATTACTATGTGGGGGCACAATGGTGGTATTACTATGTGGAGGCACAGTGGTGGCATTATTATGTGGGGGCACAGTGGTGGCATTATTATGTGGGGGCACAGTGGTGGCATTACTATGTGGGGGCACAATGGTGGCATTACTATGTGGAGGCACAGTGGTGGTATTATTATGTGGGGGCACAGTGGTGGCATTATTATGTGGGGGCACAGTGGTGGTATTACTATGTGTGGCAGTAAGAGTCGGTTTTTGTGCACACAGCAGGAGCAGTAATAGGGACACACACGGCAGCAGTGGCTCAGTATTGGGGTGACGGCAGGATGAGGAGTTTTTGCAGGTTGGGATTAGATGGGGTTCGGTGCCGGAAGTGTGAGGAGTCAAGTGTCTTTGTTTTAATTTCTGTAGATGAGTTGTGGCTGGAAGAAGTTGTCATGTTGGTCTGGGCCAGATGGAAAACACAGAAAAGGTGAACAACTCCATCCGAAAGAACGTCAGCTGTAAGTCACCATCTATAACTGCACTGGGATCTCTTGTATGTGCTGCAGCACCGATATCTACCACTATATAGTCACCATATAGCGGTAATATCAGTGTCATCTGCCGAGGCTCCACTATACCCTCGATTAGTCTGTGCCATCATAGTTATCATAGTTACCTGGTAAGGGGCCCACTCAGATGTTTTGCCCCCCCTGAGCTGAAACCCTAGCTACGCCACTGCGTCCCGCTCATCTCCGCCCCTCCGCTTCTATTGGCCGGCTGCCGCGTAGCGTCGATGTGACGCCGAACGTCCCTCCCACTCCAGGAAGTGGACGTTCGCCGCCCACATCGAGGTCGTATGGTAGGTAAGTACGTGTGACGGGGGTGAATCGTCTGTGCGGCACGTTCAACAAATTGAACGTGCCGCACATACGATGGGGGCATTGCAAATCGCATACGATATCGTATGCGAAATTGCAACGTGTAAAGCAGGCTTTAAATGAACAAGTTGAGTTTTTGGTGAGTTTTTTACCTCAATATTTGAAAGCTAAAATGAGGAGGGGAACAATCAGAGCAAAAGTATTATAGAAACACATGCACCAATTCTGTATTTTTGGTTCAATTTTCAATTTTTTTTTTATTATTTTATTTTTTAAAGGAAAATAACAGAAAAACAAAGGAGGGGTTAGGTAAGAGAAACCTGGAGAAGACATGGTGGATAAGACAGGTAAAGCAGCAAGATTTACATATGGATCAAGTGAATGTTTTATTAAGTCATACTATTCAATCAAATTAATATGTATATGAAGAAATATATTATGTATATGTTTAAAGGGAAAAACATTAAATTTAATGCTTCAGGATTCACTAATCTTTAGCTTTGGCATGAAGATTTTAGACCATGAAGACCAACTTAAAGAATACCTCTTAATTTCTTTTTTGAAGACTATATTGTACTCGTAAATATGACGAGAGGGTATCTGCTAAATAATTTACTAAATTGATGGAGCTGTTGTGGTTTCCACTAAGTCGCTATAAGGTGCTTAGTAACCATAAAGGTGTGACCTATGTTATGTCTATAAATGTTTTCAAAACTATCAAGGCCAATTGAAAGTAGTGTAAAGGTGACTTTACACGCTACAACATCGCTAAAGCGATTTCGTTGGGATTTTGTGACGCACATCCGGCCGCGTTAGCGATGTCGTTGCCTGTGACACCTATTAGCGATTTTGAATTATTGCAAAAACATTCAAAATCGCTAATCGGTGACATCCCCCCCCTAATCTAAATTATAGTTGCTGCTGCAGTAACGATATTGTTCGTCGTTCCTGCGGCATCACACATCGCTACTTGTGACACCGCAGGAACGAGGAACCTCTCCTTACCTGCATCCCACCAGCAATGAGGAAGGAAGGAGGTGGGCGGGATGTTCTACCCGCTCACCTCCTCCCCTCCGCTTTGATTGGGCGGCCGCTTAGTGACGTTGCTGTGACGTCGCGGTGATGCCGAACGCCCCTCCCCCTTGAGGGAGGGATTGTTCAGTGGTCACAGCGACGTCACAGAAACGGTATGTGCATGTGACGCTGCCGTAGTGATAATGTTTGCTACGGCAGCGATTACTACATATCGGCCGTGCGACGGGGGCGGGAGCTATTGCGCTCGACATTGCTAGCAATTGCTAGCGATGTCGTAGCGTGTAAAGCGGCCCTTAGTTGTGGGGTAAGAGACATTCTTTGTTTTGTGACTTTATAAGTAAGGTGTTTTTTAACTGTCGTGGGCGGAGGGGACGCGCTCGCCACGCTGGGGTCTGGGGCTTCTGCTGCTGCTGCTCGGTGGCTCAAGCGGCGGGCCGGACCCGGGGACTCTAGCAGCACTCCTCACCCGTGAGTGAAAAGGGATGGTTTGTTTAGGGAGAGAGTTCGTGACGCCACACAAGGGACGTGGTGATGAGTGGACCACCGCTGCTGGTGACGGGGATCCCGGGAGAGATGGTAGGGAGCAGCTAGGATGTTGTACCCTCTGTGGGTAGGAGTTGGTGATCACGGGGCCCGGTGGTGATACGGGGAGGCTGAATGGCTGGGGTGCAGGGTTGCAGGGGCAGCGCGGCGCGGTGTCGGACGGCACTGGTGTACTCACTCAGAGAGTCAATGACAGAGTCTCTGGTAAGCCAAATGGCCGGATGGAAGGGTCCCGCAGCCGGCTGTAGTGTTGTGCTCTCCCCGGATGGCTGATGGTGGATGTCTTTCCCTGCACCTGTTAGAATGTTCTGACTCCTGTGGTTGCCCACCGGTAGTCCGCTCCCCGGCGTATAGGTTCTGTAGGAGCCCGTTTTGCCCGCAGGCGCTGGCCCTTGGATCTCTAGCCTATGGCGGTGGTTGTATATCCTCTCGGTGTGGACTGTTGCCTTCTGTCGGGTCTTGGTTGTTGGGAAACCCCTGGGGTTCCTGTCACACTCGGATTTGACTATTGCCGGCGGCTCCAAGCCTGGTCGGGGTCTGATGGCCCTGCCTGTGTGCTTAGCTTCACTTCGCTCACCGATTCGGTACCAGCGGGCCACCGCCCGACCCCGGTCCTGTGGCTCTGCAGAGGTCCACTACCTCCTGCAAATGGCCACCACCGTCTGCCAACCTTGCTGTCAGTGCCTGGGCTCCGACCCAGACACTTGCAGTTTATGTCCTCTCACTTTCACCTCCTGAACTCATCTGTCTGTTTTCCCGCCTCCAGGCCTGTGAACTCCTCGGTGGGTGGAGCCAACCACCTGGCTCCGCCCCACCTGATGTGGACATCAGACTCTGGAGGGAGGCAACAAGGGTTTTTGTCTGACTGGTGTAACTGTCTAGGGTGGGGGGTGTGTATGTTGTTATGTCTGTGACTACCTGGCTAGTTCAGGGTGTCACATTCCCCCTTGGTAAAACACAGACCGTCCGCAGAATGCCCGTCCATCACCGGTTTTATTTTTCTGTAAAAGATAAATTAACATGTAAACATTCAACATAAGCATACTTGTAGTTCTTCCCTTACGGGAGGCTCGGTACTTTAACGTTTCAAAACATATAAAACATTTTTATTACTGACGGACAGGTTCATAGTCATCCGCTCTCCCACCCAAGCAACCTAACTCTTGATGCTGCCCCTAAGAAATGGGCAGCACCCCTCTTCCCCAGTCCTGGTCCAGGTTACCCGAGCGGGAACGGGTACGGTATCTCGCACCCGGCTGTCACTTCAGGGGACCCCACATCCAGGGGGACCCCTGACCCCCGGAGGATGGCCACCGGTCCTGGTGGTGGCCGGGCGCCAGCCTGCTCTGCTGCGGGCCCTTCCTCCAATCTGCCTCTCCGGAGGCGGAACGGAACGGAAAATGGCCCACAAACTATTTACAGCCCACAAGTTCGTGGGTGGCCTGCAAGTTCTCGGCCATGTTCATGAGCAGTTTCTCATGTGGGCTGTTTAGGATAAACACACTGATGGTCCCAACGGGGACAACTAGTCTTACAACGGACGGCAATCAACTGGTTGATGATCAGGTGATACTTCGGTGATTGGTGTTCATTCAACTGAAAACAGGGTGCTGAGGGTCCCAACAGGGACAACTGGGTTGCAACGGCGGACCGCTGCCTTTATTTGAGGTCACCCTCCTCATAGGCCTCCTCCAACTCCACATCCGGACGGGATGGTGGAGGAGGGGACTGGGACCGCCTCTGGGCACTGCGGTCTACCCTCTGCTTGACATCCAGGGCAAACCAGCCCCTCTCCCCGCAATATCGGGTGTAAGTCACTAAGTCGCCTGGTTGTAGATCGCGACCAGGATGACAGGTTGGCAGGTGAAAGTTCACATCTCGGCGGGCCACGAATATCTCGGCCTCCAGGCCCGGTTCATACACAAAGCCATATCCCCGCTGAGGATCAAACCTTCTCACCTGGCCTTTATACACCGGGCCCCGCACCCGAAAGGTGGCGTTGCGGAGATTGTCCTTCTCCTTCATGACGCGCGCCAGCATTTCGGCCCTCTGCTGCTCCCTAGCGGCAATTTCATGGCCCAACTGGCTTGGCTCCCTGTCCCAGTAAGGGGCGTTTGCCTGCCCCTGCACGCGGGTCGGGCCCCGCCGGACTTCGCCCGCACCGGCCACGACCGATAATCTCTTGTGGGGGTCCTGCGGTGACATGGCCTGAGCTGCCGCTTTGCAGCGACGACCCGGCGCAGCCTCAGCCGAGGCGTGGGGTGCAGGGACAGCAGGCCTCACCTGTTGGGCCTTCCGGTTCACGGCATCCACTTCTCCAGTAGCCGGACGGACTGCCGGGGCCGGGACGGTCTCGGGTGCGGTCGCTTCCGGGGCCGACGGCTTCCACTTCGAGGACGGGCACCTCCCGCGGGATCTTCCATGGCAGCGGGAGTGATGCGGGACGTTCGCGGACGCCTTCAGGCTGGTCCTCCAGGGCGGACGGACTGGGTTCCACTGCCGGTGTCGGGGACAGCGAGCCTAGTGGCGAGGCGGCAACAGCCGGTGCGGGTGGCGGGGGAGGTAGCAGGGTGAGTGGGTGCAGACCGGGCCCCAGTGACCGGTCCTTCAGGGACACAGGAGCGTGGGTCGCTTACCCGCTCCTCCAACACTGCCTCCACCTCGCGTCTCCGCACGGCCGCCGCCACCTCCTCCATTTCGGCAACCCACCGCTCCATCAAGAATCGGACCTGGGCCTGCAGGCAACAGCACATTTGCGTGGTCCGGGCCTCCACCCACTCCGCTGTTTCTTTCGTGGGCTCCGGGATCTCTGCGTGGCCGGACGGGACGAACATGTCAGCGCTTGTGCTCCCAGGATCCGGATGTGTAGCAGAGTCCTGGCGTCCCTGCTTCTTATGCCCTCGGTTACATGAGGCAGGCCTTCACCCGCCCCCCCTTGGTTCTTTCTAGCACTTCCTCTTTGGGGGCGGGGCCTCACTTTCGCGCCTTCCCTGCTCGGGGAAGACGCTTGAGCGGGAAATCTTCGCGCCAAAAGATGCTGGAACTTCCAATTTTTCGGCCGGACACCACTGGCGGGGACTGCAAGGCGCACTTCTACTGGTAGGTAGATCGGTTCTATCCTGTTCGTGACACCAAGTTGTCGCGGGCGGAGGGGACGCGCTCACCACGCTCGGGTCCGGGGCTTCTGCTGCTGCTCGGTGGCTCGATTGGTGGGCCGGACCCGGGGACTCGAGCAGTGCTCCTCACCCGTGAGTGAAAAGGGATGGTTTGTTTAGGGAGAGAGTTCATGACGCCACGTGGTGATGAGGGCACCACCGCTGCTGGTGACGGGGATCCCGGGAGAGATGGTAGGGAGCAGCTAGGATGTTGTCCCCTCCATGGGTAGGGGTTGGTGATCCCGGGGCCCGGTGGTGATACGGGGAGGCTGGATGGCTGGGGTGCAGGGTTGCAGGGGCAGCGCGGCGCGGTGCCAGACAGCACTGGTGTACTCACTCAGAGAGTCAATGACAGAGTCTCTGGTAAACCAAACGGCCGGATGGACGGGTTCCGCAGCCGGCTGCAGTGTTGTGCTCTCCCCGGACTGCTGATGGTGGCTGTCTTTCCCTGCACCCGTTAGAATGTTCTGACTCCTGTGGTTGCCCACCGGTAGTCCGCTTTCCTTAACTCAGTAACTGACCTATAGTGTGTGCTTCAAATCCACAACATGTCACCTTCTCTTGCGGCTACGCTGAGTTTTGCACAGCCTTGAAAAAGTATTTTTAAAACAAGTTTCAAGAATGCAATCGCACAGTAAGGGTGACTCAGTGATGTGACTTCAATCTGAGGCCACTGGCACAAATGGCTATCTCGGACAGACTAGGCACAAGTAGTGTTGAGCGAATAGTTGACTATTCGTATTCGCTATGCTGTTATCGAGTACTGTCCGCTACTCTCATATTCGTTACGGGTAGTGTGGCGCCCAGGACTAGCTAGGTCGTCACAGATAACACTCTAACACCTCCACCCCCATTAGACAGGGACACCAGCCAAACACAAAACCCTTGTTGCCGCCCTCCAGTGTCTGATGTCCACACCAGGTGGGGCAGAGCCAAACGGTTGGCACCACCCACCGAGGAGTTCACAGGCCTGGAGGCGGGAAAAGTGTCAGTTAGAAGTTAGAGGTTGGAGTTTGAAGAGTGAGGAGTAAACATTTGGGTGTCTGGATTTGTGGCCCAGGCACTGACAGCAAGGTTGGCAGACGGTGGTGGCCGTCTGCAGGAGTGGTGAAGCAACGCGGAACCGTAGGACCGGGGTCGGGCGTTAGCCCGCCGGTACCGACCGGGGCGCGAAGTGAAGCCAGCACACACAGGCAGGGCCATCGGACCCCGACTAGGCTTGGAGCCGCTGACAGTAGTCAAATCCGAATGTGACCGGAACGCCAGAGGTTTCCTAACAGCAAAAGTCCTGATTGAAGGCAACCGCCCACACTGTGAGGGTATACAGCTACCGCCTAAGGCTAGAGACCCAAGGGCCAGCGCCTGCGGGCAAACGGGCTCCTCCGGTACCCATATCCCGGGGAGCGGACTACTGGTGGGGATCCATGGTAGTCAAACAAGAACATCAAGGTGCAGGGAAAGACAGCCGCCATCACCTGTCCGCGGAGAGACACAGCAGCCGGCTGCTGGAGCCGTCCATCCAGCCGTTTGGTTTACCGAGGACTTTGTACATTTCTTACTGAGTGAGTGCACCCGTGCTATCCGGCACCGCGCCGCGCTGTCCCTGCAACCCTGCACCTCACCAACCCTGCCTCCCCGTCACATCATCGGGCCCCGGGACCACCGACCCCTACCCACGGAGGGGGAAAACAACATCCCAGCTGCTCCCTACCATCGCTCTCGGGATCCCCGTCACCAGCAGCGGTGGTGCCCATCTTCACCACGACCCGTGGGTGGCGTCACGGACTAAATCCCCCAAACCAACCACCCTTTTCACTCACGGGTGAGGAGCGCCGCTCGAGTCCCCGGATCCGGCCCACCACTCGAGCCACCGAGCAGCAGCAGCCGCAGCAGCGCCGGACCCGAGCGTTAGCAAGAGTGCCCTCCCCGCCCGCGACAACTTGGCATCACGAACAGGATTGCACCCATTTACTTACCAGGAGAAGTGCGCCTTGTGATCTCCGCCGGCGTTGTCCGGCCAAAAATTTTGAAGCGCCGCTATCTTGGCGAGAAAATGTCCCGCTCGAGCGTCTTCTCTGAGCAGGGAAGGCGCGAAAGCGAAGCCCCGCCCCCAACAAACGGAAGTGCTGAAGAGAACCAAGGGGGGGCAGGTGTGCGTCTGCCTAATGTAGCCGGGGCTATAAAAGCGGGGACGCCAGGACTCTGCAAAGCTAACTTGTTCCTGGAAGCAGCTTGCAACATGTCCGCACCATCTGAGAGGCCTGAGTGTCCGTAGCCTGCCCCTGGGATGGCGGCTTGGCTGAACACCCAAGTGATGCTGTTGTGCTGCCATAACCGGGCCCAAGTACGGGACCTGCTAGATCGCTGGACCGCTGAGATGGAGGAGCTGGCTGCGGTCGTGCGGGCGCATGAAATAGAGACCATGCTAGAGGAGCTGGTGAGAGACCCACACCCTTGTGTCCCTAGAGGACCGGCTGCTGCGGCTGAAGGACTCGGTCTACCCCTGGCCCAAGCAGGGCCCAACCCATCGCCTGTGCTGACCGCCCATACAACCCCGCTCAGACCGCCGTCCCCGATGGAGGTGGCGGAGTCCGTGCTGCCCCGCCAGGGCCCGGAGGCCCAAGAGGAAGCCAGCCAATCAACAGCCGGAGGGGGTGACTTAGAAGAACCGATGGCAGACCTCCATACACCGGCCAATGACGGGCCACTCGCCACGGAGTAGCCACAAGTCTGGGCTCAGCTGGAAACCGTTACCGACCTGCCAAGCCCCACCATTAGTTCCCTGGAGTCGGATGACAGCAGCTCGGGGGCTGACACAGAACCGGTCTTAGAGTCCGAGGAAGCGGGTTAGAGTCTTCCCAACAGCAGTGCGCCAGTAGCTTTCTATGTCCCGCGTGGTGGAGGGAACGAATATCGGGCGGCCCTCTCCCACCAGGCCTGCCACCGGATGTTTGCAATATTAACAGTGGAGGGCGAGGCCACCTCGGAGGAAGAGGTGGAGTAGACAGCGGTCCACCGTTGCAAACAAGTTGTCCCCCGTTGGGACCCTCAGCAGTTTAAATGAATGACATTAATCAACCGTGACCTTCATCTGATTGACTACCTGATTATTCCAGCTGTTGCCGGCAAGTTGTCCCCAGAGGGACTTTATGTGTTTGTACAACCTGCATGAGAGACTATTCATGGACATGGCCGAGAACTGGCAGGCCACCCACGAACTGGTGGGCATGTAAATAATTTTATGGGATGGAAACCGTTGCCGCCTCCGGAGAGGCAGGTTGGAGGATGGGCCCGCAGCAGAGCAGGCTGGGGCCCGGCCACCACCAGGACCGGTGGCCATCCTCCGGGGGTCAGGGGTCCCCCAAGGATGTGGGGTCCCCTGAAATGACAGCTGGGTGCGAGTTACCGTACCCGTTCCCGCTCGGGCAGCCTGAACCTGGACTGGGGTCAAGGGGTGCTGCTCACTTCTTAGGGGCAGCATCAGGGCTAGGTTGCTTGGGTGGGAGAGCGGAAGACATCCGTCCGTCAGTATTAAAAATGTTTTGTTTTATATGTGCAACGTTTAAGTGCCCTCACAAAAATGCTTGCATGTTCAAAATGTTTATATTTTTACAGCTTTTGAAAAAAATAAATAAATAAAACCGGTGATGGACAGGCAGCCCGTGGACGGTCTGCATTTCACCAAGGGGGAATGTGGCGCCCTGGACTAGCCAGGTCGTCACAGATAACACTCAAACACCCCCACCCCAATTAGACAGGGACACCAACCAAACACAAAACCCTTGTTGCCTCCCTCCAGTGTCTGATGTCCACACCAGGTGGGGCGGAGCCAAGCGGTTGGCCCCACCCACCGAGGAGTTCACAGGCCTGGAGGTGGGAAAAGTGTCAGTTAGAAGTTAGAGGTTGGAGTTTGAAGAGTGAGGAGTAAACACTTGGGTGTCTGGGTTTGTGGCCCAGGCACTGACAGCATGGTTGGCAGACGGTGGCCGTAGACTTGTGCCAAGTGTCTATGATAAACTGCTGTTGCTTGCCTTCAGTCCGGTCATCTTATCCATACTCAATCTCATACTCCAGAGATGAGTCCTATTATTTCTGTCCCATTGACACAAAACGTATGGGTACTTTGTGTATCTGTGGTGCCCCAGAGGCTTCAGTCGCCACAGAGTATTGCATCTGTTTTAAGATTGTAATTCTCTCCTGGGTAAGAAGAGGTTAATTACTGGTTTCTGCCACTTACACAAACATCTAACATGAGTCACCACACACAGGAAATCAGGCTGGAAATCCCCCCAGCACTACTGAGTCATACCTGAGGTGGGGGCTGCTCTCAAAGAGTGAAAAGACAAGCAGTTACACTTTTAGTGAGAGAACAGCCCAGTACAGAGAACAGAGCAGACAGACTTGAGGGAGCAGCGATTAACAGGCTGGCCCTGGGACGGGAGACAGGTGGAGATAGTCTCAGAGCCAGGGGCCACAACACTGCACTGAGTCTGCAGGAGTGAGACTGAAAAAGGGTGAGAGACAGAGGCAGCCAGTGGAGATGTTGAGACAAGAGGAGATGGTAGCTGAGGTCAAGCCTAACCGTTCCCACAGTGTCAGCGCAAGTCGGGGTGCATGACCCTCGGTTGGGGACACCTTCACGGACTCTGAAATATCTGCAGGAGATGGGGATTTTCATCTACCCACTTTCCTGTGACATATGGGCTACGGTCAGACCACATGGAGAGGACCCTCATCACCTGCATACGGGACGGGACACTTAACACCCACAGCGGGGTCCCCAAATTGCTTCAGGTTACGGGGAACCATGTGTCAGCGCAAGGAGGAAGGTCTCACATTTCCACAGACACCGGTGATTGCCTCTGATTCCCCCGGGATCGGTTAGAGTCCATCCATGGCTGCGTAGAGCAGCACCTCTGGGGCATCTTAAGAACTGTGAGTAAATAGAACTTTGAACCGCAGCCCCCTGTATCGTCCTTGTCATTGCCAGGGCTGCCGCCCTGCACTTCGGCGCCATCAGCCGTCCCCATCGTCCTCATCCTCCCTGGGGCTCGAGCCATCTGTGGGGAGCTGAACTATCTGAGCTGCGTTAACATAAGCCCCAGAGGAGAGCAACATCTCGCAGCGGCAGCTAATCCCTGGTCGCACACCTCGGGTTGTGCTGCAAAGCATCCCCCATTCCCATCCAGCACCACCCCTGGAAGAGGAAAAGTCACAGGAAGGGTTGGCAGCAGAGGAGGCCGAAACCCCAGTCACCGCTGCCACCAATGACACAATTCCCAGGGACCCTTCTTCCACCTTCTATCCCCCTCTACACCTTGCACCTGTTTGTCATTTACATGTAGCCCATAGGGCCACGAAGCTGGGTCAGTCCAGTTACAGCAGCAACCCCACAAAACCACTGGCCCGGTGATGAGTAACCCCTTAGGTCCCGTGGGGCGCTACATATCCCCTTGTTGCCAAAGAAGCAAAGAGAGAAGGGGTTACATACAAAATATGTGATATGCTCCAGAGCCATGTTTCTAATACCGATGAAGTGCGATATCCCTCAGAGTTTCTAATAACGATCATTTGTGATACTCCCTAGAGCCATTTATCTAATACTGATATTTTGTGATATATCCCAGAGCCATGCATTTAATGACAATCTTGTCTGATACCCCCAGAGCCATGTATCTAATATTAATCATGCATGATACCCCCAAAGCCATGTGTCTAATGCAAATCATGTGTGATTTCCCCAGAGTGATGTATCTAATACCAATCATGCGTGGTTCACCTCAGAGCTAAGTATCTAATGCCAATTATGCATGATACCCCCCAGAACCATGCATCTAATTCCCACCCTCTATGATACAACTAAGAGACATGTATCTAATTCCCATCACTTTACACTACTGCTCCCATAGAAGTAAATGGAACGATGTCGCACATTACAATACAGCTCGCATAGAAATGGACAGAGGGCATTACACATTACACCACTGCTCTCACTGACGTGGATAGAGCTGTGTCATGTGGCACCCCTGAGTAAATCAGGGTGCCAGAGGGTACTGCATTTTTGCCCAGGGTGCAGGGCCTACCTGCAGGGACTGTGTTTGAGTCATTCGGTGCCTTGTGATTCCACCCACTCAAAATGGGCCCTGGGGCCAGCCCTACTCTCGGGGGGCCACACCACTTAACTGCACCTACCAACAACCCCAAGCGTCCCTTAACCTTCAGTGGCGGTCCCCTGACCGCAATACCGAGAGTGGTGTCACGAAAATCCTAAAGAGAAGGTTCCCTACCTGTGACCAGACCATCTTACGTGGAGTCCCTGAAGGTAATGCACCGACACAACACCTGTGGGGCTTCACAACTGGTGTCACGAACAGGATAAGGACTAGACCTGTTAAGACAGGTGACCATGTGCCTGGGCGGTCCGCTTAAAAAATTGTAAGCGCCGCGATATTGCCACTATGAAAAGCGCACCAAAGAACAACAGGAGCCCGCGCTAGAAGAAATTACTGCCCACGAAGAGGTGTGACTACTCAGAGAACCCCTGCAGAGTCCTGACCTCGCAAGTGATGAGAGCAGTCTGGAGATGGCGGGAAAGAGAGGAAGGCACAAGCCTGCTGCTGAGAGAAGATCGTGCAGAGAAAATGGCGTTCACACACCGCGACCCAGAGCTAGGCTCCACTGCCTCGTGGGACTGGGAGCTGGACCATTGGTGTGAAAGGCTGGAGGCGAAGGTGATGCAGCAGATCCGGGAAGGACGCGCAGAGCTCAGAGAGATGGTTGGAGTCGTCTGGGCCCACAAGAAGTGGACGGAGAGGCAAACGACGCGCCGAGCAGCGACTACTCGGACTCCAATGATGCCAATCCTGGGTGAGTCCTGTGTTGCCCCTGCCGGCACGAGTGCACTGATCCCCACTGCGAAGCCTGGGGTCCCCGCGGAGGCCCCAGAAGCAGTGACGCCCAGCCTATCAAGCCCAGGCCGCCGCTATGTCTGGCCCGGCCCGCCAAGACCACGCCGAAGCAGCGACGCCCAGCCCGGCCCGCCAAGTCCAGGCCGCCGCCATGCCAGGCCCGGCCCGCCAAATTCAGGCCGCCGCCATGCCAGGCCCGGCCCGCATTGATCCCGCCGCGGCAGCGACGCCTATCCACATCGCAGCAGCGACGTTCATCCGCGCCGCATCAGCGACGCCGACCCAGGCCACAACCACGCTAGGCGCAGCCCGCCAAGACCAGGCCGCAGCAGCGATGCTCTGCCCGGCCCGCCAAGTTAAGGCCGCAGCCACGCCAGGCTTAGCCAGCCTAGACCAGGCCGCAGCCACGCCAGGCTCGGCCCGCCAAGACCAGGCCGCAAGGCCATCTACCCCGGCCTGCAAGGCCAGAGCAGACATCGCTCCCCAGCCCAAGGAACGGGGTCCCCTGTCCTCAATGGAGGGAGAAGACCCTGTATACTTAAAGTTTATGGCGGATCTGGAGGCATGGTTCCCAAAGTAAAAGGTAGACCGCTATCTGCTCCCCAGGCGCTCACCCAGAGTGTCCTCAGTGATGTCTGTGGCAAAGAGCCCACTGCCCAGGCCTGCTGATGAAAACCTATCCCCAGCGCTGCCGTCCGAGGAGTGCACAGAAGAACTAAGGGGGAGGGGAGGCCTGAAGGCTGAAGTGGCAATCCCAGAACAGCAGGAAGAGGACGCAGCACCCTGTGAAGCTGAAGGGGGCCTGGAACCTGAAATGTTGCCTTACTCCCGCTGGGAAGAGAGACCGCCAACCCCTGCTGAAGACGAGGAGCTGACCATCTTTATGCCAAGTATGTATGTTACTTGGGGGCCTGCAAGCAGTGAAGTGGCAGCAAAGAAGAGTCCCACATGCAGAGCACAGCGTCGTGCCATAGCAAAACAGGCCGCAATCCAACAGTCTCCAGAACGGTATGATGTTACAGCTAGAGATCTGGGAGAAGAAGAAGAGGAGAAGTCCATGTAAAGTGAAGTAAGAAGCACAGCAAAGTTACCAGTTTACAGTTTGCAACGTTGAAAAGTTCAAGTATGTACCCACATGAACTTATGTGAGAAACCCTTTGCACTTTGAAAATACGGACCATAGGCTATGAACTGGCTATAGCCACAAACTCTCGCAGTGTACATAGTTACCTTGAATGGTACCACCACCAGAGCCAGCCTGTTTAGGGGCCTGGCTCGCCTGTGACCAGGGAGCACGCCTGTTTATGGGGCCTGGCTCTCCACCACAAAGAGGGTACCTGGTCAGCACCAACTGTGGAGGTCGCCTCTACATCCTGCCAGAAGAGGCTGAAGGCGCGGCTCCATCAGGCCAGGTATACCCTGAAACCACCAGACCACGAAAGCCTCCTCTACATCCTGCCAGAAGTGGCTGAAGGCTCGGCTCGACGGGAGAGGAAGATTGGAGGAATGTTCTGGGGAAGCGGATGGCCCAGACCTGGTTGCTAAAAGGACCGGTGACCTGCCTCCTGAGAGGGTTTTGGGTGTTTAACAGACTAGTGGGTGGAGGGTGGTGATGTATGGTACCTGGTGGTTTTAAAATGTTTAAAATGTTTTATCATTTTTGTGCATTTAAAATGTTGTCTTGCAGCCTGAGGACATGCTGGTGATAACTAAGGGGGAATGTGGCGCCCCTGACCTGGTCAGGCACCACTGAGTACTGCACCCATGCTGGGGGCAGTGCAACACAGGTAATCCAGAAGGCTGACCGAGGTTTGACTACACAGGCGCATAGTAATCAGGTCTCACACATCTACCTTTGATAGGGACCCCTGTGGAATCCAGGAGGGGGCGTAGCCTCCATGTCCACTCAAGGGGTGTGGTAGAGAGCCTGGTTGCTAGGTGGTGTAGCCATGCACAGTGGGGAGGGAGTAGTGAGCCAGTCTGGAGAGTGCAGCTCAGGGAGTGGAGACGTGTGGAGCAGACCCTGGAAGCAGGCACAACACTGACAGCGTCCGCGCAGTGACTACCAACGGGGGAGACCGATCACCTGGTACTAATACCCGAAAACCACCCAAGGCTAGAGAGAGCAAAGGGGTGGCTGAGTAAGGGGACTGCCAGGGAGCTACCAGGCCCATACGAGTGCAGGGTCTCAGAGTAGGGAACCATTCAGTTGTCCTGCTCAACCTGCAGGTGGGGGTACTTTACGCCCTCACCACCACACACAGAGTCCGGAGCCACGTAGCGAAGAGAGGGCCCATAGTTCACAGGAGGCAAGCAGCCGGAGTGACCTGCTCCAGGCTACAAGAAAACAGGCCAAAAGAAGGGGTGAGAGGCATCAGCAACTTCCCTGGGCGACCCCAGCAGGACTTCAAGTAGGGGTCACCCCCAAAACACACAGGGCTAGGAAGGCGAGTTGGTAGTCACCCTGATCAGCCAGCCGTAAGGATACCTGGTTCCAGCCTGGTTTATCCCAGCCACGCCAGGGTTACTCACCCTACCATCTGTGAGTGAAAACCCTGAAAGACTGCCTGGACTGTGTTTGAGTCATTCTGCGCCTTGTGGTTTCACCCACTCAAAACGGGCCCTGGGGCCAGCCCTACTCTCGGGGGGCCACACCATCTAACTGCACCTACCAACAACCCTAGGTGTCCCTTAACCTGCAGTGGCGGTCCCCTGACTGCAATATCGAGAGTGGCATCACAAAAATCCTAAAGAGAAGGTTCCCTACCTGTGATCAGACCATCCCACGTGGAGTCCCTGAAGGTAGTGCACCGACACAACACCTGTGGGGCTTCACATACCTCCCTGGTTCCAGGTTCTTAAAAAGTCGGTGTCCCTACCAACAGCACGACAAATCCCAATCAACACCTTACATCATGACCTGTCAGACACACCAGTGGGTTGTTCTAGCTGGAATAGGGCCACCCACCTAGAGGTCAGGCAGACTGGTGGGAGGGAAGTGAGTCAGTTCAGTCTAGTTGAGTACAGGAGAGGCGTAAGAGCCCTCAAGGAGAGAGGGGGGTCTGGGGAGGGTGAGCTCCCGGGGAGATAGACTGTGGTTGGGTCGCAGACGGTGGTCCGGGACCAAAGGAGTTGTGGACCGGTGGCAGTGGCAGAGATGTTGAGACAAGAGGAGATGGTAGCTGAGGTCAAGCCTAACCGTTCCCACAGTGTCAGCGCAAGTCGGGGTGCATGACCCTCGGTTGGGGACACCTTCACGGACTCTGAAATATCTGCAGGAGATGGGGATTTTCATCTACCCACTTTCCTGTGACATATGGGCTACGGTCGGACCACATGGAGAGGACCCTCATCACCTGCATACGGGACGGGACACTTAACACCCACAGCGGGGTCCCCAAATTGCTTCAGGCTACGGGGAACCATGTGTCAGCGCAAGGAGGAAGGTCTCACATTTCCACAGACACCGGTGATTGCCTCTGATTCCCCCGGGATCGGTTAGAGTCCATCCATGGCTGCGTAGAGCAGCACCTCTGGGGCATCTTAAGAACTGTGAGTAAATAGAACTTTGAACCGCAGCCCCCTGTGTCGTCCTTGTCATTGCCAGGGCTGCCGCCCTGCACTTCGGCGCCATCAGCCGTCCCCATCGTCCTCATCCTCCCTGGGGCTCGAGCCATCTGTGGGGAGCTGAACTATCTGAGCTGCGTTAACATCAGCCCCAGAGGAGAGCAACATCTCGCAGCGGCAGCTAATCCCTGGTCGCACACCTCGGGTTGTGCTGCAAAGCATCCCCCATTCCCATCCAGCACCACCCCTGGAAGAGGAAAAGTCACAGGAAGGGTTGGCAGCAGAGGAGGCCGAAACCCCAGTCACCGCTGCCACCAATGACACAATTCCCAGGGACCCTTCTTCCACCTTCTATCCCCCTCTACACCTTGCACCTGTTTGTCATTTACATGTAGCCCATAGGGCCATGGAGCTGGGTCAGTCCAGTTACAGCAGCAACCCCACAAAACCACTGGCCCGGTGATGAGTAACCCCTTAGGTCCCGTGGGGCGCTACATATCCCCTTGTTGCCAAAGAAGCAAAGAGAGAAGGGGTTACATACAAAATATGTGATATGCTCCAGAGCCATGTTTCTAATACCGATGAAGTGCGATATCCCTCAGAGTTTCTAATAACGATCATTTGTGATACTCCCTAGAGCCATTTATCTAATACTGATATTTTGTGATATATCCCAGAGCCATGCATTTAATGGCAATCTTGTCTGATACCCCCAGAGGCATGTATCTAATATTAATCATGCATGATACCCCCAAAGCCATGTGTCTAATGCAAATCATGTGTGATATCCCCAGAGTGATGTATCTAATACCAATCATGCGTGGTTCACCTCAGAGCTAAGTATCTAATGCCAATTATGCATGATACCCCCCAGAACCATGCATCTAATTCCCACTCTCTATGATACAACTAAGAGACATGTATCTAATTCCCATCACTTTACACTACTGCTCCCATAGAAGTAAATGGAACGATGTCGCACATTACACTACAGCTCGCATAGAAATGGACAGAGGGCATTACACATTACACCACTGCTCTCACTTACGTGGATAGAGCTGTGTCATGTGGCACCCCTGAGTAAATCAGGGTGCCAGAGGGTACTGCATTTTTGCCCAGGGTGCAGGGCCTACCTGCAGGGACTGTGTTTGAGTCATTTGGTGCCTTGTGATTCCACCCACTCAAAATGGGCCCTGGGGCCAGCCCTACTCTCGGGGGGCCACACCACTTAACTGCACCTACCAACAACCCCAAGCATCCCTTAACCTTCAGTGGCGGTCCCCTGACCGCAATACCGAGAGTGGTGTCACGAAAATCCTAAAGAGAAGGTTCCCTACCTGTGACCAGACCATCTTACGTGGAGTCCCTGAAGATAATGCACCGACACAACACCTGTGGGGCTTCACAACTGGTGTCACGAACAGGATAAGGACTAGACCTGTTAAGACAGGTGACCATGTGCCTGGGCGGTCCGCTTAAAAAATTGTAAGCGCTGCGATATTGCCACTATGAAAAGCGCGCCAAAGAACAACAGGAGCCCGCGCTAGAAGAAATTACCGCCCACGAAGAGGTGTGACTACTCAGAGAACCCCTGCAGAGTCCTGACCTCGCAAGTGATGAGAGCGGAGTTGTCTGGAGATGGCGGGAAAGAGAGGAAGGCACAAGCCTGCTGCTGAGAGAAGATCGTGCAGAGAAAATGGCGTTCACACACCGCGACCCAGAGCTAGGCTCCACTGCCTGGTGGGACTGGGAGCTGGACCATTGGTGTGAAAGGCTGGAAGCGAAGGTGATGCAGCAGATCCGGGAAGGACGCGCAGAGTTCAGAGAGATGGTTGGAGTCGTCTGGGCCCACAAGAAGTGGACGGAGAGGCAAACGATGCGCCGAGCAGCGACTACTCGGACTCCAATGATGCCAATCCTGGGTGAGTCCTGTGTTGCCCCTGCCGGCACGAGTGCACCGATCCCCACTGCGAAGCCTGGGGTCCCCGCAGAGGCCCCAGAAGCAGTGACGCCCAGCCTATCAAGCCCAGGCCGCCGCTATGTCTGGCCCGGCCCGCCAAGACCACGCCGCAGCAGCGACGCCCAGCCCGGCCCGCCAAGTCCAGGCCGCCGCCATGCCAGGCCCGGCCCGCCAAGTTCAGGCCGCCGCCATGCCAGGCCCGGCCCGCATTGATCCCGCCGCGGCAGCGACGCCTATCCACATCGCAGCAGCGACGTTCATCCGCGCCGCATCAGCGACGCCGACCCAGGCCACAACCAGGCCGCAGCAGCGATGCTCTGCCCGGCCCGCCAAGTTAAGGCCGCAGCCACGCCAGGCTTAGCCAGCCTAGACCAGGCCGCAGCCACGCCAGGCTCGGCCCGCCAAGACCAGGCCGCAAGGCCATCTACCCCGGCCTGCAAGGCCAGAGCAGACATCGCTCCCCAGCCCAAGGAACCGGGTCCCCTGTCCTCAATGGAGGGAGAAGACCCTGTATACTTAAAGTTTATGGCGGATCTGGAGGCATGGTTCCCAAAGTAAAAGGTAGACCGCTATCTGCTCCCCAGGCGCTCACCCAGAGTGTCCTCAGTGATGTCTGTGGCAAAGAGCCCACTGCCCAGGCCTGCTGATGAAAACCTATCCCCAGCGCTGCCGTCCGAGGAGTGCACAGAAGAACTAAGGGGGAGGGGAGGCCTGAAGGCTGAAGTGGCAATCCCAGAACAGCAGGAAGAGGACGCAGCACCCTGTGAAGCTGAAGGGGGCCTGGAACCTGAAATGTTGCCTTACTCCCGCTGGGAAGAGAGACCGCCAACCCCTGCTGAAGACGAGGAGCTGACCATCTTTATGCCAAGTATGTATGTTACTTGGGGGCCTGCAAGCAGTGAAGTGGCAGCAAAGAAGAGTCCCACAAGCAGAGCACAGCGTCGTGCCATAGCAAAACAGGCCGCAATCCAACAGTCTCCAGAACGGTATGATGTTACAGCTAGAGATCTGGGAGAAGAAGAAGAGGAGAAGTCCATGTAAAGTGAAGTAAGAAGCACAGCAAAGTTACCAGTTTACAGTTTGCAACGTTGAAAAATTCAAGTATGTACTCACATGAACTTATGTGAGAAACCCTTTGCACTTTGAAAATACGGACCATAGGCTATGAACTGGCTATAGCCACAAACTCTCGCAGTGTACATAGTTACCTTGAATGGTACCACCACCAGAGCCAGCCTGTTTAGGGGCCTGGCTCGCCTGTGACCAGGGAGCACGCCTGTTTATGGGGCCTGGCTCTCCACCACAAAGAGGGTACCTGGTCAGCACCAACTGTGGAGGTCGCCTCTACATCCTGCCAGAAGAGGCTGAAGGCGCGGCTCCATCAGGCCAGGAATACCCTGAAACCACCAGACCACGAAAGCCTCCTCTACATCCTGCCAGAAGTGGCTGAAGGCTCGGCTCGACGGGAGAGGAAGATTGGAGGAATGTTCTGGGGAAGCGGATGGCCCAGAGCTGGTTGCTAAAAGGACCGGTGACCTGCCTCCTGAGAGGGTTTTGGGTGTTTAACAGACTAGTGGGTGGAGGGTGGTGATGTATGGTACCTGGTGGTTTTAAAATGTTTTAAATGTTTTATCATTTTTATGCATTTAAAATGTTGTCTTGCAGCCTGAGGACATGCTGGTGATAACTAAGGGGGAATGTGGCGCCCCTGACCTGGTCAGGCACCACTGAGTACTGCACCCATGCTGGGGGCAGTGCAACACAGGTAATCCAGAAGGCTGACCGAGGTTTGACTACACAGGCGCATAGTAATCAGGTCTCACACATCTACCTTTGATAGGGACCCCTGTGGAATCCAGGAGGGGGCGTAGCCTCCATGTCCACTCAAGGGGTGTGGTAGAGAGCCTGGTTGCTAGGTGGTGTAGCCATGCACAGTGGGGAGGGAGTAGTGAGCCAGTCTGGAGAGTGCAGCTCAGGGAGTGGAGACGTGTGGAGCAGACCCTGGAAGCTGGCACAACACTGACAGCGTCCGCGCAGTGACTACCAACGGGGGAGACCGATCACCTGGTACTAATACCCGAAAACCACCCAAGGCTAGAGAGAGCAAAGGGGTGGCTGAGTAAGGGGACTGCCAGGGAGCTACCAGGCCCATACGAGTGCAGGGTCTCAGAGTAGGGAACCATTCAGTTGTCCTGCTCAACCTGCAGGTGGGGGTACTTTACGCCCTCACCACCACACACAGAGTCCGGAGCCACGTAGCGAAGAGAGGGCCCATAGTTCACAGGAGGCAAGCAGCCGGAGTGACCTGCTCCAGGCTACAAGAAAATAGGCCAAAAGAAGGGGTGAGAGGCATCAGCAACTTCCCTGGGCGACCCCAGCAGGACTTCAAGTAGGGGTCACCCCCAAAACACACAGGGCTAGGAAGGCGAGTTGGTAGTCACCCTGATCAGCCAGCCGTAAGGATACCTGGTTCCAGCCTGGTTTATCCCAGCCACGCCAGGGTTACTCACCCTACCATCTGTGAGTGAAAACCCTGAAAGACTGCCTGGACTGTGTTTGAGTCATTCTGCGCCTTGTGGTTTCACCCACTCAAAACGGGCCCTGGGGCCAGCCCTACTCTCGGGGGGCCACACCATCTAACTGCACCTACCAACAACCCTAGGTGTCCCTTAACCTGCAGTGGCGGTTCCTTGACTGCAATATCGAGAGTGGCATCACAAAAATCCTAAAGAGAAGGTTCCCTACCTGTGATCAGACCATCCCACGTGGAGTCCCTGCAGGTAGTGCACCGACACAACACCTGTGGGGCTTCACATACCTCCCTGGTTCCAGGTTCTTAAAAAGTTGGTGTCCCTACCAACAGCACGACAAATCCCAATCAACACCTTACATCATGACCTGTCAGACATACCAGTGGGTTGTTCTAGCTGGAATAGGGCCACCCACCTAGAGGTCAGGCAGACTGGTGGGAGGGAAGTGAGTCAGTTCAGTCTAGTTGAGTACAGGAGAGGAGTAAGAGCCCTCAAGGAGAGAGGGGGGTCTGGGGAGGGTGAGCTCCCGGGGAGATAGACTGTGGTTGGGTCGCAGACGGTGGTCCGGGAGCAAAGGAGTTGTGGACCGGTGACAGTGACATTGGAAAGGGTGTGACGGACATAGTCTAGGAGGACTGTCGGCATAGGATAACCCAAAAGAAACTGACCGGTGCCGAGCACGATGGGGTACAGGACCCTAAGTCAGGAGCCAATTCAACATCCTGGCAATTAACCTGCAAAGAAAGGAGACCTTCAGGGACCTTTCCACAGAGCTCAGAGATTGGTGGCATTAACACAACGCGAGGGACAGGGTTTTCCAGCGACAAGCAGCCCACTGAGGTTCCAAGTGCTAGCTCCCAAGAGCACAACTACACTTTACAAGGGTAGCAGGGCCCTAACCGCTTCAAGCCGAGGAGCCACAGACAGACACTAAAATTGTGCACGGAGGTGGTCTCTGGGACTATCAATTGACACCGGTGGGAGTGGACACCTAGACGGGGCTTCCCTGTACCAACTGTGACATACAGGGAACTTGGCTTATCTGCAGTGTGTGTGTCTGCTTTGTAATACTCATCATGCACCACGACTAACCAGAATGAGTACCTCGCTCCCCTTGCACCCTGCGCTCCCATACAACTACCAACATCCCTGAGCCCGGTGCCATCCCTACCTGTGGAGGGACTAACAGGCTGCTTAACTCCATCTGCCCCGGTACTCTTACAGCAGCGGTGGTACTCTCATTACCGCAACCCACAGGTGGCATCACGAACTTATCCCCTGTAAATACCTCCCTTTCACGGATCTAAGTGTCTGCCGAGCCGGGTCCGGGCCCCTTGAGCCACCACAAGCCTGATTCCGAGCAACCCGACCAACATCGGTGCGGTACAGTCACACATTACACCACTGCTCCTATTGAAATGGGCAAGCAGAGGTCCCACATTATACCATTGCTCATAGAGAGGAATAAAGCAGTTTCACAAATTATATCACTGATTCAAAAGAGGTGGATGGAGTGGCATCACACATAACACAATTGCTCCCATAGAAGTGGCCAGAGCAAAGTTACAAATTATACTACAGCTCCCAAAAAAATAGATGGAGCGGGGTTACACATGACACCACTGCTTCCATAGAACTGCATGAAGTAGCATCGCAAATTATATCACTGCTCTCACATTCTGACTCATGCTGCCTGTGGTTCAGGCAGCATAAATGTAATCACAGATTGCCTTTGATTTACAGGTTTATTGATCAAGCATGCAAAAAGACATCTAAAAACTTTTCAACTTTTTCAAAATTTTGACTTATTATTGTCTATTATTGGTTGAACTCATCTTAATACTGAAACATTGTAATGCACAAGCCATCATCTTATCAGAACTGCTGCTGAAGCGCCATCGGCATGTTGTCATTAGGGTAGATTATTAAGTCAAAAACTTAAATTGTAAAGAAAAGCCATTATATTTTCTCCTAACAGTCAGGATTGTAAAGAGCGCGGCTTCTGGGGGGGATCATCCTGATGTTGGAAGGGAAACAATATAAACAGATGTTTTCTCCTTCGTCTTATAAAGCAATAAAGCAAGTTACGCTGTAATCACTTAATGCAAGTAATAAATAAAACTGCCACCAGGGGACAGACGACATCTGTGTTATATAGGAATGGGGCTCCGCAAGCTGTCATGTATATTCATTACATCACAAGCTGCACTGTTTGTCAGATCTTCGTGTAATAAGCATCACAGTGTCTTCTGCCAGTTATAGATCGCCGTGCTATTACATGACACTTAATGATGTCCTTTATCACAGACAGGGGAGTGCTTAATAGCTATAATTACAGAGTTTGCCTTTAAAAGAAACCTATTATATAAAAAGCAGTGCGGGCAATTTTAAATAAACAATAATATAATTATAAATGTACCAATACAATATGTAATAAATAATCACAAGCGTTGGTACGGAGTGATGAATACCGATCTCTTTAGGCTGGAAAGTCATTTGCTTTCTTTGTCCATGTGGACATTGTGATACTGAAAGCATCGCCTCAAAACCGATGTGCAATTTACAAAACCCAGTTTCCAATTTTGTGTAGAGCATGCTGAATTATTGAATGAGATCGTTTATATTAATATACATTCACACGTGTGTTACCATCATAGAGAACAAGACTGATTCTTTTCTCAGGTGTCATCCCAGCTGCTTCCATTTTTTCTTCACTGAAGCGGGTAGATTGTCTGAACTTTTTTATCCTTTGACTCTTAGGCGGGCTTTACACGCTAAGATATCGCTAGCAATTTCTAGCGATATCGAGAGTGTAAGTACCCGCCCCCGTCGCACATGCTATATCGTGTGATCGCTGCCGCAGCAAATATTATCGCTACGGCAGCGTCACACGCACTTACCTGGTCAGCGGCGTCGCTGTGACTGCCGAACAATCCCTCCCTCAATGGGGAGGGACATTCGGCGTCACCGCGACGTCACTAAGCGGCCGGCCAATCAAAGCGGAGGGGCGGAGATGAGCGGGACGTAACATCCCGCCCACCTCCTTCCTTCCGCATTGTGGCCGGCGGCAGGTAAGGAGACGTTCCTCGCTCCTGCGGTGTCACACACAGCGATGTGTGCTGCTGCATGAGCGATAAACAACATCGATAATCAACCATTACCGATTTTTGAGTTTGGGACGACCTTTCCATGGTGAACGATTTTCACCATTTTTGAGGTCGCTTAAGGTCGCTGGTAAGTGACACACGCTGCTATATCGTTAATGACGCCGGATGTGCGTCACTAACAACTTAACCCCGACGATAAAACATTAACGATATCGTAGCGTTTAAAGCCCCCTTTAAAGTACACCAATTTTCCTATATAAACTAAAGCCAGTGCTATACTGGCACTATCATGCTGATTCTATACATACCTTTAGTTTTCAGATTGGATGTATAGTATTTGAATAATAGGCAAGTAAAGTTACAGAAATGTACAGCTTTTTGATTGGCAGCAGCTGCCGAATAGCTAATAGGTGGGGTGGATTTTGCTTTCTATTCCCGCCCCTGTCTGCTGCCTGGCCTCTGTAGATGTTAGACTGCATGGGCTGAATGTCTAATATGCCCCGATCACGTGACAGAAATGACTCATACCTTAATAAAGCCCATACAGTCTAGCATCTACAGAGGCCAGTCAGCAGACAGGGGCAGGAATAGATAGCAAGACCTCACCAACATATTAGCTATTCGGCAGCTACTGCTAATCAAAAAGCTGTAAATTTATGTAACTTTATTTGCCTGTATTTCAAAAACTATACATCCAATCTGACAGCTAAAGGTATGTATAGAATCAGCCTGATAGCTCCAGTACAGTACTGGCTTTAGTTTATATATAAAAATCCTGGTGGTTGGTGCGCTTCAACAAGATGTCAGTTAAAATTGGATAAAACTCAGATACAAGTCTGATGTACAAAGCCTGTCTTCCATCTGTCATCCGTTTTTCTTTAAACTCCGAGTCTGAATAGCAAAATGGAAGAGAATAGGAAAAGATCTAATTCTTACTTAATGAATCCTTTTATAAAGCTGATTTGTGCATAGAAAGATTAAACTCTATCAAGAAGTGTTAAGGCCGCTTTACACGCTGCGATATTGTGACCGATATCGCTAGCGTGGGTACCCGCCCCCATCGGTTGTGCGACATGGGCAAATCGCTGCCTGTGGTGCACAACATCGCCCAGACCCGTCACACTACTTACGTGGCCAGCGACGTCGCTGTGACCGGCGAGACGCCTCCTTTCTAAGGGGGCGGTTCGTTCAGCGTCACGGCGACGTCACAGCTGCGTCACTGAACCGCCGCCCAATAGAAGTGGAGGGGCGGAGATGAGCGGGACGAACATCCCGCCCACCTCCTTCCTTCCGCATTGCTGGCGGGAGGCAGGTAAGGAGAGGTTCCTCGATCCTGCGGTGTCACACGTACCGATGTGTGCTGCCGCAGGAATGAGAACAACTTCGTTACTGCTGCAGCAACGATATTCGAGAATGGACCCCCATGTCACCGATGAGCGATTTTGCACATTTTTGCAGCGATGCAAAATCGCTCAAAGGTGTCACACGCAACAGCATCGCTAAAGCGACCGGATGTGCGTCACAAATTCCGTGACCCCAACGAGATCGCTTGAGCGATGTCGCAGCATGTAAAGGGGCCTTTAGGCCCCCTTCACATGTGCATAAAAACACACAAGTGTACATGAAAAATCAGTATCAGTGTCATTGTCAGTGTTTTCCATCAGCGTGCCATCCTTTTTTCTTTCCAGTTTTGATAAATAATGCAATTACAAAGCTTCTCCTATACTTTGCAATGTTAAACATGTACAGTCAGGGCCAGAAATATTTGGACAGTGACACAAGTTTTGTTATTTTAGCTGTTTACAAAAACATGTTCAGAAATACAATTATATATATAATATGGGCTGAAAGTGCACACTCCCAGCTGCAATATGAGAGTTTTCACATCCAAATCGGAGAAAGGGTTTAGGAATCATAGCTCTGTAATGCATAGCCTCCTCTTTTTCAAGGGACCAAAAGTAATTGGACAAGGGACTCTAAGGGCTGCAATTAACTCTGAAGGCGTCTCCCTCGTTAACCTGTAATCAATGAAGTAGTTAAAAGGTCTGGGGTTGATTACAGGTGTGTGGTTTTGCATTTGGAAGCTGTTGCTGTGACCAGACAACATGCGGTCTAAGGAACTCTCAATTGAGGTGAAGCAGAACATCCTGAGGCTGAAAAAAAAGAAAAAATCCATCAGAGAGATAGCAGACATGCTTGGAGTAACAAAATCAACAGTCGGTACATTCTGAGAAAAAAGGAATTGACTGGTGAGCTTGGGAACTCAAAAAGGCCTGGGCGTCCACGGATGACAACAGTGGTGGATGATCGCCGCATACTTTCTTTGTTGAAGAAGAACCCATTCACAACATCAACTGAAGTCCAGAACACTCTCAGTGAAGTAGGTGTATCTGTCTCTAAGTCAACAGTAAAGAGAAGACTCCATGAAAGTAAATACAAAGGGTTCACATCTAGATGCAAACCATTCATCAATTCCAAAAATAGACAGGCCAGAGTTAAATTTGCTGAAAAACACCTCATGAAGCCAGCTCAGTTCTGGAAAAGTATTCTATGGACAGATGAGACAAAGATCAACCTGTACCAGAATGATGGGAAGAAAAAAGTTTGGAGAAGAAAGGGAACGGCACATGATCCAAGGCACACCACATCCTCTGTAAAACATGGTGGAGGCAACGTGATGGCATGGGCATGCATGGCTTTCAATGGCACTGGGTCACTTGTGTTTATTGATGACATAACAGCAGACAAGAGTAGCCGGATGAATTCTGAAGTGTACCGGGATATTCTTTCAGCCCAGATTCAGCCAAATGCCGCAAACTTGATCGGACGGCGTTTCATAGTACAGATGGACAATGACCCCAAGCATACAGCCAAAGCTACCCAGGAGTTCATGAGTGCAAAAAAGTGGAACATTCTGCAATGGCCAAGTCAATCACCAGATCTTAACCCAATTGAGCATGCATTTCACTTGCTCAAATCCTTAAGACGGAAAGACCCACAAACAAGGAAGACCTGAAGGCTGCGGCTGTAAAGGCCTGGCAAGGCATTAAGAAGGAGGAAACCCAGCGTTTGGTGATGTCCATGGGTTCCAGACTTAAGGCAGTGATTGCCTCCAAAGGATTCACAACAAAATATTGAAAATAAAATTATTTTGTTTGGGTTTGGTTTATTTGTCCAATTACTTTTGACCTCCTAAAATGTGGAGTGTTTGTAAAGAAATGTGTACAATTCCTACAATTTCTATCAGATATTTTTGTTCAAACCTTCAAATTAAACGTTACAATCTGCACTTGAATTCTGTTTGTAGAGGTTTCATTTCAAATCCAATGTGGTGGCATGCAGAGCCCAACTCGCGAAAATTGTGTCACTGTCCAAATATTTCTGGACCTAACTGTACATCACATGGACAGCCCACTGATGCCATCCTTTCACAGCCCCTAGACTTGTATTGGTCATCCGTGCTGCTGGAAAAAAACTGACATGTCTCTGTGTGGTTCACATGAACAAACTCACACTGTCCTTGTGAAAACCATGGACATTTGAAGATCACCATAGGTTATAATGAGTACGTGTTGTATTCATGAAAAAACAAATGCCACAGGTACCAAAAACACTAACATGGGATGGAGGCCTTAGAGTGTGTCTTCTTTTTCAGAGGAACCTACTTTTCATACACAAAATTTTGATTTACTTTAATGTGATATTTCAAATTATTCATTTTCTCTGTGGCTGTCATGTGGCGTTCTTCTCTACTCTCACAAGGTGTTATGGGACTTCAGACAATGTTCACACTACAGAGTCTGACAAACCCCCTGGTGCTTCTGTATTGCTTATTCAGAGCCAGGCGTCAACCCGTTTTGTGCTTATTGGTAATCAGTCTAGCAGGAGTTAATTCCTCATGGCCTGTGAATTGCTGCTGGGGTCATAGGTTGCTGAAGACCTATCACAGCTATCTCTGCCCTTTAAAAGTTGGTGTGACTTTGTCCTCTATGCCTATTATAGCTCTAGCTTTGCTCCAGTGATACCAGTGTTTGTGCATAGTGATCCGTTGTTGGTGAACTGTTGTATGCTATTTGGTCTGCTGTGGAAATATCCGTATTGTTTATTTATTTCATCCCTGTACTTTATTTCTCCCCGAGCACGTATTGTCTTTACCCTTGTATGTGCTTGCAGTGAGTTAGTACTTTTGGTTTTCCCCTGTATGTCTGGTTTTGGGGGATCCATCACTCCTGTCCATCACTCCTGCCCACCTCATGTCCAGGGGTGGGGGAGAAAGGGTATTAGACCAGGGCTAGTCAGGAGTTAGGGCTACGCTGGTTGTTCAGACCTCTTCACCATCTGAAGTACCTCAGGAACAAGGGACAGCTTGGGTCCCTAGTCTGAGGGCCAGTCTAGGCGCACATCCCGTGATAGTGGCAGCACTACAAATAAATAGTGCCCTTGTAGATTGGTTCTCCTCACAGTTTAAAGCTAATTACTGGCTATACCAACAGCAAGATTCTCCATGATAATTTTTTGGGTGAGCCCTTCCATAACTAAGTTTACAATTGCTTTAGAGGCTCGCTCTGAACCTCACAAAATTTGGTCAGATTTTATGAAAGGAATATTAGTAGATGGTGCAATTTACTTCCCATCCAAAGCAATGGTCCCCACAATGGAGGCCAGCCTCTACTTAAGGCTACTTTACACGCTGCGATATTGGTCCCGATATTGCTAGCATGGGTACCCGCCCCCATCTGTTGTGCGACACGGGCAAATCGCTGCCCGTGCCGCACAACATCGCGCAGACCCGTCACACATACTTACCTGCCCGGCGACGTCGCTGTGACCGGCAAACTGCCTCCTTTCTAAGGGGGCGGTCCGTGCGGGGTCACAGCGATGTCACTGAGCGGCCGCCCAATAGAAGCGGAGGGGCGGAGATGAGTGGCCGGAACATCCTGCCCACCTCCTTCCTTCCTCATAGCGGCCGGGAGGCAGGTAAGGAGAGGTTCCTCGTTCCTGCGGCGTCACACATAGCGATGTGTGCTGCCGCAGGAGCGACGAACTACATCGTTACTGCTGCAGTAACGATAATCGAGAATGGACCCCCATGTCACCGATGAGCGATTTTGCACGTTTTTGCAACGATGCAAAATCGCTCATCGGTGTCACACGCAGCAACATCGCTAATGCGGCCGGATGTGCGTCACAAATTCCGTGACCCCAACGACTCCGCATTAGCGATGTCGCCGCGTGTAAAGCCCCCTTTAGAGAAGGAAACACAGAAATTGTGTTATACTGAATAAAAGTAAGTTGACATGGGATAGAAATGCTGATAATTTTATTTGTCGATTTCCAGAATAAAACTGAGGGCAGTTGGATGAGATTTTAGCAAATCAGATATAGCTAGCTTCTCCTAGAGAAAAGTCAAATTACTTTATGCCCTTGCGAGTCCTCATACCATTCAACTACATTAACCCTATCATTACTTTATTTCCCTTTACCCATCTGTTTCCCTCTATCTTGCCCTTGCTTGTTTATGCTTACTTTCTTTATTTGGTCACTGGTAGAGATGATCGAATCTTTGACATTTCTATTCTCCAGCTTCAGTGATTTTTTTTTTCTAAAAATGTTTTTTTATGGCTTATAAATTTGACTCGAGTTGAAGGTTCTTCAGTTAGAGTGAAAGGTAAACTCTGAGATTGCCTAGAACTGTATCCAATTTCCTTCACGTCTTGACTTAGGAACGTCTGACTGACGGCCCTAACTTGCCGTTCTGACCCAAACCAATTATCCACCTTTCACCACTTTTCCACTAAAATAAGACACAGACTGCGTGACATTGGATGTAAAGGCCACAGCAGCCTCGTTTATTAACACCAAAATAATCAATAACATTTTATTCATAAATATAGTAAATAACTCCATAAGCATAACCACCAGCAAAGGAGGGGGGGGTAAGTGAAGAGTCCCTTTGTCCATGATTGCAACACCAGCTCCACCATGTGCCCTCAGCCGCACCACACCGACTAGAGGACACCCAGCCGAGTGTTGCTCCACCATGTTCCCTCAGCCGCACCACACCGACTCGAGGACACCCAGCACATTAACATGCCCTGCTGTGACCCAGCACAGCAGGGTCCCACGTTAACATGTCCCGCTGTGACCGAGCACAGCAGGGACCCACCAACCATACCATTGCACACCAGGGGTAACCCGCTCCTGCACTGGGTTCCCCCCGCTCTTTGTGCAATCTACCGACTTCAAATACCCCCCTCCTTTCCGCCACAGCGAGCACGTATGACACCTTGTACGTGCGAGCCCCGCCACCAAAACCCGACCCGAGCCGACTCCTCGGGTCGAGCAACCAATACTGCGGGACCAATGTCAATCGAGCAAAATGACCCCCCAATAGACTTTACGATGTCAACCTGCACCAAGCCACCAATACCACAAGGTCAGCCGACCCAAGACCTGCAACTAGCCGACCACATCGTCCGATCCTATGTGCCGCCTGCGCGACCAGTCCCCAACGAGCCACCAGAGCCGCCGCCCCCCATCTCCCCGGAATAGGGGGCAAGCTTGGCCTCGTTGAGACAGCTACACTGCAGGCGCCGCTGAAATTTACACATCCACTGATAATTAAACAAAACCAACCATTATTGGTGTACCAGTACAACAAGGGCAGCCGCCCCCAAGACCAGCAACTAGCCAACCACACTGTCCGATCCTATGCACCGCCTGCGCGACCAGTCCCCAACGAGCCACCAGAGCCGCCGCCCCCATCTCCACGGAATAGGGGGCAAGCTTGGCCTCGTTGAGACAGCTACACTGCAGGCGCCGCTGAAATTTACACATCCACTGATAATTAAACAAAGCCAACCATTATTGGTGTACCAGTACAACAAGGGCAGCCGCCCCAAGACCAGCAACTAGCCAATCACGCTGTCCGATCCTATGCACCGCCTGCGCGACCAGTCCCCAACGAGCCACCTGAGCCGCCGCCCCCATCTCCAAGGAATAAGGGGGCAAGCTCGGCCTCGTTGAGACAGCTACACTGCAGGCGCCTCCAAATTACATATCAGCTGGTAATTAAGCAAAGCCAACCCTTATAGTTGGAAACAAAACAACCTCCCCTGTTTCCCCAACCTCTGGCAGATCCTAAGACATACCAAATAATGAACCGCTAGACAGTCATGCCCCTGCGAACAACAACACGAGCACGCCACCCAGGCAGGAAGAAATGGCCGAGGGCAATCAAGCCCGATGTCACGGATCAAGCACCCCGGATGCCCCCCCAGCGACCACGTCTCCTCCACCCACGTGCGGTACCAAAACGCTGCTGTTCCCGTAAACTGTGTATTATCACACCGATCCTGGAATTACCACCCAGTCCAATAGCCAAAACCATTCCACCCCAAAGACACAACAACACGGGACCAAAGACAGTCAAGCCGACCACCGGCCTGAAGAAAAGACCTTAACTATATCCCACTGTGTAACCATACTCCCACCACCAGATGATTTCCCTAATTAAGTCAGCATACACCCTTCTGACCACCGCATAATGCTCAAAGCCCCGTAAAAGGGGGGCACCTGAGCACAGTTAATCATTGGTATCTCCGTGCGCTTTGAACCTGGAAGCACAACCCTACCGTTGCCACCCTCTCACCAAAAGCCAACTGCACACCACGCCCCATCCCCGCTAAACTGCAGACTCAATACAACTCACAAAATGAGAGAACAGAAACTCCCACTCGACCCGTAATCCAGGGAAACTCAAACACCATATTTCTCCGAAATTGCAGACACCATAAGCCAGGGCCAACCGTCTATGTTGCACCCACGAGTGTCTGGTGCCTGCCCGCCATTCAGCCCTAAAGCGCCACAAAACAACCCCCAAATGGGGCACCGCCCCAGACAGTTACCACGTCCTTAAACCATAAGAGCCAGTGCATACCGCACTGGCTACCCCAGCCATCCAGCCCGACATTGCGGGAGGTAATGGCATAGTTGCGACCTACTCACACACTACTTCAAATACCTCACCCGCAGCTGCGCCGCACCACTATGCACCCGTGATACCTGCCGGTCCAGACCAATACGTAAGACCAAAGGAACCGCCCGGCAATGTACTGCCGAGAGGGGCTGCACCACCGCGTGGCAGCCCGCGAAACCCACAACAGGCCCCACGGTCTGTCCACATAATCAACAAATGGAGCAACACCCGCCAGCAGCACTACTGGGCTGGAAACTCCCGCAAGTCGCCAATAGGAGGCCCCCCCCCCGACACCAATAAGCCACACACTGGATCACCCAACGCAAATGTCACTTATTCCTTGCACCGACATTACCCGAGCCCCCTACCCGGGGGGGGCACCAGTAAGAAACACACCAAGACGAACCATATACCCATAAGGCAAAGCCAAGTCAGCTGTACCCAAAAGAAACACCCCAAACCCATCGTAAACGAGAACCACCTACTCTTATTATAAACTCCTGTGGAGCTACTATCCACCGCCATGACGAATGCCGCCCAACGGACTGCCAACGTTAAGCCGGCAACCCTACTAAGAACCGCATACCAATCCGCGCGTATAAAACTTGTTAAAACTGCCCCCGTGCAGACACTGCCGGCAGACTCCCATAATCTCCCCATGAACCCCCAAACGGCACGTGAACCCACGAATTCAAGAAGCCAAACTGGACCACAAAACAATAGCACGATATACACGGGAACCTGATAATGGCCCGTAACTGTACCACAAACATAGGGCCCCACCTATACGAACCACACACATCGATTTATCCCACACATTCTAACTCTGCAAATACACTCTGGGCATGAAGAAACAGCTTAGCAAGCCCAGGTTGTCCCAGAAACAGAAATAAGCACTCAACCATCCCGAATATTGGAATAATCCCCAACTATGGGACCGAACCCGAACCATAGACCACAATAACCGGCATTGCGCAACCATAAAACATCCAGCTCCACACAATATATGTACGAAAGATATCGGAAACAAACACTAAAAACCCGATTACAGGCAAAGGCAACAAAATCGTGACTTTTTTTTTTTCTTTAATTATCGCCTATTACTCCTGTCAATAGACGGCTAGCCTGGGCACCGCATACAGGTGACTGGTCAATTTCAAGACCCCTAGAAAGGTGTCGTCCACCGCCGCAAGGAAGGACAGATATCCAAAAACTGCTGTCCCAATCATCTCGACCTTAACATCTGGCCGCAACAAAACATGCCGCGCCCCAGTGGACCAGCAAAATACCCCCAATACCCACACAACACCAGTTGAAGAACCGGGCTAGCCCGATGCCCATAAAACTTAAACACCCCTCTTAAAACGTAACCACTTTCCCCTTCACCTCTCAAATAGCACACACCCCATGCAACGCTCCAGAGTAAGACGCCGAATGAAAATGCGCCCCCACGTGCCGGGCCACCATTTCAGTGGACTACCATCGAACTCTTATCAAATATTATGAACCGCGATAATCCTCTAGCTAAAAGACCCCCATGACCATTACAGAAACCATGGAATTGCCGTGACCATGGCTATCCACAACCCCTTTGTAAGTATTCGTATCCCTGCCTCAATCACCGCCCCACCGCCGACTTCCACCCGAATCAGTCACAAACCACCTGGAAATCACCCAATCATACAAAACACCCAGAGAATGCAAGCGCCATTACGCCATCCAGAATAAACCAAGTCGGCACCTATAGATAGACACCCTAGCATAGCAAGGCACCCGGGACCACGTAGCCACCACTCACACACAAAATTCAACACCGTACTCAGGGCCCCCAACCTCCTGCCGAAACCCGCTGACAAACAAACTACCGCCCTAATGCACCCAAAATCATACCTATCGACACCCTTACCACCCACCATAATTCAAGCATTAATACAAGGTTTTAAGTGAGCCGTAAGTTACTAGGCTGACTCCATGGGATCCCACGGAACAGCCGTCACATGTCCTCCACGTCGAGCACCGCCATCGTCTCCACGGGTAAACGCAGGTTGCAGCCCTCCAGGGCCGCAACGCAACCGGCCGGACTGGCCGGCCAGCCGGGGACGCTTGTCAAGTAGTCACCGGCTCGGAGCCACAACTTAGGGGGGGGGGGTGGTGCGCTCCAGCCGCACAGCCACCAGCTGGAACCCGTGCTGCCAACCAGCTGCTGACCAGACCCTACGCGGCTGCGCAGGCCGCACTCCTGGCATATGCAGACGATCGCATGACAAGCCCAGCTCTGGGTCAGCTCTGTCGTTTGCTGACCCCCCGAGCCAGCGCCAGACGTGCCGCCACTGCCTGCTGGACCCCGTTCAGGCTGTTTCCACCTAGATCCCCGGCAGTAGTAGACGACCGAGATGCCAGGGGCATGTGACTGCGCCGACAGACCCCGCACCGCGCCATGGGTCACGTGGCCGCGCCGCCCAGGTGTCACGCTGACCCCCGCGCCGTACCGATCTGAGGCTGTCAGGGCCAGTGATGTCACTTACCACTGCCCGCACCGCTGCTGGACGGTCGTCTGGGTCTGCGAAATCCTCCCCGCATCCTGCTCTGCAGCCGCCGGCGATCGCTGCAGGATTCATCGCCGACACTTCCGGGTCAGCTGACACCAGCGCCGAAGCACGTGACCGCATCGCCAGACCACGTGACCGCGTCGGGTCACGTGGCCGCGACGCGCGCGTCACCAGTACGCGCCGCAACCCGGAAGTGGAGGAGAGTCCGGTCACGTCACACCGCCCCGCTGCCGACATCTGATGCAGGTCACCGCGACATCTTCTCTCCTGGGACCGCAAGTGACCGCGCCGCCGGCCCACGTAACCGCGCCGCCCGCCCACGTGTCACCGCAGACCCACGTGACACCGCCGATCCACGTGACACCGCCGACCCACATGACCGCAGCGGGTCAGGCGAGCGCGGCGGATCAGGCGAGCGCGGCGGGTCAGGCGAGCTCGGCGGGCAGGTGAGCGCGGCGGGCCACACAGCCGCGACGCGCGCATCACACTGCGCCCCGCAAACCGGAAGTGGAGGGGAGGCCGGCCATGTCACTCACCGCCCCGCTACCTTGATGCCCGTGGCCCGACTTCCGGCCCCAGGCCCCGCTTTATCCCGTTTCTTTGATCTGCCGCCGCTGCCGTGGGTCTTCCGCTGGGCTCCTTCTCCGCCGTCAGGTCCTCGGCGGCGTCTCCGGGCTGAGGCGCTAAGGAAACCGCGGTCTTCACTGCCGCTTCGGAGGCAGAGGGGTCCCCATCTGCAGAGCCGCCGACTTCGCCAGGCCATCGTTGCAGCTGCTCCTCCTCCTCTTCATCTGTACCCCGAAGCCCTCGATCTTCAGGATCCAAGCGATTCAGCAACAATTCAAGACGTCTTCCAGGTAGTGAATGACCTCCCACCTCCTAATCTAGCCCTGTATATACTCCCCTACACTGGCAACCCCTGACCAATTACATGGCCCCACAGCCCTATAACTCCACCTCCCACTTTTCCCGCACAAAATACCCTGTACCTTAACCCCTTGCTAACCCTCAGGCCTAGCGTCCCTCCTCAGTCATGTTGCCCTCCCTTGAGCCCTTTCAGGGCAGGCGTCCGGGCTTTTCTTTAATGGAAACATAGCCTTAATAGATAAAGTGACTTCCACATATAGGGCTAGAGGTAAATGAATTGTATTTGACACCAGCATACCGGGACTTGCAGTGCAGCAAACACAAATCGGCTCACCTTCATCCAATGCCCGACCTGTCTGGCTCACCGATGTATATGAAAAACAAGGAAAGAAGAAAGGAGCATATCGAGGACTAAAACCCAAACTCTATTATTTAATCATACACAAATTCATATGCCGCAGGCATTCAGAGATCTCTTCCTTCCTTCTTCCTTCCTTGTTTTTCTGTAAATGAATGGTAACCATTCTCCTTTGAAGTTTTGTCTCACACTGTACAATATCTTTAGACTTTTTTTTAGATTTTTCCCTTATTTCTATTGCTAAGCTGTGAGCTCTTCTGAGGAAAATGGCTGCTGTGCTGCATTCCCTGCTTTGGCTTTTATACAGCATGTCATAGATAGAGATGAGCGAACCGGTCCCGGTTCGGCTCGAGGTCGGTTCGCCGAACGGAGCTCCCGTTCAAGTTCGGTTCGTCGAACGTTCGACGAACCGAACTCGAACTGCATAGGAAACAATGGCAGGCAATCACAAACACATAAAAACACCTAGAAAACACCTTGAAAGGTGTCCAAAAGGTGATAAACAACTCACAACACAACACAAACACATGGGAAAGTGACAAGGACATGTACTCATGCGAAAACAAAACAGCTGGACAAGGAAAAAGAGGAGGACACATCGATGCCATTACTGTGCAACTTGAGCCCTGCTCATTTTAGGCTTCCAATCTGGATAAATTGCCTGAGATTGCCACGTACGCCTTGGGGATCTTGTCGTGTCCTGCAGCCAGCGTTCTCTCGGAACCTGTCTTCAGTGCTGCTGGGGGTCTGCTGGCAGATAAGCACACACGTCTGTCCACTGACAATGTGGACATGGCTCTCAGAGGACTTTTCTTCCCCTGGGTCAGCCAGGGGACGGGAAAGGCACGCGTATTTTTGAGAGTGCTTCATGCAAAGCATCTGTTTCATTTTGAAAAGGGGGATCAAGTGATGCCAGTCAAGTGGGGTGTGTGTGGCCCAATTAGTGGAAACGAGGGAGACTGTGGTTGGAGTCCCCTCGCTGTGTTTCTAAAAGAACCAAGATGAACAAGTCATGGCTCTCAGAGGACTTTTTTTCCCCTGGGTCAGCCAGGGGACGGGAAAGGCACGCGTATTTTTGAGAGTGCTTCATGCAAAGCATCTGTTTCATTTTGAAAAGGGGGATCAAGTGATGCCAGTCAAGTGGGGTGTGTGTGGCCCAATTAGTGGAAACGAGGGAGACTGTGGTTGGAGTCCCCTCGCTGTGTTTCTAAAAGAACCAAGATGAACAAGTCATGGCTCTCAGAGGACTTTTCTTCACCTGGGTCATCCAGGGGAGGCGAAAGGCACGCGTATTTTTGATAGTGCTTCATGCAAAGCATCTTTGTAAGCTTGAAAATGGGGGTCAACTGATGCCAGTCAAGTGGGGTGTGTGTGGCCCAGTTAGTGGAAACGAGGGAGACTGTGGATGGAGTCCCCTCGCTGTGTTTCTAAAAGAACCAAGATGAACAAGTCATGGCTCTCAGAGGACTTTTCTTCCCCTGGGTCAGCCAGGGGACGGGAAAGGCACGCGTATTTTTGAGAGTGCTTCATGCAAAGCATCTGTTTCATTTTGAAAAGGGGGATCAAGTGATGCCAGTCAAGTGGGGTGTGTGTGGCCCAATTAGTGGAAACGAGGGAGACTGTGGTTGGAGTCCCCTCGCTGTGTTTTACATGCTTTTAGAAGGGCATGACATGGCTTGGAGGTTGACTTTCAGCATCTGCAAACTGTTGGCTACCAAAATGCTGCCTTTCCAACCTTTTAAACCGAGGATTTTCGAGACCTTATGCCCATCGCAGTGCCCCAAGAGCCGATGCCCAGGCGCCACTCCTTCTCCAACAAAGGCGTGCACGCGCTACACCAGCATGTCGCACTAAACATCACTGATTCCTTGAGAAACTCTGTGTGACAGGGTGCATTTCACCACAGATAATTGGCCCAGTAAGCATGGACAGGGGCGTTACATGTCGCTGACTGGGCAATGGGTTACTGTGGGGAGAGATGGAGAAGGGTCTGCTGTACAAGTCTTGCCATCCCCACGAGTTGTGTCAATCATTCTTCTGTATGTAGAAGTTAATACACTGCTTCTGCCTCTTCAACCTCGTGTGGGTCCTCCACCTTGGCCCAAACCCTGTGTGGTCAGGCCACCCTTCCTTGTAACTGCGCACAAGGAATACCACACACCTCCTTACTATGCTGGCAGCAGAGCTCAATGCCATCAGGCGGTCAAAGGTTTACTTTGAAATGTATGGGAAATTTGAGTCACACCGCTGAGAAGTTGTGGACGGTTAGCTCTGGAGACCGAGTTTCATCAATGGTTGTCTCCACTCAACCAGCAGCCAGGGAAGGCCGGGTGCGACAATGATGCAAACATGGGTGCGGCCCTTCGCTGTGACAATGTGACACACGTGCCTTGTGTGGCTCACGTGTTGAACCTGGTTGTCCAGCAATTTTTAAAGCACTATCCTGGCCCACATGGCCTTCTGCAAAGAGCACGGTGTATCGCCTTCCATGATCCACACACTCAGATGGGCTGTAAATGATAGGCTAGAGGGAAGCCACTCACCAAGCAGGACCCCTAGAACCCTGAAACCCTTTAACCCCTATACAGGGATTAGGAATTACACAGGGCCCAAGGTGATCAATACCTGTGGAAGGCTGCAGTTCCAGAGAATAGTAGTCAGGCAGGGTCAAAACATTAATTGAGGAACAGGAACAGAATGGGACGGCCAGGACTTAATCAGAAAACAAGCAGAGGTGAAATGCGGATCGGCCAACAAGGTACATAAACAGCAAGCAGGAAACGTAGTCAGGTAACAAGCACACAAAATCATAAAACTGAACTGGGGGTAAAAGTAAC